>NC_142442.1:17915000-19165000 GCF_059453495.1 Arachis ipaensis
ATTCAATTATGTCCATAGAAAAGTGAATTATGTAAATGTTGTAGGAATTAGTTTCAACATTTGATGAGCTATTTTTCGGAGTAGATCATCGATTCTATCTCAGACATTTGTATTCTAACTTCAAGAAGATATTTTTAAAACTCAAATTAAAGCGCTTATGATGTGTAATTGACGGCAGGATAACATTGAATCACTTTTACAAACGTTAGGGATACAAATAGAATGATTTAAACGTTAGGGATACAAATAGGATTTATCCCAAACGTTGGGAAGAAAAACGATACTTTACTCATTATAGTATTATGTTTGGTGACTTGGTGTAATTTTTAAAACTAACTTATAACTTTTTAAAAAACTATTTAAGTGTTTATAGAGAAATTTAAAAAATAATTTTTTTATAATAATTTTTTTATTATTTTTTTTTAAACAAATATTTTTAAGATTAAAAAATTAAATACAAAATAATTTATTGGGCAAAAAACAGAAATAAGCCAAGGGAGAAAATAATTTATATGAATAAGCCAAAACGAAAACTGCTTCATGAATCCACCAATGCACGTTTATATGTAGTTCGAACCAGGTTGGTTCGAACTCCATTTCTACATAATTCGAACCAGCTTGGTTCGAATTATACACAAACACATGCACACACTAATTCGAACCAAGCTGGTTCGAATTACACACAAACACACGCACATACTAATTCGAACCAGCTTGGTTCGAATTACACACACAGTAATTCATAGTATAATTCAAATTATGCTGTTAAAAAATTAATAATTTATTAAAAACATTTTATTAAAAAAATATATATTTTATTTCATACGTTAAAAAAAAGCTAACAAAATATTTAATTACGAGACTTCTTTAAAATATTAATGAGTTATCAATTCGAATTCCATACAATATTTTTCTGTCCATTTTTAATAGCTCATGAATATTTTTTAATACATTTTTTTAATATTTTTTTTTAAATTATACTACAAAAAATATTTTATCCTATGCAAAACAATTTAAAAAAATGGCTTAAAAAATGTTAGGAGTACTATAAAAATTTGTAATGTTATAATAAGGGATAAGTATTGTTTTGGTCCCTCACGTTGAGGGTCGGAATCGAAACTGTCCCCAACGTAATTTTCGATTTATAATCATACTTAACGTTTTTTTCGTATTAAAATCGTCCTTTTAATTTTTTTTTGACAAAAATACCCTCATCACTACCAACACAATTACCTCCTCCACCAGTACCACCACCAACACCACCACCACCACCACAACCACCACCACCACCAGCATCACCATTAACACCAACACCAACACCACAACCACAACCACAACCACCACCACAACCACAAACACAAACACAACCACCACCAACAACCACCACCACCACCAAGACCACCACCAAGAAAGCAGAGGAATCAACACCACAACCACAATCACAACCACAACCACCACCAACTACCACAACCACCACCAAGAAAATAGGAAACAACACCAAACAAAAACAGAAACAACACCAAACAGAAACAGAAAGCAAGAAAGCAGAAACAAGGCGTGAGGCGGAGGCGGCAGAAGCGAGGCGGAGGCAGCGACGTGAGGCGGTGAGACGGAGGCGACGAGGCGTGAGGTGGCAGAAGCGAGGCGGAGGCGGCGACGTGAGGCGGCGGCGCGGAGGCGGCGAGGCTTGAGGCGGCAGAAGCGAGGCGGACTCCAATGGCAGTGGCTCGCCGTCCCCCTCCCCCCTTTCCCCTTCCCCCCACCCCACCCAGCGTCCATTCCCCCTTCCCCTTCGCGCCGCCGTCCCCCTCCCCCCTTTCCCCTTCCCCCTCCTCCTCCCCCTCTCCCCTTCACCCCACCCCACCCCCACCCCCACCCCCACCCAGCGTCCATTCCCCTTCCCCCTTCGCGCCGCCGTCCCCCTCCCCCCTTTCCCCTTCCCCCTCCTCCTCCCCCTCCCCCCTTTCCCCCACCCCCACCCCACCCCACCCCGCGTCCTTTCCTCCTTCCCCCTTCACCGCCTTCTCCCCCTTCCGCCTTCCCCTTTTCTCTTCTTCTCCGGCTTCTTCCACTTCCCCTCCTCCCTCTCTTCGCCGCCGGTGCCGTCCCCCCATCCCCCCTTCCCCTTCCCCCTTTCCCTCCCCTTCCCCTTCGTACCCTTTTCTTCCCCCGACCCCACTAACGGGTTTTCTTTTTTTTTTTTTTAAATTTTATAATTTTTTTATTATAGGGGTAGTTTAGGAATTAATTAAAAAAATTTATTAGAAAGGACGATTTTAAATTCAAATACGACTTTAAGGATGATTTTAAATCAAAATATACATCAGGAACGGGTTCGATTTCGACCCTCAACGTGAGGGACCAAAACAATACTTATCCCTTATAATAGCTTAGGTAAATACATGTATGTACTCAAATTTTAAATAAAATATTCTACATAGTCAATAATAATTTAGAAATGAAAGAAAATATTTTATTCCATACAAAATAATTAAAAAATATATTTTATTCTATACAAAATAATTTTAAAAATGGCTTAAAAGATGTTATGAGTACTATAAAAGTTTGTAATATTCTAGTGATTTAGGTAAATACATGATAAAAATATTTTTTCTTTAATTTCTAAATTATTAGTGACTATGTGGAGTATTTCTTTAATGTCCTAAGTCATTAGGACATTACAAATTTTTATAGTATTTTTAACATCTTTTAAGCCATTTTTTAAATTATTTTACATAGAATAAAATATTTTTTGTGGTATAATTTAAATAAATTTATTAACAAATATTCATGATAATTTTTTAATAAAATTATTTAAATTATATGGTGAGATATTACATGATTCGAATTACGCATAGGGAAGTTCGAATCACTCTTATTCAAATTATATGGTGAGCAATTCGAATTATATACAATACTCTTCTGCCTATTCTTGATAGTTCATGAATATTTTTTAATAAATTTATTTAAATTATACCACAAAAAAATATTTTATTCTATGCAAAATAATTTAAAAAATGGCTTAAAAAATATTAGAAGTACTATAAAAATTTGTAATGTCTTAATTACTTAGGACATTAAAGAAATACTCTACATAGTCACTAATAATTTAGAAATTAAAGAAAAAATATTTTTATCATATTTTTACGTAAATCACTAGAATATTACAAACTTTTATAGTACTCATAACATCTTTTAAGCCATTTTTTAAAATTATTTTGTATAAAATAAAATATATTTTTTAATTATTTTGTATGGAATAAAATATTTTCTTTCATTTCTAAATTATTATTGACTATGTAGAATATTTTATTTAAAATTTGAGTACATGCATGTATTTACCTAAGTTATTATAACATTACAAATTTTTATAGTACTCCTAACATTTTTTAAGCCATTTTTTTTAAATTGTTTTGCATAGGATAAAATATTTTTTGTAGTATAATTTAAAAAAATTTATTAAAAAAATTATTAAAAAATATTCATGAGCTATTAAAAATGGACAGAAAAGTATTGTACGAAATTCGAATTGATAGCTCATTAATATTTTAAAGAAGTCTCATAATTAAATATTTTGTTAGCTTTTTTTAACGTATGAAATAAAATATATATTTTTTTAATTTTTAAATTATTAATTTTTTTAATAAATTTTTTAATAAATTTTTTTTAATAAATTATTAATTTTTTAACAGCATAATTCGAATTATACCATGAATTACTGTGTGTGTAATTCAAACAAAGTTGGTTCAAATTAGTATGTTCGAACTAACTTGGTTCGAATTAGTGTATGCATGTGTTTGTGTATAAACGTACATTGGTGGATTCATGAAGCAGTTTTCGTTTTGGCTTATTCACGTAAATTATTTTCTTCCTAGGCTTATTTCTGTTTTTTGCCCTAATTTATTTATAAATTATTTTTAATTTAAATTCTCATATTTTAAGTTTTTTTTAATTAAGTTGTTAAACTGGCTCTAAATTAAATTTAACTAATATTTTGTATTCCAAAAGGAACGTAGTAAAATGACATAAAAATAATTTTATTATTATTTTAATGAGTCAGACAATAATGGAAGATAGTAGTAGTAAAATTCTGTGTTCTTGGCTTCATCCGGTTACGTTGTCTCCGCAGATTGTCCTCCAAGGCAGAGATTATATCAAGAGTCAACCTTTGACTAAATTAATGTGGCTTGCTCACTACTCTCCACAGAGCAAAACTTATAACGTCGCTCATGTTTAATTATATTTTGCTATTGCAAATAGAAATTCTTTAAAAAGATAACCAAGGTTTCGACTTTCGGTAAATATCTAGGGCCGAAAATGTTTTTTGTTTTTTTATTACAAAGTGATTTGTAGTTATTTATGTTAATACTGCTGAATAGTGTTTCTTTTTTCTTATGTTTAACATTGATATAATATGTTTCTATTTGAACATAACAATACTTTCAGTAATTAGGGTCTATTATGGACACCTAATTTTACTCAAGTAGGTATCTCTTTTATGTAGATAAATTAAAATAAGTGAATTACATACCCAATTATCCAAAGGAAGACAAACATGAAACATGTTAAAAATAACATTAAAAGTTAATACTAAGTTTCTTATAATCACTTAACACAAACACAGGTTTCTTGGCACCAAAAAACACAGGTTTATAGTTTATATGTAAACCACACCAATTGATACGATTAATAAGTTCAGAAGTATTAAATATACAAACTCAAAAGAAGCTAAACTCCTTTGATATTTCTTTGTGCAAAGATTTAAATTTAACATCTAATAAACTTCTTAATGATGTTCAACAGGTCCATCATAAGCCGAATTAACACTTCCTTGGCCTGTTCCTTGAAGATTTTCTGAAAATTTATACAGAAATATTAGATCCTCAAAGTGGAAAATCAAACAAAAATGTACACAAATTAAGCTAAGCAACAAATATTTTACCTTGAATATGAACCACCAAAATCTGTCTTACTTCCTAGGCTTAGTTTCTTAAATGTTGATGCAGATTCTTCAAGAAGTTCAATCTCAAACAATGCATCCTCAATTACTTGACCCAATTTCTTGTCTTCACTAGCATTGTGAAAACAATCTCTTTTCTTAGCATCAAGAACCAGTTTTCTCCATATAGAGTCACTATTAAACAATGTTGAACCATTTCCAACAATCCAAAGGCAATATCTACAAAAATCAAACAATAAATTTTAATCACCTTATGCATATTCTCATTTATAAATTAAGGTGGTAGTTTAGTTTAACATACCTAGCTCTTGTCAATGCCACATTTGTTCTTTGTCTGTTGGAAAGAAAACCAACTTTTCCAGCACCATTTGCTCTAACTGTTGATATTATGATAATATCTTCTTCCCCGCCTTGAAAGCCATCGACGGAACGAACACTTAAACTGAAATCAGGATCAGAAACCGAAGTGTAATTCTTGACTTTCTCTTGAATTTCATAAACTTGAGCATTGTAAGGAGATATGACTCCTATGCTAGTTTTCTTCTTTGTCCTCACAAACTCTGCCAAAAAAACAGTGTTGCACTATTAAGAACACATAAAAATTATATTGACATAGTTAATGAGACAAGACAAGAAAAGGCGAGAGAATTTGGCAACCTTTGTGGAGGTTTCCAACAATCTCACAAATAACTGCAGCTTCAACAGTGTTTTTTGTACTATGTCCAAGACCAATTTGTTCTCTTCCTTTAGCTACATTTATGAATGCATAAGAACCATAGATATCTCCTTCAAGGAATTTTTTGTTATAGCTTAAATTACTCAAAATTGGAGCATCAGAAAGCTTTCCTTCATAGAACTCTTCACTTGGAAATAAGCTAATTGAAGGACTCATCCTATACTGAACATTCAGCATATGCTTCTCATTTCCTAAGATTACCAACCTCTCAAATAAGCTTCTTCCAAATTCTGTCTTCTCAGCAATCTATAAGATGTTGATCAATTTAAAAAACATTACACATAAAAATGATCAAGATTCAATAAACAACAATTAAGATCACTAAAGTACTAACTATTTAGAAACAATGCTCAGTACCTTGCTTTTTACCAAGGCTGGAAGTTGTTTCTCATCGCCAATTAACACACAATGCCTAAGACCTGGGAGCTGTAATGGTACGGTTGACTCGCATTCTTTAAGCTGTGCAGCTTCATCAACTACCAGAAATTTAAGCTGTGCCATTCCTTCTGTGAACAACTTTACAGAACTTGATGCTGTACAGAAAATCAGACAAGCATTTGACAAGCATAATTTCTCGATTCCATGCTTGTCATTAGTGACCGGAATGAAAACGGATTGAGAAAGTGTAGTTAGTATTCCAACACATAATTCTCTTTCCAGGCTTGGCCACCCCAAGTAGTCAATAATTTCTTTTTCCTCATTTTCTACTTCTTCTTCATCATCATCCCTATAATTCAGAGTTCTCCTGTACATAACATGATTCAAGGAACTTTCAAGGGATCTAAGCAAATCTAAAGCTCTAGTCATCCTCCTCACATCACTGATCTGAATAAAACATGTTGGCATGTGTGTGTATAAAGTCTGCATACAGAATTCAAGTTTTCCTTTCAGTTCCCTGAAATTCTTCTTCACAAATTGATCAAATGTCATTATACTTTCAATGAGAGAATGATACTTATCTGCAATGTCACTGTATTTCATGTTCACAAATTCCTTCAATGTTTTAGAATCACCAAAGAGCAAGTTCCTTCTATACTGGATTTCAACAGTGCTGTTTTCTTTCTGCACAAAATCTTCGAATGGCATTAGGCCCTTCTCTTTCTGATACAATTTATATAGCTTCTTAGGTTCCTTGATCAGTTGAATCATTGATTCAACGCTATGTTTCCATCCACTTAGTGGAGCAAAACACTTAACAAGATTATTCACACGATTTTCGAGAAAGATATCTTTAAGGCCAACATAAGTGTCAACCTTCATTCTAGAACTATTGCCAAATAGGACTATGTCTCCAAAACCATATGATTCATGCTCAAGTGAATCCTTGACAAGGCTATGCAGCCGCGACGCAACAGCCATCACTGCTGTGTTGGTTGGAGCACATGTCAATGTCCTGACTCTAAGCTTCAAAAGGGAAAATAAGATACAAGCCACAGTCTTGGTTTTCCCAGTCCCAGGAGGTCCCCATATAAGGTTCATGGTGCTGTTATGTTGACATTTTGTCAAGCTTACACAGCTTGAAACTGCATCTTCTTGTGATTCATTGAGATTCTGAGACTGAATCATATTTCTTATGCTTGAAGTGCCAATAACATTTAGTCCTGAGGGACATATTTGACATTTTCTTCCAATCTAAGAACAATAAAGAAAACATGTAACATGTTATTACCTCTGTTTTGAGAAATTAAGGGAATGAAGAACTTAGAAGCATTCAGATTATGATAATTTTAAACAGTCCAAATCATGCACTAGATTTATGTAATGTATTTACACCTAGTGACTCATTTGCATAAATTTATATTTACAAAGTAATTTACCATCAAACCAAAGTTAAAAAATGATATACAGTAAACTACATAACCTAAATTCACAACCTCAATATATAGAATATAGTTTTTTTTCCCCCTTACCATCATGTCAGGTCTTAGCACCTTTTCAATAATGCTCATATCTGCATCCTCTAGCTGTGAATTCAATGCCTTCCATATCCTAACATTTGTTAGAATGTTCATAAGATACACAGCATAAAGCTTCTTAACACCACCACTTCTGTCATATTCATTCATAGTGTCCATGTACTTGGAGGACAAAATTGGAATTGCATTGTCATATGCATGTTTTGGCCTAACAACATAACCAATATGGTAGAATTTTTTGGGGCTGTTGTTTAAATCATCTATGCATTTTGGTCTAACAGGAGTAAATGCAATAACATCTCCTAACATAGGCTCATATGATTTTCCAATTTCACCACCTTCTTCCACATCATCTTTATCCACATCATCACTATCACTAGTGTTCACCAATGTTAAGAGATGGAACAAATTCTTAGGAGGTTTGAAGAACTCTTTGTCCATTTCGACAGCCTCGATTTCGCAGAATCGAGCTCTAGAGACTCCTTTCAATCCTGAACACATGTCACTGCGTGTCTCTTCAATCAATGAAGGAATGAATGAGTTCATGTATTCTTTCACAGAATTGAATGTCTCTGGAATCTTAACAACCTGTTAAAAACACTGTTTCTTAAATTCATTTCTTAGCTTCACCAACATGGAAACAAAAACAAAATATTTATAAAAAAAGAAGAGAGAAAAGACTAAAATAACCTTGTGCTTGTAAAGATTATCATTCAGAACATCTCTTAGAGTCCAAGAAAAGACAATATCCAACAAACTGGATTCATCATCATGATCCTCCCTAGTATTTGACATCCTTTGCTAATTGATGAAGATCAAATCTGAATGAATTTCAAATAATAGCAAGAAACCATTAATATTCTCTGATAGATATAGTGAAACTATTCATCACTTGTATATGTTAATGTTAATGTTAAATATACACTTTATGGAAGTGAGAATGAAGAATACTTACTAAAATGAATCTGGCTGCCGTTGATGAATGTAAAAGAAAAACTACTTCAAGTGCTTAGTTGAAAATTAAACGTTCTTAGAATAAATATATATATATAGACAGTGAGAGAGAGACTTCATGCAATCAAGGCCAGGAAGAGAAATCAAAGGATCAACTTAAAAGTTAAGTGAAATTAGTAGTAATTAAAACACTACTTGGGAAATTAAACGGGGGAATGCTTTATTTATTTACGAGGCCTACCTAATTATTGGACTATTTTCTTGAAAAATGTTAATTACTTAATACTACAAATAGTAAAAATAATATTAAAATCAGCTACAAATATTAAAAAAAATATTTGTATGCTAAAATCAGCTATAAGTTCAGCTGTTATGTATTTATGTATATTTTATATTTTAATTTAAATTTTATACTAAGAAGGATGTTAGATGATCAGTGAATTTATTATTTTTGACAGTAATAAGTTAATAATATTTAAAAATATATTATTGAATTGTTAGACTAAAAATATTACACTGATAACTAAAAGTACTAACAAAAAATAATAAATTCTACTTGTATTTGAGTTTTTTTTTTCTTATATTAGCAGTTATTTTTTGTAATTGATTTTTGTGTATACCTAATTCGGTTTATTATTACAATTGTTTTCATTTATAATTTATAATAATAGTTTAATTTATAATTTATAATTATTTTTTTAAATTAGAAATGGAACTCAAATATGAGACCTCTAGATAAAGATAGTAAGACTATGCTATTTAAGTTATAGCTGATTGGTTTTATAATTATTATTTTTGTTATAGTTTAATTTATAATTTGTATTTTATATTATTATTAATTTATTTTTATTGTTGTTGCTTTATAATATAATCGTGAACATTATTCTTCTCTCCGTGTTTATTTTTATTTTTATAATATATATTCCTCAAGACAAAATAACAAAACATGAAGCTAAAAAAATCTAATACAAAATCGTCCGTTTATTATATATATATATATATATATATATATATATATATATATATTTTATTGGTTATCAGTGGCTAAGAGAAGGGGGTTGAATCTTAGCCCATTTTTATTTTTGCTTGATAATACTTGTTGGCTTTTGAAACCATTTCTGGAAACTTTCTGTCTTTTTATCTCGTAACTAGCCACGAGACTTTTTCTTTTGTCTCGTCCCTAGCCACGAGACTTTTCTTTTTGTCTTGTCAGTCAGCACGAGATATTTTCAGTTTTATCTCCTGGTAGCAGAAGCAGAAATGGAGTAGAAGAAAGAGAGAATTACACCAAGATATATCTTGGTTCAGCTGCTAAGTGTAAGGCAGCCTACATCCAGTCTCCATCACAATAATGATGGAATTTCACTATAATCATTTTTAATTACAAACTGTAAAGTGCTAACCCAACTTACAAGGGAATTCCCACAGAATCATGAAACACAACACATATGTACAAAGGAACTCTAAGGATATCTATGGCTTTTTTCTTTTAATTTTACACTCTCTGTCTTTTTTCGCTCTATGGCTTTTTCATACAAACCTCACTGTTTGCCTTTTTTCATGAGACTCAAGACATGACAAAATTAAACAGAAAATTACAAAATGAAGAACATTGAAGGAGAAGAAATTCTGTCAGCTTGAAAAGCTATGAGAACTTTATGCCTTGTACTCTCACTCCTTGAATCAACCCTAAGTGTTCACCTATACTTATAGGGAGAAGTCTCCAAGGTTGAAACCAAACAAACCAAGCCAATCTTCTTCTTCTTCAAGTCATAACCGGTTCGGTCAGAGAGAGAGAAGAGATAACTCATACAAAACCCAACATGAAATTACCTCTAGTCCTTCCTTGGTCACCACTCTTCATCAATCCGAGCCCTTCATCTCTTCCTTGCTCTCCAAGATGAACTTCTGGCCCTTGATGCTTCATGATGATGATAGCTTCATCTACTCCAATCTCTGCCTCTTCCATCACGTAACCACTCTAGCTACTTCCTGTGATGGTTGATCAGAATCAGAGACAAGCCATCCTCCAAAGATCTTCTCCTAGCTGGCC
Organism: Arachis ipaensis; assembly: GCF_059453495.1. NCBI lineage: Eukaryota > Viridiplantae > Streptophyta > Magnoliopsida > Fabales > Fabaceae > Arachis > Arachis ipaensis. The sequence continues at coordinate 17,925,620 of NC_142442.1, forward strand.
GAGATCTTCTTCTTGTTTTTGGGTATGAGGAGCTCGAGATTACCTCACCAAATCTTACCATTTTTAGTGAGAATCTCAACCACTACATACTTTTTGTTTACTTTTTCTTGCCATCATTTTGATGGTCTTGATGCATGTAGTTCATTCTTTTTTTTGGTAGCTCAACTTAGCTTCCATAGTTTCCTGTGATATGACCGAAAGAGAAGAAGAGAGTTGAGAAAGAGGAAAGAGAAATTTGAACATTAACTAATGGAATATGACAAAGCAAATTAAATGTCCACTTTCCTTTTACTGAGCAACGTGTAGCTTAATAATATCCATCAAATCAATGACCAACTCTCTCTCATGTTTCCAATGCATGTATTAACTTCATTTTAATAAAATTTGAATTCCATTAGAAATGGATTCCGTTGGAAGCTAGAAGCAATACATTTGCTTTCTCTCAAACTTGGTTTCGGACCAAGTGTTGGATTATGTAGCAACAATTATTAACTTGGGCTTGTAGTAATAAGAGTTCAATTTGGCCCAAGTAAAGTAACCATAAATTAAACTAAGTGGATCAAAGGATTTTTTGTATCAATGCTGAATGTTAACTTTAATTTGGACTTATGATAATGTTTGAATTCTAGCTCAAATAATCACAAATTACTTCAGCTATACAATATAAAAAACATTAAACAAGACTGAATGGTTTTAAGCATATTGGGCTGGTAATAATTCTTTTTCTGTTCGGCCCAATAAGAAAACCTACATCACAAAATTATTAATTAACATATGTTAAATGAAAATCAAATTAATAATTTTGTAATTAATATAATTAATAATGTTTAATCATCACAAATATTAATTTAGAGTTTTCCAAACTCATCATATATATATATTAACTAAATAATTAAACCTACAATAGATAAATAATTCAATTTATATATATATATATATATAGTAATATAATAAAATTTTAGATTTAGCTAATATATTGTGTAAATGTATATGTTAAACATACCAACTAAAAAAATTACATAAAAATTAGTTTTCAATAAATTTACTAAAATAAAAGTTTTAAATTTTTTATTAATATTAACATATGCACTAAGACATAATTCGTATTGATTTTTAGTGTATATATTATATTATTATTGATAATTATTCATATTGCAAAAGCTCACATCCTACATTCCTACTTCCTAGTCGGACCTTCTTTCCTAAGGCATCTCTTCTCCTTATATAAGTATTTATTTAGAAAAAAAAAATAAAAAGTAATATTTTTCAATCTATATTTAGTCAACTTTATTAGTTTTTTAGATTGTATTTTCAATGTTATTAAATTAAAAAGTAATGCTAGTTAACTACTTTTTTCGATCAAAATCAACAAACTTTTTTACAATTATTTCTTTCATCTTAAATTTTATATTTTAAATTATAAACATGTAATTTTAAATTTTAAATTATAAATATAAAATCTAATATTAATTAATATTGGTTAATTAAAATTTGATTTTTTATATTTTTAAATTAAATTATAGAGGTGAATTGTCATTTTTATTCCATATTTTACTTTTGAATTTAAAGTTTAAAAGTGTCCTATGTTGCAGAAAGAGAAAAAGAAAAAAAAAAATCCCTTTCACTATTTTTATTTTTTAGTCATCTGCTTACCCTTTAAGTTTCTTTGCTTTCTCTCTCTGTCTTTGAACCACATTCATATTCCCACCAATTAAAGAAACTCAACAACAGTGCATGAGAAAGAGACCACCCTAAATAACTTGCAATTGACTTGGCGTCAACCTTTGCTACTTTTTCATCTTTGGGTTAGGAGTGTGAACAATGCATTTCACTACATGTAAATAACCAATACCATTTCATAATTTTTTATCAGAAAAAACCTTAAAACCAACGGTTTTTAACGATTTGAGTCAACATTTATTCGGTACAAATATTAAATTATTCTTAATAAATAAATTTTACTAATTCATATATAAATTTATAGATAGAGGCATAATTATTAAAACCAAATCTAATTAATCGGTTCGACTGAAAAATTCTTCTATATCAATTCGATTCGATGTTTAGACCATATAAAATAAAGATTTGATATAGATGGTCAAATTTTTTTCCTTAATAAAAGAGATGTCATTCACAGCCACCATATTATCATTTTTTTAGTTAATATATATACAAATTATAATACATATAGATAACTTTTATCAAATAGTTTACTTCTATTTAATTTATCTTAATTTTACTTATAAACTCATTTATTTTTAAATTAATTATATTTTTATTTAACAATAATTATAAATTCACTTATTTTTTTATAATTATATAATATCTATTAATATTATTTTTCAATAAATACTTGTAGTATATAATAATATAATAGTATAATAGATATAAACTAATTAATAAATTATTGAAATTTAAAAATAATAGTTATTTTGATATAAAATCAAAATGAAAATATTTATGATAGAGTAAAATTAACAAAATATTTATTATTTATGTTCTATATTGTTTTAGAATAGCTAGATATTCTTAAAATGTTAGTAAAAATATGTATTTTAAATTTTAATTTTAAATTTTTTATTATTTTTAATTTACATAAGATTGGGTCAACCGATTCAATTAGTGATCCATCAGTTAAATCAGTGACTTATAGGGCCGTCAAAATGGGTTAAACCCATCGGGTCAGTCCATTTACCCGTTTAAATGGGCGGGCTTTGCCTCTAAAATTAAGCCCATTTAAATTTCGGGCTAAACAGACTGAACCCGATTAACCCGAAAAAAATAACGGCTTAAACAGGCTAGCCCGCGGGCTAAACGGGTGGCCCGTTTAATTTTTTTTTACATTTTAAAAAAAAAAGTAGCATGTTTAGCTAATATTTCTCCCGACTCGACCCGAAAATCCGACCCATCAACAAAAAAAATATTATTTTTAATGGTTTTTGACCTAAAAGTGATATTTTTTGTCAAAATATTTTTCAAAAAATAAAATAAAATGATAAACGGGTTGGCTCGTTTAACCCATTAGACTGACCATAAACGGTCCGGACTAGAAAATTCTAGCCTGCGAATAAAACGGGCTTAAACGGGCTAGCCTGTTTAACCCACGGGCTTAATGGGTCGGGCCTAAATGGGCCGGACTAGCCCGTTTGACAGCCCTAATGACTTAATAACTTAGTAGTCTGACAGATTTGATCATTGGTGACAACTTGAATGGAAGTACAAGTTGTGTTAATTTTGTTGAGTTTGAGAAATAATTTAATTATTAATAATGACCAAAATATGTTTTTAGTTGGATTTAAAAGTCCAAAAATTTTTAAGAGTAAAATTATAAAAATAAATTTATTTAAAATAAAAATAATGTGATTAAGTTTAATTTACTTAGATGTGGTTAAAAAATAATTAAATAATTATATACCATAAAAATTTGATTCTATTGAAGGATAAAATTAAAATTTATTTTTATGTATCATATTTGTACCCAATGTTTTCGTCCTATTTTAAGTCTCTAACGTTTTAAAATCGTCTCAATTTTGCCCCGTCGTTAATTCTGTTAACAGATCCTAACGGCAGGACAACATTGAGCCAATTTTAAAATGTTAGGAACTTAAATAAAATGATTTAAATATTAAGGACAATTTTAAAATTTATCCCAAAATATAAAACAAAAACGATACTTTATTTTTTTTTATGTATAAACTATAGTAAAAAATAAATAGAAATTATGTACTTTATACGTGCAAATCTTTGTAAACATAGTGTAAACTAATCAATTGCCGATGAAAGTTTCATTTAGGGTTACCTTTTTGTTCCTATTTAGTATTTACTGCAGCTAATTATCCTTCACTGCTTCTATTTACTAATGTGGGTTGAAGTTTTTTATTGTGGACGGTTCAGTTTCCTTCAGTTATAGTGACTGGCTTACTGCTATATACGTCAACAAAATAAAGAGAAAATTTGTGACTCATATTCTTTATTTGTGTCATTTAGAATTCAGAGAGAAAAAAACAAGGATCAAGGATGGAGGAGACTTCAACAAGCACACAGAAAAATGATAAGCATCAAAGCTTGTTGGATATTATGTTCTCATGGACTCTCCATGATGTTCTCAACCACAAGCTCTACAAAGACAAGGTCTTTTTTATTATTATTGTGTTATATTCAATATTCTTTAACCTTTGATATTCTTACATTATTCTTTTTATTTATCTAGTAAGTTCTCTGTTTTTGTTCTGTTTTTAAATTTTTAACAGAGTGAGGAAACAAAATGTAGAATTGAAAGAGTGCTGTTCTTCATAAGTACAAAGTTGCTCGTGTATTTTTAATCACAAATTTGCAAACTAAATTGTATTCTTAATTTCAACTTCTCTTCAAAAAAGATTAATACAAACATTGTTTTTCTGCTTTAAGAATGTACAAAACACTGTGACACCCTTCTTTATTAGTGAGGTAAGTAGATAATGAAATTTCTTAGCAAGATGGGAAGCACTATAACTTTGTAATATAATAGTTATAGTTATATATTATGCCTCAAATGATGTTAATTTTATTATCTATTTTGGTTGCACTTTCTATACCATTTTTGATCTTCTAGGAGATACAATGTTTTTCTTCACAGGTTCAGAAGATTCCACTCTCATTCTCCTCAACAAAAGAGTACTTGAACTCATTTATTTTCCCACTGATTGAGGAAACTCACAGTGATCTGTGCTCAGGAATAGAAGGTGTTTCTCAAGCTCCATTTTGTGAGGTCATGACAATTCAAAGGTCCAAGGACTTCAAACCTCCCAAGGCCTTGTTCTATAAAATGAGAGTAAAGAAGGTCACTGAAGAAGTTCAAAATGTTGGAAAATATGAACCTGAATTTGGAGACATTGTTGCTTTCACAGATGTTAGACCAAAAGGGATATATGACTTGAACAGGCCTAAAATGCAATACCATATTGCTTTTATTTGTGGATCAGAAGATGAATTTACTGATGAGATTGAAGTACTTTCATCTAAATGCTTGGATATGGATTTTGAATTTTCCGGGAATATTAACGAAACACAAAAGCTCTATGTTGTATATTTGTTGAACATGACCACAAATATTCGCATTTGGCGAGCACTGAATGTTGGTGAAAAGATGAACATTATTGAAAAAGTTCTGCAGCATGAGCCTAATTCAAATGTAAGCTAAGTGTTATTTGAAAAGCATAATTGAGGCTAGTTGCAAACTTTTTTGTACCAATAACTAATTGAACACCGATGGAAACATTTTCTACATGAGATTCATATTATAGATGTTCATGCATTGTTCTCTGATTTTGATATGCTGCTACTTTTGTTGAATATATTTGATTTCTTATTTTTAATTCCAATGGTTATACCATATTTTACAGATTGAAGAAGTCTGTCAGATTTGCTGTTCTGGAGAAAGCATGACTCAGTCTCCAGCTCAATCTTCAGCACAAATCATAATCCGTGCTCAGAATCTGAATGAATCTCAAAGAGATTCTGTTCTAAGCTGTGTTGCTATGAGCAAATGCCATTACAGTCATAATGTTAAACTTATATGGGGCCCCCCGGGAACCGGCAAAACAAAGACTGTTGCTTGCTTGTTATATTCATTGCTCCGGGAAAAGATCAGAACATTGACATGTGCTCCAACTAATAATGCAGTGTTGACCGTGGCGTCTCGCCTGCATAGTTTGTTTAAGCAGTCACAGAAGTTTGATACTTATGGCCTTGGTAACATTTTGCTATTTGGCAACAAAAACAGAATGAAAGTGGACAATTTTCCCGGTCTTGAAGACGTGTTTCTTGATTATAGAGTGGAAGAGCTTTTAAAGTGTTTTATGCCATTAACCGGGTGGAAACATCACTTGGAACTTATGATCAAGTTACTGAAGAACCCCAATCAACAATATAGGTGTGAACTGAATGATAAGGAGGATCTAATGTCATTGGAAGAATTTGCTAAGAAAAGTAACAGCAATGTAAAACGTGCATATTCTTCATACAAGAGAAAAGTGAAGAGTTCTAACCTTTTGACATTTGAGCAATTTGTTGAGAAGAAATTCGATGGCATTGTAGAGTCTTACAATTTGTATGTTGAAGATAAAAAGATGAGTACCTCTGGTATGACGATGGAGCAATTTGTGAAGCAAAGGTTCAGTTACATTGGAGGTAGGCTCAAGTTGTTCATGAAAGCCTTGTATACTCACCTACCAACATCTATGATTTCATTCAAAGTGGTAAAGAAAATGTTCATTGCTCTGAATTTGTTGAAATCTTTGGAAACTTCGCTGCGCAATACCAAGTTCAAACGAGACTTTCATCAATGTAAAGATGGAAAAAGCCTACAAAGCATTCTAAGTTCACTATCACGTTCAATTTCGCTTCCTTGGATCACAAGCAAACATGGCGTGTCAATGTTTTGCATTGAGAAAGCATGCTTAGTATTTTGTACTGCATCAAGTTCTTCTAAACTGCATACTCAAGAAGGGGAAAAGTTCCGGTTTGTAGTTATTGATGAAGCAGCACAGCTGAGAGAATGTGAATCAGCAATTCCATTGCAACTTCCTGGTCTTCAACATGCTGTTCTCATAGGTGATGAAAGACAGCTTCCTGCATTGGTTAAAAGCAAGGTACTTTGGATGCTCAAGCACTAAAATATAGGGAAAAAGAGTTGTTTACTTGATTACCATATATGAAATTAGGTCACAAAAATGTGAGTTTGGTTTAGATTCTGAAATCTTTTAAAGGAAACTTTCTGGTGCACAAGCATCCGTGTTAACGCAGGATCCGGGAAAGGGCACCTAAGGGGTGTAATGTACACAGCTTAACCTGATAATTATATCGGTGGTTGTTTCCATGGTTTGAACCCGTGTTTAAAATACCCTAACCAAGTAGTTTTGCTTGTTTAATCTTTTTAAATATTCTAGTAGATACTCCTTTGGTTTAGTAACTTAGTTGTTTTGAATTTTGTTTATTATTGAAGATCATTATCTAATATGTTAATTGATCAAATTTTAGATAGCTGAGAAGGCTGAATTTGGAAGAAGTTTGTTTGAGAGATTGGTATTGTTGGGAAAAGAGAGGCACATGCTTAATATTCAGTATAGGATGCATCCATCAATTAGCAAATTCCCAAGTGAAGAGTTCTATGATAAGCAACTTGCTGATGCATCCATTGTCAAATTAACAAGCTACAATAAACAATTCCTTAAAGGGAAAATGTATGGCTCCTACTCTTTCATCAACATATCAAGGGGTAAAGAGCAGTCTAATCATGATCATAGTTTGAAGAACATTGCTGAGGCTGCTGCTGTCTCAGAGATTATTCAAAGACTTAGAAAAGGTTAGTTTATCTTTCTCATCATTTGTAATTAAGCTTGAATAGTTTTTTAGTCCCTATAAAGTTTTGCCATGATATTGGTACCTCTTTTTTCTTAAAATGTGTTTAGTCTTACCATGTCATTAGAAATGATAGATATTTTAAAAAAAATAATGAGAGTCCTAACTCATCTTTTTAATTATCTTCTTAATTTCTAAATAAAAAAGTTTTAATTTTTTTTTATCTTTTTGATATTTTCGAAAAATAAGATATATATTTGAATTTTTACTCATTTAAGTATTAGGAGGATAATTAAGAGATTGGATTAATAACATTATTTTTTATCTATACCAATATTTCCTAAATTTTCTTGATTATTTATAATATCTTAATTTAATATGAAGTTTAGATGATAGGAACCAAGGAACTTACCTATAGAAAAATGAGAAACCAACACCAACCAAAACTTTTAATGGGACCAAAATAATTTTGAAACATTTAAACACACAATTATAGGGAATAAAAACATAGTTAAACCTAATATGATATATATATGATATGATATTATTTCTTTTCCCTCTCTTGTTGCCAGAATGTTTGACAAGAAGAAAGAAAGTTAGCATAGGAATCATATCTCCATACAATGGTCAAGTACATGAAATCCAGAAGACCATAAAGCAATATATTTCAGACAGTGATCCTAACTTCTCTGTGAGTGTTCGTTCTGTTGATGGTTTTCAAGGTGGTGAAGAAGACATAATTATAATATCAACTGTGAGATCCAATGGTGTTGGAAATATTGGTTTTCTTTCAAATAGACAAAGAACAAATGTGGCATTGACGAGGGCTAGGTATGCCACTAATGAAAGATAGTTGTTTTTGCTGACATGATGTTACATGATTAGATCTATGTGTAAAATTGTTTTATACTAGCAGTGTATCGAAATTAAATTGTATTATATAACTGAAAATAACCAACTTTATTAATTATGTGCATTTTGGTAATTTGAGATTTCATACACCAAAAAAAATGTACCTACATGAATCCATTATATATTGTAGATATATGTTATGATCATGCTCTAAATGGTGAGATTTAGTTCTTTTTTATTGAAAAACTTTTGGTTTGGTTTTATGCACAGATATTGCCTTTGGATATTAGGAAATGCATCAACTTTGATAAACCGTAACAATGTATGGAGGGAACTGGTTCTTGATGCTAAGGAAAGAAACTGCTTCCACAATGCTTATGAGGATGAGAAACTGGCTCAGGCCATTGAGAATTCCTTGTGGGACCTTGAACTTGATTCACTGGAGGCACCATTCAAGAAACTAAGTTTATGGGACAATTCTAATACAGCTTCTACTTCCTTTAGGTATGTGGAATCTTATAACTTGCTAACTTTATATGTATGTTCATTTGAATATAAATTAATGTATATCATTATAAGTTAGTTTTCAACATGGGCCCATATGAAATTGAATTATTACTACTTATGACTGGACAAAATTAATTAGAAACATATTTTGGTTAGTATTTTGTATTGCATTGAATTAACATATTTTTGTAAATCTTATATTGTTGTAAAAAAATGTAACAAATTAATATAAAAAACAGATTTTAGAGAACACATTGTATTTTTCGGTTGTTTATTTTATAATGGTGGATTGTAATTTTTGTGAGGTTCTCTTTGGGCAGAGCACATAAACCAAGATTGATGTATAAAATCAAAACATGAAGACATTGAATCACATGTTTATGCAATGCCATGGAACATGCCATCCCTAAAGACCTTTGTTGAGTTTTGAACTTGTGATCAAGAAGCAGAGAAGCAAATCAACCTTTTGAGTTTTTGTCATCCATGCATGCTGGCAATGGCAATACTGTAATTGTATTTTGAACATAACTTATCCTTATTACCATGCGTATTCTACCATGATTTACTAATTTTTGGTGGATTATGCTAAAGATTATTTAGAAATGCAATTTATCCTTGCATTTTTTTTTTTACTTTTTAAGGGATGAAATACAAGCTACATGTATTAAGATTATATGGCGAAATTTGGTGAATTTTATTATTAATTATTCATTGTATGAATTGTATGCTTTATACTTTAGTATCTCTATAACTCTATTCGTCATATATTTTGTTGGAATAATTTTGGACTCATTTCGCAAATAATATAAGGTATTTATTCTTATGAAATTATCTATATGTAAAAATATAAATATATGATATTAATTTTTTTCTTGGTCAGTGATATTGAAATATTGCAAGTTAGATTCATTGTTGGACTTGCATGAATACGATGAAGGTATTATGTATAAGTAATTGAAATTCACATGCAGATCTCTTTTATGTAAAATTAGTAGTTAAGAAATGATAATTTAGTCAAATTTATTAAATTATCTAACAATTTTTAATTATCAATTTTACGTAAAAAATAACTGCATCGAATTTTCCGCTTTTTAATTTTATTATGGAGAACAGATTGATGCAGGACAGCAATATGGAGAGCATACATATTTTATCGGCGTGTAGTGTTAGGTGGCTACAAATCGGACGGTGCGAGTTCTCTCAGGCAAATCGGACGGTCCAATTTCAGGGGACAGAACAGACGGTCCAAATTGTCCCTCTCCCACCACGTGTCGCATGGACGTTGCTCCCCACAACAGTGTCCTTAACTCCAGCATAACCCTTTACTGCATGCATATCCACCCTCTGAAATGAGTTTCATCTCCATCCCACCTAGTAACCATTCTCCCATCTTCTCCTTCATCTAATTCTTCTTCTTCTCCCCACAAGTGGTTGAAAAAAATTAAAATACCAAAAAAAAAATTTTAAAATGTTGATCATCCTAAACTTTATATTATAAGATATCTTAGTTATCTTGATTATGTAAGTTTATTTATTAAATTTTGTTTTATATTTTAGAATTATAATTATTATTATAAAAAATTTAATTATAGTTGTTGTTAGTAGCTCAACTTAAAAACATAATAATAATAATAATAATAATAATAATAATAATAATAATTTATTATTATTATTATTATTATTATTATTATTATTATTATTTCTATTTCGGAGTTACAATTGTTGTTGTTAGAAGTTTAATTATAATTGTTGTTGTTATTACTAGTTCAACATAGAAACAGTGAGATTATTATTATTATTATTATTATTATTATTATTATTATTAATTCAGAATTATAATTATTGTTGTTAGAAATTTAATTATAATTGTTGTTGTTAGTAGGTCAATTTAGGAACATATATCAATGACTATTATTATTATTATTATTATTATTATTATTATTATTATTATTATTAATTCATTTAGAATTATAATTATTATTATTAGAAATTTAATTTAGTTGTTGTTGTTAGTAGTTCAAATTAGAGTCATATATCAGTGACGTTGTCCTCATCGTCGTCGTTGTTGTTGATTGAAATTTAAGAATATATGTTTAAATAATAGTTAGAAATATATATATAAATATAGTTAGAGAATATTTTAATCAATATTAATGTTTGAGTTAGACTAATATGATAGATTAGTAAAAAGAATATGTTTAGAATTTTTTGTAATATTTTTAGTAAAAAATATATGTTTAAAAAATACATTTTTGGATTAATATTGTTGATTTTGATCAATAATTAGGTTTTGTAAAATATAATAATATAATGTATTTATTTTTCGATAATAATTATTTGTTTACTATTAGGTTTTTAATTGACATAAATATGCTGTTGTAAGTGAGGTTTTAATATTATAGTAGAACATTAGTTAGGTAGGAATTGAAAGTATCTATTAGTTATTATTATTAGTGGTAAGTTATAAATAATTTGTTGGATATATTAGTTGTTCTAGTTAAAAAATTATTATATTTTAGTAGTAAATTAATAATTGTTGATAGTTTGATTAATAATTTATGTTTTTGTAGAGTTTACGGATGTTGACGTGTGATTACCCTGTCCATCCGGATCAGTACGATGATAGGGTGAAGGAGCATTTACGATTTATTGCTTTTTATCATGCATCTCAGATTAGAATAGTCCAATGTCAGAAAGGACTCGTAAATGCTCTAGTCGAAAGGTGGTATCCAGACACACATACCTTTTACCTTCCGATTGGTGAATGTGCTGAAGATATGGCTATGATTCTTGGTCTTCCGACGGACGGTCTTCCAGTCACAGGAATGACTATGAGTAGTTTTGAAGCCTTAGAGGCAGAGTGTTTGCACCAATTTGAGGTTGCACCGAGAAAGTCAAACTGTAGAGGAAGCGGTATAAAACTGACGTGGCTTCGAGATCTAAAAGAACGGTTACAGTTGACTGATGAAAACAATATACAGAGGTACGTGAAGTACCACATTATGTTGTTGATCGGTACGATATTGTTTGGAGACAAGCTTGGGGCATCTGTGCACTGAAAGTTTCTGCCTTTACTTCGTAATTTTGGCAGTATCGGACAGTACAGTTGGGGACGGCTTGCCTCGCACACCTGTACAGGGCGTTATGCAGGGCATCTCGTTTTGACTGTAAGGAGATTGACAGTCCGCTAACACAGCTGCTCGTTTGGGCATGGATCCGCCTGCCATATCTAGCGCCGGTTCGTAGGAAATTTCGTAGTTTTTCGCTTGCAAACATGTAACATTATCTTACATTTACTCCGTATCTTCATATTTAGAATCCAGTTCTGTTAATGAATTAAGTCATATTAGGTGACGTAATTGGGAGCGTGGAAACCAACGCTTTAGGTATCTTACACTTGCTCACTTTAGGAAGACCTTGGATAATCTTCAGGAAGGCCAGTTATATTTTCATTAAAGAAGTATTTCGTTTAGTTTAATAACCGAAATTAAAGGTAAATAAACACTCAATACATCAATGATGATATAAATAAACTTTACATCAGGTTATTATCTCAATCTTAACGAAAAAAGAAAACATAAAAACATAAATAAATATTGATAATAAACACTAATTAATATTTAACTACATCAATAACTAACAAAAAATATTATTATCCTAAACTTAACTACATAAACACATAAACAAATGCTAATTGAATATGTTTTCACATATCACTTAACTATTTGGTCCATCAATCAATATAAATTATTACAGAATTCTAATCTGTCTTATAAATATAGGCAATTACGTACCGGCGCTTATATTTCGGAAACTCCGGAGCATGCATGGCTTTCAAATCCAACATTCGCATAAAAGATGGCTCCTCAAACGGTACTTCGTTTGCCAGTGCATTTGCCACGTCTGTCATATTTGGAGCCATAGTGCCGTCACCTTGATCTTTATCTCTATTTGGATCAACAACTTCATAATTGCTTTCGAACTCTTTCTCACTGTCACTATTGTAATCTTTCCGTACAATATTTTGGTCGGCCTCAGATTGTTCGAATTCAATGTACAGCTCGATGAACGACATTTGGGCACGACTTTCAATATACATTGAAAACATCTCTTGCATACTTGCTTCGTCGGTTATATATTTGGTTTGAAATTGAACGAATCCACCAAATACTAGTATGGGATATCTGTATAAAATACATGATATTTTCCTTGACATCGCAGAATCTATCTTCTCACAAATCACACTTTTGAGCTCTTCAAATGAGATTGTGAAGGGAATAACAACATCTAACGGATTTTCACAAATAAATTTTACTACTTCAAATGTTTGTAACAAAATCTGACCAAAATAATACACTTTTAAAAGAACTCTATCATCTATTTCTCTCACCAATCTAAACAGAAACAAAACCTCACTATCAATTTTTTTTACCTCATAGCAAAGAAGAGAGAACCAGGAGTGGAAGAAAGCAAAAGAACAAGATGAAGAAGACGGTATCTGCTGCCTTGTTTATGAGTTACACATTTTTAAATACATCTATCTGCATAAATCGGACTCAGTGAGTTGTTCCAGCTCATTCAAAAAATTATATAATAATCAATTCAGACCATCCGAATTGATTTTCGTATTATTAAAAAAAATAGCTTCATATACAACACGATTTGAAATTTCTCTCCTTGCAAATCGGACCGTCCGATTTGTCCATTATATTTTTTTCCAACCACAACTCGCATAGTCCGACTTGTTTATATAACAACGCAGAAAAAACTGCTCCACATATTTGTCTAGCACCTCTATACCCCAAAACGCAGCACATCACATTCACAGCTTTCATAACCAAAAAAATGAGCCACAAAAAATTCAAAAAATTGTTGCGTCCTAAAATCAAATTAATTAACCGCACATGTATATAAATAAAGAGTTAATCTTGCAAAATGCTGCAAATTACATAATCTTCACATAAGGCTATGAATTCTTGTTCTTTATGTGGAATCTTTTACATCCTCAATACATATATTCGTTAGCAGAACAGAATTTTTTTCTTTTAATTTGGGATTCAGAAGCATAAAGGGTGGGATACGGAACTTTGTACCTGGTGCGAGCAATGGCCACTTGTGCAGCCATGTACAAGTTCAGAAAACAGTATATTACAAGAACAATCGCCACAAACCCATACCCTTTTGGGACCAACTTAATTATCGTCGCCATTTTTGTGTTGATTAATAGTAGCAGTGGTTCTTCTTCTAAGTTTTAACAAGTAATCACATGAACAGAGCCATGCAGTGCTTTGGGATGATTTTGCTTTCAATCTCAGATCGATGTTGAGATTATATATAGAGTTATAGACCGATTCAATTCAATAATAAATAATTAGTGTGGTACCCTGATTATTATTATTAGTATTGTTTGGATTTTGATTTTGGCTTAGCTAATTAGACAAAATTAAATTTAACTAATATTTTATATTCCAAGAGGAATGTAGTAAAATTACATAAAATGATCAAATTAATTTTATTAATATTTTAATGTGTCAGACATGGAAGATAGTGGTAAAATTCTGTGTTGTTGGCTTTATCTGTGGATTGTCCTCCAAGGCAGAGAATATTAGAAGTCAACATTTGACTAAATTAATGTGGCTTGCTCACTACTCCACATAGCAAAACTTATATGGTCTCTGATGTTTAATTATATTTTATTTTTGTAAATTTTATGATATTTATCATTTGGTGTTTAATTTTTATTTAATTTATTTTTTTAGTAAATTTTAAATATTTAAAAATTATTTATTTTTATATTTTTAAAATTAAATATTAACTGTTAATTCTTTTTATTAAATTAAACACTATTTTTTATGGTTTTTTAATTAAACGCTAAATAGTGTTTTTTTTTCTCTTATGTTTAACATTGATATATATGTTTTTATTTGAACATAATTGTTGAATTAGAAAAATAATTAACACTTTGATGATAATAAATATGATTAAGTTGAGTTAATATCTTAAATAATTTTTAATAAATTGGTTCAAGTGTGCAGGTCCAATATTATTTTTGTTATAATCCAAAATAATGAAGCAAAATGCACTCAAGTGTGCTGAACATGACCCACAAACCAAGTTTAATACCAACCAAACTTTAGTAAATTAAATCTAAACTAGGTTTCTCATATGCACTTCTGGTAAACACAAGAGAGAGAACTTCATCTTCGAACTCACACACCAGAAAAAAAAAGAAAGCTAATTAAGAAAGCAATGTCCAATCAAACTAATCAAGAACATGTTAAGTTAGAGGTTAAAGGTAATTAGTTTTCATTTGCATGCAAGTTGATTTCTTCACTTTTTTTCAACTCTTTGCACCACTATTTCGGGTAACAAGAGGAAACAGGTGGTTAAACTTTATCTACTATAAATCAATGGCCCACAATGTTACTTGGAACCAAAGTACTCTTTCAATGGTTTGGATTTGGAATTATCACTGAGCAAATCAATTTCTGCTGTTCTGTCCTCCTCGGTCAAGCAAAGGATCAGATTTGAAATTTCTAATTTAAGGGTTGATTGAGGAAAGAGAAAGAAGGATCTCTGTTAGTCCAAAGTCCAAGAAGTTGACTTTGAGAAAATCCTAACTGTGGCTCTGATGAAGATACAAAAAGAAAAATGAATCACATTAGAGCTGAAGGAGAGAGAACCCGAATTAGAGAGAAGAGAAAAACCTCACAAACAGAGTTTGAAGTCTTGGAAGCATTGCACCTACACTAAAAGGAGCACTCCGCCAAGATGAAGAACAATATTTTGAGTTTAGAAGTTGGGTTTAGCATATAGAGTCAATGCTGTGAATCATCATCTCCTTCATGTTTCACTATTTATATTTCTGTTTCAATGTATATCTGTTTTTTATTCTGTCTGAAGTAAAAGGCAAGAAAGAAAGGCATTGAAAAAAAGTCATTGAGTGAAAAAGGCTGAGAGAAACACTTCAGAGAAAAAACTAAGAGTGATTTCAGATTTCTTTTGATTGTATTTCTGTTTTGTATCAAGTACCTGAGAGGTATCCCTTGCTAAGTTGGGTAAGTACTTAATGTGTCTGGTTTAAGTAGTTACATTACCAAATCAAGTTTATGTTGAAGCTTGATATGTCTCAGATAGGATTACGTGGAGTTCTAGAGATTTGGTGTATGTAATACTTAAAAGATAGTGAAAATTCCATCAACGTTGTGGTGGAGACTAGATGTAGGTTGCATTACACATGGTAACTGAACTAGGATATATGTCTATGTCACCTTCCTCCTCTCTGCTTTAGTTTTGTTTTTCTGATTTTTATGAGACAAAACTAAATTGTCTCCTGCTTAATCCGCTGCGCAGACCAAACAAATTCCAAGTTTATTATGATTTTAAAGCTTAATCAATCAAAGTTAAAGAAGGCCATAGATTCAACCCCTCTCTTCTCTAAGATTTCTGGAACCTTCAATCAGTATCAGAGCACAGTTGACCCATACTGTTAATTTGGGTAGAGTACCAATGGAAACTCTCGCTTGTGACGGTGTCACCAAAGCAAGATTCTCCGCTCATTGGCGTGGGTGAACCGGTAGAGACTGTTGTCTCCTGGCCTGATATGTGCCATTAATGGGTGACATGGCAGAATGGCTATGATCAGCATCATTGGTATCAAGAGTTAAGGTTTCAAGAATCAAGCTTAATATCTTGGAGTAAAGGTCCAATGGCTAACAACTTGGGTACAACCACAGCGGCCTACACACTAACAAAGGGTCAGTCAAACAACATGCCTCCCTTCTTTAATGGGAAGAACTATGTTTACTGGAAATAAAAGATGTGGATCTATCTTCATTCAATCAATTGATTATAACATATGGATGATAGTTGTGAATGGTCCTAAAATTCTAACAAAGACTAGTGCTGATGGAGTGGTAACTCCAAAGAAAGAAGCCGAATAGAATGATGATGACAAAAAGAAGGTGGAGCTGAATGCTAAAGCTATAACCTTGTTACACTGTGCTATCAGTTTCGAGGAGTACCGAAAGGTGTCTAGATTCAAGACGGTAAAAAAATATGTGAGAAACTACAGGTTACACACGAAGGCACCAAACAAGTAAAAAAAAGGATCGATATGCTGCAAAAAGAGTATAAGATGTTTACCATGAAGGATGGAGAAATCATTGATGAGATGTTTGAGAAATTCTCAATCATCATCAACAGCCTTGATGCTATGGACTTAACGCACACCAAACAAACTCTAGTAAGAAACGTCCTTAGAAGCCTCACAAAAAAGTGGAAAACAAAAGCCAGTGTTCTAGCCGAGAGTAACAACCTGAGCTCACTAATCTATGATGAGCTGATATAAGTTTGTGTATGCTTTAGTTGTATTCTCTATATGTATATAAATAAACAGGAAACAAAAGAAGAGCACACATTTAGGCCTTATAAAAGAAAGGGGGAGCACTTCAAAACCTTTTTAGTATCATCAAATGGAAGTGTTTTAATCTTGTCTGATCTGTTTCAATTCCTTTGATTATACTCCTTGAAAATATGTTTGTCATCAAGAAAGAAATTGTTGAGTTAGAAAAATAACTAATACTTTGATGATGACAAACGTGATTAAGTTGGGTTAAAAACTCAAATGATTTTTGATAAATTAATTCAAGTGTGCAGGCCCAAAGTTATTTTTGTTGCAGCCCAAACCAATGAAGCAAAATGCACTCAAGTGTGCTGAATGGAACATGACCCATGGACCAAGTCCAATACCAACCAAGCTTCAGTGAATTAAACCTAAACTAGGTTTCTCATATGCACTTTGGGTAAACACAAGAGAGAGAGAATTTCATTTTCGAACTCACATACCAGAGAATAAAGAAAGAGAAAGCTAGTCAAGAAAGCAATATCCAATCAAACTAATCAAGAGAATGTTAAGCTAAGTCAGAGGTTAAAAGTAATTAGTTTTCATTTGCATGTAAGTTGATTTCTTCACTTCTTTTCTAATTTTCTGCACCACTATTTTGGGTAACAAGAGAAAAGAGGTGGCTGAACTTTATCTGCTGTAAATTAATAGCCTACAAATATTACTTGAGGCCAAAGTACTATTTCAAGGGTTTGGATTTGGGATTATCACTGAACAAATCAATTTCTATTGTTCTATCCTCCTCGGTCAAGCAAATGATCAGATTTGAAATCCCTAATTTAAGGGTTGATTGAAGAAAGAGAATGAAGGATCTCTGCTAGACCAAGGTCCAAGAATTTGACTTTGAGAAAACCCTAACTGTGGCTCTGATGAAGATGCAAAAAGGAAAATGAATCATATTAGAGTTGAAGGATAGAGAACCCGAATTAGAGAGAAGAGAAAAACCTCACAAATAGAGTTTAAAGTCTTGGAAGCATTACACCTCCACTAAAGGGAGCACTCCGCCAAGATGAAGAATAACGATTTGAGTTCAGAAGTTGGGTTTAGCATAAAGAGTCAAGGCTGTGAATCATCATCTCCTTCATGTTTTTACTAAAAGGCAAGAAAGAGAGGCATTGAGAAAAAACCATTGAGAGAAAAAGGTTGAGAAAAACACTTGAAAAAAAAGTCAAGAGTAATTTCATATTTCTTTTAGTTGTATTTTTATTTTGTATAAAGTACCTGAGAGGTATCCCTTACTAAGTTGGGTAAGCACTTAGTGTGTCTGGTTTAGGTAGTTACGTTACCAAATCAAGTTTATGTTAAAGCTTGATGTGTCTCAGATAGGATTACGTTGAGTCTTAAAAAATTAGTGTATATAATACTTAAAAGATAGTAAAAATTACATACCCAATTACCCAAATGTATTAAGTATCCAAAGGAAGACATACATGAAACATATTACAAATAAATACTAAAAGTTAAAATTAAGTTTCTTATAATCAGTTATCACACAACACGGTTTTCTACTTTCTTGGCACCAAAGAACAACAGGTTTATAGTTTATATGTAAACCACACTATCCGTCTGAACATTAATTGAAGAAAACACCAATTGATACGATTAATAAGTTCAAAAGAATTAAATATACAAGTTGAAAAGAAGCTAAGCTCCTTGACGATGTTGCATCCACCAGGTCCATCATAAACCGAATTAACACTTCCTTGGCCTGTTCCGTGAAGATTTTCTGAAAATTTATACAAGAATATTAGATCCTCAAAAGTCAAAAGTGAAAAATCATACAAAACTGTACACAAATTAAGCTAGGCAACAAACATTTTACCTTGAATATGAACCACCAAATTCTGACTTACTCCCTAGGCTTAGTTTCTTAAATGTTGATGCAGATTCTTCAAGAAGTTCAATCTCAAACAATGCATCATCAATTACTTGACCCAATTTCTTGTCTTTACTAGCATTGTGAAAACAATTTCTTTTCTTAGCATCAAGAACCAGTTTACTCCATATAGACTCACTATTAAACAATGTTGAACCATTGCCAACAATCCAAAGGCAATATCTACAAAAATCAAACAATAAATTTTAATCACCTTATGCATATTCTCATTTATAAATTAAGGTGGTAGTTTAGTTTAACATACCTAGCTCTTGTCAATGCCACATTTGTTCTTTGTCTGTTGGAAAGAAAACCAACTTTTCCAGCACCATTTGCTCTAACTGTTGATATTATGATAATGTCTTCTTCGCCGCCTTGAAAGCCATCGACGGAACGAACACTTAAACTGAAATCAGGATCAGAAACTGAAGTGTAATTCTTAACTTTCTCTTGAATTTCATAAACTTGAGCATTGTAAGGAGATATGATTCCTATGCTAGTTTTCTTCTTTGTCCTCACAAACTCTGCCAAAAAAAAAATTTTTGTTACACTACTAAGAACACACATAAAAATTAGGTGACATAGTTAATTATACAAGAAAAGGTGAGAAAACATAGCAACCTTTATAGAGGTTTCCAACAATCTCAGAAATAACTGCAGCTTCAACAGTGTTTTTTGTACTATGTCCCAGACCAATTTGTTCTCTGCCTTTAGCTACATTTATGAATGAATAAGAGCCATAGATTTCTCCTTCAAGGAATTTTTTGTTATAGCTTAAATTACTCAAAATTGGAGCATCAGAAAGCTTTCCTTCATAGAACTCTTCACTTGGAAATAAGCTAATTGAAGGACTCATCCTATACTGAATATTCAGCATATGCTTCTCATTTCCTAAAATCACCAACCTTTCAAACAAGCTTCTTCCGAATTCTGTCTTCTCAGCAATCTATAAGATTTTATTCAATTTAAAAAACATTAGACACATAAAAAATTATCAAGATTCAGTAAACAACAATTAAGATCACAAAAGTACTAACTATTTAGAAACAATGCTCAGTACCTTGCTTTTAACCAAGGCCGGAAGTTGTTTCTCGTCGCCGATTAAGACACAATGCCTAAGGCCTGGGAGCTGTAATGGTACGGTTGACTCGCATTCTTTAAGCTGGGCTGCTTCATCAACTACCAGAAATTTCAGTTGTGTCATTCCTTTTGTGAACAACTTTACAGAACTTGATGCTGTACAGAAAATCAGACAAGCATTCGACAAGCAAAATTTCTCAATTCCATGCTTGTCATTAGTCCTTGGAATGAAAACTGATTGAGAAAGTGAAGTTAGTATTCCAACACATAATTCTCTTTCCAGGCTTGGCCACCCCAAGTAGTCAAGAATTTCTTTTTCTTCATTTGCTTCTTCATCATCATCATCACTATAATTCAGAGTTTTCCTGTACGGAACATGATTCAAGGAACTTTCAAGGGATCTAAGAAAACCAAAAGCTCTAGTCATTCTCCTCACATCACTGATCTGAATAAAAGATGTTGGCATGTGTGTGTACAAAGTCTGCATACAGAACTCGAGTTTTCCTTTCAATTCCCTGTATTTCTTCTTCACAAATTGATTAAATGTCATTAAGCTTTCAATGAGAGAATGATACTTTTCTGCAATGTCACTGTATTTCATGTTCACAAATTCCTTCAATGTTTTAGAATCACCAAAGAGCCAGTTCCTTATTTTGTATAGGCTATACTGGAATTCAACAGTGCTGTTTTCTTGCTTCACAAAATCTTTGAATGGCATTAGGCCCTCCTCTTTCTGATACAATTTATAGAGCTTCTTAGGTTCCTTAATCAGTTGAATCATTGATTCGATGCTATGTTTCCAACCACTTAGTGGAGCAAAACACTTAACAAGATTATTCACACGATTTTCGAGAAAGATATCTTTAAGGCCAAGATAACTATCAACCTTCATTCTAGAACTATTGCCAAATAGCACTATGTCGCCAAAACCATATGATTCATGCTCAAGTGAATCCTTAACAAGGCTATGCAGCCTCGACGCAACCGCCATCACTGCCGTGTTAGTTGGAGCACATGTTAATGTCCTGACTCTAAGCTTCAAAAGGGAAAACAAGATACAAGCCACAGTCTTGGTTTTCCCAGTCCCAGGAGGTCCCCATACAAGGTTAATGGTGCTGTTATGGTGACATTTTGTCATGCTCACACAGCTTGAAACTGCATCTTCTTGTGATTCATTGAGATTCTGAGACTGAATCATATTTCTTATGCTTGAAGTGCCAATAACGTTTAGTTCTGAGGGGCATATTTGACATTTTCTTCCAATCTAGGAACAATAAAGAAAACATGTAACATGTTATTACCTCAGTGTTTTGAGCAATTAAGGGAATGACAGCCTTAGAAGCATTCAGATTATGATAAATTTAAAACAGTCCATATCATGCACTAGATTTATGTAATGTATTTACACCTAGTGAATCATAGAATCTCTAGATACATCAAATACTCATTTGCATAAATCTGTATTTACAAAGTAATTCACCATCAAACCAAAGTTAAAAAATGATATACAATAAACTATAAACATAACCTAAATACACAACCTCAATATACAGAATATATATATATATATTTTTTTCCCTTACCTTCGTGTCAGGTCTTAGCACCTTTTCAATAATGCTCATGTCTGCATCCTCTAGCTGTGAATTCAATGCCTTCCATATCCTAACATTTGTTAGAATGTTCATAAGATGCACAGCATAAAGCTTCTTAACACCACCACTTCTGTCATATTCATTCTTAGTCTCCATGAGCTTGGAGGACAAAATTGGAATTACATTGTCATATGCACGTTTTGGCCTAACAACATAACCAATATGGTAGAAGTTTTTGGGGCTGTTTAAATCATCTATGCATTTTGGTCTAACAGGAGTAAATGCAATAACATCTCCTAACATAAGCTCATATGATTTTCCAATTTCACCACCTTCTTCCACATCATCTTTATCTACATCATCATTATCACTAGTGTTCACCAATGTTAAGAGATAGAACAAATTCTTAGGAGGTTCGAAGAACTCTTTGTCCATTTTGACAGTCTTGATTTCGCAGAATCGAGCTCTAGACACTCCTTTCAAGCCTGAACATATGTCACTGCGTGTCTCTTCAATCAATGAAGGAACGAATGAGGTCATGTATTCTTTCACAGAATTGAATGTCTCTGGAATCTTAACAACCTGTTAAAAACACTGTTTCTTAAATTCATTTCTTAGCTTCACCAATATGAAAACAAAAAGAGAAAAGACTAAAATAACCTTGTGCTTGTAAAGATTATCATTCAGAACATCTTTGAGAGTCCAAGAAAAGACAATATCCAACAAACTGGATTCATCATCATGATCCTCCCTAGTTGTCTTTGACATCCTTTGCTAATTGATGAAGAACAAATCTGAATCAATTTCAAATAATAGCAAGAAAGCAAAACCATTAATCTTCTCTGATAGATATAGTGAAACTATTCATCACTTGTATATGTTAATGTTAATGAAGAATACTTACTAAAATGAATCTGGTTGTTGTAGACTTGTAGCGGTTGATGAATGAAAAAGACCCGGGTAGAGAAATTAAAGGAGCAACTTAAAGGTTAAGATGCAATTAGTAGTAATTATTGGACTATTTTTTTGGAAAATGTTAATTGCTTAATACTACAACACTAAAATCAACTACATTATGTATTTAGTAGTTTTTTACTAAAAAAAAATATTAGAAAATTAATAGCATTTATTATTTTTTACTGTAGTTAGTCAATAATATTTAAAAATATAAATTAAAAATATATTGTTGAATTGTTAGTAGTAATTAAAACATTACTTGGCAAATTAAACGGGGGAATGCTTTATTTATTTACGAGGCCTACTTAATTATTGGACTATTTTCTTGAAAAATATTAATTACTTAATACTACAAATATTAAAAATAATATTAAAATCAGCTACAAATATTAAAAATAATATTTGTATGCTAAAATTAGCTACAAATTCAACCCTTGTGTATTGATATATATTTTGTATTTTAATCTGAATTTTATACTAAGAGAAATAGTACAGAGTCAATAAAATTTATTGTTTTTGACAATAGCCAACTAATAATATTTAAAAATATAAACTAAAAATATGTTGTTAAATTACTAAATTAAAAGAATTGAACTAATGACTAAAAATATTAACCAAAAATAATAAATTTGACTAATATTTCAACTTTTTTTCTTAAACTAGTAGTTATTTTAGTGTATTGTGTATACCTAAAACCTAATATGGTTTATTATTACAATTGCTTTTATTTATAATTTATAATTTATAATAATAGTTTAATTTATAACTTGTATTTTATGCTATTATTAATTTATTATTATTGTTGCTGCTGCATAATATAATCTTGAACAATATTTTTCTCTCCGTGTTTATTTTTATTTTTATAATATATATTTCTCAAGACAAAATAAAAAAATATGAAACTAAAAAATCTAATACAAAATCGTCAGTTTATATATATATATTAATTAATTAAATAATTAATTAAAAAAATAAGTAAACCTACAATAGACAAATAATTCAACTTGTATTAGTAATATAATAAAATTTTGGATTTAACTAATATATTGCCTAAATGTATATGTTAAACATGCCAATTAAAAAATATTATATAAAAATTAATTTTCAATAAATTTATTACAATAAAAGTTTTAAAATTTTTATTAATAATAGTATTAATATTAACATATGCACTAAGACATAATTCGTAATTGAATTTTAGTGTATATATTATATTATTATTGATAATTATTCATATTGCAAAAGCTCACAACCTAGTAGAACCTTCTTTCCTAAGGCATCTCTTCTCCTTATATGAGTATCTATTTAGAAAATAAATTAAAACTAATATTTTTCAATCAATATTTAGTCAACTTTATTAGTTTTTTTAGATTCTATTTTCAAGGTTATTAAAATAAAAAGTAATGCTAGTTAACTACTTTTTTCGATGAAAATCAACAAAATTTTTAGAATTATTTCGCTCATCTTAAATTTTATATTTTAAATTATAAACATATAATTCTAAATTTTACATTACAAACATAAATTCTAATATTAATTAATATTTTTAAAAGTTAATTTTTTTATATTTTTTAAAATTATAGAGGTGAATTGTTGTTTTTATCCCATATTTTACTTTTGAATTTAAAGTTTAAAAGTGTCCTATGTTGCAGAAAGAGAAAAAGAAAAAGAAAATCCCTTTCACTATTTTTATTTTTTAGTCATCTGCTTAGCCTCTAAGTTTCTTTGCTTTCTCTCTCTTTTTGATACACATTCATATTCCCACCAATGAAAGAAACTAAACAACAGTGCATGAGAAAGCGACCAACTTAAATAACTTGCAATTGACTTGGCGTCAACCTTTGCTACTTTTTCATCTTTGTGTTAGGAGTGACCAACGCATTTCACTACATGTAATAACGAATACTTTTAAATTGAGGTAACGAGAGAAAACCAAATTTATGAGTTAACCTAACACCTCACCACTCAAATTTTGAAGTTTTAGAAGGAATGCATCTTGTCACGGTAAATTTTAGAAGGTTAAATTTAACAGTGTTTGTAGAGTTTTCTAGAGTATTTGAGAATGCTCTAGATGGTTCTGGAACGTTCTAGAATGTCCTAGAAGTTCCTGGAATATCCTAGAAGGTTCTAGAAGACTCTAGAAGATCATAGAGTATTCTAGAAGAGTGTAGATGTATATAGAAGTATAAAGAGTGGTATGGAATAATCTAGAAACAATTGGAAAGTTGTGGTAGGATAGATATTTGTAAAGAAGGTTCTGGATGATTAATCTGGACCGTTGATTAGATTTGATCTTAACCATCCATTGAGGAGGTGGATGGCTATAAATAGGAGGTAAGAGTTAGTGTAAGGTGTGTGAATCATTTGTAACCAGAGCAATAAAGTGTTCTTCCACCAAAGCTTCCTTTCTCTTGTATTCTTAGCTTTCTTGCTAAGTATTGAGGGTTAGGCTGACTTGGTCTTAGCTCAAGAGGTTGAGTAAGTCCGAGTGCCGGCACAATAGCATTGGAGTGTGTCCAAGGCCGTGACAATTTGGTATCCGAGCAAGGTTCGAGAGGGAGCACAAGTGATTTGTGGGTATGGCTTCTAGTAT
Source organism: Arachis ipaensis (assembly GCF_059453495.1). Classification (NCBI taxonomy): domain Eukaryota; kingdom Viridiplantae; phylum Streptophyta; class Magnoliopsida; order Fabales; family Fabaceae; genus Arachis; species Arachis ipaensis. The sequence continues at coordinate 17,950,819 of NC_142442.1, forward strand.
CACCATGGAGCATATTGAGTCTCAAAGGGGAAGGAATGCTATTCCTTCTCAATGGGGAGGCAAGAAGGTCCGTTCTTCAAGTGAGCCTAGAGGTAAGGACTCTAACTTCTTAGAAGAGAGAGTTTCTGTGTTGGAGAAGGTTCTATCCTCTATGGATGAGCGGTTCCAAAGGATAGAACATGATAAGGAGACCCTCGAGGCTCACGTGTTAGGAGAACTAGATGCTTTCAAAGAAAGCATGCTCCAAATCGAAGAGAAGCTTGAGAATTCCTTAAAGCTATTTGAGGAAGTTCGAGTTTGGTTCGAGGAGGCAAAATCTCGACCAACCATTATAAGGGAGACGACAAGGATTGATCTCCCCAAGCCAAAGGAGTTCAAGGGCGTAAGGGACGCTCGCGAGGTGGAGAACTTCCTATGGCAAATGGAGAGGTACTTCGAAGGCCAAGGGGTGGTCGAAGAAGCAATAAAGGTACGCACTGCAGCTCTCTACCTTTCTGATAATGCTACTTTGTGGTGGAGGAGAAAGTGCGTAGATATAGAAAAGGGTACTTGCAACATAGTCACATGGGAAGATTTCAAAAGGGAGTTGAAAAGACAATTCTTCCCTGAGAATGTGGTTTATGAAGCAAGGAAAAAGTTGAGGGAGTTGAAGCACAAGAGTACGATTAGCGACTACGTAAAGGAGTTCACTATTCTCACGCTTCAAATCCCCAACTTAGCATCAGAGGATGCATTGTTCTTCTTCATTGATGGACTCCAACCTTGGGCAAAGCAAGAACTACAAAGAAGGAATGTTAAGGATGTCGATGAGGCCATCGTGGTGGCCGAATCACTCATTGAGTATCATAAGGGAGACTCTAAACCCAAGTCATCCTCCAAGCCTAGTTCTACTAAAGGTGGGGGAGACAAGGGGAAGAGTTTCTCAACCAAGAAGGAAGGAAAATACTCTTCAAAGAAAGAATACGAAGAAAAGAAGAAGGCTTTCGTGCCCAAAGGAGGATGCTTCGTGTGCAAGGGACCACACCAAATGAAGGATTGTCCCAAGCTAGGAACTTTGGCATCTATCGCCGAGGAACGAGAAGCTCAAACTCAAGTAACTGAGTGTGTTGGATCTATCCAACACATAAATGCTGTGAAGAGAAAAGAGGCAAGCACTGTAGAAAAGAAAGGCTTGATGTATGTCAAAGCCTTTATCAATGAAAAACCTGTCATGGCTATGATCGACACTGGTGCTACACACAACTTCATCACGCCTGATGAAGCAAGGAGGCTTGGGTTGAAGATCACCGAAAAGAATGGTTGGTTCAAACCCGTGAATACCAAGGGTGAACCCCTTAAGGGAGTAGCAAAAGGGGTTGAGATGACTCTTGGTTCTTGGAAGGGCCTTGTGGATTTCTCAGTAGCACCCATGGACGATTTTAAAATAGTCATCGGACTCGATTTACAAAGGAAAGCAAATATAATACCTATGCCATACTACGACGTAGTATGCGTCATGGAGAAAGGGTCTCCATGCATGGTCCCTACAGTCTCTAAAGTTGGCAGACCACCAATACTGTCTGCCATGCAACTCAAGAAAGGGTTCAAGAAGGGAGAGACTATATATTTGGATCTATTACAAGAGGAGTCAACATCCGAAAGAGAAGACGTTCCTCCCAAAATCAAGGAAGTCCTTGAAGAAAATAAGGATGTGATGCCTCCCGAGTTGCCAAAACAACTACCACCTAGGAGGAAGGTAGACCACAAGATTGAATTGGAGTTAGGAGCAAAGCCGCCCGCCTCAACACCTTATAGGATGGCACCGCCAGAACTCGATGAGTTGAAGAAGCAACTCAAGGATTTGCTAGATGCTGGGTTCATCCGTCCATCGAAGGCACCTTATGGCGCACCAGTCTTGTTCCAAAAGAAGTATGATGATTCATTGAGACTATGCATCGACTATCGAGCACTTAACAAGGTAACCATCAAGAACAAATACCCCATTCCTTTGATAGACGATTTGTTTGATCAACTTGGTAGAGCTAAGTGGTTCTCAAAGCTAGATTTGAGGTCAGGATATCACCAAGTGAGAATTGCCGATGGTGATGAACCTAAGACCACGTGTGTCACGAGGTATGGATTGTATGAGTGGTTGGTGATGCCTTTTGGCTTGACCAATGCTCCTGCGACCTTCTGTACCTTGATGAACGAGATTTTTTGACTTTACCTTGATCGGTTTGTAGTGGTCTACTTGGATGACATTGTTGTCTATAGCAATACTTTGGAGGAACATGTAGAACACTTACGAACCGTGTTCAAGATCTTGCGAGAGAATAACCTATATGTGAAGAAGGAAAAGTGTTCCTTTGCAAGGGACTAAGTCCACTTATTGGGACACATCATTAAAGATGGAACTCTCTGCATGGATCAAGGAAAAGTGAAGGCTATCAAAGAGTGGAAACCTCCAAACAAGGTATCTGAATTGAGGTCATTCCTTGGGTTGGCTAATTACTATCGGAGGTTTATCAAGGGATACTCCGCTAAGGCTGCACCATTAACTGATCTTCTCAAGAAGAATCACTCTTGGGAATGGTCAAAGGAGTGTCAAAAGGCCTTTGATGAGTTGAAAGCTGCTATCACAGAAGGACCAGTACTAGCACTACCCGACTACTCAAAGGTATTTGAAGTCCACACTGATGCTTCTGAGTACGCTATTGGAGGAGTTCTGATGCAAGAAGGACATCCTATTGCCTTTGAGAGTCGCAAGTTGAATGATACAGAGAGGCGATACACTGTCCAAGAGAAGGAGATGACCGCGGTGGTGCATTGTTTGAGAACTTGGCGTCACTACTTGCTTGGTTCACACTTCATCGTCAAGACAGACAATGTGGCTACAAGCTACTTCCAAACTCAAAAGAAGTTAAGCCCCAAACAAGCTAGGTGGCAAGACTTCTTGGCTGAGTTTGATTTCGAATTCGAATACAAGTCAGGCAAGACTAATGTGGTAGCAGATGCGCTGAGTCGCAAGGCTGAGTTAGCGGCCATTTCTATCGTGGAAGGAGATATTATGCATATCATCAAGGAAGGGTTGCATCACGATCCATTAGCCAAGAAGTTGGTGGAGTTGGCTAGAGAAGGTAAGACCAAAAGATTTTGGTTAGAAAACGACCTTCTCTACACAAAAGGGAGAAGACTATACGTTCCTAAATGGGACAATCTGAGAAGGAAGTTGGTAAGAGAATGCCACGACACCAAGTGGGCTGGTCACCAAGGTTAGCGAAGGACCTTAGCACTCATTGAATCTTCTTATTATTGGCCTCAAATGAGAGATGAAGTGGAGAGCTATGTGAAGACTTGTCTTGTGTGCCAACAAGATAAGATTGAAAACAAGACACCAAGTGGGTTGTTGGAACCTCTACCTCCATCAGAGCGACCGTGGGAAAGTGTCTCTCTAGATTTCATCTCTGCCTTACCAAAGTCCGAGGGGTTTGGATCTATTCTCGTGGTAGTGGATCGATTTTCGAAGTATGCTACCTTTATACCTGCCCCTACTGACTGCACTGCAGAGGAAGCAGCACGACTATTCTTCAAGAATGTGGTGAAGTATTGGGGATTGCCTAAGAGCATCATTAGTGATCGTGATCCACGCTTCACAGGACGACTATGGACAGAGCTGTTCAAACTCCTTGGGTCGGAGCTTCATTTCTCAGCAAGCTTCCATCCTCAAACCGATGGGCAGACTGAGAGAGTGAATGCCTTACTTGAGTGTTACTTAAGGCATTTTGTAAGCGCTAATCAGAAGGATTGGACAAAACTCCTAGACATTGCTCAATTCTCATACAATCTGCAAAGGAGCGAGTCTACAGGAAAGAGCCCATTTGAGATTGTGACTGGACAACAGCCACTTACACCTCACTCTCTTTCTTCCTCTTACTCAGGAAAGAGCCCTGGAGCTTATCATATGATTAAGTCATGGGAAGAACAAGCAGATGTCACTCGTTCTTACCTCGACAAAGCTGCCAAGAGGATGAAGAAATGGGTAGATAAGAAGAGGAGGCATGCAAGCTATCAAGTGGGAGACAAGGTAATGATCAAACTTCTTCCACAACAATTCAAAGCCTTTCGCAAGGTTCATAAGGGCATAATCCGCAAATATGAAGGGCCATTTGAGATCATTGGACGTGTTGGGGAGGTTGCTTACAAAGTACAACTTCCTCCCTCTATGAAGATCCACCCGGTCTTCCATGTGAGTATGCTTAAACCATATCATGGAGACCAAGACGAACCGAGTAGAGGTGACTCAAGTCGCGCTCCGCCCGTGGTAATTAGATCCTTTGACAAAGAAATCGAAGAGATCCTAGCTAATCGCATCGTGCGACGAAGAGGGGTGCCACCAAGTATCCAATACTTGATCAAGTGGAAAGGGCTCCCGATAACCGAAGCTAGCTGGGAAACTCGCGAAGATCTGTGGCAATTCCAAGAACACCTAGAGCGCTATCATGAACAGAACGCGACGAGGACGTCTGCGCATTAGGTGGGGGAGAATGTCACGGTAAATTTTAGAAGGTTAAATTTAACAGTGTTTGTAGAGTTTTCTAGAGTATTTGAGAATGCTCTAGATAGTTTTGGAACGTTCTAGAATATCCTAGAAGTTCCTGGAATATCCTAGAAGGTTCTAGAAGACTCTAGAAGATCATAGAGTATTCTAGAAGAGTGTAGATGTATATAGAAGTATAAAGAGTGGTATGGAATAATCTAGAAACAATTGGAAAGTTGTGGTAGGATAGATATTTGTAAAGAAGGTTCTGGATGATTAATCTGGACCGTTGATTAGATTTGATCTTAACCATCCATTGAGGAGGTGGATGGCTATAAATAGGAGGTAAGAGTTAGTGTAAGGTGTGTGAATCATTTGTAACCAGAGCAATAAAGTGTTCTTCCACCAAAGCTTCCTTTCTCTTGTATTCTTAGCTTTCTTGCTAAGTATTGAGGGTTAGGCTGATTTGGTCTTAGCTCAAGAGGTTGAGTAAGTCCGAGTGCCGGCACGGTAGCATTGGAGTGTGTCCAAGGCCGTGACAATCTACACTAAAAAAAAGCATTCTGCTAAGATAAAGACAACAATTGAGAATTCTAAAATCTGGTTATTTTTATAGATTTTAACTTGTTTTATTTCTTCTCTTTCATATTTTTTTATTGAATATTCTGATTTTTTTAATTTTATCTTTTTTTGTTTCAATTAATGAAAAAAAAATGCATAAATGTAAGAATTTAGAGAAAAAACCATTAAAAAAAGGCAAAGAAATTTAATTTAGAGAAAGGCCAAAGATGATTTCAATATCTTTTGTAATTATTTTGAGAGATTTTTTTGTTAAATTAGGTGAGTACTTAGTGTTGAGAGTCTAAGGAGTGAATATAGCCAAATTAAATTTAGTTAAAAGTTTAGTTTGTCTCGGATAGGATTAGGAAGAGAGGGATGCTCCCATAAAGACGCATAAAACGTCTTTTTTTTAAAGATCTTTTAATAATTAAAATTTAACACATATAATCACTTAAATTATGTTATTTTTGTCAAAATTAGGTCAGATAAATTAATTTGACTGAAAAATAGTGAATCAAATTTTGAATCCGTTTAAATTAATATTATTTTTTATAAAAAATGACTACAATACCCTATTATATAAAATGACTAAAATGCTCTTATTATATATATTAATTTTGAGAATTCTAAATTCTAGCCATTTTCTTCTCTATCGTTATAGGGTTAGAATTTAAAGTTTTCAATATATATATATATATATATATATATATATATAGGGATATTTTAGTTGTGTTTTATAATAGGGATATTGTAGTAATTTTTTATAAAAAATATTAATTTATACCGGTTTAAAAATTTAATTTATTAATTTTTTTGTTAAATTGATTTGTCCAGTCTAATTTTAATAAAAATAATACAATTTAATTAATTATATGTGTTAAATTTTAATTTTTAAAAAATATCTTTAAAAAAAGATGTTTTTGACATTTTTATCTAAGTGGCTCCCTTAGGAAGAATCCTAAAAAATTGGTAATTGTAATTATTGAAAAGATAGTAAAAATTTTATTATTGTTGTAGTGAAACTGGATATACTACATTGTATAAGATGATTGAATCAAGATATATATTTGTGTTTTTTTTTCTACTATGCTCTATTTTCTATTAATTCATTATGAGACAAAAATAAATTGTTTCATGCATAATCAACTTCGCAGACACAGTAGATTTAAAGTTGTAGAAATTGTTTTACTGCTTAAATTTTAAAGCATAAAAAAGTCATAGATCTAAACTCCTTTTCTTTGAGCCATTGAAAATCTTTAAATTTATATGTATAAACTATAGTAAATATAAATACAAATAATGTACTTTATGTATGCGAATCTTTGTAAATGTGTTGTAAACTATTATTGTTTAAATATTGACTCAAAATAATAATATTTATCATTTAATATTATTATTTTTTTTATTTGGCTTTTTTCAGTATCCAGTCAAACAGAAAAAAGACTAATCAGTTTCGTTTAATGTTACCTTTTTGTTCCTATTTACTACAGTTAATTATTCTTCACTAGAGGTAATGACCAATTCAATACCCGAAAGATTCAAACGCTGACATTTTGGTACCTAACTATTGTTATTGACAAAAAGGTACCTGAATGATTAAAATTTTTGCCAAACGTGTCCACGTGCTTGCCGGACCATAGCTCCGGTGAGTACGATGCTTATATGGACGCCGGTTTTTGCTGACAAGATCAGTTTTATATTAGATGAAATTTGTAATTAAAATTATGCTTAGCCTACCTGAAAATTAAGTTAACCTAATTGAATATTGGTTTTGCCCTAATTTAATTTTGCCCTAAAACCCAATTTTGCTCTCTTCGTTCACTCATAGAACACGATCCCAATCTGAAAGATGCAAGCAACTAGGGCTCGTGGAAAAGGTGGAACCGTGAGAAAGCACTCATTCATTCAAGCCTTCGACGTTGATAGTGGTTCAGGAGTTGTGAGTAAAATCTACGAAGGGTGTTGCTTTTGTCCCCTTCCAGTGGTTCCGTTAAAGTCGAAGACAAGTAGCAACCCTGATAGATGGTTTCTACGTTGCCCTATGTGGAAGGTAAGCTTAGAATGTTGATGTATACGTGACGAAATGATGCAATCTTCTTGGGTTTATTTTCTCCACTTTTTCGGATTTAGTTTTCGATCGCACTCTGATTCATGAAATTTTTGTGCCATGCTAGAACACACAAAGACGTTGTGGGTATTTTCAATAGTTGGATGAAATAGAAGAGCAATGTGTGAAAGGAGAAGTTTCTTTGGAGAATAGCAACATGGTGGGCATAGCAGACCCAAAGAAGAAAAGCAGAATCAATCTGGAGCGTAGTGATGGCCGGGAAAGGGATAGGATGATGATGGTGCTTTCTATGGTGAATGACATGAAGGAGCAGCTGAAGAGGGTTGAGTTGTTGTTGATTGTTATCTGTATATTGTTGGGGTTAAATCTGGTTTTGAGTCTGCTTTTGTACATTGCCAGAATGCTCCCTTAAGTTCCTTATCCTTCCATCGTTTGTTCAGGTTTCTCCACATATGTATACAACAAAATCTGTGTTTCACACCTGGCATCACATCCTGTAATGCTGGTATCAATCCCTGCATTCATAGGTAAACTCAGCAGTTAGCATTAATACATTTAAGTTACTCAAGTAAGAGTATAAGAGCACCAATGATTGGATACAGTGCATATTACCTTCTGCTGGTCGGACATAAAAACCCAGGTATTCTCATTATAGTCCCCTATGTCAGTATGTAACTCCTCAAAAAAGAATCTCCAATTTTCCCGAGTTTCTGTATCCACAATACCGTATGCAATTGGGAAAAACTGGTTGTTCGCGTCTTGACCTACTGTTGTTAGTAATTGCCCTCCAAAGTAACCTTTCAGAAACGTCCCATCCAACACTATGAAGGGTCTGCACCCTGCTTTAAATCTCTGCTTGCAAGCAGCCAAACAAACATACAAGTTCCTAAACCTAGGCAACCCTTCCTGCTGTGGAGTAGTCCCCATGTTGGCTCTTGACCCAGGATTAGCCTTGATGATTTCATTCAGATAGTCTCTAAGTCTCAGGTATTGATCCTTTTCCGTTCCTTCAATAACATTTTTGGCCTTATCCATAGCCCTGTACATCATCCTCTCATTAACTGAGATGTCATACTCCACCTTAAACCACTCCTGTGCCTCCCTTTGTAACACATTGGGATGGATTCTGAGTTTCGATACCATCTCCTCAGCAACCCAGGCACAACTCACTGACTTACTCTTGTTGCTTCTCGGACACGTATGCTCATCCACAAATGTCTTAATCTGAAACGAGGCTGGATAGTTGGTCCTCGAATAGTAACACAACCAAGGGCAGTCGGAGTCGTAGCAAATCACCCTGCACCTCTTCTTCTCATTCCTAAGATAGAATACCTGTCTCCCAATTTGAATGTTGTACTTTTGCACTGCTGCTTTAAAGTGTTCCATGGTCTCAAACTCCATGTTCAACTCCAGAGTAATTTTTCCAAATGGTGTGTTCGGGTTATATTGCAGAAAAACAGGTTCATCTTCATCATCAGATCCAGGAGGGCTATACAGTTCATCAGATTCGTATTGGTACATCTCAGGTCCCATGTCTCCATCTGCTCTGTTCGGATTAGGCACCTCTACCCTTGGTGCTTCATCATCCTTTCCAGGTACAGTCCTCTGCCCAGATGGTTGAGGTCGTGGATGATTTCTCCTTGTATTTGTCCTCTCATTTCTTTGTGTTTCTGTATCTGTTAATACATCAGTTGATATATGTCAGCCATGATGCAATACTTATCCAAAAATGCTGTAACAAAATAGAAACAATAATTTTACCTACTGCATTTTCTGTAACTGGTTCCTCTGCCCTCAACTCATCCACCACTGGTTCTTCAATGTTAGCACCTTCATTGGCAACATGTGCATCATAATCATTGGATTCATAAACCCAATACTTCTCCAAAAATGCTGTAACAAAACAGAAATAATAAATTTACCTGCTGCATTTTGAGTAGCTGGTTCCTCTGCCCTCAACTCATCCACCACTGGTTCTTCAATGTTAGCACCTTCGTTGGCAACATGTGCATCATCATCATTGGTCTCATGTGTTTGTTCATTTACTGTTTTAGCTTCTCGAGGATCACCCTCAGGCTGTTCAGATTCAGCAGCTCTTCTTTCTTGTGATAAACCACTGGGTGGTGGTCCTGGATGCCTCTTTCTCACCCTCTTAACAACTTTCTCTGGAGCTGCAGGTTGTTCAGTCTCTTTATCCCCATTCCCGTAATTCACATCATCATTCATAACACCACCCTCACATTTATCCGACTCGTTAACATCAATAGCCTCCTCAATCACAACTTCGTTCAAAAACTCCTTCACAACAACTGTCAAAGCATTATTCAACTGATTAACCTTACTAGTGGCCTCATTCACAACTTCAGTTCCCTCTCATCACCAGGTGGATTGATCTCAACCACACTCTCACTGCTACCATCAGACACCACATCGTCATCAATGATTTCAGGGTTGGCATCAATGGGGTGATCAAAATAGAGATGGACAGTGTTGTCATTTTTAATTGCACTCTCACACATCCTCATCACTTCAGCATCTATCCTAAGCACTCTAAGACCCTTACCTAATTCGAAACCAGATTCTAGCCAATACGCCTCATTATATCCAGGGTAACCCAGGTCTAAAAATAACCCCTCAACAAAAAATAAATTACATGTCTCCACATTCACCCTGTGTATCTCAGTTACTAAACCCCCTTCGTATATCACATTCCCATCTCTAACCCTTTTCAAGCAACCCATGTGATGATATACAAACGTAACTACACAATCCATCTAAGAAATAGTAGAGAGAAGATACAATAAATAAATAGGATGTCACCAGCAAACAAAATAAACCAGAACTTAAACAAAGATCATGAAGCAGAACGTACCTCTTCGTAGGGTTGCTCCTTGCGAAGAATGGTGATCCAACGATGCCACTTGAAAACCGTTACCCTTGATTCGACAATGTCTCTCACCTAGTATCGTTCTTCTTCGCGCCAAGCTTCCAGAGCAACGTCTCTCCTTCTCTACGTGACCTTTGAATTTCACTAGTAGTGACACACTAACCACATTAACTCAGTAACTAGTAACAACATTTGCTAATTGGGTTTTAGGGCAAAATTAAATTGGGAAAAAACCAATATTCAATTAGGTTAACTTAATTTCCAGGTAGGCTAAGCATAATTTTAATTAAAAATTCAATCTAATATAAAACTGATATTGTCAGCAAAAATCGGCGTCCACGTAAGCATCGTACTCACCGGAGCTATGATCCGGCAAGCACGTGGACACGTTTGGCAAAAATTTTAATCATTCAGGTACCTTTTTGTCAATAATAATAGTTAAGTACCAAAATATCAGCGTTTGAATCTTTGGGGAACCGAATTGGACATTACCTCTTCTTCACTAGTATTTACTAATGTGGTTTGAAGTTTTGTATTGTGGACGGTTCTGTTTCCTTCAGTAATAGTGACTGGCTGACTGCTATATACGTCAACAAAATAAAGAAAAAAAAATTGTGACTCGTATTCTTTATTTGTGTCATTTAGAATTCAGAGAGAAAAAAAAAAGGATCAAGGATGTTGGATATTATGTTCTCATGGACTCTCCATGATGTTCTGAACCACAAGCTCTACAAAGACAAGGTCTTTTTTATTATTATTGTTTTATGTTCAATATTCTTTAGCCTTTGATATTCTTACATTATTCTTTTTATTTATTTAGTAAGTTTTCTGTTTTTGTTCTGTTTTTAAATTTTTAACATAGTGAGGAAACAAAATGTAGAATTGAAAGAGTGCTGTTCTTCATAAGTACAAAGTTGCTCCTGTATTTTTAATCACAAATTCGCAAACTAATTGTATTCTTAATTTCAACTTCTCTTCAAAAAGATTAATACAAGCATTGCTTTTCTGCTGTAAGTAGATAATGAAATTTCTTAGCAAGAAGGGAAGCACTACAACTTTGTAATATAATAGTTATAGTTATATATTATGCCTCAAATGATGTTAATCTTATTATCTATTTTGGTTGCACTTTCTATTCCATTTTGATCTTCTAGGAGATAAAATGTTTTTCTTCACAGGTTCAGAAGATTCCACTCTCACTCTCCTCAACAAAAGAGTACTTGAACTCATTTATTTTCCCACTGATTGAGGAAACTCACAGTGATCTGTGCTCAGGAATAGAAGGTGTTTCTCAAGCTCCATTTTGTGAGGTCATGACGATTCAAAGGTCCAGGGACTTCAAACCTCCCAAGGCCTTGTTCTATAAAATGAGAGTAAAGAAGGTCACTGAAGAAGTTCAAAATGTTGAGAAATATGAACCTGAATTTGGAGACATTGTTGCTTTCACAGATGTTAGACCAAAAGGGATATATGACTTGAACAGGCCTAAAATGCAATACCATATTGCTTATATTTGTGGATCAGAAGATGAATTTACTGATGAGATTGATGTACTTTCATCTAAATGCTTGGATATGGATTCTGAATTTTCCGGGAATATTAACGAAACACAAAAGCTCTATGTTGTATATTTGTTGAACACGACCACAAATATTCGCATTTGGCGAGCACTGAATGTTGATGAAAAGATAAACATTATTGAAAAAGTTCGGCAGCATGAGCCTAATTCAAATGTAAGTTAAGTGTTATTTAAAAAGCATATTGATGCTAGCTGCAAATGGAAACATTTTCTACATGAGACTCATTTTATAAATGTTCATGCATTGATCTCTGATTTCGATATGCTGCTAATTTTGTTGAATCTATTTGATTTCTTATTTTTATTTCCAATGGTTATACCATATTTTACAGATTGAAGAAGTCTATCAGATTTTTTGCTGTTATGGAGAAAACATGACTCAGTCTCCAGCTCAATCTTCAGCACAAAGCATAATCCGTGCTCAGAATCTGAATGAATCTCAAAGAGATTCTGTTCTAAGCTGTGTTGCTATGAGCAAATGCCATTACAGTCATAATGTTAAACTTATATGGGGCCCCCCGGGAACCGGCAAAACAAAGACTGTTGCTTGCTTGTTATATTCATTGCTCCGGGCGAAGATCAGAACATTGACATGTGCTCCAACTAATAATGCAGTGTTGACCGTGGCATCTCGCCTGCATAGTTTGTTTAAGCAGTCACAGAAGTTTGATACTTATGGCCTTGGTAACATTTTGCTATTTGGCAACAAAAACAGAATGAAAGTGGACAATTTTCCCGGTCTTGAAGATGTGTTTCTTGATTATAGAGTGGAAGAGCTTTTAAAGTGTTTTATGCCATTAACCGGGTGGAAACATCACTTGGAACTTATGATCAAGTTACTGAAGAACCCCAATCAACAATATAGGTGTGAACTGAATGATAAGGAGGATCTAATGTCATTGGAAGAATTTGCTAAGAAAAGTGACAGCAATGTAAAACGTGCATATTCTTCATACAAGAGAAAAGTGAAGAGTTCTAACCTTTTGACATTTGAGCAATTTGTCGAGAAGAAATTCGATGGCATTGTAGAGTCTTACAATTTGTATGTTGAAGATAAAAAGATGAGTACCTCTGGTATGACAATGGAGCAATTTGTGAAGCAAAGGTTCAGTTACATTGGAGGTAAGCTCAAGTTGTTCATGAAAGCCTTGTATACTCACCTACCAACATCTATGATTTCAATCAAAGTGGTAAAGAAAATGTTGAACGCTCTGGATTTGTTGAAATCTCTGGAAATTTTGCTGCGCAATACCAAGTTCAAACGAGACTTTCATCAATGTAAAGATGGAAAAAGCCTACAAAGCATACTAAGTTCACTATCACGTTCAATTTCGCTTCCTTGGAAGACAAGCAAAGATGGCGTGTCAATGTTTTGCATTGAGAAAGCATGCTTAGTATTTTGTACTGCATCAAGTTCTTCTAAACTGCATACTCAAAAAGTGGACATGTTCCGGTTTGTAGTTATTGATGAAGCAGCACAGCTGCGAGAATGTGAATCAGCAATTCCATTGCAACTTCCTGCTCTTCAACATGCTGTTCTCATAGGTGATGAAAGACAGCTTCCTGCATTGGTTAAAAGCAAGGTACTTTGGTTGCTCAAGCACTAAAATATAGGGAAAAAGAGTTGTTTACTTGATTACCATATATGAAATTAGGTCACAAAAATGTGAGTTTGGTTTAGATTCTGAAATCTTTTAAAGGAAACTTTTTGATGCACAAACATCCCGTGTTAACGCAGGATCCGGGAAAGGGCCACACCTAAAGGATGTAATGTACACAGCTTAACCTAATAATTATATCGGTAGTTGTTTCCATGTGATGGTTTATCAGCGGCTAAGAGAAGGGGGATTGAATCTTAGCCCCTTTTTCACTTAGTAACTCTTGCTGTCCTTTAGAACACTTGAGGAGATATTTATTGTTTTTGTCTCGTGCCTAGCCAAGAGACTTTTTCGTTTTATCTCGTGGCCAGCCACGAGATATTTTCAGTTTTGTCTCCTTTGCAGCAGAATCAGAAATGAAGTATAAGAGAGAGAAAATTACACTAAGATATATCTTGGTTCAGCTGTTAAGTGCAATGCAGCCTACATCCAGTCTCCATTACAATGATGATAGAATTTCATTATAATTATCCTTGATTACAAACACCAATTCTCTCTAAGAACTACCATTCCTATCCGGGACAAGTCCAGAATCTAAACCCCAATCCTGAACTTGACTTGGTTACAGCCAAGCTTTCAACTGCTAAGTGCTAACCCAACTTGCAAGGGGATTCTTACAGAATCATGAAACACAACACAGATGTACAAAGGACCTCTAAGGACATCTATGGCTTTTTATTTTAATTTTGTATACTCTGCCTTTTTCCGCTCTATGACTTTTTCTTACAAACATCACTGTTTGCTTTTTTCAATGAGACTCAAGACAGACAAAATTAAACAGAAAATTACAAAATAAAAAATATTGAAGGAGAAGAACATATGTTAGCTTAGGTAGCTATAGAAACACTGTGTTTTCACTCTTTTTCTTACTTCAAGCTCTGGCTGTTCTCCCTTATTTATAGAGGGGGAAGCCTCCACGGTTGAAACCAAATGAACTAAGCTAAACTTCTTCTTCTTCATGCAAAACCGGTTCGGCCAGAGAGAGATGAGATAACCGAATGCTAAAACCAACATGCAATTACCTCTGAGTCTTCCCTTTACACCAAGTTTCATCAATCCGAGCCATCTAACTTGACTTACACTCCAAGTAGGATTCTTAGCCCTTGATGCTTCTTGATGCATGACAGTTCTTCCTGCTTCACTTTTGCTTCCTCCTTCACGTACCCTTCTTAGCTACCTTCTGTGATGAGTGAACACAAAGCAGAGACGAGCCATGCCTTTGAGATCTTCTTCCTCTGACCGAAATCTTCTTCTTCCATTTTTGGTATGGAGAGGTTGAGCTTACTTCACCAAATCTTACCTCCTTTGGTGAAGATCTCAGCCACAACATACTTTTTTTTTCTTTTTCTTGCCATCATTATAATGGTCTTGTTACTTGCTTCTTCTTCTCTTCGGTAGCTTGCCAATTGTCATAGCTTTCATGCTTTTTCTGTGAAGTGACCGAGAGTGAGAAGAGAGAGTAGAGAGAGAAGAAAGAGAAAGAAGAAAAGCATTCAATGGATTTGAACAAATGAATTAAACTAAATTAATTTTCTTCCTTTTTTGTTTTAGGTAGCGTGTAGCATTGATGATCACAATCAAATCAAATGCTAATTTCTCTCTCATGATTCCAATGCATTAATGATAATTGAATTAAATTTGGAATCCATCACATAAGAGAGATCCGTTGGAAGCAAGAAGCCTTTGCTTTCTCTCTTTTCTTCATTTCGGACCAACCTTAATGGTCTTGGGGCAAAACATTTTGGGCTAGTTCAACTTAATTCTGGCACAATTAACCACAAATTGATTCAGCCATAATACTTAAACATTTTGAACAAGGCTTGCAATTTTTCTTTTCTTTTCGACCCAAGTAACATAACCATAAATTCAGCCACCATAATCACAACAATTTAATATCAAGACTGAGTATATGGATTCATGTTGGGCTAGCCAATTTCTTCGGCCCAATCAACAGATTATGCATCACAAAAATTATTAATTAGTAAATGCACATTAAAGCTCAAATTAATAATTTTACAATTAATTATGTTAATAATGTTTGATCATCATCAATTTAATTTGGAGTTTTCAAACTCATCACCATAATTTGAACCCGTGTTTAAAATACCCTAACCAAGTAGTTTTGCTTGTTTAATCTTTTTAAATATTCTAGTAGATACTCCTTTGGTTTAGTAACTTAGTTGTTTTGAATTTTGTTTATTATTGAAGATCATTATCTAATATGTTAATTGATCAAATTTTAGATAGCTGAGAAGGCTGAATTTGGAAGAAGTTTGTTTGAGAGATTGGTGTTGTTGGGAAAAGAGAGGCACATGCTTAATATTCAGTATAGGATGCATCCATCAATTAGCAAATTCCCAAGTGAAGAGTTCTATGATAAGCAACTTGCTGATGCATCCATTGTCAAATTAACAAGCTACAATAAGCAATTCCTTAAAGGGAAAATGTATAGCTCCTACTCTTTCATCAACATATCAAGGGGTAAAGAGCAGTCTAATCATGATCATAGTTTGAAGAACATTGCTGAGGCTGCTGCTGTCTCAGAGATTATTCAAAGACTTAGAAAAGGTTCGTTTATCTTTCTCATCATTTGTAATTAAGCTTGAATAGTTTTTTAGTCCCCATAAATACAGGTCATTTTTATTTTAATCTCCATAAAAGTTTTGCCATGATATTGTTACCTCTTTTTTCTTAAAATGTGTTTAGTCTTACCATGTCATTAGAAATTATAGATATTTTTTAAAAAAATAATGAGAGTCCTAACTCATCTTTTTAATTATCTTTTTAATTTCTAAATAAAAAAGTTTTAATTTTTTTTATCTTTTTGATATTTTTGAAAAATAAGATATATATTTGAATTTTTACTCATTTAAGTATTAGGAGGATAATTAAGAGATTGGATTAAAACTCTTAGTTATTACTCTATTTTAAAATATTTATTTAGTTCATTCAAATATCAAGAACATTATTTTTTATCTATCCCAATATTTCCTAAATTTTCTTGATTATTTATAATATCTTAATTTAATATGAAGTTTAGATGATAGGAACCAAGGAACTTACCTATAGAAAAATGAGAAACCAACACCAACCAAAACTTTTAATGGGACCAAAATAATTTTGAAACATTTAAACACACAATTATAGGGAATAAAAACATAGTTAAACCTAATATATATATATGATAGGGTAAAGTATATTTTTTTGTCCCTGAAGTTTAGCAAATATTTCAAAAATACCCTTAAGTTTTATTTTGTTTCAATTTTGTCCTAAAAGTTTTCGATTTGCATCAAATATACCCTTAACGGCTAAATTTTCAAAAAAATTAAGACCAATCTAACAATAATGTATAAAAACTATGCTTAATTTGCTTGTATTGAGGGTTGTTCTTATGAAATTGTTGTTGAATCGGTCTTAAATTTTTTGAAAAATTAGCCGTTCGGGGTATATTTGATGCAAATCGAAAACTTTTAGGACAAAATTGAAACAAAATAAAACTTAGGGGTATTTTTGAAACTTTTGTCAAACTTTAGGAACGAAAAATATACTTTACCCTATATGATATTATTTCTTTTCCCTCTCTTGCCAGAATTTTTGACAAGAAGAAAGAAAGTTAGCATAGGAATCATATCTCCATACAATGGTCAAGTACATGAAATCCAGAAGACCATAAAGCAATACATTTCAGACAGTGATCCTAACTTCTCTGTGAGTGTTCGTTCTGTTGATGGTTTTCAAGGTGGTGAAGAAGACATAATTATAATATCAACTGTGAGATCCAATGGTGTTGGAAATATTGGTTTTCTTTCAAATAGACAAAGAACAAATGTTGCATTGACAAGGGCTAGGTATGCCACTATTAAAAGATAGTTGTTTTTGCTGACATGATGTTACATGATTAGATCTACGTGCAAAAGTTAAATTAAATTCTATTATATAACTGAAAATAACCAACTTTATTAATTGTGTGCATTTTTGTAATTTAAGATTTCATACACTAAGAAAAATGTACCTACATGAATCCATTATATACTGTAGATATATGTTATGATCATGCTCTAAATGGTGAGATTTAGTTCGTTTTTGTTGAAAAACTTTTGGTTTGGTTTTATGCACAGATATTGCCTTTGGATATTAGGAAATGCATCAACTTTGATAAACCGTAACAGTGTATGGAGGGAACTGGTTCTTGATGCTAAGGAAAGAAACTGCTTTTACAATGCTTATGAGGATGAGAAACTGGCTCGGGCCATTGAGAATTCCTTGTGGGACCTTGAACTTGATTCACTGGAGGCACCATTCAAGAAACTAAGTTTATGGGACAATTCTAATACAGCTTCTACTTCCTTTAGGTATGTGGAATCTTATAACTTGCTAACTTTATATGTATGTTCATTTGAATATAAATTAATGTATATCATTATAAGTTAGTTTTCAACATGGGCCCATATGAAATTTGAATTATTAATACTTATGCCTGGACAAAATTAATTAGAAACATATTTTGGTTAGTATTTTGTATTGCATTGAATTAACATATTTTTGTAAATCTTATATTGTTGTAAAAAAATGTAACAAATTAATATAAAAAACAGATTTTAGAGAACACATTGTATTTTTCGGTTGTTTATTTTATAATGGTGGATTGTAATTTTTGTGAGGTTCTCTTTGGGCAGAGCACATAAACCAAGATTGATGTATAAAATCAAAACATGAAGACATTGAATCACATGTTTATGCAATGCCATGGAACATGCCATATTGCCATCCCTAAAGACCTTTGTTGAGTTTTGAACTTGTGATCAAGAAGCAAAGAAGCAAATCAACCTCATGAGTTTTTGTCATCCATGCATGCTGGCAATGGCAATACTGTAATTGTATTTTGAACATAACTTACCCTTACCATGCGTATTCTACCATGATTTACTAATTTTTGGTGGATTATGCTAAAGATTATTTAGAAATGCAATTTATCCTTGCATTTTTTTTTTTACTTTTTAAGGGATGAAATACAAGCTACATGTATTAAGATTATATGGCGAAATTTGGTGAATTTTATTATTAATTATTCATTGTATGAATTGTATGCTTTATACTTTAGTATCTCTATAACTCTATTCGTCATATATTTTGTTGGAATAATTTTGGACTCATTTCGCAAATAATATAAGGTATTTATTCTTATGAAATTATCTATATGTAAAAATATAAATATATGATATTAATTTTTTTCTTGGTTAGTGATATTGAAATATTGCAAGTTAGATTCATTGTTGGACTTGCATGAATACAATGAAGGTATTATGTATAAGTAATTGAAATTCACATGCAGATCTCTTTATGTAAAATTAGTAGTTAAGAAATGATAATTTAGTCAAATTTATTAAATTATCTAACAATTTTTAATTATCAATTTTATATAAAAAATAACTGCATTGAATTTTCCGCTTTTTAATTTTATTATGGAGAATAGATTGGTGCAGGACAGCAATATGGAGAGCATGCGTATTTTACCGGCGTGTGGTGTTAGATGGCTACAAATCGGACGGTGCGAGTTCTCCCAGGCAAATCGGATGGTCCAATTTCAGGGGACAGAACAAACGGTCCAAATTGTCCCTCTCCCACCACGTGTCGCATGGACGTTGCTCCCCAAAACAATGTCCTTAACCCCAGCATAACCCTTTACTACATGCATATCCACCCTCTGAAATGAGTTTCATCTCCATCCCACCTAGTAACCATTCTCCCATCTTCTCCTTCATCTAATTCTTCTTCTTCTCCCCACAAGTGGTTGAAAAAAATTAAAATACCAAAAAAAAAATTTAAAGATGTTGTCGTCCTAAACTTTATATTATAAGATATCTTAGTTATCTTGATTATGTAAGTTTATTTATTAAATTTTGTTTTATATTTTAGAATTATAATTATTATTATAAAAAATTTAATTATAGTTGTTGTTAGTAACTCAACTTAAAAAAAAAAAAATAATAATAATAATAATAATAATAATAATAATAATATTATTATTATTATTATTATTATTATTATTATTATTATTTCTATTTTGGAGTTACAATCGTTGTTGTTAGAAGTTTAATTATAATTGTTGTTGTTATTACTAGTTCAACATAGAAACAGTGAGATTATTATTATTATTATTATTATTATTATTATTATTATTATTATTATTATTATTAATTCAGAATTATAATTATTGTTGTCAGAAATTTAATTATAATTGTTGTTGTTAGTAGGTGAATTTAGGAACATATATCAATGACTATTATTATTATTATTATTATTATTATTATTATTATTATTATTATTATTATTAATTCATTTAGAATTATAATTATTATTATTAGAAATTTAATTTAGTTGTTGTTGTTAGTAGTTCAAATTAGAGTCATATATCAGTGACGTTGTCCTCATCGTCGTCGTTGTTGATTAAAATTTAAGAATATATGTTTAAATAATAGTTAGAAATATATATATAAATATAGTTAGAGAATATTTTAATCAATATTAATGTTTGAGTTAGACTAATATGATAGATTAGTAAAAAGAATATGTTTAGAATTTTTTGTAATATTTTTAGTAAAAAATATATGTTTAAAAAATACATTTTTGGATTAATATTGTTGATTTTGATCAATAATTAGGTTTTGTAAAATATAATAATATAATGTATTTATTTTTTGATAATAATTATTTGTTTACTATTAGGTTTTTAATTGACATAATTATGCTGTTGTAAGTGAGGTTTTAATATTATAGTAGAACATTAGTTAGGTAGGAATTGAAAGTATCTATTAGTTATTATTATTAGTGGTAAGTTATAAATAATTTGTTGGATATATTAGTTGCTCTAGTTAGAAAATTATTATATTTTAGTAGTAAATTAATAATTGTTGATAGTTTGATTAATAATTTATGTTTTTGTAGAGTTTACGGATGTTGACGTGTGATTACCCTGTCCATCCGGATCAGTACGATGATAGGGTGAAGGAGTATTTACGATTTATTGGTTTTTATCATGCATCTCAGATTAGAATAGTCCAATCTCAGAAAGCACTCGTAAATGCTCTAGTCGAAAGGTGGTATCCAGACACACATACCTTTTACCTTCCGATTGGTGAATGTGCTGAAGATATGGTTATGATTCTTGGTCTTCCGACGGACGGTCTTCCAGTCACAGGAATGACTATGAGTAGTTTTGAAGCCTTAGAGGCAGAGTATTTGCACCAATTTGAGGTTGCACCGAGAAAGTCAAACTGTAGAGGAAGCGGTATAAAACTGACGTGGCTTCGGGATCTAAAAGAACGGTTACAGTTGACTGATGAAAACAATATACAGAGGTACGTGAAGTACCACATTATGTTGTTGATCGGTACGATATTGTTTGGAGACAAGCTTGGGGCATCTGTGCACTGAAAGTTTCTGCCTTTACTTCGTAATTTTGGTAGTATCGGACAGTACAGTTGGGGATCGGCTTGCCTCGCATACCTGTACAGGGCGTTATGCAGGGCATCTCATTTTGACTGTAAGGAGATTGACAGTTCGCTAACACAGCTGCTCGTTTGGGCATGGATCCGCCTGCCATATCTAGCGCCGGTTCGTAGGAAATCCCGTAGTTTTTCGCTTGCAAACATGTAACATTATCTTACATTTACTCCGTATCTTCATATTTAGAATCCAGTTCTGTTAATGAATTAAGTCATATTAGGTGACGTAACTGGGAGCGTGGAAACCAACGCTTTAAGTATCTTACACTTGCTCACTTTAGGAAGACCTTGGATAATCTTCAGGAAGGCCAGTTATATTTTCATTAAAGAAGTATTTCGTTTAGTTTAATAACTGAAATTAAAGGTAAATAAACACTCAATACATCAATGATGATATAAATAAACTTTACATCAGGTTATTATCTCAATCTTAACAAAAAAAGAAAACATAAAAACATAAATAAATATTGATTAATAAACACTAATTAATATTTAACTACATCAATAACTAACAAAAAATATTATTATCCTAAACTTAACTACATAAACACATAAACAAATGCTAATTGAATATGTTTTCACATATCACTTAACTATTTGGTCCATCAATCAATATAAATTATTACAGAATTCTAATCCGTCTTATAAATATAGGCAATTACGTACCGGCGCTCATATTCCGGAAACTCCGGAGCATGCATGGCTTTCAAATCCAACATTCGCATAAAAGATGGCTCCTCAAACGGTACTTCGTTTGCCAGTGCATTTGCCACGTCTGTCATATTTGGAGCCATAGTGCCGTCACCTTGATCTTTATCTCTATTTGGATCAACAACTTCATAATTGCTTTCGAACTCTTTCTCACTGTCACTATTGTAATCTTTCCGTACAATATTTTGGTCGGCCTCAGATTGTTCGAATTCAATGTACAGCTCGATGAACGACATTTGGGCACGACTTTCAATATACATTGAAAACATCTCTTGCATACTCGCTTCGTCGGTTATATATTTGGTTTGAAATTGAAGGGAATAACAACATCTAACGGATTTTCACAAATAAATTTTACTACTTCAAATGTTTGTAACAAAATCTGACCAAAATAATACACTTTTAAAAGAACTCTATCATCTATTTCTCTCACCAATCTAAACAGAAACAAAACCTCACTATCAATTTTTTTTACCTCATAGCAAAGAAGAGAGAACCAGGAGTGGAAGAAAGCAAAAGAACAAGATGAAGAAGACGGTATCTGCTGCCTTGTTTATGAGTTACACATTTTTAAATACATCTATCTGCATAAATCGGACTCAGTGAGTTGTTCCAGCTCATTCAAAAAATTATATAATAATCAATTCAGACCATCCGAATTGATTTTCGTATTATTAAAAAAAATAGCTTCATATACAACACGATTTGAAATTTCTCTCCTTGCAAATCGGACCGTCCGATTTGTCCATGATATTTTTTTCCAACCACAACTCGCATAGTCCGACTTGTTTATATAACAACGCAGAAAAAACTGCTCCACATATTTGTCTAGCACCTCTATACCCCAAAACGCAGCACATCACATTCACAGCTTCCATAACCAAAAAAATGAACCACAAAAAATTCAAAAAATTGTTGCGTCCTAAAATCAAATTAATTAACCGCACATGTATATAAATAAAGAGTTAATCTTGCAAAATGCTGCAAATTACATAATCTTCACATAAGGCTATGAATTCTTGTTCTTTATGTGGAATCTTTTACATCCTCAATACATATATTCGTTAGCAGAACAGAATTTTTTTCTTTTAATTTGGGATTCAGAAGCATAAAGGGTGGGATACGGAACTTTGTACCTGGTGCGAGCAATGGCCACTTGTGCAGCCATGTACAAGTTCAGAAAACAGTATATTACAAGAACAATCGCCACAAACCCATACCCTTTTGGGACCAACTTAATTATCGTCGCCATTTTTGTGTTGATTAATAGTAGCAGTGGTTCTTCTTCTAAGTTTTAACAAGTAATCACATGAACAGAGCCATGCAGTGCTTTGGGATGATTTTGCTTTCAATCTCAGATCGATGTTGAGATTATATATAGACCGATTCAATTCAATAATAAATAATTAGTGTGGTACCCTGATTATTATTATTAGTATTGTTTGGATTTTGATTTTGGCTTAGCTAATTAGACAAAATTAAATTTAACTAATATTTTATATTCCAAGAGGAATGTAGTAAAATTACATAAAATGATCAAATTAATTTTATTAATATTTTAATGTGTCAGACATGGAAGATAGTGGTAAAATTCTGTGTTGTTGGCTTTATCCGTGGATTGTCCTCCAAGGCAGAGAATATTAGAAGTCAACATTTGACTAAATTAATGTGGCTTGCTCACTACTCCACATAGCAAAACTTATATGGTCTCTGATGTTTAATTATATTTTATTTTTGTAAATTTTATGATATTTATCATTTGGTGTTTAATTTTTATTTAATTTATTTTTTAGTAAATTTTAAATATTTAAAAATTATTTATTTTTATATTTTTAAAATTAAATATTAACTGTTAATTCTTTTTATTAAATTAAACACTATTTTTTATGGTTTTTTAATTAAACGCTAAATAGTGTTTTTTTTTCTCTTATGTTTAACATTGATATATATGTTTTTATTTGAACATAATTGTTGAATTAGAAAAATAATTAACACTTTCATGATAATAAATATGATTAAGTTGAGTTAATATCTTAAATAATTTTTAATAAATTGGTTCAAGTGTGCAGGTCCAATATTATTTTTGTTATAATCCAAAATAATGAAGCAAAATGCACTCAAGTGTGCTGAACATGACCCACAAACCAAGTTTAATACCAACCAAACTTTAGTAAATTAAATCTAAACTAGGTTTCTCATATGTACTTCTGGTAAACACAAGAGAGAGAACTTCATCTTCGAACTCACACACCAGAAAAAAAAAAGAAAGCTAATTAAGAAAGCAATGTCCAATCAAACTAATCAAGAACATGTTAAGTTAGAGGTTAAAGGTAATTAGTTTTCATTTGCATGCAAGTTGATTTCTTCACTTTTTTTCAACTCTTTGCACCACTATTTCGGGTAACAAGAGGAAACAGGTGGTTAAACTTTATCTACTATAAATCAATGGCCCACAATGTTACTTGGAGCCAAAGTACTCTTTCAATGGTTTGGATTTGGAATTATCACTGAGCAAATCAATTTCTGCTGTTCTGTCCTCCTCGGTCAAGCAAAAGATCAAATTTGAAATTTCTAATTTAAGGGTTGATTGAGGAAAGAGAAAGAAGGATCTCTGTTAGTCCAAAGTCCAAGAAGTTGACTTTGAGAAAATCCTAACTGTGGCTCTGATGAAGATACAAAAAGAAAAATGAATCACATTAGAGCTGAAGGAGAGAGAACCCGAATTAGAGAGAAGAGAAAAACCTCACAAACAGAGTTTGAAGTCTTGGAAGCATTGCACCTACACTAAAAGGAGCACTCCGCCAAGATGAAGAACAATATTTTGAGTTTAGAAGTTGGGTTTAGCATATAGAGTCAATGCTGTGAATCATCATCTCCTTCATGTTTCACTATTTATATTTCTGTTTCAATGTATATCTGTTTTTTATTCTGTCTGAAGTAAAAGGCAAGAAAGAAAGGCATTGAAAAAAAGTCATTGATTGAAAAAGGCTGAGAGAAACACTTCAGAGAAAAAACCAAGAGTGATTTCAGATTTCTTTTGATTGTATTTCTGTTTTGTATCAAGTACCTAAGAGGTATCCCTTGCTAAGTTGGGTAAGTACTTAATGTGTCTGGTTTAAGTAGTTACATTACCAAATCAAGTTTATGTTGAAGCTTGATATGTCTCAGATAGGATTACGTGGAGTCCTAGAGATTTGGTGTATGTAATACTTAAAAGATAGTGAAAATTCCATCAACGTTGTGGTGGAGACTAGATGTAGGTTGCATTACACATGGCAACTGAACTAGGATATATGTCTATGTCACCTTCCTCCTCTCTGCTTTAGTTTTGTTTTTCTGATTTTTATGAGACAAAACTAAATTGTCTCCTGCTTAATCCGCTGCGCAGACCAAACAAATTCCAAGTTTAATTTATGATTTTAAAGCTTAATCAATCAAAGTTAAAGAAGGCCATAGATTCAACCCCTCTCTTCTCTAAGATTTCTGGAACCTTCAATCGGTATCAGAGCACAGTTGACCCATACTGTTAATTTGGGTAGAGTACCAATGGAAACTCTCGCTTGTGACGGTGTCACCAAAGCAAGATTCTCCGCTCATTGGCGTGGGTGAACCGGTAGAGACTGTTGTCTCCTGGCCTGATATGTGCCATTAATGGGTGACATGGCGGAATGGCTATGATCAACATCATTGGTATCAAGAGTTAAGGTTTCAAGAATCAAGCTTAATATCTTGGAGTAAAGGTCCAATGGCTAACAACTTGGGTACAACCACAGCGGCCTACACACTAACAAAGGGTCAGTCAAACAACATGCCTCCCTTCTTTAATGGGAAGAACTATGTTTACTGGAAATAAAAGATGTGGATCTATCTTCATTCAATCAATTGATTATAACATATGGATGATAGTTGTGAATGGTCCTAAAATTCTAACAAAGACTAGTGCTGATGGAGTGGTAACTCCAAAGAAAGAAGCCGAATAGAATGATGATGACAAAAAGAAGGTGGAGCTGAATGCTAAAGCTATAACCTTGTTACACTGTGCTATCAGTTTCGAGGAGTACTGAAAGGTGTCTAGATTCAAGACGGCAAAAAAATATGTGAGAAACTCCAGGTTACACACGAAGGCACCAAACAAGTAAAAAAAAGGATCGATATGCTGCGAAAAGAGTATGAGATGTTTACCATGAAGGATGGAGAAATCATTGATGAGATGTTTGAGAAATTCTCAATCATCATCAACAGCCTTGATGCTATGGACTTAACGCACACCGAACAAACTCTAGCAAGAAACGTCCTTAGAAGCCTCACAAAAAAGTGGGAAACAAAAGCCAGTGTTCTAGTCGAGAGTAACAACCTGAGCTCACTAATCTATGATGAGCTGATATAAGTTTGTGTATGCTTTAGTTGTATTCTCTATATGTATATAAATAAACAGGAAACAAAAGAAGAGCACACATTTAGGCCTTATAAAAGAAAGGGGGAGCACTTCAAAACCTTTTTAGTATCATCAAAGGGAAGTGTTTTAATCTTGTCTGATCTGTTTCAATTCCTTTGATTATACTCCTTGAAAATATGTTTGTCCTCAAGGAAGAGATTGTTGAGTTAGAAAAATAACTAATACTTTGATGATGACAAACGTGATTAAGCTGGGTTAAAAACCCAAATGGTTTTTGATAAATTAATTCAAGTGTGCAGGCCCAAAGTTATTTTTGTTGCAGCCCAAACCAATGAAGCAAAATGCACTCAAGTGTGCTGAATGGAACATGACCCATGGACCAAGTCCAATACCAACCAAGCTTCAGTGAATTAAACCTAAACTAGGTTTCTCATATGCACTTTGGGTAAACACAAGAGAGAGAGAATTTCATTTTCGAACTCACATACCAGAGAAGAAAGAAAGAGAAAGCTAGTCAAGAAAGCAATATCCAATCAAACTAATCAAGAGAATGTTAAGCTAAGTCAGAGGTTAAAAGTAATTAGTTTTCATTTGCATGTAAGTTGATTTCTTCACTTCTTTTCTAATTTTCTGCACCACTATTTTGGGTAACAAGAGAAAAGAGGTGGCTGAACTTTATCTGCTGTAAATTAATAGCCTACAAATATTACTTGAGGCCAAAGTACTATTTCAAGGGTTTGGATTTGGGATTATCACTGAACAAATCAATTTCTATTGTTCTATCCTCCTCGGTCAAGCAAATGATCAGATTTGAAATCCCTAATTTAAGGGTTGATTGAAGAAAGAGAATGAAGGATCTCTGCTAGACCAAGGTCCAAGAATTTGACTTTGAGAAAACCCTAACTGTGGCTCTGATGAAGATGCAAAAAGGAAAATGAATCATATTAGAGTTGAAGGATAGAGAACCCGAATTAGAGAGAAGAGAAAAACCTCACAAATAGAGTTTAAAGTCTTGGAAGCATTACACCTCCACTAAAGGGAGCACTCCGCCAAGATGAAGAATAACGATTTGAGTTCAGAAGTTGGGTTTAGCATAAAGAGTCAAGGCTGTGAATCATCATCTCCTTCATGTTTTTACTAAAAGGCAAGAAAGAGAGGCATTGAGAAAAAACCATTGAGAGAAAAAGGTTGAGAAAAACACTTGAAAAAAAAGTCGAGTAATTTCATATTTCTTTTAGTTGTATTTTTATTTTGTATAAAGTACCTGAGAGGTATCCCTTACTAAGTTGGGTAAGCACTTAGTGTGTCTGGTTTAGGTAGTTACGTTACCAAATCAAGTTTATGTTAAAGCTTGATGTGTCTCAGATAGGATTACGTTGAGTCTTAAAAAATTAGTGTATATAATACTTAAAAGATAGTAAAAATTACATACCCAATTACCCAAATGTATTAAGTATCCAAAGGAAGACATACATGAAACATATTACAAATAAATACTAAAAGTTAAAATTAAGTTTCTTATAATCAGTTATCACACAACACGGTTTTCTACTTTCTTGGCACCAAAGAACAACAGGTTTATAGTTTATATGTAAACCACACTATCCGTCTGAACATTAATTGAAGAAAACACCAATTGATACGATTAATAAGTTCAAAAGAATTAAATATACAAGTTGAAAAGAAGCTAAGCTCCTTGACGATGTTGCATCCACCAGGTCCATCATAAACCGAATTAACACTTCCTTGGCCTGTTCCGTGAAGATTTTCTGAAAATTTATACAAGAATATTAGATCCTCAAAAGTCAAAAGTGAAAAATCATACAAAACTGTACACAAATTAAGCTAGGCAACAAACATTTTACCTTGAATATGAACCACCAAATTCTGACTTACTCCCTAGGCTTAGTTTCTTAAATGTTGATGCAGATTCTTCAAGAAGTTCAATCTCAAACAATGCATCATCAATTACTTGACCCAATTTCTTGTCTTTACTAGCATTGTGAAAACAATTTCTTTTCTTAGCATCAAGAACCAGTTTACTCCATATAGACTCACTATTAAACAATGTTGAACCATTGCCAACAATCCAAAGGCAATATCTACAAAAATCAAACAATAAATTTTAATCACCTTATGCATATTCTCATTTATAAATTAAGGTGGTAGTTTAGTTTAACATACCTAGCTCTTGTCAATGCCACATTTGTTCTTTGTCTGTTGGAAAGAAAACCAACTTTTCCAGCACCATTTGCTCTAACTGTTGATATTATGATAATGTCTTCTTCGCCGCCTTGAAAGCCATCGACGGAACGAACACTTAAACTGAAATCAGGATCAGAAACTGAAGTGTAATTCTTAACTTTCTCTTGAATTTCATAAACTTGAGCATTGTAAGGAGATATGATTCCTATGCTAGTTTTCTTCTTTGTCCTCACAAACTCTGCCAAAAAAAAAATTTTTGTTACACTACTAAGAACACACATAAAAATTAGGTGACATAGTTAATTATACAAGAAAAGGTGAGAAAACATAGCAACCTTTATAGAGGTTTCCAACAATCTCAGAAATAACTGCAGCTTCAACAGTGTTTTTTGTACTATGTCCCAGACCAATTTGTTCTCTGCCTTTAGCTACATTTATGAATGAATAAGAGCCATAGATTTCTCCTTCAAGGAATTTTTTGTTATAGCTTAAATTACTCAAAATTGGAGCATCAGAAAGCTTTCCTTCATAGAACTCTTCACTTGGAAATAAGCTAATTGAAGGACTCATCCTATACTGAATATTCAGCATATGCTTCTCATTTCCTAAAATCACCAACCTTTCAAACAAGCTTCTTCCGAATTCTGTCTTCTCAGCAATCTATAAGATTTTATTCAATTTAAAAAACATTAGACACATAAAAAATTATCAAGATTCAGTAAACAACAATTAAGATCACAAAAGTACTAACTATTTAGAAACAATGCTCAGTACCTTGCTTTTAACCAAGGCCGGAAGTTGTTTCTCGTCGCCGATTAAGACACAATGCCTAAGGCCTGGGAGCTGTAATGGTACGGTTGACTCGCATTCTTTAAGCTGGGCTGCTTCATCAACTACCAGAAATTTCAGTTGTGTCATTCCTTTTGTGAACAACTTTACAGAACTTGATGCTGTACAGAAAATCAGACAAGCATTCGACAAGCAAAATTTCTCAATTCCATGCTTGTCATTAGTCCTTGGAATGAAAACTGATTGAGAAAGTGAAGTTAGTATTCCAACACATAATTCTCTTTCCAGGCTTGGCCACCCCAAGTAGTCAAGAATTTCTTTTTCTTCATTTGCTTCTTCATCATCATCATCACTATAATTCAGAGTTTTCCTGTACGGAACATGATTCAAGGAACTTTCAAGGGATCTAAGAAAACCAAAAGCTCTAGTCATTCTCCTCACATCACTGATCTGAATAAAAGATGTTGGCATGTGTGTGTACAAAGTCTGCATACAGAACTCGAGTTTTCCTTTCAATTCCCTGTATTTCTTCTTCACAAATTGATTAAATGTCATTAAGCTTTCAATGAGAGAATGATACTTTTCTGCAATGTCACTGTATTTCATGTTCACAAATTCCTTCAATGTTTTAGAATCACCAAAGAGCCAGTTCCTTATTTTGTATAGGCTATACTGGAATTCAACAGTGCTGTTTTCTTGCTTCACAAAATCTTTGAATGGCATTAGGCCCTCCTCTTTCTGATACAATTTATAGAGCTTCTTAGGTTCCTTAATCAGTTGAATCATTGATTCGATGCTATGTTTCCAACCACTTAGTGGAGCAAAACACTTAACAAGATTATTCACACGATTTTCGAGAAAGATATCTTTAAGGCCAAGATAACTATCAACCTTCATTCTAGAACTATTGCCAAATAGCACTATGTCGCCAAAACCATATGATTCATGCTCAAGTGAATCCTTAACAAGGCTATGCAGCCTCGACGCAACCGCCATCACTGCCGTGTTAGTTGGAGCACATGTTAATGTCCTGACTCTAAGCTTCAAAAGGGAAAACAAGATACAAGCCACAGTCTTGGTTTTCCCAGTCCCAGGAGGTCCCCATACAAGGTTAATGGTGCTGTTATGGTGACATTTTGTCATGCTCACACAGCTTGAAACTGCATCTTCTTGTGATTCATTGAGATTCTGAGACTGAATCATATTTCTTATGCTTGAAGTGCCAATAACGTTTAGTTCTGAGGGGCATATTTGACATTTTCTTCCAATCTAGGAACAATAAAGAAAACATGTAACATGTTATTACCTCAGTGTTTTGAGCAATTAAGGGAATGACAGCCTTAGAAGCATTCAGATTATGATAAATTTAAAACAGTCCATATCATGCACTAGATTTATGTAATGTATTTACACCTAGTGAATCATAGAATCTCTAGATACATCAAATACTCATTTGCATAAATCTGTATTTACAAAGTAATTCACCATCAAACCAAAGTTAAAAAATGATATACAATAAACTATAAACATAACCTAAATACACAACCTCAATATACAGAATATATATATATATATTTTTTTCCCTTACCTTCGTGTCAGGTCTTAGCACCT
Source organism: Arachis ipaensis (assembly GCF_059453495.1). Lineage (NCBI taxonomy): Eukaryota > Viridiplantae > Streptophyta > Magnoliopsida > Fabales > Fabaceae > Arachis > Arachis ipaensis. The sequence goes on from NC_142442.1 coordinate 17,981,305, forward strand.
TTTCAATAATGCTCATGTCTGCATCCTCTAGCTGTGAATTCAATGCCTTCCATATCCTAACATTTGTTAGAATGTTCATAAGATGCACAGCATAAAGCTTCTTAACACCACCACTTCTGTCATATTCATTCTTAGTCTCCATGAGCTTGGAGGACAAAATTGGAATTACATTGTCATATGCACGTTTTGGCCTAACAACATAACCAATATGGTAGAAGTTTTTGGGGCTGTTTAAATCATCTATGCATTTTGGTCTAACAGGAGTAAATGCAATAACATCTCCTAACATAAGCTCATATGATTTTCCAATTTCACCACCTTCTTCCACATCATCTTTATCTACATCATCATTATCACTAGTGTTCACCAATGTTAAGAGATAGAACAAATTCTTAGGAGGTTCGAAGAACTCTTTGTCCATTTTGACAGTCTTGATTTCGCAGAATCGAGCTCTAGACACTCCTTTCAAGCCTGAACATATGTCACTGCGTGTCTCTTCAATCAATGAAGGAACGAATGAGGTCATGTATTCTTTCACAGAATTGAATGTCTCTGGAATCTTAACAACCTGTTAAAAACACTGTTTCTTAAATTCATTTCTTAGCTTCACCAATATGAAAACAAAAAGAGAAAAGACTAAAATAACCTTGTGCTTGTAAAGATTATCATTCAGAACATCTTTGAGAGTCCAAGAAAAGACAATATCCAACAAACTGGATTCATCATCATGATCCTCCCTAGTTGTCTTTGACATCCTTTGCTAATTGATGAAGAACAAATCTGAATCAATTTCAAATAATAGCAAGAAAGCAAAACCATTAATCTTCTCTGATAGATATAGTGAAACTATTCATCACTTGTATATGTTAATGTTAATGAAGAATACTTACTAAAATGAATCTGGTTGTTGTAGACTTGTAGCGGTTGATGAATGAAAAAGACCCGGGTAGAGAAATTAAAGGAGCAACTTAAAGGTTAAGATGCAATTAGTAGTAATTATTGGACTATTTTTTTGGAAAATGTTAATTGCTTAATACTACAACACTAAAATCAACTACATTATGTATTTAGTAGTTTTTTACTAAAAAAAAATATTAGAAAATTAATAGCATTTATTATTTTTTACTGTAGTTAGTCAATAATATTTAAAAATATAAATTAAAAATATATTGTTGAATTGTTAGTAGTAATTAAAACATTACTTGGCAAATTAAACGGGGGAATGCTTTATTTATTTACGAGGCCTACTTAATTATTGGACTATTTTCTTGAAAAATATTAATTACTTAATACTACAAATATTAAAAATAATATTAAAATCAGCTACAAATATTAAAAATAATATTTGTATGCTAAAATTAGCTACAAATTCAACCCTTGTGTATTGATATATATTTTGTATTTTAATCTGAATTTTATACTAAGAGAAATAGTACAGAGTCAATAAAATTTATTGTTTTTGACAATAGCCAACTAATAATATTTAAAAATATAAACTAAAAATATGTTGTTAAATTACTAAATTAAAAGAATTGAACTAATGACTACAAATATTAACCAAAAATAATAAATTTGACTAATATTTCAACTTTTTTTCTTAAACTAGTAGTTATTTTAGTGTATTGTGTATACCTAAAACCTAATATGGTTTATTATTACAATTGCTTTTATTTATAATTTATAATTTATAATAATAGTTTAATTTATAACTTGTATTTTATGCTATTATTAATTTATTATTATTGTTGCTGCTGCATAATATAATCTTGAACAATATTTTTCTCTCCGTGTTTATTTTTATTTTTATAATATATATTTCTCAAGACAAAATAAAAAAATATGAAACTAAAAAATCTAATACAAAATCGTCAGTTTATATATATATATATATATATATATATATATATTATAAATTAAAAAAAAAGTAAACCTACAATAGACAAATAATTCAACTTGTATTAGTAATATAATAAAATTTTGGATTTAACTAGTATATTGCCTAAATGTATATGTTAAACATGCCAATTAAAAAATATTATATAAAAATTATTTTTCAATAAATTTATTACAATAAAAGTTTTAAAATTTTTATTAATAATAGTATTAATATTAACATATGCACTAAGACATAATTCGTAATTGAATTTTAGTGTATATATTATATTATTATTGATAATTATTCATATTGCAAAAGCTCACAACCTAGTAGAACCTTCTTTCCTAAGGCATCTCTTCTCCTTATATGAGTATCTATTTAGAAAATAAATTAAAACTAATATTTTTCAATCAATATTTAGTCAACTTTATTAGTTTTTTTAGATTCTATTTTCAAGGTTATTAAAATAAAAAGTAATGCTAGTTAACTACTTTTTTCGATGAAAATCAACAAATTTTTTAGAATTATTTCGCTCATCTTAAATTTTATATTTTAAATTATAAACATATAATTCTAAATTTTACATTACAAACATAAATTCTAATATTAATTAATATTTTTAAAAGTTAATTTTTTTTATATTTTTTAAAATTATAGAGGTGAATTGTTGTTTTTATCCCATATTTTACTTTTGAATTTAAAGTTTAAAAGTGTCCTATGTTGCAGAAAGAGAAAAAGAAAAAGAAAATCCCTTTCACTATTTTTATTTTTTAGTCATCTGCTTAGCCTCTAAGTTTCTTTGCTTTCTCTCTCTTTTTGATACACATTCATATTCCCACCAATGAAAGAAACTAAACAACAGTGCATGAGAAAGCGACCAACTTAAATAACTTGCAATTGACTTGGCGTCAACCTTTGCTACTTTTTCATCTTTGTGTTAGGAGTGACCAACGCATTTCACTACATGTAATAACGAATACTTTTAAATTGAGGTAACGAGAGAAAACCAAATTTATGAGTTAACCTAACACCTCACCACTCAAATTTTGAAGTTTTAGAAGGAATGCATCTACACTAAAAAAAAGCATTCTGCTAAGATAAAGACAACAATTGAGAATTCTAAAATCTGGTTATTTTTATAGATTTTAACTTGTTTTATTTCTTCTCTTTCATATTTTTTTTATTGAATATTCTGATTTTTTTTATTTTATCTTTTTTTGTTTCAATTAATGAAAAAAAATGCATAAATGTAAGAATTTAGAGAAAAAACCATTAAAAAAAGGCAAAGAAATTTAATTTAGAGAAAGGCCAAAGATGATTTCAATATCTTTTGTAATTATTTTGAGAGATTTTTTTTGTTAAATTAGGTGAGTACTTAGTGTTGAGAGTCTAAGGAGTAAATATAGCCAAATTAAATTTAGTTAAAAGTTTAGTTTGTCTCGGATAGGATTAGGAAGAGAGGGATGCTCCCATAAAGACGCATAAAACGTCTTTTTTTTAAAGATCTTTTAATAATTAAAATTTAACACATATAATCACTTAAATTATGTTATTTTTGTCAAAATTAGGTCAGATAAATTAATTTGACCGAAAAATAGTGAATCAAATTTTGAATCCGTTTAAATTAATATTATTTTTTATAAAAAATGACTACAATACCCCTATTATATAAAATGACTAAAATGCTCTTATTATATATATTAATTTTGAGAATTCTAAATTCTAGCCATTTTCTTCTCTATCGTTATAGGGTTAGAATTTAAAGTTTTCAATATATATATAGGGATATTTTAGTTGTGTTTTATAATAGGGATATTGTAGTAATTTTTTATAAAAAATATTAATTTATACCGATTTAAAAATTTAATTTATTAATTTTTTTGTTAAATTGATCCAGTCTAATTTTAATAAAAATAATACAATTAAATTAATTATATGTGTTAAATTTCAATTTTTAAAAAATATCTTTAAAAAAAGACATTTTTGACATCTTTATCTAAGTGACTCTCTTAGAAAGAATCCTAAAAAATTGGTAATTGTAATTATTGAAAAGATAGTAAAAATTTTATTATTGTTGTAGTGAAGACTGGATATACTACATTGTATAAGATGATTGAATCAAGATATATAGCTGTGTTTTTTTTTTCTACTATGCTCTATTTTCTATTAATTCATTATGAGACAAAAATAAATTGTTTCATGCATAATCAACTTCACAGACACAGTAGATTTAAAGTTGTAGAAATTGTTTTACTGCTTAAATTTTAAAGCATAAAAAAGTCATAGATCTAAACTCCTTTTCTTTGAGCCATTGAAAATCTTTAAATTTATATGTATAAACTATAGTAAATATAAATACAAATAATGTACTTTATGTATGCGAATCTTTGTAAATGTGTTGTAAACTATTATTGTTTAAATATTGACTCAAAATAATAATATTTATCATTTAATATTATTATTTTTTTTATTTGGCTTTTTTCAGTATCCAGTCAAACAGAAAAAAGACTAATCAGTTTCGTTTAATGTTACCTTTTTGTTCCTATTTACTACAGTTAATTATTCTTCACTAGAGGTAATGACCAATTCAATACCCGAAAGATTCAAACGCTGACATTTTGGTACCTAACTATTGTTATTGACAAAAAGGTACCTGAATGATTAAAATTTTTGCCAAACGTGTCCACGTGCTTGCCGGACCATAGCTCCGGTGAGTACGATGCTTATATGGACGCCGGTTTTTGCTGACAAGATCAGTTTTATATTAGATGAAATTTGTAATTAAAATTATGCTTAGCCTACCTGAAAATTAAGTTAACCTAATTGAATATTGGTTTTGCCCTAATTTAATTTTGCCCTAAAACCCAATTTTGCTCTCTTCGTTCACTCATAGAACACGATCCCAATCTGAAAGATGCAAGCAACTAGGGCTCGTGGAAAAGGTGGAACCGTGAGAAAGCACTCATTCATTCAAGCCTTCGACGTTGATAGTGGTTCAGGAGTTGTGAGTAAAATCTACGAAGGGTGTTGCTTTTGTCCCCTTCCAGTGGTTCCGTTGAAGTCGAAGACAAGTAGCAACCCTGATAGATGGTTTCTACGTTGCCCTATGTGGAAGGTAAGCTTAGAATGTTGATGTATACGTGACGAAATGATGCAATCTTCTTGGGTTTATTTTCTCCACTTTTTCGGATTTAGTTTTCGATCGCACTCTGATTCATGAAATTTTTGTGCCATGCTAGAACATACAAAGACGTTGTGGGTATTTTCAATAGTTGGATGAAATAGAAGAGCAATGTGTGAAAGGAGAAGTTTCTTTGGAGAATAGCAACATGGTGGGCATAGCAGACCCAAAGAAGAAAAGCAGAATCAATCTGGAGCGTAGTGATGGCCGGGAAAGGGATAGGATGATGATGGTGCTTTCTATGGTGAATGACATGAAGGAGCAGCTGAAGAGGGTTGAGTTGTTGTTGATTATTATCTGTATATTGTTTGGGTTAAATCTGGTTTTGAGTCTGCTTTTGTACATTGCCAGAATGCTCCCTTAAGTTCCTTATCCTTCCATCGTTTGTTCAGGTTTCTCCACATATGTATACAACAAAATCTGTGTTTCACACCTGGCATCACATCCTGTAATGCTGGTATCAATCCCTGCATTCATAGGTAAACTCAGCAGTTAGCATTAATACATTTAAGTTACTCAAGTAAGAGTATAAGAGCACCAATGATTGGATACAGTGCATATTACCTTCTGCTGGTCGGACATAAAAACCCAGGTATTCTCATTATAGTCCCCTATGTCAGTATGTAACTCCTCAAAAAAGAATCTCCAATTTTCCCGAGTTTCTGTATCCACAATACCGTATGCAATTGGGAAAACCTGGTTGTTCGCGTCTTGACCTACTGTTGTTAGTAATTGCCCTCCAAAGTAACCTTTCAGAAACGTCCCATCCAACACTATGAAGGGTCTGCACCCTGCTTTAAATCTCTGCTTGCAAGCAGCCAAACAAACATACAAGTTCCTAAACCTAGGCAACCCTTCCTGCTGTGGAGTAGTCCCCATGTTGGCTCTTGACCCAGGATTAGCCTTGATGATTTCATTCAGATAGTCTCTAAGTCTCAGGTATTGATCCTTTTCCGTTCCTTCAATAACATTTTTGGCCTTATCCATAGCCCTGTACATCATCCTCTCATTAACTGAGATGTCATACTCCACCTTAAACCACTCCTGTGCCTCCCTTTGTAACATATTGGGATGGATTCTGAGTTTCGATACCAGCTCCTCAGCAACCCAGGCACAACTCACTGACTTACTCTTGTTGCTTCTCGGACACGTATGCTCATCCACAAATGTCTTAATCTGAAACGAGGCTGGATAGTTGGTCCTCGAATAGTAACACAACCAAGGGCAGTCGGAGTTGTAGCAAATCACCCTGCACCTCTTCTTCTCATTCCTAAGATAGAATACCTGTCTCCCAATTTGAATGTTGTACTTTTGCACTGCTGCTTTAAAGTGTTCCATGGTCTCAAACTCCATGTTCAACTCCAGAGTAATTTTTCCAAATGGTGTGTTCGGGTTATGTTGCGGAAAAACAGGTTCATCTTCATCATCAGATCCAGGAGGGCTATACAGTTCATCAGATTCGTATTGGTACATCTCAGGTCCCATGTCTCCATCTGCTCTGTTCGGATTAGGCACCTCTACCCTTGGTGCTTCATCATCCTTTCCAGGTACAGTCCTCTGCCCAGATGGTTGAGGTCGTGGATGATTTCTCCTTGTATTTGTCCTCTCATTTCTTTGTGTTTCTGTATCTGTTAATACATCAGTTGATATATGTCAGCCATGATGCAATACTTATCCAAAAATGCTGTAACAAAATAGAAACAATAATTTTACCTACTGCATTTTCTGTAACTGGTTCCTCTGCCCTCAACTCATCCACCACTGGTTCTTCAATGTTAGCACCTTCATTGGCAACATGTGCATCATAATCATTGGATTCATAAACCCAATACTTCTCCAAAAATGCTGTAACAAAACAGAAATAATAAATTTACCTGCTGCATTTTGAGTAGCTGGTTCCTCTGCCCTCAACTCATCCACCACTGGTTCTTCAATGTTAGCACCTTCGTTGGCAACATGTGCATCATCATCATTGGTCTCATGTGTTTGTTCATTTACTGTTTTAGCTTCTCGAGGATCACCCTCAGGCTGTTCAGATTCAGCAGCTCTTCTTTCTTGTGATAAACCACTGGGTGGTGGTCTTGGATGCCTCTTTCTCACCCTCTTAACAACTTTCTCTGGAGCTGCAGGTTGTTCAGTCTCTTTATCCCCATTCCCGTGATTCACATCATCATTCATAACACCACCCTCACATTTATCCGACTCGTTAACATCAATAGCCTCCTCAATCACAACTTCGTTCAAAAACTCCTTCACAACAACTGTCAAAGCATTATTCAACTGATTAACCTTACTAGTGGCCTCATTCACAACTTCAGTTCCCTCTCATCACCAGGTGGATTGACCTCAACCACACTCTCACTGCTACCATCAGACACCACATCGTCATCAATGATTTCAGGGTTGGCATCAATGGGGTGATCAAAATAGAGATGGACAGTGTTGTCATTTTTAATTGCACTCTCACACATCCTCATCACTTCAGCATCTATCCTAAGCACTCTAAGACCCTTACCTAATTTGAAACCAGATTCTAGCCAATACGCCTCATTATATCCAGGGTAACCCAGGTCTAAAAATAACCCCTCAACAAAAAATAAATTACATGTCTCCACATTCACCCTGTGTATCTCAGTTACTAAACCCCCTTCGTATATCACATTCCCATCTCTAACCCTTTTCAAGCAACCCATGTGATGATATACAAACGTAACTACACAATCCATCTAAGAAATAGTAGAGAGAAGATACAATAAATAAATAGGATGTCACCAGCAAACAAAATAAACCAGAACTTAAACAAAGATCATGAAGCAGAACGTACCTCTTCGTAGGGTTGCTCCTTGCGAAGAATGGTGATCCAACGATGCCACTTGAAAACCGTTACCCTTGATTCGACAATGTCTCTCACCTAGTATCGTTCTTCTTCGCGCCAAGCTTCCAGAGCAACGTCTCTCCCTCTCTACGTGACCTTTGAATTTCACTAGTAGTGACACACTAACCACATTAACTCAGTAACTAGTAACAACATTTGCTAATTGGGTTTTAGGGCAAAATTAAATTGGGAAAAAACCAATATTCAATTAGGTTAACTTAATTTCCAGGTAGGCTAAGCATAATTTTAATTAAAAATTCAATCTAATATAAAACTGATATTGTCAGCAAAAATCGGCGTCCACATAAGTATCGTACTCATCGGAGCTATGATCCGGCAAGCACGTGGACACGTTTGGCAAAAATTTTAATCATTCAGGTACCTTTTTGTCAATAATAATAGTTAAGTACCAAAATATCAGCGTTTGAATCTTTCGGGTACCGAATTGGACATTACCTCTTCTTCACTACTATTTACTAATGTGGTTTGAAGTTTTGTATTGTGGACGGTTCTGTTTCCTTCAGTAATAGTGACTGGCTGACTGCTATATACGTCAACAAAATAAAGAAAAAAAAATTGTGACTCGTATTCTTTATTTGTGTCATTTAGAATTCAGAGAGAAAAAAAAAAGGATCAAGGATGTTGGATATTATGTTCTCATGGACTCTCCATGATGTTCTGAACCACAAGCTCTACAAAGACAAGGTCTTTTTTATTATTATTGTTTTATGTTCAATATTCTTTAGCCTTTGATATTCTTACATTATTCTTTTTATTTATTTAGTAAGTTTTCTGTTTTTGTTCTGTTTTTAAATTTTTAACATAGTGAGGAAACAAAATGTAGAATTGAAAGAGTGCTGTTCTTCATAAGTACAAAGTTGCTCCTGTATTTTTAATCACAAATTCGCAAACTAATTGTATTCTTAATTTCAACTTCTCTTCAAAAAGATTAATACAAGCATTGCTTTTCTGCTGTAAGTAGATAATGAAATTTCTTAGCAAGAAAGGAAGCACTACAACTTTGTAATATAATAGTTATAGTTATATATTATGCCTCAAATGATGTTAATCTTATTATCTATTTTGGTTGCACTTTCTATTCCATTTTGATCTTCTAGGAGATAAAATGTTTTTCTTCACAGGTTCAGAAGATTCCACTCTCACTCTCCTCAACAAAAGAGTACTTGAACTCATTTATTTTCCCACTGATTGAGGAAACTCACAGTGATCTGTGCTCAGGAATAGAAGGTGTTTCTCAAGCTCCATTTTGTGAGGTCATGACGATTCAAAGGTCCAGGGACTTCAAACCTCCCAAGGCCTTGTTCTATAAAATGAGAGTAAAGAAGGTCACTGAAGAAGTTCAAAATGTTGAGAAATATGAACCTGAATTTGGAGACATTGTTGCTTTCACAGATGTTAGACCAAAAGGGATATATGACTTGAACAGGCCTAAAATGCAATACCATATTGCTTATATTTGTGGATCAGAAGATGAATTTACTGATGAGATTGATGTACTTTCATCTAAATGCTTGGATATGGATTCTGAATTTTCCGGGAATATTAACGAAACACAAAAGCTCTATGTTGTATATTTGTTGAACACGACCACAAATATTCGCATTTGGCGAGCACTGAATGTTGATGAAAAGATAAACATTATTGAAAAAGTTCGGCAGCATGAGCCTAATTCAAATGTAAGTTAAGTGTTATTTAAAAAGCATATTGATGCTAGCTGCAAATGGAAACATTTTCTACATGAGACTCATTTTATAAATGTTCATGCATTGATCTCTGATTTCGATATGCTGCTAATTTTGTTGAATCTATTTGATTTCTTATTTTTATTTCCAATGGTTATACCATATTTTACAGATTGAAGAAGTCTATCAGATTTTTTGCTGTTATGGAGAAAACATGACTCAGTCTCCAGCTCAATCTTCAGCACAAAGCATAATCCGTGCTCAGAATCTGAATGAATCTCAAAGAGATTCTGTTCTAAGCTGTGTTGCTATGAGCAAATGCCATTACAGTCATAATGTTAAACTTATATGGGGCCCCCCGGGAACCGGCAAAACAAAGACTGTTGCTTGCTTGTTATATTCATTGCTCCGGGCGAAGATCAGAACATTGACATGTGCTCCAACTAATAATGCAGTGTTGACCGTGGCATCTCGCCTGCATAGTTTGTTTAAGCAGTCACAGAAGTTTGATACTTATGGCCTTGGTAACATTTTGCTATTTGGCAACAAAAACAGAATGAAAGTGGACAATTTTTCAGGTCTTGAAGATGTGTTTCTTGATTATAGAGTGGAAGAGCTTTTAAAGTGTTTTATGCCATTAACCGGGTGGAAACATCACTTGGAACTTATGATCAAGTTACTGAAGAACCCCAATCAACAATATAGGTGTGAACTGAATGATAAGGAGGATCTAATGTCATTGGAAGAATTTGCTAAGAAAAGTAACAGCAATGTAAAACGTGCATATTCTTCATACAAGAGAAAAGTGAAGAGTTCTAACCTTTTGACATTTGAGCAATTTGTCGAGAAGAAATTTGATGGCATTGTAGAGTCTTACAATTTTTATGTTGAAGATAAAAAGATGAGTACCTCTGGTATGACAATGGAGCAATTTGTGAAGCAAAGGTTCAGTTACATTGGAGGTAGGCTCAAGTTGTTCATGAAAGCCTTGTATACTCACCTACCAACATCTATGATTTCAATCAAAGAGGTAAAGAAAATGTTCATTGCTCTGGATTTGTTGAAATCTCTGGAAATTTTGCTGCGCAATACCAAGTTCAAACGAGACTTTCATCAATGTAAAGATGGAAAAAGCCTACAAAGCATACTAAGTTCACTATCACGTTCAATTTCGCTTCCTTGGAAGACAAGCAAAGATGGCATGTCAATGTTTTGCATTGAGAAAGCATGCTTAGTATTTTGTACTGCATCAAGTTCTTCTAAACTGCATACTCAAGAAGGGGAAAAGTTCCGGTTTGTAGTTATTGATGAAGCAGCACAGCTGAGAGAATGTGAATCAGCAATTCCATTGCAACTTCCTGGTCTTCAACATGCTGTTCTCATAGGTGATGAAAGACAGCTTCCTGCATTGGTTAAAAGCAAGGTACTTTGGATGCTCAAGCACTAAAATATAGGGAAAAAGAGTTGTTTACTTGATTACCATATATGAAATTAGGTCACAAAAATGTGAGTTTGGTTTAGATTCTGAAATCTTTTAAAGGAAACTTTCTGGTGCACAAGCATCCGTGTTAACGCAGGATCCGGGAAAGGGCACCTAAGGGGTGTAATGTACACAGCTTAACCTGATAATTATATCGGTGGTTGTTTCCATGGTTTGAACCCGTGTTTAAAATACCCTAACCAAGTAGTTTTGCTTGTTTAATCTTTTTAAATATTCTAGTAGATACTCCTTTGGTTTAGTAACTTAGTTGTTTTGAATTTTGTTTATTATTGAAGATCATTATCTAATATGTTAATTGATCAAATTTTAGATAGCTGAGAAGGCTGAATTTGGAAGAAGTTTGTTTGAGAGATTGGTATTGTTGGGAAAAGAGAGGCACATGCTTAATATTCAGTATAGGATGCATCCATCAATTAGCAAATTCCCAAGTGAAGAGTTCTATGATAAGCAACTTGCTGATGCATCCATTGTCAAATTAACAAGCTACAATAAACAATTCCTTAAAGGGAAAATGTATGGCTCCTACTCTTTCATCAACATATCAAGGGGTAAAGAGCAGTCTAATCATGATCATAGTTTGAAGAACATTGCTGAGGCTGCTGCTGTCTCAGAGATTATTCAAAGACTTAGAAAAGGTTAGTTTATCTTTCTCATCATTTGTAATTAAGCTTGAATAGTTTTTTAGTCCCTATAAAGTTTTGCCATGATATTGGTACCTCTTTTTTCTTAAAATGTGTTTAGTCTTACCATGTCATTAGAAATGATAGATATTTTAAAAAAAATAATGAGAGTCCTAACTCATCTTTTTAATTATCTTCTTAATTTCTAAATAAAAAAGTTTTAATTTTTTTTTATCTTTTTGATATTTTCGAAAAATAAGATATATATTTGAATTTTTACTCATTTAAGTATTAGGAGGATAATTAAGAGATTGGATTAATAACATTATTTTTTATCTATACCAATATTTCCTAAATTTTCTTGATTATTTATAATATCTTAATTTAATATGAAGTTTAGATGATAGGAACCAAGGAACTTACCTATAGAAAAATGAGAAACCAACACCAACCAAAACTTTTAATGGGACCAAAATAATTTTGAAACATTTAAACACACAATTATAGGGAATAAAAACATAGTTAAACCTAATATGATATATATATGATATGATATTATTTCTTTTCCCTCTCTTGTTGCCAGAATGTTTGACAAGAAGAAAGAAAGTTAGCATAGGAATCATATCTCCATACAATGGTCAAGTACATGAAATCCAGAAGACCATAAAGCAATATATTTCAGACAGTGATCCTAACTTCTCTGTGAGTGTTCGTTCTGTTGATGGTTTTCAAGGTGGTGAAGAAGACATAATTATAATATCAACTGTGAGATCCAATGGTGTTGGAAATATTGGTTTTCTTTCAAATAGACAAAGAACAAATGTGGCATTGACGAGGGCTAGGTATGCCACTAATGAAAGATAGTTGTTTTTGCTGACATGATGTTACATGATTAGATCTATGTGTAAAATTGTTTTATACTAGCAGTGTATCGAAATTAAATTGTATTATATAACTGAAAATAACCAACTTTATTAATTATGTGCATTTTGGTAATTTGAGATTTCATACACCAAAAAAAATGTACCTACATGAATCCATTATATATTGTAGATATATGTTATGATCATGCTCTAAATGGTGAGATTTAGTTCTTTTTTATTGAAAAACTTTTGGTTTGGTTTTATGCACAGATATTGCCTTTGGATATTAGGAAATGCATCAACTTTGATAAACCGTAACAATGTATGGAGGGAACTGGTTCTTGATGCTAAGGAAAGAAACTGCTTCCACAATGCTTATGAGGATGAGAAACTGGCTCAGGCCATTGAGAATTCCTTGTGGGACCTTGAACTTGATTCACTGGAGGCACCATTCAAGAAACTAAGTTTATGGGACAATTCTAATACAGCTTCTACTTCCTTTAGGTATGTGGAATCTTATAACTTGCTAACTTTATATGTATGTTCATTTGAATATAAATTAATGTATATCATTATAAGTTAGTTTTCAACATGGGCCCATATGAAATTGAATTATTACTACTTATGACTGGACAAAATTAATTAGAAACATATTTTGGTTAGTATTTTGTATTGCATTGAATTAACATATTTTTGTAAATCTTATATTGTTGTAAAAAAATGTAACAAATTAATATAAAAAACAGATTTTAGAGAACACATTGTATTTTTCGGTTGTTTATTTTATAATGGTGGATTGTAATTTTTGTGAGGTTCTCTTTGGGCAGAGCACATAAACCAAGATTGATGTATAAAATCAAAACATGAAGACATTGAATCACATGTTTATGCAATGCCATGGAACATGCCATCCCTAAAGACCTTTGTTGAGTTTTGAACTTGTGATCAAGAAGCAGAGAAGCAAATCAACCTTTTGAGTTTTTGTCATCCATGCATGCTGGCAATGGCAATACTGTAATTGTATTTTGAACATAACTTATCCTTATTACCATGCGTATTCTACCATGATTTACTAATTTTTGGTGGATTATGCTAAAGATTATTTAGAAATGCAATTTATCCTTGCATTTTTTTTCCTTTTTAAGGGATGAAAATACAAGCTACATGTATTAAGATTATATGGCGAAATTTGGTGAATTTTATTATTAATTATTCATTGTATGAATTGTATGCTTTATACTTTAGTATCTCTATAACTCTATTCGTCATATATTTTGTTGGAATAATTTTGGACTCATTTCGCAAATAATATAAGGTATTTATTCTTATGAAATTATCTATATGTAAAAATATAAATATATGATATTAATTTTTTTCTTGGTTAGTGATATTGAAATATTGCAAGTTAGATTCATTGTTGGACTTGCATGGAATACGATGAAGGTATTATGTATAAGTAATTGAAATTCACATGCAGATCTATTTATGTAAAATTAGTAGTTAAGAAATGATAATTTAGTCAAACTTATTAAATTATCTAACAATTCTTAATTATTAATTTTATATAAAAAAATAACTGCATCGAGTTTTCTGTTTTTTAATTTTATTATGGAGAATAGATTGGTGCCGGATAACGATACGGAGAGTATGCGTGTTTTACCGGCGCGTGGTGTCAGGTGGCTACAAATCGGACGGTGCGAGTTCTCTCAGGCAAATCAGACGGTCCGATTTCAGGAGATAGAACAGATGGTCCGAATTGTCCCTCTTCCGCCACGTGTCGCATGGACGTTGCTCCCCACAACAGTGTCCTTAATCCCAGCATAACCCTTTAATGCATGCATACCCACCCTACAAAATGAGTTTTATCTCCATCCCACTCAGCAACCATTCTCCCATCTTCTCCTTCATTTAATTCTTCTTCTTCTTCTCCCCACAAGTGGTTGAAAAATAATTAAAATGACAAAAAAAAAAAAAAAATCTAAAGATGTTGATCGTCTTGAATTTCATATTATAAGATATCTTAGTTATCTTGATTATGTAAGTTTATTTATTAAATTTTTTTTGATATTTCAAAATTATAATTATTATTGTAAAAAATTTAATTATAGTTGTTGTTGTTAACTTAAAGAACATATCAATGACATTATTATTATTATTATTATTTCGGAGTTATAATTGTTGTTGTTAGAAGTTTAATTATAATTGTTGTTGTTATTACTAGTTCAACGTAGAAACAGTGAGATTATTATTATTATTATTGTTGTTGTTAGAAATTTAATTATAATTGTTGTTGTTAGTAGGTCAATTTAGGAACATATCAGTGATATTATTATTATTATTATTATTATTAATTCAGAATTATAATTATTATTATTAGAAATTTAATTATAGTTGTTGTTGTTAGTAGTTTAAATTAGAGTCATATATCAGTGTTGTTGTTGTTGATTGATTGAAATTTAAGAATATATGTTTAAATAATAGTTAGAAATATATATATAAATATAGTTAGAGAATATTTTAATCAATGATAATGTTTGAGTTAGACTAATATGATAGATTAGTAAAAAGAATATGTTTAGAATTTTTTGTAATATTTTTAGTAAAAAATATATGTTTAAAAAATACATTTTTGGATTAATGTTCCTAATTTTGATCAATAATTAGGTTTTGTAAAATATAATAATATAATGTATTTGTTTTTCGATAATAATTATTTGTTTTCTGTTAGGTTTTTAATTGACATAAATATGCTGTTGTAAGTGAGGTTTTAATATTATAGTAGAACATTAGTTAGGTAGGAATTGAAAGTATCTATTAGTTATTATTATTAGTGATAAATTAGAAATAATTTGTTGGATATATTGGTTGTTCTAGTTAGAAAATTATTATATTTTAGTAGTAAATTAGTAATTGTTGATAGTTTGATGGGTTTTTTACTTAAATAAATTGTATGGGAGTCAAAATTACCTGATTCCCCTAAAATCTGTAACGTAAATCCCCTCTTGATATTATTATATAAATCGTCCTAGGCTGCACAGGGTTACATAAAACGTGAATCATCTTAGCCTAGGACGATTAATGCATGAACATGTAAGGCAAATCAAACGTAAATCGTGACGGGGTCTCCAGGGTTAGAAGAAGAGCATAAATCGTCCCAGGGTGGTAGGTTTCACGTGTTAATAGGCTAACTCTCACTGGCTGCCACGATTTATGCATTATTGAGACCCTCTTCAGCCTGGCACGATTTATGTGTTAGTTTGTAACACTAACTGGGCTGAGACGATTTATGCCCAAGTTAGCAACCCTAAGAACTCAAGGATTTAATGATTTAGGGTGTATGTAATTTAGCATAAGACGTTAGAAATCAGGCTTCTTAGTAGCTTAGTTAACACTCTTATTATAGAGTGATGGTTGCATAATAGGGTACTCTTATTTATAATATTTTAATTTAAATTATATCTATTTAAATTTTAATTTAAAAAATAAAAATATACTTTTTATAATTTCAATTATTAATTTTATTGAGAAGATTAAATTAAATTTAAAAAAATACTAACAAATTATAATAAAAGAATACTAAATTTTAATACATAAATTTAAATTTTTTCTTTAAAAAAAATGTCAAAAGGTGTTAAAAAATATTAATTTTGCATAATATAAATTTATGTTGTTTTAAGTAACATAAATTTAAGTTTTTATAAAATTTTTAGTATTCGTTGTTTATATAATTTTTTTAATCATTTTTATTAATGCATATTTTTTATAGAATTTTTTTTGTCATTTTTTATTTGACTTCATATAAATTTTAATTATTTATTTATAATTTTAATTATTAATTCTATTAAAAAAATCAAACTAAATAAAAAAATACTAACAAATTATAATAAAAAATATGCATTAATAAAAATGATTAAAAAAAATTATATACACAACTAATACTAAAAATTTCATAAAAACTTAAATTTATGTTACTTAAAACAACATAAATTTATATTATGCAAAATTAATATTTTTTAACACCTTTTGACATTTTTTTTAAAGAAAAAATTTAAATTTATGTATTAAAATTTAGTACTCCTTTATTATAATTTGTTAGTATTTTTTTAAATTTAATTTAATCTTCTCAATAAAATCAATAATTGAAATTATAAAAAGTATATTTTTATTTTTTAAGTTAAAATTTAAATAGATATAATTTAAATTAAAATATTATAAATAAGAGTACCCTATTATGCAACCATCACTCTGTAGTAAGAGTGTTAACTAAGCTACTAAGAAGCTGATTTCTAACGTCTTATGCTAAGCTACATACACGCTAAATCATTAAATTCTTGAGTTCCTAGGGTTACTAACTTTGGGCATAAATCGTCCCAACCCAGTTAGTGTTACAAACTAACACATAAATCGTGCCAGGCTGAAGAGGGTCCCAATAATGCATAAATCGTGACAGTCCAGTGAGAGTTAGCCCATTAACACGTGAAACCTACCACCCTGGAACGATTTATGCTCTTCTTCTAACCCTGGAGACCCTGCCACGATTTACGTTTGATTTGCCTTACATGTTCATGCATTAATCGTCCTAGGCTGAGATGATTCACGTTTTATGTAATCCTGTGCAGCCTAGGACGATTTATATAATAATACCAAGAGGGGATTTACGTTGCAGAATCCGTTTCAGGGGAATCAGGTAATTTTGACTCCCATTCAATTTATTTAAGTAAAAAACCCTAGTTTGATTAATAATTTATGTTTTTGTAGAGTTCATGGATGTTGACGTGTGATCACCCTTTTCCTCTGGATCAGTACGATGATAGGGTGAAAGAGCATTTACGATTTACTGGTTTTTATCATGCATCTCAGATTGGAATAGTCCAATGTCAGAAAGCACTCGTAAATGCTCTAGTCGAAAGGTGGCATCCAAACACACATACCTTTCACCTTCCGATTGGTGAATGTGCTGTGACACTTGAAGATATGGCTATGATTCTTGGTCTTCCGACGGACGGTCTTCCAGTCACAGGGATAACTATGAGTAATTTTGAAACCTTAGAAGCGGAGTGTTTGCACCAATTTGAGATTGCACCGAGAAAGTCAAACTATAGAGGAAGCGGTATAAAATTGACGTGGCTTCGGGATCTAAAAGAACGGTTACAGTTGACTGATGAAAACAATATACAGAGGTACATGAAGTGTCACATTATGTTGTTGATCGGTACGATATAATTTGGAGACAAGCCTGGGGCATCTGTGCACTGGAAGTTTCTGCCTTTACTTCATGATTTTGGCAGTATCGGACAGTACAGTTGGGGATCGGCTTGCCTCGCACACCTGTACAGGGCGTTATGCAGGGCATCTCGTTTTGACTGTAAGGAGATTGACGATCCGCTAACACTGCTGCTCGTTTGGGCTTGGATCCGCCTGCCATATCTAGCGCCGGTTCCTAGGGAACCCCGTAGTTTTCCGCTTGCAAACATGTAACATTATCTTACATTTACTCCGTATCTTCATATTTAGAATCCAGTTCTGTTAATGAATTAAGTCATATTAGGTGGCGTAATTGGGAGCGTGGAGATCGACGCTTTAGGTATCTTATACTTACTCACTTTAGAAGGGCCTTGAATGATCTTCAAGAAGGCCAGGTATATTTTCATTAAAGAAGTATTTGGTTTGGTTTAATAACCGAAATTAAAGGTAAATAAACACTCAATACATTAATGATGATATAAATAAACTTTACATCAGGTTATTATCTCAATCTTAACAAAAAAAGAAATCATAAAAATATAAATAAATATTGATTAATAAACACTAATTAATATTTAACTACATCAATAACTAACAAAAAATATTATTATCCTAAACTTAACTACATAAACACATAAACAAATTCTAATTGAATATATTTTCACATATCACTTAACTATTTGGTCCATCAATCAATATAAATTATTACAGAATTCTAATCCGTCTTATAAATATAGGCAATTACGTACCGGCGCTCATATTCCGGAAACTCCGGAGCATGCATGGCTTCCAAATCCAACACTCGTATGAAAGATGGCTCCTCAAACGGCACTTTATTTGTCAGTGCATTTGTCACGTCTGTCACATTTGGAGCCATAGTGCCGTCACCTTGATCTTTATCTCCATTTGGATCAACAACATAATTGCTTTCGAACTCTACCTCACTGTCACTATTGTAATCTTTCCATACAATATTTCGGTCGGCCTTAGATTGTTCGAATTCAATGTACAGTTTGATGAGCGACATTTGGGCACGACTTTCAATATACATTGAAAACATCTCTTGCATATTCGCTTCGTCGGTTATATATTTGGTTTGAAATTGAATGAATCCACCAAATACTAATATGGGATATCTGTATAAAATACATGATATTTTCCTTGACATCGCAGAATCTATCTTCTCACAAATCACATTTTTGAGCTCTTCAAATGAGATTGTGAAGGGAATAACAACATCTAACGGATTTTCACAAATAAATTTTACTCCTTCAAATGTTTGTAATAAAATCTGACCAAAATAATACACTTTTAAAAGAACTCTATCATCTATTTCTCTCACCAATCTAAACAGAAACAGAAACTTCACTATCAATTTTTTTTACCTCATAGCAAAGAAGAGAGAACAAGGAGTGAAAGAAAGCAAAAGAACAAGATGAGAAGACGGTATCTGCTGCCTTGTTTATGACTTACACATTTTTATATACATTTATCTGCATAAATCGGACTCAGTGAGTTGTTCCAGCTCATTCAAAAAAATTATATAATAATCAATTCAGATGGTCCGAATTGATTTTCGTATTATTAAAAAAAATAGCTTCATATACAACACGGACAATCCAATTTGCTTCATCAAAAATTTGAAATTTCTCTCCTTGCAAATCGAACCGTTCAATTTGCCCATGATATTTTCTTCCAACCACAACTCGCATAGTTCGACTTGTTTATATAATAACGCAAAAAAAATTGCCCCACATATTTGTCTAGCACCTCTATACCCTATAACGCAACACATCACGTTCAAGGCTTCTATAACAAAAAAATGAGCCAAAAAAATTCAAAAAATTGTTGCTTCCTGAAATCAAATTAATTAACCGCACATGTATATAAATAGAGTTAATCTTGCAAAATGCTGCAAATTACATAATCTTCTCATAAGGCTATGAATTCTTGTTCTTTTTGTGGAATCTTTTACATCCTCAATACATATATTCGTTAGCAGAACAGAATTTTTTTTCTTTTAATTTGGGATTCAGAAGCATAAAGGGTGGGATACGGAACTTTGTACTTGGTGCGAGCAATGGCCACTTGTGCAGCCATGTACAAGTTCAGGAAACAGTATATTACAATCGCCACAAATCCATACCCTTTTGGGACCAACTCAATTATCGTCGCCATTTTTGTGTTGATTAATAGTAGCAGTGGTTCTTCTAAGTTTTAACAAGGAATCACATGAATAGAGCCATGCAGTGCTTTGGGATGATTTTGCTTTCAATATCAGACCGATGTTGAGATTAATATATAGACCGATTCAATTCAATAATAAATAATTAGTGTGGTACCCTGATTATTATTATTAGTATTGTTTGGATTTTGATTTTGGCTTAGCTAATTAGACAAAGTTAAATTTAACTAATATTTTATATTCCAAGAGGAATGTAGTAAAATTACATAAAATGATCAAATTAATTTTATTAATATTTTAATGTGTCAGACAATGGAAGATAGTGGTAAAATTCTGTGTTCTTGGCTTTATCCGCGAATTGTCTTCCAAGGCAGAGAATATCAGAAGTCAACATTTGACTAAATTAATGTGGCTTGCTCACTACTCCACATAGCAAAACTTATATGACCTCTGATGTTTAATTATATTTTATTTTTGTAAATTTTATGGTATTTATCATTTGGTGTTTAATTTTTATTTAATTTATTTTTTGTAGTAAATTTTAAATATTAACTGTTAATTATTTTTATTAAATTAAACACTATTTTTTATGGTTTTTTAATTAAATGCTAAATAGTATTTTTTTTTTCTTTTATGTTTAACATTGATATATATGTTTTTATTTGAACATAATTGTTGAATTAGAAAAATAATTAACACTTTGATAATAACAAATATGATTAAGTTGGGTTAATATCTTAAATAATTTTTAATAAATTGGTTCAAGTGTGCAGGTCCAATATTATTTTTGTTATAATCCAAAATAGTGAAGCAAAATGCACTCAAGTGTGCTGAATGGAACATGACCCACAGACCAAGTTCAATACCAACCAAACTTTAGTAAATTAAACCTAAACTAGGTTTCTCATATGCATTTCTGCTAAACACAAGAGAGAACTTCATCTTCGAACTCACACACTAGAAAAAAAAAGCTAATCAAGAAAGCAATGTCCAATCAAATTAATCAAGAACATGTTAAGTTAAGTCAGAGGTTAAAAGTAATTAGTTTCTATTTGCATGCAAGTTGATTTCTTCACTTCTTCTCCAACTCTCTGCACCACTATTTCGGGTAATGTTCATATCCTGGGTCAAGCTATCCGATCCGGGATGTTTAGCGACAAAGCGACCGACCTCTTCAAGTCAGACTATCCGACCTCTTTTCAAAGAGCTCGGCCAAATCGACAGGAAAGCCCAAAGAAGGGCCCAACTCAAGGAACACGACCCAAATCCAAAGGCAGTCCAAGCCTATAGAGATAAGGGCGGTTCCCTTGAAGATAAGCTGACCTTAACTCAAAGATAAAGATAAGATAAGATAACTAACTTATCTTATCTAGAAAAGGTCACTCGACAACCACTATAAATACACTGGAGCACCCAGGTATAACTCATACTCTGATTCTACTAAAAACCTGTTTAATACCCATGCTAACTTAAACATCAGAGTCTCTTGCAGGTAACCCCCACCCTCCGGTGACAAAGGATCAGCAGTGCAGCCAGTTCAACAAGTCGGACACGACAGCTTCGGCCGCTACCCCCAGCCGGACACGTCATCTCCGACTAGTACAGAAGATCTCGACCGAGATCGACCTACAGTTTCAGGTAACCCTCGGAACATTGGCGTCATTGCCGGAGAACCTGGAAGTCATCTCATCCCCATGGCGGACGACCATGACAACGACCACGATTCAGATCTGGAGGACAGAACGCCGCACAAAAATGCAGACGCTACAGCAAAAGATATTCCAGAATCTAACGGAGACAAAAACTCATCGAATCCAGGAGTAATAGAAGCACTTCAAGATCGTTTAAAGCAACTTGAAAAAGAAAGTCAGCATCAACGAGAAGTTGGCAAGGATCTACAAAGGGAGGTAAGGTGACGTCGAGAGTTAGAAGATAAAATCCTACAGCTCGAAGCCGATCTCAAAGCAAAGGCTACCCGGACCACTCCTGAGGACAATTCACGCAAAGATCAAGATCCATTCACTAGGAAAATCATGAAAACTAAAATCCCTAAGGACTTCAAACTCCCGGATATGACCTTGTATGATGGCACTACAGATCCTAACCATCACCTCAGCAACTTCAGAAGTAGAATGTACCTCACCGACGCCTCGGACGCTGTTCGCTGCAAAGCTTTTCCAACGACTCTCACGAAGACAGCAATTAGATGGTTCGACAATTTACCTCCTAAGTCCATCTCAAGCTTTGATGACCTAGCCAAAAATTTCTGGCCAGATTCTCCATCCAAAAAGACAAGGCCAAGCACGCCCCCAGTCTACTAGGAATCAGGCAAGGAGATCGGGAAAGTCTTCACAACTACATGGAGAGATTCAACAAAACATGCCTAGACATACAAAGCTTGCCAACAGAGGCCGCCATCATGGGCCTCATCAATGGCCTACGAGAGGGACCTTTTAGCCAATCTATATCGAAGAAATATCCCACATCTCTGGATGAGGTGCAAGAGCGAGCGGAAAAATATATCAACATGGAAGAAAACTCTCGGTTGGGAGAAACCTCAAAATCCGGATTCTCCTACTGAGACAAAGATAAAGAATCCAAAAAGAAGGAAGATCGACAAGGGGAGAAAATTAAAAAATATCACAATTACACTCCTCTTAGGGTATCCCTGGTAGATGTCTACAAAGAAGTCTGCCATACGGAAAAATACCCCCAGCTCGACCCCTCAAAGGCAAAAGAGGAGGAGGAAACCGGAATGAATATTGTGAATACTATCGAGTCCGTGGGCACTCCACCAACGAATGCTTTGACTTAAAAAACTTCATAAAAAAATTGGTGAGAGAAGGAAAACTAGATCGGTTTCTAGCCACCCGAGATGATGAGCAAAGAAAGAGACGAAGGGATGAAGATGTCGGACGAGCTGAGCGATCACCTCGTACACCAGAGAGACACGTCCACATGATACACGGCGGATTTGCAGGAGGAGGAATCTCCAAATCATCTCGCAAAAGATATCTCAAAGAAGTATATCATGTCGAAGGGAAGGAGGAAGCACCCGACATACCTGCAATCACGTTTACCAAAGAAGACGCATCCGGTATCATCTCAGGACACGACGATCCCATGGTCATCACCATCATACTGGAAAACGCCAATCTCCACCGCACATTAATAGACCAAGGGAGCTCCGCTGACATCTTATTCAAAACTGCCTTCGACAAGCACGGTTTAGAAGAAAAAGAGCTTAGAGCATACCCGAACAGCCTGTTCGGACTGGGAGATACCCCAGTACAACTACTAGGATACGTGTCACTACATACAACCTTTGGAAAAGGGAACCAATCCAAAACACTCAAGATAGACTACATCGTGGTCGACGTGAGTTCAGCCTACTATACCCTAATAGGTCGGACAACACTAAATCAACTCGGCGCAATAGTCTCAACTCTACATCTATGCATGAAATTCCTAACTACAGAAGGGATAGCTACAATAAAAGCAGATCAAAAGATGGCACGCCGCTGTTATAACGAAAGTCTAAACCTCAGAGGCAGAGGAGAAGAGTTCCATACAATTAAGCTTGGTGGAGTTCAGAGACGAGAAGAACTCCGTCCACAGCCCGAAGGTGAAGTAGAGAAAGTTCAGATCGGAGACACCTCAGACAAAACAACTAATATCGGCACGATCCTGAAAGGAAACTCAAAAGAATCACTAGTACGGTTCTTACGAGATAATGTCGATCTCTTTGCATGGAAAGCTGCAGACATGCTAGGCATAGACCCCAAGCTAATGTGTCACAAGTTGGCGGTCTATCCAGGATCTCGACCGGTACAGCAGAAACGAAGAAAACTTGGGCCAGAACGATCCCAAGCTGTGGAAGAACAGGTACAAGCACTACTGGAGGCAGGGTTCATAAGAGAAGTCAAGTACCTACTATGGCTAGCTAACGTCGTCTTGGTGAAAAAATCAAATGGGAAGTGGCGAATGTGCACCGACTACACCGATCTCAACAAAGCCTGCCCAAAAGATCCATACCCACTCCCAAGTATCGACGCTCTGGTAGATGCTTCATCTGGATATAGATACCTCTCGTTTATGGATGCATATTCTGGATACAACCAAATCCCCATGTATCCACCAGATCAAGAAAAGACCTCATTTTTAACACCAAAAGTAAATTACTGCTACATTGTGATGCCTTTCGGTCTCAAGAATGCGGGAGCTACTTATCAAAGGCTAATGGAAGTCTACGTTGACGACATGTTAATAAAGACACAAAGTAAAGAGACATTATTGTCTGACCTGGCCCAAGTGTTCGACACTATAAGGAAGCATGACATGCGACTCAATCCCGCAAAATGCACCTTTGCAGTAGAAGCAGGCAAATTCTTAGGTTTCATGCTCACACAAAGAGGAATTGAAGCAAATCCAGACAAATGCCAGGCCATACTCAACATGAAGAGCCCAACTTGTGTCAGAGAAGTACAACAACTCAATAGGAGATTGGCAGCCTTATCCAGATTCTTAGCAGGATCAGCGATAAGATCTCTCCCCTTCTATGCCACTTTAAGGAAAGAAAAGAAGTTCGAATGGACAATGGAATGCGAGCAAGCCTTCTAGGATTTCAAAAGTTTCCTTGGATGACCACCTATCCTAACTCGACCATGAGAGGAAGAACCACTCGTATTGTACCTTGCGGTAGGAAGTCGGGCAGTAGTCTTAGCACTGGTTCGAGAGGACGACAAAGGGCAACAACTTGTATACTTCATTAGTAAAGCGCTGCAGGGATCCGAACTGAACTATCAAAAAATAGAAAAGTTCGCATATACTCTCATACTGACATCTCGACGACTTCGCTCGTACTTCCAGGCTCACACCATTAAGGTTCGGACCGACCAGCCCATAAAAGGGATATTGCAGAAAACAGATCTAGCAGGCAGAATTTTACAATGGGCAGTTGAGTTATCCTAGTTCGACCTCCAATATGAAGCTCGGATAGCCATCAAATCACAGTACTTAGCCGACTTCATTGCAGAATTCACAGATACCCTGGAAACCCCCCACAGAATGGAATCTCTACGTGGACGGGTCCTCGAATAAGACTGGAAGCGGCGCAGGTGTGATAATAGAAAGCAACCAAGGAACCCAAGTTGAGCTCTCCCTCAAATTTGGGTTCCCGGCCTCAAACAACCAGGCGGAATATGAAGCGTTACTAGCTGGTTTGAAGCTGGCTAAGGAGGTTGGAGCTCAAAAACTCAACATCTTCAGTGATTCACAAGTAGTCACCTCATAAATAACAGGGAGCTACCAAGCCAAAGATCCCACCATGAAAAAATATTTGGATAAAACCAAGGAACAGCACGGACAACTCGGGGAATATAAGATCTGCCACATACCCCGCGAACAAAATACCCGAGCTGATGCACTCTCAAAACTAGCCAGCACCAAACCAGGGGGCAACAATAGAAGCCTCATCCAGGAAATGCTACAGAACCCGTCAATCTCGGAAGAGGAAAAAGTCATAGCCATAACAAGTCAGGATCAAGGATGGATGACCCCCATAATTAATTACCTCAAAACATAAACACTCCCCACAAATGAGAAGCAGGCAAAGAGGTTAAAATGGGAGGCCCAGTACTACACTATCATAAACAACACCCTATATAAAAGAGGGATTTCAATACCACTATTAAAATGTGTGCCGACCTCCAACACAAGGGAAGTTTTAGAGGAGGTACACAGTGGCATTTGTGGCAATCATCTCGGAGCACAAGATCTCACCAAAAAAGTACTCTGGGCGGGATTTTATTGGCCAAATCTACAAAAGGAAGCTACAGAATTTGTAAGGACATGCCCACCATGCCAGAAACATGCCAACTTTCACATCGCCCCGCCAGAAGAGCTCATCAGCGTAACTTCGCCTTGGCCATTTGCAAAATGGGGACTCGATCTTCTCGGACCCTTTCCCCAGGGATCAGGACAAGTTAAATTCCTCATAGTCGGGGTAGACTATTTCACAAAGTGGATCGAGGCAGAGCCCCTAGCCAACGCCACTGCTCAAAGGAGCCGAAGATTCTTATATAGGAATATTGTCACAAGGTTTGGGATTCCATACTCCATCACTACAGACAATGGCACCCAATTCACAGATGCGGGCTTCAGAAAGTTAGCAGCCGACTTAAACATAAAACACCAGTTCACCTCCGTCGAACATCCCCAAGCCAATGGACAAGCCGAAGCGGCCAACAAAGTCATATTGGCTGGGCTGAAACGGAGACTGCAAGATGCAAAGGGAGCTTGGGCCGAAGAACTTCCACAAGTCCTATGAGCATATCGAACAACGCCACATTCCACCACAAACGAATCACCATTTCGATTAGCATACGGAGTGGAGGCAATGATCCCAGTAGAGGTCGAGGAAAGGTCGCCTAGAGTGGTTCATTACAATGAGGAAGCCAACTCCCAACTTCAAAGGGAAGAGCTTGACCTGCTTCCTGAAATCCAAGAAAGAGCTCGGATCAGGAAAGAAGCACTAAAACGTCGAATGGCTTCCAGATATAATCAAAAGGTAGTGCCGAGAGGTTTCGCTGAGAATGACTGATGAGAGAACTTTTGCGTGGTCTAGAAATTTACGGATAAATCCTCGTTGCAAGTATAGTTTCTAAACCTTCAAAAGTCCTTTCATACAAACGTTTTGGTTGTCACAAGTAACAAACCCCTTAAAATTGATAACCGAGTATTTAAACCTCGGGTCGTCTTCTCAAGGAACTGCAGGGAAGTTTGTTCTTATTATTGGTTATGAAGATTGTAAATTGGGGTTTCAAGAATGAGGAATGAGTAATTTAATGACAAGTAAATTAAATGGAAATTAAAATAAATAAATAACTACAAAGCAACTTTTGGCAAGGTATGAGAAATTGGAAGTCCAGACTTAGTTATTCTTATAAATAACAATGAAAGTTGAATCTTAATTCTACTTAGTCAACCTTTACTAAAGTAAAGGAAAGTCAAGGGACTAATTAGTTTGATCTTCGAATCCTATTTATTTCCTAAAAAAAAGGTTGGGATTATTGAAGCTCAGTTCAATTAGCAAAGATAACAGTTATCAATTATGTTGGGATAAGATAACTTCTGAGTTACTGCTTTCTCAACCAAGACCAAAAGAGGAAAAAGTAAATTTGCTGGAATAAAAATGCCTTTAGATGTAAAGCAACAATAACATAAATTAAAGAAAGCAATCATGAATTGAAATACCTCAAATAACATTAATAAGGGAAATTATAATCTAACATGAAGAGTTCATAAACTAAATTGGAAGAATAAATAAAAATAAAGAACCTGGGATTGAGAGTTACTCCTAAAACTAAGAGAAGTCCTAAATCCTAAGAGAGAGAGAAAGAGGAGAGAACCTCTCTCAAAACTGGATCTAAATCATGGGAAGTAACTAAACTGGCGAGCTCTCTCTGAATGGATGCATTCCCCCACTTCATAACCTCTGGTCTATGCCTTCTGGACTTGGATTTGGGCCAAAAAGGGCTTCAGAATTCGCTATGAGCATTTTCTGTAATTTCTGGTGCGTGGCCTCTGTCACGCATCCGCGTGGGTCATGCGGTCGCGTCATTCGGAGCTTTTCCTTGCCATGCGGTCGCGTCAGTCATGCGACCGCGTCATATACGTTCTGCTTAAGGCGCGCGGTCGCGTCAGTCATGCGACCGCGTCACTGCTTCTTTGCGCTTGGTATGCGTCTGCGTCGCCCATGCGATCGCGTGGATGCTAATTTCTTCAGAAGCTCCGTTTTGTGCTTTCCTTCCAATTTTGTATGTTTCCTTTCCATCCTTTAAGTCATTCTTACCTTAGAAGATCTAAAAACTACTCAACACACTAATCACGGCATCGAATGGAATTAAAGGTGATTAAAATAATTAATTTAAAAGCATAGGAAACATGTTTTTCACATACATCACATAATAAGGAAGGAGAGTAAAACCATGCAATTAACATGAATAAGTGGTTGAAGGATTGAATAAATCACTCAAATTAAGCACAAAATACATCATAAAATATGGGTTTATCAATGACCTCATCCTAATCCGAAATGATATTGGAACAACTCGACCCGGAGAAGGAAAGCTGGCAGCAAACTAGAAAGGACCCTACCGAGTCATAGAAGTACTTGGGAAGGGCTACTACAGACTGTCCAAACTCGAGGGACGAGAGCTTCCCAGATCATGGCACGCCTGCAACCTAAGAAGGTACTATATCTAGAGAAGGTAAAAGATCTCATCATAGGATGCACTCTTTTTCCTGAAAAGGTTTTTTAATGAGGCACCAAGTTGAGATTCAGAAATTATCCGACTTAAAGGGACGAAAGATTTTCGCATATATATATTCGCACTTTCTTTTAAATAAAATATATTTTAGATATTCTACAAATTCTCAAGACGAATTAATCTGAAGCATTCATCGTCCGATTATAAAGCAACAGATCGACAGAAAGTGAAAAACAGATTCACTGCACGATCACGATAAAGACCAATAGAGATGAAAACGCGATTCATCTAAAGGTCGACCAAACAAAGATAGAAACCACCTTCTACAAA
Source organism: Arachis ipaensis (assembly GCF_059453495.1). Classification (NCBI taxonomy): domain Eukaryota; kingdom Viridiplantae; phylum Streptophyta; class Magnoliopsida; order Fabales; family Fabaceae; genus Arachis; species Arachis ipaensis. The sequence continues at coordinate 18,009,953 of NC_142442.1, forward strand.
TCGGCAAAGATGAACACATAATAATGCAAGAAGTTATCGAAAGTGATCCGGAAAAAGAACCTGACGAGGTCTTATGGATTGCTAAATAATAACTTAAAGACTGGCCGACGTTAAGAAGTCGGACCAAGTCAACCCAAGTTATCAGCAAATCCCTGGAAAGAGGTCTGGCCAACCCTATAAAAGAGGAATTGCTATAACTTAGAAGAGATCGACATGACGAAGTCGGTCTCCTACGAAAAACAAGTTATAAAAGTAATCCCTGAAAGAGACCTGACAAAGGTCCAAGAAAGAGGATTACAAAATAACTTAGAAGAGATCGACATAAAGAAGTCGGTCTCCTACAATGGACAAGTTATAAAAGTAATCCCTGAAAGAGACCTGACAAAGGTCCAAGAAAGAGGATTACAAAATAACTTAGAAGAGATCGACATAAAGAAGTCGGCCTCCCAAAAAAACAAGTTATAAAAGTAATCCGTGAAAGAGACCTGACAAGGGTCCAAAAAAGAGGATTACAAAAATAACTTGGAAAAGGACGACGCAAAGAAGTCGGCCTCCCAAAAAATAAGTTATAAAAGTAATCCCTGAAAGAGACCTGACAAGGGTCCAAAAAAGAGGATTACAAAAAATAACTTGGAAAAGGATGACGCAAAGAAGTCGGTCTCCTACAACAAACAAGTTATAAAAGTAGTCCCTGAAAGAGACCTGACAAAGGTTCAAAAAAGAGGACTACAAAAATAATTGGAAAGAGGACCAACATAAAGAAATTGGTTATGGATTGCTAGAAATAAATACAAGTAAGAGCCAGAAAACCGAAATACAAGTTGGATCCACACATCCACAACCTCAAAGGATCCAAGCTACAAGCAATAAGTACAAAGCAATCCAAAGAGGCCGAGCAGCAAGGCTTCAGCATTCTCAAAACCCAGAAAGGTGCCAAGACAAGTGCAAACAAGCATGATATGAAATACAATATTATAAACAAGCTTCAGGATCAGGCCCAAAGCTTGAAAGCTACTTGTTGTTTTTTCAAAATAAAAAGTTGCTAAACAAGCAACTAGAAGGAGTATCAACAGTCAGCAAAACATTCAAATTACAAAATAAAGAGTTTAAAAGCCCACAAGTCGGGCTATCTACACAAACATCCAAGAAAAATCAGCTAAGATCGAAAGCCTTCTCGGCAGCATCAGTACGGGGAGAAGGAGGGCGAGTCTGAATAGGCACAGCATCCACGGTACCATCATCCCGGTTCAAGATCTGACAGTCCGGATCAGAAACGGAATGACCAACCTCAACTGGAGGAACAGTAGAAGTTGACACTTTAACAGAAGGCACAGGGGGAGGCTCGACATCGTCATCATCCTGGTCATCAGGGACAATCTTACCATCCCTCACAACATTATCCAGGCTAAAAAGAGTAAGGTCGGCCTCGGGAGCAATAATTCGAACCTGCTCCTTCAGGTTCTCGTAAGCAGCATTCACACTGCCAACAAGATGACCCTGAAGCTCAGAATAATCAGCTCGGGCGTTCTCCAACTCCCCCTTCAAACGCATTCCCTCCCGATAGGATGTGACGTAGCTGTCTTTATGCCTCAATGCCGTGTCCTCGGCCAACCGCACAGAAGCCGCCAGAGCAAGGGAACTCATCTTTTCATTCTCCAGATCCTTCTCCAGTTTGGCCACCTTCACCTCAAGCTCCTCCTTCAAGCCCTTTATTTGATCGAACTCCTGTTTTGCCTCCTCCATAAAGGCTTTGGTGGCATGGAGAAGAAGATTTTGAGCTGTTCGGTACAAGGCAGCTCCCATATGTGCCATTTTTACACTACTCCGAGTTATAAAATTCAAATGACGAAGGAGTGATACATCATCCATAGGGAGGACACCGTATGGACCGATCTGCTGATCTACGAACTCAACCGCGTCAAAATTAGGGGCATCAAGGTTGAAAGGCTCAATTGTTTTTTGTTTCTTGTTGGGAAGAGCACCAGAAGTAGCAGCGGAAGACTGTGGAGGGTCGGCCAGGCGAACCCGAGGAGTGGGAATTACCTTCCTCAGCCCAGGAGAACTCAGCACGGGCGGCTTCACCGGAACTTGAGAAGATCCCTCTCCCACCACCTAGGCTGAGATATTTTGAGCAGCTGCAGCCTTCTTTGCTTTCTTGTAGGCCTTCATGGAATCGTTGTTTTTCGACATCTCTGAAAAGACAGAATCGACCACATTAATGGGTTACAATCATAAAAAGAAGAAGCAAAATTAAAAAGCAAGTATAGAAACAAGTCAGACAGTACCCAAAGCAGTTCGAACCAAAGATGGATCACTAAAAAATCTTTTCGTATCAAGATGGGGTGGTTCCCCCCATAAATCTTCAAGAACAATTACAAAAGCCCTCTCAACCTCGTCAAGCATCTCCCATGTATAGCGAGACACTCTCACATTCTTTTGCCATTCAGAGGAAAGGCAGGCTCATCATTTTCATCAAGAAAGAAGGGGCGGGCCCCCTCAACAGCACGGACTCGGAAGAAATAATTCTTAAAATCTTTAAAAGACTCATCGTACATGGCAAAAACTTTATGCCCCTGGGACGACCTGAAAGAAACCTAGGAAGCCTTCTTTTTAGAAGAACCTCCAGGCTTGGCAGAAACAAAAAGATAGAGGAAAAGAGTCTGAGAAGGTGTTATGCCTAACTCTTGGCAAAGCAACTGAAAAATCTTGATAAAACCCCAGGAATTCGGATGAAGCTGGGATGGGGCAATGTTACACGACTACAACAAGTTGGTCTCGAAAGCAGTAAAAGGAAAAGTAATGTCCAACTGGCTGAAGAAATATTCATAGGCGTAGAAAAAGGGACGCTCCCCCTCGACAGAAGTAGGAAAACAAACCCTCTCGTCAGAATCGGGCGCCACAAGCTCATAATCTCTCTCTCGGGCACCACCACCACAAACCCTATGACGTTTCCTCAGCTCTACACAAAACTCAGCATCCACAACAGAGACACACATTAAGACAAGGGAGTCCAGCCAATCGGACATCCCCTCGGAAACTTTAGAAGACATCTCTATAATGTTATTGTGAGAAGACATGAGGCCAACTAATCCTACAATAAGAAAAGAAGATTGGATTACTAAAAAACATCTCGGACGAGGGGCAAAACAACTCGACTAATATGATACAGAAGAACAAACAGAAAAGAAAAACCCCAAGACTCAAACCAAAGCCCTGGGGCATCCTTTGGAGGCAGTAACAAAGCAAGATTTTTGGAAAAATCTACAGCTCACGACCCGACATTTCTCAAAACAAAAAAAGAAGATCTCAAATAGCAAACGTTTCACGAAGTCATCAAAGCCACTATCTTCCTACAGTCTATCAGCAAAGAGCATCGCCAGCATCAAACATGCCAAACGGAAATTGTCAAAGATACAACCTTTTTCAGAATCAAACAAAATCATCATTCTAAAGCTTCAAAACCAAAAGCACAAACAGAAACGGTGATAACATGCAAAACATAAAAGCATCAAACAAAGAGGAAAGGCGAAAAGGTTCATGCAAAAGATGAAGAAACTCCCAGAACACACATTACAATAGCAATCAGGCACGACAAAAGCAGAAATATCCAAACTTTCTCCAAGCAAAATCAAAATTTTCTCAAAATCAGACAGGAAAATGACTAGGAAAAGAGAAAGGAAGAAAAACCAACCTGAACGAAGAAAGAAGTTTCAAAGGAGATCGAAGATGGAAAGATGGAATCACCCAGAGAATCGCCAAATGATGCCGCAGCACAAGAAAAGGCAAAATGCAGGCGAAAACAGAAAGTGAGAGAGTGAAGGGAGAAGTTACGAAGAAAGACAAAGAAGAGAAACCGTTTTTTGATCGTGAATTTCAAAAATAAAAGCCAAAGAAACGGGCAATTAAAACCAATTAATGAAGGTATTTAAAGCCTCGCATATTCTCAAAGCCAAAACGCTAAATATAAAAGCGCGCGCTTTCAGAGGAAGCGAAAGAGGAAACGTTCCACATTCAAAAAAGAACTCTACAAAATTGACAAAATGCTCGAGTTCGACTTAACCTCCGAAAGAAAGACCGAGCTCGAGCAGGGGCACTGTTCATACCCTGGGTCAAGCTGTCCAATCCGGGATGTTTAGCGACAAAGCGACCGACCTCTTCAGGTCAGCCTATCCGACCTCTTCTCAAAGAGCTCGGCCAAATCGACAGGAAAGCCCAAAGAAGGGCCCAACTCAAGGAACACGACCCAAATCCAAAGGCAGTCCAAGCCTATAGAGATAAGGGCGGTTCCCTTGAAGATAAGCTGACCTCAACTCAAAGATAAATATAAGATAAGATAACTAACTTATCTTATCTAGAAAAGGTCACTCTACAACCACTATAAATACATTGGAGCACCCAGGTATAACTCATACTCTGATTCTACTAAAAACCTATTTAATACCCATGCTAACTTAAGCATCGGAGTCTCTTGCAGGTACCCCCACCCTCCGGTGACAAAGGATCAGCAGTGCAGCCAGTTCAACAAGTCGGACACGACAGCTCTGGTCGCTACCCCCAGCCAGACACGTCATCTCCGACCAGTACAGAAGATCTCGACCGAGATTGACCTACAGTTTCAGGTAACCCTCGGAACAGGTAATAAGAGGAAACAGGTGGTTAAACTTTATCTACTGTAAATCAATGGCCCACAATGTTACTTGGAGCCAAAGTACTCTTTCAATGGTTTGGATTTGGAATTATCACTGAGCAAATCAATTTCTGCTGTTCTGCCCTCCTCGGTCAAGCAAAGGATCAGATTTGAAATTTCTAATTTAGGGGTTGATTAAGGAAAGAGAAGGAAGGATCTCTGCTAGTCCAAGGTCCAAGAAGTTGACTTTGAGGAAACCCTAACTGTGGCTCTGATGAAGATACAAAAAGAAAAATGAATCACATTAGAGCTGAAGGAGAGAGAACCCGAATTAGAGAGAAGAGAAAAACCTCACAAACAGAGTTTGAAGTCTTGAAAGCATTGCACCTACACTAAAGGGAGCACTCTGCCAAGATGAAGAACAATGTTTTGAGTTTCGAAGTTGGGTTTAGCATATAGAGTCAATGCTGTGAGTCATCATCTCCTTCATATTTCACTATTTGTATTTCTGTTTCAATGTATATCTGTTTTTTTATTCTGTCTGAGGTAAAAGGCAAGAAAGAAAGGCACTGAAAAAAAGCCATTGAGTGAAAAATGCTAAGAGAAACACTTGAGAGAAAAGTCAAGAGTGATTTCAGATTTCTTTTGATTGTATTTCTGTTTTGTATCAAGTACCTGAGAAGTATCCCTTGCTAAGTTGGGTAAGTTCTTAATGTGTCTGGTTTAAGTAGTTACATTAGCAAATCAACTTTATGTTGAAGCTTGATATGTCTCAGATAGGAAAAACAAAGAACACAAATTCAAAAATTTAAAGGAAAATATAAAATATGCAATTGACACCAAACTTAAAATATGAATCTAAACTCAAACAGAAAAATTCAATTATTAGTAAAAGAAAAATAAAATTTCGAAAAAAAATTTTGAAAAAGAAAATAAGGATTCTAAAATTCTAACAAGAACAATAATAAAAGACTCAAAGACAAATTGCAGATTAATAAAGAAAAATAAAAATTTTTGAAAGATTTTTTGAAAAGAAAGTAAAAGGCTCTGACCCAAAAGACAAAATTTTCCTAATCTAAGCAACAGGATGAACCGTCAGTTATTCAAACTCAACAATCCCCGGCAACGGCACCAAAAACTTGGTGCACGAATTGTGAATCACACTTTTCACAACTCGTACCACTAACCAGCAAGTGCACTGGGTCGTCCAAGTAATACCTTACGTGAGTAAGGGTCGATCCCACGGAGATTGTTGGTTTGAAGCAATCTATGGTTATCTTGAAAATCTTAGTCAGGAAATCAATTATAATTATCAGTATGAATTGCGAAGAATAAAAGAGCATGGATTAAATACTTGTTCTGCAGTAATGGAGAATATGTTAGAGTTTTGGAGATGCTTTGTCTTCTGAATCTCTGCTTTCTCCCTGTCTTCTTCTTCACGCACGCAAGGTTCCTCCTATGGCAAGCTGTGTGTTGGTGGATCACCGTTGTCAATGGCTACCATCCGTCCTCTCAGTGAAAAAGGTCCAGGTGCGCTGTCACCGCACGGCTAATCATCTGTCGGTTCCCACTCATGCTGGAATAGGATCCATTGATCCTTTTGCGTCTGTCACTACGCCCAACCCTTGTGAGTTTGAAGCTTGTCACAGTCATTCAATCCCTGAATCCTACTCGGAATACCACAGACAAGGTTTAGACTTTCCGGATTCTCAAGAATGCTGCCAATGGATTCTAGCTTATACCACGAAGATTCTGATTAAGGAATCCAAGAGATATTCATTCAATCGAAGGTAGAACGGAGGTGGTTGTCAGGCACGCGTTCATAGGTTGAGGATGATGATGAGTGTCACGGATCATCACATCCATCATATTGAAGTGCGAATAGACATCTTAGATAGAAACAAGCGTGTTTGAATAGAAAACAGAAATAGTTGAATTCAGATAGTGTTATTGATTCTCCTAGTTCAGTATGTTGATTCTTGAACACAACTATTTTATGAGTCTTGGCCGTGGCCCTAAGCACTCTGTTTTCCAATATTACCACCGGATACATACATGCCACAGACACATAACTGGGTGAACCTTTTCAGATTGTGACTCAGCTTTGCTAAAGTCCCCAATTAGAGGTGTCCAGGGTTCTTAAGCACACTCTGTTTTTGCTTTGGACCTCGACTTTAACCGCTCAGTCTCAAGTTTTCACTTGACACCTTCACGCCACAAGCACATGGTTAGGGACAGCTTGGTTTAGCCGCTTAGGCCAGGATTTTATTCCTTTAGGCCCTCCTATCCACTGATGCTCAAAGCCTTGGATCCTTTTTATTACCCTTGCCTTTTGATTTTAAGGGCTATTGGCTTTTTGCTCTTGCCTTTTGGTTTAAAGAGTTTTTGGCTTTTTCTGCTTGCTTTTTCTTTTTCTTGCTCTCTTTTTTTTTCGCATTTTTTTCTGCAAGCTTTGTTCTTCACTGCTTTTTCTTGCTTCAAGAATCATTTTTATGATTTTTCAGATTATCAAATAACATTTCTCCTTTTTCATCATTCTTTCAAGAGCCAACAATTTTAACATTCATAAACAAAAAATTCAAAAGACATATGCACTGTTCAAGCATTCATTCACAAAACAAAAAGTATTGCCACCACATCAAAATAATTAAACTATTTTAAAATTCGAAATTCATGTACTTCTTTTTCTTTTTCAGAAAACATTTTTCATTTAAGAAAGGTGATGGATTCATAGGACATTCATATCTTTAAGACATTGACACTTAGATACTAGTGATCATATAGTAAAGACACAAATATAAATAAAACATAAAGCATAATAAATGAAAAACAGGAAAATAAGAACAAGGAGATTAAGGAACGGGTCCACCTTAGTGAGGGTGGCGTCTTCCTCTTCTTGAAGAACCAATGGTGCTCTTGAGCTCCTCTATATCTCTTCCTTGTCTTTGTTGCTCCTAATAGTTTTGTGGAGGGAAGTGCATCCCTTGAGGCATTAGTGGTTATGGAAAAATAGAAAAGCAATGCTTTTTCCACACCAAACTTAGAAGGTTTGCTCGTCTCCGAGCAAAAGAAGAGAGAAAGTAGTAGAAGAAGAAGAAAATGGAGGAGATGGGGGAAGAAGATGTATTCGGCCAAGTGGAAAAAGAGAGGGTTGTGTTGTGTGAAAATGAAGAAGGAAAGGTAGGGATCCTATGGGGTCCACAGATCAAGTGGGGTCAGGACTTAACATCCCTGCTCCAATTAGGCGTGTAAAACGCCCTTGTTGTGCAATCCTGGCGTTTAACGCCAGACTGCTGCCTATTTCTGGCGTTTAACGCCAGGTAGATGCTTGTTTCTGGCGTTAAACGCCAGCTTGGTGCTTGTTTCTGGCGTTAAACGCCAGCTTGGTGCTTGTTTCTGGCGTTAAACGCCAGATAGATGCTTGTTTCTGGCGTTTAAACGCCAGAATACTCCTCCTCCAGGGTGTGCTATTTTTGTTGCTGTTTTTCATTCTGTTTTTGTTTTTTCAGTAGTTTTTGTGACTTCACATGATCATCAACCTTAAAAAGACATAAAATAGCAATAAATAGATATAATTAAATAACATTGGGTTGCCTCCCAACAAGCGCTTCTTTATTGTCTTTAGTTGGACCTTGCTGAGCTTTTAATCTAGCCTCAGCCTTGAGCACTCTTGCTCAACATTGCCTTCAAGATAGTGCTTGATTCTCTGTCCATTAACAATGAACTTCTTATTAGAATCAACGTCTTAAAGCTCCACATAGCCATATGGTGACACACTTGTAATCACATATGGTCCCCTCCACCACGATTTCAGTTTCCCGGGGAATAGCCTGAGCCTAGAGTTAAACAGTAGAACCTTCTGTCCTGGTTCAAAGACTCTAGATGACAGCTTTCTGTCATGCCACCTTTTTGCTTTCTTTTTGTAAAGCTTGGCATTTTCGAAAGCAGTGAGTCTGAATTCCTCTAGCTCATTCATCTGGAGCAATCTTTTTTCTCCAGCTAATTTGGCATCAAAGTTTAGGAATCTAGTTGCCCAGTAGGCCTTATGCTCCAGTTCCACGGGCAGATGACAGGCCTTACCATACACAAGCTGGTATGGAGAGGTCCCTATAGGAGTCTTGAATGCTGTTCTGTAAGCCCACAGAGCATCATCCAAGCTTCTTGCCCAATCCTTTCTACGGGTACTTACAGTCCGTTCCAGGATTCTTTTTAGTTCTCTATTAGAGACTTCAACTTGCCCATTTGTCTGTGGATGATATGGAGTTTCCACCTTGTGGCTAATTCCATACCGGACCATAGCAGAGTAAAGCTGTTTGTTGCAGAAGTGAGTGCCCCCATCACTAATTAGTGCTCTAGGGACACCAAACCTGCTGAAGATATGTTTCTAGGGGAACTTCAGCACTGTCTTAGTATCATTAGTGGGTGTGGCAATGGTCTCTACCCATTTGGATACATAGTCGACTGCCACCAGAATATAAGTATTTGAGTATGATGGTGGGAAAGGCCCCATGAAGTCAATACCCCATTCATCAAACAACTCAATCTTCAAGATCCCTTGCTGAGGCATGGCGTAACTATGAGGCAGATTACCAGCTCTCTGGCAGCTGTCACAGTTACGCACAAACTCTCGGGAGTCTTTATAGAGAGTGGGCCAGTAGAAGCCACATTGGAGGACTTTTGTAGCTGTTCGCTCACCTCCGAAATGTCCTCCATATTGTGATCCATGACAATGCCATAGGATCTTCTGTGCTTCTTCTCTAGGCACACACTTACGGATTATTCCGTCTGCACATCTCTTAAAGAGATATGGTTCATCCCACAAGTAGTACTTTGCATCAGTGATTAATTTTTTCTTTTGTTGCCTGCTGTACTCTTTGGGTATGAACCTTGCAGCTTTATAGTGTGCAATGTCTGCAAACCATGGTGTTTTCTGAATGGCAAACAAATGTTCATCCGGAAAGGTTTCAGAGATCTCAATAGAGGGAAAGGACGCCCCTTCTACTGGTTCTATCCGGGACAGATGATCAGCCACTTGGTTCTCTGTCCCTTTTCTGTCTCTTATTTCTATATCAAACTCTTGCTGAAGCAACACCCATCTTATGAGCCTGGGCTTTGAATCCTGCTTTGTGAGTAGATATTTAAGAGTAGTATGGTCAGTGTACACAATCACTTTTGATCCTACTAAGTATGATCTAAACTTGTCAATGGCATAAACCACTGCAAGCAATTCTTTTTCTGTGGTTGTGTAATTTTTCTGGGCATCATTTAAAACACGGCTAGCATAATAAATGACATGCAGAAGCTTGTTATGCCTGATAAACCTCTATTTCATAGTTTATCTTGTGCTCAATTGAGTGATTTTTATCAACTCTTTACCCACTTATTCATACTATTTGCATGAGTTTACATTCTCCTTCCTGATTTTGTGCTATGATTGAAAACATGCTTCTTTGACCTTATATTTGCTAATATTAATCCTCTCTTATTATCATTAGATGCCTTGATATGTGTGTTAAGTGATTTCAGAGATTACAGGGCAGGAATAGCTCAGAGGATGGAAAGGAAGCATGCAAAAGTGGAAGGAATACAAGAAGTTGGAGAAATTGCTAAGCTGTCCAGCCTGACCTCTTCGCACTCAAACGGCTATAACTTTAGCTACAGAGATCCAAACGACGCGGTTCCAGTTGCGTTGGAAAGCTAAAGTTTGGGGCTTCGATTTGATATATAATATTCTATAGTTGCCCTAACGCTAGACGACGCGACCGCGTGTTTCATGCGGCCGCGTCGCAGTGACGGAAATCAGCGTGTTTGAATTCTTCTCCAGCGATTTCTGGGCTGTTTTCCAGAAAACACAGATTAGAGGCTATAAAGTGGGGGAATGTACTCATTCAAAATCAAGCTTTCATATTCACAATTTTAGGAGTAGATGTAGTTTTTAGAGAGAGAGGTTCTCTTCTCTCTCTTAGGATTAGGATTTAGGACTTCTCTTAGTTTTAGGAGTGACTCTCGATCCCAGGTTCAATGTTCTTTTATTTTATATTTATCTCTTACTTTCAGATACTTTAATACTTATATTAGTTATGTTTCCTATTTGGCTTATGCTACGTTCATGTTATGATTTTCTTTGAATTAATATTATTTGAGGTATTTCAGTTATTATTGCTTTCTTTTATTTACATGATTATTGCTTCCCATCTGAAGGCATTTTTATTCCAGTAGATTTACTTTTTCCTTTTTGGTTTTGGTTAAGAAATCAATAACTCAGGAGTTATCCAATTCAACAGCATAATTGATAATTGTTATCTTGCCAATTAAATTGAACTTCAATAATCCTAATCTTTTCTTAGGAAATAAATAGGATTCGAAGATCAAATTAATTAGTCCCTTGACTTTCCTTTGCTTTAGTAAAGGTTAACTAAGTAGAATTAAGATTCGACTTTCATTGTTATTGATAAGGATAACTAAGTCTGGACTTCCAATTTCTCATACCTTGCCCAAAAGTTTGCTTTATAGTATATATTTATTTTTAATTGCCATTTAAATTATTTGTCATATAACATATTCCCACCTTACTTCCAAACCCCCAATTTACAAACTCATAACCAATAATAAGAATATACCTCCCTGCAATTCCTTGAGAAGACGACCCGAGGTTTAAATACTCGGTTATCAATTTTAAGGGGTTTGTTACTTGTGACAACCAAAACGTTTGTAAGAAAGGTTGATTGCTTGGTTTAGTAACTATACTTACAACGCGAGTTTATTATAACCTCTAAACCATCAATCCTCAGTTCTTCAAAATGGCGCCGTTGCCGGGGAATTGCAAACGTGTGCCTTATTATTGGTTATTGTAAATATTTAAAAAAAAAATCAATTTTCAATTTTCAATTTTCAAAAATTTAAAATTCAGTTTTAAAAGAAAATTTCAAATTTTAATCTTCAAATTTCAATTTTAAAAATTCAAAATTCAAATTTTAATTTTCAAATTCAAAAATTTGAATTTAAAATTTGCTTTTATTTTTGTTTTTAATTTTTTATTAACTAACTATGAGTTCTCACCCATCTCGCTTCAAGTTTGATTCCAATGTTGTTGTTAGGAATGGAAACTATAATGAGAACAGGCATCAAGGTTGGAAGAATCAAAGATGGGAGGAGCCACAAGGATTTGATCAACCCTCATGGCAACAACCACCTCCAATAGACTATCAACAACCACCACCATATGCCTATGAATCCTCTCCTCAACATGACTTTGGACCACCATATTCACAAGCCCCTTTCCGTCATTCACCTCCATATGACCCTAGCCCTCAACCACCATACCAACCACCTTATGAGCCATATGAACCATATATAGAACCACCCCAATTCCAACCCAATTACTCACAAGAACCACCACTTCAATATTCACCATCTCCATATCCATCAATCCAAGAGCACTATGATCCTATTTATGAAAGCCGAGTGCATCAAGAGACAAAGGATCGTTTCAAGGAAACAGTGGATCAATTTCAGGCAACCATTCGTCAATTGGAACAAGCAATAAATCAATTAGCTTCCCAACGTTCGGACACTCAAGGAACCCTCATGGCTTCATATGGGTAATCTAATGAAGAACGTAGCATGAAGGAGATACTAGAAACTCCAGTGAACAGTACGGAGCATGACTTTGTACTGGAACAAGTGGAGGAAGCCGGAATTATTGAAGAAGAAGAAGTGGTTGAAGACTTAGGAGATGCAGAACCTCCATGGAAAAGTCCAGTCATAGAACTCCCTTCCAAGACGTTTGAAATTGATGCTGAGGAGGGTGTACAACCTCCAAGGCATATCATAGTTGAAGAGTTGGAAGAGGTTGATCAAGAGATGGAGATTCAAGAAGAAGAAGCACAACCCCCATGCCCTTGGAAAGCAATGAAGAGAAGATTGAATTGGAAGAAAGATACCAAGAGGAAGAGGTTGAAATTGAAGAAGCTTGCAAAGAGGTGGTAATTATCAGAGAAAAGCACAAGGGAGTGGAGCTTGCAATTTCATTAAAAATACCTCCCCCTAAGTTGCCATCATCCTTCACAACATTCAAGTGGGTAAAATTCATATCCCTTAGCTTTCTAATTCCACTTGAATATGGGCTACTGGAGACGGATGGTCAACTTAGAGCTCTTTGTAACATTAAGAGTAAGAGGAAGATGGCCAGTGGTAAGAATTGTCCTGTAAGGTTCATTATGGTTGGAAGCTTTAAGTTTAAACGCAAAGGTTGGTATAGAGCTCAATTGAATGGGTCTAGGAAGTTGTTTGGCCGCTTTAGTGAGAATTCAGATTATTTGCCACCCGAACGGAATCATGATGATCAACAAGAAGACGGGTGCAAAAGCAAGGTTTGGGACCCCGGAATTCATTCCAACAATCAACACTCTTGGGGCCTTGTCACTTGCTTTAACTTACTTGAAGGCTTTCTGCGCCTAGTTTGGGACCCTGAAGGCTGTTGGCATTCCAAACATTGGTGGAGATTCCTGGATGAATACAAGCATAAGCCACCATAACAGGGAGCTCACCAAATGTCCAACTTAAGGACTTTAACTAAAAGTGCTAGGTGGGAGACAACCCACCATGGTATGATCGTTCCTTTTTCATTTTTATTTTTATTTTTATTTTTTTTCGAGTTTTATTTTATTTTATTGAACCTGGAGTTTTGCATCACATTCATATTAACACTGCATTTTGCATTTTTTCAGAAAAAAAAGGATTTTCGCACGCGACAGCGTCGCCGACGCGTCCGCGTCGTATGTGCGTTTGGAAGAAAATGAGGATGAACAGAGAGTCACGCGAAAGCGTGGCTGGAGGCACGCTAATGGCACAAATTGATCCACACGACCGCGTCGCCGATGCGGCCGCGTCATTTGAAAAATAGCTTCCCCACGCGTCCGCGTCACCCACGCGGCCGCGTGACCTGAAATCGGTGTAAAAGGGGTGCATGGCCGAAAGTTGTGCTGGAATAGGGCTAGACTCGTGCTGGAAGCCCAAACCCTCCCACGCGAATGCGTGCCTCACGCGTTCGCGTCACCCAGATTTTTGGCAAAAGAGTTTCTAACAGAGAGTTGCGCGACCGCGAGGCTGCACTCGTGCCAATCGCACAAAACAGGCCACGCGATCGTGTGACCCACGCGTCTGCGTCACCTGACCTTATTGCGAATCACGCGACCACGTCACTCACGCGTTCGCGTCACAAGTAGCGCACAGAATATCCAGATCAGCCAATTTTCCTATCCTTTCTTCTCTAATCCTTATTTTCCTTATCGTTTCTTATTTCTTTCTTCTTCCTTTCTTATTTTCTTTCACTTTCATTCTATTTTCCTTAATTTATTTGCATATTTCATTCATTGCATTTTAAATTTGTGCATATTTTTATTTTCTTTTCTGAATTTTTTATTTTTCTATTGGTGTTAAAAAAATTTTTATTCAACTATTGCATCTTTTCTTAAATTTATTTTGGTAACTTGTTTTACACTGTGGGATGATATTAATTATCTGCCAATGCCAATCTTTTATGATACTTGCACTCCATTTGCATTGACATGAGCTTGTATTGATACTTCCATTACCCACACCCCTCCTCTATGTTATAAATTTTATACCACTGGCATGCCATGGCTTCTATTATTTTCTCACATACATGTTGAAGCTTCCATGTAAATGCGACCATTATCATTTGGCATTAACCCACCCATACTTCATTTATTTTCTTATTTTTATTACTGGGTTACTTTTTCTTCCCTTTTTCTTTCAGGATGGCCACCCGGAAGGGAACCGGAAGACGTTTGGATGGGGAGACAGACAAGTCCATCTGCAAAATCTTGAAGAAAAGCATCAGTTGGAGCAACCCGTCCACCTGCACATCTCAGCATGCACCGAGGACGGTGCAATCTTTAAGTGTGGGGAGGTCGATACCGATCTCCATGGGTTAGTTATTTCCTGACTCAACACCAAAATTTTTATTTTATTTGTTTGTTCATTGTTGCATTTGCATGTTTGATTGCATTTTGTTTAATTTTTTGCATATTTTACCACTTGGTTAAAGTAATATTTTCTTTTTCAAGAAACCTTTTAGAGCATTTCACTAATTTGAATAAAAATTTAATGTTACACTTGTTTGAAGAGATATTATTTCGAAACATGGTTTAGACCTCAAACACACAAAACCTGTAAGATTTTGAGCTTATTTGAATTGGTTGCATTTTATCAACCAAAATTTTATTTTTAGTGTGTATTTTTCTCTCTAAAATTGTGATCTTTGTCTTGCTTAATTCTATATTTCCATTATTTGATGTATGCATACACTTACATGATTGAGGCCTTATTTCACTGAGCTTACATACCCATATGGCCTTAACCCTTTCATTATCCATTGCAAACCAATTTTGAGCCTATTTTACCCCTTTGTTCTTTACTTTAGCTCATCACTAACTCTAAGCGGAAAACAATAATGTCCTTAATTTGAATCCTTGGTTAGCTTAGACTAGTGAGAGTGCTTATAATTTAAGTGTGGGAAAATTGGGATTGAAAATATTTGGTTTGAGAATTGAGTATGTTAGAATTTTCTAAAAATGTGAAAGAAATAGGACATGTTCATGCATTCAATAATTTAATCATATGCATTGAAAAAAAAATAAAAGAAAAAAAAAGAAGAAGAAGAAGAAAAAGAGAAAAAGAGCAAATAAAGGGGGACAAAATGCCCCAAAGTAAGTAGTGAAAGCAATGCATATGTACTGTACTTGAAATTAGAATGCATGAATATGTGGAAAACATGATTAATGGACAGTTAGGTTTTGTATTTTGATTACATGGATTATTTAAGTTAGGTAGAAAGTTTAAGTTAATTAGGATTCAGATTTTAGTCCACTTGGCCAAATACAATCCTACCTTGACCCTAACCCCATTACAACCCTTAAAAGACCTCTTGATATGTGTATCTGTGCATTAAATTTATGTTGATTGTTAGATGAAGAGCAAGCCTTAGAAAGCAAGGATAGTAGGGAATTGAGAGAATCGAACCTTAAACACATGAGTGATTAGAGTGTATACACTTCCAGTGAGGGTTCGATGCTCGATTCTTTGTTCCCGGCTTTCATGAGCTATTTTCTTCTTGCAAGTCTATTTGTACTTCATTTTTGTGATTTGAATTAGTGAAATCCAGTTCATATTTGTTCTTAAAAGATTTATTTACTTTTAACCAAGTAGGTAGAAACATTTTGCATGTAGTTGCATTCATAGGTTGCATTTCATACATTCTACCATTCCTCTTCACTCTCTTATAGCTTCTCTTGAGCTTAGCATGAGGACATGCTAATGTTTAAGTGTGGGGAGGTTGATAAACCTCTATTTCATGGTTTATCTTGTGCTCAATTCAGTGATTTTTATCAACTCTTTACCCACTTATTCATACTATTTGCATGAGTTTACATTCTCCTTCCTGATTTTGTGCTATGATTGAAAACATGCTTTTTTGACCTTATATTTGCTAATATTAATCCTCTCTTATTACCATTAGATGCCTTGATATGTGTGTTAAGTGATTTCAGAGATTACAGGGCAGGAATGGCTCAGAGGATGGAAAGGAAGCATGCAAAAGTGGAAGGAATACAAGAAGTTGGAGAAATTGCTAAGCTGTCCAGCCTGACCTCTTTGCACTCAAACGGCTATAACTTTAGCTACAGAGGTCAAAACGATACGGTTCTAGTTGCGTTGGAAAGCTAACATCCGGGGATTCGATTTGATATATAATATGCCATAGTTGCTCTGACGCTAAGCGACGCGATCGCGTGCTCCATGCGGCCGCGTCGCAGTGACGGAAATCAGCGTGTTTGAATTCTTCTCCAGCGATTTCTGGGCTGTTTTCGACTCAGTTCTTGGCCCAGAAAACACAGATTAGAGGCTATAAAGTGGGGGAATGTACTCATTCAAAATCAAGCTTTCATATTCACAATTTTAGGAGTAGATGTAGTTTTTAGAGAGAGAGGTTCTCTCCTCTCTCTTAGGATTAGGATTTAGGACTTCTCTTAGTTTTAGGAGTGACTCTCGATCCCAGGTTCAATGTTCTTTTATTTTATATTTATCTCTTACTTTCAGATACTTTAATGCTTATATTAGTTATGTTGCCTATTTGGCTTATGCTACGTTCATGTTATGATTTTCTTTGAATTAATATTATTTGAGGTATTTCAGTTATTATTGCTTTCTTTTATTTACATGATTATTGCTTCCCATCTGAAGGCATTTTTATTCCAGTAGATTTAATTTTTCCCTTTTGGTTTTGGTTAAGAAATCAGTAACTCAGGAGTTATCCAATTCAACAGCATAATTGATAATTGTTATCTTGCCAATTAAATTGAACTTTAATAATCCTAATCTTTTCTTAGGAAATAAATAGGATTCGAAGATCAAATTAATTAGTCCCTTGACTTTTCTTTGCTTTAGTAAAGGTTAACTAAGTGGAATTAAGATTCGACTTTCATTGTTATTGATAAGGATAACTAAGTCTGGACTTCCAATTTCTCATACCTTGCCCAAAAGTTTGCTTTACAGTATTTATTTATTTTTAATTGCCATTTAAATTATTTGTCATATAACATATTCCCACCTTACTTCCAAACCCCCAATTTACAAACTCATAACCAATAATAAGAACATACCTCCCTGCAATTCCTTGAGAAGGCGACCCGAGGTTTAAATACTCGGCTATCAATTTTAAGGGGTTTGTTACTTGTGACAACCAAAACGTTTGTAAGAAAGGTTGATTGCTTGGTTTAGTAACTATACTTACAATGCGAGTTTATTATAACCTCTAAACCATCAATCCTCAGTTCTTCAATGCCTCTGTCCCAGTACTGCACCAATGGCATGGTCACTAGCATCACACATTAGTTCAAATAGTAGATTGCTCAGAGGTTTTGCGATTTTTGAAAAATCCTTTATAAACCTCCTATAGAATCCTGCATGCCCCAGAAAGCTTCTGATTGCCTTAACATTGGCAGGTGGTGGTAATTTTTCAAATACTTCCACTTTAGCTTGATCCACCTCTATTCCCTTGTTTGAAATTTTATGCCCAAGGACAATTCCTTCAGTCACCATAAAGTGACATTTTTCCCAGTTTAAAACCAGGTTGGTCTCTTGGCATCTTTTCAGAACAAGTGCTAAATGGTCAAGGCAGGAGCTGAATGAGTCTCCAAATACTGAAAAGTCATCCATGAAGACTTCCAGAAATTTCTTTACCATATCAGAGAAGATAGAAAGCATGCACCTCTGAAAGGTTGCAGGTGCATTGCACAGACCAAAAGGCATCCTTCTGTAGGCAAACACTCCAGAAGGACATGTGAATGCTGTTTTCTCTTGGTCCTGTGGATCTACTACAATCTGGTTGTAACCTGAATAGCCATCCAAAAAGCAGTAGTATTCATGACCTGCTAGTCTTTCTAGCATCTGGTCTATGAATGGTAAAGGAAAATGATCCTTTCTGGTGGCTGTATTGAGCCTTCTGTAGTCAATACACATGCGCCACCCTGTAACTGTTCTTGTAGGAACCAGTTCATTTTTTTCATTATGAACCACTGTCATGCCTCCCTTTTTGGGCACAACTTGGACATGGCTCACCCAGGGGCTGTCAGAAATGGGATAAATAATCCCAGCCTCCAGTAACTTTGTGACCTCTTTCTGCACCACCTCCTTCATGGCTGGATTTAGCCGCCTCTGTGGTTGAACCACTGGCTTAGCATCATCCTCTAATAGGATCTTGTGCATGCATCTAGCTGGGCTTATGCCCTTAAGGTCACTTATGGACTACCCAAGAGCTGTCTTGTGTGTCCTTAGCACTTGAAGTAGTGCTTCCTCTTCCAGTGGATTTAAAGCAGAGCTTATGATCACCGGAAAAGTGTCACCTTCTCCCAGAAATGCATATTTCAGGGATGGTGGTAATGGCTTGAGCTCAGGTTTAGGAGGTTTCTCCTATTCCTGAGGAAGTTTCAGAGGTTCTTTCGATTCCTCTGAATCCTCCAAATCAGGCTGAACATCTTTAAAGATGTCTTCCAGCTCTGATTCGAGACTCGCAGCCATGTTGATCTCCTCTACTAAAGAGTCAATGAGATCAACTTTCATGCAGTATTTTGGTGTGTCTGGATGCTGCATAGCCTTGACAGCATTCAACTTAAACTCATCCTCATTGACTCTCAGGGTTACTTCCCCCTTTTGGACATCAATGAGAGTTCGTCCAGTTGCTAGGAAAGGTCTTCCTAGAATGAGAGTAGCACTATTGTGCTCTTCCATTTCCAGCACCACAAAGTCAGTGGGAAAGGCGAATGGCCCAACCCTGACGATCATGTCTTCAATCACGCCTGATGGGTATTTAATGGAGCCATCAGCAAGTTGGAGACATATCCGGGTTGGTTTGACTTCTTCAGTTAAACCAAGCTTTCTGATAGTGGATGCAGGTATTAGATTGATGCTTGTCCCAAGATCACATAAAGCTGTCTTGGTGCAATTACCCTCTAATGTGCACGGTATCAGAAAGCTCCCGGGATCCTTAAGCTTTTCTGGGAAGCTTTTCAGAATGACTGCACTACATTCTTCAGTGAGGAAAACTCTTTCAGTTTCTCTCCAATCCTTCTTATGACTCAAGATCTCTTTCATGAACTTGGCATAAGAGGGTATTTGCTCAAGTGCCTCTGCAAATAGAATCTTCATTTCAAGAGTCCTGAGATAGTCTGCAAAGCAGGCAAATTGCTTATCCTGCTCCTCTTGGTGGAGATTTTGAGGATAAGGCATCTTGGCTTTGTATTCCTCAACCTTAGTTCCTGCAGGTTTATTTCCTACAGAGGTGGTTGGAGAAGCCTTTTTAGAGGGGTCGTGATCAGCACTTGTGTGTGTCTGATCCCTCATTGGCATTTGAATGCCAGAGTTAGAAGCTGGAGTGGCGTTGGACGCCAACTCCTTACTTGTTCCTGGCGTTTGAACGCCAGAACTGAGCTTCCATTGGGTGTTTGACGCCAAATCCCTGCCTGTTTCTGGCGTTTGAACACCAGAGTTATTCCTCTTTGGGCTCTTACTGTCCTCAGAGGGATTTTGAATAGCAATTTGTTCATTTCTTGGCTTCCTGCTGCCTTGAAGTGAGGTATTTAATGTTTTCCCACTTCTTAATTGAACTGCTTGGCACTCTTCTGTTATTTGTTTTGATAACTGCTGTTCTGTTTGCTTCAACTGTACTTCCATATTTATATTAGCCATTCTTGTATCTTGTAATATCTCCTTGAATTCGGCCAGCTGTTTTGTTAGAAAATCTAATTGCTGATTGAATTCAGTAATTTGTTCTGCAGGACTGAGTTCAGCAGTTACTATTTTAGCCTCTTCTTTCATGGAAGATTCACTACTTAGGTACAGATGCTGATTTTTGGCAACTGTATCAATGAGCTCTTGAGCTTCTTCAATTGTCTTTCTCATGTGTATAGATTCACCAGCTGAGTGGTCCAAAGACATCTGAGCTTTCTCTGTAAGCCCATAATAGAAGATGTCTAACTGCACCCACTCCGAAAATATTTCAAAGGGCCATTTTCTTAGCATCTCTCTGTATCTCTCCCAGGCATCATAAAGAGATTCATTATCTCCTTGTTTAAAGCCTTGGATGTCCAGCCTTAGCTGTGTCATCCGTTTTGGAGGGAAGTACTGATTCAAGAATTTTTATGACAGCTGTTTCCATGTCCTTATGCTAGCCTTAGGTTGGTTATTTAACCACCTCTTAGCTTGGTCTTTTACAGCAAATGGAAACAGTAATAATCTGTAGACATCCTGATCTACTTCCTTATCATGTACTGTGTCAGCAATCTGTAAAAATTGTGCCATAAACTCTGTAGGTTCTTCCTGTGGAAGACCGGAATACTGGCAACTTTGCTGCACTATGATAATGAGCTGAGGATTCAACTCAAAGCTACTGACTCCAATGGAGGGTATACAGATACTACTCCCATATGAAGCAGTAGTGGGGTTAGCATATGACCCCAGAGTCCTTCTGGACTGTTCATTTCCACTTAGATCCATGACGGAGAAAGGGAGATGATGTGAATTGCAAGTAAAATTTTTTTTTTTGAAGACCGAAATCAAAATAAAATAAAATAAAATAAAATAAATGAAAAATTGACTATATTTTTGAAAATTAGAAGAAAAATAAATAAAAGAAAATTGAAAACTAATTTAATTAATTAAAAAGATTTGAAAAAGATGTGGGTGAGGATTTTCGAAAAAAATGAAGAGAGAGAAATTGGTTAGGAAGTTTTGAAAAAGATGTCTTAAAATTAAAGATACTTGTAAGAAAATAAAAAAAAAAGATATGAAAAAGATTTGATTTTAAGATTTGAGATTAGAAAAGATAAGATAAGCTAGGTAAGAGAAGATAAGGAATTTAAATTAAAAAGTTTTGAAATTGAAATTTGAAATTTGAAAATTAAATTTTGAAATTTGAATCTTGAATTTTGAATTTTTGGAAGTTAAAAATTGAAATTTGAATTTGAAATAAGATAAGATAAGATTTTGAAAAAGATATGAACTTTTTTGAAAAAGATTTGAATTTTGAAAATTTTTTTTAAAACTAAGATAAGATAAAAATTTGAAATTGAAATCTGAATTTTTTAAAAAAATTTCGAAATAATTGCTTAAAAATAGTTAGAAAAGATATTTTTTTTATTTTTGAATTTTATGATGAAAGAGAAAAACACACAAAAGACACACAACTTAAAATTTTTAGATCTAATGCTCCTTGTTTTCGAAAATTTTGGAGGGAAAATATCAAGGAACACCAAACTTAAAAATTTTAAGATCAAAATACAAGGAAGACTCAAGAACACTTTGAAGACTCACAAGAACACAAGAACATGAAGAAAGAACACCAAACTTAAAATTTTTAGAAAACCTCAATAAAATTTTCGAAAATTATAGAAAGATTAACAAGAAAACACCAAACTTAAAGTTTGGCACAAGATTTAATCAAATAAAAATTATTTTAAAAAAAAGATTTTAAAAAGAAGATACCCAATTACTAAGAACATAGACCAATGCTCTAGCCAATTGGGCTGTAAATGTAACACTTGTTTTGAAGAAGTATTTTTAATAACTAAGAATAAATTTTTTTTTCGAAAACTAATGTTTTGAAAAGGCACAAGAAAAACAAGAAAAGAAACTGAACAAGAAAAACTAAAGATCAAACAAGAAAAATAAACAAGAACAACTTGAAGATTCAGGAAAAACAAAGAACACAAATTCAAAAATTTAAAGGAAAATATAAAATATGCAATTGACACCAAACTTAAAATATGAATCTAAACTCAAACAGAAAAGTTCAATTATTAGTAAAAGAAAAATAAAGTTTCGAAAAAAAATTTTGAAAAAGAAAATAAGGATTCTAAAATTCTAACAAGAACAATAATAAAAGACTCAAAGACAAATTACAGATTAATAAAGAAAAATAAAAATTTTTGAAAGATTTTTTGAAAAGAAAGTAAAAGACTTTGACCCAAAAGACAAAATTTTCCTAATCTAAGCAACAGGATGAACCGTCAGTTGTTCAAACTCAACAATCCCCAGCAACGGCGCCAAAAACTTGGTGCACGAATTGTGAATCACACTTTTCACAACTCGTACCACTAACCAGCAAGTGCACTGGGTCGTCCAAGTAATACCTTAGGTGAGTAAGGGTCGATCCCACGGAGATTGTTGGTTTGAAGCAATCTATGGTTATCTTGAAAATCTTAGTCAAGAAATCAATTATAATTATCAGTATGAATTGCGAAGAATAAAAGAGCATGGATTAAATACTTGTTCTGCAGTAATGGAGAATATGTTAGAGTTTTGGAGATGCTTTGTCTTCTGAATCTCTGCTTTCTCCCTGTCTTCTTCTTCACGCACGCAAGGTTCCTCCTATGGCAAGCTGTGTGTTGGTGGATCACCGTTGTCAATGGCTACCATCCGTCCTCTCAATGAAAAAGGTCCAGGTGCGCTGTCACCGCACGGCTAATCATCTGTCGGTTCCCACTCATGCTGGAATAGGATCCATTGATCCTTTTGCGTCTGTCACTACGCCCAACCCTTGTGAGTTTGAAGCTTGTCACAGTCATTCAATCCCTGAATCCTACTCGGAATGCCACAAACAAGGTTTAGAGTTTCCGGATTCTCAAGAATGCTGCCAATGAATTCTAACTTATACCACGAAGATTCTGATTAAGGAATCCAAGAGATATTCATTCAATCGAAGGTAGAACGGAGGTGGTTGTCAGGCACGCGTTCATAAGTTGAGGATGATGATGAGTGTCACGGATCATCACATCCATCATATTGAAGTGCGAATAAACATCTTAGATAGAAACAAGCGTGTTTGAATAGAAAACAGAAATAGTTGCATTAATTCATCGAGACACAGCAGAGCTCCTCACCCCCAACAATGGAGTTCAAAGACTCATGCCGTCAAAGAGTACAAAGTTCAGATCTAAAATGTCATGAGGTGCGAAATAGACCTCTAAAAGTTGTTTAAATACTAAACTAGTAACCTAGGTTTACAAAAAATGAATAAACTAAGATAGATGGTGCAGAAATCCACTTCTGGGACTCACTTGGTGTGTGCTGGGGCTGAGACTTAAGCTTTACACGTGCCTGGACTGTTTCTGGAGTTAACCGCCAGGTTGTAACCTGTTTCTGGCGTTTAACGCCAGACTGCAACATGGAACTGGCGTTGAACGCCAGTTTACATCATCTATCCTTGGGTAAAGTATGGACTATTATATATTGCTGGAAAGCCCTGGATGTCTACTTTCCAACGCAATTGAGAGCGCGCCAATTGAACTCCTGTAGCTCCAGAAAATCTATTCCGAGTGCAGGGAGGTCAGAATCCAACAGCATCAGCAGTCCTTTTTCAGCCTGAATCATATTTTTGCTCAGCTCCCTCAATTTCAGCCAGAAATTACCCGAAATCACAAAAAAAACACACAAACTCATAGTAAAGTCTAGAAATGTGATTTTTATTTAAAAACTAATAAAAATATAATAAAAAGTGACTAAAACATATTAAAAACTACCTAAAAACAATGCCAAAAAGCGTATAAATTATCCGCTCATCATTGTCACAAGTAACAAACCCCTTAAAAATTGATAACCGAAGTATTCAAACCTTGGGTCGTCTTCTCAAGGAACTGCAGGGAAGTATGTTCTTATTATTGGTTATGGAGATTGTAAATTTGGGGTTTCAAGAATGAGGGACAAATATGACAAATAATTTAAATAGAAATTAAAATAAATAAATACTGTAAAGTAAACTTTTGGCAAGGTATGAGAAATTGGAAGTCCAAATTAGTTATCCTTCTCAATAATAAAGAAGATTGAATCTTAATTCCACTTAGTTAACCTTTGCTAAAGCAAGGGAAAGTCAAGGGATTAATTAGTTTGATCTTCGAATCCTATTTATTTCCTAAGAAAAAGTTGGGATTATTGAAGTTCAGTTCAATTAGCAAAGATAACAGTTATCCATTATGTTGAGCTAAGATAACTCCTAAGTTACTGATTTCTTAACCAAGACCAAAAGGGAAAAAGTAAAATTGCTGGAATAAAAATGTCTTCAGATTGAAAGCAATGGTGACATAAATAAAAGAAAGCAATAATAAACTGAAATACCTCAAATAACATTAATTCAAATAACAATCTGTAACATAGAAGAGTTCATAAATTAAATGGTAAAAGTAAATAATCAACTAAAGTAATGGAACGAATAAAAGTGAAAGGGAAGCTTAAAGTAAAGGAACATTAAACCTGGGATTGAGAGTCACTCCTAAAACTAAGAGAAGTCCTAAATCCTAAGAGAGAGAGAGGAGAGAACCTCTCTCAAAACTAAATCTAAATCATGGAAAGTAACTAAATTGGCGAGCTCTCCCATGAATGGATGCATTCCCCCACTTTATAGCCTCTAATCTGTGTGTTCTGGGCTGAAAACTGGGTCAAAAGCAGCCCATAAATCGCCCTCTGCGATTTCTGTTACGTTCAGGTCGCGGGTAAGTGACGCGGAGGCGTCGTCCATGCAGCCGCGCGGGTTGAGGTTCGCAGATGCGACGCAGACGCATCATTCACGCGTTTGCGTTGTCTAACTTCGAGGCAGCTATGGCGAATTATATATCAAATCGAAGCCCCGGACGTTAGCTTTCCAACGCAACTGGAACCGCGTCGTTTGGACCTCTGTAGCTAAAGTTATAGCCGTTTGAGTGTGAAGAGGTCAGGCTGGACAGCTTAGCAGTTTCTCCAACTTCTTGTATTCCTTCCACTTTTGCATGCTTCCTTTCCATCCTCTGAGCCATTCCTGTCCTGTAATCTCTGAAAACACTTAACACACATATCAAGGCATCTAATGGTAATAAGAAGGTATTAATAATAAGCAAATATAAGATCAAAGAAGCATGTTTTCAATCATAGCACAAAACCAGGAAGGAAAATGTAAAACATGCAAATAGTATGAATAAGTGGGTAAAGAGTTGATAAAAACCACTCAATTGAGTACAAGATAAACCATAAAATAGTGGTTTATCATAGAGCACCAATGGGAACTCTCGCTTGTGACGGTGTCACCAATGCAAGATTCTCCGCTCATTGGCATGGGTGAACCGGTAGAGACTGTTGTCTGCTGGCCTGATATGTGCCATTGATGGGTGACATGGCGGAATGGCTATGATAAGCATCATTGGTATCAAGAGTTAAGGTCTCAAGAATCAAGCTTAACATTTGGGACCAAAGGTCCAATGGCTAACAACTTGGGTACAACCACAGCGGCCTACACACTAACAAAGGGTCAGTCAAACAACAGGCCTCCATTCTTTAATGGGAAGAACTATGCTTATTGGAAATAAAAGATGTGGATCTTCATTCAATCAATTGATTACAACATATGGAGGATAGTTGTGAATGGTCCTAAAATTCCAACAAAGACTAGTGCTGATGGAGTGGTAACTCCAAAGAAAGAAGCCGAATAGAATGATGATGACAAAAAGAAAGTGGAGCTGAATGCTAAAGCTATAACCTTGTTACACTGTGCTATCAGTTTCGAGGAGTACCGAAAGGTGTCTAGATTCAAGACGGCAATAAAATCTGTGAGAAACTACAGGTTACACACGAAGGCACCAAACAAGTAAAAAAAAGGATCGATATGCTGCGAAAAGAGTATGAGATGTTTACCATGAAGGATGGAGAAACCATTGATGAGATGTTTGAGAAATTCTCAATCATCATCAACAGCCTTGATGCTATGGACTTAACGCACATCGAACAAACTCTAGTAAGAAAAGTCCTTAGAATCCTCACAAAAAAGTGGGAAACAAAAGCCACTGTTCTAGCCGAGAGTAACAACCTGAGCTCACTAACCTATGATGAGCTGATAGAAAAACTTTTAGCTTATGAAACCACACATACAAGCCAAGACTCAAAGAAAAATGGAATAACCCTAAAATCAAAAGTAGAACATGATGAGAGTGAGTCTAGTGACAGTTTTTTAGATAATGAACTTGTGTTTTTTGCTAGAAGACTAAGGAAGCTAATGAGAAACAAAGGCAGACACAAGGGGTCAAGCTCAAAAGAATACAAGAAGGATTTGAGTAAAGTGATTTGTCACAATTGCAAGGAAGTTGGATATTTCAAGTTCAATTGCCTAAAGCTCAAGAAGGAGGACAAAGGGAAGAAAAAAAAAAAGAAAGTGCTCATGGCTTCTTGGGAGGACCTAGAGAATGATTCGGATGAGGAAGAGGACTCCGAATATGAAGCTCAAGTCTGTTTTATGACTGGTGAAGATCAACTAGATGAGGTAAATTACTATGACCTATCTATAAATGATTTACATGTTATTGTTGATGATCTCACCCATCATTTTGAGAAATTGCTGAATAAATATAACAAATGCAAATCTGAAAATGAAGTGTTGAAGGCTGAAAATGATTTCTTGAAAGAAAAAGTGAAGGAGATCGAATGTGCTATTGATCTCATTGAAAAAAATAGATTTTTAAAATCTGAAATTGAAAAGCTTAAAGGAAAGCACATTATTGATTCTTCTCAAAAACTTGTTGCTGAAAATGAAATAATTAAAAGGTTGAATAGTGATTCAGCAACATTTGCTCATAGTTCAAGCAACTTGGACAAATTACTTGTTAACCAAAGACCGTTGTTTGAAAAATCAGGTTTGGAGTATGTGTCAAAAGAGGATGCAGTTTTTGAAAAATCAATTACAAAAGTCATGACCTCTTCTTCAAAAACAAAACCCACTTTTAATAAATCTGGTATTGGATATGTTTCAAACAAAGAGGCTGCCTTTGAAAAGCCACTTTTTTGAGGAAATTGCATCTTCCTCAAGAACCGAACCTGTCTCAAACAATTCGGGTCAGGGCTGCTTCTCAAATAATGAGGTTGCTTTTAAACAACCACACTTTTGCAAAAGAGCCTCTTCTTCAAGAAGCCCACATGCTTCAAGCAATTCTGGTTTAAGGATTTTCACTAATAGAGGTGCCAATACAAAAAATGAATTTGTCAAAAAAATGCACCCTTTTCAAGAACCAGAAAATTTTCACTTTCAATCATTATCAGCATCAAAACTTCAATCACTTTCGGCAACATGCACCAAGAAATCATTGTTTTAATTGCAAGAAACTTGGTCACTCTTACTCCCAATCACTACAACAAATCCAGCAGATAGCGGCAGAAATTTTGCGGCGGTTTTGTAAAACCACCGCAAAATGATATATTGCGGCGCATATCGCGGCGGTTAGAGACGAGGCTGCAATCAGGATTGTATTTAGCAGCAGTTTTTCTTGAACCGCCGCCAAATGACATATTGCGGTGCATATTGCGGCGGTTAGCGGCGATGTTTCAATCAGGATTGTATTTAGCAGCGATTTTTCAGTGAACCGCCGCTATCTGTAACGTCAAGTGACTCATCATATTACATTTTGCGGTGGTTTTTATTTCAACCGCCGCAAAATGCGTATAACGACATATTTCATTGGTTTCCTTTAAGGGAGACATTTCGATAAAGATACTTAAAATGTCTTTTTTTAAAGATGCTTGTTATTAACTAACATTTAATACATATAATTGATGAAATTATATTATTTTTGTCAAAAGAAGAGTAGAAAACTAAACATACAATGTTGTTTGTGACTTTAATGCTCTTAGGCAACCAAGATGGATTAACTTCAAAGGATCTAAATTAGTTTAGATACCTAAGGTTACTTGAGAGTATATGCAGATTTGCCTATCATCCAAGAAGAAGAAAGACATGTGGTACTTGGATAGCGGATGCTTTAGGCACATGACGGGAAGGTCAACTTTCTTCATCAAACTCAACATGTATGATGGAGGATTTGTGACATTTGGAGATGATAGTAAAGGTAAAATTATTGCTGTTGAAAAAGTAGATAAAAATCATTCTACCTTTATTGATGATGTCTTTTTGGTTAATGGTTTGAGGTATAATCTTTTGAGTACTAACCAACTGTGTGATTTGGGTTACTTGGTAATATTCAAAAGATTAGAATGCCGTGTTGTGAGTGAAAAGACTAATGAAATATTGTTTGTTACTAATCGGTGTGATAATATGTATGGCTTCACTCTTGATGAACTAAAGAATCAAAATATAGTTTGTTTTCATTCTAAAGAATTTGAAAAATGGCTATGGCACAAAAGATTGGACCATGCTAGCATGTTTCAAATAAACAAGCTTGTTAAAAAAGGTTTACTGAGAAGTCTTCCTTTGATAAAATTTGACAAAGATATCACTTGTGATGCATGTCAAATGGAAAAACAAACAAAGAGTTCATTTAAATCAAAGGAAGATATTTCCACTAAAAGAATACTTGAGTTGCTACATATTAATCTCTTGGAAAAATCTAGGGGGCCAGCAATTTTATTGAATTTTGGCCAGCATGTAACCAGCAAAGAAAGATGAGTCATTAGATGAAATCTCACACCAATCTCACACCATTAAATCATCATTGATGGCTATTTGATGGCTACCAATCACAAAAGTTGTTGGTCCCCTAGCATTGCTCTAATCTCTTTGGTCCAACGAGAACTCAAAGTTTGGGTGGTAAACATTATGGTTTGGTGATTATGGATGATTACACAAGATTTGGTTGGGTTTTGTTCTTTGCACATAAAAATGATGCCTTTTCGCCTTTTAAGATTTTTAGCAAAAGAATTCAAAATGAGAAGGATTTAAAGATTGCTCCCATTAGAAGTGATCATGGTAAAGAGTTTGAAAATCAACATTTTGAATCTTTTTTTGATGAATTTGAAATATCACAAAATTTCTCTTGTCCAAGAACACCACAACAAAATGGTATTGTTGAAAGAAGAAATAGAAGCATTCAAGAAATGACTAGAGCCATGATATGTGAAAGTGATGTTCCTAAATTCCTTTGGGCTGAAGTTGTTAATACAGCTTGCTACATTTTAAATAGAACAATCATAAGAAAATGCTTAAAGAAAATTCCTTATGAGCTTTGGAAAGGAAACCCACCAAATTTGAATTACCTTCATATCTTTGGAAGCAAATTTTTTGTCTTAAACAACAAAGAAAATTTAGGAAAATTCGATCCAAAAGCATATGAATATTTGTTTGTAGGCTATTCCACAACTAGCAAGACATATAGAGTTTACCATCAAGATGCTAGAATTATTGAGGAGTCCATACATATTATTTTTTGTGATTCTAACTTGGTTCAAAGTGTTTTGGAAGACTTTAATGCAGAAAATCAAGCGGAGAACAACAGCTATGAAGCCCAAAATCAAGAAAAAGAAATTTCTGGGCAACCTGATTCTGAACTTGCAGCTGCTGAAGGTTCTGCAGGAGATAATTCTATTTTATCTCCAGAAATTGGTGAAATCCCTGGGAATATCAGTTCCTTTGATCCCAGATTATCCGAATTTGTTCCTAAGTCCTCAAGACCCCGAGAATGGAGATTTTTGAAGAACTATCCACAAAAATTTGTCATTGGGGATGTCTCTCAATGTGTCAAAATAAACTCAGTCCTCTACTAGAAAGGAAAATAAGGAAACAAACTTGGCCCTTCTATTTCGAATTGAGCCTCAGAACATCAAAGAAGCACTCAATGACCCTCTTGGATAAAGGCTACGGAGGAAGAGCTTCACCAATTTGAAAAGAATCAAGTTTAGACACTTGTTCCTAAACCTAATAAAAAGAAAGTGACTGGCACCAAGTGGATCTTTAGAAATAAATTGGGTGAAGATAGAAGCATTTCTAGAAACAAAGCAAGAATGGTGGCACAAGAATATGATTAAGAAGAAGGAATATATTTTGATGAATCATTTGCTCCTGTGGCCCGAATGGAAGCTATAAGGCTCCTTCTAGCTTACGCTATCTATTGTGGCTTTAAATTGTTTCAAATGGATGTGAAATGTGCATTTTTAAATGAAGTAATTGATAGAGAAGTGTATATGGCACAATCACCTGATTTTGAGAATAAAGAGTGTCCAAATCATATTTTTAAACTTTCAAAAGCTCTTTATGGATTAAGACAAGCTCCAAGAGCTTGGTATGAAAGATTTAGTTCATTCCTTTTGAAAAATGGTTTTCAAAGAGGTATCACATACACTACTCTATTTATTAAGAACTTTAATTATTCTTTCATTCTAATCCATATTTATATTGACGACATTATCTTTGTATCAACTAATATAGCCTTTTGTACTGAATTTGGAAAACTCATGACAAGTGAATTTGACATGAATATGATGGGTGAACTTAATTTCTTCCTTGGACTTCAAATTAAACAAACTGAAAATAAAATTTTTATTCATCAAGAGAAGTATGCCAAGGAATTGGTTAAGAAGTTTGGTATGAAAAATATCAAACCCATGGAAACTCCCATACACCCTAACTCAAAATTAGAAAAGGGTGAAATTGAGAAAGATGTTGATGAGACTAGGTATAGAAAAATGATTGGTTCTCTTATGTACTTAACATCCTTTAGACCTGATATTGTGCAAAGTGTTGGAATATGTTCAAAGTTTCAATCACAACCCAACTTTGGCTTATGGTACCTAAAACTGATGAATTTTTTGCAGTTGGTTATTGTGACGTAGACTTTGCTGGAGACATAGTTGACAGAAGAAGTACATCTGGCATATGCTGTTTTCTAGACAGATCTTTAAATGTGTGGTCGAGCAAGAAGTAATCCACTGTGGCTCTTCTTACTGCTGAAGCTGAATACATTGCTACTTCCCCTTGTTGTTCTCAGTTGTTTTAGTTGAAAACTCAACTTGCTGATTATAAGTTGAATGCCGATAGCATTTCCTTGTTGTGTGACAATATGAATGCCATAAATATTTTCAAAAATTCAGTTTTTCACTTAAGAACTAAATATATTGAAGTGTGATTTCACTTAATAAGGGAACATGTTCAAAAGGGCAACATTAACATTCAATTTGTTAAATTAGATGATCAATTAGATGATATATTCCCTAAACCTCTGGCTGAGGATAGATTTTGCAAATTGAGAACTTGATTAGGCATTCTTAGTTATAATTTATTTTTTTAGCTTTGCTAATGTGCTGGTTGAGATTTTTTGTCTCTCAGGTCAAGAGGAGACAATTCTGGACAAGTGATGAACCATTTTCCTAGATCTTGGTTTCTTGGGGTCAGTCTCGAGTTCTGAATCATGTGGGTCAACCTCCCTGGTAAGATTTCTTGTGGTCCAATGTGTTTCCTTAAACACGACCTCCTCTTTGGGCCAAATAGAGTGTTATATTTTTGTGGGCCTTCATATTTTGTCTTTTGTTAAAATGGTTTTCTTTTAAATTTGTTTTATTATCTTATTTCTTTTATTTTAAATAAAACCTTTCTAATATGATGTCAAGTCTTTTCAAGGAGTAGTCATAGGTTCTGCACATGCATGTTTTCAAGAAATCAATTACTTATAGTAGTTACTAAAGCAAATCCTCTCTCATATACTTGCATGCTTTTTCGGTTTCTCAACTCTCATTTTTGAAAATTGTATCACAGATTGTGTCATTAAGATGGGAAAGAAAATCACCACATGAAGAGGTTCTCTCACCCAACTTCCAAGAATCCCATAGAAACCTAAAGCCTTTTCACTTTCGAAAGACCCTACCTTTACTCCCTCTCCCACTCCGTCACTCTCTCTTCCTCATACCAAACCAATGGCAAGAACAAAAACAACTCCAAGGTATCCTAAGAACAAAAACAACTCCAAGGTATCCTTCATCTTCAAAGGCAGTGGCTCCACTATATGCTTCCTCTCGTCCAAGCACATCGAAAGGGAAGCATCCTGCTGCGGAGGAACCTACACCTGAACCTTCAAGGCCAAAGCCGAGGTCCGTTTTTCAACATCCTCAAAGAGGTAATCCTCACATCCTTCTTCAATCAGTAAAGGAACCTAAACCTTTTGGTCACAAATCTCACTTTATGAACACCTACTCCAACTACAACCCTTACTGTTTTTGCTCTGCCATGAACCATGATTTTATCAAGTTGTTGTTGTTCATCGTCCCATATGCCCCCCTTTTTTTGGCAGACTTACCCAATCTGAAGAAGAAAGGTTTTATATTTGTTAAAAATCTTGAGTTTTTGGACTGGAATCATTTTTTCAAAATCAAAAAACTTGTTTATCCTGTTTTAGTTCAGAAGTTTTATGCTAATATGACATACCATGAGGGAACCATTCATTCTTATGTCAAAAGTCGTGAACTGGTCTTGAATGGTGAATTTATAAGTGACTCCCTTGAATATTCGGATGTTGGTGTCTGTGCTTACACTGCGGGTAAATGGGATGAGGGGTTGGGAATGTCGTATAAAGATGCTCTGGCTCATGTGTGTGAAAATATCTCTCTGATTGATGACTTTACTCCTAATCACAAAGCTCTTGGCCCTTTTCATGCTCAATTGCACCGCATAGTGAACCACATAATTTTACCTCAAAGCAGCTCTTATCAAATGGTGTCTTTTTGTGATACATTGACCTTATATGCTATCATCACTAAAACTAAAATTTCTTTTGCATACTTAATGGTGAGGCACATGTTTGATTGCATAAGCAGTGACAAAAATGTGGCTCTTCTTTATGGCATATTTTTAACCTACATTTTTTAATAATTTGTTGTTGGCCTTTCAAATGAAACATATGAAAATAGGCGCTCTTATATAAAAAAAGGTGGTTCAGTGAAATAACAAAAGAAAGGGCCAACAAGAACTGAAAATGTTGTCCTTGATGATGATGATGACGAACTAAAAGACATTCATCCTCCTTCCACTTCGGGAACTTCAGCCTCAACTGGTCACAAATCACTCCTCTATGAAGTTATTAAAGATGTTCTACAGGAGTTTGTGAACTTGTCTAACCTTCTCATTTCCTCAAGCAAACAAGAAAGAAAACTTGCAGTAAGAAATGAAAATGCCTTGTGAGAATCCAAAAATAGAGTGATTGTCTTTATCAAATATGTGGATACTATTCAGGAAGACGACACCATGGCTACTGATCAAGAGAAACCACTGGATTCTGAGGGTTGTTGTTTAATGTTTTCTGGATCTCTATGTTATTGAACTATTCAGTTTATTTTGGTTTTTGGACTCTGTGGTTTGGATTCCGTCTCTTTAGGTTTTGGATGACTGTAAAACTTAACAATTGTTTTATTTGCACCTTTTAATTTAAATTTCAATGATTTTTCTGTGCTAACACTCTCTTTCTGCAGGCCTTTTGTTTGAGAATGTTCCTCCCTTGATGACGAAAGGGAGAGTAGGTAAATGAGATGAGTGAGATGAGTAGTTTTGAATAGTTTTAATTTTGATCTTTGAATCTTGTGCTTGATGCTAAGTTCTGATTAAGCTTGATGAATCTGTTTGGAATAAGTAACTTGAGTTAATCTATTTAAGAGCTGTGTGTGTGTGACTATTCTTGACAAAAGCATGTTTTGGCTAGAAATATGAAACTGTTGGTTAACTGAATTTATGATAGTTACATGCTTTAGTATATTTTTTTTATGACTGCTCAGAAAATTAAACATCTTGTGGCTGAATGGGACATTGTTTTGATATGAACTTTGGACTAGTATTGATTGGGTGCTATTTAATGCATGATGGATTTTCTTGATCAAGTTGTTGAAAATGATTGCATCACAAATCTTGTACAAGTTTGTGTATGTTTTAGTTGTATTCTCTATATGTATATATATAAACAGGAAACAAAAGAAGAACACACATTTAGGCCTTATAAAAGAAAGGGGGAGCACTTCAAAACCTTTTTAGTATCATCAAAGGGAAGTGTTTTAATCTTG
This sequence comes from Arachis ipaensis, assembly GCF_059453495.1. Classification (NCBI taxonomy): domain Eukaryota; kingdom Viridiplantae; phylum Streptophyta; class Magnoliopsida; order Fabales; family Fabaceae; genus Arachis; species Arachis ipaensis. Next base: position 18,043,935 of record NC_142442.1, read on the forward strand.
TCTGATCTGTTTCAATTCCTTTGATTATACTCCTTGAAAATATGTTTGTCATCAAGGAGGAGATTGTTGAGTTAGAAAAATAATTAACACTTTGATGATGACAAACGTGATTAAGTTGGGTTAAAAACCCAAATGGTTTTTGATAAATTAATTCAAGTGTGCATGTAACACCCTAACTACCAAAGTTCACGCTTCTGGCTACGCGACTCTGATAGTTCGGATATTACGACGACTTTTATACTATTTAATACTAAAATATGAGCCTGTTTAAAACTTTAAACCGCAACACCACTCCCGAAAACACTTTCTTTTAATAACGTACATCCATAGATACCATACAACTTACAAAAACTCATAAAGGGTACATCCATATATATACATATACATATATAATATTACAAGCATTAACCAATACAATTCCTATCCCTCTTACAGGATATATCAAGATAAAGGCGATGGTTCAATAAACCATAACTAAAATAATACAGAGTATCTCAACAACAACTAAATAAACTCTTCGTAACTTCTGCGCCCTATCCTGAAAGGGGAAAAATGTACGGGGGGGTGAGAACATCATCCTCAAAAGGGTTCTCAGTAGAGGGTTTTTTGGAAATTACTGTAATAGGATACGTGAAGATAAACCGTACCAGTGACTAATAACCGTCTTATGCCTCTTTTCAAAAACAATGGTTTACAATAAAAGTAAAGTCGGAAATCTTTTCTGAAAGAGGAACCATTCAATTCTCAAAAACTCAAAAGCCTTTCAAAATGGTTTATCTATGCTGAAACAAAATAGCCTTTCATATTTTATTCCAAACCAGAAACACAAAACCGAAATCAACCATCGGTTCATCTCATTCCAACCACGGTCCTAGGCCCAAACAATCCAACCATCAACCAATCACCACAGTCCAACAGAGTCCCAGTACCAAACACAAATAGGAAGATGCAAGTACAAACAACAGTTATTGCAAGTAGAACAATTAGCAATTAATCACACAGGCAAACCAAGTATAATATGCACACCCAAGCAATGTCACATAGATGCATATGATGCATGCCTGTCCCTAGTGGCTGATGATATCATCTGTCGCTTATAAAGCCAACCCGACAAGTCCTGGTAGCTAACCATTGGATTGTCCCTCTGTCGCGCATCCCAACTCGAGTTATACTCATCATAAACTTGATCATAATCATGATCCATATCCATCACCCTTACTGGTGAATATTTATGGGGGCGAGCTCATCCGGGACTTTCGCCCGGCCACACTTACGACATAGGGTCAAAAGAGCTTTGAGTCTCAACCTGGAGCACGTGGTGGCTAGCCACTGCTTCCTCCCAGGGAAACTCTCATCTCCGATAGTGGAAGTGCAACATTCACATTTATCAATGATTCAGCATATACATGCATTCAATCTCATCCAGGGATCAACATCCATCTCAGCCATCCGGCTCACGGTTCAGTCCAGAACCAGCCAATATTCATATCATACACAGCCATTTCAGCTCACGGTTCAATCCAGAACCAACCAATATTCATAATCATACACAGGCATTCCGGCCCATAATAAAACAGCACTTCCACCATTCAAAATCATCAAATTCATAAAATCGGCATTTAAGCCATAAATCACTTTTTCTCAAATCATTTCACTTTGAAATCAAGTTTTAACTCTTTTCAGCCTTGGCTTTAAAGATCTCATTTCTCAAATTATCTCAGGTTCATAAGCCACTTTTACTTAAGGAAAATTCCCTTTTTAAAACAAGCCACTTTCGGCTTCCTCTTTCCAAAACTTCCAAAACCATGGCAAGTTAAGGATTTATTTCAAAGTATTCAAAACCACCCGTCCAACAATGCGATTTTATAATAAAAGCTTCTCGGCAGAGTCCCAAGTCTTTAGGGAAGGTCAACCTATATCAATTCCTTAAAATTCATTGAAACTCTTAAAATCATGGACTCTCGGTTCAAGTAAATAAAACTGAATTTATTATGAAACCGACCATACAAAATCACAAGTTCCAACCGGTCCAAAAATCAACTCATTTAAAAAGGAACCGGTTCATTTGAATCAAACCACTTTCAGGTTTCTTTTTGGAACCCATTTTTCTAACTCTTCCAAAATGCCTCAAACTTAATTACTCAATCAAAAGTCTAGATTCCTTTGAAATCACTAAAAGCTCCTTTTTATATTGAAATCAATATTAGAGCATCATTCTTTCCTTTAGTGATTCAAATGGTAAAAATAGTTCATTTCTAAATAAGTCAAACTCAAGGCATAAAGTTCACTAAATAAATTAAGCTTGAAAATATAAATATTCTCTTAATAAATCAAATAATACAACTTCTCAAATCCAATCCTTTTTAAATAACTTTTCAAACAAGACTAGGATTTTGTAGAAATTTTGGCAGCACCTCCCCTAAAACTTGGACTTTTGCCACCCGGTTCGGATCCCAACTAAACCGTTTTTCATTCCTTTTCAACAGCTCAAAACCAGAAATCAATTCAAAGCAAGCTAAATCCAACAATCGCCTCAGTGGCATATCTCAAGAAAACCATTTCAAAATCAACTCAATATCAACTGATTTAACTCATTTCCAAAGCTTTAAAGAAACAGTTCAGTAACAAATCATTTGTCCAAGATCAAGTCAATTAAAGTAAACTAGGCTGAATTCAAAAGTGCATTCAACTTCTCACATCATCAAATAATTGACTCAAATCAAATCAATCCTCAACGGATTAAACTCAGATTTCAAATCTTTAAAGAATCACTTCAAAACATTACATTTCACAAAGCCGCACAACAATTCAACCAAACCAACATCCATAATCACTCGAGTCAATCAAATAACACATAAGGCAGATACAATCACCAAATACACAATATCTCACAACAGTATCCATATGTAATAATTCCAATACTTAAAACATAGTTTTTGAAAAGCGCCCCTACCTCAAAACGCAAATCCATAATCCAAACGCCTCATAAGTTCTTTTTGCCTCAACTCGAAATCAAAGGCAGCTTCAAAGCACAGCCCCACACATTTTCGCAGCAGCATAAACAGCTCTAAATTACAACAAGCAACCTCAGTTACTAAACTCTAAGAACATTAATACCGTAAAGGCTTTAATACACGTATGGAATACTAACGTAGGGCTTTCGAAACATAATTTCTTACCGGAATAACAACACGAAGCAGCTGCGATTTCGAACCAGCCCCGGCAACCAAAACCTCGGTTCCAAGCCACTTTCGCAACAGTCTCAACAACTCTAATCGCAACATACAACAACCGAAACTCAACCTTATAGCAATTAACGCCACAAACATCAACGTATGATAACAGAACAGTAACTAAAGGGCTTTCAATTCGAAAATGCTTACCGAACCGAAGGAGGAACGGATGAACCGACACAGTGGCGGTCTCCGAACCGGCTCGGCGGCAGCCCGGCAGCCACCTCAAGTGGCAGCGGTAACAAATTCTAATCACGACGACTGAAACCAACAGGCAGTGACCATAGTAACCTCGGAATTCAAAAAGGACAGATACCTCAATTAAAACCCTTACCGGCAAACTTTTTCGGCGACGGCAGAAGTAACCAGAAACTCCGGCGGTGGTCCTGGTGGCCTCAGAACTCCGGTGACAGCGGCGACTGAATGCAGCTCCTCCAGCCCGCGTCTTCCTCTCTCCCAGCGGCGCTCAGTCTCAGCCTTCCTCTTTGACGCGATGCGGCGGCGACCGGCGCAGCTCGTGGTTCCATGGCGACTCCCTCTCTCTCCCGTCGTGTCGTTTCTCTCTCCTCATGTTCTCCGACAGCAGCGGCGCGAACATCGGCAACCACCGTGGCTGGGAGCAGCTCCTTCAACGGCGAGGAACAAGGACCCAACGGCGACTGCAATCGGCGGCTCTTCCCCCCTCCATGGCCCTCTTCTCCATCGGTCGCTCTCTTTGTTTCGTGCGGTGTTGGCGGAAGCTCGACGGGACCGCGGCGGCGCGAGATTGGCGGCGGCGATGCGTGGCAGGTTCGGCGGCTTGGTGGGGACACGCAGTTGGCGGCAGTGAGGATGAGCGGCGGTGACCAGCTGAGCGGCGGCTTCCTTACTCTCCTCTGCAGCAACTCAGCCTATCTCTCTCTCTTTCTACTTTCGTTCCTTTCTTTCATGGAAAGGGAAAAAGGAAAATCATGTGCTGCTGCTGCTAGGTTGAGTGAGAAAGGAACCGGGTCATGGGTTAGGGTTTTTGAGAAAATTAGGGCTAGGGGTATTTTAGTAATTTCTAATAAAATTGTGGACAACATAGTAATTGAAACCCAAATTAAATCCAACACTAATTGTGTATAGAAAATACCATTTGCTTCTCATTTTTACAAATTTTTTTCAATAAATTGTCCAAATCAAATAATTAGAAATAATATAATTAAATCCTCTATTTTTCCAAAGTAGCAGTATTAATATTTAAAATATTAATTACTTAATCCAAATCATATAAAACTCCTATTATTTCGTAACTGCCAAATTTATAATATAAATATAGAAAATAACCCAATAATTATAAAATTGGATAAAAATCATAACTCGTCTCAAATTCAATAAATCAAAACTTGCCTTAATTATCCTTAATAAAATAATTTCTGAAATTAAGGCTATAAATAATTATATGATTTGAGACTTGATCATAATAAGACTTTTCAAAAGTTCTGGGTCTTACAGTGCAGGCCCAAAGTTATTTTTGTTGCAGCCCGAACCAATGAAGCAAAATGCACTCAAGTGTGCTGAATGGAACATGACCCATGGACCAAGTCCAATACCAACCAAGCTTCAGTGAATTAAACCTAAACTAGGTTTCTCATATGCACTTTGGGTAAACACAAGAGAGAGAACTTCATCTTCGAACTCACATACCAGAGAAGAAAGAAAGAGAAAGCTAGTCAAGAAAGCAATATCCAATCAACCTAATCAAGAGAATGTTAAGCTAAGTCAGAGGTTAAAAGTAATTAGTTTCCATTTGCATGCAAGTTGATTTCTTCACTTCTTTTCCAATTTTCTGCACCACTATTTCGGGTAGCAAGAGGAAAAAGGTGGCTGAACTTTATCTGCTGAAAATCAATAGCCTACAAATGTTACTTGAGGCCAAAGTACTATTTCAAGGGTTTGGATTTGGAATTATCACTGAACAAATCAATTTCTATTGTTCTATCCTCCTCGGTCAAGCAAATGATCAGATTTAAAATCCCTAATTTAAGGGTTGATTGAAGAAAGAGAATGAAGGATCTCTGCTAGCCCAAAGGTCCAATAATTTGACTTTGAGAAAACCCTAACTGTGGCTCTGATGAAGATACAAAAAGGAAAATAAATCACATTAGAGTTGAAGGATAGAGAACCCGAATTAGAGAGAGGAGAAAAACCTCACAAACAGAGTTTAAAGTCTTGGAAACATTACACCTACACTAAAGGGAGCACTCCGCCAAGATGAAGAATAACGATTTGAGTTTAGAAGTTGGGTTCAGCATAAAGAGTTAAAGCTGTGAATCATCATCTCCTTTATGTTTTACTGTTTGTATTTCTGTTTCAATGTATATCTTTTTTTTGTATTCTGTCTAAGGTAAAAGTCAAGAAAGAGAGGCATTGAGAAAAAGCCATTGAGGGAAAAAGGTTAAGAGAAACACTTGAGAAAAAAATCAAGAGTAATTTCATATTTTTTTTTGTTATATTTCTATTTTGTATCAAGTACCTGAGAGGTATCCTTTACTAAGTTGGGTAAGCACTTAGTGTGTCTGGTTTAGGTAGTTACGTTACCAAATCAAGTTTATGTTAAAGCTTGATGTGTCTCAGATAGGATTACGTTGAGTTTTAGAAAATTAGTGTATGTAATACTTAAAAAATAGTAAAAATTACATACCCAATTACCCAAATGTATTAAGTATCCAAAGGAAGACATACATGAAACATATTACAAATAAATATTAAAAGTTAAAATTAAGTTTCTTATAATCAGTTATCACACAACACAGTTTTCTACTTTCTTGGCACCAAAGAACAACAGGTTTATAGTTTATATGTAAACCACACTATCCCGTCAGAACATTAATTGAAGAAAACACCAATTGATACGATTAATAAGTTCAAAAGAATTAAATATACAAGTTCAAAAGAAACTAAGCTCCTTGATGATGTTGCATCCACCAGGTCCATCATAAACCGAATTAACACTTCCTTGGCCTGTTCCGTGAAGATTTTCTGAAAATTTATACAAGAATATTAGATCATCAAAAGTCAAAAGTGAAAAATCATACAAAACTGTACACAAATTAAGCTAAGCAACAAACATTTTACCTTGAATATGAACCACCAAATTCTGACTTACTCCCTAGGCTTAGTTTCTTAAATGTAGATGCAGATTCTTCAAGAAGTTCAATCTCAAACAATGCATCATCAATTACTTGACCCAGTTTCTTGTCTTCACTAGCATTGTGAAAACAATTTCTTTTCTTAGCATCAAGAACCAGTTTACTCCATATAGACTCACTATTAAACAATGTTGAACCATTGCCAACAATCCAAAGGCAATATCTACAAAAATCAAACAATAAATTTTAATCACCTTATGCATATTCTCATTTATAAATTAAGGTGGTAGTTTAGTTTAACATACCTAGCTCTTGTCAATGCCACATTTGTTCTTTGTCTGTTGGAAAGAAAACCAACTTTTCCAGCACCATTTGCTCTAACTGTTGATATTATGATAATGTCTTCTTCGCCGCCTTGAAAGCCATCGACGGAACGAACACTTAAACTGAAATCAGGATCAGAAACTGAAGTGTAATTCTTAACTTTCTCTTGAATTTCATAAACTTGAGCATTGTAAGGAGATATGATTCCTATGCTAGTTTTCTTCTTTGTCCTCACAAACTCTGCCAAAAAAAAAAAAATTGTTACACTACTAAGAACACACATAAAAATTAGGTGACATAGTTAATTATACAAGAAAAGGTGAGAAAACATAGCAACCTTTATAGAGGTTTCCAACAATCTCAGAAATAACTGCAGCTTCAACAGTGTTTTTTGTACTATGTCCCAGACCAATTTGTTCTCTGCCTTTAGCTACATTTATGAATGAATAAGAGCCATAGATTTCTCCTTCAAGGAATTTTTTGTTATAGCTTAAATTACTCAAAATTGGAGCATCAGAAAGCTTTCCTTCATAGAACTCTTCACTTGGAAATAAGCTAATTGAAGGACTCATCCTATACTGAATATTCAGCATATGCTTCTCATTTCCTAAAATCACCAACCTTTCAAACAAGCTTCTTCCGAATTCTGTCTTCTCAGCAATCTATAAGATTTTATTCAATTTAAAAAACATTAGACACATAAAAAATTATCAAGATTCAGTAAACAACAATTAAGATCACAAAAGTACTAACTATTTAGAAACAATGCTCAGTACCTTGCTTTTAACCAAGGCCGGAAGTTGTTTCTCGTCGCCGATTAAGACACAATGCCTAAGGCCTGGGAGCTGTAATGGTACGGTTGACTCGCATTCTTTAAGCTGGGCTGCTTCATCAACTACCAGAAATTTCAGTTGTGTCATTCCTTTTGTGAACAACTTTACAGAACTTGATGCTGTACAGAAAATCAGACAAGCATTCGACAAGCAAAATTTCTCAATTCCATGCTTGTCATTAGTCCTTGGAATGAAAACTGATTGAGAAAGTGAAGTTAGTATTCCAACACATAATTCTCTTTCCAGGCTTGGCCACCCCAAGTAGTCAAGAATTTCTTTTTCTTCATTTGCTTCTTCATCATCATCATCACTATAATTCAGAGTTTTCCTGTACGGAACATGATTCAAGGAACTTTCAAGGGATCTAAGAAAACCAAAAGCTCTAGTCATTCTCCTCACATCACTGATCTGAATAAAAGATGTTGGCATGTGTGTGTACAAAGTCTGCATACAGAACTCGAGTTTTCCTTTCAATTCCCTGTATTTCTTCTTCACAAATTGATTAAATGTCATTAAGCTTTCAATGAGAGAATGATACTTTTCTGCAATGTCACTGTATTTCATGTTCACAAATTCCTTCAATGTTTTAGAATCACCAAAGAGCCAGTTCCTTATTTTGTATAGGCTATACTGGAATTCAACAGTGCTGTTTTCTTGCTTCACAAAATCTTTGAATGGCATTAGGCCCTCCTCTTTCTGATACAATTTATAGAGCTTCTTAGGTTCCTTAATCAGTTGAATCATTGATTCGATGCTATGTTTCCAACCACTTAGTGGAGCAAAACACTTAACAAGATTATTCACACGATTTTCGAGAAAGATATCTTTAAGGCCAAGATAACTATCAACCTTCATTCTAGAACTATTGCCAAATAGCACTATGTCGCCAAAACCATATGATTCATGCTCAAGTGAATCCTTAACAAGGCTATGCAGCCTCGACGCAACCGCCATCACTGCCGTGTTAGTTGGAGCACATGTTAATGTCCTGACTCTAAGCTTCAAAAGGGAAAACAAGATACAAGCCACAGTCTTGGTTTTCCCAGTCCCAGGAGGTCCCCATACAAGGTTAATGGTGCTGTTATGGTGACATTTTGTCATGCTCACACAGCTTGAAACTGCATCTTCTTGTGATTCATTGAGATTCTGAGACTGAATCATATTTCTTATGCTTGAAGTGCCAATAACGTTTAGTTCTGAGGGGCATATTTGACATTTTCTTCCAATCTAGGAACAATAAAGAAAACATGTAACATGTTATTACCTCAGTGTTTTGAGCAATTAAGGGAATGACAGCCTTAGAAGCATTCAGATTATGATAAATTTAAAACAGTCCATATCATGCACTAGATTTATGTAATGTATTTACACCTAGTGAATCATAGAATCTCTAGATACATCAAATACTCATTTGCATAAATCTGTATTTACAAAGTAATTCACCATCAAACCAAAGTTAAAAAATGATATACAATAAACTATAAACATAACCTAAATACACAACCTCAATATACAGAATATATATATATATATTTTTTTCCCTTACCTTCGTGTCAGGTCTTAGCACCTTTTCAATAATGCTCATGTCTGCATCCTCTAGCTGTGAATTCAATGCCTTCCATATCCTAACATTTGTTAGAATGTTCATAAGATGCACAGCATAAAGCTTCTTAACACCACCACTTCTGTCATATTCATTCTTAGTCTCCATGAGCTTGGAGGACAAAATTGGAATTACATTGTCATATGCACGTTTTGGCCTAACAACATAACCAATATGGTAGAAGTTTTTGGGGCTGTTTAAATCATCTATGCATTTTGGTCTAACAGGAGTAAATGCAATAACATCTCCTAACATAAGCTCATATGATTTTCCAATTTCACCACCTTCTTCCACATCATCTTTATCTACATCATCATTATCACTAGTGTTCACCAATGTTAAGAGATAGAACAAATTCTTAGGAGGTTCGAAGAACTCTTTGTCCATTTTGACAGTCTTGATTTCGCAGAATCGAGCTCTAGACACTCCTTTCAAGCCTGAACATATGTCACTGCGTGTCTCTTCAATCAATGAAGGAACGAATGAGGTCATGTATTCTTTCACAGAATTGAATGTCTCTGGAATCTTAACAACCTGTTAAAAACACTGTTTCTTAAATTCATTTCTTAGCTTCACCAATATGAAAACAAAAAGAGAAAAGACTAAAATAACCTTGTGCTTGTAAAGATTATCATTCAGAACATCTTTGAGAGTCCAAGAAAAGACAATATCCAACAAACTGGATTCATCATCATGATCCTCCCTAGTTGTCTTTGACATCCTTTGCTAATTGATGAAGAACAAATCTGAATCAATTTCAAATAATAGCAAGAAAGCAAAACCATTAATCTTCTCTGATAGATATAGTGAAACTATTCATCACTTGTATATGTTAATGTTAATGAAGAATACTTACTAAAATGAATCTGGTTGTTGTAGACTTGTAGCGGTTGATGAATGAAAAAGACCCGGGTAGAGAAATTAAAGGAGCAACTTAAAGGTTAAGATGCAATTAGTAGTAATTATTGGACTATTTTTTTGGAAAATGTTAATTGCTTAATACTACAACACTAAAATCAACTACATTATGTATTTAGTAGTTTTTTACTAAAAAAAAATATTAGAAAATTAATAGCATTTATTATTTTTTACTGTAGTTAGTCAATAATATTTAAAAATATAAATTAAAAATATATTGTTGAATTGTTAGTAGTAATTAAAACATTACTTGGCAAATTAAACGGGGGAATGCTTTATTTATTTACGAGGCCTACTTAATTATTGGACTATTTTCTTGAAAAATATTAATTACTTAATACTACAAATATTAAAAATAATATTAAAATCAGCTACAAATATTAAAAATAATATTTGTATGCTAAAATTAGCTACAAATTCAATCCTTGTGTATTGATATATATTTTGTATTTTAATCTGAATTTTATACTAAGAGAAATAGTACAGAGTCAATAAAATTTATTGTTTTTGACAATAGCCAACTAATAATATTTAAAAATATAAACTAAAAATATGTTGTTAAATTACTAAATTAAAAGAATTGAACTAATGACTAAAAATATTAACCAAAAATAATAAATTTGACTAATATTTGAACTTTTTTTCTTAAACTAGTAGTTATTTTAGTGTATTGTGTATACCTAAAACCTAATATGGTTTATTATTACAATTGCTTTTATTTATAATTTATAATTTATAATAATAGTTTAATTTATAACTTGTATTTTATGCTATTATTAATTTATTATTATTGTTGCTGCTGCATAATATAATCTTGAACAATATTTTTCTCTCCGTGTTTATTTTTATTTTTATAATATATATTTCTCAAGACAAAATAAAAAAATATGAAACTAAAAAATCTAATACAAAATCGTCAGTTTATATATATATATATATATATATATATATATATATATTAAATAATTAATTAAAAAAATAAATAAACCTACAATAGACAAATAATTCAACTTGTATTAGTAATATAATAAAATTTTGGATTTAACTAATATATTGCCTAAATGTATATGTTAAACATGCCAATTAAAAAATATTATATAAAAATTAATTTTCAATAAATTTATTACAATAAAAGTTTTAAAATTTTTATTAATAATAGTATTAATATTAACATATGCACTAAGACATAATTCGTAATTGAATTTTAGTGTATATATTATATTATTATTGATAATTATTCATATTGCAAAAGCTCACAACCTAGTAGAACCTTCTTTCCTAAGGCATCTCTTCTCCTTATATGAGTATCTATTTAGAAAATAAATTAAAACTAATATTTTTCAATCAATATTTAGTCAACTTTATTAGTTTTTTTAGATTCTATTTTCAAGGTTATTAAAATAAAAAGTAATGCTAGTTAACTACTTTTTTCGATGAAAATCAACAAATTTTTTAGAATTATTTCGCTCATCTTAAATTTTATATTTTAAATTATAAACATATAATTCTAAATTTTACATTACAAACATAAATTCTAATATTAATTAATATTTTTAAAAGTTAATTTTTTTTATATTTTTTAAAATTATAGAGGTGAATTGTTGTTTTTATCCCATATTTTACTTTTGAATTTAAAGTTTAAAAGTGTCCTATGTTGCAGAAAGAGAAAAAGAAAAAAAAAATCCCTTTCACTATTTTTATTTTTTAGTCATCTGCTTAGCCTCTAAGTTTCTTTGCTTTCTCTCTCTTTTTGATACACATTCATATTCCCACCAATGAAAGAAACTAAACAACAGTGCATGAGAAAGCGACCAACTTAAATAACTTGCAATTGACTTGGCGTCAACCTTTGCTACTTTTTCATCTTTGTGTTAGGAGTGACCAACGCATTTCACTACATGTAATAACGAATACTTTTAAATTGAGGTAACGAGAGAAAACCAAATTTATGAGTTAACCTAACACCTCACCACTCAAATTTTGAAGTTTTGGAAGGAATGTATCTACACTAAAAAAAAGCATTTTGCTAAGATAAAGACAACAATTGAGAATTCTAAAATCTGGTTATTTTTATAGTTTTCAACTTGTTTTATTTCTTCTCTTTCATATTTTTTTTTATTGAATATTCTGATTTTTTTAGTTTTATCTTTTTTTGTTTCAATTAATGAAAAAAATGCATAAATGTAAGAATTTAGAGAAAAAACCATTAAAAAAAAGGCAAACAAATTTAATTTGGAGAAAAGCCAAAGATTATTTCAATATCTTTTGTAATTATTTTGAGAGATTTTTTTTGTTAAATTAGGTGAGTAGTATTGAGAGTCTAAGGAGTGAATATAACTAAATTAAGTTTGGTTAAAAGTAAGGGTGGCAATGGGTAGGATAGGGTAGGGTTTGGATCCAACCCTAATCCTACCTGCGGGTTGAAATTTTTATATAAATTCAACCATACTCTACCCGCGGGTTGAGAATATCCCAACCCTAACCCTACCCGCTCTTAATCCGCGGGTACCCGACCCTATCCGCGGGTTACAAAAAAGATACAACATTATTATATAACTTGATGATAATTTAAAATAAAACTGATTTTTATGTAAAAAAAATATATATTAAATTATCAATTAATGATTTTCTTTTAGTGACTAAGGATCTTTTGCATTTAGTGAGAGGTCTTTGATTCAACATCCACTTAAAACATATTTTTATATAAATATATAATATAAACATATATAGAGTGCGGGTTGGTCGGGTAGGGTTGAAGCTCAACCCGCACCCTACCCGACCCGCACGAGAACCCTACCCGCTACGGATCGGGTTGGATACCCACGGGTAGGGTACATATTGCCACCCCTAGTTAAAAGTTTAGTTTGTCTCGGATAGGATTAGGAAGAGAGGGATGCTCTCATAAAGACGCATAAAACGTCTTTTTTTTAAAGATCTTTTAATAATTAAAATTTAACACATATAATCACTTAAATTATGTTATTTTTGTCAAAATTAGGTCAGATAAATTAATTTGACCGAAAAATAGTGAATCAAATTTTGAATCCGTTTAAATTAATATTATTTTTTATAAAAAATGACTACAATACCCCTATTATATAAAATGACTAAAATGCTCTTATTATATATATTAATTTTGAGAATTCTAAATTCTAACCATTTTCTTCTCTATCGTTATAGGGTTAGAATTTAAAGTTTTCAATATATATATAGGGATATTTTAGTTGTGTTTTATAATAGGGATATTGTAGTAATTTTTTATAAAAAATATTAATTTATACCGATTTAAAAATTTAATTTATTAATTTTTTTGTTAAATTGATCCAGTCTAATTTTAATAAAAATAATACAATTAAATTAATTATATGTGTTAAATTTCAATTTTTAAAAAATATCTTTAAAAAAAGACATTTTTGACATCTTTATCTAAGTGACTCTCTTAGAAAGAATCCTAAAAAATTGGTAATTGTAATTATTGAAAAGATAGTAAAAATTTTATTATTGTTGTAGTGAAGACTGGATATACTACATTGTATAAGATGATTGAACCAAGATATATAGCTGTGTTTTTTTCTCTACTATACTCTATTTTCTATTAATTCATTATGAGACAAAAATAAATTGTTTCATGCATAATCAACTTCGCAGACACAGTAGATTCAAAGTTGTAGAAATTGTTTTATTGCTTAAATTTTAAAGCATAAAAAAGGTCATAGATTTAAATTCCCTTTTTTTGAGCCATTGAAAATCTTTAAATTTATATGTATATACTATAGTAAATATAAATATAAATAATGTACTTTATGTATGCGAATCTTTGTAAATGTGTTGTAAACTATTATTGTTTAAATATTGACTCAAAATAATAATATTTATCATTTAATATTATTTTTTTTATTTGGCTTTTTTCAGTATCCAGTCAAACAGAAAAAAGACTAATCAGTTTCGTTTAATGTTACCTTTTTGTTCCTATTTACTACAGCTAATTATTCTTCACTAGAGGTAATGACAATTTCAATACCCGAAAGATTCAAACGCTGACATTTTGGTACCTAACTATTGTTATTGACAAAAAGGTACCTGAATGATTAAAATTTTTGCCAAGCGTGTTCACGTGCTTGCCGGACCATAGCTCCGGTGAGTACGATGCTTATGTGGACACCGATTTTTGCTGACAAGATCAGTTTTATATTAGATGAAATTTGTAATTAAAATTATGCTTAGCCTACCTGAAAATTAAGTTAACCTAATTGAATATTGGTTTTGCCCCAATTTAATTTTGCCCTAAAACCCAATTTTGCTCTCTTCGTTCACTCGTAGAACACGATCCCAATCTGAAAGATGCAAGCAACTAGGGCTCGTGGAAAAGGTGGAACCGTGAGAAAGCACTCATTCATTCAAGCCTTCGACGTTGATAGTGGTTCAGGAGTTGTGAGTAAAATCTACGAAGGGTGTTACTTTTGTCCCCTTCCAGTGGTTCCGTTGAAGTCGAAGACAAGTAGCAACCCTGATAGATGGTTTCTACGTTGCCCTATGTGAAAGGTAAGCTTAGAATGTTGATGTATACGTGACGAAATGATGCAATCTTCTTGGGTTTATTTTCTCCATTTTTTCAGATTTAGTTTTTGATCGCACTCTGATTCATGAAATTTTTGTGCCATGCTAGAACACACAAAGACGTTGTGGATATTTTCAATGGTTGGATGAAATAGAAGAGCAATGTGTGAAAGGAGAAGTTTCTTCGGAGAATAGCAACATGGTGGGCATAGCAGACCCAAAGAAGAAAAGCAGAATCAATCTGGAACGTAGTGATGGCCGGGAAAGGGATAAGATGATGATGGTGCTTTCTATGGTGAATGACATGAAGGAGCAGCTGAAGAGGGTTGAGTTATTGTTGATTGTTATCTGTATATTGTTTGGGTTAAATCTGGTTTTGAGTCTGCTTTTGTTTCTGCTTTTGCACATTGCCAGAATGCTCCCTTAAGTTCCTTATCCTTCCATCGTTTGTTCAAGTTTCTCCACATATGCATACAACAAAATCTGTGTTTCACACCTGGCATCACATCCTGTAATGCTGGTATCAATCTCTGCATTCATAGGTAAACTCAGCAGTTAGCATTAATACATTTAAGTTACTCAAGTAAGAATATAAGAGCACCAATGATTGGATACAGTGCATATTACCTTCTGCTGGTCGGACATAAAAACCCAAGCATTCTCATTATAGTCCCCTATGTCAATATGTAAGTCCTCAAGAAAGAATCTCCAATTTTCCCGAGTTTCTGTATCCACAATACCGTATGCAATTGGGAAAAACTGGTTGTTCGCGTCTTGACCTACTGCTGTTAGTAATTTCCCTCCAAAGTAACCTTTCAGAAACGTCCCATCCAACACTATGAAGGGTCTGCACCCTGCTTTAAATCTCTGCTTGCAAGCAGCCAAACAAACATACAAGTTCCTAAACCTAGGCAACCCTTCCTGCTGTGGAGTAGTCCCCATGTTGGCTCTTGACCCAGGATTATCCTTGATGATTTCATTCAGATAGTCTCTAAGTCTCAGGTATTGATCCTTTTCCGTTCCTTCAATAACATTTTTGGCTTTATCCATAGCCCTGTACATCATCCTCTCATTAACTGAGATGTCATACTCCACCTTAAACCACTCCTGTGCCTCCCTTTGTAACATATTGGGATGTATTCTGAGTTTCGGTACCAGCTCCTCAGCAACCCAGGCACAACTCACTGACTTACTCTTGTTGCTTCTCGGACACGTATGCTCATCCACAAATGTCTTAATCTGAAACGAGGCTGGATAGTTGGTCCTCGAACAGTAACACAACCAAGGGCAGTCGGGGTCGTAGCAAATCACCATGTACCTCTTCTTCTCATTCCTAAGATAGAATACCTGTCTCCCAATTTGTATGTTGTACTTTTGCACTGCTACTTTAAAGTGTTCCATGGTCTCAAACTCCATGTTCAACTCCAGAGTAATTTTTCCAAATGGTGTATTCGGGTTATGTTGCAGAAAAACAGGTTCATCTTCATCATCAGATCCAGGAGGGCTATACAGTTCATCAGATTCGTATTGGTACATCTCAGGTCCCATGTCTCCATCTGCTCTGTTCGGATTAGGCACCTCTACCCTTGGTGTTTCATCATCCTTTCCAGGTACAGTCCTTTGCCTAGATGGTTGAGGCCGTGGATGATTTCTCCTTGTATTTGTCCTCTCATTTCTTTGTGTTTCTGTATCTATTAATACATCAGTTGATATATGTCAGCCATGATGCAATACTTATCCAAAAATGCTGTAACAAAATAGAAACAATAATTTTACCTGCTGCATTTTCTGTAGCTGGTTCCTCTGCCATCAACTCATCCACCACTGGTTCTTCAATGTTAGCACCTTCATTGGCAACATGTGCATCATAATCATTGGATTTATAAACCCAATACTTCTCCAAAAATGCTGTAACAAAACAGAAATAATAAATTTACCTGTTGCATTTTGAGTAGCTGGTTCCTCTACCCTCAACTCATCCACCACTGGTTCTTCAATGTTAGCACCTTCGTTGGCAACATGTGCATCATCATCATTGGTCTTGTGTGTTTGTTCATTTACTGTTTTAGCTTCTCGAGGATCACTCTCAGGCTGTTCAGATTCAGCAGCTCTTCTTTCTTGTGATAAACCACTGGGTGGTGGTCTTAGATGCCTCTTTTTCACCCTCTTAACAACTTTCTCTGGAGCTGCAGGTTGTTTAGTCTCTTTATCCCCATTCCCGTGATTCACATCATCATTCATAACACCACCCTCACATTTATCCGACTCGTTAACATCAACAGCCTCCTCAATCACAACTTCGTTCAAAAACTCCTTCACAACAACTGTCAAAGCCTTATTCAACTGATTAACCTCACCAGTGGCCTCATTCACAACTTCAGTTCCCTCTCATCACCAGGTGGATTGACCTCAGCCACACTCTCACTGCTACCATCAGACACCACATTGTCATCAATGATTTCAGGGTTGGCATCAATGGGGTGATCAAAATAGAGATGGACAGTGTTGTCATTTTTAATTGCACTCTCACACATCCTCATCACTTCAGCATCTATCCTAAGCACTCTAAGACCCTTACCTAATTCGAAACCAGGTTCTAGCCAATACGCCTCATTATATCCAGGGTAACCCAGGTCTAAAAATAACCCCTCAACAAAAAATAAATTACATGTCTCCACATTCACCCTGTGTATCTCAGTTACTAAACCCCCTTCGTATATCACATTCCCATCTCTAACCCTTTCAAGCAACCCATGTGATGATATACAAACGTAACTACACAATCCATCTAAGAAATAGTAGAGAAAAGATACAATGAATAAACAGGATGTCACCAGCAAACAAAATAAACCAGAACTTAAACAAAGATCATGAAGCAGAACGTACCTCTTCGTAGGGTTGCTCCTTGCGAAGAATGGTGATCCAACGATGTCACTTGAAAACCGTTACCCTTGATTCGACAATGTCTCTCGCCTAGTATCGTTCTTCTTCGCGCCAAGCTTCCAGAGCAACGTCTCTCCCTCTCTACGTGACATTTGAATTTCACTAGTAGTGACACACTAACCACAGTAACTCAGTAACTAGTAACAACATTTGCTAATTGGGTTTTAGGGCAAAATTAAATTGGGAAAAAACCAATATTCAATTAGGTTAACTTAATTTTCAGGTAGACTAAGCATAATTTTAATTACAAATTCCATCTAATATAAAACTGATCTTGTCAACAAAAATCGGCGTCCACGTAAGCATCGTACTCACCGAAGCTATGGTCCGGCAAGCACGTAGACACGTTTGGCAAAAATTTTAATCATTCAGGTACCTTTTTGTCAATAACAATAGTTAAGTACCAAAATGTCAGCGTTTGAATCTTTCGGGTACCAAATTGGACATTACCTCTTCTTCACTACTATTTACTAATGTGGTTCGAAGTTTTGTATTGTGGACGGTTCTGTTTCCTTCATTAATAGTGACTGGCTGACTGCTATATACGTCAACAAAATAAAGAAAAAAAATTGTGACTCGTATTCTTTATTTGTGTCATTTAGAATTCAGAGAGAAAAAAAAAAGGATCAAGGATGTTGGATATTATGTTCTCATGGACTCTCCATGATGTTCTGAACCACAAGCTCTACAAAGACAAGGTCTTTTTTATTATTATTGTTTTATGTTCAATATTCTTTAGCCTTTGATATTCTTACATTATTCTATTTATTTATTTAGTAAGTTTTCTGTTTTTGTTCTGTTTTTAAATTTTTAACATAGTGAGGAAACAAAATGTAGAATTGAAAGAGTGCTGTTCTTCATAAGTACAAAGTTGCTCCTGTATTTTTAATCACAAATTCGCAAACTAATTGTATTCTTAATTTCAACTTCTCTTCAAAAAGATTAATACAAGCATTGCTTTTCTGCTGTAAGTAGATAATGAAATTTCTTAGCAAGAAAGGAAGCACTACAACTTTGTAATATAATAGTTATAGTTATATATTATGCCTCAAATGATGTTAATCTTATTATCTATTTTGGTTGCACTTTCTATTCCATTTTGATCTTCTAGGAGATAAAATGTTTTTCTTCACAGGTTCAGAAGATTCCACTCTCACTCTCCTCAACAAAAGAGTACTTGAACTCATTTATTTTCCCACTGATTGAGGAAACTCACAGTGATCTGTGCTCAGGAATAGAAGGTGTTTCTCAAGCTCCATTTTGTGAGGTCATGACGATTCAAAGGTCCAGGGACTTCAAACCTCCCAAGGCCTTGTTCTATAAAATGAGAGTAAAGAAGGTCACTGAAGAAGTTCAAAATGTTGAGAAATATGAACCTGAATTTGGAGACATTGTTGCTTTCACAGATGTTAGACCAAAAGGGATATATGACTTGAACAGGCCTAAAATGCAATACCATATTGCTTATATTTGTGGATCAGAAGATGAATTTACTGATGAGATTGATGTACTTTCATCTAAATGCTTGGATATGGATTCTGAATTTTCCGGGAATATTAACGAAACACAAAAGCTCTGTGTTGTATATTTGTTGAACATGACCACAAATATTCGCATTTGGCGAGCACTGAATGTTGATGAAAAGATAAACATTATTGAAAAAGTTCTGCAGCATGAGCCTAATTCAAATGTAAGTTAAGTGTTATTTAAAAAGCATATTGATGCTAGCTGCAAATGGAAACATTTTCTACATGAGACTCATTTTATAAATGTTCATGCATTGATCTCTGATTTCGATATGCTGCTAATTTTGTTGAATCTATTTGATTTCTTATTTTTATTTCCAATGGTTATACCATATTTTACAGATTGAAGAAGTCTGTCAGATTTTTTGCTGTTCTGGAGAAAACATGACTCAGTCTCCAGCTCAATCTTCAGCACAAAGCATAATCCGTGCTCAGAATCTGAATGAATCTCAAAGAGATTCTGTTCTAAGCTGTGTTGCTATGAGCAAATGCCATTACAGTCATAATGTTAAACTTATATGGGGGCCCCCGGGAACCGGCAAAACAAAGACTGTTGCTTGCTTGTTATATTCATTGCTCCGGTCGAAGATCAGAACATTGACATGTGCTCCAACTAATAATGCAGTGTTGACCGTGGCGTCTCGCCTGCATAGTTTGTTTAAGCAGTCACAGAAGTTTGATACTTATGGCCTTGGTAACATTTTGCTATTTGGCAACAAAAACAGAATGAAAGTGGACAATTTTCCCGGTCTTGAAGATGTGTTTCTTGATTATAGAGTGGAAGAGCTTTTAAAGTGTTTTATGCCATTAACCGGGTGGAAGCATCACTTGGAACTTATGATCAAGTTACTGAAGAACCCCAATCAACAATATAGGTGTGAACTGAATGATAAGGAGGATCTAATGTCATTGGAAGAATTTGCTAAGAAAAGTGACAGCAATGTAAAACGTGCATATTCTTCATACAAGAGAAAAGTGAAGAGTTCTAACCTTTTGACATTTGAGCAATTTGTTGAGAAGAAATTCGATGGCATTGTAGAGTCTTACAATTTGTATGTTGAAGATAAAAAGATGAGTACCTCTGGTATGACGATGGAGCAATTTGTGAAGCAATGGTTCAGTTACATTGGAGGTAGGCTCAAGTTGTTCATGAAAGCCTTGTATACTCACCTACCAACAGCTATGATTTCATTCAAAGTGGTAAAGAAAATGTTCATTGCTCTGGATTTGTTGAAATCTTTGGAAACTTCGCTGCGCAATACCAAGTTCAAACGAGACTTTCATCAATGTAAAGATGGAAAAAGCCTACAAAGCATACTAAGTTCACTATCACTTTCAATTTCGCTTCCTTGGTTCACAAGCAAAGATGGCATGTCAATGTTTTGCATTTAGAAAGCATGCTTAGTATTTCGTACTGCATCAAGTTCTTCTAAACTGCATACTCAAGAAGGGGAAAAGTTCCGGTTTGTAGTTATTGATGAAGCAGCACAGCTGAGAGAATGTGAGTCAGCAATTCCATTGCAACTTCCTGGTCTTCAACATGCTGTTCTCATAGGTGATGAAAGACAGCTTCCTGCATTGGTTAAAAGCAAGGTACTTTGGATGCTCAAGCACTAAAATATAGGGAAAAAGAGTTGTTTACTTGATTATCATATATGAAATTAGGTCACAAAAATGTGAGTTTGGTTTAGATTCTGAAATCTTTTAAAGGAAACTTTCTGGTGCACAAGCATCCCGTGTTAACGCAAGATCCGGGAAAGGGCCACACCTAAAGGGTATAATGTACACAGCTTAACCTAATAATTATATCGGTGGTTGTTTCCATGGTTTGAACCCGTGTTTAAAACACCCTAACCAAGTAGTTTTGCTTGTTTAATCTTTTTAAATATTCTAGTAGATACTCCTTTGGTTTAGTAACTTAGTTGTTTTGAATTTGTTTATTATTGAAGATCATTATCTAATATGATAATTGATCAAATTTTAGATAGCTAATGCGTGAGCATCTTCTCTATCTTTTTCTAATGAATTTGTATTTTATTTGTTGAGTTTAATCAAGAATTAATTATCTTTTAGCCACTATGGATGTTACTTTGAGTCATGTGCAATTCTGTTTATTTTAGGTAGCATTTGGCTGAATTTGATGGAGTTTCCGCAGAAAAAGAGAAGGCGAATAATGCTATCAACCCTGACTTCTCTGCATTCAAACCTGAATAACTCGAGCTACAGAGGTTCAATGAACGTGATTTTAGTGGCGTTGAAAAGCTAACTTTTAGAATTTTCCAACGATATATAATAGTTTATACTTCTTCTCCAATCACACTGCCAAGGCTGCGCCTAACTTGAGATTTCTCAAGTTCTCAAGTTAGGCGCAAAACATTAATAAGCATGCATAAGGATTAGGCCTCCATCAAGTTAGATGCAGCCCATGGCCAAGTTAGGCGCAGCCATCAAGCCCAACACGCCCTTCCTCATTTCATTCACACCAAGTAAGGCGCAGCCCATCACCAAGTTAGGTGTGGATCCTGCGAAGCAAGTGGTCCCCACCCATTAATTGAAGACGTGCTGATTGCTATAATTAATTATGATTTAAACTTTAATTTTTATTTTAAAAAATAGGAAAAGATATTATTTAGTTTTAAAAATTATAATTTAAATTAATTAGGATTAGATATAAAAGAGGATTGGAATTAGTTAACTTTTCATTCCACCTGAGCAAAACATTATTCCATTCCAATTTACAATCCTAGTTTTCTACTCTGAACCATGAGCAACTAAACCTCTATTGTTAAGGTCTATTTGTATGGATTGATTTTATTGCTTTTTCTATTTTAATTCATGTATGGATTTATAATTTAAGAATTGTTTTCGCTCTTTATTTTATGAATTTGGGTGGAACGGAAGTATGACCCTCCTTCTATTTGAGTTCTTGTATAACTTGGAAAAGCTTTTCACTTGAACTGCTTGAAAATATATTCTCCTAAATTTTAATTATCTGAATTTAACAGGATACGTAACATATAATCCTTTTATTTTTTGGTAATTAGAGTTTTTGTGCCATATAAACTGGAAATTGATCATCACCCTCTAATTGAAATTAATTGACCAAGGAATTGGTTGTTGATGAATTTTAGAGGAGACTAGAAAGGTCTAAGGAATTAGGGTCTAGTCACATATAGTTTGCCATAAATTAAATCCTACATGATTAAAATAGTTAGTAAGAAAAGTAAATCCGGAAAAAATAGATAACTTTTGTTGAGTTAAGAAATTAACTAAATTAATTAGTGATGACAAACATTATTTTTGGCAAAATAAATAATTAGAGTTGTTTAAATTAATAAGTATATGTTGCTGATTATTTATTATATGTTGCAGGCCAAAATCTGATTTACAGCCCAACTTGAATGGAAAATAAAACAAGGCAAATGGGTTGAATGGTAAGTGTGAATAAAGACAAGCCCAAGTCATTTATTTCAAACAAAATTCATCAAAGAAGCATAGCAAAGCACCAACGGGTTGAAGTAGAGAAGAACCCGATCCAAGCCTGAAATTGTTTTTCAATTTCCCACCATCTTGCTCCAACCAAAGCAACGTTCCTCTCCTCTCTAATCAAGTCACATCAAGACTTCAGAAAAGTAAGAAAGAGAAAGAGAAGAAAAGTTTCCTCCATAAGCCAGTAACCAAAGAAGCAAGAAAGAGAAAATCTAAGCTTGAAGCACAGAAGCTAAAGCAGAAAATCTAATCCAAATCAAGCTTAGGTTAAAGGTAATCCATCTCATCTTGCATGCATCAGATCTTCATCCCTTCTTCCCAACTCTCTGCACTATCCGAAAATGGCATTCAAGGTAAAGTTGATCTCTGTTCTTTACTGCTACAAATCCACGGTCACAAGAGATTCTTGGGGACCAAGTTGCATCTCTATGGTTCAGATTTGGTTGACCATTGGAAGACAATCTCGGTTACTCCTACATGGCTTTCGGTCAAGTTGGAGAAGTCAGAAGCAAAGATCCTACTTTGATGTTTGAGAAGAAAAAGTGAGCTTGTGGGTTGGTAAAGCTCAAGGCTCAAGGTGTTGACCTTGGAAGAAGAACCAAGGAACATGCAAGGAGATAAAAAGAAGCTTGCTGTTCATTCAGAAGCAAGGAGAGAAAACCAGTGAATAGAGGTTTTGTTCTGAGAAAGCTCTTTGAAGAAGTTCAACTAACTGGACAGTGTAACCTAATCAAAGGTGCATTTCGCCAGTATGACGAACTGAATCAGAGGCTTGCTAATCTGGTTTTTCGCATAGCATAGAGGATGTAGATGAAGTCAATCTCCTTCATGTTTTACAGATTGTAATGTACTTTTCTATGTTTATCTTTCTGTAATTTCTTGTGAGAAAAGGCATATTGAGAGAGCTCAAGTAAAAGCCATGAGTGGAAAAAGGCTGAGGAAAACACTTGAGAGAAAAGCCTAGAGTTATTTTCAGATTTCTTTAGGTGTGTTTATGTCTTGTATCTTGTACCTGTGAGGTATCCCTTTCTTAGTTGGGTTAGCACTAAGAGGTATAGTTAGGTATTAGCATAGCCAATGTCAAGTTAGGTCAGAACTTGAGTGTGAAAGGATTGGGTCAATCCTGTGTTATTGGTGTATGTAATACTGTTAACTATAGTGAAATTCTTCCATAGTTGTGGAGGATACTGGATGTAGGTTGCATAGCACAAGGCAACCGAACCAGGATACATGCTGGTGTTAGCTTTTCTCTTCTCTGCTGTGTTCTGTTTTCTGATATTCATGAGACAAAACTAAATTGTCTCATAAATTTTCGCTGCTGAGTTCAAACAGAATCAGAATTACAAATTTGTTTCTAAGGGTAAAAACAGCAACTGAAAAGGAAGGCATAGATTCAACCCCCCTTCTCTAAGCCTACCACAACCTTCAACTTTAAAACCTTAACTGTCTTCTCTATATTTTATTCCCAACTTATTTACTTACCTTTCTTCAATATTCTTTACATTGTTTAATGTCTTTTGAACTCCTAATATTACTTTCTGTTTGTCTGACTAAGCCTATCACTCAATTATTGTTGCTTGATCCATCAATTCTCGTGGGATCGACCTTCACTCACCTGAAGTATTACTTGGTACGACCCAGTGCACTTGCTGGTTAGTTTGTGGGTTATAAATTTCGCACCAATAGCTGAGAAGGCTGAATTTGGAAGAAGTTTGTTTGAGAGATTGGTATTGTTGGGAAAAGAGAGGCACATGCTTAATATTCAGTATAGGATGCATCCGTCAATTAGCAAATTCCCAAGTGAAGAGTTCTATGATAAGCAACTTGCTGATGCATCCATTGTCAAATTAACAAGCTACAATAAACAATTCCTTAAAGGGAAAATGTATGGCTCCTACTCTTTCATCAACATATCAAGGGATAAAGAGCAGTCTAATCATGATCATAGTTTGAAGAACATTGCTGAGGCTGCTGCTGTCTCACAGATTATTCAAAGCCTTAGAAAAGGTTAGCTTATCTTTCTCATCATTTGTAATTAAGCTTGAATATCCTTTAGTCCCTATAAATATAGGTCATTTTAATTTTAGTCTCTATAAAACTTTTGCCATGATCTTGGTACCTCTTTTTTCTTAAACTGTGTTTAGTCTTACCATGTCATTAGAAATTATAGATATTTTAAAGAAAAATAATTAGAGTTCTAACCAATCCTTTTAATTTTCTTCCTAATTTCTAAATAAAAAAGTTTTGATGTTTTCGGAAAATAAGATATATATTTGAATTTTTATTCATTTAAGTATTAGGAGGATAATTAAGAGGTTGGATTAAGACTCCTAGTTATTACTCTATTTTAAAATATTTATTTAGTTCATTCAAATAACAAGAACATTATTTTTTATCTATACCAATATTTCCTAAATTTTCTTGATTATTTATAATATCTTAATTTAATATGAAGTTTAGATGATAGGAATCAAGGAACTTACCTATAGAAAAATGAGAAACCAACACCAAGCAAAACCTTTAATGGGACCAAAATAATTTTGAAACATTTAAACACACAATTATAGGGAATAAAAACATTGTTAAACCTAATATGATATATATATGATATTATTTCTTTTCCCTCTCTTGCCAGAATGTTTTCATGAAATCCAGAAGACCATAAAGCAATACATTTCAGACAGTGATCCTAACTTCTCTGTGAGTGTTCGTTCTGTTGATGGTTTTCAAGGTGGTGAAGAAGACATAATTATAATATCAAGTGTGAGATCCAATGGTGTTGGAAATATTGGTTTTCTTTCAAATAGACAAAGAACAAATGTGGCATTCACAAGGGCTAGGTATGCCACTATTAAAAGATAGTTGTTTTTGCTGATATGATATTACATGATTAGATCTACGTGCAAAAGTTAAATTAAATTCTATTATATAACTGAAAATAACCAACTTTATTAATTATGTGCATTTTTGTAATTTAAGATTTCATACACTAAGAAAAATGTACCTACATGAATCCATTATATACTGTAGATATATGTTATGATCATGCTCTAAATGGTGAGATTTAGTTCTTTTTTATTGAAAAACTTTTGGTTTGGTTTTATGCACAGATATTGCCTTTGGATATTAGGAAATGCATCAACATTGATAAACCGTAACAGTGTATGGAGGGAACTGGTTCTTGATGCTAAGGAAAGAAAATGCTTTCACAATGCTTATGAGGATGAGAAACTGGCTCGGGCCATTGAGAATTCCTTGTGGGACCTTGAACTTGATTCACTGGAGGCACCATTCAAGAAACTAAGTCTATGGAACAATTCAAATACAGCTTCTACTTCTTTTAGGTATGTGGAATCTTATAACTTGCAAACTTTATAATTTATATGTATGTTCATTTGAATATAAATTAATGTGTATATCATTATAGGTTAGTTTTCAACATGGGCTCATATGAAATTGAATTATTACTACTTATGCCTGGACAAAAATAATTAGAAACATATTTTGGTTAGTATTTTGTATTGCATTGAATTAACATATTTTTGTAAATCTTATATTGTTGAAAAAAAATGTAACAAATTAATATAAAAAACAGATTTTAGAGAACACATTGTATATTTCTGGTGTTTATTTTATAACGGTGGATTGTAATTTTTGTGATGTTCTCTTTGGGCACTTTGGGCAGAGCACATACAAAAACGTGAACGGCAGGATTCGAACCTGCGCGGGCAGAGCCCACATGATTTCTAGTCATGCCCGATAACCACTCCGGCACGTCCACTTTTTTGTTATATTTTCGTGTAATATCATATTTAATAGACTATTTTATTTTCACCATCTTTTCATATATTAAAATAATGTAATGGAAAACATGGATTAATAATGGTGATCGAAACGTGAAACAAAATGAAAACATGGATTAGTGCTTGTTTTTTATATGAAAAATGGAAAACATGGATTAAGTCCTGAAAACTTTAAATATTACGTGTACACCAAAATTTAATCATCATGTATATGTATTTATATATATATATTTATTGTGTAACTCATTTTTAATATATATCTTATATTACAATATATATTCTATACAAATGATTGATTTTATAATTAATTTTGTGTATGTTTATATGTGTTTAATATAATATTTTAATAAATTAATCAACTACTAAAATAATCAGAATTTTTTGCAACAAAATAATTAAATTTTTTTTATGAACACAAAAATGAACCACTAAATTCTTAGCCACCACTGTACATTTTTTTACTTTTTTAGTTTTATTCATATTTTGATTATATTATTTTAAAAAAAAAAGGTTTTTACCATTCCTAAAATTACCAATGTCACTCCCATTTAACTATATTTTCATTAAATTTACTAAAATACATTCTATTATCCCTTAATTTCTCTAATTCTCTTTGCACCCACTAATGCAACCCGGGGTTTTCAAGAAGCTTATTTAGATTAGTAATTTTGGAGTGACATACATTATCATTCTCTTATTTTTGAAAGTTGATTATAAAAGTGAAAATGAGTCATTCCATATTCTTAGATAAGCTAATAATTTTTTTACTGATTTTAACTAATTAAATATTGGATTATTCAAAGAATATTAAGTATATTAAATTAGTGATTTAATTATTTTTAGTAAACAACATTTTTTACTTGAGAAATGTTAACTATATATTATATGGGCTCTGATCATAGTCTCCGAACACAAAAGCACAAAAGCAAAGATAATAAAAGAACAGAGGACCATAAAAGCACCATTCTTTGTATTAATTCTTATCCGTTGTACTAATTCTTTTTGCTTTACGTGATTGTGTTTGTTACGGACAACCTTGGATCAACAAAAGCACCATTCTCTGATTCTGATTCCCTGCAACTTCAATGGCACCCAAAAGGGTTCTTCTAATTGCTGGTAACTTTGTTGAGGACTATGAGGTACACCTTCATCTCCTTTCTCTCTTCAATTCCTTATATATAGTAGTAGTAAATTAGAAATATCTTTTTAAACTCAGAAATTGAGTCTTAAAGTCTTAACTACTTATTCATAATTATAAGTATATACTATGATTTAAGAGTTATGATTTTGTAACATAGTATTTGTTGGAATAAATTAATTTCAATATCCCAAATCATCTATATTAAATCATCAAAAATATATATCATACTCGAATGCGGAAGCGTACCTAAATTCATAAATATAAATCATACGACCGGAAGAGTTTGGATCTTGTGGTTCTTTCGATCTTCCTCAACCAAAGCCTTCTGTATTTCTAGGAGGCTGAATCGCAACTCTTTTGATAGAAAAGAGCAACAAAGGCAACTTTGGTATCTTGGGGACCGAAACCCTGAAGGTCTATTTATATTTTAGCATGGCACCCATTAAACCCTTAAACCCAAATAAAATAGTATATAAAGCCCAAAAGATAATATATCTAAAATCCAAAAAGATAATTATATAAAGAACAAAAGATAATATCTGGTTTTATTCTCATTTAATTCCAAATTAAAAGTAATAATGACTTATTCAATTAGCATTTAAAACAATAAATGAAATCATCATTATATAAGTCATTTAATTTAAAATAACATAATTTGTGATTATAATTAATATATGTATTGTCCACAAATAAATTAGGAAATTAAATAATTTCCTAACACATCAATGTGAAGTTGTGAACTTAAGTGTTTCTCTTAGTGTAACAAAATTTTGATGTTGAAAATGATGGTACTACTTGAAACTTTTACTATTGTAGGCCATGGTTCCATTTCAAGCACTGCAAGGCTATGGTGTCGCCGTCGACGCCGTTTGTCCTGGACGGAAGGCCGGTGATTTCTGTGTAACCGCCACTCAACAGATGGCTGGTCATCAGGTCTCTCAGCCATGCTAAAATTCATTTCAATTCTTGATACTTGAATTTTCTAATGGGTTTGGTTTTTGTTATTGAGCATACCATGCTATACTTTTCATCTTGATGCTTGATTTGTTTTCCCTTTGTACTAGATTATTATTTTCTTGACTTTGCCATTGAGTTTTACAAGCTAGGGGTATGTATGGTTTGTATCTTCATTTTTTTTTCCATTTTCGGTATTTTCTAATTTTAGAATATTTTGGAGAAAAAAGGTGAAATGTTGAAAGAGAAAATTTTTTAGGATCAGCAATTTTTAGTATTTTTTGTATAAATACTAATTTGTCTTTAATAAATAAATTTTACTAATTCATGTTGCAAATTCTCAAAAATATGAATACAAACTGTGTTGATTCATGTATGCAAATTCTGAAAAATATAGATACAAATTATATTCTTCTTATATACAAAATTCATGTGAATATAAATATAAGTACAAATTATTACTAACAAAAAATAATGTAGCATTGTTTATATTAAAAGCCATAAAATTTCGTTTCCCTTTCAATTTTTTTTTTCACGAAATAAAAACGCAAACCAAATGCCTGAAGTTTTGATCTTTGATGTTGATATTGATGTCCTTGGCACTCAGACTTACTCAGAAACACGCGGTCACAATTTCACTCTGAATGCAACATTTGATGAGGTTGAAGGCTCAAACTATGATGCATTGGTGTTACCTGGTGGCAGAGCACCAGAGTATCTTACTCAGAATGTGCGCGTGGTGGAGTTGGTGAGGGAGTTCAGCACTTCAGGGAAGCCTATTGCTACCTATTGTCACAGCCAGGTGCTTCTTGCAGCCGCCGACGCGCTCAAGAACCGGAAGATCACTGCATATGCTCCTGTTGGACCTACATTGATAGCTGCTGGTGCTAATTGGGTTGAACCTCAAAGCTTGGAATCATTTGTGGTGGATGCTAATATCATTTCTTCTGTTTGTTATCTTGCACATGCACAAAGCATTCATCATTTGGTTAAGGCTATGGGAGGGACTATAACTGCTACCAGCAAGAGAATCCTCCTTCTTTGTGGGGTATGTTTTCACTTGATTTTTTTTTATTTATTTATGTTGCTAAAGGTAGAAAATCAATGTGTAAAAAGTGTTTTCGGTTCTTAACCATTTATTCGAAAGACAAAGTAGCCGTCTACAGTTTAAAAATTCTTAACCGGCCTGTAACCATTCAAGTAACTGGTTTAGGCAGCCCTTGACACATCAGTAAGTCACCGTTTACAAGATCGCTTAGACCAATTACTTGAACGATTGAAAATCAATTAAGGTTTTCAAATGATGAAGAACTGCTTTTTTTTCATCGTGCAAATGATTAGGGATCGAAAAAGACATTTATTCAAAATTAATTCATGTTTTGAGGGTACACGTTTGAGTAGCAAGTGTGAGGGATTAGTCACATAAGAAAAAACAAGAGTACATAGAATGAGAGACCTATAAATTTATGCTGCTTAGAGTGGAAGATTATTAGTACACAATGACATGCATGCCGTTAAACTAAAATTCAGGATTACATGGAAGATTATGAAGTGATGGTTCCCTTTGAAGCCCTTAGAGCTTTAGGATGCCATGTTGATGCTGTTTGTCCCAAGAAGAAATCTGGTGACACCTGCCCAACTGCTATTCATGATTTTGAAGGTTATCAACATTTCACTGAGAAGCCAGGGCATGACTTTGTTCTGAATGCTACCTTCGGCGACGTGGATGCTTCCGGCTACGACGCGCTTGTCATTCCCGGAGGTAGAGCCGCCGAGTATTTGGCCTTGAACGAGACTATCATCTCTTGGGTGAAGCATTTTGTTGAAAGCAATAAGCCAATTGCTGCAATCAGCTATGGACAACAGATTTTGGTTGCTGCTGATGTCCTCAAGGTATTATTCATGTATTTATACACAAATACATTATAGCTAATTTAGTGACTGATTTTTTGTGTGCAGAGTATTTTTGTACAACTTTTAATATATTGCATATATGCCTAGCAAAAAGCACTTGACACATTATTCACTTTCTTACGGATATTGTATATTTTGTTGAAAGTATCCCAAACAATTTAAACCAAGTATTTATTCTCTAAATTCATTAATCCAAATCAGTATCACATTAATTAGTGTTTAATTTCTCTGAACTCTTGTTTTATCTGCAAGTATCAAGTGACATAACTGACATGCATTAAAATATGATGAGTATATAATATTTTATTTATTATATGGTGACATTATTTCACTTCTTGTTGTAATAATAGGGAAGGAAAGTAACTGCATACCCTGCAATGAAGCTTAATATGGTATTAGCAGGAGCAACATGGATTGAACCAAATCCCATTACACTTTGCATCACTGATGGAAACTTAATTACTGGTGCTTCATGGCTAAGTCACCCTCACTTCATTTCTCACCTCATGGCATTACTTGGTATTAGTGTTTCTTTCTAGTTTAGTAGTTTGCAACGGAATCTATAATAATAAAGTATGCTTGCATGTTAGCCAAATGAGCCTTAGCTCAAGTGCCATTTAGGTCCTCCACTATATGTAACCAAATAAAAAGAGAAAATAGAAAAGCTTTGTATCCATTTCTGTGTGCAATTTCTTTTTCCCACTAATGGAATATGAGAAATGATTTTTCGTTCACCAAGTTTTCGTATGAAGAGTTGATATCAATTTTTAGTGGGTGGATAGCGGTGGATATTATTGTGGTGACTAAAGTTGTTAGGTAATTTTGGTAATATTTAAAAATATTTTTTAATTTGAAAAATAAAAGTTAAAAGTGTTGCAAAAATATAAAAAAATATATTATCTTAATTTTATATTACTTAAAAAAAAAGTATTGCCAAAATTATATATTCACAATAACTATTATAATGATGATCATCTTAAATTTTACCTTTTATTGTGTGAGGATTTTGATGTAGTTCTTACTACACTTTAATTCTTGATGTCCGGTTTTAAATTATATTTAGTATTTATAAACAAAGAGTTAACCTTCATTTTAGTTCTTGAGATTAATTAGTTGTAGTGATTTAGTTTTTGACTTTTCAATTGTTACATTTTAGTCACATAGATTGGTATATTTTCTGTCATCAAAACTCAACGCTATTAGTGACGTGGCTCAAGTTTTGTTATGCTAGACATATTAAAGTAACGTTGTACGCGTTTTAGCGTTTGAGGGTTTGAATAATTAGTATTGTTCAAAAGGAAGGAGTATAACGTTTTAGTATTGTTTAAACCCTCAAAGGATGTTATTTAGTGCCTTTTTTAGCGTCAAAATGCATACGATGTCATTTTATTATATCTAGCATAATAAGCTTTGAGCCACATCACTAACGACGTTAAGTTCCGACGATAGAAAATATACGAAAGACTATATTGGTGTACTTTTTTAATTTGGAAGACCGAATTGTAACAACTAAAAAGTTAGAGACTAAATCAATACAACTCACTAATCTCAGAGACCAAAATAGAGTTTACCTCACAAAAATTGTGTGCGCAAATAATATCATTGATCGCTAAATATTTTGTATAAAAACAATGAAGTATACTCTTCATTAATAGTACGAGGTCCAATTTGTTTGACAAGAAAGTAGGTAGAATGTCCATTGGTTTAGATGTCGGAAGAGTATACAACCTACAACCTTATCTAAACCTAACTCTATTTTTACGTCGTCCACCCTTCTTCTCCCATTCTTCTTCACGCCGTTCACCCTCTCTTTCATCTCCTGCTCCAGTAACATCGTTGCACCGCCCCCAATCGATGTCGATCACTCTTCATCGCAGCAAGGAGCTACATCTCCTCTCGCCGAAGGCGAAGACCCCAACCCCCACGATAGGAGCTCCGAAGCGCCATCACTGCGCTGCGCAGCCCGATCCCGCCCCTGAACCGATGCTGAACATTCTCCTGCAGCCGCAAGGAGCTGCCATCCCCCTTGCCGAACTAAACAGCGTCGCGGCGGCGCGAGGAGAGATGCTACATGCACGGAGAGTCGCCCGTGTCAGAGCGAACACAATTGGATGCAGAAGGAAACGATGCAACGGAGAGAGCAGTTGGGGAAAGACGATGTGGCAGGCGACAGTCAGTTTATGTTAAGGGGGACTCGAAATACCAGAGGGATGATATGGTATCCGCTGGAGGAGAAGTTGCTCTACAGGTTGGTTTTTTAACTAGCACGTGTAGTATTAATTTTTCAAATTTTCAAAAATAAAATAACGGTTCCGCTAGGTAGATAACAGAGATTGTGAACAATGGATTGCACTCTCAGCCCATAAAAAGACAAAAAGAAAAGTCCATCACAAATTACCCTCTTAAAAATTCTACTTTCACCTTTTACATTTTAACCATCCACCTTCTAACCCTTTTATCGTCGCATACCCTCTCACAAACCCTCATTATGTCGTCGGTCCTTCCCTACCAGACAGCCTCAGCGTCGTTGAGCTTCTTCTCCATCAAGAACGTCGGTTTAGAATGAAAATAACCATCCACATACCTAGTAAAATGAACATCTAGCAAATTTTATTGTATCTACTTAAATCCAATCTAAATTAAATAAACATCCACCTTAGAATAAAAATAACTATCCACATATCTAGTAAAATAAACATCCAGCAAATTTTTTTGTATCCATTTACATCTAATCCAGATGTTTATTTTTCTTGCAAACAGGATGTTTTTTTTCATGCAAATGGAATTTTTGTTCTTAACGCGAATCACATCCAGAAAAGGGGAAGAAGAAGAAGAAGAGGAGGAGGAGGAGGAGGAGGAGAACCACGACTGCAGAGGGAGGATGGCGACGAGACAGCAACAACATCGCCCAAGAATGGCGAGGTAGCTGTAGCGGCTCCCGTGGAACGCGAGATAGCCGCAGTGGCGCATGGAAAACGCGCGTGATGGGATGAACGGATTGATGGCTCCATCGATGGTTCATTCTCCAATGGCTTTTACCGGGAACTACGGGACCTTGGAATGACAAACCAGCACGACGCAGCAGCAACTCCACGAGAGGGCGACGCGACACCGCAGTAATGCCACCAGGGAAGAGTGGCATGAAAACAGCAACTGCAGCGGATGGGCCAGTGGAGAGGGAGATGCGTCGGGCTGACCGGCGGAAGTGAAGGCGTGTCAGGCTGAGCAGCGACGGAGAGGACCATCGGCATGAACGACGATGTGAGTGGAAGAGAAAAAGGAGTGTTGAAATGGAATGAGAACGTGATGTGACGGTATATTATGAGGAGGTTACGTTGCCTAACCCTAATAATTTAAATTTAAAAATTGATTATTCTAATAAATTAAAAATCTGATTTTAATAATTAATTTACCTTTTTTTAATCATTGTTTATGTTGTTCAACATTTATGTTATTTACCTATACACTCATAAAGTAATTTTAAAATTTGTTCAAATTGACTGAACAAAATAGTTGATTTCCTATATTTTTCTTCGAAACTAACATATTAGGAGCTTATGTTTTGGTTTCCCAAACATTTTGGCCTTCTTGTTGCAGCATTCATTCCTGTCTATCATATGCAGGTATCTTTTTTTCAAATTGGGTTTGCGATAAATTGTCTTTTATGATGAGATAGTTCTTTTGGAAAAGTAAAGTTGATGGCAGAAGTCTTTCTCTTGTTAATTGGAGGACCGTGGTCACTCTGAAGAAATTTGGTGGCCTGGGTGTTAGAGATCCTGCGTGTGTTAATATATATTTACTTAATAAATTGGTTTGGCAACTTTTTCATTGTCAGGACAAGCCTTGGATTGCTCTATTGAGGGCGACATATCTGAGGAATGAAGGAGTTTTAGATGGCCCTGTCCCTTGCAACGCTTCTCATGTTTGGAAGAGTATCTCAAAGGCTTTTTGTGCTCTTAAGGATGCCTTCTCTTGGTGCGTTGGGTCACTTGATCAATCTTTTTAGTTTGACAATTTGAGTATTGAGGGCCCAATTGCTCAAGATGTCCCTTTTGTATATATATCTGACTCTGATTTAACTATTAGAGACGTTTGAAAAGATGGTCAATGGAATCTCCATGATGTTTTCTCTAACATTCTAGAAGATGTCAAACAGCGTTTGAATGCTTATGATCCGGATTTGAATGCTGGAGAGAGTTCGGTTTGGTCGTGGGGTGTGGCATCTTCTAGACTCTACTCAGTTAGGAGTGGATACAGTTGGCTATCCAAAAAAAAGTTTGATTGGAATGAGCGTGATAATTGGTTGTGGGTATGGCAAATGCATATTCCTGAGAAGTACAAGTTCTTGATTTGGCTCAATCTTCATAAAACTATTTCTATGGCAGAGTTTCGTTTGAGTCGTGACTTAGCTTTATCTAGCACTTGTTATCGGTGTCAGAATGGTTCTGAATCCATTCTTCATTGTCTTCAGGAGTGCCCTGGTGCCAAGGAGGTCTGAAACATTTTAGGTTTGTATCAGATAACTCGGATTTACGTGATTGGCTCTACAAAGGTGCAAGGGGTGGAGATATTTTTCTTTTCTTTTCGACCATCTGATGGATTTGGAGAAGTAGGAATCATGACTTATTTAATACAAATGACTCTTGGAGTGCTAGTAAAGTGGTGAGCTTGATTCGTAGTTCAGTAAGGGAGTTCCACACTATTTTTGCTATGCATCAATCTTTGTCTCCTCCTTCGCTTTGTTTGCATTGGGTTCTACCTCTAGTTCATTCTGTTAAATTGAATTGCGATGCTAGTTGTTTTGCTCCTTTTGGCTATGCTGATTTTGGTTGTTTCATTCGCAATTCTGATGGATATTGGTTGAAAGGTTGCACTGAGAAATTCGAAGTGTGTAGTGTTCTTTTTGCTAAATTGTATGCGATTTGGAGATGTTTACTTCTAGTTTAGGATAGTAGATTTCGTGAGGTTATTTGTGAAACGGACTGTTTAGAAGCTCTTTTCTTGGTAAACCAAAGAATACTTGATAAGGATATTCCGGAATGGAATTTGGCAAAGCATATACAGGAGGTTGTGAATTGAAATTGGAGAGTATCTATTCTTTTAATTCAAAGAAATGTAAATAGTGTTGGAGATTGTATGGCTAAAGCAGTTGCTTCTGGCGCAGACATTCACTCAAATTAGAGTCAACCATGGAATGAGTTTCAATACCTAATAAATTTAGATATGAATCTATCCAATTAATTTAATTTTGTCTTTGTCTTTTTTTTCTTTGTTTTTTCTGTTTAGCCAAAAAAAAAAAAAAAACATTTCGGCCTTCCCACATTATGATTGATTTAAGATTTTCATCTCTTTATTATATATCTTCAATCATTTGATTTTCCAGCTCAACTTCCAATTCTTGTTCTTGGATAAGGCTAAGGAATAAAATGTTTCCATAATCTTCGTTAAGGCTCAGAACTATACACTTCCACTAATAAGCTCCATTGAAGTCTTCTTTCCACGCCAACTAACACTTATATGTATAGATAGAGACAATCACAAGTAGTACACGTGTACAAATCCAAAAAGAGATTTTTTTTTTCAGTGGAAAGTTATAGCTAATATTTTTTTTTTTAAAAAAGGTATATATTGCCCGCCGTAATGTTTTTAAGAGCATATGCTAATGTTATTGCTACAGAAAATTTTAAATTTTTTTATTAATACATAGCAAAAATATTAAAAACTTAAACTTTATATATTTTTCATTAAAAAAAATTCATTGATAACTAAACTCTTTTTTAAGTTTTCTTTTTCATTCTAAAAGGTAACGATATATAGTCTTCATATTAAAAAGTATTTGCACCTCACAACCGTCCAAAAATCTTACCTTGCCATGCAAATAAGAAATACGTGTATGTAGAAACATTTAGTGTATATTCAAAAAATGATTATCATTGTTAATTACTTATTTTATTATAAAATTTAAAACATATTTTGCATTTTTAAAACATATATTATAAGGTAGAAATTTAGATGTAATTAATTTCATGGAAAGTTAATAGCTGAAAACTGTTAGATGACAATTTAGTCAAACTTGTCAAATCATATAACGACTCGACTAACTATTAACTTTATATGAAATTAACTGCACCTGAGTTTTCGTCTGTATTATAATTTTTACCATTAAAATATAGATTTTTCGGCACTTATTGAGAATATAAAAGTAAAAATATTTTATGACAACACAAAAATTTTGAAGCTTTTGGTGATATTAACCGAACTCTAAAATAAAATTCTAAGAAAAACATAACTTTGATGCATTGTTATTGACTTGTTGTAAAGAAATTCTATACCAAAATTTACACCCTTCGTTGCAAAATAAGAAAAATATGTGCATGTGGAAATATATTTGACGTATATTCTAGAATAATATAATTATTACTTATTTTATTATAGAATTTAAAAAATTAAAAAAACATTGTAATTGTTTTTAAAACATACATTATTATTAAAATATAGAGTTTTGGGGGCACTTATACAAGTAAAAATATTTTAGACACACAAAAAGTAGACACAAAAAGAAATACAAGTGAAAATATTTTATGAATTTTTTATTTTAAAATTTTTAATTATATTAACCGAATTCTAAAATATATTTTAAAAAAATTTAATTTTGAAGTATTTTTCATTGTAATTTTTTCATATATAATATATATCTAATTACGTATTATTGTGTCAATAAAAATAAGTATTTATTATTTTAATTATTATTAAATAATTTCAAAAAATATATAATTAATAAATAATTTTGTAAATGAGAGAGAGAGAGAGAGAGAGAGAGAGAGAGAGAGAGAGAGAGAGAGAGAGAGAGAGAGAGAGTTGTCATCCCGAATACTACTATTTAGTAGATCATTATTGAACTATGCAGTACTCATGCATCATTACATTGGAATTTGATCTTTCTCATATTTGCAACTTTTCAAAAGAGATAAAGGAATAAAGGATGATATCATGATACATGACAATAAAATCAACTCAACCCAAAAAAAAAAAAAAAAAAGAAAGAAATTGATGTCCCCTGCATGGGGCAACCCATTATAATAAGGATTGTAATAAGTTTTAATTTTCAAGGGACCAGGTGTGCATTCAAAATATAAATCACTTAATGAAGGATGCAAAGTTGTTATCTTGTCTCAAAATTATTTGATGGCCTTAGCAATCCATTTCACATAGGTTCCGAGTAAGCATCTGAGGTTGTTCCTTTTTTCGATGCGATCTAAGGTTGTTCTGCTCATAGAAAAAGGATAAAAAAATATGCACAGTACAAATAATAGAATATAATATTAAAAGTGTAACATAATATATATATACACACATTTTTCTCTCTCTATACTTTTATTTTATTTTATTTTATTTTATTTTACATTTAGTTTGAATATTAGAGAAAACATGATAAATTTCCAATACTAATCAAAGTGCCTAAAAAGGTTAATAAAGCAACAACCAGAATAGAAAGGAAAAATAGCGGCGGCTGAAAAAATCGTTGCAAATATTGTGAAAATAAAATGGTTGATCGTAATTAACGGTTATAATTTCGATGTGAAATCATTATTTAGAGGAATTACAAATGGCCATTAAACCATAGTTATAAGAATTGAATCGGTAATCGAACCGTTTAAACTACTGAATTATTAGATTATTGGTTCAATCGGTGGGTTACTGATTGAATCGGTTAATCCGGTCTTATATAAATAAAAAATAAAAAATAGTCAAAATTTTAAAATTAAAATTTAAAATACATATTTTTACTAACATTTTAAGAATATCCAGTTATTCTAAAACAATATGAAATAGGAATAATAAGTATTTTGTTAATTTTACTCTATCATAAATATTTTATTTTGTTTTTATATTAAAATAATAATTATTTTTAAATTTTAATAATTTATTAATAAATTTATATCTATTATACTATTATATACTACAAGTATTTATTAAAAAAATAATATTAACAGATATTATATAATTATAGAAAAAATAAATGAATTTATAATTATTGTTAAATAAAAATATAATTAATTTAAAAATAAGTGAATTTATAATTCAAATTAAAATAAATTAAATAGATTGATAAAAGATATCTATATATATAATAATTTGTAAACATATTAATTAGAATTGTGACAATATGATGGTTATGACTTGCTCTTTTTTCACTGAGGACAAGGGTTCGAAACTCACCCCACCTATTTTGACAAATTTTCACTTTTAACGGTTTGGTTAAAACGGTTTTACTGAGTTTGATCGGTTTTCATCAATTCACACCGGGTTTGACCGGTGAACACCGATTCTCTACCTTGTTCGATTCAATTAGCAGACCGAACCGACTTAAGATCCAATTTTTAAGTCACATAGATTGTGCGGCAGTCACAAACACCATAATTCTCAACGGTCGCAAATACACTATTTAGAGGTAATTATTCAAACCGTTGTTGGAAACTGTCATACAACTATTTTGCCATGCATATAACATGAATAACTAGTCAAATTAATTTTTGAAAGATCACTCGTTCTTTAAATTGGTTCTCGAAAGAATTTTTAATAAAATTTATCTTTTAAAAATTTTAAATTAGTAATGTTAGTCCTTCCATCACTTTCTTTGTTGATGGTACAAAATTTATTAATATGACATGCTAACAGATAGCACAACACACACTTAAGAGTTTTAATTGACTATTAAGATAATAAGTTTATGAAATTAAATCAAATCAAAATCTAATTAAGAAAAAATTTGAGGTATTAAAATTTCTTAATTTAGAATTGATTTTGATCTAATTTCATAAATTAATCATGTTAATAGTCAATTATAACTATTAGGTGTGTGTTGTAATGTTACTTAATGTTCTATATCAACAAATTCTGACGTCGTTAACAGTGAAAGTGACAGAAAAAATTAATATGATTAATTTAAAATATTTTAAAAGACGAATTTGATTAAAAAAAAATTTCAAGAACCAATTTAAAAAATGAATGATCTTTCAAAAATCAATTTGACCATTTATTTCATATAACATAAAACAACATTGATAAAGTGTAAATACACAATTTAGTAACGGTTCAAAACTGCCATTAAACCAAAAAATATCGCCATACCTGCTGGGTCTGTTGTAGAGAATGTATGTTAAGTAGGGATGTATATATAATATGTATATACCACTATTTTCTTTTTTATATATGCTTTACTATAGGAACTCAATGATATCTTTGGTTGATAAACACCAAAAATTAAAGCCATAAAGAAAGAAAGAAAGAAAAACAAAACCAAGCAAAGAAATATGGAAATAAAAAAGTGAGATTGATTATTTATACTATCAAGAGTATTTATCCCCTTTTTTCATAAATATATAATATTAGTTATTGTTTTGGCAATATATCTAGACAAAAATGACAAGCTGACAACTATTTATGAAAATATAAAATAGTAAAATAAATGTCAAATCAGAGTTAAATGATAAGTAATTAAATTTTGGTAACGGCACTAAACATGGTCAAACCCTAAAATAGTTTGACTTAGAGATATCTGGCATAATGTTATATATATAAAATCTCTCCTATATCAACTTAAATTAGTAAATATATACAAATATAAATAATTTTACATTTCACCAAAGGATGTTTGATTTAGATTATTTATAGAATTAATATTTAAAGTGATCCCTGAATTTACAGTCGAGTCTTAAAGTGGTCCTAAAATTAATAATTATTTAAATTTATCTTTAAAATTGCATTCCAAAACTCATAATAGTCCCTAAGACATTTTCCATCATAACTGAGGTGTATTGATTTCTCCCATCCTGGCAAACCTCCCCTCCAAAACTACGTCGTTTTGGAGATATATATATCAAGAAAAACCCTAATAGCCTTCAAATTCCCTCCCTAAACTTAGCCTCGACGCCTCTCTGTCTCCCCAAACCCCCCTTCTCTGTAGCTGCCTCTCGCTGGTCGCTGTCTCGGCACTGTGCTGTTCGCTCCTTCTCCAACCTAGTCTCTTATACTCACAACACTCAAACACGGCAGAGATAGAGTTCAAAGCCTCAACCTTCTCTGTCGTGCTTCTCGCCGACCTCCATCTCGTCATTGTGCCGCTCGCCAACCTCTTTCCTCCTTCTTCTTTTTTCTGGTCCGGTTCTCTCGCTCTGCGTGCAGCAGCCAAGATGAGGTTTTTAAATTTTTTTAGGTATTCAATCATTATTGTTAATTATTTTGGGTAATTGTTGCTGCTGATCCTGTTTTAATAAAGTTCCAATAGTTGATTTTTTATTATTTTTATTCTGCAATTGATGCTAATTTTTTTCTAATTGTTGCTATTTTTTGTGAATGTTACTGTTTAGGTCGATGATGCTTACTAATTAGATTTATTTATCTTTTCTTATTATTGCTGAATTTTTTGTGATCTTTTGTGATTACCATAACCCTAAAACAAAAATCTTTAATCTTTTCTGATGATGTTGTTGCTGATGATTAGATTTGGAAGAATAAAAGTAGAGAATGGAATTGAAGAAGAAGAAGATAATTTGAGATTAGGATTTTTAACCTAACAATGGAGACCAAATTGAATTAAAAACTTATATGTGCCACATAATATATATAGCTGTTGTTCTTTACTGTGGCATCCTCTGACAAATGTCATCATTTATTTTGTGAATATTTGCCAGACTGTTGTTAATTCAGGAACAAATTTAGAATAATTTTAAGTTTAAAAACAAATTAAAAGTTCAATTGTAAGTTAAGGAACCATTTTAAGATTTACCTCTTATTTATATGATGTAATTTAAAATTTGAAAGCAAATTATTAAGACTTGCTTAGAGAATCTCAAATTTTCCCATAATAACAAATATTTTCTTATGATCACAATATTTCTCACTTTGAATACACGTTTAGTAATAATTCAGAAATACAAAACTAAAAATTATTTATCAAAATATCCTTAATCAATTTATAATATAAATATTTCATTATTTATCATTCTTAATATTATATACATGTGGTAAATGTGAAAAATAATGCTTAAATATATTGAATAAAAAGATCTCTAAATGATATATATTTGTGATAATGGAACAAAATAATATATTTATATAGATATAATTTTCCATACCATATATACGGTGCTTTAATTTTCCTCAAGGAGAGTATAGTATGGTAATCAAGGCTAAAAGAATAATAAAATTTAGAAGTTGGGCATGTAGATTGGAGCCTTGGGTTAAAAAGAAAAGTCAAATTAAGTTGGTCTGGTAATTATTTCATTAGTTTATTTAAGTAAATGTTGAAGATTTAAATTCCGTTTTGTATATACAACAATCTATTAGTTAACGATAAACTTTTAAATAAAATTCTGATCTACGATGAATTAATTTTTGACCTGTTAAAATAAAAAATACTATGAAAAAAAAAAGAAAAAGATTAGAGTCTCGAGTGTTAGTAAAAGGCCTCTCTTTGGAGGCTTCAAAGTTGAGTAAGTAGGGTAAGTTGGTACAAAGGCTTCTCATCACATCAAACTCTTCGGTGCATGTTGCATGTTCGGAGAAAATGGACCAAGAACCATAATTAAATTTTACACTGAGTGTGACATTAACAATTATTATAAATAACATTTTCGGTTGTAGTAAACAGAAGAAAAAGTGGAAAAAAATAATTCCTCTCACGATAGGACATTTTCTATTATTTTAATTTTATGTTCTTTTTCCTTTGATTCCGTCATTACCTTAAATTAACAGAAAAGGGGGATAAATGAAATAAGACAGGACATTTAAAAAGTACGAGAACTCAATTAGTTTGGTTTATGCAATGGGAAACATTGGAACAACGTCAAAACAAATAGAGTAATAAAGATACTAAGAAACACACTACTAATTAATTAGTTGACCAACATGATCAATGTAATGTAATCATGTCTCACTTATGCACGACAACTTTAATGGTTACCATGCTTCCTCCTGTAATTTTCCACTCTCCGGTAACTTGGAAGGTAAATTACAATACCATTCACTTTATCTTTATTTTATTTTACTTTTTTCTTTCCTGAAAATTGCGACTAAAGTCAAACTTTGATGACTTGGCTAAAGGCATGTTTAAATGAGGGGAAAGAAGTGAAGAGGAAGGAAAGAAGTTTAGGGAATTTTTCATTTCTTAGATATATTTGGAAGTTTTGATGATGAAAGAAAGAGAGAGATTATTTATCACTTATCTATTATCTATTACTATCACATATATAATAGAAATTGGGAAGAATTTGATGCATAAAATATTCTTGTGAAAATATCTTATATATATTATATATAATTTATAAAATAAGTTTTATTAATTTCAAATGTTGAATACGTAACTTTTTAGTTTTTTTTTTTATTTTTTTAAAGATAAGTAAGAATGTACCTCCACCATCTAAACAATGAAAAAAATAATAAAAGTTCAAAATCAATACAAAGTTGAAACATATACTAAAGATTCTAAATAAACCAAAAGACTTAACCAACACCTATATTTCTAAACATCATCCACACCAAGAGAATATAACTCTTCCAATATAAAGATCATCCAGAATAATAGTTACGTAGTTACGTGTCCATTCTCATGGCAAACTAAACATGATCAGACAAAATAAACTGTTCCTAAATACCCACATATAATCAACTATAATCAACAACAAAGGACTCTATCACAAAAATCACAAAAAAAAAAAAAAATTACTATCTTAACGAAAATCAAATTTTATTATTATTATTATTATTGTTACGGACTCTCACGATCCAACCCAAAACAATTCGGCAGGTCGGGAACACCGACCCGACCTGAAACCCGAACCAACCTCCATAATAGGGAATCCGGTGGGTCGGTCCCCCACGCCCGGCCCAAAGCGCGTGCAACCACTCTAGCAAACCGGTTGGGGCGGCATTCTCGGGGCAACACCCGAAGTCCCGACCCGAACTCCGGAATGACCTGCTCCTCCCCACATGGATAGGGACAGCTCACAAGTACCCCGGCCAGTGGGCTAAGTCATTTATGGGCCCGCCCAGTACAGTATATAAGGGGAGACGTCAGCTCTC
Source organism: Arachis ipaensis (assembly GCF_059453495.1). Taxonomy (NCBI): domain Eukaryota; kingdom Viridiplantae; phylum Streptophyta; class Magnoliopsida; order Fabales; family Fabaceae; genus Arachis; species Arachis ipaensis. Next base: position 18,087,369 of record NC_142442.1, read on the forward strand.
CCCCCGAGGTAGACACACACCTTACCTAATCTGGCTATCGTTTTGTACAGACACTGACTTGATCGTCGGAACGTCCTTGCAGGTGGCCACCCCCCTTCGTCTATTCAACCATCGGTTTCGCCAACCTCCAGCTCCAGACCAGGAACCCGTTCCGAGTCACTTTAGGGTCTCTCCCTCTCAACCCTTCACCATCACCCGACCCGTCGAGCACCCGAGATCATCAGGTGTCGAACATTGGCGCCGTCTGTGAGGACCCTGGAGCAGACATGGAGCGACTCCCCACTTCGGAGGAACTTCGCGAAGGAGGCGGAGCCCGCCTAAGCAAGGCAAGTTCGACAGCCCGTGCCGGCAAACAGCTACAATTCTCCGTTCAACCAAACCAACCAATCTACACCAAGACCCCCGAGAGACGTCCCTTCGGAGGAACGGGGGCCGACAGCGCCAAGATCATGCAAGAACTCAGGCACAGAGTGCAAAACCTCGAGCGAGAGCTGGCAGCGAGGAGCTGATCTCACGGAGACGTCAGCCGATCCCGCACCCGCACTCGCTCCCCCTCTTGAAGACGCGAGAGCCAAGAAAGGAGCCCAACAAAGCGCGACGAGGCGTATGCACAGGCGACCTCCCGACCTACCCAAAGCAGGTCCGAGAGCCACTGGGAGTCCCAGAGAGGGAAAGCCAAGAAACAACAGGATCCCGTTATCATGGGAGCCACCCCCTTCCACCCCTCGATCCTCAAGGTCCGGCTTCCGAAGAACTTCGACAAGCCGACGAACATGAGGTACTACGGGACTAAGGATCCCCAGGAGCACCTCACAGCCTTTGAAGCAAGAATGAACTTGGAAGGGGTAGGTGACGCGGTCAGATGCCGAGCATTCCCTGTGACGCTAGCCGGCCCGGCGATCCGATGGTTCAACGCCCTCCCACAAGGATCCATCACAGCTTTTGCGGACATCTCCCAAAGCTTCCTGGCTCGGTTCACGACGCGCATAGCCAAGGAAAAACACCCAATCAACTTACTAGGGGTTACCCAAAAACCCGGTGAGCCGACCAGGAAGTTCCTAGACAGATTCAACGATGAGTGCTTGGAGATCGACGGCCTTACAGACTCAGTCGCTAGTCTCTGCCTAACGAACGGCCTGCTAAACGAGGACTTTATGAAGCACCTCACTACTAAGCATGTCTGGTCCATGCAAGAAATTTAAAGCGTGGCCAAGGAATACATAAATGATGAGGAAGTGAGTCAGGTTGTAGCAGCCAACAAACGGCAGCTCCCAAACCCCCCAGCTCGGCAGGCCCCCCAGGTTGATAGATACAAAGAAGCTCCCAAGGACGGCACCCTAGGCAAGCAGTCCAAGCAACCCCTACGGGTAGGAAGGTTCACGAACTACACGCCACTCACGGCGCCCATAGTGGAGGTATACCAACAAATTGCAGACAAAAGAATCATATCCAGACCCAGACCATTGAAAGAAAGAACAGGAGGCAACAAAAGCCTTTACTGCGATTATCACAAGGGGTTCGGCTACAAAACCCAAGACTGCTTCGACATCAAAGATGCTTTAGAGCAGGCCATCAGAGATGGAAAGCTGAGCGAATTCTCCCGGTTCATCAGAGAGCCGAGGAGACGGGAACATGAACGCTCTGAGGAAGATCATAGCCGGACTGTCAAGCCAAGGCAGGAGCCCATAGGGGACGCCAACAACCCCCCAACCTTCGTGGTCAATGTCGTGGTCGGGCGCGACAGCCCTCCTAAATCCAACTCGGTGACAAAAAAGGATACCCGGGTCCTATCCATTTCGACGGAAGGTCCCACCATCAGCAGAGGACCTCCCACGATATCCTTTGGCCCAAAAGATAAATGGTTTCACGACCTCCCCGAGAACCCCCCATGGTGGTTACAGCAATGGTCGGCACAGGGTTAGTCAGAAGAATCCTCGTCGATACTGGGGCCGACTCCAACATCCTATTCAGAAACGTATTCGACGCCATGGGGCTCAAAGAGTCTGACCTCAAGAATCACCAGCACGGGGTCATGGGACTCGGTGATAACTACATAAAACCCGACGGGACGATCTCCTTCCCAATCTGCCTTGGAACCGGTGATGCCAAGAAGTCAGTTATGGCAGAATTCGTAGTCCTCGGAGACTCTACAGCATACAACATCATCCTGGGGAGAAAGACCATCAACAAACTCTCAGCCGTAATATGCACTAAATTCTTGACAATGAAGTTCATAACGTACAAGGGAATAGTTGGCTCCATAAGGGGAGACCTAGAAGCGGCGGTCGTTTGCGACAACACCAGTCTCTCCCTAAGGAAAGAATCTAAGAAGGCAGCTGGCATGTTCTTGGCAGACCTGGACGCCAGGATGGAGGACAAGCCGAGACCAGAACCAGAGGGGGACATGAAAAAGTTTCAGATAGGAAAGTCAGCAGACCAGTTTACCTTTGTAAACAGGAACCTGCCCCATGAACTCAAGGACCCCCTCATGGAGGTTGTAAGGGAAACGGCGACCTCTTCGCGTGAACACCATCAGACATGCCGGGATTGGATCCCGAGGTCATGTCCCACCGACTAGCCGTAAAACCTGACGCCAAACCAGTAGCCCAGCGGCGAAGAAAGATGTCTCAAGAAATGGCTGACGAAGTCGCCAAACAAACAGCCAGGTTAATAGAAGCAGGATTCATCAAAGAACTCGAGTATTCAACATGGTTGTCCAACGTCGTCCTAGTCAAGAAAGCCAGCGGAAGGTGGAGAATGTGCGTTGATTATTCTGACTTGAACAAAGCATGCCCAAAAGACTCTTTCCCCTCCCTAACATCGACACCTTGGTAGACTCGGCGGTAGGATATCGTTTTCTCAGCTTCATGGATGCGTACTTGGCTATAACCAGATCCCGATGCACCGACCTGACGAGGACAAAACGGCATTCATAACGCCAGGAGGTACTTATTGCTACAAAGTAATGCCCTTTGGTCTAAAGCACACAGGAGCCACCTATCAAAGACTAATGAGCAAGGTCTTCCATGACCTCATCGGCAAGACAGTAGAAGTGTACGTCGACAATATCCTGGTGAAAATAGCGGAGCCAAACAGGCTAATAGACGACCTCCAAGCTGTCTTCTAAGCACTAAGAAAATTCAAAATAAGGCTCAACCCACTCAAATGGGCATTCACTATGGAAACAGGGAAATTCTTAGGGTTCATGATAACACAAAGAGGGGTAGAGGCCAACCCAGACAAATGCAAAGCCGTCCTCAAAATGACAAGCCCTGGGTGCATCAAAGACGTGCAACGACTCACCAGGAAACTCACGGCTCTATCCCGGTTCCTCGGTGCCTCGGCAGAAAGGGCCATCCCATTCTTCAACCTAATGAAGAAAGGGATCACCTTCGAGTGGACCCCAGCGTGCGAAGAAGCGTTCAGCCACTTCAAAAAGATACTCTCAGAACCTTCCGTACTCAGCAAGCCTAGAGAAGGGGAGCCCCTGTACTTATACCTAGCTGTAACCACACAAGCAATTGCAGCAGTCCTTGTCCGAGAAGAAGACAAGACTCAACGCCCAATATACTTCATCAGTAAAGTACTCAAAGGGGCGGAGTTGGAGTACACTAAGTTGGAAAAGTTGGCCTACGCCCTACTGACCTCATCCAGAAGACTAACACAGTACTTCCAAGGGCACGTGATCATCTTGAGAACCGACCAAGCCATTCGCCAAGTCCTCCAGAAACCTGACCTCGTGGGAAGAATGATGGCATGGGCAATAGAGTTGTCCCAATACGATTTGCAATACGAACCCAGGCAGACAATCAAAGCCCAAGCCATGGCAGATTTTCTGGTAGAGGTCACATGGGAGGCTCCCGACGTACCAAACACGCGGTGGAAGCTCCATGTTGACGGAGCTTCCAACTAAACGTTTGGAGGGGCCGGGATCATTCTCGAGAACTCAATAGGAGTAGCTTATGAACAATCAATCAAGTTCGACTTTCCAGTCTCCAACAACCAGGCAGAGTATGAGGCTCTGATAGGAGGGTTAATATTAGCCAAAGAGGTCGGAGCATCAAGGGTGGAAGTCAATAACGACTCCCAGATCGTCACCTCTCAGATAAACGGCAGCTACCAAGCCAAGGACGCACTACTACAAAAATACCTGGAAAAGGTAAAAGAGCTATGCAAAAGCTTTGAGGAAATCATAATTCAGCATGTCCCTAGAGAAAGAAACGCCCGAGCCGACCTCCTTTCCAAACTAGAAAGCACCAAACCCGGGACGGGAAATAGATCTTTAATCCAAGGGCTAGCAACTGAACCTGCAATCATCATGTGCGCAGCCCAGATACCGAATCCTTCCTCATGGATAGGTCCTATCCTCCGATACCTGGAGCATGGCGAAACCCCCGAGAATGAAAAAGAAGCGCAGACCACCAGAAGAGAAGCCTCCAAATATGTGATCTTACAAGGACAGCTGTACAAACGAGGACTCCACCAACCCTTACTCAAATGGCTACGCTCCGACCAAACGGACTACGTCCTGAACGAAGTCCATGAGGGCTGTTGTGGTCACCATATCGGGGGAAGATCGCTGGCATGAAAGATCATCCGAGCAGGATATTACTGGCCCATAATGATGTCGGACGCCCAGGAGTTCGTCAAAAAATGCAACAAATGCCAGGAAAATACCAACTTTCACAAAGCTCCACCCGAAGAACTCAGCCTGATGATGACCCCCCGATCTTTCGCTCAATGGAGAGTCGACCTCTTAGGGTCATTTCCACCTGGGCCTGGGCAAGTGAAATACCTGATAGTAGCCATAGACTGCTACACCAAATGGTTAGAAGCAGAACCACTGACTAGCATATCTTCAGCAAATTGCCAAAAATTCATGTGGAGGCAAGTGGTCACCAGGTTTGGAATCCCAGAAACCGTCATATCCGACAACGGGACACAATTCACCGACAAAAAGTTCAAAGGATTCCTAGCATGACTAGGAATCAAGCAAAGGTTCTCCTCAGTCGAACACCCACAAACCAACGGCCAAGTAGAGGCAGCCAATAAAGTCATCTTAAAGGGGCTAAAGAAGCGACTTGAGGGAAAGAAGGGCTCATGGGCAAACGAGCTAGCTTCAGTCCTATGGTCTTACAGGACCACCCCCCCAATCATCTACCGGTCAAACCCCCTTCTGACTCACATACGGGGTCGACGCAGTCATCCCAGTCGAAGTCGGGGAACTGAGTCCAAGGTTACTCCTCGAAGGAGGAAATGAAGCAATCGAAAAAGATCTGGTCGACGAGACAAGGCAAATGGCGCATCTAACAGAAACAGCAATTAAACAAATGATAGCCCTAAGGTACAATGGCAAAGTACTAAGAAGAAGTCTGGGGGAAGGTGACTTGGTCTTACGACGCAACGACATAGGGCTGCCAACCCCAGGAGAAGGCAAGTTGGCCGCAAACTGGGAAGGCCCTTACAGGGTAAGAGAGATCCTCGCCAAAGGAGGCTACAAGTTGGAGAAGTGGGATGGAAGTGAGGTACCGAGAACATGGAACATGGCAAACCTGAAGAGGTTCTACTCATAAGAAGAAGCAACCACACGATCTGATGACCTTGCCTCCTCCACCATAATTTCCTTTGCATTCCTTTTTTACTATCTTCCACTTAATTATGTATTACATCAATTCTTTGCTTTAAAGTTCTACAATGCGTATATAATAAGTTTGTCCTTTTGCAAGATCACGTCAAAATAAAACGACGAAAAATAAACGGTCGACCTAACGGAAACACGGGACTGATCACCCCGGGAGCCAAAGGGACCCAAAGCAAAAACAGCTCAGCAGCAAAGCAACAAAAACGATAAATACCATAAAAGCGGTAAACCAAAAAGCCGCGACGGCCTGGTTAAGCGAAAAACAAATAATAATAGAAGGCCACGACAACCCGAGAAAGCAAACAATAAACAGAAAATGGCCTAATATAGATAAAGTGCCAAAAAGTTTGTTACAGATAAAAGGCGCCTTAAACAGGCCCTGAGATAAAAACAAATTACAAAAGATAAGGCAAGAAGCATAAAATCTCAAGACTTGAGGATGTCAACAATCTTCCTGTCTTCAACAGTCTTGAGAGCCCCAACCTGGGAAAGATCGAGATCGGGAGCCAGCACGGCCACCTGAAGCTTAATCCCCTCTTTAGTCAGCTTTACGGCCTCCCAGGCCCTCTTTGCAAGCTCCTTGTTTTTCTTCTTCAGGGCGGCCATCTCCTGACGAGCAGTTGCCACTAAGATCTCCGCCAACTTCAACTTCTCCTCCAATTCTTTGACTTTCTTCTCAGCAGCAGCAGTCTCACCACGAGAAGTATTCAAATCTTTCATCAATTCGAGGTCCCGATCTACCAGCCTGTTGATCTCTTTGGCATCCTCCTCAACCTTCTTCTCCTGCTCAGACAACTTTGTCTTCAGAGACTCCTCCCGAGATCTTGAATCTGTCAGATCTTTCTGGGAGTTTCGAAGCTTCCCTTCTAAAACATGATAATTTTCCAAGATAGGTTCCACCTTCTTGGCAATAGCAGCAGCTCGAAGAAGGCTGCGGTAGATCCACCTCGCCTGGCCAGAGAGGTCGGCATTCCGGAAAAATTCTTCAGTACTAGGAAGCAACTGGGGCTCAATGAAACCCCCAGCATCAAAGTTCTTTTCCATAACAGAGAACCCCTTCCCAGAGTCCTGATTCCTCTTCTTCGGGTTGCCAACGACCTTCAAGTCGTCGTTATCAAGCCCCAGATCCTCCTTATCAAAAGGAGCCTCCGCCTCCACACTTGGGTTTGCTGAGGTGTTCTCAGGGGGGACCTCAACCTTCTCCGGCTGACCTTGGTCGGCTCTGTCAAACCGACCACTACCCTCCCCAGCATCCTCCTGGTCCTGACTCGCCGAAGGAGTCGCCGAGGAGTTGTCACCACCCTCATCATCCCCTTGGATGCGGTTCATCAAGTCAGCTAAGGTTTTCTTCCCACCAGCCATGGAAACTATAAGCAAAAAGCAAAGGTGTGAGTGATAGAAGAGCAAAACACTAAAAATGCAAAAAGTAAAAAACTCACCAACATATGACCGACTGGCCCCCCGGTCTCCCATAACCATGCGAGGGTTAAGATTTTTCTCGCTGAAAATTGCCAACAAAATATCGGCAATGTTACGATCTTCCGGACTCAACTAATTATAGGATATTTTTATCAAATAATCAGACCCCTCCCTGAAACTCCAGTAAGTCAGAATCCGCCTTTTCCCCTCGGCAGTAAGCCAGAAAGGTTGATGACCCTCAATTGGCCTGACCTTGAAAAAAGTAGACTTGAAACCATGGAAGGAATCCTCAAAGAGGCCAAAAATCCTACGACCCTGTGGGACTTGAAGGACATATATCCCTTCTTCGCCTTCCCCTGACGAGAAGGGTTCGTAAGAAGGAAAAGGTAGAGAAAAATATTTACAGAGGTTAAAAGCTCCAGATATTCACAAACCATCTCGAAGCACCGGATGGCAGCCCAGCTGTTCGGGTGCAGTTGCGACGGAGCAACATCGCAACGGTTCAACATGCCCATGACAAAGGGGAAATGGAAAACGAACCCGCAAGGTCGTGAACATAGGCTCATAAACCCACAACCAGTCGACAACTCGTGGAGCTGCCAGGTTCTTCTGGCAAACGCGCTCCCGATCAGCAGGAACATGAACTTGATAAAATGCTTCCTCGGGACCACCCCCACACAAGAGCCCAGCCTGGCGCAAACCTTGTAAGCTCTCCTTAGTGACTTTGGAAGGTGTGTCCTTCACGTCGGAAGAAACCCACGCATAATGATCGACGAAGTCGGCTAGCGGTCGCTAAGCCTGATTCGGAAGAACAAGGCGCTCGGCCATACCTACATTGGGGGCACCACTTAGTCAGAACGGGAGTTCGGGAACCCTTAAAGTAGTAAAAATAAAACTATAACTCCCTAAGTCACCCTCTAGATACCCATACACTAACCCATAATTCAAGCAAAATCTAAGGAAAATTCAGTGGCGCCCCCTCTAAAAGAAGAAGCGGCAAAAACAAGCAGAAACCCAGGCATGCATAAAGGAAAGCACACAAATAACAAAAGGAAATAGCAAAACAAAACTGTAAAAATTAACGTACCAGGAAAGATGAAGAAGTAGGCCGAAAAGTTAAAACAGAAACAAAAGCAAGATGAAGAAGAACGAACAAGTAGCAGAAAAGAGAGGAGAAGCAGCAGCGATTCGAGGGAATGGAAGGAGGAGAAGAGTGGAGAAATGAGGAGGTTGTGAAAATAAAAAAGGGACGAAGAATGTAACCGTCAAGGAGAAGCGCCAAAAGGCAGGGGCACATTCGTCATTTCGCGCAAATTTCAAAATCGCGAAATGATGGGCATTTAATGCCCAGCGCAAAAGCCAAGGAGGCAACACCAGGGAGAAGCGAGATGACCACGCGTGGAGAACACAAACGGCACCAACGAGATCCCGAAGAGAGGGATACGTCCCGACTCGGCGAATGAGTCAAACGCGCCCAGTCATGGGCTTCACACCCTAAAACTGGCACGTTTAGGGGCACTATTACGGACTCTTACGATCCAACCCAAAACAACCCGACGGGTCGGGAACACCGCCCCAACCCGAAGCCCGAACCACCCTCCATAATAGGGAACCCGGCGGGTCGGTCCCCCACGCCCGGCCCAAAGCGCGTGCAACCACTCCTAGCAAACCCGTCGGAGCAACATTCTCGGGGCAACACCCGAAGCCCCGACCCGAACTACGGAACGACCTTCTCCTCCCCACGTGGACAGGGACAACTCACAAGTACCCTGGCCAGTGGGCTAGGTCATTTATGGGCTTGCCCAGCACAGTATATAAGGGGAGACGTCAGCTCTCCCCCCGAGGTAGACACACACCTTACCTAATCTGGCTACCGTTTCGTACGGATACTGACTTGATCGTCGGAGTGTCCTTGCAGGTGGCCACCCCCCTCTTCATCCGTGCAACCATCGGTTTCGCCAACCTCCAGCTCCAGACCAAGAATCCGTTCCGAGTCACTTCAGGGTCTCTCTCTCTCAACCCTTCACCATCACCCAACCCGTCGAGCACCCGAGATCATCAGGTGTCGAACAATTATTATTATTATTATTATTATTATTATTATTATTATTATTATTATTATAAAATTGCATTAATAGGCATATTAATACCCTAGTAATAATAATTGATAGTTATTTTTAAAAAATGAGTTTTGCTAAAAGGTTATTAGTGTAGACAATAATATTAATGTTTCTTTTACACATTAATTTATTTATGGAAAAATAAAATAAAATATAATTTTAACGCAATATAATATTTAAAGAAGTATAATGTAAAACTAATTAACAGTTGTCAAAATTCAATCCCTACATCACTCCAAAAGGAAATACATTGGTTTAAGAAAAAGAGATATTGGAATTAGGGTGTGGATTTAAATTTTGTAAAACTTTTTAAGAGGTATTTGTACTTTTTAAAAGTATAAGTATTTTATTTTTTTAGTAAATTAAAAAAAGTTTGTACTTGCATTTACATTTCTTGAAAAATAGATATGTTTTTAAAAATATTTAAAGTGAAGATAGTTTGTACTTATCAAAATTAAAAAATCTAATATAATTTATATATTAATTAATATTTAAATTTAATTTTTACATTAATATCTATTATAGTATTTTTAAATTTTAAAAATTATTTTTTTAAACGTACTTGTTACTTGTATTTATTAAAAATTATTTTTAATTTAGTTTACTAAATATGAATACTATAACTTTAAAAAAATAACTTTTATAAGCAACTTCTGAAAAATAAAAATTTTATCAAACTAAACTTCAATGCTTGAAAAAAAGTGTCTTTTAAAAAATACATCTCCCATTTTTTTTAAAAAACAATACTATTTGTCAAATTTATTTTTTATCTTTTTCACACCTTTTATTTTTCAAATACATTTTTAATATTTAATTATCCAATTTTAATCCACCATATGTTTCAAATTTAACATGTGGATTTTGTACATTCTTTTAACAACAATACATAGGGTTGAGTATGGACAGCGGGTACCCAATTATCCGTCCGAACTCAAACCGAACCAATTAAATTGGTTCTAGAACCAACGGATAATCGGATTTTATTCGAACCAAACTAATACCTCTCTCTAGTAATTAGTTCGAGTAACAGTTCTGGAGACACAGAACCCGAACCAACCCGTGAACCTGTGTGTGTGCACGCGCGCGCGCGCCACGCCACTCCACTATATTTAATGTGTTTAAATTTTAATATATTTGGTATTTAACATGTTTGAATTATTTCTATTGATTTTACATGTTTATTGTACTTGAAAATTTTTAAGATAAAAATTTTGTTTTTTTTTTTATTTTTTTTTATGAATTTCTATTTCATCGGGTATCCAATTACCCAAACCAAACTAATCCGTTCTTAATCGGTTTGGTTTGGTTCAGGTACATACATAAAAAAACGTAAATCCAAACCAAACCGAACCAATTATAATTCAATTGGTTCAATTTTAATTTCACCCTAAATTCGAACCAACCCGATCCGTGCTCACTCCTAATAATACAATTACACAATGGTCCAATATTGTAGCGAGATGGATGGCGGTTCTAAAATGTGAGGAGGGAGAGTAACAACATTGGTGGCAGAGTTGTGATGGTGCACTACCAGCGATAGAAGTAGTAGTCTAGTTAACTATTTTATCTATTTATATAGAATAAAATTTCACCCTGGCCTCTGACCATTTACACATATGATAATTCACTCTATTCCTAACGTAAAATACTATTGCAGCCACTAACCAATTAATCTATTAGACAATTTTCCATTTCTATTAGTCTTTCCATGAATTCTTAACGAAAGAATTCTACGTGTCAGAGAATAAATTGGAAGGAATAATTTGACCCCTGTCATGTCATCAAAACGCCTGCATTTTAGGGAGAGAATGTTTACTATATCATCTTCTCTCATCTTGAGCATAATTTTCAAATCCTAACTTTCTCCCACCTTAAGAAATTAAGAATCATGAGCTCAGAGCAATCTTCAACTACGAATCACTGTTCATGGAGGTGGAGTGAGTGATCGATGAATTCTGCAAAAGGTAAAAGCGAGACTTTGGCTATAGGGAGGGAAAAGAAGTTTGAAGACACTAGCTAGCTGCAATTGTTGAAAATATGTTATTCTCTTGGAATCTGGAACAAAACAAAAATCAAGTATATTTTTCTTTAGTTATAATTATTTTAAGTTAGGCCTCCTTTTTTTTTATCTTTTATATTATAAATTTTTTGGTTCTTTAAGGCTCTGTTTAGTTTGTCTATGTACTAAGACGTAGATATGAGACATAGATACTTGAGACATAGACATAAAATATTTGTGTTTGTGTATGATGTTTGGATATAAATATAATAGACATGACTGTAGTGTCTAATATTATGTTTAGTTATAAAAAACAAGAATACTATATAATTAAAAATGACCATTTTATCCTCATAATCTAAATTGAAAATTCAATAATTTTAAGGGAAAAAATAGACTAAAGCCCCAAATGACTCGAGGGTTTCTCCCCATCACCCCTACCACCTCCCCCCCCCCAATCTCCCTTCTCCCTAGTTGGCCTCCTCCTTCTTTGCCATTCTGTGCAGTCCCCTTCTTCGTCGTCTTCTTCTTCGTCTTCGTCTTAATTGTGGCGAGTGTGTTTCAGTTAACCAGAGGGTAGGGGTGGCAAACAGGTTTAAACCCGCCGAGTTGACCCGCATAACCCGCCAAAATGCGGGTCGAGCTAGAAATTTGAGACCGTCATACTTAAAAAGTCCGCCTAACCTACACCGCTTAAACCATGAGCTTTGGCGGGGCGGGGCAGACTTTCCCGGCAGGCCTAGTTCTTTTTTTGGCTAGGGGTGTTTTTGTAAAAAAAATTATTTATTATTATATTTATTACATATTTATAATTATAAAGACTTTAATGTTTGTGAATTTAGAAATTTTAATTTTTTTTATATCTTTAAAATTATAAATTTATTGAAATAGTTGTGAAATTATATACATTATTTAACATTTAATGGAAAGAAAAAGAAAGAGATTTGCCCTGCCAGCCTGCCATTAAGCGGGACGAGGGGAAGGTTTTAGGACCGCCTCCTTAGGCAGGACGGGGCGGGCTTCCCCATTTGCCATCCCTACCAGAGGGTGTTCATAGAGCATTGCTCATCGATAGAAAGTGCCGTGTGTTGAATTACTGTCGAGGTACTCTGGAAGTGCCCCTCTGTTTCTTTATAACTCCACAAAGAGAAGACTCACTCTCCCATTCGCCACTCGCCCTGTCTGGCCCACTATTTTGCGGTAATTAGATTCGGTATTTGTTATTGTTTGTGTTGTGTGCGAATTAGTGAGAAAGTTATACGCAATCTTATCTACTCTTCATGTTTGATACTTACTGAACTTTGAAACATGGTGATGCTTTAATCATTGCAGCAGTTACAAGCAAGATACGAGGATGGCTGTATTTTGGGGGACTAGGGTTTTGGAGATTGTGAAAAAACATGATTTTGGAGGCCTCGTTTGTAAGAGAAAAAGCCTTTAAATTTTCTCATTAATATCTCAGAATTTTCAAATTCAAAAAAGACAAAAACTTAAAATTAATATCTAATGCAGTTTAAATTTCAAACTCAAAAATCCTTTTAGTCAAGATGAAAGAAACCTAAACTATGTACTTTTCATAAAATAATACGTTCCAAAATTGCTTGCTCCTCATACAATATAAATAATTTTCTTGCTGTTTGAAAATACAAGAAAGGCAACCAAACCATGTCAAATATTTTTGAGTTATTGGTTGAATCTCTATAGGCACTCCTCGTACCAACCCTTATAATAGTCAGATAATAGTTCCAAATATTAACTAAACAGCAATAAAGCCCACGAGTTACATGGATTAACTTCCAGAGTATAAATAAAGTTAACCTAATTTGCTCATTATCCCACTTTAATCTCCAAAACAAAATTTAGCATTCACAATACTTCTATTCCCTTATTTGATTCACAACCTAACAATATTAGTTCCTCTATTCACCAATGCTTTTTTCAAAACAAAATATTAAAATTCATGGTAACAGAAGGGAAGACAAAAGTTGAGAACTTGAGATAATAATAGAAAAAATTCTAAATGAGAATTTAATGAAAATAAGAAAGGCGAGTCAATGCAAATGATCACTAGTCCCACAAGCTATAAACATAAGACTTCCAAAAAGACTATTGCCATAAAAAGCATCAGTTATTAAATCAATTTTCTAAAAAAAAAAAAGAGAGGAATAGAATAATTTCAAACCTTTAGTGAAGTTTTTAAAAATAGAGGAGGATAAAGAAGCTCTACAAAAATAGCTAGTAATGAAAAAGCTCCACAAAAGATTTCTAACTTGTTAAGATTTGTCAAAAGTAGAAAAAAAAGTTTGGAATTTGAACATTTTAATAAGGGTAAAATAGTCCAAAAAATAATTAAGATCAATGTCCATCACTCTTCGTCTGTGTCTCATCATTTCATTGAGACATGAAATACGTGTATATTGTGTATGTCTGTGTGTAAGCGTGTCTTTCGTTATTTGTGTCTCACAAACCAAACAAAAGACACATTCCACCATGTATATGTCTTGGCCTGACGTACAAACCAAACAAAGTGTAATAGTGAGAGAGTAAAACTAACAAGGAGCTAATTGAGACATATAAATTCCTATCCATCTATTAAGGAGACTCATAAGCCTCTAACAATTTACTAGTGAGACGATTCAACCAAAATAAGTCAGTGACCATATCCATTATAACATACAATTCAAATCATTATTTTGGAGATATGATATCTGCTGCTGGTTATCTTGTATTAGTTGCTGTTGTTTTGCTTGGTTGGCATTTATACTAATCCTTTTAAGTATCTTCACTAAATCTTTGAAGTTAACAAAGTCTATATCTAACTTAGGAAACCTGTGTACTTTGCCATCAATGTAATTAAAGAACATCATCTTCATCTCCTTCAAACCATCCTCCATGATGAAAAATCGACACAATTTCATAAGATATCTGCAACAAAAAATACTAAAACTGACTCAACATAATTTTTGCAGCAACAACTCATACTTGAACAATTATTTTAAAAAGGGTAAAGTACTAAATTGGTCCTCTATGTTTGGGCGTAATTTTGTTTTGATCCTTAAAGTTTAAAGTGTCCTATTTGAATCCAAAAATATTTCATTTAGCATCAATTTAGTCCCATAGTGAGGTCAAAGTTAAATAATTAACGAAATGTCCTACATAACAACAGTACAAGAACAAAATCAATAATCTGGAGAACATGTACAAGCTCTAGAGGCACACAATCAACTGTTGATGCATCAATACATCTATTTATTATTTTTCCTATAATATAAATAAAATATTTTCTATAGAACTAAAGAGAATGATAAATAAATGTATTGATGCATCAACGGTTGATTTTGTGCCTCTGGAGCTTGTACTTGTTCTCCAGATTATCAATTTTATTCTTGTACTGTTGTTATGTAGGACATTCCGTTAATTATTTAAGTTTGACCTCACTGTGGGACTAAATTGATACTAAATGAAACTTTTTTGGATTCAAATAGGACACTTTAAACCTTAAAGACTAAAATAGAATTACGCCCAAACATAGGGGACCAATTTAGTACTTTATCCTTTTAAAAATAATCAATTTACACTTACTACTAACTAAACAAGATTCTAGTATTAACTAATACTACATTACTAACTAATTTAATTGAGTAATTTTTGTGACCTAAATATTGCTGAACAGACAATACCCAAAAAAATTTAGTCCATTATTAAAAGTTAGAACAAATTAACCATTAAAATTCACGTGTAATAGAAACCGAGACAATGCAATACAAAAGCACAAGTTCAATCACATAGAGCACAATTTTAATCACATAGAAATAGAACTTACTATTGCTAGTGTCTCTGTGCACTGCGACACCACTACCAAGTGAACATCGTCACTTTTCCGTCACGTCTTCAGTCACTGTCTCTATCTTCATGGCAATGCTATGATCCAAGCGTGTTTTGCTTATGATTTTTCGTAATTGTGAGTGAGAAGAGAAGAGAAAAATGAAAAAATTTTGTGCTTGGAAGGGAGGTTAACATTCACAAGTTGAAATAAACCATTTCATCTTTGTCCCAAAATGCATGTATTTTGATGAGTGCACAGGGGATAATGTGTCCTATCAAATGATATATTGACATTTTGACAATACACGTAGAATTCTTTCATGAAGAATTCACAAAGAAACTAACAGAGGAAGCAAATTGTCTAAGAGATCAATTGGTTCAGAGCCACAATAATTTTATTTTTGTAAGGAGGCAGATTGTCATATATATAAATTATCACAAACCAAAATGGGATTTTACTCATTTGTATACGATGAAAAAAAGATGGATGAGCATAATTGTAATTTTGATGACACAACTCTCTCTCACCCTCTTTCTCTTTTCTATCCGTACTTGCCTACTTGGGATAAAAGTTTTGGAGAGAACTCACGTACTATTTTATTTTATAATATTCTAACTCTTTTTTATTATTTTTCTTTTCTCATTTTTTCTTTTCTTATTTTCTTTTCAACCAAATAAGGCCTAAATGACAGAACTAGCAAGACTTAATTCTGTATAAATGCATATGGACTTTTTTTTGTTAACAAGCAGGGCCTAGGCCTAAAGAACAAGAAAAATTACAAGGTTAGAATTTTTCAGGGTACAGGAACTCCATTTTGATCATCAGATATCTGATACACTAATTCAAGGAGAGGTGTATCTAAAAACATAAAACCTATATTTAGTTTTAAACTCTCCTTCGCCAACCAATTGGCGCAACTATTTCCTTCTCTGAATATATGCTGGATCCTAATCTCTCAAGGTCTATTTTTGAGTTGTAGGATATCACGAAGGAGAAGGTTATGAGTCATCCATTCTTCTTCCACTCTTTTGATATATTCATAAGCTTCTTTAGAGTCTATTTCAATTATCATTCTTCTCATACCTAGGTCCCAGGCCATCTTCATGCCATGAAAAACTCCCCATAGCTCCGCCATTGTTGCATCCCCTCTCTCTTTTGTCCTGACTATGAATCCTTTTATCCATTCTCCCTTGTGATTTCTTAGTAACCCACCACATTCTACTTCTTCTTGTTCTTGCTTCACTGCCCCATAAACATTGAGTTTTACCCATCCTTGGTCGGGTGACTTCCACTTTACAAGTACAATGTACCACCGTTCATTAGATACAAGCTTTCATTTTTCAAAGGCTTCCTAATTCCGTCTAATTTAGTCCATTATCACTTTAACAACATTAAAAGGTTTGGTGAAAGGAGGTTGAGAGTGTACTTCTTTATTTCTCTAAAACCATATCCACCAGCATGTTATGATGAATTTCTTTCTCCAATCAACCTGACTGTTTCTTCCAAGGTTACTCCTTAGATTCAAATTGAGCCATTCCTCAAAGCTTGCTGAAAAGAACTTGGTAATAGTACTTAGTAGAATTAGTTGAGCCCATAGCCACGAGGTTTTTAGACAATCCCTTAAAGCATGAATTGTTATTTCTTCTTCTGCATTACATATAGGACAAGTCAGCTCTATTCATAATATTCTCACTTTTCTCGTTGCTATGAATAAGTGTTGGTGAGCCTTCTCCAAATGAAAACTTTTAGTTTCTCCTGTCCCTTCCATTTCCATATTTTTTCTCAAAACGCCTTTTTTCCTGTACTTATCTGATTGGTTAATAACTTATACGCTAATGCTACTGAAAGTTTGCCATCTGTTGAGAGATTCTAGCACACCTTGTCCCTTCTTTTTTCTTCTTTTGGTGGTGCAATTCCATTAATTTTGTCCAAAGTGGTTGGATTAAAGAAGTTCTAAAGGAGTTCTTGGTTCCAGCTGTGATCCTCTTTGGTGAATTCTACCATTGTGCATTCCAATAAATGTGTTGAAATTGGATTGGTGGCTAATACTTCTAGTGTTCTCTCATCCTTCCAAGCCCAAGGATCCTTCCAGAATTTTGCTGCTTTGCCATCACCTAGCATCTATGTTGTGTTATTAGTGAAAGTACTCTAGCTTTTATTCAGTTCTTTCCAAAATGAGGAGTCAGTACTCTTAGCTGTGACTCCACCTCTTCCTATTTGACTTCGGTCATATTTATGGTTCAAGACCTGTACCCATAAAGAGTCAAGTTTCGTGCAAATCTTCAAAATAACTTTGAGTATAAAAGCTTCGTTGACTAACTGAAGATTCTTGAATCCCATTCCTCCTTGGAGTTTAGGCTTACAAAGGGTTTCCCAACTTAACTGGTGGATGCATCTCTGATTGCTTGTTTCTCCCAAACAAATTTTCTTTGTACTTTTTCTATTTCTGTACAAATATCTCAAGAAATTTTGTAGTTCTGCATTTCAAAATTAGCCATCGTGCTTAGAACCAATTTTACTAAGGTTAATCTTCCAGTTAGGGACAAACTTTGTGACTTCCACCCTTTCAACTTGTTTTGCATCCTATCAAGCACATTTTTAAACTTTTCTTTCCCTTTCCTTTGATTTGTTATCATTGCACCTAAATACCTTTCCAAGCAGGTATTTTCTTTATATTTAATTTTATTAGTAATTTTCCTCCTTGTTGTTTCCTATACATTTTTAGAGAAGACTACTACCATTTTGCTTGAACTAATTTTCAGCCCAGAGACTTTGCAGAATTCTTTTAACACCGTACTCACAATCCTCATCTATTCCTCCATAGCTTCAACATAAACTAGATGGTCATCAGCAAAGAGTAAGTGCGATATTTGTGGCCCATGTTTGCCTATTTTAAGGGGATTCTATCGTTCCACTTCGATGCTATTCTCTATAATTTGCGACAACTTCTTCATGGCTATCACAAAGAGATAAGGCGAGATGGGGTTGCTTTGTCTGATACCATGAGTTGGGTGAAAAGTCTCAGTCATCCCTCCGTTCTAAAGAACATTATAAGTTGCTGAGGTGTCACACCCCATTACCAGCTTGATCAAATCATCAGGTATATCAAATTCTTCTAAGCATCTCTGCAAAAAAAAAAACTCTATCTTAGTCTATCATAAGCTTTTTCAAAATCAAATTTTACTGTCATGAAGCATTTCTTTCCCTTCATCCTCAGCATTATGTGATCAATTTCCTTGGCTATGATAATATTATCCTAAATTATCTTCTTTGGCACGAAACTTGCTTGATAGGGAGAAATTATATTTTTCAATGATGGTTTAAGCCTTTCCAACTATATCTTTATCACACACTTATAGCTTACATTGCATAATGCTATAGGTCAAAATTGGTTAATAAATTCTGGGTTTCAAACTTTTGGAATTAAAGCTAGGAGGCTAGGGTGTGATTATATTCTGCCACTTCACTAGGTTCCTTCCGCACTTGTAAGATGTGTTGATTGAGATTTTGGTGAATGACGTCCCAGTTTTCTTTGTAAAAGAGGCTGAAAAACCATCCACTCCGAGCGCCTTCAAATATCTAATACCAAACACAACCTTTCTAATCTCTAGCAACGTTGGGGGATTGCTCATATTAATTCTGGTTTGTGAATCTAATGGTGGATAAGTTCTAAATGTTTGACGTTTAGAAGAGTTGGCTCTTTCCTCTTTGTACAAATTCTTGAAAAAATCCACTGCTAGAGATTGGAGGGCAATCAATTCCTTAACTCACGAGCCATCTTGATGTCTCAGCTTAACAACCTTATTCCTCCTTCTTCTAAGGATAGTTTTAGTATGGAAGTATTTAGTGTTATGATCTCCATCTACTATCCAACTGTCCCTGTCTTTCTGCATCAACATCACCTCTTCTCTATCTAGAATAGTCTCCAATTCCTTCCTTAATTCTTTTTCTAGATTATCAAGAAATGGGTTTCGACCATAAGATTGTGATCATTGGATTTCACTTATTCTATTTAGCAACCTTCTCTTCTGCCTTCTCACATGTCCAAATGTGACTTTGTTCCAATATTTTAGGCGTTTGGGGAGATGATTCAAAGCTGAACCTAGACTGGCATTCCCCCTCTAATTCTCTTCCATAACACCCTTGAATTTTGGATAAAGAGTTCACATTGCTTCTAGTCTAAAGGACTTATTGACAGATTGCTAGCTCAATGATTTTAAAGTGATTATCAAAGGATGGTGGTTTGAGTTTGTTCTAGTTAACACATCCACCTTAACTTCTTCAAATCTGATTCTCTATGATGCATTTGATAGAGCTCTATCTAGACGCTTGAATATCCTCTCTAAACCGTCTCATTTAGGTCCCCCGCCATGTGAATTTCGAGCCATAATACCATAAGTCAATGAGAGAACAGCTATTAATCCACTCTCTGAATCTCTTACAAGCATGCTCTTCCACCTTCCCTCCTCTTTTTTCTCATATTACCAGCTATGTTTTACAGCTCTCTCCAAGTTTGTATTCTATTCTTTTCCTGTGGGATAACATAGATTGTTGTAAAAAAAAACTCCAAGTTGACTATCTTCTTGAATTTGTATATAAACATACTGTGTTTTAGAGGTGATGAAATTAATTGTTAGGTCTAGATCTTTTCAAAGAATCCATATTCCACCACTAAAACTGCATGCCTTTTCAGTATGGAAAAAGGAAATCCTAGTCTGCTGACAACAGTTCTTGCATTGTTACCACTATATCGAGTTTCTAGTAGCACTATAATCTTAGGATTATAAATCCTTACCATTTCTTTAAGGGAGTGTCCAAAGGCGAAGCTAGCAGCTCTCTGCAATTCCAGGTCATAACAATCATCCGGATAAAAGGTAAAAGACACACCACACTCCATATTATGGGTTTTTGCACCTCTTTTCCTTATTCTAGGAAGTCTCCACCTCCATTCGAGATTCTTTATGTCTATCCCGTCTTGCTCTTACATTCTCTTATGTCGCTTGAGTTTGGAGGACCATCAATGAATTATGTTGCATTTGTTCCTCCACCCTCATTACTGCCTCCACCATTAACTCGGTGTCAGTTGAATTGAGATATGATAGCTCTAGTTCATAGTTATACTCCATTTATTCATCCATGTTTGCTATTTCTGCACAAATGAGTCTTTTATTTCAAAGTTAGGGGGCACTTCCTAGGGTACTGGTGTGTGGCTTGCTTTGGGTGTTACTATTATGGGTGTATGTGGTACTGATTTTGCTATTATTGGGTTGGGCTTGTGATGGTTCAGATGCTGATTTTTATTCAGTTGTGGTCTATTTTGGCTGGAGTTGGCATGTGGATGTTGGGTCATTGTTGGTTCAGAGACAATAGTCTCCTTAACTGTGTTGTTATTTTGACTATGGTTTTTTCCAGTTTGTGTAAGTTTGTTTTGGCTAGTATTGGGCTGTGTTTTCTGGGCTTGGCTTAAAGTTAGGTTATTTTGTTGGGCATTACCATTCTTTGATGGGCTAAGGGAAGTGTTTATTCCCTAGTTGCTTGTTTCTTTCCTAGGGATAATCTCTGCTTTGTCAGCTCTAGTGGTCTCCTGAACATCATTATTGGGATTCGCATCGTCTACCTCATTCAAAATTGCATACCTCATACCACTGATTCCCTTGCTCCCAATTTTGCTTGTCTTTCCAATCATCCAACTAACTATACCTACACCATTTTTTACCATTTTTCTGCTACGTGTATTTTTTTGGACAATCATTCATGGCCCAAAGGGCTCTCTTTTTTCCTCAATTACGTTCTTGCCCTTCTCTAGGATTTCTTTTCCTTTTTTGCCCTTGTCTTCCTCCCTTGGTTGCTGGTTCCCTTCCCCTTCACCTTCCATATTATTTTTTTCAAGCTGCTGCATCGACCTTCTTAATTGCTCATCTTGGGTTATTCTTGGGCATATTTGTTTCTCATGCCCAACCATCTCACACTCAAAGCAAATATTGTTGATTCCCTCGTACTCTACAGAATAGCAAACTCCATTAATGAAGTACTGAGCTACTAATGGTTCAGTAAGGTCAAGCTCAACACAGAGTCTTGCAAATTTTTACTGCACTTCTTTACTGTATGAGTGTCAACTCTGAGTGTCACGCCGAAGATATTTCCAATCCAGCGTAGCATCTGCTCTTCATAGTATTCGATTGCTAACTCTGGTAGTCTCACCCATGCTGCTATCTTATCGATCTTTGCCTCATATAGATTAAAATTAGGTTTCCAGAACCTAATAGATAAGTAATGGTCCATGATTTTCCAAGGTCCTCCTGTTAAGGCAAAATCCAAATCCTCCTTTGAGTAGAATTTCAAAATAAAAAAAAATCGTTTTCCAAGTCAATGACGTTGATGCTACCTTGTTTGCTCCATATCGCTTCCAACCGCCTAATTAGAGCTACCAAGGATATACATTGTCCCATTAGCTTTACAATTAAAGTTTCTCACCACAGGTCTCGGAGGCTCTTCATAGAAGCTTCATTCATGACAAAGTTGAAAATGCCTCCAACCTTCTCAATTGTTATCTTTGGTTACAGGCTGTTTGCATTTTTTTTCTTTCTCGTTGTCCTTGCCTTGCTCTTCTTCTTTCCCAGGATCTCCATCTGATTCATCTGAGTCCTCCTGTGAAGAAGGGAATGGATCATCTTCTTCCATCTGCATCAGATTATTGTCCCTCCTCTCAACATCACTGAAGGACTTCTTGTTGTAGGTGCTTTTTCTTACACTTCAATATCCCCTATCATCCAATCTTCTTCTCTGGGAACTAAGGAAGTGTTTTCTGTGAATTCCTGTTCAGATCCTTTGTTTTTTACCTTCTTTGCATTTCTTGTCGGTTCATGGGAGCAGGAGTGTCCCCCTCAGACGAAGCTTTCCCTCATTCGGTGGTTTACGGTGGTTGTTATAGAAAATTTTAAAGAGTTGTACAGAGAGAAAAAAGAATAATATGTGAAAGTAAGTGCATATGGACTTTATACGGCTTATACTCTACTCTCAGCTTTGTTGTTTTGATTTAGTAATATTAGAAATTAAAAAATTTCAAATATCAATGCCATTTGCATCCAATAATTTGATAAAGCTAATTATTTTTAAGATATCTATTTATAGAGAATAGGATTTGAGTTTTTTAATGTGAGAAAAATCTGTATAATGAAAAGGGAGACAAATTATTGTAGGATTATAATATGTTTATAACACGTAATAAAAGTAATAAAATAATTTTAAAGATTTATTTTATGTTTAAGATTTTATTCAAATAATATATATCAGATATAAATACTAGAGTACGCTAGTGAAAATAATTTTTTCTTTTGATAGTATGAAGGCATTACGCATATCTATCAAGGTTGTAAAAATCAAACCAGTCAATAAACCAGTTGAATAACTGGTTTACTGGTTCAATGATCTAATCGATATCGAACCGACTTAATTAAATATTAAATAAAATTATTGAAAAAAAACCATACAATTAACCTGAACCTCAACATTAAGAACATTATTAACCAAATTAATAGATCAAGATTATGGAGATGAACCTGAACCTCAAGATTATGGACATAGGTACCACCAAGATTATGGACATCAATACAATTGCATCAAAAATTGACAAAATTAACAAGATTCCAAGATTATGGACATTCATACAATTAACCTGGACCTCAATATCATGTTAACCTATACAATTGCATCAAAAATCAACAAAATTCACAAGATTCCATCAATAATGAACAAAATTATTTCAGAAAAATTAATTTAGAAAAAGAATTACCAAGAATAAAAAACTAAACAAAAATAAAAAAACAACTTACAAAAAGAATTAACAAGAATCAGAAAAATAAAAATGAACAAGAATCAGTATTAACTCAGAAATCAGAATCATAAAAAATAACGCAAGGAAAAAAAGACTGAAAATAGTGGACGAGCGCTTATCCGAGAAGAAAGACGCCAAGCAGAGACAAGTTCAGGGTGGCAGAGATAGTAGAGAATCCCTGGAGTCAATGGTGGCAGAGACAGATGCTCCGCAGTACAAACGTGACCCGCGACAGAAGCTTCGAATCGACCTTCCGACGATGACGATAGCAGAAGCTTAAAACCGATCTTCCGACGACGAGACGACCAGACGACGACGACAGAAGCCTTAAGACGCCCAGATGACACCGACGCCAATAGAGGGTTCAAACCTCAAGGGTGGCAAGGGAGAAGGACTGAGGGAGGTAGAGTTGCGGTTGGAAGGGAGAGGGACTGAGGGAGGCGTTTGTCGGGGACTGGGTTAGTAGGTTCGGGTCTTTTTTTTCCTGGCATCAAAACGACGCTGTTTCTGGGGCAGCGGATCACAAAACTGAGACTTGAAAAAACATGTTCGGTTCGTCGGTTAACCGCCAGTTTGGCCGATTTTTTAACTGAATTTTTGCAGGATGGTTTTAGGGGTAAACCTAACCGGCCAGATGATCGGTTAATCCGATCGAACCAGTCGGTCTGGTCCAGTTTTTAGAACTTTGGTATCCACATCAAAACTATTTTTGCTGTCAACTCTTTAACCAATGAATTTTAGATCTAAATTAAAAAAACCTTTTTGTAACTCTTTGCATACCACTAAATTCTTCTCTAAGAATTAGACTTACATATATTTGTGTATGTAAAGGTAAAGGAATAAAACTTGTATGTATCATTTACACACACACACGACATTTGTTATTAATTTTAAATTTGAATCTTTTTTTGAATTTAAATTTTATTTTATTTTAAATTTGAATTTTATTTTATTTCAAATTAAAATCTTATGGATCATAATCACAATTCAATTTGAAATAGAATAACTAATTATTCTTGATTCTCATTTAATATTCTCAATTATCGTATTATTATTATATTCTAAGCAAGGTTGCGAGAACCGAACCGATCAGTAAACAGATAGAGTGACTGGTTCAATAGTTCAGAGGTTCGATCAGAATTCAATCGGAATTCAACTGGTTTAATTAAATATATCATAAAATTATTAAAAATTTAATATATAATTTTAAATATTTAAATTTAATAATTTTTAAGCTGATAAATTTTACAATTTTTCATAATTTATTATTAAAAATTCACAAATAACGTTAAATATCAATCTTTATAACTAACAAAAATAAAAATACACTTAATTGATAAAGACTAATATTTTACCACCAACAATTATTCTAGTTTCATAAAATTCCCTAAACAAACAAATTACAAAAAAAATAAAAAAAATCAGCCACAATAATTAACAACTAAATAGACATAAAATCAGCATAATAAACAAAAAATTTCAGCATAAACACAATGTAGTGAAGCAATCAGAATTATACCATAAACATCTCAAAATCAGAAAAATTCCATCACAATACAATGAAGCATGCACCATAGCACCGTCAACAATTCAGAATCAGAAAATCAGCAACCAGAATCAACAACCCAAAATAAAAAAAAATAGCATAAACAACTCAGAATCAGAATCATACCATAAATAACCTAGAATCAGAAAATTTCTAGCATAAACAATGTAGTGAAGCATTGTACCATATCATCAACAACAACTCAGAGTAAGGGAAGAAAAGTGACGGCGATGGAGGAATGGGAACAGCCGGTGACAAAGAAACCAAAGTGAGCTCGGACAGAGACCGAGAGAGAGCTCGAAGAGGGACGTTGAGATTGGATAAAGACAGAGAGAGAAAGAGAGATTGAAGAGACGATGATTGAGGAATGATGAGAGGAGAGGAGAGGAGTTGAGAGGAGACCTTCCTATGGAGGCGGCGAGAGGAGGAACGATGAGAAGAGGGCCAAAAAACCGAACAGAGCTTCCACACGTGACGTGGCACCCACGGTCTGTCCTCAAGGAGAAGAGTTTAGCAATGACTTTGAAGAGGGATGGATTGGTGGCTGGGGCTGAGGTTTTGAGATTAGGGTTCTTCAATCTTCTCTTCTTCAGAGTAAGTTTAGAATTTAGAGAGAAAAGCGAAAGAGAGGGTGGGATTGCCTGATGAGTACTGACCATTGGGCTTCTTTTGTTTTTTTCCCTTTCAAAACTCAAAACGGTGCCATTTTTGGAGGGTTACCACCAAACCGGTAACTCTAAGAAAACACGGCCGGTCTGGCTGTTTACTGGTTAATCGGCAGTTCTTAAGGTCAATCAAATCAGTTGGATGACCGATTTCTGGTTAACCTAGTTGAACTGAAAAATTCGGTTCAGTTTTCAAAATTGTGATTCTTAATGCTACCAAAGGATGTAATAATATTATATTTGAATTAATATAATTATTTATTTGATCAAATCAAAATAATAATTAAATAATTATTTAGTAAAAATTAGAACACTCGTTAATGCGTGACCCCATAGGTTTAATATTAAGTAGGTAGTAAATTAGTCATACTAAATTTACTAGTCAATGTTAGTTTATAGCAATCCTCCTCAACGACTTGATAGTATGAAATAATATATTTTTTACTAAGAATTCGAGAAGAACAAACTATAATTCCTTCCATCTTTTCAACTTTATGTTAACCCTTAGCTTAGGTAGTGTTTTCTAGAGACTAGAACTAGAACTGGGGGACTGGGACTCAGTATTTATGTTTGGTAGTCAGAGACTGAAACTAAAATTTTAGTACCTCTAGAAAGTGAGGATACAAGGGATTGAAATATCTGGGGACGGAGACTAAAACTTTAACATTTTCTTTAATAACTAAGGGTATTTAGTAAATATTCTTTTTTCATCTCCATATTTATCTTGAACAAAATAAAATACTAAGATATAACTCAATTCTGTATACTTTATACCAAACATAATACAGAGACTTAATTTAGACCCAGTCTCCAGTTTTTGTCTCTCAATCTCAATCTCTCTTCCAAACACAACCTTAGAGTATGGTTTAGTTGTCAAACTCTAATTTGTTACTATTATTATAATAAACTGTGAATGGCCTAAAAAATTCATTTTTTTTTCATTTATTCAATCTTCTTGGCAAAGTTTTATTTATCTTCATCATTATAATCATAGAGATTAAACTCTTTACCAAGAATTGACGGATTTTTTATTGACTAATGATTAATTCTACAAATACTTAAATCATACTCAATATCCATTCAACTAGCACCTTAGGATATTAGGTGTCCATAATCTAAGTATAATAATACATTCTTAATTACTATGATAGTTGTAGGTCAAAAAAACTTTAGTACCATATTCATTTTAAAAATATTTTATTGACAAATATTGAAATAATTATAACCATTAAAAATTCTCAAAGTGAATCAGTTCAATGTTCATATTTCTATATGATATATATATATATATATATATAATTATATAATTTTATAAAGATATATATATATCCGGATTATTAATATCCTTTCTAACAATTCTATGACCAAGAACAATTTAAATTAATATAAATGATTTCTCTCTTAATTTGATAATTATTATCATAATAATAAATTTTTAAATTTAATCAAGAACGACCTTATTATATTAACCCTTTAATTGAATAATACATATAATATATAATAATGACAAATTAAACTTATTCTCAATAATTATATGTGTAAAAATACAGGTTTTTTAATGAAGGCTTTTATGTGTAACAAAGTGATGATGAATTCTTTATATATCTAAAAGAACATAATAATAATAATAATAATAATAATAATAATAATAATAATAATAATAATAATAATAATAATAAAAACGATTGGTAATACATTAACATGTACAGTCTTACATCCTACATTCCTACCGATAATCCTTTTACTAGGAAATAAATAAATAAATAAAATATTTTATCATTATCATCATAAAATATCACCACAAAAAATTCATCAAATACCATCGGATTTATCAGTAGATTTACTAAAAAATTTGTCAATAATATGTTTATTGTCAAAATAAATCTGATGATATAACTTTAATTTTCCAGTAATTATTTAGCGGCTGATTTTTTCGTCTGTCGCTAATTACTGTCGAAAAAATTTTGTTGATAATTTTTACTGTATTGTCAGATTTTTTTTGATAAATCTGACGGTAATATATTATTAATTAATAATTAAATTAATAACTACTGTTGGATTTGACCAACAATAAACTTAAATTTTAATTTTTTTTAAAAAAATTGTTTAAATATTTAATAATTTCTAAACTAATAAGTCAAAAAATACAACACTAATTAACTCAGAAAATAATTAACTTAGATAATAATAAATTTAAAAAATTAATAACAATAAATAATAAGTCAATAATTAGCTCCAAAAATAAACAAATTAAGATTAACTCAGACAATTAACAACAATTAACTAATTAACTTAGAAAACAATTAACTCAAATAACACCAGAAAAGAAATCAGAACAATGCCGTTGGAAATTTTACACTTACTGATTCATTTGGATGAGTAACACCAGGTCGTATTAATCCTTAGCTTCTATGTCACTAATGTTCTCTCTTGAACTGATATCAAACTATATAATTATCACAGAATTTGAAACAAAATCATAAAAATAGAACTAAAAATTAGAATAATAAAAATAGAATTTGAAACACAAAATCATCAAAGCAGAATTTAAAATTAGAATCATAAACAAAATTTTAAACACAGAATCATCAAAACAGAATAAAAAAAATTCTAAATCAAAATAAAATTTAAAAAAATCATAAATCAAAATAGAATTATTGAAACAAAATCATAAAAATATAATTAAAAATCATAATAATAAACACAAAATTTGAAACACAAAATCATCAAAATAGAATTCAAAATCAGAATCATAAACGAAATTTCAAACACAGAAACATCAAAACAGAATTAAAAAAATCCTAAATCAAAATAGATTAACACAAAACCTAAACCAAAATAGAATTAAAAAAATCCTAAATCGGATATCGTCTAGTGTGTGTTGCTGTTATGCGTAAAGAATGACGGCAGCTGTTGATGCGTGGAGGACAATGAAGAGAGAAGCGTTTCGAGGATGGGGAAGGGAGAGGAAAGGGTCGCGCCACCGCGGAATACGAGTCAGGGTGCTGTGGGGTGGCATCGACGACAAAGAAGAGGGAGGAACTTCGTCGCTGTAAGAGGCTGAGAGAGTGAGAGGAGATTCAGCATTGAGAGAGTGGGAGTGGGGGTGTTTCAATCCTGTGAAGAGTGAGACTGAAGAGGAGATCCTTTAGAGATTGTTGGTGGCGTCGACGCTGGCAGAAGGGGCTGCCGGAGATGGTTTTAGGGAGAGAGATGCAGAGAGAGAAAGAGGTTTAGAGTGAAATAGTGTGTGGGTCTTTTAAAATGAGGGGAGAGGGCGTGCGATTCCAATTTAGGACAAAATTACCTTCGGATTTACTGGAGGATAAATTCGATGGTAATACATTGCGCGTGACCAAAATGCAGCGTTCTATTAGTTGAGCTTTATCACCGGTAATTCCGACGGTAATGATCGCGCCAATTAATCTTTTTTCCCTCTAAATATTACCGGATTTACCATAAAAAAATGTAATCCGATGATAATTTTTTTATCCGACGAATTTATTGTCAAATCCGTCACCAGTAATCCTGACGCTAACGTTTGATGTTAATGTCTGACGCTAAATCCGATAATAAATTCGACAAGTATTCAGTAATTTTTTTGTAGTGTACCATGCATTTAAAACTGAAAGGGTTCAATATTTATGAAAATAATTATTATTTATACACAAAAAATAATCATTATTTATTAAATTAATTATTTATATAAAATATATATTAAAATATAAAATATATTAAACATATATAAAATAATGCATATATAGCTATATAAGTATATGACGATTGATTTTTCAAATACAAATAATATTTTCATTGTGAAAATAGTCTATTGAAAATTTAAGATTGGGTTGATGAGGAAGGTTTTTGACTTTTTTTCACGTCTTCTTGATGAGGGCAAGTATTATGAATTGTGTACTATGTAACTAATGGTTATAGTACGTAACTATGTACTATGTAAGTGATTAGAGAAGAAAAAGGAGATAAAGGCAAGAATATAATACAAAAATGATAATGACATTCTTGTTTTTGATATCGTCATTTTTTATATAAATTTTTTTAATTATATTTTGTATAAATTTATAAAAAAGGAATAATATTATTAAAATAGAAATAACATTATCATCTCCTGTATAATAAGGTGAAAAATGAAAACCTAAATCCATAGTATAAAAGATTAAAGGAGGAGAAATATTTCTTTTTTTCATGTTAATAGATGTAGACACTTATTACTCATGATATAAGATTATTATACTAAGAAGAGATGTCTATTCTCATACTGAATGAAATTGTGTAAAGAACTGAGAATGAAAATGAACAATAAATTATGTGGATCTCATCATTTTTTTAAATAAAATATCATTTTACTATCAAATATGATAACATACACTATATATATATATATATATATATATATATATATATATATATATATATATATATATATAATGTGAAAATTCATCCTAAAAAAAGTGAGAGGGGCTAGCTAAGAAACATAGTCAAGATTTGATAAGCGGCTAATTTTTTTTGTTATGAAAATAAGAGTGGTAATATATTTTAATATTGTAATTTTTGGTATTTTTTAAAACTGTGGAAAGTACACAAATCAGAGGGTCCGATTTCATTGCAGAGAGAGGGGGTACAAATCAGACCCAGAGTTTTCTGAAATCAGACCCAGAATTTTCTGAAATCGGACCCAAGGTTTTCTGCCAGTACACAAATCGGATCCAGGGTTTTCTGCCAGTACACAAATCGGACCCAGAATTTTTAGTACCTCTAATCGGACGATCCGATTTCTCTTGAACAACCATCATACGCCAGTGAATCACCATACATTCCTATAACTCAGATATACATCATTCCTTTCATCATATTAATAAATTAAAAGTTCTTGATAAACCTCTCTTCAATTCATTGATGAGTTCATATTTAGTTAGTATTTTGTTCCTAACCTTTTTGAAAATTTGGGAACTGAAGTGCTATATATAGGAAATAGATTTTCAATGTTTATTTCAAATTTTTATTTAATTTAGTAAAGTGCCTTCTCACATTATGATATCACATATTATTTGAGAGAAAATCTTCTATAATGTAATATAAATTACATTTTACAAAATCAATTATATGAGAAAAATTGAAAAAAGTCGTTCCCATACATATGCTGGAGACCAATTATAATTCCTAATTAAGATTTTGACTTTAGTCTATTAAAACCATGGTCCTTTCTAATATCATTTTAAAATGGACCCAAATAGGCATAATTTTTTATTTGAGATAGAAAATTTTGGCTCATAATAAGTATCTTTTTTCCAAAATAAAATTTTTTATGTTCTGTATTTTATATTATTAAGGAAGGATTAAGACATATCTAAAAGAATGTAAGTCGTTTTTTTATATTAAAAAAAATAAAGTATTAAATTGGTATCCTATATTTAGATTTAATTCTATTTTGATTTCTAAAGTTTAAAATATCTTATTTAAATCCAAAAATTTTTATTTAGTTTCAATGTAGTCCTGTCGTGAAGTCAATATTAAATAATTAATGTGACTGTTCTACCAAACCTTTTGTCCTTCTCTAAAAAGAGATACAAACTCGAGAGGCACAGGATCAGCTGCGGATGCATTAGTTATTGGCTTTGATTCAAGTACATGGAGAACATCGTCGAAAACTCACTTTCTGTGGGGAAGTTCACCAGTGGCGATGAGGACAAGGCCATCGTCATCTCTACTACGGGAGTTTTTCTTGACAACCAAAGAATTTGGTCATATAAGTTTTTTATATCTAAAACCTGAGTTTCGTTAATTATTTAATATTGGCTTCGTGGCAGGACTATATTAAAGTTAAATAATTTTTTTTTATTCAAATAGAATATTTTAAAATTTAAGGATCAAAACAAGATTAAATCTAAACGTAGGAGACCAATTTAGTATTTAACAAAAAAAAATTAACACTATATTTGGATGACAAAAGAAAATCAGAAAAGAGAAAATAAAAAAATAATATGAGCAAAAATCAAAGGGAAAAATATATGTAGTTGAAAAGAAAATAAAAGAAGAGGAGGCTAAAATAGTATAAAATTAAAAAATATGTATTATATAAAATACAAGTAAGAGTAATATTTTAAACTAGTTTTTAAAAAAATTTTAGTTAGATCTTTTAGACTTCAATAAATTTTAATTACCAAATGAGTTTTCAAATTATGGGTAAAAGGTAAAAGACACACCACACTCCATATTATGGGTTTTTGCACCTCTTTTTGTTATTCTAGGAAGTCTCCACCTCCATTCGAGATTCTTTATGTCTATCCCGTCTTGCTCTTACATTCTCTTATGTCGCTTGAGTTTGGAGGACCATCAATGAATTATGTTGCATTTGTTCCTCCACCCTCATTACTGCCTCCACCATTAACTCGGTGTCAGTTGAATTGAGATATGATAGCTCTAGTTCATAGTTATACTCCATTTATTCATCCATGTTTGCTATTTCTGCACAAATGAGTCTTTTATTTCAAAGTTAGGGGGCACTTCCTAGGGTACTGGTGTGTGGCTTGCTTTGGGTGTTACTATTATGGGTGTATGTGGTACTGATTTTGCTATTATTGGGTTGGGCTTGTGATGGTTCAGATGCTGATTTTTATTCAGTTGTGGTC
Source organism: Arachis ipaensis (assembly GCF_059453495.1). NCBI lineage: Eukaryota > Viridiplantae > Streptophyta > Magnoliopsida > Fabales > Fabaceae > Arachis > Arachis ipaensis. Next base: position 18,119,066 of record NC_142442.1, read on the forward strand.
TATTTTGGCTGGAGTTGGCATGTGGATGTTGGGTCATTGTTGGTTCAGAGACAATAGTCTCCTTAACTGTGTTGTTATTTTGACTATGGTTTTTTCCAGTTTGTGTAAGTTTGTTTTGGCTAGTATTGGGCTGTGTTTTCTGGGCTTGGCTTAAAGTTAGGTTATTTTGTTGGGCATTACCATTCTTTGATGGGCTAAGGGAAGTGTTTATTCCCTAGTTGCTTGTTTCTTTCCTAGGGATAATCTCTGCTTTGTCAGCTCTAGTGGTCTCCTGAACATCATTATTGGGATTCGCATCGTCTACCTCATTCAAAATTGCATACCTCATACCACTGATTCCCTTGCTCCCAATTTTGCTTGTCTTTCCAATCATCCAACTAACTATACCTACACCATTTTTTACCATTTTTCTGCTACGTGTATTTTTTTGGACAATCATTCATGGCCCAAAGGGCTCTCTTTTTTCCTCAATTACGTTCTTGCCCTTCTCTAGGATTTCTTTTCCTTTTTTGCCCTTGTCTTCCTCCCTTGGTTGCTGGTTCCCTTCCCCTTCACCTTCCATATTATTTTTTTCAAGCTGCTGCATCGACCTTCTTAATTGCTCATCTTGGGTTATTCTTGGGCATATTTGTTTCTCATGCCCAACCATCTCACACTCAAAGCAAATATTGTTGATTCCCTCGTACTCTACAGAATAGCAAACTCCATTAATGAAGTACTGAGCTACTAATGGTTCAGTAAGGTCAAGCTCAACACAGAGTCTTGCAAATTTTTACTGCACTTCTTTACTGTATGAGTGTCAACTCTGAGTGTCACGCCGAAGATATTTCCAATCCAGCGTAGCATCTGCTCTTCATAGTATTCGATTGCTAACTCTGGTAGTCTCACCCATGCTGCTATCTTATCGATCTTTGCCTCATATAGATTAAAATTAGGTTTCCAGAACCTAATAGATAAGTAATGGTCCATGATTTTCCAAGGTCCTCCTGTTAAGGCAAAATCCAAATCCTCCTTTGAGTAGAATTTCAAAATAAAAAAAAATCGTTTTCCAAGTCAATGACGTTGATGCTACCTTGTTTGCTCCATATCGCTTCCAACCGCCTAATTAGAGCTACCAAGGATATACATTGTCCCATTAGCTTTACAATTAAAGTTTCTCACCACAGGTCTCGGAGGCTCTTCATAGAAGCTTCATTCATGACAAAGTTGAAAATGCCTCCAACCTTCTCAATTGTTATCTTTGGTTACAGGCTGTTTGCATTTTTTTTCTTTCTCGTTGTCCTTGCCTTGCTCTTCTTCTTTCCCAGGATCTCCATCTGATTCATCTGAGTCCTCCTGTGAAGAAGGGAATGGATCATCTTCTTCCATCTGCATCAGATTATTGTCCCTCCTCTCAACATCACTGAAGGACTTCTTGTTGTAGGTGCTTTTTCTTACACTTCAATATCCCCTATCATCCAATCTTCTTCTCTGGGAACTAAGGAAGTGTTTTCTGTGAATTCCTGTTCAGATCCTTTGTTTTTTACCTTCTTTGCATTTCTTGTCGGTTCATGGGAGCAGGAGTGTCCCCCTCAGACGAAGCTTTCCCTCATTCGGTGGTTTACGGTGGTTGTTATAGAAAATTTTAAAGAGTTGTACAGAGAGAAAAAAGAATAATATGTGAAAGTAAGTGCATATGGACTTTATACGGCTTATACTCTACTCTCAGCTTTGTTGTTTTGATTTAGTAATATTAGAAATTAAAAAATTTCAAATATCAATGCCATTTGCATCCAATAATTTGATAAAGCTAATTATTTTTAAGATATCTATTTATAGAGAATAGGATTTGAGTTTTTTAATGTGAGAAAAATCTGTATAATGAAAAGGGAGACAAATTATTGTAGGATTATAATATGTTTATAACACGTAATAAAAGTAATAAAATAATTTTAAAGATTTATTTTATGTTTAAGATTTTATTCAAATAATATATATCAGATATAAATACTAGAGTACGCTAGTGAAAATAATTTTTTCTTTTGATAGTATGAAGGCATTACGCATATCTATCAAGGTTGTAAAAATCAAACCAGTCAATAAACCAGTTGAATAACTGGTTTACTGGTTCAATGATCTAATCGATATCGAACCGACTTAATTAAATATTAAATAAAATTATTGAAAAAAAACCATACAATTAACCTGAACCTCAACATTAAGAACATTATTAACCAAATTAATAGATCAAGATTATGGAGATGAACCTGAACCTCAAGATTATGGACATAGGTACCACCAAGATTATGGACATCAATACAATTGCATCAAAAATTGACAAAATTAACAAGATTCCAAGATTATGGACATTCATACAATTAACCTGGACCTCAATATCATGTTAACCTATACAATTGCATCAAAAATCAACAAAATTCACAAGATTCCATCAATAATGAACAAAATTATTTCAGAAAAATTAATTTAGAAAAAGAATTACCAAGAATAAAAAACTAAACAAAAATAAAAAAACAACTTACAAAAAGAATTAACAAGAATCAGAAAAATAAAAATGAACAAGAATCAGTATTAACTCAGAAATCAGAATCATAAAAAATAACGCAAGGAAAAAAAGACTGAAAATAGTGGACGAGCGCTTATCCGAGAAGAAAGACGCCAAGCAGAGACAAGTTCAGGGTGGCAGAGATAGTAGAGAATCCCTGGAGTCAATGGTGGCAGAGACAGATGCTCCGCAGTACAAACGTGACCCGCGACAGAAGCTTCGAATCGACCTTCCGACGATGACGATAGCAGAAGCTTAAAACCGATCTTCCGACGACGAGACGACCAGACGACGACGACAGAAGCCTTAAGACGCCCAGATGACACCGACGCCAATAGAGGGTTCAAACCTCAAGGGTGGCAAGGGAGAAGGACTGAGGGAGGTAGAGTTGCGGTTGGAAGGGAGAGGGACTGAGGGAGGCGTTTGTCGGGGACTGGGTTAGTAGGTTCGGGTCTTTTTTTTCCTGGCATCAAAACGACGCTGTTTCTGAGGCAGCGGATCACAAAACTGAGACTTGAAAAAACATGTTCGGTTCGTCGGTTAACCGCCAGTTTGGCCGATTTTTTAACTAAATTTTTGCAGGATGGTTTTAGGGGTAAACCTAACCAGCCAGATGATCGGTTAATCCGATCGAACCGGTCGGTCTGGTCCAGTTTTTAGAACTTTGGTATCCACATCAAAACTATTTTTGCTGTCAACTCTTTAACCAATGAATTTTAGATCTAAATTAAAAAAACCTTTTTGTAACTCTTTGCATACCACTAAATTCTTCTCTAAGAATTAGACTTACATATATTTGTGTATGTAAAGGTAAAGGAATAAAACTTGTATGTATCATTTACACACACACACACGACATTTGTTATTAATTTTAAATTTGAATCTTTTTTTGAATTTAAATTTTATTTTATTTTAAATTTGAATTTTATTTTATTTCAAATTAAAATCTTATGGATCACAATCACAATTCAATTTGAAATAGAATAACTAATTATTCTTGATTCTCATTTAATATTCTCAATTATCGTATTATTATTATATTCTAAGCAAGGTTGCGAGAACCGAACCGATCAGTAAACAGATAGAGTGACTGGTTCAATAGTTCAGAGGTTCGATCAGAATTCAATCGGAATTCAACTGGTTTAATTAAATATATCATAAAATTATTAAAAATTTAATATATAATTTTAAATATTTAAATTTAATAATTTTTAAGCTGATAAATTTTACAATTTTTCATAATTTATTATTAAAAATTCACAAATAACGTTAAATATCAATCTTTATAACTAACAAAAATAAAAATACACTTAATTGATAAAGACTAATATTTTACCACCAACAATTATTCTAGTTTCATAAAATTCCCTAAACAAACAAATTACAAAAAAAATAAAAAAAATCAGCCACAATAATTAACAACTAAATAGACATAAAATCAGCATAATAAACAAAAAATTTCAGCATAAACACAATGTAGTGAAGCAATCAGAATTATACCATAAATATCTCAAAATCAGAAAAATTCCATCACAATACAATGAAGCATGCACCATAGCACCGTCAACAATTCAGAATGAGAAAATCAGCAACCAGAATCAACAACCCAAAATAAAAAAAAATAGCATAAACAACTCAGAATCAGAATCATACCATAAATAACCTAGAATCAGAAAATTTCTAGCATAAACAATGTAGTGAAGCACTGTACCATATCATCAACAACAACTCAGAGTAAGGGAAGAAAAGTGACGGCGATGGAGGAATGGGAACAGCCGGTGACAAAGAAACCAAAGTGAGCTCGGACAGAGACCGAGAGAGAGCTCGAAGAGGGACGTTGAGATTGGATAAAGACAGAGAGAGAAAGAGAGATTGAAGAGACGATGATTGAGGAATGATGAGAGGAGAGGAGAGGAGTTGAGAGGAGACCTTCCTATGGAGGCGGCGAGAGGAGGAACGATGAGAAGAGGGCCAAAAAACCGAACAGAGCTTCCACACGTGACGTGGCACCCACGGTCTGTCCTCAAGGAGAAGAGTTTAGCAATGACTTTGAAGAGGGATGGATTGGTGGCTGGGGCTGAGGTTTTGAGATTAGGGTTCTTCAATCTTCTCTTCTTCAGAGTAAGTTTAGAATTTAGAGAGAAAAGCGAAAGAGAGGGTGGGATTGCCTGATGAGTACTGACCATTGGGCTTCTTTTGTTTTTTTCCCTTTCAAAACTCAAAACGGTGCCATTTTTGGAGGGTTACCACCAAACCGGTAACTCTAAGAAAACACGGCCGGTCTGGCTGTTTACTGGTTAATCGGCAGTTCTTAAGGTCAATCAAATCAGTTGGATGACCGATTTCTGGTTAACCTAGTTGAACCGAAAAATTCGGTTCAGTTTTCAAAATTGTGATTCTTAATGCTACCAAAGGATGTAATAATATTATATTTGAATTAATATAATTATTTATTTGATCAAATCAAAATAATAATTAAATAATTATTTAGTAAAAATTAGAACACTCGTTAATGCGTGACCCCATAGGTTTAATATTAAGTAGGTAGTAAATTAGTCATACTAAATTTACTAGTCAATGTTAGTTTATAGCAATCCTCCTCAACGACTTGATAGTATGAAATAATATATTTTTTACTAAGAATTCGAGAAGAACAAACTATAATTCCTTCCATCTTTTCAACTTTATGTTAACCCTTAGCTTAGGTAGTGTTTTCTAGAGACTAGAACTAGAACTGGGGGACTGGGACTCAGTATTTATGTTTGGTAGTCAGAGACTGAAACTAAAATTTTAGTACCTCTAGAAAGTGAGGATACAAGGGATTGAAATATCTGGGGACGGAGACTAAAACTTTAACATTTTCTTTAATAACTAAGGGTATTTAGTAAATATTCTTTTTTCATCTCCATATTTATCTTGAACAAAATAAAATACTAAGATATAACTCAATTCTGTATACTTTATACCAAACATAATACAGAGACTTAATTTAGACCCAGTCTCCAGTTTTTGTCTCTCAATCTCAATCTCTCTTCCAAACACAACCTTAGAGTATGGTTTAGTTGTCAAACTCTAATTTGTTACTATTATTATAATAAACTGTGAATGGCCTAAAAAATTCATTTTTTTTTCATTTATTCAATCTTCTTGGCAAAGTTTTATTTATCTTCATCATTATAATCATAGAGATTAAACTCTTTACCAAGAATTGACGGATTTTTTATTGACTAATGATTAATTCTACAAATACTTAAATCATACTCAATATCCATTCAACTAGCACCTTAGGATATTAGGTGTCCATAATCTAAGTATAATAATACATTCTTAATTACTATGATAGTTGTAGGTCAAAAAAACTTTAGTACCATATTCATTTTAAAAATATTTTATTGACAAATATTGAAATAATTATAACCATTAAAAATTCTCAAAGTGAATCAGTTCAATGTTCATATTTCTATATGATATATATATATATATATATATATATATATATATATATATATATATATATATATAATTATATAATTTTATAAAGATATATATATATCCGGATTATTAATATCCTTTCTAACAATTCTATGACCAAGAACAATTTAAATTAATATAAATGATTTCTCTCTTAATTTGATAATTATTATCATAATAATAAATTTTTAAATTTAATCAAGAACGACCTTATTATATTAACCCTTTAATTGAATAATACATATAATATATAATAATGACAAATTAAACTTATTCTCAATAAATTATATGTGTAAAAATACAGGTTTTTTAATGAAGGCTTTTATGTGTAACAAAGTGATGATGAATTCTTTATATATCTAAAAGAACATAATAATAATAATAATAATAATAATAATAATAATAATAATAATAATAATAATAATAAAAACGATTGGTAATACATTAACATGTACAGTCTTACATCCTACATTCCTACCGATAATCCTTTTACTAGGAAATAAATAAATAAATAAAATATTTTATCATTATCATCATAAAATATCACCACAAAAAATTCATCAAATACCATCGGATTTATCAGTAGATTTACTAAAAAATTTGTCAATAATATGTTTATTGTCAAAATAAATCTGATGATATAACTTTAATTTTCCAGTAATTATTTAGCGGCTGATTTTTTCGTCTGCCGCTAATTACTGTCGAAAAAATTTTGTTGATAATTTTTACTGTATTGTCAGATTTTTTTTTGATAAATCTGACGGTAATATATTATTAATTAATAATTAAATTAATAACTACTGTTGGATTTGACCAACAATAAACTTAAATTTTAATTTTTTTTAAAAAAATTGTTTAAATATTTAATAATTTCTAAACTAATAAGTCAAAAAATACAACACTAATTAACTCAGAAAATAATTAACTTAGATAATAATAAATTTAAAAAATTAATAACAATAAATAATAAGTCAATAATTAGCTCCAAAAATAAACAAATTAAGATTAACTCAGACAATTAACAACAATTAACTAATTAACTTAGAAAACAATTAACTCAAATAACACCAGAAAAGAAATCAGAACAATGCCGTTGGAAATTTTACACTTACTGATTCATTTGGATGAGTAACACCAGGTCGTATTAATCCTTAGCTTCTATGTCACTAATGTTCTCTCTTGAACTGATATCAAACTACATAATTATCACAGAATTTGAAACAAAATCATAAAAATAGAACTAAAAATTAGAATAATAAAAATAGAATTTGAAACACAAAATCATCAAAGCAGAATTTAAAATTAGAATCATAAACAAAATTTTAAACACAGAATCATCAAAACAGAATAAAAAAATTCTAAATCAAAATAAAATTTAAAAAAATCATAAATCAAAATAGAATTATTGAAACAAAATCATAAAAATATAATTAAAAATCATAATAATAAACACAAAATTTGAAACACAAAATCATCAAAATAGAATTCAAAATCAGAATCATAAACGAAATTTCAAACACAGAAACATCAAAACAGAATTAAAAAAATCCTAAATCAAAATAGATTAACACAAAACCTAAACCAAAATAGAATTAAAAAAATCCTAAATCGGATATCGTCTAGTGTGTGTTGCTGTTATGCGTAAAGAATGACGGCAGCTGTTGATGCGTGGAGGACAATGAAGAGAGAAGCGTTTCGAGGATGGGGAAGGGAGAGGAAAGGGTCGCGCCACCGCGGAATACGAGTCAGGGTGCTGTGGGGTGGCATCGACGACAAAGAAGAGGGAGGAACTTCGTCGCTGTAAGAGGCTGAGAGAGTGAGAGGAGATTCAGCATTGAGAGAGTGGGAGTGGGGGTGTTTCAATCCTGTGAAGAGTGAGACTGAAGAGGAGATCCTTTAGAGATTGTTGGTGGCGTCGACGCTGGCAGAAGGGGCTGCCGGAGATGGTTTTAGGGAGAGAGATGCAGAGAGAGAAAGAGGTTTAGAGTGAAATAGTGTGTGGGTCTTTTAAAATGAGGGGAGAGGGCGTGCGATTCCAATTTAGGACAAAATTACCTTCGGATTTACTGGAGGATAAATTCGATGGTAATACATTGCGCGTGACCAAAATGCAGCGTTCTATTAGTTGAGCTTTATCACCGGTAATTCCGACGGTAATGATCGCGCCAATTAATCTTTTTTCCCTCTAAATATTACCGGATTTACCATAAAAAAATGTAATCCGATGATAATTTTTTTATCCGACGAATTTATTGTCAAATCCGTCACCAGTAATCCTGACGCTAACGTTTGATGTTAATGTCTGACGCTAAATCCGATAATAAATTCGACAAGTATTCAGTAATTTTTTTGTAGTGTACCATGCATTTAAAACTGAAAGGGTTCAATATTTATGAAAATAATTATTATTTATACACAAAAAATAATCATTATTTATTAAATTAATTATTTATATAAAATATATATTAAAATATAAAATATATTAAACATATATAAAATAATGCATATATAGCTATATAAGTATATGACGATTGATTTTTCAAATACAAATAATATTTTCATTGTGAAAATAGTCTATTGAAAATTTAAGATTGGGTTGATGAGGAAGGTTTTTGACTTTTTTTCACGTCTTCTTGATGAGGGCAAGTATTATGAATTGTGTACTATGTAACTAATGGTTATAGTACGTAACTATGTACTATGTAAGTGATTAGAGAAGAAAAAGGAGATAAAGGCAAGAATATAATACAAAAATGATAATGACATTCTTGTTTTTGATATCGTCATTTTTTATATAAATTTTTTTAATTATATTTTGTATAAATTTATAAAAAAGGAATAATATTATTAAAATAGAAATAACATTATCATCTCCTGTATAATAAGGTGAAAAATGAAAACCTAAATCCATAGTATAAAAGATTAAAGGAGGAGAAATATTTCTTTTTTTCATGTTAATAGATGTAGACACTTATTACTCATGATATAAGATTATTATACTAAGAAGAGATGTCTATTCTCATACTGAATGAAATTGTGTAAAGAACTGAGAATGAAAATGAACAATAAATTATGTGGATCTCATCATTTTTTTAAATAAAATATCATTTTACTATCAAATATGATAACATACACTATGTATTATATATATATAATGTGAAAATTCATCCTAAAAAAAGTGAGGCGCTAGCTAAGAAACATAGTCAAGATTTGATAAGCGGCTAATTTTTTTTGTTATGGAAATAAGAGTGGTAATATATTTTAATATTGTAATTTTTGGTATTTTTTAAAACTGTGGAAAGTACACAAATCAGAGGGTCCGATTTCATTGCAGAGAGAGGGGGTACAAATCAGACCCAGAGTTTTCTGAAATCAGACCCAGAATTTTCTGAAATCGGACCCAAGGTTTTCTGCCAGTACACAAATCGGATCCAGGGTTTTCTGCCAGTACACAAATCGGATCCAGAGTTTTCTGCCAGTACACAAATCGGACCCAGAATTTTTAGTACCTCTAATCGGACGATCCGATTTCTCTTGAACAACCATCATACGCCAGTGAATCACCATACACTCCTATAACTCAGATATACATCATTCCTTTCATCATATTAATAAATTAAAAGTTCTTGATAAACCTCTCTTCAATTCATTGATGAGTTCATATTTAGTTAGTATTTTGTTCCTAACCTTTTTGAAAATTTGGGAACTGAAGTGCTATATATAGGAAATAGATTTTCAATGTTTATTTCAAATTTTTATTTAATTTAGTAAAGTGCCTTCTCACATTATGATATCACATATTATTTGAGAGAAAATCTTCTATAATGTAATATAAATTACATTTTACAAAATCAATTATATGAGAAAAATTGAAAAAAGTCGTTCCCATACATATGCTGGAGACCAATTATAATTCCTAATTAAGATTTTGACTTTAGTCTATTAAAACCATGGTCCTTTCTAATATCATTTTAAAATGGACCCAAATAGGCATAATTTTTTATTTGAGATAGAAAATTTTGGCTCATAATAAGTATCTTTCTTCCAAAATAAAATTTTTTATGTTCTGTATTTTATATTATTAAGGAAGGATTAAGACATATCTAAAAGAATGTAAGTCGTTTTTTTATATTAAAAAAAATAAAGTATTAAATTGGTATCTTATATTTAGATTTAATTCTATTTTGATTTCTAAAGTTTAAAATATCTTATTTAAATCTAAAAATTTTTATTTAGTTTCAATGTAGTCCTGTCGTGAAGTCAATATTAAATAATTAATGTGACTGTTCTACCAAACCTTTTGTCCTTCTCTAAAAAGAGATACAAACTCGAGAGGCACAGGATCAGCAGCGGATGCATTAGTTATTGGCTTTGATTCAAGTACATGGAGAACATCGTCGAGAACTCACTTTCTGTGGGGAAGTTCACCAGTGGCGATGAGGACAAGGCCATCGTCATCTCTACTACGGGAGTTTTTCTTGACAACCAAAGAATTTGGTCATATAAGTTTTTTATATCTAAAACCTGAGTTTCGTTAATTATTTAATATTGGCTTCGTGGCAGGACTATATTAAAGTTAAATAATTTTTTTTTATTCAAATAGAATATTTTAAAATTTAAGGATCAAAACAAGATTAAATCTAAACGTAGGAGACCAATTTAGTATTTAACAAAAAAAAATTAACACTATATTTGGATGACAAAAGAAAATCAGAAAAGAGAAAATAAAAAAATAATATGAGCAAAAATCAAAGGGAAAAATATATGTAGTTGAAAAGAAAATAAAAGAAGAGGAGGCTAAAATAGTATAAAATTAAAAAATATGTATTATATAAAATACAAGTAAGAGTAATATTTTAAACTAGTTTTTAAAAAAATTTTAGTTAGATCTTTTAGACTTCAATAAATTTTAATTACCAAATGAGTTTTCAAATTTTTATTTTGTTAAATAAATCAATTTTTACATTAGATTGTTTGTCTATATAAATAAATTAATACGAAAATTTTAAAAATTGTTTTATTTTTATTGAATAATAATAAATACTAATTATCTAATAAAATAAAAAAATTAAAAATTAATTTAATAATTAAAATTTATTAAAAATTAAAATATTCGACCAAAAATTTTTTAAAAATTGATTTGGAATATTATTGTACAAGCTTTTTATTCCAAACTTGGGGAGAAAAGTTAATGTGGGCCTGATGAGATGTGGTTTTTCATTTTCATTTTCATTTTCTTAATTTTTTTTTCATTTTCTTTTTTTCTTTCCATCTTTTTTCTTTCTTTCTATTTTCACCAAAAAAATACACAAGTGAATAATGAGTTTTTTCTTTCTTTTGGGGGGTGGTGGTGAAAATGAAATAGTGAATCTGCAATATATAAAAGAGTAGAAAAAAACAATAATAAAAAATAAAAAGAAGGTATGCATATCCATCAATGACAATCTATTTGCTTTTAACTTTTTCTTGCTACTTATTACGCCTCACACAATCAATCAGCACGCGCTCTCTCCTTCCCTCTCTTATTTCCTACACATATTTTTATTTCCATTAAAATACTACAATATTATTATCTTATTATTTATTTCTGGTAATTTTATATTTATTTATTTTTTCTCACCTTCATAATACTCCATACTCTGACAACGACCACTGAAGGATGGTGGCACATGCCTGCTGTCACATCAGACATAAACCAACGGCTACGATTAACTTGTACGGAAGATCTACCGGTCTTTATCTGTTCACTGAGGTTTCTCTCTCCTCACTTTCTCTCTCCTCTGCACCCATGTCCAGCTTGGTCGGGACCCCCTTATATATGGCAAAGACCCTCCTTTTACTTTCTCTCTCTCTCTTCTCTCTCTCACTCTCTCACTCTCACTCGTCACTGTTCTATTTTTCAAACCCAAAAATAATAAAAATAATAAAAATAATAAAAAATCTCTTCTTCAGTATTGTGGGGTGTGTGTCTCAGTGATAGATAAACCACAAAAGAGGGACTTTACTTCATTCAACACACTTTCATTCACTTGCTGTTTTTTGCCGCTGCTACTTGCTATTCTTGCAACCCTTTCATTCATTTCATTCATATATTCCTGCTTTATTATCTTTCTTCCTTCTTTTTTTTTTTTTTTTTTTTTTGCTTTTTTTGTTCTTTTACTATTTCTGTTCCTTTCATGGAGATCTTGAACAACATGTTACCAACCTTTTTGATGCAGTTGGTGGTGGTGCAGCTTGGTTAATTCTCAATTGTGTTCAGCTCATAGGTCATCATGTTCCATGCCTTTGTTTGATTGAAATGTTTTGTTGCAAAGACTAATATAATAGCCCCCTTTTGCAGGGAAGGGTTGAATTGATTCTCTTCTAGGTAGTTGTTGGTTCTAGCTTCCTTTTTTTAGTTATATAAGTACTATGGTGAATTGGTGATGGTGTTGTGTTTTATGGATCCCATTGCTGAGTGATGTGTGTTTTTTGTGGGGATGGGGTGCATTGGCAAGTGGGAGGAATGTAAAGGGTTTGCGAGAATTTGAGGGTGGTGATGGTGGAAATGAGTTAGGGTTCCATGTGTGTTTATGTGATTGCTGAACACTTTGTCTTCAAAAGGAGGGAAAAGGGTAAAGCTTGATATGAAGCTTTCAACATCAGGGTTGCCTCAGCAGGGACAACATGAAGGTATCTATTCATTGCATTTCTCTTTCTCTCTCTCTTTTGCATAGTGAAAAAAAAAATTGAAATTTTAGCATCCAAATATTATGAGTCTCTTTCAATGCCCCTTTTGTGTTTGTTTCAATGCCACTGTGAGTGTTTCCCTTTTTCTCTTTCTTTTTTTTTTTTGGTTATAACTTGATTGATAGGAGGGGAGAAGAAATGCTTGAATTCTGAGCTATGGCATGCATGTGCGGGTCCATTGGTGTCCCTACCAACTGCAGGGACTCGTGTGGTTTACTTCCCTCAGGGTCATAGTGAGCAGGTGCTTTATACTTCATTGATTGTTTCGGTATCGTGCATTTTTCCTTCTTCGGAAGGTACATTAACTTTGTTGTGGTTGATTATGCATATGAATCAACATTGAACTGAACATGTATCTGAACAATGATTCTAGGTTGCTGCCACAACTAACCGAGAAGTTGATGGCCACATACCAAATTACCCGAGCTTGCCGCCCCAATTGATTTGCCAACTTCACAATGTTACGATGCATGTCGGTATTATATCTTTAGTAATGATAGTTGAGTTGCCTTTGCCTCATTAGAGTAAACTCAGTCAACTAGGGTATGCATTAATTTTCCAGGCAGATGTTGAAACAGATGAAGTTTATGCCCAAATGACACTGCAGCCGTTGACTCCGGTATTTTTTCCGTCTTTGACAACTTGTTTTGTTTGTAATAGGCTGTTTTATATCTCTAGAGTTGAAGTTTTTGCTTTTGGTTATACATTGCTTGTAGCAAGAGCAGAAGGATACCTTTCTTCCCATGGAATTGGGAGTTCCAAGTAAGCAGCCCTCGAATTATTTTTGCAAGACCTTAACGGCTAGTGACACCAGCACACATGGAGGGTTTTCCGTTCCTCGTCGTGCAGCTGAGAAAGTTTTCCCTCCGCTGGTAGTATCCATTGTATTTCCTTTGTGTTTTACTCTGGTAGAATATAGATGCATTTCTCTTCTGTTTGGATTGTACAGGATTTCTCACAGCAACCGCCTGCTCAAGAATTAATTGCTAGGGATCTCCATGATGTTGAGTGGAAATTTCGTCATATTTTTAGAGGTAAGAGTCTGTGTTATTTTGTTATTTTATCACATGAATTTCTTTATGTCGAAGAGGATCATAGCAGTAGTTCTTGTTCCTTTGACTGCAATGGCTTGCTATTTTATACTTCTACCATTTTCATTTGTGGATTTTCCCTGTTTCTGTATAACAATAAAGCTAGCATAGTAGCATGATTAAAAAATAGGTAAAGTATGTTTTTTGTCCCTAACGTTTGTGCTTTTCTTAAAAAATATCCATAACGTTTAGTTTCATTCAATTTTGTCTCTAATGTTTTCAATTTGTGTCAAAATTACCCCTGAACATTAACTCCATCAAAAATGTCAGGAACAAAATTGAAAACATCTAGGGATAGCTTTGACACAAATCGAAAACCTTAGGGATAAAATTCAACAAAGTAAAAACGTTAGGGACAAAATTGTATGAAATTAACCGTTAGGGGTATTTTTGAAGAAAATCACAAACATTAGAGATAAAAAGTATACTTTACCCTTAAAAAATTGAAATATCTGCTGAAAGCATAGATAGGAGGTTTTCAAGGTTATCTGAATCTTCTTGTGTGCTAGTTTGTCATCCTGATTCACATGTTTCCTATTAAGTGATAGTTACATGATTTGCTTTAATGTCTTGCCTTTCTTAAAATAAAATAAAAAAATTTCTTTAATCTTATATAGGATAGGGCCTGTTTGCTCCCCAAAAGACATGCTGGCAAACCAATACATGCTTTTTTAGCATGTATGAAATTTATGCTGTACTGACTTGGGTGTATAGTTGCATTGATTACCCCAGAATACACATTAGAAATTTCAATTTTAGAGTAGGGGAGCTAGAATCTTGATGCAACTAAGCACGTTAATGTCACTAGCTATGGTATATCTTAAATGATTTAAGATATATATTGCTTATGATCATGAATTTTGTGGTTGTGTATGGAAAATGCATAAGCTTCAAACTTATCAATTAGCACATCAGTTGATCTTAGAATCTTGGTTGTTAAACTCTCATGTAACTCTTAAAACTCTTGTGAGTTTAGATTACTAAAACAAGTTAATAGTGACTATCCCTGTTTTATCAAATATAGATCTATTATGTGCAAATGATGTGGTGAATCAATTAGGTTTCTCTAGAATGCTGAACACATCCTGTGAAGAACATAAATAATATCTAATTTAAGTGATCTGTGACCCAAGCTGAAATGTATATTTCCGAGATTTTAACACTACGGTAAGAAATTACAGTCTCCTACTGATTGTCATCCAATAGGAAATCAAATTGTAGTATTGTACTATTAAGAAAGTTGATCTTCCCTTGTACACAAGGGGATTAAGTCCAAATTGTTATGATGTTTTCTGGAGTGTAAAAGGCTGTGTATGGATAGAGCTTAGCAATGTAATGATTTTGGTTTTCCCCTTCTCTTCGAACCGGACATTGCTACATTATCTTAGTGTGGGACCAAAGGGATTTATTTACAATAAAATAATGTAGCAAAACCAACTATTTACTTTGATAAATACATCCAAATATGCTGCATTGCTGGGACATCTGTATATTCCCTCAATTTCATACACATTCTTTTACCCCATTAAAATCGGACCTTTAGTAAACATGGCAGCCAGCTAAAGTACCTTTTAACTAAGAACGTTGGCTTCTGAAAAGGTTGTTCCAAATATTTGGTCTCCAGTCTATGCTGGGTCTCTGCCATTGAAGTATACATTTGTTTTGTACCTTGTAACAGAAATTTCTTTCTACCAATCCTCTTTTGATATTTGATAGTACTTGATTTATTGTTTAAGCAAGCAGGCTTGTAGTGACTACATAAATTAGTAAAACAATTAAGGTGATGTGTCTGTTGCTTGCATATCATTTCAGGGCAGCCAAAGAGGCACCTTCTTACTACTGGCTGGAGTGTATTTGTTAGTGCCAAAAGACTTGTGGCAGGAGATTCTGTGCTTTTCATATGGTGTTCCCTTTTACCTTTTTGGCAACATAATTTTCCCTTGGATGCTACAGAGAGTTTGTTTATTGTTTTTCTCTAATCTCTCTGCATTTTCATTTTTAGGAACGAAAAGAATCAGCTTCTTTTGGGAATACGTCGTGCCAATAGACCACAAACTGTAATGCCTTCGTCAGTTCTATCCAGTGACAGTATGCATATTGGCCTTCTGGCAGCTGCTGCCCATGCTGCAGCAACTAATAGTTGTTTCACAGTGTTCTATAATCCAAGGTTGTGAATTTAGTATACGTTTCATCTTCTGAACCATCCTATTAGAAATTACAATGCTTATTTTGACAGTTTTATCATGCGCAGGGCTAGTCCATCCGAGTTTGTCATACCACTTTCAAAGTATATCAAAGCTGTATACCATACCCGTGTTTCTGTTGGTATGCGTTTCAGGATGCTTTTCGAGACTGAAGAATCAAGTGTCCGGAGGTACTTACAACAATCAAATATATTTATTTTATTTTATTCTTTTGCTAGGACAGATATAGTTGAATGTATGATACAGAAGGAGTAACTTAAACTGAATGCTATGCTCTGTTAGTTTGGTACTACGCATGAATATGCTTATAGATATTTTCATCATGGTAACAGACAAACAAAGTAAAATTTGGTGATTTCACCAAAAGGTGGTAGAATTCACTTTTGCAGTGTGGCACCATTCTATTTTGCTTTTACTTAGGCTGTAGTCACATTTTTTTTTTGCAGGTACATGGGTACAATAACTGGAATAAGTGACTTGGATCCAGTTCGATGGCCAAATTCTCATTGGCGATCTGTAAAGGTATATAAGACCACAATCTAATGCATAAAACTAGGCAGCATTTCATGCAATGTATTCTGTTATTGAATCGAAGTTAATGCCATTTTGCAAATATAACTTAAAAGAATTGTAAAGGTGCAGATGTTATATCTGGTTATGGTACTGCAGCTTTCTTCTTTTGCAGCCATTTGTTATTATTAAGAACATGTTTAACTAAATACAAGGTTAAATATCTCAGTCAGGAAAGATAAGGACAGGATTCAATTGGCACAAAGCTTCAAATATGTGTTCCATGTCTTAAAAAGTTTCCTTCACTTCATCTGATGTTTAAATCTCCTAAGCTAGCAACTTCATGAGTAAGTTTTTCTTTGTTCTTTACCTTTGTAGGTTGGTTGGGATGAATCCACAGCAGGAGATAGGCAGCCACGAGTATCATTATGGGAAATTGAGCCTTTAACAACATTCCCAATGTATCCATCACTATTCCCACTCAGATTGAAACGTCCATGGCATCCCGGCACCTCATCTTTTCTTGGTACTAGTTTTATTTCAGTACTTAGTTTTTTAAAAGCGTCTTCCACCTAATTATGATGTACATTGTATAATGTGACATTAATGCCATGGATTAAAGAACAGATATTGTTTCATATTAGAGAGAAAAGACAATTTGATAAGATTTTGCAATGTTTTTTTTTTATAGTTACATATTCCCTTTTTCCTTGTTTCCTAAAACAAAAATTTTCCCGATCCTTCGCAGCCCCACAATTTTTTTTCCCTTGTCAATGTATCTTCTAATGAAAATAGTTAAAATTGAATGTTGAAAACTCCATTATGTGCCGTCAAATGATTTAGATGTAACTCAAATTAGGCCAATTAGATTTTCGATATTCTTCATGCAGAAGGGGAACTCTTTGTTCATATTTACTTAATTGCCCTAGAGTCTCCAACCATGCCAATATAAGAAGTGGATGTGGTTGGTTAAGTACACTTATATGTCTCTTTTTTAATAAAATATCGTGTTACAGATGGCAGAGATGATGCAACTAATGGGCTAATGTGGCTGAGAGGTGGAGCTGGCGACCAAGGTCTGAATTCCCTCAATTTTCAAACTGTCGGCATGCTGCCATGGATGCAGCAGAGGCTTGATCCGGCTTTGCTTGGAAATGATCACAATCAGCAATACCAAGCAATGTTGGCAGCTGGTTTGCAAAACATGGGGAGTGGAGAACTCTTGAGGCAACAAATGATGAATTTCCAACAGCCTTTCAATTATCTCCAGCAACCAGGAAATGTCAACACTCCTATCCAGCTTCAGCAGCAGCAAACAATTCAGCAATCAGTGACTTCTAATATCTTGCAGCAACAAGCCCCGGTATTGACAGAGAACTTGTCTCAGCAGCTCTTTCAGAAATCGAACAACCGAGAAGACCATGCGCAGCAGCAGCATCAGCATCAGCAGCACACTTATCAGGATGCACTTTTAGTTCAAGGTGACCAGCTCCACCAAAGGCAACACTCTAGCTTGCCTTCACCATCGTACTCGAAACCTGAGTTTGTAGATGGCAGCATGAAGTTTGAAGGATCAGGTTCGCCAGGACAGAACATGCTTGGTTCACTTTGCCCTGAAGGGAGCAGCAATCTCTTGAATCTATCTAGAGGTGGTCAGTCTATACCAACCGAACAGTTGCCCCAACAATCATGGCCCCCAAAGTATACACCTCTTCAGGTCAATGCTTTCAGCAACTCAATGTCACACGTGCAATATTCTGGAAAAGATATTGCAGTGGCATCACCACATCGTAATTCAGATGCTCAGAACCCGACTCTCTTTGGAGTCAATATCGATTCATCTGGTCTTCTACTCCCCACCACTGTTCCCCATTACACAACTTCATCTGCTGATACCGATGCTTCAACAATGCCGTTAGGGGATTCTGGATTCCAGGGCCCTCTATATGGTTGCATGCAAGATTCATCCGAGTTAATGCAAAGTGCGGGACAAGTTGACCCCCAAAACCAGACACCAACATTTGTCAAGGTTTGAGTCATATACTATTACTGTTAACTGCTGCTTTTCGAGTAATTTTATAATATAGTTTTGTATTCCCACAGGTTTATAAATCAGGGTCAGTTGGGCGCTCACTTGACATCTCCCGGTTCAGCAGCTATCATGAACTGAGAGAAGAGTTGGCTCAGATGTTTGGAATTGAGGGGAAGTTAGAAGACCCTCTTAGATCAGGCTGGCAGCTTGTATTCGTCGACAGGGAGAATGATATTCTTCTCCTTGGGGACGATCCATGGGAGTAAGTACAACTTCATATTTACTGAATGAATTTGCCTTATTATATCCACAACCCTTCACCTTAGCAAAACATGCAATATTCTTTTTATTGTCTTTAAAAAGGTTTTGGTCCTTGTAAATATTGTAAATCTTGGTTATGTTTGCAATGAAATTTCCTTTTGGTTTCAATCCAAACATTTCAAAACAGAAAAAGAAAAAATTGGTTTTGACCCCTATAAGATTCCTGTTTTGATATCATATAAGTTAATACATTTTGAAAAATAATTTGATTTTGTCCACAAAAGGTTATGATAATTTGCTACTATGATAATATTATCCAAACCAAATTACCATAAATATTTTAGAGACAAACAAATATAGAATATTACTAGTATTGGGGATTAAGACCCAACAAAATTATGATTATGATAGGGGCTTAAACGAAATGTTTTTTGAAATATTTGAATCCAAATCAATTTTAGTAAGCACCAAAACCAACACTGGCAGTATTTTTAAACCTTATTTATTTCACGTTTGTTGACATTTTTTCTTTTTTGGTATGTGGACTCTTATAGATCATTTGTCAACAATGTTTGGTATATCAAAATACTTTCACCTGAGGATATTCAGAAGATGGGAGAACAAGCCGTAGAGTCTCGTGACGGTGTTCCTGGCCTACCATCGATAGGCGAATACTGATATGTTGAAAACTGTATCCCTTCAATTCCCATGGTCATGACTTTAAGTATTACATGTTTGAGCACTACTTTTAGACCAGAACTTGCATATCCAGATATGTTCTGTATTATTTATCTATTCCACTTTTATCGTCCTTATTACTTGGAGAATTGGTAAGGTTTTAAGAATTATGATGAGAAACTTAGGATAAACTATTTTTGTTTAATCAAAAGAATCTTTAGGACAAGCATTTGTTCTACTAGTTTGTAACTTGTGCACTGAAAGCTAGAAATGTAGTGTTATCAGTGTATTGTACTATTTGGTTCCACTCTTGCATGAGCTAATGTATTGTAGAAAGTAATGTAGACAGTGCTGAAAAGTTGTTTCATGTTTATTTGTGTGGCATTGCATCCCAGTTGAGTGTCTTACAGCTGGGTTTAGATTTTATAGTTGAATGGTCTTCAAAGGATCACTTTTTTTTTTACACAAAGGATCACTTTTAAGTGCTACTCTATTTGGTGTGAGTTCTAGACTCTTAGGTCCGTTCATAAGTTATTTTTTTTCTAACTTCTAACTTATGAAAAGGTATAATATTAATTTTTGGTACAATTTTTAAAATTAAATTGTAGTTTTTAAAAAAATTATTTTAGTACTTATAGAAAAGTTAAAAAAATATTTTTTTATAATAAAAAATTTTTTATTTTTATTTTATTTTAAAATAAATACTTTTAAAATTAAAAAATCAAACACAAAATAATTTATTTATAAGTTATTTTTAATATAAGTATTTATTATTTAAGTTATTTTTTTAAAAAGAATTTAATTAGTTGTTTAACTATCTAAAACTCTATATATAGACGTTTTTTCTTTTTTATAATTAAAGCGTACTAAAACTCTATATTAATTTGTAATACCAAATCACGAGTCCTTTAATGAAAAAGAATTTAGTCAACTGCACTTTTTGAAAGAAAAAATAAAAAAAATTAATAGTAATTCAGTCAACTAATTAGCCAATAATAAAAAAGAAATATACATAAAATACATGCGTCTAAAAATATAAAAAATTCAACTAAAAAATATTTAAAAATAAAACATACTAAATCTAATTTACGGGATTCCTTTGATGATTGATGAGTGTGTTTCATAGTGGGTGAAGATCAAATGATAGCTTCAACAGGCTAATTTACAGGATTCCAAAAGGCTTCGTATAACACCTGAAACGTAGTAAACAAAAAAATTCTATAAAAACCTGTATAACAATCCTAGGCACAAAGACATTAAACATATATAAAAAAACTTTAAAATTTATTTCAATACTTTAGAACACGCTATTTACAACAGAATACATCCAGAATTGAGTCAAGTCTCTCCCGGTACTTTACAACACAAGAACGGTTATTTATTGAGTCAAGTCTCTTCACGCGTCTTAATCTCCAGCTGCCACGAACCTAAAAAGGACAAGATTCATCATTAGTCTCTTTCCAACAGTCTTAAGCTAAAACTCTCATTCACTAATTCAACGTTTCTCTTCTTCTATCACTTCAGTTTAGCTTTTGTCGTCTGCACACAATAAGGTTGACCCTCTGCAAAGTTATAATAGCATTTCTGAATATTAGGAAGGCCCTGGTATACGAAATTCATAAAACTATTATCACATTTCAGTCTCAAACCAACCGACATCACTTGAAGTGCAAAATTCCCACGCATTCCCCATAATAAACTTAAGGATAAAAAGTTAGTTAGACAAGTAAAGATTCTGTTAAAGTTAGATATATTGTCTCTTTTGACATCTGCAACATATAGTAGTATATATAGCATTAAGTGTGCAGAATGTAAACGAGATTCAGTTCAATCAATTCAACTACATTCATTCACTAATTCAACCTTTCTCTTCTTCTCTGTGGTTCACACTCTTCATCAAGTTCTATCACCTCAGTTTAGCTTTTGTCGTCTGCTCACACGATAAGGTTGTCCCTCATTGCAAGATTATAATAGCACTTTGAATATTCCATATATCTGGTTATGTTAACGTGTGATTTTAAATTTGATTGAGTATGTTGGAGAACTATGTTCTTTTATAAAATATTCAGTGAATTATTTCTAAAATTTTCTTTTGGTTATGTTTAGTTTGACGTTTTACTGTGTTTGTAATTGTAGGCAAAGGATGCTAGTTCAGTAGTTAGTTGGGTTTCACTGTCGGAAGGGGCCATCAAATTCAATGTGGATGGAAGTTCAAGAGGAAATCCAGGAAGAGCAGATGTGGCGGCTTGCTTAGAGATCAAGATGGCAACTGTATCGCCGGATTTGTCAGCTATATTGGCTTTGCTGAAGCGGAACTAATAGCTATCCGGCATGGTTTGTGGTTGCCATGGCAATCTGGGTACAGAAAGGTGGAATGTGAAAGTGATTGCATGGTGGCTCTGAAGATTATTCATGATAATGCCGAAGACTTTCCAGAACTCGCACACATTGTTGAAGAAATTCATCAGTTCATGCTTCTTGACTGGGACGTCACTATCTATCATATCATGAGGGAAGGAAATTCATGTGCTGATTTTTTGGCAAAGATCGGTTCTTCTTCAAATTCTACGTTTTTGGTTATGATCAGCCCTCCGCCGGAACTCACTCTTCTTCTTCTTGCCAACTTCAAGGGTGTTCTTTATTCTAGAGTTTAGTTATAAAAATTGTTGAGTTATTTTTTATTATTCCTTGAATAATTATCCATGGTTGATACTCTTTTTTCTCTATTGGATTTAGTCTATAGGGATTTTTTAAGGAGGTATGATCTGCATAAGCCGAGTATCCATATAGTCTATACCAATTTCAATGGAACAATGTACTATTTAGATGCATCATATTCAATTTCAATGAAATTACAAAATTTCTGAAAAAATTATTGAATTCTATATTAACTATTGATAATTGTTAAATTACGTTCATACACACCAATATAATATTTATTGATACATTGATCAAATCATACACATATAGCTAAAGTAGTGGATGAAGTATCCCAAAAGTTGAATCGCATTCCGCTAAATGTAGCTAGACACCCTGTTGGACTCCAAGCTCGTGTATCAGAAGTATACTCACTGTTAGAACCTGGATCTGATGATGTTAGAATGGTTGGAATTTATGGCATTGGTGGAATTGGTAAAACAACTATTGCAAAAGCTGTTTATAACACACTATGTAATCAATTTTGATATGTGAGTTTTCTTGCGAATGTCAGAAAATACAAGCCAGAATTAGGCTCTGATATGTGTGGTCGAAGCATTCACCAATGGGAATCTGCGTTGGATAAATACAAGAGAAGTCCTAATAGGAAAGTTTGGTTGATATTCATGAATCTATTGGATCACTTGATAAACTTGTTTATTTAGGTGTTGAAAGGTGCACTGAGCTGAAGAACTTACCTAGTGTCCTAAAGTTGCCATCTTTAGGATGCATTGCTCTTAACGGTTGTTGTCAACTTGAGAAGTTTCCAGAATTGTTGGGAGAAATGGAAAATTTGAGAATTCTTAAGGTGGAAGAGACCGCAATATAAGAATTGCCTTGTATATTCAATTTCAGTAGCCTTGAGGTTTTAGTGTTGAAATGTTGCTCAAATCTAAAGGAACTTCCTATAAACATTGATATGTTGCCAAATCTTCAGTTACTTGAAATTTCTGGCTGTCCACAACTTCAACTATTTACAAAGAAGCTTAGGAGGTTCAGCACACAGAATTGTTCAACTATTCTGTACAAATTCAGCACCATATTGAATGAATAGTCATCTCTATTCCTTGACCTAATACTTTCATTTCACACATTGAATGAAGTAAACAGCAATGCATTCTTACTTAGTCAGAAGTGTTAGAAACAGCAATGTCCACAAACCCATACATGATTCAAGGAGCAAGGGATGTTTCTTATGGTTAGGCAATATCATTGAGAGCATGATCATCATTATAATTAGTCCTGTCATTCAGTAAGGATCAGTGAATGAATATCATGCATGAAACTACTCTTTTGCTTGAATCCGTGCATTCTAGTCTCTTTTGCAATTGATTCACTTGGAACCTTTTTGTAGTAGGACTTGTGACGTTGTCTTGCATCATAAGAAAACTCCCCATGATTCCATCCGTTTTCAAAATGTAATGTGGTACAAGAATAATGTGGTTATTAACCAGTTTTATCATATAAAATCAATTTGGTTGATTAACTAAAATTAAATTTTTGGTTAACCAAAAAACAAGTTTGGATTTTGGATTAACTAAATCATGTACAACCCTATTACACATTTCATTTTTCCTCATTTCCAAAAGCAACAATCCAGAAAGATTACGAAATGAACATGATAAATCTTTTATGCCAATGCCCTCCAAATAAAGCCATTTAAGATTTTTCGTTACTTCTGAAATTTCTGAAAAGTTTTCCGGTAAGAATTTTTTTAGATAGAAAGAATTTTCCATTTAAGGCTTGAACAACCAAATAGAAAGAATTTTTCCAGTAAGGGAAATTTGATAGCAAGTGAAAAGCTTTGTAGCTTGTTGCAATCTTCCGCATTCAATTTATTTAATAAATTAACTGAACTGTGAACCGTGACTAAATTCTCACCATCTTTAAAAAAAAATTCTTGTAAAGTTTGAAAATTAGCCACATCAAATATCTCTTTCAAAAAATTACTGTAATCGAAATTTAATACTTTTAGTTTTATGCTCACAAACTTCTGAAAACAAAAAAAGAAGAGTCAATCAAATGAACCTCAAATTTAATAACATGCAATATCATAAAAATGAATTTAGTACATTTGTCTTGGATAACCTATTCAACTTGAGAGACATATGGTGGTACTCAGGTAACTTGAGTATGAAGAGATCTTTTGGTTGAAAATCATATGAAAAATACTTTGAAGGATATCTCCACCATTCCAATATTCTTAAACTGTTTGAAAGATAATTGGAAGTGTAATAAAATTAACCTTTTTTATGATAAGTTTTTTGAGATTTTGCATCTCTTTGAAGGTCTTTCCATCCCATTTCACTTCCCTGTTAAATAAAGAAAATTCTAGATACATGATTTTAATGGCACTAGTCCCTTTTAAGATAGAATAAAAATATAAATTAATTAAAACACGTGTGCAAATAAAATCTTTAACAAACTTACGTAGAGAAATTAAATTTATTACTTACTTAATTGTTTCCTAAAACTTTTACTATGTCTTCACAAAACCATAATCTATCACGCTTTTCAGGTATTTCTGGTGACTTTTCTAGAACAATTTCTTTGCTCATGTCCTTTGTAAAAATCATGCATTGTCACTCTATTATCACACCAATTGATCTTTATGAGAGAATTTTCAACTAACACTCCAATATGATATTTTATACACCTCCTATAATAAACTTGAAGTATATTTGTAACTTTCATTAATGTATATCCTTTAAAACAATAAGCAATATCTAGAAAAACATTCTGCTCTTCTTTTCCCAAAACATCAAAGCTTATCTAAAGTATCTTGCGTATTTTATTATCAAGAATTTTTTTATAGTGATCCAATGCAGATTCCCACTTTTCTAAATTTTTTTCAAACAAGTTAGAACCTATTACCTCCAAAGCCAATGGAAGTCCAAAAGCATAAGTTACTGCACGGGTTAAAATATTTGTGTACCTTGAGTTAACAATATTTGTTTTAAAAGCTTTCCAATTAAGCAAATTTAAGGACTCTTTTTCATTCAAACCTTGTATCTCATATGTCATTTCAATGCCATGAAGTGTCGGTAAATATTTGTCTTGTGTACCACGACCAAACCAATCAGGTTTTTCAGCAATTGCTCAACTGTTCAGGATCATCAATATCATCTAAAACTAAAAGAACTTTCTTTTGGCAGAGTCTATGTTGTACCTCTGAAATTCCTTCTTTAACACCTACTATGTAGGCTCTTTCCTTCTTACAAAGAAGATGTATTAAACCATATTTATTTTAATTTTCTCTCACAGTTTCAAGAAAAGCACATGCCTTCAAAATTGTCAGCATCGCAATCAAGTTATAGACGGCAAGAACAAGTGTTGCTTTTTCTATTCCACCAATTCCATGAATACCAACCATGTGAATCGCAGCATTAGATTCAACATCTAGAAGTGAAGCTACTAGAAACTCTTGAAGGCCAGTAACTTTTACTATTTTTTGCCATCATTTGGGCAGCACAAACACTAAATTATCATTTTATTAATTTATGTGTGCAAATTCTGAGAAATGTGGGTGCAAATTATATTGCAAAATATATTAATTTATATGTGCAAAACTTTAATAAATATAAGTGTAAATTATATACTTTTTGTATGCAAAATATCTATAAATATGGATACAAATTATTGTTGGCTAAGTGTTGACAAAAAATGATGATATTTACTGGCCATGTAGCAATGCTTGTGAAGCTACCGCTAACACTGGGGACTCCAATCCAACTGGATGATCAGCAACAGGCAAAGCTGCATGTCGTCTAATCCTTTTTGAGATGTTTTCCACAATATTTCCGATAAACTTGTGTTCATATCCTTCCCTGCCCAATCTAGACTAGTTAATATACATGTGGTTGCATACACACAAAAATGTCTAAGTTCTGGCACTCATTTCAATTTGAAACAAATTTAAGAAGGTGAGGTACCTGTATTTGAAATGATAGCCTGAAAAATTAGCCACTTGATGCAGAGCCTCTTTCCATTTGTCCACCTTCTTGTTCATGTCATCTTTGTATCTGTTCTCATGCTTAGCTATTGCCTCTCCAAAACTGCTTTTAGATGACGTACATCAGAAGGATCCACCTCATAGAAAACCGGCAAAACCAAGCGACTGTTTCCCTTGATGCAGTGAAGGATATATGGACCAGCTCCTCTAAGCAAAAAGAAGAAGCAGCATAGTTAGGAGAGAGTACAATGATGGCAATCTTGGACTTGTGAATTGCCTTGAGAAGCATAGGTGTGGATTCCTTTGTCACAGAGAGCTTTGTAGAGATTGCCAGTGAAACCGTGAACAAAAGTGATGTTCTTATGATATGTTAGAATATAATTAGGATCAATTAGGATCGATTAGCATTATTTAGCATATCTGAATATTTATTATAAGTTACGTCTTTATTATTAGGATTCTCTTAGTCCCTATAAATACCCTTCTATATTGTATCATTCCACACAACTTGAATAGACAACTTGATCACACTCAATAATATACAAATCCTTCCTCCAGTTCAGTTTCTTGTTTCTAACATGGTATCAGAGCCATGGTATCCTCCTCGAAGAGGATAGGTTGTTTTCCTTGTGGTGAAATCACCATACTTTTTTGCATTTTTTTCTCCCTTTTGTCATTCTTTTGATGCTTTTTCACCTCATCGACTAACTTATTTTCTGTCTTGTATTTTTTTGAGTTGAATGATCAAACATCATTGTCATCCGCTGCTTACCTATTCTCATGAATAAATCATAAAGTTTTCGCTCTCTCTACGTTCTCTCGTGACAGTTCCGTCTGTGTTCTCTCGTGGCAGTTCCGTCTGCGTTTTTTTCTGCCAGTTCCGTCTGCCCTTCCTTCAGACAAGCGGCAGTTCCGTCTGCGCTTCCTTCCGGCAGTTCCGTCTGCATCCGTTTTATCAATTTATGCAGTTTTTTTTCTCTTTATTTCGTTGTTTTAAATATGTTTCACTTGAGTTTGAGGAGATGTTAGAATATAATTAGAATCAATTAGGATCAATTAGCATTATTTAGCATATCTGAATATTTATTATAAAATATTACGTCTTTATTATTAGGATTCTCTTAGTCCCTATAAATACCCTTCTATATTATATCATTCCACACAACTTGAATAGACAACTTGATCACATTCAATAATATACAAATCCTTCCTCCGATTCAGTCTCTTGTTTCTAACATGATGCATAAACAAAATAAGGTCAAGAGGCCAAGGACCATGAACCGAGAAACATGGTGAACGGGTCAATGGTGTTGTTTGTTCGAGTGTTGGTTCAATGCTGTCCCAAAATCCCAAAGACTCATTTGAAAAAAATGCTATATTGCCATCAAAGTTTGATAGTTTCAACTAGTTGACAAGTTAACATTTTCATTAGCATGTATATATGGGCTATATTTTTTTTGTTAGTTTAGTCGACCGAAGAACATAAAATCTACTCCTAATATTCTACAAACTTTAGAAATTAAAAAATAAATTTAATTTAATTTTTACATGTCGTTTAACATGTCGTCACACTAATAAAGATAATTATTTTTTACATTAATTATGTGAATAGTTATCCAAATGAATAGATATGATTAAACAATTGTATAAAACGTTTTTATATTAACAGTGTGTCAAAATTAAACTTTTAAAAAAATATGTGACGATTATTCTCATAGATCTTTAAAGCAGTAAGTCAATGAGATGTTATTTGTGAGACAGATTGTGTGGAAGCATTTAATCTTGTTACTCAAGATGATTTTGGGTTTATTGATCCACTGGTGCTCAAAATAAGAGATATCATGCATTGGAATTGACGGGTTGACTTTCGTTTGATTATGAGAGATGCAAACAGGGTGGCAGATACTATGACAAAGATGGCGATGAAGTTACAACTTTCGCATGTGGAGCTTCTTTCACCTTGGGAGGAGTTTAAGAGTAGTCTTGAACGGGACTATCCCTCTATTTAGGCAGTTCCTTATTTTGTTTGTTTTGTTTTTGTTTGTTTAATTTATTTCAGTCACAAAAAAAAAGCAGTAAGAGCATCTTAACTTCAAGAAACTACTATATTAATTTTGATATAGAGATTGTCAAACATAAATCACGTTAACCCAAACTTACTTATCATCAAAATCAATTTTGCAAAATCAATTTTATGCAAACTCCCATTTGCAAACTGTAATCCAAACACACACATAAATATTATTTAGGAAGGATAATAATCACCGTTATTTTTTTTTTTAAAAATGCTTAATAATTATTAGAATTGATTGTTTTTTACTATTATTTTTAATTATGATTTATTTTTTTTAGTATAATAATTTAGAGTAATTCTGCACATACAAGTAATTTTCTATATCATACAAGTCATTTATAAACACGCCGTTTCACGTTTTTTTTGTGCCTCTTTTTCTTCTTCTTTCTCCGTGCTTCCTCTTCCTCTTCCTCTTCTTCTTTTTCTTTCTCTGTGTCTCTTTTGCTTCTCTTCCTCCCTCTTTTTTTTATTGAAATTTCTTCTCCTCTTTTCGTTTTCTCTTTTTCCTTCATCAAAATCACCAGAAAAAACTAAGAAACATTATTCAAGGTACGTTTCTTGCCTTCTCTTTCTCCTTCTTCTTTTTGCTACACGTTCTTCTTCCTCTTCCTGTTCTTCTTCTTTATTTACGTGTTTTTCTCTTTATTTTCTTTCTTCGTTATTCTCGGTTTCCATTATTTTTTGACATCAAGCTCTGAAATCGTTTTTGAAGAAAAAGAAGCAGCAGCAGAAGATGAGGAGGAAAAAGAGAAAGAGTTCTGAATTATGCATAAGGTGTACTTCAACGAATTTTGGGTGTATTTCTTAAATTCTTTGGGTGTATTTTTGTAATTCTTTGGGTGTATTGATTTCAAGAAGAAATATACTGTCTCTCCCTATATTGGGTGTAATTCTTAAATCCTTTGGGTGTATTTCTTAAATCCTTTGAGTATATTTCTGTAATCGTTTGGGTTATTTCTGTAATCGTTTGGTTTATTTCTGTAACTGTTTGGATGTATTTCTGTAATCCTTTGGATGTATTTCTATAATCGTTTGGGTATATTTTTGTAATCGTTCGAGTGTATTTCTGAAGTTTCATCATCTTCAAAACAATTTCAAAACTTGATTTCAGAAACCGTAAAAATAAAAAAAAACAGAAGGAGATCAAAGGCAAATTAAAGAGAAAACGCTTTTCTATACAAATCATACAAGTCATTTATATTCACGCTTCTTCTTCTTCTTCTGCTTCTTCTTCTTCTTCTTTTACTTCTTCTTCTGTAACGCATGTGTTAGGCCCAACTTATAAGACTTGTAAACAAAAATAACTTATATGTGTAGCACTCCTCAATAATTTAATAATATATTTTCAGTCTCTTGACTAAAAACAATAAATTCTAATGCGTTCAAACATTCTTCTCTCTAAAAAAACAGACAAAAAAATAGCAAAAAACACAAGCACTTAGAAAGTCTAACTGTTTGAGATTTTGAGCGAGTCCTTAAGCACTTGGAAGGAGTTGAAGTTGACAAAGACTTGCCGACATTATTTCTATCTCAAATATCAGAAAAAAATATCCCACACAGTCACACACTAATAAAAAGATCTAAGTGGTTGGGACCTGTAGATACTTAAAGTGTAATTGGAATTAAAGCACGTGCGTCAAACTTACTTTATATAACGGCCTCAACAAGCTACGTGTGTCAAAACAGATCGGTCACTATGGCATTCTTCAGTGTTCATCATTTCTTAAGTGTTACACTGTTTCTTACTTTTACACTCAATGAAGTTGCAGCCATATTCAACAGCGATATTACTAATGCATATCTCAACCGTTCAGCTTTTCCACATGGTTTCATTTTCGGGGCAGCAGCTTCTTCTTACCAGGTATTCTCTTTTCCCATAATAATTGTATCATGTTGCCATGAACTATGAATTAAGCTGTCTTTTTATGCAAATTTTCAGGTGGAAGGTGCAGCAGATGAAGGTGGCAGAGAACCAAGTATATGGGATACTTTCACTCATAAATATCCAGGTTTCTAAGTTTTAATCTATTTCTTTGAGTTCAGTCTTCTAAGTTCAGGTCTTTTTGTTAGGGAGACAAAAATTATTATTTTGTTTAGGGTGAAGAGTCTTTATATTTTCTGTTTTGAAAAAGAAATATTAGAAAAATTATTTTTCTTATTTTGGTAAAAAAACTATTTATAGGAATAGTCCAAATTTATATTTACAACAATATTTAAATTTTCAAATTATTTAAAATAGGTAAAAGTATTTATAATTAAATTTACTAAATTTAACGTTTTAATAAACTTTTATTACGAAAAATATATTTCTATATTTATTTATAACTTAATATGTTTATAGCCTAGTTGGATACATTTGTAAACTTGAGCATGATTTATTAACAAATTTAAACTTTTAAAATAGTTTGAGTTTGAATCTATTGACGCGCCGGTCTTAATCTATTTTTCTCCATAATTTTGGAGTTATGATTTGCTCGAAATCGAGACAACTTGGGAAAGGAAGTAATTTATTTAGCACTTGATAAGTGATAACAGTGGTCTCGATTATGAGTAAGAGTGGAAATAGGTCAGGTCAAGTTTTGTTTTTTAACCAACTTAGTCTGTTATGTAATTAATTAGCTTGAGTTTGTAGTCTGTTATAGATTCTTTTTAAAGTATTAAATTTGACATGGTGTGAAGCCTGTTAAAAGGTCGGATAACTTTTTTTTATAAAAATAAAAATATTATTTATAAAAATTTTTGAACTTTTAAAGTATTTAAAATATGCCAATGAGTTATAGCTTAAATGGCATAGTCTCTCCATACTCAATTAAGAGGTTGCGGATTGGAACCTCCTATCTTTGGTAAAAAAAAAGTATTTAAAATATATAAAAATATTTATAATAAAATATAATAAATTTAAAATATTTTATAATTTTGTTAATAATAAAAAATTATTTATATATTTAATTATGTTTTAAGAGGTTCAAGCAGGCCTGACAGGCCAATAAGACCAATTAGTAAATCTGAACCTAACCTGTTAACATATTAAAGATTTTATAAAAATTTAAGTTTATGACTATTTTATAACAGGTCAGATTAAACACAAACCAAACTGCAAGCTCCTAGCAGGCTGCTTAATCTTTTTTCACCCCTAATTATGAGTTCCATTTTCTACTTTAAAAGTTCAAAAGGAAAAATTGTTTTCTAAAAATTGTGGAAAAATTAAATTAAAAAAGTGTTTTATTTTTTCTTTATATGAAAAGGTAAATTAAATTTGGGGTGTTATGAATTTCATTTTTCATATGGTAAATTATAAATCAGAGTTAACTACAAAAAATGCCCCCAAATTATTTAAATGCCGACAAAAATACACTTGAATTTTACTATCGACAAAAATGTCTTTAAATAATTTCAAAACACAACAAAAATACCCAACAATAAATATATATTTTAAAAAAAATACCTTAGAGATTGAATTTTGATGCAATTTTTTACAAGCATGATTATAAAAATAAGATATTATTATACTTAAAATTTTGTGATTTTTTGTTAAGTATATATTATTTTTATAATTTTTTTGTTAACAACCAATAATACTTTTAAAAAATCACAAAACAATATATACTAAGCGAAAAATTACTAAATTTTAAGAATAATAATATCTCATTTTTCTAATCATGCTTGCAAAAAATCGCATCAACATTCAATCTCTAATGTATTTTTTGAGAAATACTGAAATACATGTTTAATGTTAGTTTTTTTGCAAGATTATCTAACATTAAATATGTATTTCAAGAAATACATTAGAGATTGAATTTTGATACAATATTTTGCAAGAATGATTAAAAAAATAAGATATTATTATTCTTAAAATTTAGTGATTTTTCATTAAGTATATATTTTTTGTAATTTTTTGTTAATAACTAATAATACTTTTAAAAAATCACAAAAAATATATACTTAGAAAAATTACCAAATTTTAAAAATAATAATATCTCATTTTTTTAATTATTCTTACAAAATATCTTATCAAAATTCAATCTCTAAGACATTTTTTGAAAATATATATTTACTGTTGGACATTTTTGTCGCGTTTTTAAATTATTTAAAAACATTTTTGTTGATAGTAAAATTCAAGTGCATTTTTGTCCTGTTTGAATAATTCGGGGTGTTTTTGGTGGTTAACCCTTATAAATTACTACATTATGCTTGATTCATGACAGGTAAGATACAAGACGGAAGTAATGGAGATGTAGCTGCTGATGAATATCATCATTATAAGGTGCTGTAACACAAACATTATTACACTGTAATAACTGAAGAACAGAGATATTAAGCAAGCATAATTGTGATTCTTCTGAAGAAAGTATTGATTATGCAGGAAGATGTTGAGGCCATGAAGGATATGAACATGGATGCTTATAGATTCTCAATCTCTTGGTCCAGAATACTCCCAAGTAAGAAACATGACACTAGAGAAACTTCCAATTTTGCACTCTGTTAAATTTGTTATCAAAGCTAACTAAATGTGATGCATTGGCTAATTTCAGAGGGAAGGCTTAATGGAGGTGTTAACAAGGAAGGAGTAAATTATTATAATAACCTCATCAATGAGCTGCTAGCCAAAGGTCATCATCATTAATCAAATATGTTGCAAAGCTAAGATATTAGTAATTGGTTTTTGTTTCTCTTAGGAGTAATTTAAGCATAATGTCTTTCTTTGTTGGTAACTCAATGCAGATATTCAACCCTTTGTGACAATTTTTCATTGGGACCTTCCTCAGGCTTTAGAAGATGAATATGGAGGCTTTTTAAGCCCTGAGATAGTGTAATTTACATCTCCTAATTCCTAACTAGTCAAAGTATTAGTCAACATGTCTTGAACATTAAGTATGTTTGGTTTGTATTTTCATTTTCTGTTTTTAGGATTGTTTCATCTCATGTTTTCTGCATTTTCTTTACAAAATTTTGGAAACAAAAAATACCGAAAATGAAAACAGAAAGCCAAAATACAAACCAAACGCACCAGTCTCACTCTTTCCTGTAGGAATGACTTCCAGGACTATGCTGAGGTTTGCTTTAAGCAGTTTGGTGATAGAGTGAAGCATTGGATTACGATCAACGAGCCGTGGACCTTCAGCTATCATGGCTATGCAACAGGAAAGTATGCACCAGGAAGATGTTCAGCCTGGCAGAACCTTAGCTGCACCGGTGGAGATTCAGGCACTGAGCCCTATATGGTGGCACACCATCTGCTACTAGCTCATGCAGCTGCTGTTAACATCTATAAGACTAAGTATCAGGTTTTGTTACACATTTTTATAAGAAACTTTCAATTGACAAAATGAATGGATCTCTATGAACTAGTTTAGAGTAATATTGGAAGCAAAACCTTACTTTCCTTTGTGTACATAGGCATCTCAGAAGGGCTTAATAGGGATAGCACTGTTTTGTTTCTGGATGGTGCCATTACATGATACAGAATTGGATCATCATGCTGCACAGAGAGCCCTTGATTTCATGGTTGGATGGTATAAATTCTTAATGAGAGAGAAAAAAAAGGACTCATTTGTGAATTTTACTACAGGATCTTGCCACTGAGAAATTCTTATATGCTTCTTGCTCTAATCTGTTGGTTAAACGTCCGATGAACTTCATGGTTAAAAAAAATAAAGATGTAATATAAAATTAGGTGACGAAGAAAATGAAGACTAACATGACATATAGTTAGTGAATTAGAATAAAAGCAAGAACACAAGAATTTTTGTCATTTGAATTCACTGTCAACTGTATGCTGCTGTAGCTTATTTTGTCATATGAATTCACTGTCACATGAGAGCTGATTCAACTAATGAAATTTCAGGTTTATGGAGCCAATAACAAAAGGAGACTACCCAAGTTCCATGCGGCTTCTGGTGGGAAATAGGATGCCAAAGTTCTCTTCATATCAATCAGGGATTTTAAGAGGGTCCTTTGATTTTATTGGATTAAACTACTACACCTCCTATTATGCTGCTGATGCACCAGAACTAAGTAAAGCCAAGCCTAGCTATCTTACAGATTCTCTAGTTACTCTTACAAGTAAGAACATGTTTGTGTGGATAGTACTAATGAGATAAATTTTAATACATAATGAAAAATTATCATATCTTAGGTTAATGATAGAATGATGCTGTTGTTCTCTCTAGCACATATATTAATTCTAATCAGTTTGATTTTAAGGAAAAATAAAACTCTCACTCACTGAATCCAAGATATTTTATTTTCTAGTTTATTGATGCAAGATGCATTTTAATGTGACAGATGAGTGTGATGGAATACCTATTGGTCCAAAGGTAATATATGGATTTGCAGCAGCATATCAATTCTTCAAATTCAGTTACCTTAGCCTCTACATTTGCAGGGTGCTTCAGACTGGTTGTCAGTTTATCCAAAAGGAATTCGTGACCTTTTGTTCTATTTCAAATCGAATTACAACAATCCGTGGATCTACATCACTGAAAATGGTAATATACACAAAAAAAATAAAAGATTCTTTATTGGTTCACATTTAGTTTTAACACAGTATTTGTTTCCTTATGTTTATGGAAACAATGTGTTAATTATGCAGGCATAGATGAACTCGATGATCCAACACTTGCACTTGAGGAAGCCCTTGCAGACGAAACAAGAATTGATTACTATTATAGTCACCTACAATATATTCAAACTGCAATCAAGTATGTGCTATCATATCAGATAAACTATTTTTGCTGACTGAATTGTAAACATGTTTAGTGTGCTCCTAATTTTGTTGGTTTTGCATATTTCAGGGAAGGTGTAAATGTAAAAGGATATTTTGCATGGTCATTTATTGACAACTTTGAATGGGATGCTGGCTACACTATGAGGTTTGGAATCTACTTTACTGATTACAAAAATGGCCTGAAAAGACATCCAAAACAGTCAGCTCTTTGGTTTAAGAATTTACTACAACGTGAAGTACCTACACGTGGTGATTCGCGCTAAGAACTTGAACAATTCATATATAATGTGTGTCTTAGATAAATATCAACTCGACTATGCTACGTGTACATCAAAATCAAGCAAAGTGTAAAATACATGTTGAAATATAAATACACATAAAAATAAATTAAACCACACATGTATTTATTTATACACAAATATATTGGTGGCTGATTTTAGTGACTGATTTTGGTGTGCGAATAACATTTTTTATATCCACTATGATTACTGTGAGTAATGGTTATCATGCCAATATTTGTAAGCAGGGTTTGTAATGCCAAATGTTGTGTTGCTTCTTTTGGTTGTTATGATTTCTATGTATTTCTATGAAAGAAACCTTTTGAAAAAAGAACTATAGAATCTTGTTATGCACTTGTCACCATTCAGAAAATTTCAAACTCAGGACAAAATTCACAAATCACAAATCACGATTCACAACCCAACTATAACTAAGGCCTTTTCTGACCCTCTTTTTTCTAGTCAACTTTTTTAGTTTTTTATAGCTGACCCTTCTTCCACATCTTTTTTTTTTTGTTGCACAATGCATATTCCTGAGAAGCACATACACAACATCATCATCTGTTTCAAATTCAATTTTGCCTTACAGCGCTGAAATTTCCAGGAACTGAGCTCTCATTTAGTAATGACTTCCGATCCATACCTATAGCAGCAGCAAGGTTTTTCCTTCTGCTTCTTCAAAGTAATATATGATCTAGGCATCGAGCATTGTCTTGTTTAAAATTAATAGGGAGATGCTCCCTTAAACACGCAGAAAACATCTAAATTAAAATTTAACACATATAATCACTTAAATTATGTTATTTTTGTCAAAATTATGTCAGATAAATTAATTTGACCGAAAAATAGTGAATCAAATTTTGAATCCGTCTAAATTAATATTATTTTTTATAAAAAAATGACTACAATACTCCTATTATATAAAATGACTAAAATACTCTTATTATATATATTAATTTTAAAAATTCTAAATTCTAATTTTAATAAAAATAATACAATTTAATTGATTATATGTATTAAATTTTAATTTTTAAAAAATATCTTTAAAAAAAGACGTTTTTGACATCTTTATCTAAGTGGTTCCCAAATTAATATATGATCTATACATTTATGTGTATGATTTCATCGATATATCAATAAATATTATATTGGTGTGTATGAACATAATTTAACAATTATCAATAATTAATATAAAATTTAATCTTTTTTACCAGAAATTTTATAATTTCATTGAAGTTGAATATGATACATCTGTACAGTACATTGTTTCACTGACATTGGTATTAGACTATATGATACTCCGCCTATACAGGTTATGCCTCCCTAAGAAACCCCATGAGCCAAACCCCTTGGGAAAAAATTCAATAAAGAAAAAAGAGTACATCAACCATGCGTAATTTAAAGAATAAAAAAAGCTCAAGAATTTTATAACCTTGTACAACTAAGCTCTAGAATAAAGAACACCCTTCGAGTCAGCAAGAAGAAGAGGAGTGAGTTCTGGCGGAGGGTTAATCATAAGAGAAAATTGATAGGAATAAAACACATCATTCTTACTTTCCTGAATTAGAGGAGCAACAATATCCACTCACAACAAGTATTAACACTAGCACAATAATACTCAATAGCAGTGGAAAAATCACATAAACCAGAAATTAAAAACAAGCTAATACACCAAGATTTTTAATGTGAAAAACCTCCTCAATGAGAGAAGTAAAAATCACGAGCAATCAAGATCAGGAAATAGCTTTACTATAATTGAAAAAAAGGTACAAGAGAGTCACAAATTACTGCACAAAACGTGCATACAACAAGCTAAACAACCTAAGTTTCAAAGCTTACAAAACAAGAACAAGAAGATGAAAATACCACAAAAACAGAACTGCTGTGCATGGCCAATATCTCCAGCTACAGACATTGAATCGAAGATCTGAACGGTAAAAACAAAGAACCAGATGTGTAGAATATGTTGTCCAAATTTGAGCTCGATTCAACGGTTAACGAACTTGCAGCGATAAATTTATGAAGATAGCTTTGTATATGTGCGAAAATGACTTTCTCTCTTCTCTTCTCTATAGTGTTTGGTGTTCTCCTTTCAAAATGACTTCTCTCTCTCTCAACCACTTCAACTATTCATGGATTTGGATACTAATATTTTGGCTTTTTCTCCACATAGGAAGGGAGCCCAAAAACCCAACAAATCTCCCCTTCACGACTATGTGGAGGTAACCGCCAATCCGACGATTAAGCAACAAACTTCAAACTTCTATCTTGGTAATGCCTTGGTCATCATATCAGAACCATTCTCATCAGGTATGAACCTTTTCAAGTTCCAACAACTCAACATCCAAAACATCACGTGTCCAGTGATACCTCACATCAATATGTTTGGATTGAGAATGAAAAGTAGAATTTTTACCAAGATGTATAGCACTTTGACTATCACAAAACAACGCATACCTCTCTTGAGTAAACCCGAGTTTTTTCAAAAATTTCTTCATCCAAAGTATCTCCTTGCACGCTTCGGTAATGGCAATAAACTCAGCCTCGGTAGTAGACAAAGCAACACATTTTTGCAATCTAGATTGCCAAGACACAGCTCCACCCGCAAAGTTGATCAAGAAGTCTGAAATGGACCTTCTAGAGTCAATATCTCCTGCCATGTTTGAGTCAGTGTAACCAACTAGAATAGGCTTATCACTTCCATAACACAACTTCATGTTAGAAGTACCATGAAGATATCTCATTATCCATTTTACAGCATTCCAATGCTCTTTTCCTGGGTTTGAAACAAAACGGCTAACACAACCAACAGCATGAGCTATATCCGGTCTTGTGCACACCATATCATACATTAAACTACTCACGGCTGATGCATATGGAACTTTTTCCATGTCTTTCTTCTCTTCATCACTTGATGGACTTTGCTTGCAACTCAATTTGAAGTGTGTAGCAAGAGGAGTACTAACGGCCCTTGCTTTATCTATTTGAAACCTGTGCAACATTGTCTCTATGTATTTCTCCTGTGACAACCAAAGTTTCTTTTTCTTTCTATCACGCTCGATTCTTATGCCAAGAATCTCTTTTGCCGGCCCAAGATTCTTCATTGCAAATGGCATTGCAAGTTGCTTCTTCAACATATCAATTCTAGAAGCATTTTGACCAACAATAAGCATGTCATCAACATATATCAAAAGGATAATAAAATCATTACTAGCAAATTGTTTAACAAATACACAATGATCAGAAGTAGTCTTCTTATAGCCTTGTTCCGCCATAACAGACTCGAACTTCTTGTACCATTGTCTTGGAGCTTGTTTCAAGCCATACAAGCTCTTCTTCAGTTTGCAAACATAATCCTCTTTGCCTTTTATTATGAAACCTTCAGGTTGTTCCATGTGAATTTTATCCTTAAGATCACCATGAAGGAAAGCAGTTTTCACATCCATCTACTCTATCTCTAAATCAAGACTTGCAGCCAAACTCAAAACAGTCATAATAGAAGATCTTCTCACAACCGGTGAAAAGATTTCATTATAGTCAACTCCTTTTTTCTGCCTGTAACCCTTGACCACCAATCTAGCCTTGTACCTTGGACACAGAGAATTTTCTTCATGCTTCAACCTATAAACCCACATGTTCTGCAAAGCTTTCTTTCATTTTGACAACTTCACAAGCGCAAATATTTGATTATCATGCAAGGATTTCATTTCATCTTGCATTGCATTAAACCATTTCTTATTGTTGTCGCCTTCCATAGCTTCCGCATAGCATTCTGGTTCTCCCCCATCAGTCAAGGTCACAAATCCATTAGTAAATGTCACATACTCATTAGAAGAATACCTCGTTGAAGGTCGTCGCCCTCTAGTAGACCTCCTAGGATGGAAACCTGGTGGATCTTCAGGTAGCTCAGGTTGATTATCAGCATCATCATTAACTGGAGCATCAATCGGATCTCCCGTCTCTTGGTCATCAGGAACCAAAGGCTCATTTTGCTGCATATGCTCCTGATCTTAATTCTCTGCTAGTTCTGACGAAGAAGGCAGCTGAACTGGATCTACATCAGTCAAGTCACTGTTCTCTTGTGATTGACTCTTATTTGCCTTATCAATGTCCTCAATGGTCTGGTCTTCAATAAACTCTACATCATGACTCCTTACAAGCTTCTTTTCAACTGGATCATAAAGCCTGTAACCAAACTCATCTTGACCATATCCAATAAAAATGCACTGCCTTGTCTTCACATCCAACTTGGACCTCTCATCCTTTGGAACATGAACAAATGATTTGCATCCAAAGACTCTCAAGTGACCACACGAGACATCTTTGTCCGACCAAACATGATCCTTGAAGACGTAAAGGAAGCTAAATCTAAGAAGCGAAATCCAAGAAACTCAAGTTGGCCGGCGCCGCGCAAGACAGAGCATTTTTTAAGTGGGTTAAGTTTGCATGTACAAAAACGGGAGCATCATGGACTAAACTAATTGCTTGCACAATTATTATTGTGTTATCCTATGTTGATCTTGGACCTATACCTATGTAGGGGAGGTGACGTTGTTGAAGGCGGCGATCATGGCAGTCTTGGGCTGCGCGACGCAATGTGTGTAAAGGAAGTATCTCCATTTACGATCTTGCGAGGCGTGATGGACGTATGAAAACAACACATTTGTGTGTCTCCTATATGTCACGAATGACGACATTGAGAGGCAGAAACCGCCGGCGCGGGGAAGCGTTGTACGACTGGCGTGATGCGAGACTGCGGAAACGACGCAAACTGCGCGACGGTACTGCTGGGCATTCGTGGTGCGCACGTCGGCGTGAACTATGAGCAACGACGGCGGCTGGTGTCTGTGGCGACGCGACACCGGTGAGAGAGGAAGAGACTGAACAAGAAGATAGTCACATCAGATGGGGAAAAAAGAGACCGTTTTTTAAATTTACGTAACCGTTGCAAATCCTTATTTATTTATCATTTGATGTTAATTTTAATTTTATCCCTATTATACACATTATACATTAAATTCATTGGTTCTCATACTTTCTCTTTTGCATTTTATTGAGTGTGAACTCCACTTTTATCTCATCCAATGGTGCATAAAACAAATCATTTCACTAAAGATTAGCTGTGCTATAGAGTAGAACACCAAATGTTCTCCAAAAAATTTAGTTGATAAAATTATTTTTGAAAGATTGAAATGACAAAATGTTTTTAAAAGATTTAAAAACGTAACAAATTTTTTATGTGAAGTGAGTACGTCTTTCTATTCACTTGACTTAGACATTTGTCACATTTTAATTTTTGAATATATTGTTGTCGTTTTTTATTTTTCAAAAATATTTTTGTTAACGACTAAAATCTTGGAGCGCATTTTTGGTAGTTTAATCTATGTTATGTGTAAATCCTAAATCTATGCATGAAAAAACAATACACAATTCAAATTTTCACGTCAAAAATTTTGAAAGAAAGCTTCATGATTATTGTCTCATGGTGGATGTTACAATTTGCAACTTTCAAGTCTCGTCTTCATGATTATTACTAACTTCATTGATTAGATTTAGAAAATTAACTCTGATTCTTTAAAATTCTTAAACTTTCCAACGGATCATTTTGGTCCACATCTCAAACCAGCCACCATACATAGAAGATAGAACAGTTTGAAGTAGCCAATTTCAAGACTAAATTTTTATAGTGGTCTCTTAGATTCACGTCTTTTATCATTTTAGTTTCTCAAATTCAAAATTCACTATACTGATCCTCGAGATCCAATTCCAACGCTTTCCAAGGTTGAATCAACGAGCTAACTCTGACTTGCTACACTAGATCATAGCTACATAGCGTCTTTTCACTTTAGCTCTTAAATAAGGCCAAAAAAATGTCGTTTTGAAGAATGAAGAGAGATATAATGATTTGTACATCATATAAACTCTACTTCCTTTTCTTACGCTGTTTAGCCATATATCCAACGTAGCAAGTCAAATCCAATTCAACACTTAGTTCGCTGATTTAATATTAAGAAGGGTCCAAGAACCAATATAGTGCCCAGAACTGAATCTCAGAACCAATATAAGTAATTTTGAATTTGAGAGACT
This sequence comes from Arachis ipaensis, assembly GCF_059453495.1. NCBI lineage: Eukaryota > Viridiplantae > Streptophyta > Magnoliopsida > Fabales > Fabaceae > Arachis > Arachis ipaensis. Next base: position 18,160,399 of record NC_142442.1, read on the forward strand.
GAAATGGTAAAAGTTGTGAATCTTGAAGGACCACTTGGGAATTTAGTCCCAATTTCATTGCTTAGATACTATCAAGGAAATTCAGAATGCAAACTAATGGAGCTAACAAGCATCAGGGCCATCTCAATTTAATTGCATATTTAATATAGCTAGTCGAGTACTATACTACTGCATAAGTCCTATGTGGGAGGCCTGATAACAAATTCATGTAACTACCCTCTATACACACTTACTCCTATTATATTGTTAGGCAACCAGTACTTAACACCAGCCAAAACAAAACCATGCCTGGCAATGAAGCACAAATTACCAGCGTTTTGGTATTCAATTGGACAAAACTCCATAAACAACAAATGTTATTACCCACTCTAAATGTATACTAGAGTACAGTGAGCTAACCAATTCAGATATTCCATAGTTGATTTATATATTCCATACTTTTCATACAAGTTTTGAATGACATTAAGAATGCTGCTCCAAGAACCTAAGTTTTCAATGACATTAAGAATGCAAATTTCCTATTATTTATAGTACAACTGCAATGTATCCTCAACATAGCCCATACTCAAGGCTATAATTGATGATCATAATTCATGACAGATATAGTAAATCCATTAGTATGTGTGCAGAAACGGATTAACACATGTAATTAACAAATTACAAACACACAATCAAGTATTTTCTTATTAATTTCCACTGTAAATTCGATTGTTATATAAACACTACGAAAAGGGGACGTTAATAAACCCTAATCGAATTGCTCTCATACCGCATCCTTGGTCGGAGCCGGAATAGCCTCCGCCTTTGCCTCCGGAATCTTCACGTACCCTAACTTCTTAGAGTTATTGATCTTCTCGTCTTCCTCGTCGTCAAGGTAATCGTCGTAACTGTAATCGTGGCGGCTGGAGAACGAGGACCAGACGAGGTATATGGTGGTGGCAGTGAGGGCGCCGCAGCCGACGCCGAAGAGGAGAGCGGCGAAGACGGAGAGGAGGTCCTTGGTGCGGTCACGGAGGGAGCCGAATTCTTCAGCGGAGAATCCGAGTGTCGCGGCGGGGCGAGTTTCAGGGGAACGGCGGCGGGGCTCTGTCATGCCGACGGAGGAATCACTGATGCTACGTGTGAAGAAGACCTTGGAGGGGAAGTGGCGGAAGGAGTGGATCTCAGTGAAGGTGGTGAGGGTAGAGCTGGAAGGGAGGGATGGATCGTCCGATGAGGGAAGGGAGAAGGTGTAGGAGGAGATGAGGAAGCTCCGGCAGGGGCGAGCGGAGGCGCCAGGGGTGGACAGTGCGACGAGGAGGCCGAGGACGACGGCGGACAGCACCGGGTGGACGAGGAGTAGTCGGGCCATTTGAGAGAGAGAATAAGCTGTCAACTGTGAACTGTGAATTGTGAGGCGTGAAGTGCGTGGGATTTTTTTTTCCCAATTAACCCCTTATCTCTCTTGCCATCTTTTCACAAATTTCATATTCTCGTATATTAAAATTAGGGTCTAGAATTTAAAAATTATATAAGATCAAATTCAGAAAAATAAATATATTTTATATTTATAGAAATTTTCTATTTATATAAATTAAATAAATATTTTATTTATTAAAATAAATAATTTTAAAAATTATTACAAAAATATATTATTTATTTAATTTATTAAAATAAAAAATCTTTCATGAGTCCATTTAAATTTAAATATAACAAATTTATCATTAAAAAAGGTAAATTTACAAAACGTCCTAAGTCTCCACTAAAACACTTTTTTTTTTATAAATTCATAAATGTAAATTTTGATATTAACACCATATTTATATTAAAATTATTTATATCTTGATCCACAATTTAGTCAAGGTCCAAAATAATTAAAAGTCTAATATATAGAATTACAGTCTATATTTCATTCTGAGACGTGTCCGACCTTATATAGGTTGGCTTATGCGGTGTCAATTTGACCTGACTTATTCAAATAAGATGAATCTCAATCTACTCCTACAATATTTTTTACTCATTTAAAACTAAAAAGAGAGTAACAAACTCATCATAAAAAATGAAACTATTTAAGGTGGTTATTAATTCTATATCTAAACTTATAAATACCTTAATACCCTAAGATATTCTTCGTATTCCAATCTAATCAAAACTTGATTAAAATACTTGCTAACTTAAGTATCGGAATCCCTTATAGATAACACTCCTACTTTCACCAAGACATCAGTAGCACCTTGACATTAGAAGATGTCAGATATAACCCAAAAAGGAGTAACCCCGGAACAAAAACAAATGTTATTTTGAAAAATAAAAAATACAACATTTCTTAAAAAATAATATACCATTAGAGGTAATAAATAAAGTAGTAAGTTATAGTCTTTAGTTTTTTTTTTTTTTTTTAAAAAAATTATATTTAGCTCATTAAAAATTAAAAAATTATTAATTTAATTAATAAGTTATCTTTTTACATTTCAACTATTTATATAAAATATAATAATGTAAAGAGTCATGATTTGTATGGTTAACAAAGAGTACAAAATTCTTTGTTTAATAAGAAGAATTTAAGATGAATTTTAAATTCTAAATGTCAATGCTTTTAGGTAATAAACGAGGTAGTTAGTGCTTCTTCAAATAAGAGTACAACTTCATACTCACACATTTGTCTCATGATCTAAACCTTGATATTCTATATTATTCCTTTACCTTAGCCAGTTATTTATTCCACCTGGTAAAGGTTTGTTGACATTATTTTGCTCTTTTGGTGTGGATTTCCTGCATAACCTCTTGTAGATCATTTGTCAATAACGTTTGATGGAAGAACAATCGGTAGAATCCCGGTATTATACTCTATTATCTGTTCCACTTTTGCCATCATTGTGACTTGTAGAGTTGTAGGATTTATAAGGTTTCAAAAATGATATCTTATGATAAGAAACTTAGGAATAACATTTATTCTCTAGTTTGTAACTTGTGTTCTGAAGACCAGAAATGTAAGTGTATCAGTATTATAGTATTTGGCTAATCTCTTGCCTGAGATAATGTACTGTGTATTGCATCCAGCTGAGTGGGCTAACTTTAGCTAATTGTAGATTTTACTATTGATTTAAATGTATACCATTCTTTTAGTTGTAACAGCTTCGATGGTTCCCCTTTAAATGCTGCTCCATTTGCTGTTTATGCAAGTTTATTACTTTAGGTGGGTTAAGACTAATCTTATAAACTTGACAAAGGAGATCGTTACTGAAGTTTCAACTGCCATCAGCAACTGAGGCTTTTTAACATGGGATGCTTGTTTTTTTTCTTTTTAACACTGATATTGATTAGTAAGCAGTAACTTTTTAATTAGTGAGATGTTTTAAGTAATAATAGCCCCAGTGGAAGTGACTTGAGTGAATTTTACCCGTAAGGGTTTGAATCCAAAGAAGCACTACTCAAATGAATGTTACAAACGATTTAAGAGGAAAAAATGTCAGAATCAAATAATAGGTCTGAGATATACGTAAATGCTATGTTCATGCAACTGTAATTACAAAATTAACAAGGAAAAGAAAAATCTTTAAACTGTTTCTTATCGTGCTCAAATGCTAAACAAAACTAGCTCAATTTTTTAATGTTACTTCACTTTGCAATTTTTTTCAACTTTTATTATATTAATGGAATGTTATAACAATCTAACTCAATGTACAGTTTATTTTCTCAAATAATTTCATTTTTTAGTCGGTAAAGAAAAAAATTGCAACTTAATTCCTTTAACATTTTAATTGTCCATGAAAAGCAGTGCATGTACTAGCTTCGGAGGATCATTTTTTTTTTTTTACGGTTTTTCCCAACCTGGGCCAAACTAAACACTAATTCGTCGCAGATCGAAACTCCATTTAAAGATTTATCGCTGACCAATAAATAGCTGCAAGTACAAGGTGGGATGGGAGGATCATTTTACAAGTTGCTTTTGAATCATAAAAAGTTTTATTTGAACATCCAAATAAGTTTCGCATATCTGCGAAGAGACAAAATAATATTGATATTTCTTTTATTTTTTTTTTTTGGTTGTCCAAAACAAATTTAATGCTCAATAACATTTTAACATATTATCCTTGAATTATCTAGGATCTGCAGAGACGGGGAGTGATTTCCCGCCAATGGTTACAGAAACCAACTCCATTTATTCATCTAGGGACCAAGGATAACATCATTTTGGAAATAATTCTGGTAAAAATTCTGATTATCTAATCATTCCGATTGTACAAATCTCTTACTAAGAAAAAATGTTATCTGCACTCTCTAGATGACCTAACCATTCCATCTGCAAATTGTTTCAACTTCCCCTAAACTAAAGTCTAAAACCCTTTGTCCTCTAATCAAAGTATATCAATCTCCATAGCTCAATGAAGTTGGTGAATTGACGAAATTACTGAACAATATCCAAGCATGCATGATTTGAATCAAGGACCCCATACTACTTAAACCTCTCACCACTAGACCAATCTAAAGGCTTCAATGTTCTTCCAATCTAGTCCCCAGAAAAATCTAATCTAATATTCCATATTCCACAGTCATAATTCATAAAACTTCCAAACTTATTCTATCTATCTATCTATCTATCTATCTATCTATCTTCAGCATAAAATTGATAATCATAATTCATATGATGCTAATATCAACGACATTATAAGTTACAATTTGCTAATTACCGATATAGCAAATATATAAACATAATTAACACTTAACATTTATAACAATAACAGAACACATTTCAGTGCAAAGTACGCGAATCGTAACCCATAAGCGGAGACGGTGAATTAAACACGTAATTAACAAATTACAAACACAGCATAATCAATTTCTTTCTTCTTATCAATCTCCACTATAATTCGATTATAATAAACAATCCACAAATGGGCCACATAACCCCTAATTCAACCACAAGGTTTTAAATATATACTCTCATACCGCATTCTTCGCCAGACCATTCGTCTCCCCGGCCGGAATCTGCACGTACCCTAACTTCTTAGGGCTCTCGATCTTATCTTCTTCTTCGTCATCATCGAGGTAATCTTCGTACCGGTACTCGTAACGGCTTGAGAACATGGACCAGACAAGGTACATGGTGGCAGCGGTGAGGGCGCCGCAGCCGACGCCGAAGAGGAGGGCGACGACGACGGAGAGGATGTCCTTGGTGCGATCACGGAGGGAGCTGAATTCTTCGGAGGAGAATCCGAAGGGTGCGGCGAGGCGAGGGCTGCTGTCAATATCGACGGCGGCGGAGGAGTCCTCGACGGCGCGGTCGAAGAAGATCTCGGAGGGGAAAGGGCGGAAGGAGCGGATCTCGGTGAAGGTGGTGAGTGTAGCGGTGGAAGGAAGGGAGGGATCGTCGGAGGAAGGAAGGGCGAACGTGTAAGAGGATATGACGAAGGTCCGACAGGGGCGAGCGGAAGCGGTGGTGGCGGAGAGGGCGACGAGGAGGCCGAGGACGACAGCGATCTGGAGGAGGTGGGCCATGAGAGAGAAAGAGAGAAATTGGAAGAAAGAAACTGAATGGAGAAGAATGGGTGCAAAATGGCAAAGTATTTGATGGAATTGTCTATGCCAGCTGTTAAAAATATTTGAAAAATTAACCTAATTTATTTTGTTATATTTATTTAATGAACCACAATAATTTTAAAAATTAATTTTTGACCCCGTATAACTAAAAGTGAAAAAATAATTGACGTTTGACGGGGTTGTTTTGGGCTTAAGAGGCAGAAATCAGAACCATTGAGACATTGAGTGTGAGACGGACTCCTGGGAAGTAGTATTATTCCTCTTGATCTATCATTGGAAAATTCCAAACGCTCCCCTTGAGAAGTCCCTGATCTAGAAGATTTTTGAGTTCAAGAATCGTTTTGCCTTGACTCAGCGCCAGACGAACTCCACGGCTGATTGCTTGGCTAAGCTGGCGTTCAAAATTAATTTTCAAAAAAAATCTCAAAAACTAACTACAAGATAAATTCACCAAGTCAACTCCTTTTTATTTTTAATTTTTAAATTTAAAAAATTAAGAGAAAATATCATTTTTTTTCTCCTAAAAGATTTTAAAATGATATTTTTTTTTCTATTTATAAAATATATAATCTTTTCTCTTATAATTTTTTAAAAAAAAAATTTTTAATTTATTCTAAATTTTGTATTAACTAATGTTAACTTTATCCATTTTTTCAAAAAATTATTTTTATAAAAATATCCTTTAGCAAAAATTTTATTTTTTTGTCATTAAATTTTTCTTACTAAACTATTCTCTAATAAATTATTTTTTATTAATTAAATTATATTTTTATTAAAATAATTTTAAAAAGATTAATAATTAAATTATTTTTTTCTAAGATACCATTTAATAAATTTTTAATCATTAAATTGTGATTTTACCAAAATTTTTGTTAACAATTATTTTTATATTTTATTATTAATTTTCTAATATCAATATATATTATTTTAATATTAAATAAAAAAATCTTACCACTATTAATATGTATAACTATTAATATTGATAAATAATTTGTTTCATAAAACTATTGAAAATTATTAACAATTTTATCAAAATTTAAAAATAAGTCGAGATAGATAAATCCCAAATTTAAAAAATTAACATCTCATTCTTTCACATCCCTACAAAGTTCTTTAATTTAAATAAAGAGCATTGTGTATAATAGAATATGTTTTTATGTTGGTGTATTTTTCTTTGTGCAAGTTGCAATCTCCAATACTCAACTCTTGAAATTTCTAAATACCTTATTGAGTTGTCAAATTTGAAAAATGATTTTTAGGAAGTTTATCGTTTCTAATATCCTCCAACATCAAATAAATAGTGCATTTTAGTTTTTTTTTTTTTTTTTTTGCTTTTACAAAAGCTATTAATAAACATATATTTGTTGTAAAGTTAGATAAATCTAAACCTTTTTATTTGTTTGACTTGTTGTGATTTTGCTTTGGCCTGTGCTGAAGCATGTTGTTGAGTTTGTTTTATGACTGAAGTTTGTGATGCACTTACTGAAACTTCCTGTAATTTGAAAAGGTGATATATATATATATAGAGTGTGTGTGTGTCAAATTGTATTTATTTAAGAGTAGAATAGTTTGCTTTCTTGGCTCTCACTGGAGCCCTTTGACAGCCTTTTCTATTGTGTCCTAAATCTTTACAATTAGAGCATCTAACTGTTGAAATTTTCCTTGCATTTGATGGTGCATCTTCATCTTTTTTTCTTATCCTACTTTTTCTTGGCCTCCCTGAAAATCTACGTAATGTTGGTAAAAGCACATCTGTATCATCTAAAGTATCCAGATCCAGAAAAGGGCTATGTAGTCTAGAATAAGCTATGATGTACTTATCTTTATTGTAATATGTATCACAATAATTCTCCACTTTTTTTCGTATGTAAATAATGGCTGTCACACCATGTTTGCATGGCAACCCACTTATTTGCCATGCTTTGCATTCACATGTATGCAATGCTAAATTCACAAGAAATCTTATAAAACTGTCATATACTTCATATCGATGTTCACCAGCAGATTTTACTTTGCAATATATTGCATTCTCAATAGTTTTATTTATTTCAGTTGCAATCCTTGGTCCAACGTTATATGACTAAGATGCAGTAGAAGAAAATTGTGTGTAGAATCTTATCATGATTTTGATTTTTAGTCCATCCACTAATTTTAACACAGCCATTTTTCTCAAGTTGTCTATCCAAGCATTAAACGACTCACACACATTATTAGTAATATGTGAACTTCTATGATTTGTGTAAAATGCATGTGTAGACCAAGTGTATAATGGGATATCCATCAAATATTGGTAGGCATCGTTATCAAATGCTTTCATCTTTTTCATTGTCTTTTTTTGAAAAGAAATTCATTTGGAGCTTTGGCAGCCATCCAAAAAAGATCTTGTAAGATTAATAATGGATATTTTACTTTGAAATTATTCAATAAAAACTTACTACAATGTCTATGCCATGAATTTGGAAAGTACTCAGAAATTACATGTGTCAATTCCTGACATTAAATAGAAACAAATTAAAATAAATTATTAATAATGAATAATATTATGTCAAAATAATACAAATTAAAATATATTACCTTTTGTCTGTCACTCATTATTGTGTAACGATCATCTCCTAATGCATCATGTAAGCAGTTTAAGAAAAAGCTTCATGAGTATCTACACTCTGCCTCCACTATAGCAAATGCTATGGGAAATAATCTATTATTTGCATCAAGAGAAACTACACATAGCAATACCCCTCCATATGGACCTTTCAAATGATAACCATCTAAACCAAAAAATAGTCTACAGCCATTTAAAAATCCTGATATACAAGGAGCTAGACACACAAAAATCCTCTTGAAAATACGATTTTCCTCTTCCAATGTCATTTGATCATAGTACTCCAATATTACTATGCTCCCTCTGTTTTTTTCTAGTAAAAGATTAGCAAACTTAACTATTTTCTTATAATTTAAAGCATGATATTAAACTACTCTTCCACCTTAACCCATGACAATAATAAAGAAGTCTTATGACCCACAAATTCAGTCCAACAGAATACATAAATTCAGTTATAATTTTAGTCTTTATTATCTTATCTTATCTTTATGTTATCTTCTTATCTTATCTTATCTTTACTCTTATCTTTCGTAGGCAATACTCTATATATATTTAGTTTTACCTTTATAATTCAATTCAATTCAATCAATCAACAATCAATAAAATTTCATCATTTTTCTTTTTCTATTCTTTCACAATTTTATCATATTAGAACCTTCAACTTCTTCCCTTCCTTTTCTTCTGGCCCTATATAATTGCCTAGGATGGGCTTCAACTCTAAACTTGGTAATCAATTCATTAGACATGAGTTCATAGCTCATATTTGGATCAGCATTTAAAGATTGTTTTAACTTTTTTGCTATCCATGTAGAATTAGCATTTCTCTTTTTAGATTTTCTAATACAAGTATACCTTGACTCATAACTCTTAATCATAAAAGCAACACCATTTGGAGAAGAAGCATGGATCTTCCAAAGACAACCTTTAGAAGCACAAGTGGCAGTCACCCTTGCTTTCTCATTTTTCACTCTTATTATATCAAAATTCTCTTGAATTATGTAATCTCTCAATACACTCCCGAAGTGTTAACTTCTACTTCATTTTCATTATCTCACTTTCATCCTCCATGTTAACTTCTACTTCACTTTCTTCCTCTAAAGTGTACTCATCCTCATTCTATTCCTCATCATCTAAATAACCATCTACATATTGATCCTTATTAACATTATATTCTTCATCACTATCGGTAAATAATTGTTCAATAGGTGGCTCACTTCCATCATACTCATTGACACTAGATATAGCTTCAATATTGGTAGATATTTTGCTAAAATGACAAAAAATTGGCGTAATTAATAATGAATAACTATAACAGAAGTAAAGAAATGGCGAAAACAAAGAAGCTATGCAAAAACAAGAAATTCAAAATGAAGGGGTTAGGAATATATTCAGGATTGCCAATGATATGAATTTTTTTTGTAAATTAATTGAGTTTGAGAAAAGGATGCCAAACATTATTACTTGAATTTATAGTAACGGTGATGATTACACAAAGTTATGCGGTAATGACAGCACCTAAGTAGGCGATGGCAGAGACAAACAAAGGAATTTGGAGAGATTGAAAGAGAAATAGTGCAGGAACGATAATATCAATGAACAGATAGTAGAGCGACCGCGAGAGAATTGGAATCCTAATTCAAAAATTGAGTTTAGTTAGTAAATAAAGAGTAAATTACCAATTATGCCCCCGATTTTGTAAAACGCTGACAATAATAACCCTAATATTTGTTAACGACAATTATACCCTCAAAAATTTTAAAAACGCAATAAATCTGCCCAACCGTGAAGAGAGCCCTTCTCCATCAAACGGAGCTTGGTGATGTGGCAGACGGAATTCCAACGTGGCATCCGTTAAGGGCTTTAGTCCCATTTCTCCTTTATCCCTAATTCATGAAACCCTAATTGCCCAATTCAAAGTAAATGACCAGGCTAACCTTAAATGAAACACTCCATTTAACTATGACCATTTAGGACGCTGGAAAGGGAAGAGTTTCTTAGTGTTGGTCTCTATTTCTCTTTGTCTCGTGTGTCTCTGCATTCGCCTCTTGGAATTGTTAACATCACATGCAATCTCGCGTTTGGCATTGATACTCGGTGAAAAAATCTCCATTGAACAACGAAGGTTTCGGTAAGCATCATATGTTTCCGTTCTTCTTGTTATCAGTTCGTTGGGGTTTGTATATTGTTGATGATGAAGTGAAATTTTTTTTTGAAATGGCGGTTCGATGATGGGTATCTTGATGTGTTGATTTATCTGATTGTGACTTATTTGATGATTTTTGTTAGATGGCAACTCATATCACGTTTGTATATCACCATCAGGGTTGGCTAGAGAAGGATGCGGATGGTGTGGTGTGGTGGGGTATAACGGTGGTTTAGTGAGTATGATCGACAGGGTGCATGTTAATATATGTAATCTGTTCGTTGTTGAGGGTTTGTTTCTGGACTTAGGTTATACTAGGTATAATAAAGTGTATTGGTTGGAGCCAGGGATGGATTTAGCTAACGAGTTACGGGTGCTGAGAAGGGATGCCGATGTGGCTAAGTTGTGTGATGCTGCACTGAAGAATGAAAACAGGGTCCACTTGTATTTTGAGCATCCTGTTGACGCTGATCCAGAGTTAGTTGATGAAGTTGAGGGACCTCCTTCAGAAGATCAGCAAAATCATGACGAGGATCTCCCACAACATGAGGAACATGGAGGACCAGATGATATATATAGAAGTAGATGGAGCTTCTTCAGAAAATCAGGAAAATCATCAAGATAATCCCCCATAGTATGAGGAGCAACAGCAACAGGAGGGTGAATCAATGTTGAGTAAAGGTGGGAATGATCAATCGGAGAAAGATGACGTAGCTACTGATAACGTACCCATTCAAACTCAAGCTGCAACAGTTGAAAATGAGGAACCCAATTTAGGAGACAACCATGAGACACACGTTGAAGGAGAAGAGGGGGCAATCTCATCCTGAAGAAGCTGATGGCCGGGGAAGAAAATGCAGGAAGAAACATGGAAGGCCCCAACCATCTGGTAGAGCGCAACCTGCCCCACAGAACAATGGTGATGAACATGCAGATTATTATATTTATTGTATATTTTTTATTGGTTAAAACATGCAATTATTCACAATTATCATGTTAATAAATTGTAGATCCTAGGATGAATATTATTTACTGTTGGGATTCTATTTTAATTGCCAAAAGTTGTCTGTTAATTACTTACCTAATCATATGAATGCGTCACATTGTTGAGTTAGATGAGGATGCCTCGTGTCAGATACAAGGTCGGAGGCATCATCCAAGACCCCCTCCATCAGGTCAGAGGATTCTGCCACCCAGGGAGGAGAATCAGGCTCCAACGGTGGTTGTTCTTAACCAAAATGACCATGATGTTGGGACCAAACACCACAAGGACTCCAGTGGTGTCAAATGAAACCATGAATGGAGCTAGTAAAGAAACCACTTCTAGGTTCGCTAAGTTCATGCCAAATCAGTCTGGTTGAAGGAGACTTGGATTTCTAATTAGTTCTTTTTTTGGGTTATAAGTTCAAAGTTCAAATTTAGTTACAATACTTTTTCTACTTTTTGGGTTATATGTTGATATTAGTATTGATGGTTATTAGCCTTTGTTGCACAATTTAAGTATTTTGGTGTCTGATATTAAGACTAATTAGCGAGTATTCAGTATTTTGGTTGGAACAATTTGTGTTAATGCTAAATGTTATGCAGACCAAATATTTTAATATTATTCTTGTTCCTTTGGCAGTGTTTGATTTCTTAAACCCATCTCAATTTAGTTAACATATCTGAGTTGCCCTTTTTATTTATTTGCATTCACTCCATTCATGCTTTTGTCAGTATTCAATTGAGTGTAAGACATATATCCACTTCATTAATAAGCAAGAAAAATAGCTACAACAATGTCAACATAACTTCCACAAAATAATAACACATAACATCCATTAATAAAAACTGTCCTGCATGCATCCCTTCTCCTATCTAACCAAACAAATCACACTCATAATCAAACTCAGTACAATTCCACACAGAATGATGCATAGAAACAATTTAACTCTCTTCATGTGCTCCATTATCATCTTTCCATCTCTGTGTATGATCTCAGTCTCAACACTAGTAAATCTCCCTTTCAAGACTCCACATTCATTGCATACTAGTGTTCTATTCTTGGATGCATGATTCCTCCAGTCCAACAGATTCCTCGTTTCGTCCATCTACTAAAAATAATGGCACCCAGTGTTCTTCGTCTGCCCAGCATAAAAGCCATTCATCAAGCTCAATTCTCAATAGGGAAGGGGGACAGATTCACCAGAAAATTCATATATACCTTCCACAGAGGACACCTAAAAAACTATCTCCCTGGGTTTCTTCTCGCCTTCGACTTCAACGCCACCAGCTAAAGACGGCAGAAGCATGTCCCGTAATAGGGCTTGCTCCCGTGTTCTTCGAGCCTTTCAGAGCTACTATTTTCCATGTGACTGTGTCCTTCGATTGTTATTGGACATGCCTTTGCTTCTGGTGAATTGGGGAAAACGTTAGGGTTTATCTTTCTGGTGAATTGGAAAAAATGTTCTCTCTCATCTCCATATAAAGGAGAAACGGGACTAAAGCCCTTAACAGATGCCATGTTGGAATTCCGTCTGCCACATCACCAAGTTCTGTTTAACGGAGAAGGGCTCTCTTCACGATTGGACAGATTTGTTGCATTTTTAAAACATTCGAGGGTATATAATTATCGTTAACAAATATTAGGGTTATTCTTGTCAGCGTTTTACAAAATCGGAGGGCATAATTGGTAATTTACTCGTAAATAAATATGAAGGGATAGTATGGTAAATTAGAATATTAATTTTATTGAATAAAATATTTAATTTTTTTAAATGGAATATTCTGTTAATATTTTTAACTAAATAGATTAAATTGTATATTTTACAAATAGAGGGGAGGAGAGTGTCATTTTAGCATCTCTCAGGAGAGAGAAGTAAAATTTTTCCAAAAATTAAAATAATGACTAATGAATCTTTTTTATATGATGAACTTATTTTTCAATTAGTTTATTAGAGTTAGCTTCACTCTTAATTAATTTTAAAAAATATTGGTGCTCATCAATAAATATAGTAAACCGTGTTTAGATAATTTTATAAGTACTTTTTTTATATTTCCATCAAATAGAGCTGTTATGGACAGCTCCATCAAATACTTTTTCAAAAAAAATAAAATAAAAATAGAATGGTGTTATTTTTTATTTTTTTTAGGTGAATTACAAACAAAAATGTTGGTTTTTTCAGTTTTAGCCCGATAGAAATTTCTATTAGATTTTGGATGATAAAATTATAAAAGTAATAATTGATTGATATATTTTAAATTTTAATTGCATAAAATAATTATTTTGCAAATATAAGTTGTTTAATTTTTTTAGAAAAAAAATTGTTTTCAACTTTTTAACTAATTTTTATATTTATATATCTATGTATCTATCTATAGTTCTATACCATATATAATAGATATTAAAAAAAATTAGTGCATACCTTTTTTGAAAAAAATATTTTTTATGATATATAGTTTATTAAAAATATTTTTTTATTATTTTCAAAACTTGAACTCAAGACTTATTAACTAAGTTATATATAATTCATCATCTTAATTATTTTATTTTTATTATTTTATACATATTTAATAAATAAAAAAAGTAAACATATTAATATCTATTAATACACTAATAATATATAATGATAATATAAGGGGTAAAACACATGCATAAACCAAACACATGTCAATATTACATGAATCTCTCAAAATAAATAATGTTACGTGGATGTCTTCAGTCATATTTCTATATAAATCGAATTCATTGAATTCAAATTAGACATTATAGTAATAAATTGAATCAATATGATTTGAATTACATAGTGCACCGGATTTAAATATAAATCGAATTTATTAAATTCGAATTAGCCATTGTAGGACTAAATCGAACCAATATGATTCAAATAACATGGTGTACTACTAAATCGAATTAAGTCAATTTCTTAGTAAATCAAATGTAACAAATTTGATTTATACTCAATGGTAGCTAGTGGTAAATCGAATCCACAAAGTTCGATTTAGTATGCAGTGACCTATATATAAATCGAGCTAAATTAATTCGATTTAGTATGATACTAACGTATATAAATACGAGCTGAACGTGGATTTCTCATCATAGTGGGCTCACAATAGCTAGTGATGATAGTTTTTTAGTTTTGATGCACTATAGAGGGTCGTTTAAGAAAAAAATACGATCTGGAATTAAATTTATTGATAAGGATCCGCCAAGTGTTTTTCTCAAACCTTCAATGAGTTTCACGAGTTTTAGAATACTATAATCCAAAAATTGGGGCTGCACGGCGTGAAACGGATAGAGAAGTTATTTTATAGAATTTCGATTTCCATGTTAAATGATGATGTGAAATACGATTCATTCGCCATAGGTAGTGATGAAGATTTGCAAGTTATGTTCCATTGTCGTCATCAGTTTTCTGAGGTGAGGACCCCTGAGTTATTGGCCAAGTTTGTAGATATGGTCCGTAGTTCAGGAGGTTTGAACTAGAATTCTCAATCTTTAGCAATGCCAGCCTGCTGTAGTGCAATGCCTCTTGGTGCCTCATCATCTGTACCCGTGATTACACTTGAGGCAGTTTTGGTTGTATCTCCGTCCTTCCCAGCTGATCTAAACCGCAATCGTGACGGAGAAATAGGTGATACTCGATCCTTTAGTGAGTTTGCGATTGTGATGGCCGGTAATCCTGTTGAATTTGGATCCTCTAAATTTTAAATTTGTACTTTAGAGGGTAAAGTGTGATCTTCTACCCTTGAATGATTTCTCTCTCATATTTATTCTTGGTCCCACCTATAAAATAAATGGTGAGAGATCACACTTAAATCTCTAAAGTGAAATTCAAACTTTAGAGAATCCAAATCCAATCCTGTTATGGTCCTACTTTTCTCAGAGGGTGGGCACCGGATGGTGTCGAGGATGTACTGCAGGATGATGATGGTGATGATATGGAGTCCGCCACGATTGCTTATGATAGTGATGATGACATAGCGATAAGCATTCTAGCTGGGGGTGGTGGAGCATCTAGTTCAGGAACTCAACAGTATCTCTCGCACTTTTCAACTTTGGACTTGGATTCCATGACACAGCAGGGGGTACCAGGAGTACCTGTTAGATTTGGGACCAGAGATACACAAAATACAAGAGCTCTAGCTGAGTTTCAAGTTGGTTAGCAGTTTTAGGATAAAGAGGAGGCCGTCTTAAGCGTGAAGACTTATAGCATCCGCCGTGGGGTTGAGTACAAAGTGTTGAAATCCGATCATCGTAAGTATTATGGGAAGTGTACAGAGTTTGGCAACAGGTGCACATGGTTAATTCAGATCATTCTTCGCCAGCGCAGAGGTATTTGGAGGTAAAACGGTACAATAAACTTCATACTTGTTTGGCCATATTAATATCTAGTGATCACAGGATGCTTGATTATTATGAGATATCGGCCTTCATACTGCCTATGATTAGAGCTGATGCTGCTGTGTCGATCAAGGTACTGCAGAATGCGGCTATAACCCCTAGCTCCTCTACGACCTTGAACCCTCCCCTCTAATGCATCAATGGCATCGTCAAGCCATCTCCACTCACGATGACTCGAACGTGTCCCGACACGACGTCTCCGCTCAACACGACGGTTATTTGGAACATCAGGCACCTAATCCATATTCGGATCCTGTCCTAGACCTCTCTGAAACGTCTCTGGCAGGATTGCAACTGCTCTGAAGTCACCGAGGAATAGCTCAGGCATCAAGAATCGCCTACCATGCTAATGCCACCACTATAAGTATGCATGTGACGGTCCTGGATCTGGAACAACATCAAATCATAACACACGCTACATCCGATTGGTCCAATGAATGTGCCAACTCTGTAAGGTAGAGGGAAACCACTGATTGCTCCCTCTTCCATCCTTCAACATCAAGAAATCGATGTTGAGTGCGGTTAGTGGCCGGTGTTGTACTCCTCCAAGTTGTGATAGCACCGATCCACCTGAGACCACTCGATGATAGCAAAGTAGATCAATGTCGTCACAAACCTCCATAACGCCGTGTGTCGTGGCTCTAGTATTTCGAGATGCATTACCTGTACGAGATCCGGTGAGCTGTATGGCATCCACGCAAACTATAAAGAAAAATGGTTCTAAAAAAAGGCGTCATGATCAGTAAGAAGACAAAATAACTGAACAATAAAAGCTTGAAATGTTTAACACTCACATCTAACCCGAGTAAATCTATCCTCAGTCTGCAGGGCGCGACTCGAGGTCCTTTCTCGCTCAATGTTAGCTGATAACCTGACCACCTATGACCCAAGATATGTTATCAACAACTGTCACAAACCATAAAAATAGTAACACACAAAATAACTATTAATATTGAGTGCCTCGTCGGCAAGGGCCAGTGAAAGGCGTCAAACCCATCGGGCCTAAAATCTGGGAACCACCAGATGATCCATGACTGGAAGAGCTGCAATGGACCGGTCAACTTAACCACGTGCTTGTTGGCCACACACACAAGCACTGGTATAACCACGATAGAGTGGCAGATCCCCACCTATATCTGCCCATATCCTCTAATCTCGCTACGTACGGCAACCACCTAATATGCATGCGTGTACCGGACTTGTCACCCAAGAGCTGCGTCGATAATAGCCTCGTGATGTATGCTCTCGTGTACCTCTTGACTGTCTCCTCGTCTGCACCGTGGGAAAGGTCACTGAATGTCTCCTGCATCCAAGTGCACTTCATAGTGAACTTGTCGATGTAATCCGCTGGCGGCAACACACTCAATAACTCCTCGAACCAAGCCCATGCTGGACAGCCGCCGTGGATGTATCACTTGAAGTCTGTCAGACATCCGCTGACGTACTGTTCGTTGATCGGGAGCCCTAGCTGGTACGCTACATCCTGTAGCATAATCGTGTACTCTTCGAATGGCATGTGAAAAGTATGTGTCTCCGGACACCGTTTCTCAACAAATGAACTCACTAGTGGCTCATCCAACCTAAACCAGTGGTCGTTAAGCCTCGAGAGATGGGCTAAGCCGGCCATCTGCAGGTACGGTATGATCCTCTCGTCTAGGGACATACCATGTTGCCTCCTCATGTTCGTGATACATTGGTGGACTGCATGATGATGAAAAAATTCTCTAAGAACCATAACAATTTAGAAAACAAAAATCACCTAAAACGGATAATTCTAATAAAAAATACTTTGATATAATAGATATTGCAAACCTGAACATAGATAACCTAATATTGTTGAATTATATTAAATTAAACCAACGTAATCCAAATTAAATTAAATTCTAATGGAACATAGTTAATCTAATATTTACGACAGAAAGCTAAACCCTAAACTATAACTAAACTTGTAGTGCCTTGTTAATCTAAGATTTAATAATTTAATTTTTTAAATAAATTAAATCATATTAAATCCTTGCTAGTCTTCTACTATCTAGTTAATTCAACACTTGAAATCTAAATTAAACTAAATTATTACTCCAACAAAATTTCTAACCTAGTTAAATGTCTAACATTAAAAACTTACAAATTCTAACCAAACATGTTATCACTACTCGTCAACATACTTAGTTATCCCTCATCCAACATGCATTTGTGGTTTCAGTGTTCTAACAAATTACTACCCCTAAATCAATACTCTAACTACTCTTTGAAGATTAAAAATTCTAATAATCAAGTTCTAAATAATTTAATATCATTAACAATTCTTTATTTCTTAAAAAAAATAAATTAAATTAAATTTCATTCACTAACCTCTTTATGGACACTACCAGCAATATGGGCGACTCTGTCCAACCATAGATTCAATTCGGGTCGTCTTCCATTTTCGCAATTTGAATCTTCTAGTATAGATTTCCTTAGTTACTCTGGATTTTTCGTTTTGGGTGGATTTGGTATAGTGAAATGTAATTCAAAACAAGTGAATTCGAATTTTATATATAGTGATATCTATTCTAAATCGAATCAATATGTGTCGATTTACCACTAACATGTTCATTCATAATTCAAATTAACTTCATTCAAATTACTATGGTGGTGTAATTCGAATTTAATCCATTCGATTTACTATGGTAGCGTTTGTTTTCAGAGACAGGACACAGAGACATGGATAGTACATGTTTAAAATGTGTTTGGAAGCAGAGATATGGACACGGAACACATTGTCTCCGAGACAGTTTTTTATATTTTTGTGTTCACTCTTTTACGAAGGACAATGATGGACACGGGATTTGGAATAGTAGACATGAACTTTTTTATAAATTTTGTTTTTCTTTTTGTCTATAGATATTTTTTATTATTCCACTATTATCCCTTCTTATTTTTTTTATAATTAGTCTTGAAACTTTTTTTTTCATGTAAAAACGGATTCTTTTTTAAAACTGATTTTTTATTTAAAATTAATCTGACTTATTAACCTAAACAAAATTTTTTATTAATCAAACTCAGATCTATTTTTTTATTAATCTTAACCATATATATTCCTACATATTAATAATAAATTTAAAAATAAAATAAATATATTTATAATTTTTATTTTAATATAAATACTATTATATATTTTTTTATTAAAATTTTTGGTCTCTTCAAACATTTTTTCAAGTTTCATCTGTACTTTTACGTACTCTCATTCTCTATTAAATTAGTTTGTACTTGATGTAGAAAATTTGGAATCATATGGTTATTTTAGTCATTTCATATAATATTTTAGTCTTGTCCATGTGTATCCAAATATAATACTGGACATTACATTAGTGTCTTGTACGTACATCGTATCCAAACACAATACACAAACAATAATTTTTAGTGTCCCCGTCCTATTGTCTCTGTCATAGTGTCATGTTCTGTCCTGTTTCTAAAAACAAACGCAGCCTATATGCCATAATACCATGGGCTAATTCGAACAACTTGTATCGAATTACTATGGATAGACTAATACCATGGGCATTTCGCATTTCATTCCTTCGTAAATCGAAGCTAATTACTTCAATTTACCTTGTTTCCTACTAAATTGAAATATATATATATATATATATATATATATATATATGAATGAAAATATCCACGTAACATTATTTGTATTGAAAAATTCATGTAATATTAGCATGTGTTTGATTTATACATGTGTTTTACCCTAATATAAGAACTTTAGTATATAACATTTTTTTTTAAAATATATTTTATCATATATAATTCATAAACGACAAATTTTGTTATGACTTAAATAAAAATTTCTTAATTAAAATATAAAAAATTTAACATATTAACTAATTTCATATGTTCACATATTCAATTTACATAAACATAAAATAAGAGGCTCCGATACCTATAAAATAAGAGGATTGTCTGATAATATTATTGTTGCTCAATAGGCTTTATATTTTATGAAAAAGACTAAAACTAAGACAGGAGTTATTGCCTTTAAAATTGATCTAGAAAAGGCCTATGATAGAATAAATTGGGATTTTATTGAACATACTCTTAATAAGTTTGGTTTTTCATCGCAATCAATCAAGCTTATTATGTCGTGTATTAAATCTTCATCTCTTTCTATTCTATGGAATGGGAATAGGCTTGATAGTTTCCAACCCAAAAGAGGCCTGCGATAAGGAGATCCCATGTCGCCCTATCTGTTTGTTCTATGTATGGAGCGCTTGAGTTGCTATATCTCTCAGTTAATGCATAATAGGGACTGAGAATCGATAGCAATATCTAGAGATGGGCCAATAATGTCTCACTTGATGTTTGTAGATGATCTTATTTTATTCTGTAAGGTAAAGAAATTACAGGTGCAACTTATTTTAAATGTTATGAATCTGTTCTGTAGAGCGTCTGGTATGAGGGTTAATTTTGAGAAATTCAGAGCTATCTGTTCCTCTAATGTCTCTAGACAGCGCAAGGATATGTTTACTGGGATATCATTTATTCGCATTACCAACTTTTTGGATAAATATCTGAAGGTTTTTCTTTGTCATGCTAGATCTTCTAGAGCAGTTTTTCAAGATGTCAAGGACAAGATTCGTGAAAGATTATCTTCTTGGAAGAGTCAGTTTCTCAACAGGGCTGGGCACATATATCTTGCAAAA
This sequence comes from Arachis ipaensis, assembly GCF_059453495.1. Lineage (NCBI taxonomy): Eukaryota > Viridiplantae > Streptophyta > Magnoliopsida > Fabales > Fabaceae > Arachis > Arachis ipaensis. The sequence goes on from NC_142442.1 coordinate 18,180,729, forward strand.
TCGGTAATTACTTCTATCCCTATTTATAGAATGTAAACATCTCTTTTTTTGGCAATAGTGTGTCTAAAAATTGATAAATGTGTTAGACAATTTGTGTGGAATGATAAATCAAACATTAGAAGTCTTCATCTCACCTCTTGAAAGACACTTATAGCTCCAAAAAAATTTGGTGATCTTGTTTTTAAAGATTCTAAGTTAGTCACCTTTTTTCTTCTTGGTAAATTGGATTGTTATCTAATAAGAATAAGCTGTGGGTTAAGATCTGGCATCACAAATATAGGAGAAAACGAGTTTTTCTTTCTAATCAATCTTGCAAGGGTGCTTCTCATATATGGAAAGCTATTGTTACTATAGCCTCAAAATTCAAAGATGGATTTAGATGGAACATTGGGTCTTTTTCAAATTCTTTCTGGTTCTTTCCTTGGATGTTTCATGGATCTGTTGGTGAAAGGATAGATTATGTTCACATTTTGGACTCTGATATGCGTGTGAGAGATCTTGTTTCTAATAATGCTTGAAATCTTCAAGGTCTTGCCTCTAATATTCCTGAGGATCTAAATTGATTATTCAAAGCTATGAGCCTATCTCATATTATGATGTCCCTGGTTGGATTTGGTGCAGATCTAGGGGTAGTGAATATACTTCAAAAGATGGTTATCTTTGACTCCTAGATAAGCATGCTCCTGCCGACACTTCAATGAATTGTACTTAGTTGTGGAAACTTTATGTTCCCGAGAAAGTGAGACTTTTATTCTGACTATGCCTTTACAATGCTCTTCCCACCCGTGAATTCTGTTTCAACCGTCATCTTGAATCTTCAAATACTTGTAGCCACTGCAACATTTCTACAGAAAATGTTCTCCATTGTTTGAGAGATTGTGACAAAGCCCAATGCATCTAGAGCAACCTTAGAATCGATCAAACTCCGACTTTAATGGTGCAAGATTTTTCGACTTGGTTGCAAATATTGTTAAAAAGAACTTATTTGTTTCTCTTGTCAGCGACTTTGTGGTGTATATGGCTTGATAGAAATGTTTCTATCATTAATAATGAAAACCAATCCCCTGATTTCATAGCTTTCAAAGTCAGATTCTTGGCCGAAGAATTCTGAATTTTCTGGTCTTCGAATTTCCAGCAAAATTCCTTTTCGATTGAATATAAGTGGACTTGACTAAACACTAGATTTGTGAAAACTAACTATGATGGCAGTATTTTTCCTGACTCTGGGAAGGCCGGATATAGATGTGTTCTTCGTGACAAAGATGGTGTGTGAATTTCAGAGAGTGCAGAAAAGGTTCCTAGTTCAAGTGTGTTTCGCACAAATTTGAGGGCTGTTTGGTGTAGATTGATGTTGGTACTAGAGAATGGTGTTTGAAATATTGTGTGTGAGACCAGCTCAATTGATGCATATTCATGTAAAATAGCTAAAATAATAAAATAGTTATAATAAAATAATTATCTATCAGAATAATTAAAATTTTTAATACAAACAATTAAAACTATCCTGATTAGCTAGTCAAAATTTTTTATTTAAATACTCATAAAACAGTAAGAACAACGAACTTTTCACTATTATTATTGTTCCATTCACGTGGAAGCTTCCGAGCTATAGCGATTCCTCCTAGCAATGTTCTCCTTGGTCTGGAAAGCTATACGTCGGCTTGACTCGAACACCACGGTGGAAATACCTGCAAAAGATACTCCGACGCTCAAGTCAGAAGAAAACTTAGAGAAGTTTTTAACGAGTATTCAAAAAAACTAAAATAGAACCTGTGTATGCCGAGGTTAGATCCTCGTTTATATAGATGAACGTTTCACTGATTTGTGGAGTTAACGGGCGAGATTCTAGGTGGGATTGTGAGTGTCGTCTTTTAGGGTAACGGCATGCTGGTATCCTTTGACTAGCTGCATTTCGTAACCGATCTTTTCTGTTTTTGAGTTATGCGGTTCGTTACTGTTTTATTCCTTAGGCTGAGGAATAAGGCATGTATCATATTGCCCAAGCTTGCCTTGTTATTTGTAGGAAACAAAGGCGAGCTTAAATTGCGCGCATACCTCGGTCGTAGATTTTGCAGTGTGTTATTATGCCTTAGTACGGAATGCAAAGAGTCCTGCAATTAATGTATGCTTAGTTTCCTGCGCCTATCGATGTGATTGATTGGAGACGTGGCGCGAGTTTCAGTGTGCCCTTTACCGTTGGATGTAAGGGAGTGAATTGATCCGTTGGATGACTTGGATTTTAAAATGGTTACCAAAAACCAAAATCGTTTCATTTTTTAGATTTTATTACTGCCTATAGGCTTCTATTGGTTGCTGATCTTTCAGCTGATAAGGCACCGACGATCACCACTGCTGGTCTAAAGTACTTCTTCAGCTAGAGGAGAATAAATGAAAAAGAAGGGTCGACCACGAATGTTAATAAGGATGGTAGTGCTGGTGTAATGCAATCTGAAATGAATCCAAGGGTGAAGCGAAAAGGAGGGCGGGTTAAAGGTATGGCTACCGAAGTTGCTGAGACCAAGGGTGATGACTCTGCTAATTTGCAGTTGGTGGAGTCGGCCTATGAGTCTTAGAAGAGGCTGCATGGATATCTTGAGGATGATCATGCTAAGTCATTGTGGTCTAGGTTGTTTCCGTTTATGACTCTTGCTAACGAACTATGCCGCTTTCCTGATGATATTAAGATGATAAATGAAGTTGGGTGGGTGGGAACAAGTCATTTCCTCCAGGTATATGTTTATATTTGTTGAATTTTGTGCTTTGCTTAGTTATCTTTTAACCTCTCTGTGTTAATAGGTAATTGGTGCTCATATTGTGGCCATTGGTCAGACGCAAGAACTTGCCTTTGAAAAGGAGAAGAAAGAAGCTGCAAGTATTGTCGAGCTGTCGAGTGCTATGGAGGAGAAGCAGAAGATAATCATCGAACTTTCTTCATATCTGAAATAGAAAGAAACAGAACTGCTTCAGGAGAAACGTCTCCAGCTTTCTTCTGCAGAGGATGCAAAGATAGCGAAGAGCGAGAATGACCAACTGGTAGCTAGGGTGAAGGAATTAGAAACTGAGGTGTACGAGGCGTTTGCTCAGGGCTTTGACCGAGCTGTTTTTCAAGTTAAAGTCTTGTTCCTTGAGGCTGATATTTTGAAACTTGATGCCACAAAGGTTGTTGTGAATGGTGAACTGGTAGATGATGACGCTATGGTGGAGAAGGAGAGTGAAAGCTCTAGTGTGGGTGAAAAAGAAGAATGACCATTTGCTTATGTAATTTATTTTGAGTGTTGATATTTTGCTGTTTGAACACTGGTACTATTGACGATAATATCAATTTTGTTTATTTGGTTTGTTAGATAGTTTACCGAGTATGAAGCTTGGTACCTTTTGTTTGAAATATTTGATATTGCTTTTATGTTTTTGGTTTGATTTTTTGTATGTTTGTTTATTGCTGTGGAGATATTTATGAAAAATATAGGAATGATCATAGAATGAATTGCCTCGTATTAACATTTACAAAGAGGTTGTGGCATCCGGCCTCGTTAAAACTCTCTTTGAGTAAAACCCAAGTTTGGGAAACACCACAAAAGTTGGAAAAAGTGTACATTCATCCGCTCTTATTATAACACCTCATGACTGGTACATCTTTAGAGAAGAAATATTCCAAGACCCTGAAACTGGGTCCCCCTGAGTGATTGCAATTGGTAAGACCCTAATCCGAGAACTTTTACAACTTGGAACGGACCTTCCCAATTTGCTGCCAGTTTTCCATGTGTCGGAGGTCTTTGTGCTTCTTCTATTCGTCGAAGGACGAGGTCTCCCTCTTGGAAAGCTCGAGGGATTACTCTTTTGTTGTGTCTTTTCTCTATAAGTTATTTCATTGCGCGCTGCTTTATAGCTGCTATGTCCCTTTCCTCTTCTACGAGGTCTAGCTCAGCTGACCTTGCTCCGATGTTGTTATCATGGTCATATAGCTCAGCACTTAAAGTTGGGTTGTTGACCTCGACAGGTATCATTGCCTCGGCTCCATAAACCAATCTAAAAGGGGTTTCCCTATTGCTGATTGAATGGTTGTATTATAGCTCCATAAGATTTCTGAAATAAAGTCAACCCATTCCCCTTTTGCATCATTGAGCTTCTTTTTCATAGCCTGTAATATAACTCGGTTAGCAACCTCTACTTGTTCATTTGTCTGTGGGTGCTCTACCGAGCTAAAATGATGCTTAATATTGAAATTTTGTAAAAATAAAGCAAGTTTATGGTCCGTGAATTGTTTATTTATTGTTATCGGATATTATTTCTCCTAGTATATCATACCTATATATGATGTTTTTTCATAAGAAAGATGTTACCTTTTTGGCTATTATGCGTGCTAGTGGTTGTGCTTCTATCCATTTTGAAAAGTAGTCTATTGAAACCAGTAGAAATTTTACCTGACTTAGCGCTTTCAAGAATGGTCCTAAGATATCTAGCCCCCACCTATGGAACGGCCAGCTTACCTTGATACTGTGTAATTGTTCGGCTGGTGTTGTTATAATGGTTGCATGTTTCTGGAAATTGTCACATCTTTTTACTTAAGTATGCAATCTATTTTCATCGTTGGCCAGTAGTATCTTGTCTGGAGTATTTTTGCTACTAGTGCTCCTATATGATTGCCACAAACTCCTTGATGTGTTTCTGACATAACAACTTCGGCCTCTTCTTCGTTGAGGCACTTTAGCAGTGGTTGTGAGAAGCCCCGTCTGTATAAGTTGTTTGTAATGCCTGTGAAAAAACTTGCTCTTCGTCGGAAGAGTTGGGGATTTGATTATCCGGTTGGAATAGTCCCCTTGTTGATGTAATCGAGGAATGGTGTCCTCCAGTCTTTTGCCTGTGTAATGCTTAATATGCATGTTAGTTCTATACTAGGATTTTGTAGTGTTAATTGTGATAATGTTGGTGCATGTGTGCTTGCTCTTGTGGTGGCTAATTTAGATAATATATAAGCTCGGGTGTTTTGATCTCTATGCACATGAATAATTTCAAATTTGTCAAATTTTGAAATGAGATCCTTTGCTGTGAACCAATATTGCTCTAACAAAGGATCTCTTACTTGGAAATCTCCCTTAATTTGTTGTACGACCAATAGGGAGTAGTAATAGACCATGAGCCGAGGTATTTGGATATTATGGGCGAGCTTTAGTCCTACTAGTAGAGCTTCATATTCTGTTTGATTGCTGCTTACAGTGAAAGAAAAGTGCAGTGACTGCTCCACTATCACTTTGTCTCCGTCCTTTAGTAATACTCCTGCTCCATTGCCTTTGCAGTTTGATGCTCTATCTACGTGTAACTTCGATTCGAATCTTCAAGTTGTTTGCATGTGATGAATTTAGAAACAAAATCTGCTAATATCTGTGATTTCAAGGTCAGCCTTGACTGATATTGAATGTCGAACTTGGAGAGTTCAATGGACCATTTTATTAGCCGTCCAGCTAACTCGGGTTTGGTCAATATTTGTCGCAGAGGTTGATCTGTTCTGACTATAATTATGTGACTCTGGAAATAGTTTCTTAGTCTTCTTGTTATGGTGACCAATGCCAGAGCCAACTGCTCTATCTTTGGATATCTTGTTTCGGCCAATTGCAAGACTCTACTGACAAAGTATACCGGTCTCTGCATTTTTCCTATTTTAACAACAAGTACCAAACTTATAGTATGGTTAGAAATGAATAAATATAAATGTAATTGTTTACCGTTGTCCGGTCTCTGGAGTATTGGTGGCGATGATAAGATGGTTTTTAATTCGGCAAAGGATCTCTCGCAGTCTTCAGTCCACTTGAACTGTTTGTTCTTATATATGGTTTGGAAGAAGTAGTATGATCGGTTTCCTACTGTGGGTAGAAAATGTGACAATGCCGCTACTTTCCCTGCTAATTGTTGAACTTCTTTTACTGTCTTTGGACTTGTCATGTTCAGTATAGCGTCACATTTTTCAGGGTTTGCTTCAATTCCTCGTAAGGTTAGCATGAAACCAAGAAATTTTCCTACTTGCACTCCAAAAGCAATTTCTCCGGATTCAGCTTCATGTTATATCCTCGGATTTGACCAAAGACCTCTAAAAGGTCGGTGCAGTGAAAGCCTTGCGCCGATGTCTTTGCCACCATGTCATCAATGTAGACCTCCATGTTTTGTCCTATTTGTTGTTAGAAGACTTTGTCTATTAATCGCTAGTATGTGGCACCTGCATTCTTTAGACCAAATGGCATTACTCTATAACAAAAATTATCATGTTCCGTTATAAAGGCTATTTTGCTTTGGTCTTCTGGATGCATTAGAATCTGGTTGTAACATGAATATGCGTCCATGAAGCTTAAGTTGTTAAACCCGGAAGCATTATCAACTACTTTGTCAATACAAGGTAATGGAAAAGCATCTTTAGGGCAAGCTTTATCAAGATTTGTAAAGTCAACGCACATGCGCCATTTACTTGAGCTTTTTCTTACCATAACCATGTTTGATAGCCATGTTATGAATCAGATTTCCTTGACAAACCCTGCGGCGAGTAGCTTCTTGGTTTTTTCTAGGGACGCCTTCAATTTTTCTGTTCCGAGATTTCGCTTCTTCTGAGCTATAGGTCGGGCTACTTTGTCGATAGCTAGCTTGTGGCAGATAATGTTGAGGTCCATCCCAGGCATGTCGGTTGGAGTCCATGCGAATAGGTCAGCATTATCTCGAAGTATGTTTATTAGCCTTAGTCGTTCTTCCCCGGTGAGAGTTCCTCCTATATATGTGAACTGATTTTCATTGTTCGTCAAGGTTACTTTCTGAAGATTATCCGTGGGCTGAGGTCTTTCACGAAAATCCTCTCTAGGATCAAGTTTGGATAATGAAGGCAATTCCTCTGTGTTGTAAACTATTTGGACATGTGATGGTGGCCTCGTCTTAGCCAAATTCTGCTTCATACTTGTGTTATAGCATTGCCGAGCTTCTTGATGATCGGTGTATACTGTTGCCACCAAATTTTCCTGGACCTGGAACTTAATACACAAATGTAAAGTAGACACTACTACTCTGAAATCATTCAGAGTAGGTCTCCCGAGAATAATATTGTATGGGCTAGGACAATCTACTACAAGATACTGGATATCGATAGTTTTTTACAATGGGCTCTCCCCTATTGTAGTCTTTAGCCATATATGCCTGAGTATTGGAACTCTTTCTCTAGAGAACCCAACCAGTTCTCTAGAGGAGGGTTGCATGGCCTTTTCACATAAAGGTTGAATAACATAAGACGTCGACACTGCTGCCCGGGTCTAACAAAACCATTCTTACCAATAGTTCACCAGCTTGGATAGAAATTACCACTGGATCATCGAGGTTTGGGCTTGTTGAAGTATAGTCGGACTGGGTGAAAGTTATCGCCGTGTTTGTTATATCTCCTTCTATTGAATAAGTTGTTCCTTCAATTGCTAACATTGTCCGATAACTTCATTTATGAGCCGAGCTTGTTTCGCCTCCTCCTGCGAACCCTCCTGATATACAGCTTATGACTCCTCTCGATGGGTCAGGGTTGGTCCACTTGCCCTTGTCTTTTTATGTTGATGTTTCTGGACGATCCTCCCGATCTGAGTTACTTTCTTTGTTCGTTCGTCCTTCTACGTATTTGTCTAGGAGGCCTTATCGAGCTAGCCTTTCAAGAAAATATTTGGCTATTATGCACTCATTTGTGGTATGACCGAACTTCTTATGAAACGCACAATGCTTGGTTTTGTCAACAAATCTCTGGTCCTAGTAACTTCCTGCTCGATTTGGAGGCTTTATTATCTTGGCATGGAGGACTCTTTGATTGTGTTTTCCCTCTTGGTGTTAAATCTTGTATAAGTTCAAACTTTGGGGTGAGCTTAAATGGTTTTTTGGTGTCTCTGTTCTGCGGATTTCTGGGAGTCTTTTCTTCTTCACGCTGAGGTGGTTGTTTGTTAGTTTTTCGTGCCTCGTGGAGCTTCTCTATTTCCATTTTTCCAGCTGTTTTTTCTCTGAACTCGGTCAACGTCTTTGGCTTAGTGATTGCGATGGTTTCTTGGAATTTACCTGGTCGCAGGCCATTTTTTATTACATGTAGGTGAACTTCTGGGCTCACGTCGGGAATTTCCATGGTTGCTTTGGCGAACCGCATCATGTAGTCCTTAAGACTCTCGTGTTATCCTTGTTTGATGGTGCTAAGGTAATCTAATCTGTGGATATATATATCCTTGAAGCTGTGAAGTAATTGATGAAGAACTTTGCTAAGTCTTCGAAACAAGAGATTGGACCTGCAGGCAACTTAGAAAACCAGAGTAAAGCAGCTCCATCTAAAAAAGTTGAAAAAGATCGACAAAGTATAGGTCAGAGGCACCTTTAAAAAACATCATTGACTGAAACTTTGTAATGTGGATACGGGGATCTCCGAATCCTTTAAGGCTTGAGTGTAGTAGGGAACACGAATTCTTTGGCATCTGGAATTTGACGATATCTTCTGAGAAGGGGTTAGAAATTGTCAGCTTTTCCTTTGGTCGAGTGATCTCTTGAGGGTTTGTATCTCGAGATCGTTCGTCATTTAAAGTTACGCTCTTAGGATCCCCTGTTCCGAGCTTCCCGTTTTGGCTTAGGGCTAAGAGATCAGCCATCTTCTTAACTTCGGCCAGCAGTGTAGCATTCATGGCTACCAATTAAACATGAGTGGGGGGAGGAGTTTGCGGTACGGCGTCATCTGCCATGATCCTACAAAAAGGTAGCAAGAGAAAATATGTGTGGAAAATTTTAATTTCTAGGCCCCATGGTGGGCGCCAAGTGTTCCGTTCACGTGGAAGCTGCCGAGCTGCTATAGCGATTCCTCCGAGCAATGTTCTCCTTGGTCTGGAAAGCTATACGTCGGCTTGACTAGCACACCGCGGAGGGAATACTTGCAAAAGATACTCTGACACTCAAGTCAGAAGAAAACTTAGTGAAGTCTTTAATGAGTATTCAAAAATAAACTAAAATAGAACCTATGTATGCCGAGGTTAGATCCTCGTTTATATAGATGAACATTTCACTGATTTGTGGAGTTTTTGGGCGAGATTCTAGGCGGGATTGTGAGTGCCATCGTTTAGGGTAACGGTGTGCTGGTATCTTTTAACTAGCTGTGTTTCGTAACCGACCTTTTCTGTTTTTGAGTTATGCGGTTCGTTACTATTTTATTCCTTAGGGTGAGGTATAGGGTACATATCAATTATTATTATGGATTTAGCTAGGATATATTTAAAAAAATTATAATCATAAAATTTTTTATGTATTCAAAATTAAAATTGTAAAATAATTTATCTTTTCAATAACATTTATTGAAATATTTTTTTATAATATTTTTAAAATATATCTATTGAAAAATGTAAACAAAAATTTCCCATTATTATTATTATTATTATTATTATTATTATTATTATTATTATTATTATTATTATTATTATTATTATAAGAATTATTTGAACTTGGTGTAATTTGGGTCTAAAAGTGAAGTCCAGACTCTTTCTAATAAATTTGGATCTAAAGTAAATTAAAGAAGTTGGTAAAGTGATAAAATAAAGGGTTAATTATCATTAATTTTGTAATTTTCATAAAATATATATCACATTATCTTAATTTAAGAATGATTAACTCCTCACTTTATCAATTTCTTTACTTTAGAGGATCTTAATTCCTTTTTGCTGAGGGTTCTGACTTTTTTTTAGTGAGGCAAAGTCGTGGTAAATTTAATGAATTAGGATTAAAAAATATTAGTGTGTGAAATATTTATAGAAGAGAATAATAAGTTGATCGTCACTCTATAACTCCTATTGCTATAGTGATAAGTATGTTGAGTCTGCAGTGGAATTTGGACTTCTAATAGATACAAAGTAATATGAAATTAATCACTACCCAAAATAATGCACTTGCTATATATTTTGTAAAGACAAAACCAATATGAAAGATTGATTATATTAACTCTCTAATATGATGTGAATACTACATTTTTCATCTGATACAAAATATGCAATGCAATTTATAATGCTTGAAACAACTAAAGAAAGAACGGCTAACATTGTTTCCTAATTAAAGAATGGTTTATGTGACATGAGAAATAAGGCTCCACTATTTTTTTTTTCCTTAAATTTCTCATGGTTCTCCTAACCTTACTGAACGCCTATTATTTCTACAATTCTCCACCTCGGTCACAATTTGATAAACTGACTCAAATTTTGAACGAATAAATTGTAGTAGTCGTATCCAGTTGTATCATCTTGACAATGATTGCCTACGTACCCTTTACTAGGATCAAACCAAACGTAGTTCCTTTATTCGCCATGTAGTGCCTAACAGGGAATAATGTTGAGCAAATCCGAGCAATGCTGAAATTTGTTTTCCGACACTACTTTAGTCAACATGTCTGCTGGATTTTTGTTTGTGTGTAGCTTCACGAGAGAAATGTCATCTTTATCTATAACATCATGCACAAAGTGATACCTAACATCAATATGCTTGGTACGAGCATGATGAACCTGATTTTTAACCAAAGGAATCGCACTTTGGCTATCACAACTAAGATTCACACAATCTTGTTTAAAACTCAAATCATCTAGAAGATCCCTTAACCACAATGCCTCCTTCACCCCTTCTGCTACTGCTATGTACTCAGCCTCTGTAGTAGATAGTGCCACTGTAACTTGTAACATCGATCGCCAACTAACTGGAGTACCATATATTTTATATACATAACTAGTTGTAGATCGTCGTCTGTCTAGATCACCAGTATAATCAGAATCAACAAAACCCCTAATTTGACATGATGATTTACCACCAAAGCATAAACCTGTGCCAATGGTACCCTTCAAGTACCTTAATATCCACTTAACTGCTTCCCAATGTGTCTTTTTCTAGTTTGCCATAAATCTGCTAACAATACTGACTGCTTGTGAAATGTTTGCGTGTGTACATACCATAGCATATATTAGGCTGCCTACAGCACTTGCGTAAGGTATATTATCCATGTAGACCTTATCTTCTGCTGTTGTAGGAGATTGTTTACCTGAGAGTCTAAAATGTGGAGCCAATGGAGTCACCACCGGCTTAGCATTTTTCATCCCAATCATTTCAATAACTCGTTCAATGTAGCCTTTTTGGCTCAGGAACAATTTTTGACTTGATATCTCTCTTCTAATCTCCATGCCTAAAATTTTTCTCGCACCACCCAAATCTTTTGTTTCAAACTCTTCACCAAGTTGAAACTTTAACCTATCTATCTCCACCTTGCTCTTGGAAGTAATGAGCATGTCATCTACATACAATAAAAGATAGATATAATCACCTCCATGAAGTTTACGAATGTATACACAAAAATCATAGTTACTTCTAAAGAAATCATGTTTTAAAATAAAGAAATCAAATTGCTTGTACCACTGCTGAGGAGATTGTTTCAATCCATAAAGCAATTTCCTCAAGTGATAAACCTGACCTTTTTTACCCTCAACCTTGAAACCCTCAAGTTGATACATGTAAATTTTTTTCCTAAATCACCGTGTAAGAATGCTGTCTTCACATCTAGTTGTTCTAACTCAAGATCACTATGAGCTACAAAACTTAAAAGCATCCGAATAGAACTGTGTTTCACCACAGGAGAAAATATCTCATTATAATCAACTCCTTCTTTTTGTGTGAATCCCTTAGCCACTAACCTAGCCTTGAATCTTGTATCATCCGATTTAGTAGGATCTTCTTTTCTTTTATAAATCCACTTACAACCAATAATAGTCTTTCTCACGGGCAATAAGACCACCTCCCATGTCTTGTTTTTATGAAGAGACTGCATCTCTTCTTCCATAGCAACCAACCAACTCTCACTATCCTTGTCCGTGATAGCTTGTTTGAAGGTGACTGGCTCATCATCCTCCACCAAAAGTGCATACTCTACCAAATTTAATTGCCCATAATGCCTCAGAGGCTTGTCTGACCCAAGCTTCTGTACAAGTTTTTAATTCCTCTTTGGCCTAGTGGATGACAAAGAATCCTGCTGTTGCTGTTGTAATACATGTGTATTTTCTCGCTAAATCTCCTCATGATCAAGTTCATCGTCCTCCTCATCTTTGTGAGTAGCATTAAGATGCTCTACCTGAACATGACTAGAGTCTATTAGTTAATTTTTAGACTCTATCTCTACCACTTGAGTGTTTATAATTTTTCTAACATCACCATCATCTGGCTTCATAACTTTAGACAAAGCTACCATGGATCTTTCATTAAATGCCACATCCCTGTTGATTACAAACTTAAAATCACTTACGCCCCAAAGATGATAGCCTTGAACCCCTCTTGGATACCCCAACAAAATTGCCTTCTAAGCTCTTTCATTAAGTTTATTGTCTTTGACATGCTAATAAGCCATGCATCCAAAGACTCTGAGTTTCTCATAATTTACATGTTTTCCTGACCACACCATATAAGGTGTGTCTCCATCTAAAGAAGAATGTGGAGATTGATTCACTATGTAGCATGTTGTAGCAATTGACTCAGCCCACCATTCTCTGCCTAACCCAAAATTAGAGCGCATACACTTTGCCTTCTCAAGTAGTGTACGATTCAGTCTTTCCGCGACTCCATTCTGTTGTGGTGTGTCTCTAATTATCCAGTGTCTCACAATGCCTTCCTAATCACAGAACTCATTAAAAGCTCCATCCGTATACTCTATGCCATTATCAGATCGCAGAGTTTTTAGCTTTTCACCTGTTCTGTTTTCAACCATTGTTCTCCACCGCTTAAAAGTGTCGAATACCTCATTCTTATGCTTGAGGAAGTAAACCCAAGCATACCTTGAATAATCATCAACAAACGTAACAAAGTACCTGGAACCACCCTTGGAAGTAACTTTAGCCGGACCCCAAACATCAGTATGCATGTAGTCTAACAACCCTCTACTTTTGTATTTGCTTGTAGAAAATTTCACCTTGTGTGCCTTTCCATATACACAGTGTTCACAAAACTCAATTTATGGTTTCTTCATATTTTTCAACAAACCTATTTCGCTAAGTAATGATAGACCCTTTTTCGACATATGCCTAAGCCGCATGTGCCAAATCTTCATGCAGTCTGTTTGGTTTTTACTTCCACCGATTTCAACTGCTAGCTCACCTGTAACAGTTGTCTCCAAAAGAGGATAAAGATTACCATGACGAACCCCCTTCATCATTACCAAAGAACCACGAACAACTTTTAAAATTCTATTTTCAGCAACAATTTTGCAACCATTTTTCTCTAACAAACCTATAGAGATCAGATTTTTTTGCAAGTAAGGAATATGTTTCACATTCTTCAAACTTCTTACAACTCCATCATACATATTGATTCTTATAGTACCTACCCCTACAGTTTTGCAAACATAATTGTTGCCCATCAAAACTATGCCACCATTGATAGGTAGTAAACCACTTCCTATTTGGATACATATGGTGTGAAGCTCCAGAATCAAGCATCCACTTACCCGATATCTCGTAAAAATTATCTATTACACAGTAACAATCTTCATTATCATTTGAGACGTAACTTGCTTCTTGTTTTTCTTTTGAGTTGTCATTGTTCTGTTTCTTGGAATTTATCTTTTTATTTAGACAATTTTCTTTAAAATGTCGAGACTCACCACATTTAAAGCATGTTCTCTCCGCGTGAGGTCTAGATTTTAGCCTAGACTTTTTACGCTTACCTTTTCCTCTTTCATTACTCCTCCATCTAGCTGCAAACAATCCTTGTGCTTGATCATTATACTTTCTTTCATTTGAAGATGACATTACACTCGTAGCAACCTTACATAGATCATCCGTTAAAAGTGATGCCCTCGTCTCATCCATGGTCATAATGTCATCCACTAGCATCAAAGTCTGCACTAGATTTTCATAGGACTTCGGTAATAAAAGTAATAATATGAGTGCCTGATCCTCATCATCAATTTTCACATCTATATCCTTTAAGTTTAATATAATCCTATCAAACATATTGATATATTCTCGGATTGAGTTGCCTTCCTCCATCTTACATGTATACAATTTGGATTTTAAGTAGATTCTGTTAGTTAGAATCTTTGTTATGAAGTTACCCTTTAACTTTAACCAGACGCCTGCTGCAGTTGCCTCTTCATTCACCAACAAAGCAACATCCCTCTCAAAGCATAAGATTATCGCAGCCCGCGCTTCAAGATCTAATTCTTCCCACTCCTCTTCCTTCATATCCTCTGGCTTTTTCTCTTTATCCACTAGTGCCTTGTGCAATTTTTGTGATATAAGCAAATTTTTCATCTGCATCCTCTAATAGGAAAAGTTATTTTTTCTATTAAACTTTTCAATTTTATATTTGCCTACTTTGACATTTCTACTAGTAAAAGCCATTGTATTCAAATTTGAATTTTACCACTCAAATAATGAATAATATAATATTGGCTCTTGATATTAATTGTTGAGTCTGCAGCGAAATTTAGACTTCTAATAGATATAAATTAATATAAAATTAATCATTACCCACAATAATGTACTTGCTATATATTTTGTAAAGACAAAATCAATATGAAAGATTGATTATATTAACTCTTTAATATAATGTGAATACTACATTTTTCATCTGATACAAAATATACAATGTAATTTATAATACTTAAAACAACTAAAAAAATAGCTAATATTATTTTTTAATTAAAAAATAATTTATATGATATGAAAATTCAAATTCCATTATTTTTTTAAATTTTGCATGATTCTCTTAATCTTACTGAATACCTATTATTTTTGTAAATAGTTATCTTCCTGTGTTTAAAAAATTGTTGTTATCTCTCATTTTAAATAATGGACGACTTTAGGAAGGTGGACGAGTTTATAAACGTGCACGTTGATGCAGTTAAACCCTTATTTTACAAATCAGGTCAGATACTGGTACAGAATTAAATTAGATAACTTGGCAGAATGAATTTTTTAGACTTTTTTTATAAAGGTGAATACTATCGTGCTTAAAAGTTGGTGTCTATTTATTAAAAAATGTTAAAAAATAATATTTAATTTAAAAAATATAACAATAAATAATTTTTAAAAAATTAAAATTTACTACAAAAAATAAATTAAATAAAATTTAGACACTAATTCATAGACACCATAAAATTAGCCTTTTATAAATTGGACTTACTCGTTTTGGTCATAGCTTTAGTTGTGCAATTATTATTATTATTATTATATCAGAAAACTTGGATGCTAAGTAAAAGCAAATCAATGTGGAAAAGTATTGTGACGTTGACGTCAGTGAAAGAAGTTCATTGTATGATTGTATCCAACTGTCCACATGGCAAAGTAAAAACCAAAGTTAATTGGAACTAAATTGACTTAATTGACTAATGACTATTATTGTTTTGTGCGCTATCTGTATACAGAATTTTCTATTTATATTCCGACTAAATTTTACATAATTCAGTCATATATTTTATTTAATTTTATTTATCTATATATATTATAAAAGAGGAGTGTTATACATACAAGTCATTTTGGTTTACAAGTCTTACAAGTTGGGCCTAACACGCGCGTTACTCAACCATCTTTGCGTGTTTCATCTCCGTTTTCTTTTTCAAGTTTCTTATCAAATTTGTTTGGTCTCCTTCGTACGTTTTCTCTTTGTCTTCGATTTCCTTCTGTTTTTTTCGATTTTCATGGTTTCTGACATCAAATTTTGAAATTGTTTTAAAAATGATGGAACTTTAGAAATACACCCGAATAATTACAAAAATACACCCAAACGATTACAGAAATACATCCAAAGGATTACAGAAATACACCCAAACAGTTATAGAAATAAACCAAACGATTACAGAAATATACCCAAAGGATTACAGAAATACACCCAAAAGATTTAAGAAATACACCCAATATAGGGAGAGACAGTATATTTCTTCTTAAAATCTTTTAATGTTTTGCTGGTTAAGGATGAGGCACATGACATAGACAATCTAAAAAAAATCTAGAAGAACAGTAAAATACCTTGAATAATGTTTCTTCGTTTTTTCTGGTAATTTTGATGAAGGAGAAAGAGAAAACGAAAACAGGAGAAGAAATTTCAATAAAAAAGAAAGAGGAAGAGGTGGTGTTGATAATGACAATAAGGAGAGAGAAAAATTACAAAAAAAAAAGAAGAAGAGACACGGAAAAAGAAGAAAAAAAAGAAACACGAAAAAAAAAAAAAAGAGACACGGTGAAAATAGCGTGAATACAAAATAACTTGTATGACTTGTATAGAAAAACACTTGTATACGAAGAATTACTCATTATAATATTCAATTGGATGATGAGTTATTAAAAGACAGTTACAAAATACTAAATAAATTACAGTGTTAGTTTCAAAGATTTTAAGACTTTATTAAAATATTAATTTATGTGAAAAATTAATAGATAAGAGAGACAATTACTAAAAGAGAATCATTTTCGCGTAGGGAGAATGGGAATATTAATCGGAATAATGAAGTAAGATTCTTCCTTCTCCCTTTCTCTGCTCTTCTTCTTCTCTCGAATGCTCGAAAAGCGTTGAGTAAAAGCAAAACAACACAAAGGAAAACCATTTTCATTGCGTTTATTGGGGTTCCAAACTTACGCAGAAGAGAGAAACAGAGAAAGAGGGTTTCAGATTGTAATTTGATTGTGTTGTTGTTGCAGTTGTGAATTGCGATTGATTTGCATACAAACACGAATCGTACAGAACAGAAGAGGAATTTAGGTTTTGAAATGGGAGTGTTTTCGAATAAGATCGATAGAGAACAACTGAAACCCGGTGATCACATTTACTCATGGAGGCAAGCTTACATCTACGCACATCACGGTCTCTTTTTTTAGTTTCTTCATTAATTTGTCTTTACATAACCCGAATTCTACTTCCATTTCTGTTCCCTTTTGGTGTTTGGTACTTTGTTGTTGTTTTATATTATTCCCTTTCTGGTTTCGATGATGCATTTTATTTTTAATAATCATTCTATTATTGTATCAGAAAATCTCAATTTCATTTGGGCAACCTTTTTTTATTTCCCTAACTTTGGCTGTGAAATTATGGCACATGAGTATGTGCTTCATTGAGATCCAGCATGAAGCTTGGAGAGAAGTGAGATTATAAATAAATCAAATAATGAGAGGCACAAATGGATGATAATAGTTACTGTAGGTTTTGAATCTGTAAAGGTTTCCCTAAGTTTCAAAGTGACCTCTTTGTGTGGTACCGAAAATGTAGGTCACTGTCCTGTTTCTTTTGAGTAATTGACAATGTTTAGCATTGAATTGGTTTGGGGAGCATGTATATTACCCATGTCCTACAGTGTTGAGATTCAAAGTTTAAATCAAACTACTTTCAAAACTCATGAATGACATTGCCATGCGCAAATACTTAGCAGTTAGCATTATACGAATACCACATTATATTAGGTTATCAGTAAAAAAGATATTTCGAGGTTGGCTGATGCGGTGATGAATCATCAAATTTAGGTGAGAGAATTGAGTTTGTTTCTAATATCAGACATGCTAGTCTATGGACAAGTCTATCAAATGAGAATTCAGAAGTTCGCTTCCTCTCTCATCTATGTACACTCTTACTCTTTCCTGGTAGTATATCAGCTGCTCAACAAGAGGGATTCTTTCACTCCCACTTGATATCAATATCTACAACCCTCATGCATTTCCTGAGTTCATGTTTGCCTATTGTTTTCATGTATCAGAGATTAATATTAATGAGTCTGTGGATTGTTCATAGATTTGTTTTATGTGGAATTGCAAGCCATGAATGCCTACATGGCTCCTGTCCTCCTATGAAGCTAGAAGGAAATAACCGCTTTAACTGTAGGGAGAAATTAATGAAAATTCTGCTAACTTCGATGTTTGACTTGATTGTGCTGGTGCCCTTTCACTGTTATATTATGATGTAATTCAATGTTCTACATGACTACATCCAAAACTTTGTTCTTAGTAATCAATGTCACATCTTCTGGATGTTTTAAGGTATATACCAAATATTTGATGAATCTTTCAGTTTTTGCAATCTTAATGTGCTGTGTTGTTCTACAACACCAATGGAAATATATAACTAAATGGTATTAGGAGATTTAGCGCTTCTGCATGTGGTAAAAACTAATGGACTTAGAACCTATCGTTTCTTTTTAACTTGTCTATTATACTGAAATTGTCAATAGTTTTTTGTGCAAGATACCAGGAATATATGTCGGTGATGCAATGGTGACCCACTTCACCAGGGGAGCAGGACAAGAAATTGGGACAGGAACTGTTCTGGACCGTCTCCTCGTTAGTTCTTCTCCTGCTCGTGATCTTGACAATCCTTGCCCAAAGTGTGGTGACTTATCGAAGAATGAGGGTGTCATTTCGTCGTGTTTGGATTGTTTTCTTTATGGTGGTGAGCTATACCTCTTTGAATATGGTGTCTCAGCTGCTTTTTTTCTTGCCAAACCTCGAGGAGGTACCTGTACCCTTGCTGCTTCTGATCCACCTGAAGATGTCCTTCGCCGTGCTTCATTTCTTCTTGAAAAGGGATTTGGCGGTTATAACATTTTCAAGAATAACTGCGAAGACTTTGCAATTTACTGCAAAACCGGTCTGCTTGTGTTCACAAATCTCAGTGTAGGCCGGAGTGGACAGGCAGCATCTTACTTGGCTGCTGCTAGTGCTGTAGTTTCTACACCACTTCGTTTTATGACCACGAGTATGAGTGGTTTGGCCGCAGTTGGTTATGGCATGTACTGTGTTAGCCGATTGGTTTCTGATATCGGAGTACGTCGTGACGTATCTAAAGTTCCAGTGGAAACACTTGTGGCTTCTCATAGCTTAAGTGAGCCGGAGATGACAGGCAACATAAATGAACCAGAGAAGACAGCTGAGATGCCCAAGGACACAGCCAAGAACGATTAGCATTGGGTCAACAGAATTGCCTTATAGAATGTTATGCTTAATATATGTTGTCAATTCCTTAAACAATTGGAGTTCCATTACTGTCTGCTTGCCGATTTAATGTAAAGATGATCTTCACAGACCATTCTGTCATTTTGAATGTGATATATATCAAACATTATTGTCCATGTAGTAGTATAAGATGTTACGTTTACTTTTTACTAAATGGAGTTTTACAATTTTGTGGTAGATTCACCTGTTCTACATAAAGTCACATAAGATATATAAATACAAAAAAGTGATCTAGAAAGTTATGGAGAGCATGCCAAGCCAGAAGCCATATCCTGTCGATTATGACAGCCAACATGTGATTAACAACAATTCTAGTTCCCATATTAAAAAAAAAAAAATTCTAGCAAGGCCAAAATCTACACAACTAGGCTTCTTTACAAGGATTTTATTCTATCCAGTACTTTGATGTCTGCGGTTGATGTAAAAAAGTTATCAGAACATGCTTGGTAACCGAGCGAGTTAACATCACATATTAACGTTATGGTTAGTGGGTGTTTTGGATAGAAGTACAAAGATATGATACAAAAGCATATATGTGTGTCTTTTAATTTTCAGTATTTGAATAGATAGAAAATTGTACAAATTTTATCTCAGAACACATATTTTACTTATCACTATATCTATATTATGAATCCCATCATATAAATATATTTGTATCTTCCAATATTTCTATCCTCGAGCTTTTGTCAAATGGACTGAAAGAACATGATGACCACGGTGAACAGCGCTGATGAGGCAGATCTGGGAGCAGTGTGAAAGTCAGCTGCTGGTAGCGAAGGTGATTATGTCCGTACTGAGCTTGATGGCGTGGAGGGCAGGGAGGAGTGTGAAGTCCCTGATGCACCCGACGAGCAAAATCAAGCCGGAAAGAAAATTGGCGGAGGTGCGGAGAATTATTCAAACAGTATAACGGAGGAAAATATTTCACCAAGTGTAGTTAATGAGACCCACGCTAGTTTAGACGGGAGTGGTAAGTAGTATGTTGGCATATGTCTGATGAGGGGTGATGCAGTGCATGATTCAGATTTAGAAGATGAGAATACAATGGTGCAGGAAACTGGGTTGGATGATGAAGGGTTGTAAGGAACATGGAATATTCGAGGGACTCAGAGTAGGATGCAGACTGTGAAACTAATCAAGATGAGTACGGAGGAAGTTGGGATAAAGATATGGCTGAAAATAGGACTGCTTGGAATCTGACTATCGAATCAAGAGCTGTTTTATATGACGAGGATGAGGACATTATGACTATTCTCCAAACTCAAAATGAAGTATTGGCACAAAAAAGAAGGCAAGCAAAACAGAAAGAGAAAGTAAGAAGGAGCCGCCCCAAAAACCGAAATAAGGTGTATAATAAAGTTTTTAAATGATTTTAGTTTGTCTAATATGAGGGGTTTAGGGGGTGTTAGAAAAGTGAAAAATGGTAAAAATTTAAACGTAAAAATAATATGAATATGTTAGGATTGATAGAGACAAAGAAGGAGGTGATTACTAAATTTGATGTAGTGCAATTTTGGAGTAATGATGCGGGTTTAGAATTTGTGGGATCGGAAGGTGTGCTTCTGGAGGTTTATTAATAATGTGGGATGTTACGATGTTTAAGTTGAGTAATTGTTACAAAAGAGAGAGATTGTTGTGTATAGAAGGAAAATTGACAAACAATAATTTTTATTTGTGCGGTTTGCTTGGTATATGGTGTGCATACCAGGGAAGAAAAGCTTGCTGTGTGGGAATAGTTGAGTTTTTTATCGGGAATATGTCAAGTTCTTCTTTGCTACATGGGTGTCTTCAATGAGATTGTGCAGTTGGAAGAAAGGAAAGGCGCTAGTGTGTCAGCATTATGGAACTGGTGGATAAAGAGCTGAATGACTGTAAGTTTACGTGGTTCAAAGGTCAATCATGTAGTCGAATTGATAGAATGTTGGTGAGTTAGATTTTATTGTTATCATTTGGAGCACTTAATTGAAAAGGAATGACAAAATCTTCAGAAATCAAGAATAATGTATTGCAGGGATAGTCAACAAGTTGATTAAGAATTACAAAAAGTGGAGTGATATTTTAATCTTTTAGGTGTTGATGACTTTTGTCAAAGATAATTAGGAATTAGTTTATTTTATCTGTTTAGTATTTTTTCGTTGATACTCCACCTTGTGTTGAGCTTTTTGTTTTAAAAAAAATTTAAAAGTAATTTAATATTATCCACCATTATAAATAAAAAATTACTAATAAAAGTGATAACATATAAAGAAAATGTATGTGGCGAACTTTTAGGATATTATTGTTGTAAACAAATTTAAAAAAATAAGTAGTTAAATGATAATAAAATTAAAAACAAAAATAAAGAAATATTAATTTATAAAAATTTATTATATTGTGGTCTTTTTCTCACTCCACATCATCTTGATATTTCTATAATTCTATATTTATATGAAACCAGTTTTTTTTTATTAAAATGCAGAAAAAATTAGAGTTTGAGAAGATATTCATCATCTATTAGTATTTTGATAGGATTTAAAGTGATAATAACAATGAATTATTTTTGAAATGTTTATACAAATAGAATGAAAAAATTCTTCTTTATTTTAGTCACTTTATAAATCTTTTTGAAACCAACTTTTTTTTCTTTTGGCTTTTGAATAAAATAATTCTATATTAAGCAACTTAAGCTAATTTCATTTTTTTAAATATACTTTAAATAAGTCAAAGAATGGTTAATATGAAAAAGCAGTGTTTTGAAATAGCGTTATGTTGGTTTTTAACTTTTTATCCGCATAGGCGTAATTTCTTGTTTCCCTGGTAAACCAAACAAATTGCAAGTATGATATACTATCAAGCATTAACTAACTGTTTTACTATTTTCATCTCAAATGCATAAACAAAAAGGGTGAGGGCAAGATACAATTTGTCATAATTATGAATTTAACTCCCTAAACTTTTTAGTAAAACAAAAATGGTAGTTGCAAAAAATCGTAATTGACCATCCCTTTTATGGTTCATATCTTGTAAACAGGTACAATTCCAAGGAGATAGAAGCACTTTCTCATCACAATTGCTGTTGCTTCACATAGCAAAAGTCTACTATCTTCCTCAGGCGAACCAACAACCTGCCGATGACAATCGGTTTACTTAAATCGAGGAAAATGTTGTATATATATTTAAGCGTGGAACACCATGTCAACTCACCTCATCTAGATCAAGTTCCTCTAAAGTGAAGAAATTGATAAAGTAAAAAAGTATATGTCTAATCACTCTTAAATTAAGATAGTAGAGCGCACACATGATAGGAGTTACAAATTCAATAGTGATTAACCTCTCACTTCATCACTTTACCAATCTCCTTACTTTAGAGGATCTTTTTCCAACATGATGCTATAATTAACAGGTAGAATGGCAAATACTTTCTATGCATACTTCATCATGAATTGCATAAAAACTTAAATATACCTTCAGCTGATTGATTTAGAAATATACCTGACAATTAGAATAAAACTTTTTGGTGAATATTTCTGACAAATTATAAAGGTATTCACACAACACATTGGGCAATAAATTGGTGCATGCTTCCTCAACAACCTGAAAAATTAAAACAGTTCAAACATGCACATGAGCATAAGATTGTAGAGCTCCAGTAAAAAAGTTATGATTATAAATATTACTAGTACCATATTCATGTGTCGTACCTCAGAAAATTGTAGCAAATGAAGCCCCAGAGCGCGCTCATCTTCATGATCCAATGCAATTTTAGCATTCTGTCCCAAGGAATTGATAAACATAAAACAAATAGTAAGAATTATGGAGAATTCGATCTTTAGCTAACTGACTGTATATAAACGCCTAAAAAAATTGAATCGTATCAGTGTCGTATCATAACAGAGCAGTGCTTAATTGAATTGTACAATTTACATCATGGCAGAAAGCAAACCCTCGACACATGCAAAAACTCAACACATAATAACTAGAACAACTATTAGTGTT
Organism: Arachis ipaensis; assembly: GCF_059453495.1. Taxonomy (NCBI): domain Eukaryota; kingdom Viridiplantae; phylum Streptophyta; class Magnoliopsida; order Fabales; family Fabaceae; genus Arachis; species Arachis ipaensis. The sequence continues at coordinate 18,203,684 of NC_142442.1, forward strand.
TTTATATTAACACAACACACTACATATTTAATAAACTGGTAAATATAAAGCCCAGGAAAAAAATAAACTTACTTTCTTTACTTCTTCTATGTCTTTTCCAGATTTCCGGATGATAGAACAGATCCTAGCATGTGCATACAGCAAATAAACTGCGGTATTACCCTGTTTCACAAGTTCAATAAGGTAAGTATAGATTGATTAGCTTTTGGAGGGAAGAAAGTGAAGTTGAACAGTTGCCAACAAGAGTTTCAAAAATATATAGGGTAGTATTTGGTTAGTAGGTGTGTCTACACAAGACAGAGACACGCTGACACACGTCCTCTGTTTGGTTGTTGAGACACACAATTTTGAAGGACACGCTGGTACACAGATTGACACAAATTACATGTATTCAGTGTACCTCTAATAACTTGAGACACAAATTAATATTGAGACTCTGATTATTTTGACAATTTTATCCTTGTTTTATTTCTATATTTTTATTTTTGTCCTCTCCTCTCATCAATCTCCAAATCTCTTCATCTCTTCTCCCCTCCCTTCTCCCAATTTCAACTTCCGTCTCTTCTCTCTTCATGGCCAACCAAGCAGAATCTCTTCTCCCCTCCCTTCTCCCAATTTCAACTTCTGTTTCTTCTCTCTTCATGGCCAACCAACCTCCTCCACTGAAGTGCCTCTGCCACTGCCACTGCCTCACTTCCTCCTCATACTCTCCAAATTGTTCTTTCTTCTTCCAAATCTCCAGATCTGCGACTTGTGTCTTCATCTCTGTTCATCCTTCTATTTGCCCTTTTAATAAAGTTCTATTTTTTCTTTGTTTTTTATTATTAATCTGTGCTATTTTTAGAAAAAAATAAAATTTATAGTCTGAATGCTATGGACAATTTCTTTCCGTTGGCTTCTACGCCGTTGAAATATCCCACCTTCCAATTAATTTTTTAATTTCTCAGCTGCAAAACTACGATATTCCATTCGTTCATCGTCGCTCTTCAACAACTTAAAATTGACACAAGGATTCAAAATGGGAATCATGCCAATTAATTACTTGCTGTTTAATTAGGAAGATATGTATTGAATTTGTTGTTGAAATTACTGAAATTTTTGTTATCTGGGTAATTTTTTGTTATGAATGGAGATGGAAGAAAAGAATCAGTGTAGCGGTTGATGCAAAAATATAGATAGCGGTGATGGTGATAAAGGTAGATGATGAGGGTATTATTGACTTTTTAAAATTTTATGTGTTTTATGTATGTTCTTTGCTAAACATAAATCATGTATACATGTATTTTGTGTCTATGTCTATATAGTCTATGTCTCTGTGTCCATGTCTCATGGTATACACTAAACAAACGGAGCCTAGGTGCTAGGACAACAACTCTTTCTTAATTTTTCAGACTCATTTCTAGCCATAACCCCACCACTGTCCTCATTTATAGCTCAAACTCTTGCCCTACCATAAACAACGGTCACTAGAAAAAAAAAAAGAAAGAAAATTTACTTAAATACCTTATCATTAAGCATCTGATCAAAGTTGAAGGTGTAGTTTGTTAGTCTGTTGTTCTTTAAGTCAGCATACCTGTAAAGACACAACAATATGGTGTTACAAGGCAACATCTCATTCAGAATTCCAGTTGCATAAGCTAAATATAACTGAAAAATTTGTCAAGTCAAAGCAGAACCATAACTGCAGAATAAAAATATAACAGCTAGTTTGGAAAAGCAAATTACATAAAGGCATCAACCTGATAAGATTTACTATTGTTGCAATTTATTTACCTAGCAGTAGGGGTGTTCAAAAAAACTGGTTTAACTAAACTAAACTGAAATTGTTTTAAATAAACCAGTTTTTTTCAAATAAAAAACTCAAATGAAACTATAATTTTTATAAAAACCAGTTTTTATGGTTTAGGTGGTTTTAAACCAAATAAAATTGATTTTATTCAAACTCCAAAATTAGTTTTTAGTTTTTAGTTTTTACATACTCTCCCCCTCCTCTCGCTTTCTCTCCCTCTCCCCTTCCCTTTTGTGCCCCTCCTCTCGCTCCCTTCTCTCTCCCCTCCTCTCTCTCCCTTCTCTCTCTCCCTCTTCCTCTCTCCCCCCACCTCTCTCTCTCCCCTCTCTCCCCCCACCTCTCTCTCTCCCTTCTCTCCCTTCTCTCTCTCCTTCCCCTCCTCTCTCTCCCTTCTCTCTGTCTCTACCTCTTTCTATTCCTTCTCTCTCTTTCTCTCCTCCCTCTCTCTCTTTCTCTCTCTCTCTCTCCCTCAGAGGAACAGAGAAAGGAGAGAAAGAGAAAGGGGAGAGAGGGGAAGAGAAAGAAGATGAGAGAGAGGGAGAGAAAGGGAGAAGAGAGGGAGAGAGGATGGGGAGAGAGGAGAGAAAGAGCAAGAGAGAAGAGGGCGAGAGAGAGGAAGAGAGAGAGAGGAGGGGAAGAGAGGGGAGGGGGAGAAAGAGGTAGAGAGAGAGAGAAGGGAGAGAGGAGAGGGATAGAGGGGAAGAGAGAGAAGAGGGAGAGAGGAGAGAGGGGCAGAGAGAAGGGCGAGAGAGAGAGAGAGAGGGGATGTAAAACCTAATTTTTTGTATGTTAAAACTAGTTTTAGCCTATAAACTAGATTAAACTGGTTTTTTTCAATTAAAACTGGTGGATTGTATTATAAACTGGTTTAAAACCAGTTTCTTATGTGACAAAGCAGTTTGGTTCAGTGCAGTTTCAGTTTAGTTTATGAAAAAACTGAACCATGAACACCCCTACCTAGCAGTTAGCATTAATAAGCAAAAACCTCATAGAATTAGCAAAAGATTTTAAGCAAACCACATATAACAATTTCAAAAATTCCGTCATGGGACTTCGCTAGCAAATACATCTTTCTCCAAATTAAAACAAAAGTATGGTATAAACTACACCATTGTATACATCATGTTTATTTGAAATAGAAGGGGAATAATTAGTGTGAGATAAGCTTACTTAACAGCACCATAGCCCACTGCCTCTGATGTTTTCTCAACCTCCTCCTCAGGCCACTCTTTAGCCGTATCTGAAAGATTCCAAGACATAGGGTTTGGAAAGTTAAAGCTGGTGCATGAAATCTGACCCAATGGGAATAAAATAAAGGAATGCATTCACAGATCTTAAGCAGAAATACATGCCACAGACGCTTGCGTGTGGATAAGGAAGAAGTCAAAATTGCACAATGGGTACTTTACCACGTTCAAGAAGGGCAGTTTTACTGCGATTCTTGGCTTCGTCAAGCAAATCAACCAATCTAACCACTTCAGTGTTGCGAGTCCGAAATCGTTTTCCATCTTCCCCAAGAACAAGGCCGAAACCTACATGAGTAGCTTTTGGGTATAAACTATCATCAGCTGGCAGCCAACCAGCACGCTTAGCAGCCTGAAATGGAAATTGAAGCAGATGTCTTACATTTTCACTCATTGCCATGAAAAATTATTCTTTCATTTTAAAAATTGATTTCAAAAATAATAAAACAAAGTCAAAGAGGACACTGAGGTTGGAAATGGTTAGGATGAAATCGTCCAGACAAATACTCTTTAAATAAAGAACAATGACTTGCTGCCAGCAAAAACAAGTAGAAAGGGTTCTGGTATTAACAATAAGATCAAGGAACTACAAGATACCATGAACATCATTAATTGTAACATACCTTGAAAACCATATCAAAGTGTTGCTGCTGCCCAACATCTGTGACGTATATAATCCATTCAGCCTTCTCTTCATTTATCCGATACCTACATGGTTCAAGTAACAGAGACAACCAAAATGGAATAGGTTCCCCCAGTCAATATATTTCCAATTCTGCTCAGGGATAAAAATGCAGATAGAAGTAGATTTCCAAAATTTATATGAAACATCCAAGATATAAATAATAACTAAAGTTGAAATAGTATTTGCTAATAAAATTTGACCACTCAAGAGTAGCAACTATCAAATTCTCAAAAATATGTCCAAACAACTAAGGACAGTAAACAGACCAAAGTGCTGAAAGATCAGTTGAAGCATAGTTGTAGCCACCGTCACTCTTCACAACAATAAGCGGTATGTTTACATCCTTAAGAAATATCACCCGAGCACCCTCACTATCTTCAATCATTCCTTTTTTATTCAGTTCCTCCAAAACCCCAGGGATATATGGATTATAGAAGCTCTCTCCCTGTGACCAAATACATCATTCAGTACAACATAAAAAAGTCACATTTACTGATGCAGGTAAAAAACCTTTATTTACCTAAAATAAACTCAATATATTACTGGTTCATTGCAATAATTTATGCAGCAACTAATGGCATTATGACAGTTAACTGAAGACTAACTCAGGTCATAAACATTGCTCTGTCAGCTACAATATTAAGGATTTTCACTGGAAATGCTAAAGCTTGTAAACCAATCAACCAAAGAGGAATTCTATTTCATACAAAAACCTTATTTCAATTTTACTTGAGAATATAATTCCAACAGAAAACACCAAAGTTACCAAGCATCTTATGGGCAAGAGAAAAGCTGAGCAGGTACCCAATGCCAATTTGGAAAAAGTTAAAATAAAACTCAAAACTGTCGGTCATAATAGAACAAGAGCAAAGATAGAAGTTAATGGATAAAGAAATAGCAGATCCAGACAGAACTTTAACTGACATCATGAATTGAATAAAAAGCATACCACCTACAAAAATTTCTAACATACCCAATAAATAATAAGCCACGATACACCATAAAATTATCTGTAGCTCTATGATGCCTTGGGGTATTCAATTTGGAGGCAGAAAAGATTAGATATCATTGGTTAACAAAGTAACTAAAAGAGGAACCTAGAATCTTTACCTTTTCCTCCAAGTGAACTCCAAGGCGTTCATAGACTCTGTGGAATTCGGTTCTACTTATTTCACAAATTTGTTTCCATGCGTCGCGATACCTGGTTTCTCCACCCTGAAATAAAAAATTTTACATGCATAAAATTCAAAAGCAGGTTCCACAACATCTCATGAACATAGAACACAGGAAAAATCAAGATACAATTTACCTGAAGCCGGACAACAGCCTGTTGAGCCCTTTGCTTAAATTCGGGATCACTGTCAAATCTCACTTTGGATGCTTTATAGAATGTCTGAACGAAATTCACCAGATAAGATTAATTTTAGAATCACTGATAATAATCCATTTTTCTCGTGAAACAAAATAAGTAAATTTAAATAAATAAAATCATCAACTATATATGTGAGACAGAATAACAAAGATAAAACAAGCAACACTCAATGAGAATATTATCCCTCAAGACCAATAAACATTATCATTTCCATGTTGAAGGGGTAATCTGCAGTAATTGATAAAGAGAAATGTTAATGATTGAACATGACCCAAGCGATTGCCTCACCCTTGACCTTCTTTCTATTTTGAAGTTATCCATGAAAAAAGGTGACAATAGAATTATAAAATTGAGTCCTCAAACATCATATACCTATTTGCCACACCCCATGCAAAGATAACTAATCACTTTTATTTAAGGCCTTTGTCCATGGAAGTTCAATAGCAATTGTGGCAAACTAACTCTTACATAACCTGGGAAAGCATAGGTTCCTTTTACTTCCACACAAAAATTAACAAATTAGAATGATATGCAGGAAAATAAAATAAAATCAAATAAAATCTGAATGAAGAAATACCAACAAAAAACAAAAAACCTACATGAAAACAAATGGTATAAAGTTCAGTTTAATATATTTACTAACCTGAAGATCTCCAATGGCTGCTTCGTTGACATCCTCTGGGTTTGGAAATTTTTCAAAGAGGAATTCAATCAGCATTCCGAACTGCAAAACAAATGTTTAGACTTTGAGCCATTTGGTGATGTAATGTAATATTATTCTAGCAAATATGTCATATGGATATCCCTATAACAAATCAATGTACACTGCTAATTCAGCTAAAAGATGAAATAGTCAAATAGCTCAATATCTAAACTATTTCTACCCCCCCCCCCCTCCCTCCCTCTCCTTCTCTCCCTCCCCCTCTGCCAGCACACAGAAGGAGCAGTATCTTAGGTTACTGTAAAATTACACAACAAAGAAGAATAACAGAGATCGCACAAAATACCTTATTTCTCCTAAGCTAACTCTTAAAGTTTATTGATCATGAAGGGTATATCTAGGAAAGCAACTTAAAACAGTCATGGTTCTAAATATAATTACTAATTGGTTACCAAGCCACCAAGTAACTGCTAATGAACCAAAGCTAGTCAAGTTAAATGATTTCCCAGAGCCATTATTAAAATGAGAGGGGAAAAAAAGCTTGATAACATATAGCAAAGATTTAATCACAAATAAACATGCACTAGTTTCAATTTGATGACACAAGAAAACAACAACTTTGCAAATTAAATCTACCTGTGTTCCCCAATCACCAACATGATTTCGTCGAAGAACATCCACATGTGAAAATTCAAGCATACGGGCCAATGTGTCCCCAATAATGGTAGATCTCAGGTGACCAACATGCATTTCCTTTGCAATATTGGGTGAGGAAAAATCAACCACAGCCCTCTTTAGTGGAAGCCTTGGCGCCCATGTATCAATACCATCAATTAACATCCGTTGTAATCTCTGCAGGATAAGTTGTTTCCTGTTAATTACTATATAATTCTTGAATAAGATACCCAAACAAAGTGAAATATTATCTTTCTAGTATAGAAACTTCCAGACCGAAAAACCTCTCCCAGAACCCATGGAAAACAGGGGGGTGTAAGGAGACTCGGGCACAAGATGAATACTTCTTTTAAACTAGAAGGTTGAAAATGCAGTCACCTGTGCTATCCAATTCCTTGACAAGACAACATTCACAAATCCAGGACCAGCTACAGAGCACGACTCTATAATATCAGATGGGGGTAGATTCTTCATGATTGCCTACAAAGATTATCATTTCACTCGAGCAAATCAAGATCTTAATCCAAAATAAATAATTCGTATGAGAATTTTAAAAGAAATACACATTGGCAGAGCATGAAGAAGTATAGGAAATTTCCCTTATCATACCTGCCCAACAGATGGGGGACCCTTAAATTCTGCTTGTTTTCCTTTTATCTTAGACCATATACCCATTGCATTGTTACTACAAAGGAAAAAACTAATTGGTTAGCTTTCTTAGAAAGAAAAAATGTCCTGAAGACATTAATTTACAAGTCTTCTGCTGATATTTACAATGCCAATTACAGCCTCATGGTATATGTTGGCCAACGAGAAAAATTATTTAACTTACCACTGGTAATCACCAAATTTAACCCCAGATTTTGCAGCGCAAGGTTCAACTAATGGCGCTACATCTGGCTCGCTTGGCACAGTTGTCCTCAGAGATACCTCAAACAGCAGCGCCAACTGCCTTTTAACGCTGCCAACATTTTCCGCATCCTGGATCCAATCATAGGAGCATAGTCTTTGATCACTCTCTATTACAAAGAGCATCTTAGGATATTCTGTGATGCTACACTAACCCATTTTCTTATGGTGCATGAATTTTGCCTCTCAAGAAATGTGTTACAAATTAGCAAAGGAAAACAAACCACTTGCTTAAAACAAGTAGGTTTTCTTATTTGATGAAATGAGAATTCAATTAACTTACAACTGCCATAGTTGACAACGATTCTGCTTTAGTTGCTGTTATAGAAAATCTACGCGATGCAAGCTTCAATAAACCTGTCTACACAACAGCAACAACATTCAAACAAAATTGTCTCGTGTTATTGACACAGGACCTAACTATAATATTTTTTATACTAAAAGGAAGCAATCTTATACCATCATGGCAGAAAATATAACTTGTCACATTAAAGACCCTAATAGCAAAATGAAGCACTTCCTAAACCAACCTATAATATAGTGACAGAATTCAAGCTGTACTATAATCATCATAACATTACCTAAAATAACATAATAAAATAATATCCTTGACATCCAAAATATAAAAATGCTGCATTAAAAAAATGTCACAGAAAAATAAAAAAGGTAATTCAAGTATGCAAACCCTTTGGCCCCTCAAAAAGCTTAAAGATACATTTTTTGCACATCACATGACTGAGGAACAAAGAAAAAGACAAAAATTAGTGCTAATAATACAGGATTATGAAAGTGCGGATAAGGTAGAGACTTGGGAGCAAAAAATGTGGAGACCTAATCAGATTCACATTCAGTGTTTCGTGAACTGAAGTAAACTATATCTATATGGGAAGAAGCATAACAATGGAAATGAAGAAAGCAATACAAGAAAAGACATTGAAATAAAGAATTGAAGAGAGAGAAAGAGAAGGGGAGCTGACCAGAGGGAGAAGAAGGAACAGAGAGAGGAGAGAAGCGATGGAGGGAAAGAAGAGGAGATGGAGAAAACGGCGCAACAAAGGTTAAGCACCCTAACATCTTACTTCTTCTTCAGCTTCTATCCCTGCTTCTTTTTTCCTTTTTCCATTTTTTTTTTTTTTTTTTTTGGATGTTAATAACACTAAACGTTTACAATGTACAAGCTACATAGTACAAACACCAATGAGAGGATTATTCAGCGCACTACGTAATCAAAGGGTGCACCAAACACCGTACAATCGAACAATGGATATCAAAGTAGAGTATTAATAGTCTAATTAGTCAAGATATACCCTAGATCCACTTTTTGAAGAGAATGATAAAGGGTAAATAATCAAATTAGTCCTTAAAAGATCGTCTGATCTCCAAATTAATCCTCGAAAGATTAAATTAATTAAAACCAACCTTAAAAGATCTAAAATTAATCACGTTGGTCCTTCCGTCCATTCTGTCACTAACGACCTTAAGTTTTGCTGACATGACACGTTAATTTGACAATCCGAACCACATTTAGCAGTTTCTTCGTCTTCTACCTAAAACTCCACCATGCCGCCGCCCTGTAAGGTGTTCCACGTCGCCGTCAGTCCCTGCATGTTCCTCTACCACGACACTACCGGTCCTTGCCCACAATTCCTCTCTGGCGTGAGTAGGTAGATGTTGCTTCACTAAACACCCTCCACCTAATGTCGCAGAGATCGACGTCGCTACGCCATCCAACTCCTCTCCGTCCTCTTTTTCAGTCACCATCGCTGGCTTCTGGTGGAACGTGGTCTCTTCCTCCACTGCAACTTGCATTGATCTGCTCTGCTTGTGTCGGTTTTCCTCCGTACTCTTTTATGGACACTGCCAAATTGGAACAAAGACCATTCCTAGACCTCCACCTTTTACCGGCTGCTAACGGTGGAAGTTTGTCCACTCTGTAAATGTGTCCGCTCTTCCACCCGCCATCTCCGTTATTCCCTCTTCTCACCAGAATTGCTCCTCAACGGCTCTAGCTCCTCTACTCATTCTACCCATGTTTTTGGAGTTATGTTTAAACTTTCAACAATAAGAGAGAGAGGGGTCAGTTTGGGGTTTGGGTTTGGACGGTTGGGGTATAAAAATAGATACTTATGGGAGCTTATGCGAGGCGCCGATGTAGGTGACGGTAAGAAGAACGACATCGACGAGGAGGTAGCAGTTGTTGGAACCGGCATGGAGGGTGTAAACTCCGGGTAATTAGTAAATAATTAACCAATAAATTAATTATTATTTAAAGAAATTAGAAAATTAAATTTCATAGTTTAGAAAAGTAGAAATAATTAAGGAAAAATTATTATAAAGGACTATTAGGAAAATTTAATTATTAAAAAGGACCTTTAATATTAAAATTATTTAGAATGACTAATTTTATAATATTTAAAATAAAGGACCAAATCTTTTTTGTGAAGAGACAAATATATCTTTAGATTATTTTTTCATTTATTTCTTTTTTTGTAAACATATATTTTTTTTAATTATCTATCATATTCAAATCCTTATTCTTCGTCTATAACTCATAGAGACATTTGTTACTGCCAATCACAAAACGTAAGACTTGGGAGTATACTAATGTCTTACTATTATCATATATAGAGTAGTCAACAATGAACATCAAATAAATCATTAAAAACTTGTGGAATTTGTCTCGAGAGATCTCTTTCTTCAATTATTCAAGGCTTAACCCTTGAATCAAATACAATAATCAGTGCTGATCTAATTGGTCTCTGGCGTGAAATATTTGTATACCTTTGTGATAGACACCCGGCTCAGAAGTAAGTTGATTTTCCAATGCTGCATTTGGTATACCCTTGCAGAAACATTACTATTGAGTAAACCTCTATTACCCCTCAGGACTTGCTTGCTTTCGAGGAATCTATAAACATTAAAATCTAAAAACAAATTTGAAAGAAACATATTACTCAATAGCAATGTTTCTACAAGGATATACCAAATGCAGCATTGGAAAATCAACTTACCTGCTAGGAGTCGGGTGTCTATCACAAATGTATACAAATATTTCACGCCAGACACCAATTATATTAACACCGATTATTGCATTTGATTCAAGGGTTAAGCCTTAAATAATTGAAGAAAGAAATCTCTCGAAACAAATCCCATTAGTATACTCCGAGGTACTACTTTCAGGTCTTACGTTTTGTGATTAACAGTAACAAATGACTCTATGAGTTATAAATGAAGAATAAAGATTTGAGTATGATAGATAATTAGAAAAAAAATATGTTTTAAAAAAAGAAATAAATAAAAAAATAATCTAAGGATATATTTGTCTCTTCACAAAAAAAGATTTAGTCTTTTTTTTTAATATTATAAAATTAGTCATTCTAAATAATTTTAATATTAAAGGTCCTTTTTAATAATTAAATCTTCCTAATGGTCCTTTGTAATAATTTTTTCAATAATTAAAATATAAATTTTAACACTAATTTTAAAGATTTTGTCAAAAAAATGAGCCAACGGACTGTATTAATTGGATCGGACCCAAACCGGACCTAAGGCCCAACATATATAAGCCAAACTTCAGTCATTTTCACCCATTCATTCCATCATTCACGCTGCCATTGAGGAGGAGCAAACCAAAAACCTAACCCCTTTCACTTCAAAAAATCAATCCTCTATAACTTTCAATCCGGAGCTCCGATTAACGAGTTGTCAGCGGCCACGCATTCGTCTCAAAATTTTCTACAAAACTCACCCAACAATTTGGTAAGTAATTTGAGATTTCATGTACAATTCTTCTCATCTTCAATTCGTGATTTTTGGGTTGTGAATGTTGAGGATTTTGGTGTTTTGATGGTTTAGGTAAACTCTAGTGGCGGGTAATCACCAAATTTTGTCCATTTGATTCGTGGATAACGGTAAGAAAACCTTAACCTTTGTGAATTGGTGATTTAGCGAGCTCAATATTGATTATTGTGATATTATATGAATTGTGTATCATGTGGAATTGGAGTTCAATTGGTGGATTGAAACGAAATTTTAGTTGTTGAACTTGTGAAATTGGCATTTGGAAGCTTGAAGCTTGTGGAGGAGAGGCAATTTGAGGTGTTTTTGAGCTTAGGGAGGAATCGGCCAAGGTATGATTTTGGTTTCTCGTAATTAATGTTTAATATCATGTGAAAACTTAGGCTAGTTGACTGTAGGATAAGTTGAATTATATGAATGATTGAGGATTAGTGATTTTGTTAAAAATTCTTAAATGAATTGGTTGGTTTGATTGAGTATGTGTGGTGTATTTATATAATGTGAAGGTGTTAAGCTATTATAAAAATGTGATGATTATTGATATTTGTGATGACTTTAGATGATTATGAGTTATGATGATAATGATATGTTGAAAAATAATGAGTGTGTTGTTTTGATCATGGCTTATCTGGAACAAAATTTATAAAATGGGATGTTGGTATATTGTAAAAGGGATGAAAAGTATAGGAATATGGTTTTTTGAATGCAATTGGTGTTGTTTTGAGGTATAAACCTTGGTTTTGAATTTGAGAATTTGGAAAGGATAGAGGTGTTGTGCTTTTTGGTAAAACATAATTTTTAACCAACTTCGACGAGCCATAATTCGGCTTCCGACTCCCAATTTGAGTAAAACTTTATTTCAAATGAAAATTGAGTCCGTGAAGTTTATTCTGTTCGAAGAACGGATGAAAATCATTTAAAATGAAAAAAGTTATGCGCTGTTGAAGTTTGGTACAAAAATATGATTTTTTCTGCAACTTAGCCATTTTGATGAAAAAGAGAGGCTTGCGTACGTGAGAACCTGCATGTGACGTGGAGAAGCATTGCTGTTTTCATGACCCGTGTACACGGACCAGGGGTCGCATATGCGAGATGCCATTTTTACACTCCCGCGTACGCGGACTTAGTCTCGCGTACACAGAACCCCTGTTTGGCAGAAATGTAATTTTTTTCAAAGTTAGCTAATTCTCTAACTTTACAAACATTTGTAACTACTCTCTAAGGTCCGATACCTAGTTTTAAGTCTAGCAAGAAGAGTGAGCCTATAGGAAAAGTCAAGTGGCACTGAAGGGGGTTACGAAGGATGGAATTACAACTGAGAGAGTGTGGACACACTGATGATGATATGAATGAGAACTGAAATTATGATTGATGATTGAGTTAATGTAGATTGTTTGGGGAAATGCAAAAATATTATGAATGAATGAATGATGAATAAATGAGATTTAAATTGATTGATTGAAGTACTTGGGTAGTAGCAAGGATTGTGGTTCGTCCCGCTTGCTCCGGGTCAGTGATTGAGATACCTGGGTAGTAGCAAAGATTGTGGTTCATCCTGCTTGCTCCAAGTCAGTGATTGTGACATCTGGGTAGTAACAGCAATAGTGGATTATTCCACTTGCTCCAGGTTGAGCTTGTAAATACCTGCATGGGTAGTAGCAGCAGTAGTGGTTACTCCACTTGCTCTGGGTTAAGCGGGTAGTAGCAAGGGGGTTGTGGCTCAAATCCACTTGTTCCGTAATGGGTGTTTCTGTCCAAGGTTAGCTACCAGAACATGTCAGGTTGGCTATATAATCGATAAATGATATCATCAGCCATAGACAGGCATACATCATATGCATTTGTTTGTTTGTTTGAGTTTGCTTATTTGATTGACTATGTCTAATTGCTATATGTTCTACCTGCTGTAACTGCATTCTATCTGCGTTTTTTTGTCTATACTGTGTGTCTTTGCAACTGAGAGATCCCTCATGCTGGCGGAGGTGATGCTGAGCGTTGTTTCACCGGTGTTTCGGAGGGTTGGAAGAGACAGAAGATGAATTATAGCGTTAGAGTTTAATGAGATAGAAAGTGAATTGTAGAGTTAGAGTTAGATTGGGACTTGGATACCCCTAGAGAGTTTACCAAAATTATGGTTTAGTTACAAATGCTGAGACGCATAGAGGTGTTACCCTAGAGAGTTTACCTTTGATTTATATCCTAAGCGTAAAGCTTTGTGTGGTAGGGTGTTACAAATGCTGAGACGCATAGAGGATAAGGAGATTATGTGACTGTCGGGTCGGGTTTTTAGGTTAGGGCTCCAGTTTTATAATGGTTTGGGCCGTCTGTGAGCCTGAATCCTGACAAAAAAAAACTAACGTACCACGTCAGTAAAATTTAACGTCATTAGGGACTAACGTGATTAATTTTAAATCTTTTTAGGACGATTTTGATTAATATAATCTTTTGGAGATTAATTTGGAGATCGGGTGATCTTTTAGCGACCAATTTGACTATTTATTCGAATGATAAAAGAATAAAAATTTGGTTGGATGAGTTTTTAAGAAAATAAAAATTTTTAGAAATTTTTTTAAAAAACTTTTTAAAAAAATAAAAATGATTTGATGTTTAGATATCTCATATAAAAATATTTTTATTTATTAATTATGTTTGAATATAATAATATAAAAATATTCTTTATTTATTATGTTAAAATATTTTTTAAATAAAAAATCTTTAAAAAATATAAATGGTAGCTTTAAAAATTAATTTTTGAAATATTTTTTTATTAATAAAAATTTTTCCAAGTACATTAAAAATAATTAAAAAAATATTTTAAAAAATTAACAACTTAATAACATCTAAACTAAATCAACTTCAAATTATTTCATAAAACCAACAATAACACGAGCTTCGGCAAAATAAAGCAACAATGGTTGCCGATAGAGAAGAAAAGAAGAAGATCGAAGGGGCTAGGGAATTCAAGCTTTAAAGAAAAAATTGGCAAAAACTCTTGTCCTAATTTAATTTTCTCCTCTATTATCTATTTTTAATAAGGGGAGTGCTAGGTAGACAATGACCATCTTGAATAACATGAACAACGGGCCCTAAATATTGGCCATATTAAACTAATAACACAATACACCCATACCCCCTCCCTCCCCCAAATCCTAATTTTAATCATCTTAATTACTAACATCATAATCATTCCACCCACTCCCCCCCTTTTTTGACCTAACAGTAAAAACTTTTCCCTACCCCCAATTGAAACGGCGTTCACAAAGGAGACCCCCTCACAGCCGGCGCTCTGTTTGTACTGCTTGCCGTCGTCCAGCCTGCCTGTCTCCGCAGCAACCATCCTCCGGAGCGCCTCCACTGGGTAGACGAGCAGCGGCAGTCATAGCCTCCCATCGCCGTCGCGTGGACCTCGCCCAGCCGCAACCTACGTCGTCTTCTAATGGCCAGCTCCCGAGCTTGAAGTCCTGGCGTGTTCGCGTCGCCTGTGGTCTTCCGCCAACAAACACAGAGCAACCGTCGTGTGTGCATGTTCGCCCGCATCGAAGGTAAGTCCACGGCTAGCTGTTCCTTCACGGATTAGATGTTCATAGTATTTTTTTGTTATGGTTGCATTGAATTATTTTGCTGCTTGTGGGCATTACTGAGTCTGTTTGACTTCTGGAAGTGTTTGTTAACATAAGAAAAATGAAAATAACAATGACCAGTTAATATTGTTGAGAAGCCTATTTTTCTCGTCTTATTTTTTAGTGGTTGACTGAATTTTGTCTCCGTGTATTAGTAAGTTAGCAATTGGTGTGAAGCACGTGCTTTAAATTTGTTGCGCTATGAGTTGTTTATTCACTGTATGTCGGATGGTTATTTCTCTACGTGAATGGATGGTTGAAATTTTTCATAAGTGTTTGAAATTTGGTTGAGTTTGGTGACCAATTTTTTTTTTCCGTTAACTCACCTAACAGGGTGTCACGTGTGAATAACCGTTCAATTTACTCATTAGGCATTTTTGATTTTGAAGAAAAAGAGTTTACTTGGTATCATATTTGTTTGTTTAAGGAAAAAAGTGCAAGTATAATGTGACAACACTTTTAAGTTTTTTAATCTCGGCTGAAAGTATAATATGCTTTTTCCTCACATATCTACTTGCTATATAAGAAGATGTTGATTCATTTCATTGGATAGGATGTAAAGGAAAGTAGTTTTGCTATTGAGTTTGATTACCTAAAATCTTTGTTTCCATTCTGATGACCATCTTCATCTACCATCGCAATCCTTTTTTTGGTACATTCTAAACATAGCCGCTTTAGATTTTAAAAATAATTAATAAATCAATAAGAATAGTCCTTTTTGGCGCACCAGATCAAAGTCAACAAGGCATTGCATAGAATTTGCAAATTACTTGGTCAAATGCATAACCAACATCACTTAGTTCTTAGTTCTTTCATTAATAATTTTGTGACTATTCTCCCCCAACAGCTCAATGAAACAAATCACCTGTACTTTCTTTCTTTTTTTTCTTTTTTTTATTGTCACTAGTGGTATATTTTGGAAAACTTAATGACTTTAATTATGTAGAATAATATTTTTTAAGTGTGTGATATTTTTAATACATAAGAGGGGACAATTATACTAGATGAATGTTAAAAATTTAGGATTGTGAAATGATCTAAAGCATTTATGAAGTAATTTTTATTATTACTTATTTTGGTTCCTTTCGTCATCAGAAGTTCAATTTTGACTGCTTCCTTTCCAAGAACCTTGTTATACCTGATTTTTGGTTCTTTGCCTGTTTACTCACATTGCGCACAACTGTTGTTGTTCCGCCGTTGATTTCCATTTTTTTTTTGAAATTATAACACCGTTAGTAATATTACATGGTGCATGGATGCTTGGATTAAAGCGAATAGTATAAAATTTGTTGGAGTTTGGTGATTAATATTTTAGAATTCTTTTGTTTATGTATATCTGGTTCATGTGATTGACTTTGAAATTCTATGCATTAGGGATGTTCAATTTTGTAAGAAACCATCAAACCAAAAGGAGAAGGCTTTTTGTAGTGGCTTAACTAGATATGAATTAATTTGGGTGTAAATACTAGGGTAGCATAATTGTTGATGGCAACATATTTATTGGTTACTCCTTCTAGTACCATGTTGTTGTGTGTGTCAAGCTCTTCAGATTGATGGTTGGGTTTACAATTATAGTCATATGATAATGTGTCATTGGTGTCAAGACTTATGATTTAATGTTTCTTGACAGGCAAGAACCAGCTCTGAGTTTCAATTGCTGAATAGCATTAAGATGGGGAAAAAGATAATCTGCGTTTTGTTATTACTTAGTCTTGATTCTATTTTTTTATAACTTGTATTCTGTTTCTTAATAGAAATTAGTAGACACGCGATGTTCTCCATGCTACATCAATGGGATGATTACCCCACTTGGAAGAAATTAAGCCGATGCGAAGCTAGCTGAGATTGACGCAATTGGGTTTGAATTTGTGAAGAAGATTCCTCACTGGGCAGTGAAGCAGAGGATAATGATTCAACTGGCCAAGGCATATGATGTGGAGACAAACACACTTATAGTAGATGTCGGGAACATCCGCATTAACGCTGAGTAGATAGGGAGGGTGTTAGGGATACGCTCCGGTGGTAAACTGTTGCTGTTTCCTTTTGATTTTTTTGTCATATATAGTTCGGTGGGTTTGCTCTTAGCTTTCGTAAAATTTATTCTAGATACTTGTTTGACTCTAAAATGTAGGTGTTGACATTATGAAAATAGACAAAAAGAATCCCACCCACTTGGAAATCAAAGAGCAATTTAAGAAGAAAACAACCACCCAGCTGTGCGACTTTGTTTATGCCTGCCCTATGGACACAAAAGCGGATAGGATGAATTTTAGAAGGCACTTCATATTGGTGATTTTAAAGATGTTCCTATGCCCAACCAGTCAACAAATCATCTCTCCGTGGCACATACCTCTGATTCTGGATGTCTCAGATCCCAGCAAATTCAACTGGGCACATAAGACATTCAAGTGGTTGGGGA
The DNA here is from genome assembly GCF_059453495.1 of Arachis ipaensis. NCBI lineage: Eukaryota > Viridiplantae > Streptophyta > Magnoliopsida > Fabales > Fabaceae > Arachis > Arachis ipaensis. The sequence goes on from NC_142442.1 coordinate 18,220,856, forward strand.
AAGCGATAGAAAAATACCAAAATAAGAAGCTTGAAACTTGTGGTGGCTACATGTCCACCCTGATGGCAAGCTTGTTAAATTACTTATTTATCCTACTTGCGGTTATGTTGAACTGATTAACCGTTCAACCTTTCCATCCAGCTGTTATACTTTCAGCGAATGAGGCATGGTCCACTAGAGCGCTATTGAGAACCAGAGCCATGGGTGACTGCATGGACTGCCTCAGAACTTGAAAAAAAGGCAACTAATGTCCTTGATGAGGTACTAAGTTGGACGATTTATTCTCTTTTATATTCTAATTCAATTAAAACAGTTAGAATTTTCCAACGTGGGATTTCGGATGATTACTTTGTAATCTCAGTTGACCTTTCCATATTAGGGTTGCATCGGAAATAGGGCAAAAGTTGGTGAGAAACCCAAATTTCGAACCAGGAAGAAGGGTGCAGAATCCGCATCAAACAAAAAAAGTGGAAAGAGAGAATGCAGGACTAGAGCGGTTCACAAGGTAATGTGTCTGTTGGAATGTAAAGTACGTACAACATTAAAGACATAGGCGGTTAGATCATATGCTAATTTGAAGTGTTTATTTGTAATTGCACAACTGGAGGCATGCTCCTATAACGTTTGGACGTTTTCTAGGTTTAACATTAGTGTAATTGTATGTCGAACTCAATAAAGTTGTTATATGAATTTTTCGCTGAATGTACACAGGAATGCAAGGAGAGATATGTTACTAACCGGGATCGTAAGAAACCAGCACAAACGTTATCAAGGCCATTTGAATAAAAACTTCCTGAAAGCCATACAGCGGCACAATAGGTGAGTTCATCTTTTTGTAGATATAGGTTGGCTTCATGAATTAATACTCTGATTTCATGTAAATATTGTTGGGGTTGGATGCCGAATATGTTTTTGTGCCGTGTTAGATGTATTGGATGCTCAACTTTAATTGTATTTGGAATGGATATTGACATAGTGATGTATAGGTTCATCTAGGAACCAAAATAGCCTTTTTATGAATTGAATTTTCTATTATGGTTGTTGATTTATATGCGGAGTTTATAACATAATTGTTTCTTTCTAATAACCTGATAACCCGGTCGACATTCCATACCCAAGAAAGTAAGATAGGCACGCGAAGAAAGCTGCCCGTCGTCAGAGAAAAATCCGGTAAAAGCAGCAGTACAGCACGTGTTGCCCTGAGGCGCAAGGAGAGACCTGTAGTTGTTGTCGACTCCGACGATGACGATAACGTGCCAATTGCTCGAAGAAGGCGCCGGCTATTTCAAGACAACTCGAACCCGCCAGGCGAGCAGCTAAATAAGGATGCCAAACCGTTAGATGCGCAGCAAGTGGATCCAGTTACACCTTCTACAGCACTTGTGCAAGTTAGTGAATACGATTTTGACAGGCAAGTTCTATCTGTTAACATCTGTTGTAGATATGAATTGGCCGTATCTTGATTTTCATGTGATTTCAATCCGAGTACTAACTGTGTTATCTAACTTTGTTGCTTTCGATGCAGAGACTTTGACTTGAACTTCGTACAGTGTCCAGAAATGGAGGAAATATTGTTAAAAGTTGAATAGAATAGGCACACCAATCCAATAAATATGGAACCCCTGAAGACCATGTTGTCGAAGAAGTCACGCTGTCAGACCCCGAGTCCTGGAAGGCCTAGCTTTTTGCTTGGCTTGACACAGCTTGAGAAGTCATCGGCCACGCCCCCTATCATAGCAATACATCCAAGTCTTAAAGATGTCAAGTTAGGAGAGGATAAGGAGGACATGGTCCGAGGTTGGATTCTGAACTCTTCCCTCAATAAAGAGGCGTCGTTGGTAACCTACGAATGTAGACCGCATCTTCAGCTGTTGAGAAAGGATCTATGGACATTGAAAGCACGTGGTTCGGTCAACAGCAATGTAAGTGATTAATATCCATGTTCTAGTTTCACTAATTGTGTTCTTGGTACACTTTATATTGTGCTTCTTAATTTTACATCGTAGATCATTCAATGGATGTGTTACACATTCAATGATGCACAGTTCGTGAGATTCAAACGTGATTTCTACTGTGTCTGTCTAGGAATATTTGTATGAATAATATACTTTTTTCGCATCTTAATGTCGACACTTTATAACTGATTGATGCTCTAACAATAGGAAACAGTGATATGACAGTATAACCTCGATTCATTCCATAACGGGCCAGTTCTGGTGTATAAGGGATTGGGTACAAACTTTGGAGAGGATACCAGCTTCTTTAACAAAGTGGACGCAGCCAAAAGAAAATGGGTGAGACATTGTTGTATTTTATATATTGCATGGTATAGCATATTTAGACGAGAACGTATTTATCTGTGTGAATTATTCTGCATACTTTGCTAGGTATTAGTTGAATATGTTGGACAATTTCTCATGTGTTTTTGTCATTGACTTATTGAATAGTATTCATTATAATTGGGACGGCAGTTGTATCTTCTATTTGTTCCCGTGAATGGGGATGATTGTTTCAGTTGTGAAGGGTTTGATCTGCTTGTCATGCATGGTACACCATGCGAGTAATATTTGACCCTGTTGTTATTCATGAATTCTTGTTGCAGTGGTTTATTCCAATGTGTTCAAAAGGATATTGGTGGCTGTATGCGTTTGACGTGGCAAGAAAAAGGGTGTTGGTAATCGATAGTCTTCATGATGAGGCACCCGACGATGCATGAAGGAAACTAGATGCATATGCGGTAAGCTAAAATACCCCCTTAAGCGTTATTTATGAATATATGAGTCACATAAAACATATGCTAAAGATATATTGCTGAGTGGTTTTCAGGGACGGCTAATTGAAGATATGGCTAAAGTGGCCATCCCGACATATGACCAAAGTACGAACAGCCCAAGGTGTGCATATGCCAAAGTCCCCATGCAACCAAATGGGTTAGTAGTACCAAGCAACAAACCCAACAAATGTATCCATTGGGAGTGGCTTTAACATTGATATTTTAGTGATAGCATCATTTTTACTTGATTATGTAGTTGGGATTATAGCATCTATGCCATTAAATTCATGGAGACATGGACTGAAGATTGTAATTTAGATGAATGAAATGACGTAAGTTAACTGGTCAATCTCTTTTTAATTTGTTATTACCATTTCATGTTACTTTGATACATTAAATGACGCGCTGACATTGTAAACACCATACAGGAAATGCTTCTGTCAATGAGACGGGAGTTGATGTTGGATATTGTCATGGGAGCACACAATGAATCAATTGAGCAAGTGCGATCTTTGTTGGAACAAAATGATGAATGTGTATGCCACAACCGTCAAAGAAATAAGAAAAATATGGTTAAATCACCATTCATAGCACCAAGCATAAGGACATTGATGAAAAGAGTGGGAGGATTACCTGTGAGGAAGAACTGGAAAGGGAGAAAGCAATAGACGTACTTAGTTTTCAAACCATACATTCATTTTTTGTCAGATTGCTTTTATGTCTTTGGGGTGGAGTTTTGTTACAATAGACAGGATAAATTTTCATAGCAAATAATATTTATATGGTTTATTAGTTTCTCAAATCCTCTGATTTTCTTGCATGATGTTAACACTGCCTAAACACAGCTAATAAGAGTATCCATCTATATACATGTTGAATCACAACAAATAATACAAATGACCATCCGCTAACCTATTAAATTGAACATCCACCTTATACTACTTGTAGCTAATCACACAAACTATGCTAGGCCTATTAGAAATAACCATCGGAGCACTAATAGAAATAACTATCCGTTAACCTATTGAATCGAACATACATATTATAATACTTGTAACTAATAAAACACAATATGCTAATCCTGTTAGAAATAACCATCCGAGCGCCAATAGAAATAACCATCCTTTAACTTATTGAATCGAACATCCACCTTATACTACGTGTAAATAATCATACACACTATGCTAAGCTTATTAGAAATAACCATTCGGGCACCATAAAAATAACCATTTGTTATTATATATAAATCGAACATCCAGCCCGTGCCACTCGTAATTGATCACACACACAATCCCAATCATATTACAAATAACCATCCAAGAACCAATAGAAATAACCATCCGCTAACATACTGAATCAAACATCCAGGCTATACTACTTGTAACTAGTAACACACAATATCTCAAGCATGTTACAACTAATCGTCTGAATACCAATAAAAATAACCATCCAGACATTACTACTTGTAAGTACTCACACATAATACATCGAGACTGCTTCAAATAACCATCCAGAGACCAGTTAAATTAACCATCCGATAACCTACTGAATAGAACATCAAGGTTATACAGCATGTATTCATTCAAACTTTATTCTACAACCAGTCAAACCACATCAAAAAAATATAAAAATGCCGACCACGTGCACGTAGCAAGAAGCTAAGGCCACAGAATACCAGTTTTCATAATTTTTTGACTATAGATAACCCAAACAAAAAAATAACCATCAAATATACATATTGAGTTATAACACCTAACAAAAGGGACCTCTAATATAACATAATGGATTATGTATCATAAACACTCTAGGTATTGTCGAATGAGTTTAACAGGGACATGAATCTACCAACTCCTTGCTGAGCAATCTGCCGAGCGGGAGCATCCAAATCTATATTTTCCCCAGATTCTACACGATTATCCTGAAAGAAACAAACTCAAACAAAAACAAGTCACTATCGACGTAATCAAACCATGGTTCTGAAAACCGAACCGGACCGGTCGGTTCAACTAGAAAAATCGGGAACCGGTCACCTAACCGGTCCGGGTAAGGTCAAAAACCGGCTGGCAAAAAACTGGTGAAAAAACCGGTCGAACCGGCAATTAACCAGTGAACCGGGAGAACCGTCCGGTTTTTTCACAGTTTATTGGTTTGCATATTAAACTTCAAAACGGCGTCGTTTTGAAGGGAAATAAAAAAGAAAAAGAAAAGGGCTATCAGCTATGCATGAACCCTAATAGCCACCACCCTCAGTATCTCAGTATCTCTCAACTCTCACCCTCTCACCCTCCCACAGCCCCTCATCGCCGTCGCACCTCTCCTCCATTGCCGTCGCGGAGCTCCTCTCCTCCATCGTAGTCGCCCAGCTCGCCACCTCCACCGTCGCACCTCTCCTCCATCGCCGTCGCGGAGCTCCTCTCCTCCATCGCCATCGCCCAGCTCGCCACCTCCAACGTCGTTGCCCAGCTCTCCACCTCCACCATCGTCGCCAGTAATACTCTGCCTTCCACCTCGGTTCATGTATGCGGGCATGTTTCTGTTCATGGTTCTGTTCCTATTTGAGTTCATGTTCCTATTTCTGTTCATGTTCCTATTTCTGTTCCTCTCTATCACAGAAAACATGCTCTTAGATGTTTATCTGGATTACATGATTTTGAGTTGCTGCTTCATGTTTATCTGGATTACATGATTTTGGTTTCTGTTTGATGAATCTTGAATCTGTTTTTGGCTTTCTATTATGATGCGTTGAAGGCAGCTGGGGATTATTTTTGCTGCTTCAATTTTGCTGCTTCATGAATCTGAGTTCAATTTTTGCTGCTTCAATTTTTAGTTGCTGTTTCTTCAATTTTGCTGCTTCATGAATCTGAGTTCAATTTTTGCTGCTTCAATTTTGCTGCTTCAATTTTGAGTTGCTGTTTCATGAATTTTGCTGTTTTATTTTTTGTTTAGTTATCAATTTTGATGTTTGAAGTTGTTTGTGAACCTCTAATCTTAAGTAATGGATAATTTATTATGTGAAATATTAAATTTTATTAAGTTATAAATTATTGAATTTTATTAAGTTTAATAATTTTATTTAATATTTAATTAAACCGGTTGAACCCCGGTTGAACCCCGGTCGAACCAGTGAACCATTGAACCAGTGACCTCACCGGTTTATTGACCGGTCCGGTTCTCGCAACCTTGAATCAAACATGTAGTAAAGGTGAAGTTTTAATTTAATTCTGATACATACCTTGCATGAACTCTTCCGCTTTCTCTGCATGGATTTCCTCATCGATTTATCCAACTCATATTTGAGCCTTTTATCTTTTGGATGACCTTTTGTGGTTACCTTTGATGGGCCCTGAATGTCCTCTGTGCCCACCACGGATGAGGTCTATGTGGTGATGCTATTGTGTGCATTAGCAACGGTCTTATTCTGGATCCTGACACGGTAATCTACTAGCTTAGCCCTTGCATCATCCAGAGCAGCATATAACATGTCTGCTTCATCGTCACAATCCACAAATTCCTGCGCAACGTTGTACAAATGTGCAGACAACCCTCTGAATATGTTGTGGCTTTCATCTGAACGTCTAACGTCGTGGCTACTCTTAATGTAGGTGTTCTTGCGCTTTATGTTCTTGCTCCAACAAGGGAGAACATAGCAGGAAGGCACCTCATTCACTTTGTAAGATTAAAGTACTACAAGACAGTGGCAACACAATATACATGAACTCTCGAACGTAACATACCAGATCGTCTCATAGACTATTATTTCCTCTTCCACCTTTACCCAAGCCGAGTCACCCTGTTCGTACACAGCACGAATAGTGCAATCAAACTTCTTGCCAAACTCCGTTTGGACATCCCTAAATATCTCGTTTGTGTACTCTTGTTAAAATCGTCTCTCAATGGCTGATCTAGTTGCACATGGGATTAGACCTCTAGAATCTACAGCATCATCCTCCAGTTCCTTCTGCTCCTTGGTTCCTAGCACATTGTCGAACTCGTGGATGAACTGGACCAAGCTACTCTTGCAATTTAAGAATCCACCAAAGAATGAATCCGTACCCCCACTCCTCTGCTAACTCCTCATGGAAGCCCAAAATTGACCATTAAAAAAGATCAGCACCCACATGTGTCGGTCCTCAAATGGATCTACAAAAAAAACCCACCAAAAATAAAATCATGCATATGGAACATATTCTCAGAACAAAATACAAGAACACTACAGCATCTAAGAACTTACGACACATGATTTTACTTAAAAGACACGAACCTGATAGCCATCTGTTGTGATGTAGGTTGAACTCATTGATGAACTCAGCCCAATGATCCTCGAAATTCTCAACCAACCGAGAGTTCTATATAATGTGATTCAACTCAGCATTCAACTCTCTGAACCTAGCATAACCTCCAAGCTTATTCTATATCTTTTTTGTTATATGCCATATGCACCAACGGTGGCGTGTATTGGGGAGGACCTTCTTAATTACACCAAATATAGACTTGCATTGGTTTGTGATGATGCCCTGCGGTATAGTTCCCATGCATTTCAGCCATTGTGTGAACACCCACTCAAAACTCGGGATCTCCTCGTTGCCTAGCAGAGCACAGCCTAGCAAAAGTAGACTTACCATGGTAGTTCACACTGATGAAAGCGGCGAACGACAATCCATGCCTAAAGGAAGAACAACCACATCTAGAAACATCCAACTAATACAAAATAACAAAATAATTAAATAACGTGAATGTAAATACATTTCACCGGTTCGTGCTATATGTGGTATCAAATGACACCATGTCTCCATAGTATTCATAAGACGCTCTACACCTTGCACCCACCCAAACTGCACTCGTAAACTTATAATCGCCATCCATATTCACTGCGTAAAAGAAGTTCGGATTTAACTCCTTCATTCGCATGAAGTAATTCAGCATCTCCTTGACATCTGCGTTGACATTTGTGGATCGGAGTCTTGATGAAATGTAATTCCTGACGTCCTTCTCTGAGAAGCCCAGGTTTAAAGGCCCATCATTAACCTCAATGACGCACTTTGCATGCATTGTCAACTCCCTATTCTCGTGGTAGTGCACCGCCTTTTTAGTTGAACACGGGTGCGAGTGATTTAGTTCAACCTTCAACAAGACCCAATCTTGCTTTTTCCTGTCAAACTTTGCATATATTCTTGCTCTGCACCCCACAGCTGCAATCTTGTTCTTCCATGTGGGTGCTTTGACACGAGACCTGTGGAAACCCTCCCGATTGCAATGAATAGATTGGTTGATCGGTTGCTTTGTCATCCTGTCAAAATTTGTGGCCGGTATCTTACTTATGAAGCCAACTTTTTTTGCGTAGCTCACATAAAAATCCTGGGCCAGCTTCAAATGCTCAAACCGCATCCCAACTCTTGATATTTTGTCTTGAGCAAGGCAACTATGATCCGGTAACTGCGAATCAGTTCAAAACAGACATCATTCGATGAACACGACGATTAATGCTCAATTCAAACATGCAGTTAACGAAAAAATAACAACAAACTAGAGTCCAAACCACATCAACAAGATCCGTGTCATCACATCCTAACTCAGTAATGTCCGTACATTCTATGGCCTACAATCAAACATACACAAACTAAATAGATACTATAATAAAATATCAACTAAATATATTTTATTAATACTCTATCTAAAAATATCATAATAAAATTTATTACTATACACGAATTAAAAAAAAATCATAACAATGAGACATATACTCATACAAAGTGCCACCTGACTAGTTAGGCTTATATTAATTATTTATATAGAGAATGCATAAGTCCACCACATATAAAATATAACTACACTAACTAAAAGAGAGTCTTCTACTATACTATGAAAAGTCTCATTATTAGCTCCTATAATTTTCTTACATATTTAGCAACATTTGTTAGTGCATGCATGGAATGGGAGCATACGGATGGGGATTCTTAACATTCTAATCACATCCATGGGTAAAATTTTCTCATTTAACACTAAACATATATTGAAAACATTTCAGGGTAACATATTAAAAAGGTAATGTAACAATTTATCAGCTCCAGTAAATAAATTTCCATCTTCATCTTCTTTAGAACTTGAAGTATGGTTCATTGTAACAAGTTATAAAAACCTAACAAGCAAGCAAGCTGTAGCTAGCAAATAGTAACCACTGATCAATACATAGTATTACGACATCCCACCATTCTAAAAATGTAATTCTTTTTAAATAGAAAAAATTGAAACTAATTTTTTTAGGGGAGCATCTAATTATATATTACACTTTCACTAATTACTACATGGACGGACAAGAACACCATCCAAAATTTTGTAAAAGAATATCATTATGGGTTAAGAATGTTGAGCTTATAATAACCATCTAATTTATATGAAAATAAACATACGTCCAAAAGAACCAACATACATTGGTTACCTTGTTAGACTGTTCACCTTCCCCGTCGAACTAATTAAGAAGGTTGTCGATTGAATGCGTGGTAATGTCGTCGATGAAAGAAGCTGGTGCGAGACAAATCGGTTTGACGGAATTAGCCTCCATTGAAATGGCTGTGAGAGGTCACGTACGTATGAAATGGTAGCCGCAACTCTCCCGTGTATTAACGCGGATCAGTCGGAGACAACGAGGCGGTGATGGTGGACGCGGTGGGCTACAGGGCCTGCACAGTGCGTGAACGCGGTGACCTACGAGGGCTGCACGGTGCACGGGTTGTGTGCTGTGGTGAAAAAAATTTTCGTGGCTTGGGGGGTTGGTCGGACGTTGGCGTAAAGGGAGGTGACGTCGGCTATGGGTGCGCGGCGATGGCTGGCTTCGTTGTGGGGAAGGTCCACCGAGAATGAGAGGAAATATGGTGAGAGGAGAGAAAACGTGTAACTATTCAATATTGCAAAATCTGATTTTTTAAAATTTAAAAAATAGTTATTATTATAATTAAATTAATCAAATCATTAATTAAATTTAAGATTAATTTATTTTTTTAACCCCATTATTCATATTGTTCACCAGTATTGTTGTTCATCTATACTTTTTTTTAATAATAATAAAAACTTACTTTTTTCTTCCTCATGTAGCTTTGGAACACAGTGATGTTGACTTGAAATAACTAGTACAAATCTTAACATTTCTTAGTATTCACATATTCAATAGTTAGTTGTGGTTTAACTTTCAATCTTAAATCTGATTTTTAATTTAAATAATATTATTTAATTAAATTTTAATTAAAACACATTTTTATTTTATAAATAAACACATTCGTAATTAAAATTAATTTAAATTTTAAATATTAAATTTTTTTAATTTTCTACTTAGCTCATAAAGTAATTACTTACTTTATCATTTCTTCATTCTTTCGTATGTTTTTCTCTCTACTGTAACATTTTATTTTTTCTCTTCTTTCTGTCGTCCAGAAAAAAGATCCAATTCAAGGATATTACTCTTCTGCAGATAAATTTACTACTTTATACTTAATATTTTTTTTATTATTATTGTTGAGTCTAGTTTAAATTTGGGGCTAATATATGATGACAAACATTATTTGAGTGAAACCCCAAAGTTAGTTTTATATGTATGTTAAGTGATGCAGGCCCAACCAAATGTTGCTTAAGCCCATGCTTGTGTTGCTTCAGCATCTTAGAGTACCACAGCTCCAACATTCAGGCCCATTATTTCTATCACAGCCAAAAGAATGCACTTCATTTGTTCCTTAGTATTTCAAGAAAATTAAACAAGCCCAAAGCTCCTCATCATAACACCGTTCAGTAAATACAAGGCTATGTATCTGCTAAATGAAAAGTGAGGACAGCTGGAACAAAAAGGAAACAATAACAATGCAAGGACATGTGTGGCTCTGGGAAAGCAAGAAGGACATAAGGACATCTCCACTGTCCCAAGGACATCAGCAGAGCAACATTCGGATCATGGGTGGGCAAAACATAAACTTGCAAAGAGCAGAAGCAGCAGGGAAAATGGAGCAAAATGAAAAAAGGAGTGCATGCCAAGGAAGAAAGAAAAACAAAGGACAACAGAGGTGATGGACGGGTTCCTCAACCAGCAGAGTTAGTGGAGCATGGTGAAGAAAGACTGCATGCCTCAAAGACAGCTCTAACAGGTAACGAGGACAAGGAAATGGAAGAGGCAAATTGGAGAAGAAAGCTGAAGATATATAGTCAACCTCATTCCGATATTTGAACACAAAAAAAGAAGAGCAAAAATTCAGAGTATCATCTCAACTACTGAACTGAAATCTTTTGCTTCTACTCAAGCTTAATTTATGATTTTCATTGTTATGGCTATCTTGTGTCATTTTCTATATTGAGAAAAAGGCTAAACATATGAGTTGTAAAAGCCAAGAGAGAAGGTAAAAGTGATACAAAAAGAGCCACTAAATTCATGTGTAATTGTGTTGTTGAACTAAGATTAGTTCCCCTTGCCAAGTTAGGTTAGCACTTGGTGAGTTTGAATCTGTCTAGATTTCCCTTCCAAGTTGGGACAACACTTTAGGGTGCTAAGCTTTGGTGAAGAAAGCTTAGTGGTAGATACTAGATGAATTAGGTTGTAATTCAATAGTATTGGTGATTGTAATCCGTGGATTATAGTGAAAATTCTACCATGATTTGTGGTGGAGACTAGATGTAGGATTCACGGCATTTGAAATCCGAATCAGGATATATGCTGGCCTCTTTCTCTTCTTCCCTTCTCTGTTTTCTCTGAAGCTAAAAATGCAGGAGATTTTTTCGTTGTCTCATGTGCAGAACCCCCCTCCCCTTCTCAAGTTCAAACAGAACCATCAATTATCATTTTAAATCCAAAAATATTTTAGAATATCTATCTAATATCATCCGATTGATTGATTATTAATTATTTGTTAGTTATATTTTTCTCATTTTTAATATTTTCATGTTTTGAAGTACGGAAATAAAATATATGCAAGTGACTTAATCACTTAGTCCAATTTTCTAATTATTTAGTTTGCGAATTTGGTTATGAATGATTAACAATTAAAAAAATTAATGACTATGCAAAAGAAAAAAAAAATTGTTGTGAAAATAAAAATTCACTTTTGTTTCCATAATTGCCTCCACGTATATTGTGAAGATTTTATTTATGCAAGTGCCTATTGGTGTTAGAGATTTTAATATTGATGGGGTAAGATTAAAACTGTACTATAATGTCTATAATTTTTAACAATCTTATTTTTTTATTATTACTAGTTGAATTTTTTCATTACTTATTTGAACATTAACATTTTTAAAATTATTAAAATTATGTTCGTAAAAATTATTTTTTTTTCCAATTATAACCCATCTAAAATTATTAAGTTATACACAATATTTTTAAAACACATCCAAAATCATAAATGTAAAATTTAAATTTAAATATTAAAAATAAAATTAATTTTTTTATATCTTATTCGATAAAAACTCATCTAATATTCTTTATTTTTTTTATTATTAGTTAGATTTTTTTCATGACTTATTTGAACATTAACGCTTTTACAATTACTAAAATATATGTTCGTAAAAATTGATTTTTTTTTTCAATTGTAATACATCTAAAATTATTAAGTTATACACAAAATATTTTTAAAACACATCCAAAATCATAAATCTAAAATTTAAATTTAAACATTAAAAATAAATTAATTTTTTTATATCTTATTCGATAAAAAATAATATAATATTTCTTTTTTTATTATTAGTTAGATTTTTCATTACTTATTTGAAGATTAACACTTTTAAAATTATTAACATGTATGTTTGTAAAAATTATTTTTTTTCAATTATAACATATAAAAAATTATTGAGTTATATACAAAATATTTTTGAAACACATCTAAAATCATAAATCTAAAATTTAAATTTAAACGTTAAAAATAAAATTAATTTTTTATATCTTATTCGATAAAAATGCATCTAATATTTCTTATTTTTTTATTATTAGTTGGATTTTTTTTTATCAAATCTTGGTTCATCGACTACCTTGAGATGTGCCTCAGGTATCCAAAACTCATTTTCTCAACCTCTTAGTATTTGATTGGGTCTTTGTCTTTTAGATACTCCATCATATCGGCAATGGCAGTTGGAGAGCAGGGGTATCAAGTATTTTCTGAAAAATTGACACACTAGTTAATTTATGTTAAATTGTGTATGTCACTTACTAACCCCAAAAATTCTTAGTGTGAAACAAACTACCCTTTTAGGACCTTCTGGTCGGCCTTCTAACTTTTTTTTTTTACTTTATTATCATTAGATTCATCAAGTTTGTCAACGGAAGTTATACTAGCTGCTGATTTTTCTTTCTTTAGACCAGTCAAAGTTTACATTTTTTAATTGGCATTGTGATTTTATATTGTACATTAAATACAAGACAAAAATCTATACTCAAATATACATCTAAAATTATTAAAAAAGATTCCTAGGTATTTCATCAACACATCCAAAAGTCATGTAAAAAAAAAATAAAATTTAGTGTTCACATCATAGATTAAACATAAAGTTTTGACCGGAAACACTTCTAGAATTGAGGGAAGAATATAAACACATTCCGAATGATATTAATCCACCTTAATTATTTCATCAACACATTTGAAACTCATATATATACGTATGATAAGATTACAAATCCAAATTTATAAAATTACACATTCAAAATTATACGTTTATCCAATCCAAATCACAAATTTTGCACACCAAATAATTGATAGTCAGCAAAAATTATAAAAAAGCCAACAAATTCTCAACACAAGTATAAAAATAAAACAACCAGACAGCATTAAAAGTCACATAATATTCTCCTGCAAACAATAATAAATCCAAATAAATACTCAATTTTGTATAAAACAGTGTCATTCAGTTTTTTATTTTAAAAAAAAGCAAGAATAGCATCATGTTGTTGCTAAATTCAATTCGTTTAGTGACATTATTTCAGCCTAATTTTTTATACTTGAGTAATTAAATAAAAAACCATCAAAATCATTAAAAAATACATAAATAAATTAGATATTTAATGTCAAATAGTAAATACACTCAAAATACACCTAAAATAATAAATAATAAATATAACGCCTTTAAATTTATACAAATACACAAACACATCTACAATTAATTAGTCATGAAAATTAAACCCTTTATATATAACAACTAACAAGCTACTTTTTAGATCTTTGGTGCACTGTATTTCTATTTTCTCTTTCCTGACTCTTATTATATTTGTCTTCCTATGTCTTCCATGATCAATTGCAAAATATAACCCTTCTCTTTGTTATATACTATGCATGTAGATAGCTAGTAGCAGCCAAGTGGCACTTTAATTGATCGATCAAAATTTCGGAGTGAAAACAAACACGTAAAAATGATGAGGATGAAAATGATGAGGAATAATATTACAATAGGATGAAAAATTCCAAAAGCTCTGCATATATATTTCTTATCTAAACATCACTTATAATTGTAATGTTAGTCATAAAAGTTGACAATTTAAAAATTGTAATTTTTTAATTTGTTCTTTTACTTAAATCAGTCTCTGATGTAAATTAAGATATTGTACATAACATATAAAATTAATGTGATTGAATAATTAAACAAATACATATTATTAATTATGAATCTTTTTCTCTTAAACACATCCAAAATACCTGAGGTACACTTCTAGCACAAAAGAATTGGCGACGCTGATGCGGATGAACGGGACGAGGAGTAAGACGAAGTGAAACTGAGGAATGAGCAGCGAAGAGGAAAGCGATGTGGAGGATGAGCGAGCAGTGATGTGGAGGATGAGCGACGCGGACGACGGCAGCGCAGAGGAATGGCAATGCAGACGAACGGCGCTGGGATGACGAGGCGGCGCTGAGGAGTGGCGACAACGAAGAGGAAGGCGGCGACGAGGATGAGCACCGAGGAGGAAGGGGGCACGAAGGAAGAAGCTCACGGACGGCGTGCACCTCTGATTCTAGCTAAGGACAGGGGCGGAGCTACATGGAGAGAAAGGGGGGCAACGGCCCCCTAATTTTAATTTTTTACATGTAAATTATATGTAAATTTCAGTTTAGTCCCCTTAAAATTTTATTTTAATCTTATTTTATTGTATAAATATTTTTGGCCCCCTCTAATATTTTATCTAGCTCCGCCCCTGATGATGGTGGCTGATTAGAAGCTTTAAGATTTCTTTAGGATTTCTGTAGTATGGGTTAATAATTAAAAGTTTTAAGATTTACTTTTTGAATTTTAAAATTAAAATTTTGAATTTTACTGAATTTGATTTTTGGATGTGTATTTAAATTATAATATATTAGTAATTAAAAATATTAAAACTGAAAAAGAAATTAAAAATTTTAAATATCAGTTTTATTTAGTTTATATTTGAGACGTGTATTTAATTTTAAAAAGACACTAAATCTATTTAGATGTGTTTGTTTTAATTTTTTTAAATTATTACAATAAAAAATTGAATTAAATTTTTGTTTATTATATTTTATATAAATGACTCAAATTTAAAATTTATAATTTAACGTTTAAAATTTATAATTTATAATATGTAATTTAAAATTTAAAATTTAATATTTAAAACCTATAATTTAGATTTTAAAATTTAAAGAGTATTTCAATCTTTAATTCTTTTAGAGTGCATTACCATTCACCATACCTTCATTTATTCCATGCCTCACATATATAATCGGTATAATAATGCTTAACATTTTTTACTATATATAAGTGGTAATCTAACATATACCGTAAAATATAATTTATAGTATAGAAATTAGAGAAAATGACAAATTCGTTCCTAATCTTTTTTTTAGAAGACATTTTTGTTCTTGATGATTGCAAAATACAATGATGTCCCTGACCCTTCAAATTTTTGGATAAATCTATCCCCCCGTTAATCTCAGCCCATTAGCCCCGCCAGAAAGTGCTGAGTTGGCTGCCGTAGCTCTGACGTGGATGTAATGGGGGGACGCATTGGCATGACTTTCTGAAAATGAGACAGATTAGTCCCCAGCCCCCTTAAACGACGCCGTTTCTCCCCCACCCCTCCAAACACATTTTAATTCCCATATGCAATACCCATAACACCCATGCTTTCTACTCTGAATTACTGAAAATCCTAGAAGAGCAACGATCAAAGTTCCCCCCACCCCTGTTTCTCCCTCCAAAAATTGCACTACGTGGAAGAGCAATTGGTCCGTCGTGGAGTTGCTGTGGGAGGCCAACAAGGAGGGTTTCGTTGAGGGCGTAGTTGCTGTCTTCCTTAGAAGGTAAGATCGTGACCCCCTTCGTTTAAGTTTTAGTTATTGTGTGGGAAGAAAGGGTGAATGCAGTGTGTGTGCATGTTGAGAGTGTGGGAAACAGGGGTATAATGTAGTGGTTTGTTTCTTTTGAAAACGTTGTGTGTATGATCAGTAGGGGGGAACTTGTTCGGGCAAAGGGGTTTCGTTCAAAATTTTAGTAACTGTTTATGAACTGAGACGTTGTTGATCATTGGTTAATTTTAGATGGTAGACGTTTTTGTGGTGCCGATTTTTCACCATGGAGGGAAGTTTGTCAGAGGGATTGATGGAGCCCTGGTTTATGAAAATGGGAAGGAAGAGAGGTTCCCTGAGATGGACCTGGACTTTGTGAACTTTGGAGACCTTGTTACGTTGTTCAAGGGTTTGGGATACCAGTCATACAGGGAAGTATACTGGTATGATCCCACAAGTAGCGACATTGAGTCGGGATTGAACAAGCTAACTGGGGATGCTGGGATAAATGCAATGCGAGAAAACATATCGAAGAACCAAAACTCTGCTGAATTTCATATATACTTTGATCATGGAGTAGATGTTCCTGAGGTTGTTGAGGATGCTGGAAGGGATGCTGATGGGGCAGCCGATGTGGAGGTGGATGTGGATGAGATATTAGAGGAACTGAAGACATCCTCTTCATCAGATGATGGGTATGAAAGCACGGAGGATGTGCTGTACAAACCTCCACCAGCTGGAGTGGAGACCTCTAGTTCTGAGAGTGAAAAAGAAGTCAGTTGCAAGAGAAAAAGACTAACACAGGGTAGAAAAAAGATTGTCACCCCCAAGAAGCCAGCTGCAAGGGGGCAAGGGTCAAAGGGAAAGGCTAAGGTTGAACAGAGGAAGGTTCATAAAAGGGCTAGGGTGAATGTTAGGGGAGAAAATAGTTCAAGGGTTAAGGCTGGTGGTCAGGGGGCTACTCGGCCAAATGATGAAGGAGGAGGCAGTGGTAATCCTGGTGTTGAGCCGAACAATGCAGGGGTTGGGGGTTTCTACATTAGTGAGTTGCCATCAGAAATGGAAGAAATCGTATTTGAGTATGAATCCGAGGAGTTGCATACACCCATTTCATCTGATGATGAAGGTAGCAGCAGGAAATTTCCTGAATTTGATGATGACTATGCTCACGGTGAGGGGAGGTTTGAGTTGGGAACCAGATTCGCTACTGTTGAAAGGTTTAAGGAGGTGGTGAAGGATTCCTTCATAGCTGAAGGGAGGGAGCTGAAGTGGATAAAAAATGACAAGGAGAGGGTAAGGGTGGGTTGCAAGGATGAGGAGTGTCCATTCCTGGTTCATTTGTCCTATAACAAAACCCTGCAGTGCTATCAAGTAAAGACATATGTGCAAGAACATACTTGTGCAAGGGATTTAGGGAGCAATGCAGCTGACCAGCATTGGCTGAGCAAGAAGATTGAAAAGAGGATGGCAACCAAACCCCACATGAACACGAAGGAGGCAACTGACTTTCTAAGAGAGGATTTTTCATTATGTCCCCACCCTAAGATGGTGTACAGAGCAGTAGTTGAGGCCAGGGAGAAGATCATGGGCAATGAGAGGGACCAATACAAACGGAGCAGAGACTATTGTGAGCAGATTCTGTTAAGCAATCCAGGTTCGACGGCCAGGTTGGAGCTTATGCCAGTTCCAGAATCACCTCCCGTATTTGATAAGTTATACATCTGCTTGGATGCCTGTAAGAAAGGGCTTAAGGATGGGTGCAGACCTTTGTTGTACCTTGATGGGTGTTTCTTGAAGACCTACTACATGGGCTGGCTTCTAGCAGCAGTTGCCCAAGATGCCAACAATCAGTTCTACGTTGTTGCATATGGAGTTGTTAGGGGTGAGACCAAAGATGCTTGGAAATGGTTCCTGACTAATCTCCAGGAAGACATTGGTGACAGTGCCAGCCATGGGTGGACCTTCATATCAGACCAACAAAAAGTAAGCTTTAATTATGATTAGTCAATTAGTTTAGTTTCAGTTATCTACTGTTTAATTTCAACTAACATTCCTTAATGTCCTTTTTTTGGTGCAGGGTTTACTACCTGCGCTAAAGGAGGTTATGCCACATGCAAAACTCCGCAATTGTGTGATGCACATGTGGAAGAATTTTATCAATCGCTTCAAAGACTTGTACATTAGGGAGGTTGTGTGGGAGTGTGCTAGATGCACAACCATTGCAGAATTCAAGGAATGTATGGATAAGCTGAAGCAAGTTAACCATGGGGCTTGGGAATATCTCAGTAGGTTTCCACCAGAAAGTTGGGTTAAGGCATATTTCTCTCATGCGCCAAAGGTTGATAACCTCACAAATAATATGTGTGAGGTTTTCAATGCAAAAATAGTTACTTACCATACGAAGCCCATCCTCACCATGTATGAAGAAATCAGATGTTATCTGATGAGGAGGATGGTGAATCACAAACGGGTCCTTGATAACCACACTGGAAAGCTAGCACCAGTACAGCAGAAGAGGATGGAGAGGTTACTCAGTCTGAGTACTAAGTGGATGGCCGAATGGGTTGGTGACAACGATCGAAAAAGGTTTGAGGTGAGCCGGAAGGCAAGCAAGGTTGATGTGGATCTAATTAAACATACTTGCTCGTGCAACAAATGGCAACTTACTGGTAACCTTATTCTCTGTGCAGTATGAATGATTGTTAGATTCTTTTGTTATTTTGCACATTTTTTAAACTGTTTCCCTTGTCAACTCAGGCATGCCTTGCATACATGCACTTGCTGCCATTAGGAAGAGACGGGACCAGCCACAAGACTACGTGCACCCTTGGCTGTGTATGGAGTCAATCAGGAGGACTTATGCACATTGCATTCAACCAGTGCCAAGTTCAGAGTTCTGGGCCAGAACTGAATACACACAGCTAGACCCACCAATCATCAAAAGAGGGATTGGGCGCCCAAAGGTGCATAATCGGCAGAAAGACCCTGCAGAGCCAATGATGCAAGGGGGTAAGCTGAAGAAGTCGTTCTCTGTGTCTTGCAGCAAGTGTGGTGAGAAGGGCCATAATTACAAAACTTGCAAAGGAGCACCATCGAACCCAAATTGAAAACCGAAGACCAAAAATCCTAAGAAGAAGAAAGAGAGCACATCCCAAGCACTTGTATGTCTCCCTTTGTCACAGTCTGCTCCACCACCAGAGGTAAAATCATTTGGTTAATAATGGTATATTTGCTTATAAGATCCAGCAACTACTGTGTCCCTAGTGATTGTAGTTCAGACTTTAAAATGTCTTAGTACTTTAAACCTCAGGGATTTGTATGTCTTAGTAGCTGAATCTTGAAGGATTGATTTGTATTAGTATATGAATCCTGAGGGACTTATATGTCCTAACATTAAATTAATATAAATTTACCATTATTATCCAGGATCCTTCACACAGCCAACCACCGAGCTCAACAACACAGCAGCAACAACCTACTGTAACTATTTAACTTTTTGCACTTTATAAGCTGCTTAGTATATGCTCTGAGTACATACTGCTTGATTATGTTGGCATCTTATATGGCAGGTTCTGAGCGGAGCTGGTCCAACTGCGACGACAGTTGCCCCTGCTCTAGCAAGAGTTACAAGATCAACAATTGTATTAGGACCACCTGCGCCAACGGGTTCCAGTGCCAGGCCATCCACCCCAAATTTAAACCAGCCCTTCATGCCCCCAGGAAATGCTCCATCCATGGTCACCAGCACAGCTCGCCCTAAACAGCAAAAGTTCAGACCAAAACAGAAGATTTTCAGGCCACCTGCTCCACTTGCTCAAGCGCCACCACCTTCTAGCACACAGCACCAAGACGCAACTCACCAAGCCCCATCTAGCACACAGGCAGCTGCACAGCCTCAGCAGCTCCCACCCCCACAAGCAGATAAACCAACTGTCTCAGCGTCGAAGGAGTCCAACGAATGAAGCAACTCATGTCTTTTGTTATTTTGTGGCAAATATGTCCTGCGTAAACGTTTTTTTGTTTTACCCAGATATAACTATCTTTTTGTTGGGTATTAGCCAGTTTTTTTGGTTACATGTTTCTGGTTAAGTAAAAACTTGTCACTGGCTAGATGCCATACATGTGCAGACATTACTAGCCAAGTAGTCGTCCTTTTTTTTTATTGTCAGTTACAATGAACAATGTTTGGGTTCAAAGGTTTAATGCCAGTTACTCAGTGTTTAATTACCTGTGTTATTGCCAGCTTTCATTTTCTGCATTACATTGCAATATACAGGGTACAAGATTCATACATTTCTAGAAAGAATATGTTCAAATTTTTCCAAGCAACACGTAACAAAATTTATCATATTCAACCATCACTTAGTTCTTATAACGTAAAATACCAGCAATCAGGACAATTATAATCACATACATACACCATCTAACTGGATTTTTTTTGGATTCTAAAGCTACAATCCTCTTCTCTAAACAAATGATCTTTTTCTCCATGTCATGCTTCCATTCATCCTCTTCAACGTCACCTAATTCCTTCTCTGCCTGGAAACTTGAATCACTCAACCCAAGCCTTCCAATGTGCTCATCTAACCACAAAAAAAACTTGCAATGAGGTTGTCTCACCTGCACATATTCATTCCACAGATATCACCATGAAAACCTGGGTTACCCAAAACCCTAACACTAACAGATTCCCACAGTTATACATACCTTATAAAACGGACATCCGAGAAATAATCTGTTAGGGTTGCTGCTCGTCTTCGACATGAACATGATGGCATGTTCTCCACAGAAGCACTTCGGTGACACCCCATCTTTGCCATCCTTCCCCTTACGACCAGAACCTTCCGCGAATTGCTCTTCTCTTCCTACACCTCCACTCTTTCGAGAGCAACATGATACCCCATCCGATGCCATGCTCCCTTTCTTCGTTCACCATCTTCGCCCTTTCTGTGCAGACGAGGAAATAGGGTTCAAGATTTTGAAGGATTGGGGGTGGGGGAGAAACGGCGTCGTTTAAGGGGGCTGGGGACTAATCTGTCTCATTTTCAGAAAGTCATGCCAACGTGTTCCCCCATTACATCCACGTCAGAGCCACGACAGCCAACTCAGCACTTTCCGGCGGGGCTAACGGGTTGAGATTAACGGGGGGATAGATTTGTCCAAAAATTTGAAGGGTCAGGGACATCATTGTATTTTGCAATCATCAAGGACGAAAATGTCTTCTAAAATAAAGGTCAGGGACGGATTTGTCCTTTTCTCTAGAAATTATTTAAGCCAGTTGTTTCCAGGCCATCTTATTTATTTAGACGATCAAGTATTTATTATCAATGAGAAATAGATGGAACTATTAGAATTTATTATCTTTTATCATCATTTATTTATTAATTTAATTTTTTTAATTTATTTTTTTGAATCAATTAATTTAATAATATATTTTATTTATACTTTTAAGCATTGATTTGATGATCCTCTAACATTCTTGTTATAAAGAAAAAGTATATGGTATCAATATATTATCTGTTAATTTACTGTTAATAATAATTAAATATTATATTTTAAATATATGTATAAAGAGACACATCCTGAAAATACATCTATAAAGACACTTCTATTAGATACGGTCATAAAAAAGACATTTTTATTAAACACATCCACAAAAACACTTTCATTAAATATAATTATGAACAAAAAGTGGCAGAAGTTGATAGAAATACTATTGGTAACGTAGCGAGATTGTGTTATAAATTATAGGAAAAGTATGAGGAACCAATGGAATATTTATACAATGTGTACAATAGAAGTTTAGAGAGTATTAGAGATATAATCATTAGTGTTACCTTTTTCTATCAGCTGAAACTTTTGGGATGAGTGGTATCATGCATGGTATTAGAGCGTTAGATTTGAAAGGTTAAGAGTTCGAGTCTTGGTGAACCCCAAAATTAGTTTAAACTTTTGGGAAGATGTTTATTATCGCTAGTACTCGGATGGTTATAAAATTATTCCATGGAATTGGAACTAAAATAAGATCATTCTTCCTTCTTGCCGTGGTTCCCAAATCTTCAGTCATATCCATGTCTCCATTATTCGGAACTTGCCAATCGAAATAATACAAAAGTTGGGCAACACAAAGTTCAATACTTGAAACAGCGAAATACAAGCCTGGACATATCCTCCTCCCAGCACCAAAAGGTATGAACTCAAAATTGGAACCTTTGTAATCAATGGAACATTCTAGAAATCTTTCCGGACGGAAACTCTCAGCGTCGTCTTCTTCGCCACCCCAATACTTAGGATCTCTTCCGATGGCCCAAGCATTCACTATCACTTTGCTTCCTGCGGATATTGTGTACCCGTTGATCTCACAGGTCTCTCTACATTCTCTTGGTAGGAGTAGAGGTAACGGAGGGTGTAATCTCAGTGTCTCTTTGATAACCGCTTTAAGATAAGTTAATTCTTCAAGAGAACTACTACTACTCCATGATTCTTTGATGCCAATAGCTTTTCTAACTTCTTCTTGAGCTCTTGCCATTGCTTTTGGATTCTTCACTAACTCCGAAATTGCCCACTCTATCACTGCAGGTGATGTTTCAACTCCGGCACCAAACATATCCTGAGTCATGTAATATAACTAGTTGTTAAAGTCTTAGAGTAATGGTGTATATGCACTATTTTTATCTACATCGTTTATTTTTTTTTTAAATTATATAAATATAAAAAATGTATGAAAACATAAAAATAAGTTTTATACAAAAATGTAAAAAAATACAAAAACAAAAAAATACTAGAAAGGATTAATAAAATTTATTATTTTTGTCCAACAGTTAAACAATAATATCTTTAAAAGTGTGGACTGAAAATATGTTGTTAGATTGTTATATTAAAAAAATTAAATTAATGAGTGAAAATACTCAAAAAAAAAAATTTAAATAAAAAATCTTGGAAGCCTAATTAGGCATCCAATATTGTGGCCAACATTCAAAGAAAAAGAGAGCCACTCAAATAAAGATATTAAAAACGTATTTTTTTAAAAATATTTTTTATTAATTAAAATTTAATACATATAATCGATTAAAATGTGTTATTTTTGTTAAAATTAGATCAGACAAATTGATTTGGCCAAAAATTCAATAAACCAAACTTTGAACCAATCTAAATTAATATTATTTTTTATAGAGACAATAACCCTATTATAAAAAATGATTAAAATATTCTTTATATATATATATATATATATATATATATATATTTAATTTTAAAAATCCTAAATCCTAACCCTATAACGATACAGAGAAAAAAGAAAAGGATTAGAATTTAGAGTTCTCAATATATATATATATATATATATATATATATATATATATATATATATATATATATATAAATATAATAAGAGTATTTTAGTCATTTTTATAATAGGGATATTATAATTATTTTTTATAAAAAAATATTAATTTAGACCGGTTCAAGATATAGTTTACCGATTTTTTGGCAAATCAATTTATCTGATCTAATTTTGATAAAAATAACATGATTTAATCAGTTATATGTATTGAATTTTAATTACTTAAAAACATCTTTAAAAAAAGACGTTTTAAACGTTTTTATCTGAGTGACTCCAAAAAAAAATCTAAAACTCTTAAAAATAAAAATATTCAAAATTTAATTAAAAAAATTTAAAATTCAAACTCAATAAAAAATTATTTTTAACATATTTTATATTATAGTTATTTAACAATTTACTATAATATTAGTTTAAATTAGCTATTATAGTATTAATTCTCTAACGCTGCGTATGGTTTTAGAAATAGGACACTGAGACATAAACACAAAATTGTGTTTAACAGATGAGATATGGACAGAGACAATGTGTCCAAAAATATTGAATTAGTGTATTTTGTGTTCATCCTGACAGAAATGATACGAAGACACTAACAAGAAATACAACTTATTTTTTATTTTTTCTTTCATTATTCTTATTAATTTTTCATAATTACATTTATTATTATATTTTTTGTCTCAAAATTTTTTAATAAAAAAATGAGAATAAATTGAATTTTCATAATTCATTCTAATTTATCACCAAATAGAATACAAAAACACAGAATTTTGTATCTCTATCCTTTGTGTCTTGTTCTCAATATCTTATTTTATAACAGAAAGAAATGCAGCCTAACATTACACTTATATTAAAAATAGTGAAATATCATTTTTGGTTCTTATATATTCATGCACGAATGTCATAAATACTACGATGGAGATGATGAGTCACAAATCCTAACATCTAAAGGTGACAAATGGAGAAGTTCGCTCCACCCCGCTAAAAGCCTGCCATCTGACTAAATGGTGGACTAAATTCGTTAAATTTTTTTTAACTATTAAATATTAAACAATATATATAATTTCACAACCATTTCAATAAATTTATAATTTTTAAAAATATAAAAAAAATTATAATTTTTAAATTCACAACTATTAAAGTCTTTATAATTATAAATATGTAATAAACATAATTATAAACCAAATTTTTTGAAATAAAATATAAAACTAACATTGTCCAAAACAAAACAAACATTATCCAAAACATATAATTAAACATCTTCAAGTTTATAATCAATCAAACATAAAACATAATCCAAAATATAACTTAGAACATCTTCAATTATCTTTTCATCCTCTTGTAGATCAGTAACATCATAGAAATTTGTAAAAAATTGGTCCTAACAACAAAAAAAAAACGCCAAATCTGGCGGTAAAGCTTGTCCCGCTCCACCAAAACCCACAAATTAGGTAGTGTGGGCTAGGCGGGCTTTTTAAGTTTGGCGGTCTCAAATTTCCAGCTCAACCTGCTTTTTTGACAGGTTATGCTGGCCGGCGCGGCAGGTTTCGACCCATTTGTCACCCCTACTAACATCCAATAAAAAGAAATAAAATGAAAATAGTTCTATTAGAGAACCAATTATGGATGAAACCAACTTTAGCTAATTAGTTAAAAAATATGTCTGTTATATAAAAAAAGAAAAAGTCTAGGGCCAACAACTTTTTCAAATTCTGACCAGTATGTAACTAGCAAGGAAAAGTGAGCCATTCGATGAAATCTTACACCAATTTTAAACCATTAAAATTATCATTTATGGCTATTTGATGGCTACAAATCACAAAAGTTGCTCCCCCTAGCATTTCTCATAAAAAATATTATATTATCCTAATTTTTTGAACTTTAAAATAAAAAATAAAAAATAGTATACTTAATTGGCTTATAGTATAGTTAGTTTGCTAGACTTTTGGAAATGAAAAATCATAAAAGAAAAAAATATATATACTTACAAAAATAATAGCTTTGACATTGTTCATTGTCAAAGGAGACTCAAAGGCAAAGGCGCCAGGATCTTCAACAAGATTTAGGAGAATAGAAAGAAGATCTTCTACTTTAGATTCATCACTACCACCATTTCTCTTATTTCTTACTTTATCCCTGATGATGTTTTCAATAATCATATCAAATTCTTTATGTAATTTTTCCGCTTCATACTGAACTCCACTTATGAGATGGAGCCATGTGTAAGATGGAAAAAGATCAAATATAACGAATAAACGTTCGGCAATCTTCCCAAGATTTTTCATCAATAAAATGAACTCTTGTTCGTCCTTGCACTTTTCGCCAAAAGTTGCCCTAGAAGTGATTGCACTTGTCATGGACACAGCTTTCTTACTAAGATTAACACAAGATCCAGTGAATTAGCAAAAGCCCATGTTATCAAATTCATTACCTCTTCTTCTCTTATTGATTTGAATGAACGGACACGTTTATGACTAAGAAGTTCCATTGAGGATATTTTTCTTAGTTGTTTCCAATAGTTGCCGTATCGCGCCGTGGCTATGTCTGTAGAACCATAGCACAAGATATCTGCACCAAATTGTCTAGGCCGTTCGGCGAAGATAGCATCGTAGGTTTTAAATAATTGTTTGGCAATTTCTGGAGAAGAAACCACCATGATTGATGCTTCGCCGAGCTTAA
Source organism: Arachis ipaensis (assembly GCF_059453495.1). NCBI lineage: Eukaryota > Viridiplantae > Streptophyta > Magnoliopsida > Fabales > Fabaceae > Arachis > Arachis ipaensis. The sequence goes on from NC_142442.1 coordinate 18,246,897, forward strand.
GGTGCATGAGAGGACCATGCTTTCGTGCTAAGTCTCTCATGCGATGATGGGTTAAAGATCTTCCAAAGAAATGGTGTATGCTACCGATTAGAGGTAGTGTCCATGGCCCGGGAGGAGGGCTTGGTGTTGTTTTCTTCGCTACCAATTTGAAAACTTGTGATATGAAAAGGATGAAGCTTATTATTAATGAAAATAAAATAAAGAAGGGTAAAGAAGAGATTAAGGATGAGGAGTGATGATGTTCCATGAGGAAATTAAATGTGTTGAGAAAGAGAGTTAGTGCTTCTATATTTATAGAGTACGAAACGGATGCATGAATAAATATGATTTGTAAAAGGAATTATAATGCTTTTTTTTATTAAGAGTTCCATTTTAATGCTATACAGTTGTGTAATAATTACAACCAACCTTATTTTTATATCCTTAATACTATCAATATAAAAAGTAGTTATTTTTGTTAATATGATGTAATTAAATTTACATATAAAACGATTTTAAATTGAGAGTATATCAAAATTAAATTCTTTTATTAAATAAAATAAAGTAAAATACTAAAATGGATCATAAAAAATTATAACGCTGAAAAATATAACCATAAAAAAAATTAAAATTAATTTATAACTATAAAAAATGAAATTTCATAAACAGAATTATCAAAATTTTAAAAATTTATCAAAAATTTTTAAATTATCTTTCTACTCTAACCTAATCATTTTCAAATTCTAATCTCACCTCATTTTCATTCTCTAACCCTAAAACAGGGAGATGTTCGTTTGGCTCGCTACACTGGCTTTGCAACTCACTCGTCGATCTCCCTGCTCCCAAAAATTCATTGGAATTGGAAGCACATGCCATATCAATATTAACCTCTTCCTTTCCCTGTTCGTTTCAGGGTTATTTACCCTTTTAAATTTTGTGTGCTTGTTCTTGGCATAACACTTACAAAACACAAACGAAACAACTGTAACGAAAAACATAGTAATAATGGCTATATCTATAATTCAACCAGACGAAAGCAAAATACCACTCAAAGAAACGTTCTTCAACTCAACATTGTGGTCAGCGCAATGGGTACAAAGTCGGTTAATTGGTTATTGCGAAGCTGCAAATCGAACAAATCAGTGTAGTTATTGACAAATTCAGAATGAAATTCGTAAAATGATTCTTCTGAAACCGCACCTGCTTCAAGTGCGTCATTAACGCAAATACATCAGCGGTGTCGGTAAATCCAATGCTATCGTTCTGGTGGCTGAGGGAGAAGACCTTTACGGAGCGGCGGAAGCGGGTGAGTTTGAGGGAGAGGGAGGGGAAGGTGGTGGTGGAGAGGGAGAGAGAGAGGGAGAGGATAGGTTTTAGGTGGGTGAGGAAGGATCTTAAACTGCGTTTGTTTTATAGAATAGGACAAGATAAGATACTAAAGATACAAAATTTGTGTGCTTTTATATCCTATTTGATGATTAATTAGAACAAATTATGAAAATATAATTTATTTTTATTTTTTTTATTCAAAAAATCTGAGACGAAAAATATAATAATAAAAAATCGGTCCTGTTATATTACCAACAGCATTTCTACCAATTTCTGCCAATTCTTATTTATAACTGTGTTTAATGGAAGTGTCTTCATGGATGTCTCTAATAAAAATATTTTTTTTATGGATGTGCTTAATAAAAATGCCTTTATAAATATATTTTTTAAATGTGCCTCTTTATATATGTGTTTAAAACATAATAATTAATTATTGTTGGTAATAAGTTGGCAGATAATATGTTGGTACCCTATACTTTTTCATAAAAAATATAATTATAAAAAATTAACAAAAATAATAAAAGAAAAAATAAAATATAAATTGTGTTTCTTGTTAATATCTCTGTGTCCTTGTCAGAATGGATACAAAATACACTAATTTAGTGTTTCTAAATATATTGTCTCTATCTCAGTGTCTTGTCTCGGTAAGGTAATGTTTGGTTAGTGGGTGTGTCTACACTATTCAGTGTACCTCTAATAAGTTGAGACACAAAATTAATATTGAGACACGAATTATTTTGACAATTTTATCCTCCATTATTTTCCTCTCCATTTCAACTTCTGTCTCTTCTCTCTTCATGGCCAACCAAACAGAATCTCTTTTTCCCTTCCTTCTTCTCCCCATTTGAACTTCTGTTTCTTCTCTCTTCATGGCCAACCAACATCCTCTTAGCTACTGTCTCACTTCCTCCTCATACTCTCTAGATTGGATCTCTGTCTTCGTCCTTCTTCCAAATTTCCAGATCTGCAACTTATGTCTCTGTTATGTCGTAAGGGAGTCTCTATCATTGATCCATCGTGCCTCCATCTTCATCTCTATTCATCTTTCTATATATTGGCCCCTTTCTGTATTTTTTTCTTAAAATAAAGTTTTATTTTTTTTGTTTTTTATTATTAATCTATGCTATTTTTTTAAAAAAATTATAGTCTGAATACTATGAACAATTTTTTTTGTTGGAATATCTCACCTTTCAATTAATTTTTTAATTTGATATTCCATTGTTTCATAGTCGCTTCAACAACTTAAAATTGACCCAAGAAATTTAAAATGAAAATCATGCCAATTAATTATTTGTTGTTTAATTAGGAAGATATGATTAAATTTGTTGTTAAAATTACTAGAATTTTTGTTATCTATATTTTTTTTATGAATAGAGATGGAAAAAAGAATTAGTGTAGCTGTTGAAAAAATATAGATAGTGATAATAGTGGTAAAGGTAGATGATGAGGGTATTATTGACTTTTTAAAGTTTAATGTGTTTTATGTATGTTCTTTGCCAAACATAAAATATGTACACATATATTGTGTGTCTATGTCTATATAATTCATGTTTCTATGTCCATATCTTATGCTATATACTAAACAAATGGAGCCTAAACAGATGCAGGTTTGGATTGAAGGGAGTGAGGTTTTAATAGTAGTGTAAAAGTGACGTCATTATTTTTAAAGATGATGTGAAATTAGAATTTGAGAGTGATTAAGTTAAAGTAGAGTAATAATTTAAGAATTTTTGATAGATTTTTAAAGTTTAGATAATTATATCTGTAAAATTTCATTTTTTATGATTATAAGTTAATTTTAATTTTTTTATGATCAGATTTGTTAGCATTATAATTTTTTATGGTCAATTTTAATACTTTATTCAATAAAATAATATTTTATGTATTTATTATTTCATACATAATGTTAACATATATTATTTTACTATATGTTGTGCACTTTAATTTATTTTATGGAATAGAATGAATACAAATGATAAAATCTTTTAGAATAAATTAAAGGTTAATTTATTATACGAAAATTTTACATGTATTAGCAAGCTAGTTTTTGCTGGCAAACTATTTATTTGAATTAAATATTTTCAACTGAAGAAATAAACTCACAATAACATCTTAGAAACTTGAAAACTTCATTAACTACTAACAAATAATGATAATTAAAAAAACTTTAGATCATGCATCCATGAGACTTGCATGACAATAATAATAATAAGAAGAGTTCTATGGTGTCGATGGAAAAAAAATCTACACCTGTAGATATAATATTATGTGGCAAGCTTCTTAAACGAACATGTTTTGGTTGGCCATAATCACAAATTCAGCTGATAGAACATTAGATAAAGGAAAAGCAGCGATTTTGCAATTGTACTGCTGTAGAAAAATTAATAAGTGTAATTAAATGCTAATTATTTTTGGGCTGTTGGGACTATTGGACAAGTTTTATTTTTTTTCTGTGTATGTGGTCATGAGTGGATTTTAGGTTTGGGTCACAATTTTTTATGCAAGTGTTGAGAAAAAAAATTTTTTGTGGGTAAAAATTAGTCAAAGATAGTATTAAAAAGAAAATGGGCTAAAAATTTTTTGGACTTATTCGGGTTAATCGATTTTTTAATTTTCAAGGAATGTGGCTAAGCTTCTGTAACTGTTGTTTTGTTATGGTGTTCTCATAAGATGGAAGGAATTGTATATTGTTAAATGGAAAAAGAAAACAAAAGGATGTAGTGCATTGTTTTGATATTTAACCTAAAAAATTAAATAAATAAATAAAGAAATATGTGACGTATGTTACTAATAAGAGAGTAAAATCATATTTAAGACAAAAAAATAATATTTTTATAATTTTTTGAATGTTATTCTTTATTAGTGTGTTGTTAGTAATTATTTATATAGCATAAATTTGCATAGTTTCAGTGAACTATAAAAATAAAGAATTTCTTTTAAACATTACGTATCTCATATTAATAATGTAAATGAAATCGTTATGAGTACATAATTTATTATAATATTTATGAAAGGCGTTCAAAAAAAATAAATACAGATATTTAACACTTTTTTTCGTTTATATTTTTATTCATCCGAATAAAGATATGAGTTTGTAATTTTTTTTCTTATTGTTCTTATTTTTATTAATGTTTTTAATATTAACAGTTACTATGTTATTGTGAACAGCAGTGGACACTCACATGAGATATGAGTGCAAGTCGTATGGGAATGTATCTTACACGTATATAAAATGGGTTTATAATGAGTTAGGATCAGATTTGAGAGAAGTTTAGCCACATTCCTTTTTAATGCTATCTTTGACTAATTTTTATCTACAAAAATTTTTTTTCTGCACACTTACATAAAAAATTGTGACCCAAACTCAAAACCCACTCATAACCACATACATAAAAAAAAAAATAAAACTTACCCAATAGTTCCCAACAGCCCAAAAATAATTAACATCTAATTACACTAATTAACTTTTTTATAATATGTAGTATAACTGCAAAATTATTGTTTCTTCTTTACCTAGTATTTTATCAGCTGAATTTATGACTATAACCAACTAAAATATATTCATCTAAAAAATTTACCACATAATATTTGTATTTTATCAGCTGAATTTATGACTATAACCAACTAAAATATATTCATCTAAAAAATTTACCACATAATATTTACAGGTGTGGATTTTTTTTTTTCATCCACACCATAAAACTTTCCTAATAATAAACCACATGGGTAGTGCTCTTTATTTATATGTCTCGTATAGTTGGATGCTTGGGTTGACTTAGAAGTTAGAATACGATACCATATGTTTCATGTTTCTTCAATATAAAATACCTACACTTTGCGTGTGTGTATATATATTATAGGTTCCTTGTGATCCCATATATATTCATGGGATATGATGCCTTCAATAGCGGTTAAAACTTAAAGTCTATGCTTTGACAAAATCAATTATTAAAATCATATTAATTTAGATTTATCTGAATTTTATTTTTTGCAAATCGTATAGATTAAATTAAATTTTGAATTTATTTTTTAAAATTAATCTAATCCAATTTAAATCGCATAATATGTTATAATATTATTATTTTATTATATTTACAATTTTATTTATAATATATTCAATCTGTTATACATTTTATATTATTTATATATTATTATTATTTAATAAATATTTTATATTTAAAATAATTTTTATTTATTTATTTTAATTAAACTATACTTTTATTTTTATTGTTATGTTATTCTTGATTTTTTAAGATATTGAGATTTATTATGTTATTATTGGTTATTTAAAATTTGATATTAAAACTTGTCATGCATATTTAATTTTTTTAATTTACAAACGTAAATCCAATTCAATCCAAACCGCTTAAAATTGGATCGGATTGGATTAGATTTTTTTTAAAATATCTAATCTAAACTGTACTGCAAGTAGAATTTATTTTTAGATCAAATGAATTTTTTTTTATTTAAAACCAATCCAAATCGCACTCCCTATTGACTTGCAATAACTAGTGAAATAAATAGGCACTACGTGCAACAAATATGATCTTAAACAACAGCCAAAAACTATTGCTATAGATCAAAAAACCATTTTCAAAACTTTAAGCAACATTTTAGTAACCATTTTTGAATTGTTCTATATGCGGTCATTATCAATAATAATAGCTAGACAACGATTTTTTATCTAAGACGATGACAATAAAAACAAAACGTTGCCCTTATTTTTCTAATAAACAACTATTTCACAGCAATTTTTAAAAAAGGTTTTTAGCGAGTTTCTATAATTATACAACAGTTTAGAATCATAATTAGATAGATAACAGTTTTACACTATTGCAATTCTATTACTAATTTAGTCTTTGTGTTACGATTTTTGACAACAATTTTTTATAGTTATATTTTTTTTATTCCCAATGATTTTTTCACGTTGGATTGAAATTAATATTTCAACTAATTTTTTTAATTTAGTATCAATAAATAACCTTAACTATTTGAATTAAATTATTAATAAAAACTCATTCTAAGGTTGATTAGAGTAGTACTAATAACGGAGATGACCGAAAATTTTTTTGCTTAACAGCACCCATGCAATATATGAAAAAGATTAAGGATTTAAAATATAAAATAATTTATTATATAATTTTTTAATTAGTGGAAATATATATATATATTGCTCTCAACTAAATTTGCATAATGTTTAATTTTTAATTCTTACTTCATTTAAATTATTTAATATTGTAGTTTTTAACTTTGTACATACAAAATTACAAAATATATAATGCAGCCTTCTAACTTCTAAACCCATTATTTCAACCTTTTTCTTTTCAAAATTAGGAGTGAGACTCGAATCTGAAATTTTTAGGGTTGTGTTTGTTTCTGAGAACATGACAGGATAAGACACTGAGAACATGATAGGACAAGATACTATAGACAGACAAAATTTTGTGTTCTTATATTCTGTTTGGTAATAAAGTAGAACAAATTATGAAAATCCAATTTATTCTCTTTTTTTTTCATTCAAAAAATTTGAGATGAAAAATATAATAATAAAAAATATAATTATGAAAAATTAACAAAATAATGAAAGAAAAAATAAAAAATAAGTTGTGTCTCTTGTTAGTGTTTCTGTGTCCTTCCTGTCAGGATGGACACAAAATACACTAATTCAATGTCTCTGGACACATTGTTTCTGTCCATGTCTCTCCTGTCAAATACGATTTTGTGTTTTTGTGTCCCTGTCTTAGTGTCCTGTCTCTGTAAACAAACGCAGCCTAGGTGAGGATAGAGAGACTATACCATTTGAACTATGGACCTGTTTGGGAAGTTTCAAAAGTAACTTTTTTAAACTTTTCACTTATAAAAAGTAATAGTATTAATGTCTGATGCAATTTTTAAAACCAAATTGCAGTTTTCTAAGAAGTTATTTAAGAGTTTATAAAGAAGTTAAAAAAAATGACTTCTCTTATAATACTACTACTTTTTATCATATTTCTATAAAATAAGCACTTTTAGAACTAAAAATCCAAACACAAAATAATTTATTTATAAGCTATTTTTAATATAGTCATTTATTGTTTAAACTATTTTTTCAAAAGAAGCTGTTTACTCAAAACGGGCCACATAGCTCGTTGGCTTATTTCAACTTTTGTTATTTGTCTTCCCACATATAAATTATATAAACAGATGAAATTCAAATTTGGAGCAGATTTTATTTTATTTACAAGGAAATTATTATTGTTTATTTGAAATTCAGCAAAATCTGTATATTTTTTCGTACCATCGCAATTTCTATATATACTTGGTTACTTTTATATTAGAAAAGATCCAAAATTCCAACACTTATAAGATGGTTAACCAAGTCAACTAAGATCATGTTGAATGATCATCAATTGAACAATTTTGCGTATCGAAATCATGTTATATACCATGTTAGAAAATAAATTTGATTAAAAAAGGTGACATTAGTCCTCTTTTCCTCTGTGAATGTCAACTATATACCTATTTAAACTTTGGCCAAATGTGTGTGTGGAGAATGAATCAACCACATGCTTTCTAGCTTCTCTACCCATTCTTTCAGCCTCTTTGGGATCTTTTATGAATTTGGCCATTGCAGAAGAAAACTCTTCTGGTATAGGATCACAAAGGAATCCTGTTTCATCATTCTTCACACTCTCCAATGGTCCACCACTATTGCATGCAATAACAGGTTTGTATGCTGCCATCGCCTCCACCGGAACAATGCCAAAATGCTCATCCTGCATCAAAGTATATTACGTATGACCAACTTTTCTTCATCCAACTTCATGAAAAAGAGTTCTTTGGTGCTCCTCAAGTAAATGAGCTTTGATCCATACACTACTTGCCACATCAGTGAATACCGGTGGCTAGGTGGACAACCACGATTTTAAATTGCAGTTGTAGTCTTTCCACAACTGCACCACCCTGCAATTGCAACCACAAACACCAACTGGCACAATGTGCATTGCATCATAATCGACAAAATAACTGCAATTGCAACAACCACAACTGCAATTTAAAACCTTGGCAATAAGGGTGACACACATTCACTAATGTGGCAAATAATGTATAGATCAAAGGAAGAAAATTTTTGGCTCAAGAAAACACCTAAATTTTTCTTTTACAATGTTTCCCAAACCTTTGGAGTGTAAATAACACACAGGCATTCCGAGAGTAGGGCATTCCTTTCAGTGGTAGAGCAAGAGGTGATGAATCTTATTCTATTAGAGACACCTTCTCTTTCAGCTAAAGCCTTAAGCTCTTCTAAGTATTCCACATTCTCCTTCAACCGTATGTCAAAGCCACCTGGAACAATTTATGACAACTGATTTTGCATTCTCATATTGCATCTAAACATGTGCTCCAACATGAAATGCATGAAATAATTATGATATGGACGGTTCAGACTTAGGACTATTGTACAATACTAGTAAGAAAAGTTTCTATTTTATGCACCTCTGGGCTATTTTCTTAGCGTGGTCTATCTTATCCTACTAGGTAGGTCGGCTACATGGATGAAGTCATGAAGCGCAGTGCTGCATAATTTTTACCCAGTTGATATTTTTTCTCTCAGCTAGATACCTGGATTAGTATCTCAAGTTTGAGTTTGAGTTACATTATTGTTACACAAACATAAGAACAGAGTAACAAGAAATGATTTAATTATATCATTAACATGTAATAAATTAATTTTCACAAGATTTGCTCATTCCTCATATTTCCAGCTCAAGATTTGAATGAATCCACTTCTTTGACTGTGTGATATTAGAAAAAAAAAATTTGTGCCATTCATTTCTAAAATACCAGGTCAAAATTATGAAAATAAATTAAGTTTCATTTTTTTTTTTTGCTGTCTATTCACTATCCAAGAGAAAAGTATATGACCTAATAGTGCATAACAATATGAAGCAACAAATCTTTAACAATACATATTAATTTCTTCTCTTAAACAATATTTAAGAACTTACAATACCTACTACTAACCAACTCATTATAAATAAAAGGTCAACAATGATGCCAGACAATATGTTGATGCCGTTTCTACATCAATTATGAAATGAATGAATTGAAACCCTATGACAAATGCTACCTAATACAGGTGATTGAGAAATTGATGCCCCATAATTTACAAAACATGATACAACTCCAAACACCATTGTGCAGAACAATAATCTCTTTACTCACAGAAACAAACTCAACACATAAGCTAACCAGCATAGAGATAAAATAATTCTAGAACCTCACACACAGCAAAGATAGTTTTCTTAACAGTCATTTATATATTGCAGATACCAATATAGCACACTCCAGTCTAAGGCATATAATCCTAAATATAGTCCCAAGGATAATGCATGTAAAATCAACCATGATATCTATGGATCTATCATCAGGAGTACAAAAGTCATATGCAAAAGATGCTCACCTGCAATAGTCAAAGAAGCTTCAGGCGAATGAAGCATAGCAAAAGCTGAAATTGCTAATTCTATGTTCTTCTTCCTTTCAAAGCGGTTAATGGAAAGAAAGTTCAGCCTGCAACAACATATACAACACAAAACTAAGACTAATATATTATATAATATGATACAAATGGCTATATAGGTTTCATTAGTCACGTATGGCAGAGATGAGGATGCTGAGATAGATGAGCGGTCAGACACGTATGGACAAAATAAAAAATGAAGATATAAGAGAGTTGGAATAGCGCCTATTGTAGAAAATATGGTAGAATCTCGTCTCAGATGGTTCGAACATGTGGGAAGAAGATTAGCAGAGCACCCTATTAGAAGGGTGGATGAGATAGAAGGTGAACAGGTGGCGAATAGAAGAGGAAGACTTAAAAAGACCATACATGAGGTGATCAAAGAAGATCTACGTGTCAACAGTCTCACTGTAGACATGTTACATTATGGGCGCAATGCGTCGTTGGATTCATGTAACCGCCCCACCTAGTGGGACGAGGCTTTGTTGTTATATGGGTTTCATTCAGAGCCAGCTCAACATTTCAACAATAAAAAAAGCAACATATATCTATAAACATGTCATTTACTTAAAGGAACTGGGTTCTTTGAACTGATCCACATTAACTGCAGGGTACAGAACAGCTGGTCGAATCCCTTTGGCATTGAGATGTATAAAAGTATTCGCGAAAGTAGAAGCAGTGAAGTTGCTGTTAACAAGTATCAAATCAGCCATTCCTGAAATTTGAAAATGTTTCATAAGATCCATAATTCAGTACATATGTGAGTAAAGAAGTTCAGAGAAACAGATCAAACAGGGACACAAGGTTCAACCAGTTGTGACTTCTTCTACATAGTCTATCGGTATCCGATACAACTTCCGGAGGAAAGTGGTATGTTGAGCCAGCAACAAGTCGGGAAAATGACAATAGAATACAATCTACCAAGGAAACAAACAAATGAATCACTATGAATATGTCAAACCTCGAAGTTTGCACACTATTCTTTGGACTTATTTGTTTCTACCTTTGCTGATCTTTTAAGTTTTAAGATGGGAATGACTACGGAGACCTGATCAGCAATTATAACATCAAACGAAGGCCACAAAAATAGCATACAGAAAGCAACAAATAGGCACCGGAGGTAAGCACACAATGCATGAAGACGGTAGAATACATGCCGGGGAAGAAAGGAACCATACACGGTAACTGGAAAGGTACCTGAAACACAATCACAAGCCAAACCATATCTCAAGGGCAACACAACAACTCTGCCATGAAAGTATAAGTAAGTTTGAGACACATAATCAGCCAGGAGCAACCCTTAGAAATAGTTTATCATAAACATGTAAAATTGTAAATTAATGATCGATATGTATGAGAATGTACCATTAAAAATACTGTTACATAGATTGAAACTGCTTTATGCATCATTTCAAGCAGGAACCTTGGGTTAGAAAATAATTTACTTTGAAGGATAATGCAATAAACCAGGACTAGCTACGAAGTTCCCAATCCCGTGTTTGTTTGTGTGTGTGAGAGAGAGAATCACCAGAAATAGTTTCCTCAAAGCATCGATTTTTATCATGGTGTGCAGCAAAAATATGAACTTTATGGCCATGGGATGCAAGCTCAACAGCTGCATCCACAATCAATCTTTCAGCTCCACCTACCAAAATAAGATTATAGAAGAATCGAAGTCCAATCAATTACAAGTATTCACCATAAAACCAAATCAAATAAAAGGAACTTAAGCCATGAAATTGTTGATCATAAATAGAATTATTAGCGTTTGGAGGATAATGGGGCTAAATACCTATGCCGAGATCAGGGTGAATAATAGCGATGTTGAGCTCTGAAGTTGCTTTACCCTTTGCCATGGTGGTGAATTAGATCAGAACTTTGCGATAAGAGAAACAAATTCCAGCAATGGTTGGGATTTCTGGCGAACGGAGAACGAAAGGGTTGTTTCGCCGTTGAAGTGTTGCTGGACCAGCAGCTAGAGGAGGAGAACGGTGCGTCGGAGACTCTGAAGCATAGTTATCAAAATCGAACCGATCAAGCTACTGAGTTACTAAATCAATTGCTGGGTCAGTGGTTCAATCAGTTGATTCAATCCTACATAAATAAAAAATATAAAATAATCAATAGAATCTATATAAACATAGACAAATAATAATACTATAAGCAGACTGAATAATTGCATTTGAATGTCAAACTTAAAAACTATAAATAGGTCTTGAACCATATGCATAATTATGGGTGTTTAGTTTGCGGTTTGTTTCGGTTTTTCAGAAAAAACCATTCAAACTAATCATACATAAATATTTGATTTAGTTTGATTCAGTATTTTTTGTGAGACCAACCGAACCAATTAAAAATGGATTAATTTGGTTCGGTTTTTCGGTTTTACAAGAAAAAAAAGTTCTGCAGAAAATCTTTATACTTAATGCCATCTTTACCGCTTTTTTCAAAACAAAACAGCAAAGAATCATAAGAAGAAAAAAAATTCAGCATAAAAAACAGTAAAGAACCAATAATTAGAGAATAAGAAATTAAATATATGTAGTCTATGCATATGTAGCATAGCTTAAGAGGGAATACAAACACCGAACAACAGGAGAGCATACCAATTTAAAGTTTCTATTCCTCTGCATAAAATATATTTTCTTGTCAATACAATAGCTGAGCCCATAAGTATGCCTTGTATGTTCTATTTCCCACAAAGTTGCAAATAAGAACATTTATCCTTTAAAATTGTGAAATTGCTCTCCTTATTTGACCTGCAGTATAGAAAGTGAGTAATTGAGGATTTGGAGACAACGTCTTGCTGAAGTTTAACTATTCGACCACGAAGTATTACGAATGCAATTATTATAGATTTAAAAAGGGAAAAATCTGAAGGGATCAAGTTCCCTTGCCTCTTTTATGTTTTGTTATGAAAAGTAGGTGGCTAATGAAGAAGAAAACCGCCAAACCTACATAGGATTTCAATATAATTCTTGCTTGAGTATAATTAGCTATGTTCTTTCAATTTATATTTTGTGGAGCAGATCATGTATAGAAGCTGATGTGCTTGTCACTTGTGTTTAGTTTATATTCTTGTTATGGTTATATTTTAGGACAAAAAGTATCTAATGTGATTTATTAAAACAGCCTGGCCCCTCTGTATCATCATGAATTCCTCACTTAATTAATAAGGAAGGTAATATTCTGATAGATCTGCATATTCAAACATGTCTTTGGAATATTTATCTTCATACCCAATGTCATTTTTACCAAACCGAAAAAAAACCCTGCAAAATTTTATGTTTTTGGTTTTTTGGATTTTCGATTTGTTAGGTTATTAGATGTTTTTTGGTTTCCATCAAATTTTGTTTGGATGGAATCGATTTTGAACATTTCTATGTATAATATTTAGAATAATCAGAAACAACGTTTATTCGAATTACCTACTAATAGCCAATGAATTATATCTCAAATGACATAATTTTTCCATACTCACTTAGAGGTTGCAGGTTCGAATCTCTCTATCTTTAGTAAAAAAGAAAAAAAAAACTTGATACGAAAAAAACTTAATCCGCATAACTTAATTCACATTTCTATGCCGTGGATGCATGCACGACACGTGTTGGAGGAAGAGTGTTGAACGGATTTTAGATTTAGGGTTTAGAGCCTTTAAAATGAAAAACGGCGGAGGAAGAAGAATAGAAGGTTTAGAATTTAATTTTATAAAAAAAAAATTGTTCGTGATTTTACGTTACCTGAAGAATATATTATTAAATATTTGAATCATCCTCAATGAACAAGTTTTTTTTTTAATTTTACGATAAATGAATATATTTATTTATATTTTATTTATTTTTGTTTGAATTTTATTTTTTTATCATTATTATTAAACTGTTATTATTATTACCGTTATGGCTATTATTATTGCAATATTATTATTATTATTATTATTATTATTATTATTATTATAATAATGTTTATGATAATGATAATAATTTATTATTTGTTTTTAATAATTTATTATTATCTTTTAATAATTTATTATTATTTTTCATGATAATAATACTGTTTAATAACTGTTATAATTATTTATTAATATTTTATTAACAAAGTATTTTTTTAAAAACAAAAAATGATGATACGGATCAGAAGATTATTATTATTATTATTATTATTATTATTATTATTAGTAATCAGGGGCGGTGCTAAGTACAAGGAAAAGGGGCAATGACCCCCTAATTTTAATTTTTTACATGTAAATTATATGTAAATTTTAGTTTAACCCCTTAAATTTTTATTTTAGTCTTATTTTATTGTATAAATATTTTTTGCTCCCCTCTAATATTTCTTCTAGCTCCGCCCTTGTTAGTAACCGTATTATTATTATTATTATTATTATTATTATTATTATTATTATTATTATTATTATTATTATTATTATTAGTGTTTTCGGTTTATCGAAGTAGTTATTATGATTAGTATAGTGTTAAATGTTTATAATAATGTCTATGATAACATTTTATGATACTGTTAGTTATGCTGTTCGTATTATTATTATTTTGTTGTTATTATTAATTATTTGAATACATTATTAATTGTTATTGTTAAAAAATTATTAGTATTAGTATTAATATTATTGTGTTAGTTATTGTTAATAGTTAAGAAGTAATATGAATAAATATTGAGTTAATAGTTAAAATCGTCTCCGAAAGATATCTTGATCTCCATTTTCATCCCCAAAAGATAAATTTAATCAAAATCGTCTTCGAAAGATTTAAAATTAATCATGTTAATCCCTCCATCCATTCTATCATTAACAGTGTTAAATTAGAGCCCCAACCCAACGATCCAACAGCTTTCCTTCTCCTCTACCCGTCTCAGCCTCCATGCCAATTCCAACAGCTGTTGCCTCTTCGTCGATGCCGTTCTTCCAGTAATGGTCTTTATTCCAACTTGGCGGTGTCCATAGAAGAGCACAGAGGAAGACCAACACAAGCAGAGCAGATCGGTGCAAGTTGCAGTGGAGAAAGAGACCACGTTCCACCAGAAGCCAGCAGTGATGATTGAGGAAGAGAATAGAGAGGAGTTAGAGGGCGCAATCACAGCGATCTCTGCATCATTGGGTGGAGGGTGTTCCGCAAAGCAGCAACTACCTATTCCCAAAATGCCAACCTCTCAATCGGATTCAAATGCTTAACATAAAACTAACTAATATTTTGATTACCAACAACACTAGTCCCTGCAGCATTCTCAGCACCACGTTTCTGCTTGTTAATGTCTTCCTTTGTGTGAGACGCATGTACCAAATCAGAAGGCACGGTGGTCTTGTAGTTCTTATGATTTTCTTTGGTTCCATCTGTGGTGGCAACCACCCTGTCACCACCCCTGGGAGACTTGGAACAAATACCCCTATATATTATATCAAAGTTTCAATCTTTGAGCAACTAGAATTTTGGGATTGAAATCCCAAAAAACAAAAAATGGGTATAAAATAGCAAGTGTATATGTTCATCTAAATCAGGAATCAATAGAGAAGAATGGTTTCAGTGTTGGTGGCGAAAAGAATAATAGAAAGGGAGGGAAGAGGAGGAGAAAAGGAATTCTGGGATTGGAACAAAGAGAAGAACTGCGGGCAAGAACCAGCAGCATCGTGGTAGAGGAACGTACAAGGACTGACGGCGACGTGGAACACCTTGCAGGGTAACGGCGTGGTGGAGCTTCAGGTAGAAGATGAAGAAGCTGTTGAATGTGGGAAGAAGGAACACTGTTTTTTGCTGGGTTTGGGTTTGGGTTGGATTGCAAGTGGGTATGATCCGGATCTGGTTTGGGTTGGGTTGTCAAGCTAACTGCCACGTCAGCAAACTTAACGTCGTTAGTGATAGAATGGACAGAGGGATTAACGATTAATTTTAAATCTTTTGAAGACAATTTTGATTAAATTTATCTTTCGGGGATGAAAATGGAGATCGGAGTATCTTTCAGAGGCGATTTTAGCTATTAACCCAATAAATATTATTTTCACTTTGCAGGCAATCAGAAATTTGTTGCTTAGAAAGCTTGATCCGTCGGATACCTTTAACGAGAGAGCTGCGTCGACACTAGGATTAACTGGGTTTCAACACATTTCGCGAGTTGGTGAAATGAGAGGCCATTCTGCATTCCTAAGTGCCTTGGTGGAACGATAGAGGCCAGAAACCCACACGTTTCACCTTCCAGTGGGCGAAGTGACAGTAACGCTAAAAGACGTGACACATATACTTGGCCTCCAGGTTAACAGGGAGCCCGTCACGGGTAGATCGGATAGCAATCACCAGCTTTTGGTGGAGAACTGCATCGCTTGTTTTGGTTGGCAGCCAGGTCCGGACGATCACGTCTTGGGTAAGGTAAATCTTGCATGAGTCCGGCGGTGCAGAGATACTAAACCGTGTGACACGCAGGAGTCTATTGAGCGGTACGTCAGGGCTCACATTTTCTGCGTAGTTGGTACAATGGTATTTCCAGATAAGTCTACCACGTCTTTGAACTCAAAGTTTTTGCCTTTACTTCGAGATTTCCACCGGATTCGACAATACAGTTGGGGAGTAGCTAGTCTGGCACATCTATACAGATCATTCTGTCGTGCATTACGGTACAACGCAATAGGCACACTATTTTGATTCCCATCTTGTGCAACCGCAACTAGAAGTGCACCTTTATATTTTTCGTACAGGTGTGTTCCATCAACCTGCACCAATGGCTTGTAATGTTTGAAAGCTACAATATACAGATAGAAGCTCCAAAAAATATGATGGAGAAATCTTACACCTTGAACCTCCTCATTCTCATGGTAAATGGGGAGCGTTTTGATTTAAACACTAGACCTTGACATCTTCGCAGTCATTGCCTTCAACCAAACTGGCAGAGTTTGGTAAGAAACTTCCTAATCACCAAAAACTTTTGCGACAGACTTCTACTTTGCCAACCAAGCCTTTCCGTAACTTACAGTATAGTTGAACCTAGATTGAACTTCTGCAATAATAGACTTCACCTTTATCGACAGGTCTGCTTTGACCAACGGCCTAATAGCATCTGCAATTGTGTCTTGAGTTCAACTTGGCATGATCTTGTGAAATCGTGCCCATTGTGCACGTGTGTTTGCCATTATATATCTTGATCTCCTAACAAGCTTTCTTTCGAATCAAGCTAGCTCGGATAAGCCAATCGCATCCTGCACCATAACCCTTGTATTTCGCATAGAATGTCTACGGCTCAGACTCATACACAGTGTAATCAACTCCTCTAGAGATAGTATAGCTTTTGATTGCAGATATCACCAACTTTTTAGAACCAAATTCTATTCTGACACTAAATCACTGATGGTTATCAGTGTCTAAGAGAAGGGGGGTTGAATCTTAGGCTCCTTTTCTGCTGAATATTACTTTTTGCTTTTTCAAAGAAACTTAGGAGATATTTTTGCTTTTGTCTTGTAACGAATTGAAAGAAACTTTAATTTTTGTCTCCTGAGTAACAAAACCAGAAGTGAAGTAGAGAAGAAGAAGTGACACACAGATGTATCCTGATTCAGGTACCTAGTCCAATGTAGCCTACATCCACTCTCCATCACAACAATGATAGAATTTCACTATCTTTCAATAGAATTACATTCACTAATTCTTCCTAGGATCTACCCAATCCTATCTGGGACAAATCTAGATTCTAACCCAATCTGAACTTGACTAGACCTCAATCTAGCTTTCAAAAGCAAAGTGCTAACCCAACTTGTAAGGGAATCCCCTCAAGATCATGACAATAAAACAAAAATACATTCAAAGGATTTTTGAGATAATTATGGCTTTTTCTCCAAGTTTAACTCTCTGTCTTTTTTCACTCATTGGATTTTTCTTACAAAATCTCACATTTTGCCTTTTACCAATGAAACACAGATAGACTAAACTAAGAAAAAAAATATTCAATGAAAACCATGAAGGAGAAGAATAAACAGCTCAAAGAGTTATAGGAACCCAAACGTGTGCTCTCACTCCTTGCTCCAATCCTTGGCCGTTCACCCCTATTATATAGGGGTGAAGCTTCCAGGGCTTGAAACCTTCCTCAGCACATGTTGGTTCTTTTCTCCCAATATACAGATGCAGCAGCGGCGTTCACAGAGGAGAGAGAGGGTAGAAGCAGTGACATGCAACTATACCTTCAATCTTCTCTTTCAACCTTTTTCTTCAAGAATCTTAAATCTGAGTCGTGGGTTCTTGCTTTGGCTCCAAGTTTGTTTATTGACCGTAGATTCCAAGCAAAGCACCATTGACTTCACCTTCTTCGTATTTTCCAGAACGGTTCTTGTGACCCAGTTGGTTTCTTCAATAATTCTTTTTGTGATTCTCCTTTTTGAAGAAATCTTCCCTCTTGTAGTCTTGAAGCATGCTTGAAATTGGTAACAACCCTTTTGTTCTTCACCGAACCCTAGTGGCAGAACTTTTCTATTCTTTCTTTCTTCTTTGTTCAAAGAGTGATGTGATAGATGAGGAAGGAGAGAGAAGAGAGAGTTTGGCTTTTCGGTGGATGAAGTGAATATAATGAATTCAATTGAAATGAAATAATGTTATGTGATGGTTCCAATGAAATGGAATTTAAATCACTTAGTTACTGTCTAAGTGAATGAATAGATTTAAATGTTGACCACCGTTAGACTTTGGTTTTATTATGGGCTTGCTTTCTATCTTTCATTATTTGACTAGAGGCTTGTTTGTTTCATCCAAGAATTATTTGTGATTGTAGTAATTATATATCCTTGAAGTGTGTATTTGGGCTTGAGCATTTGCTTCTTGGACCAATTGTTTTTTTCCCCTTTTTATTTTTGCTTTTGTTCTGATAAGAAACATTTGTAATGGAGCAAATAACCTGTGGGTCATGATTGTATGTAGGTGAGCCATATGTCATTCGTGCTTGTTTTATTTCTTCTTGGGCCAATGTGATTAATTTATTTTCTGCACACTAAACAAAATACATCACACAAACAATTAAATAATAGCCCAATAATGTTTAGTCATCATCTTAATCATAGTTTAATTCTCTAAAGTAGTCAACACTCATCATCTTCCATTGCAACGTTGCTTTCACTTACGATATGTGCACCACCATTAGTCAGAGAAGGCAAATAAAATACACACTAGTGGTAACTTGAATTAATAATCATAACATACCCATATTCGCATACTCAGAAAATTCTGGGGCATGCATGGCTTCGAGATCCAGAGTCCGCATAAAAGACGGAACACCAAAGGGTTACCAGTTAACAATCGCATCCGTTTCATTTTGCCCCGCTGGATTGCCTGCCAAGTCTCCGTCATCGTTTTCGTCATCGACTTCATAGTTGGCTTCGAACTCCTCTTCACTGTCGTTGTTATCTTCTTCCCAATTTATATCCCCGAGCTCATCAACATTGACCTCCTTGCCAACCGCATCCAGTCCCGATTGCTGTTCGAACTCAACGTACAGCTCTATCATCGGCACGTGAAATCGAGTTTGTTGATAAATATAGAACATCTGCTGCATACTTGCGTCGTCATTGATGGCCATTATTTGACACTATATCAACCCACCAAATACTTGTACATGATTTCTGTATAAAATGTTGCTCACCCTTTTCGAAATGTGACTTTGTATGTCATCACAAAGATCATTTTGCAACTCTACAAAACTCATGGTGTATGGAATAGCAAATAAAAATGGACATTCACAAACAAAAGTCACTCCTTTGTATGTGTTTGGTATAATTTCACCGTTATAATACACTCGCAAATTTGCAATATCTTCCATAACTTCAACCTCACATAACTCGACTTTTTTCACACAACTAACTGCCAAAAAAATTCACAACTATGACATATATGCAAGAAAGAAGATTAGGAGGAATAGAAGTAGAGTGAGGAACTTTGAATGAATCCTGCTTCGTATTTATAGGCAATACTTTTGTTTAAAATATTTTTTCTTCACAAAACGCAACCTACGTTTTATGCTTTCAAAAATAATTTTCTGACACTTTAAAAGCGCAACCTGTATTTTGTGGCTTTAAAAAAAATCTGACACACAAAAAACGTAAGCTACGTTTTATTTTTTCAAAAAAAAAAAATAAATCAATAAACGCAAGCTGCGTTTTGGGCCAAAAGAAAAAGATTTTTTTGAAAACTCTTAAAAAAATAAAACGCAGGTTGGGTTTGTTTAGTTTCATAAACAAAAAAAAAAAAATAAAAAACAAATGAAAAAGGTAAAATGTAGGTTGCGTTTTATATTAACACTATAAGAGTAAAATTTTTTTGTATATGTCCATTTCATTGTAGTACACAAAAATTTTTTTCATATAAAAAAAATTAACCACTTAAAAATTGGGACTTAGGTTTTGATTTGACAAAAAATTGAGGAAGAAGGAACTTTTAGAAAGTAAAGATTTGAATGATAATATGTCGACATTACTCGCACCAACAATAACATAGAATTGAAAATTAACGATATATTTTACATACTAATATTTAGTTAAAAATGTCAAATAGATATAATTTTTTATGATTATAAAATTTATTTAAATTAATCATGATCAATTTTAACAGTATATTAATTTTTTATAGTTAAAAATAACTATTAACTCTTATAAACTAAATAATTGTATATTCTCATCAGTGTCAACCATTTCATTGTACTCTTGAATTGCACAAAAATTCCAGAATGTCAAGTGTTGGTGTATAAGTAATGTCACACAATATCCATATCTGGAATTTCTTTTTTTTTTTTTTCAATCTATACCACAAAATCTCACGGTTTAAAAAATCTAAAAATTAAGATGCATCTAAGAGTTAGAATTATATTTCGTATTTTGAAAGCGACAAAAATTAGTGTTCAATTCAAGTAGAACTTTTAATTTTTGTATTTGTTCTATTTATACATCAATACTAATACGCTCCATAAAAATAAAAAATACAGTACTCTTTGAAAATTAATTTATTAATAAAAGTAAAAAAAATAAAATATTTTAAATTGTAAATTTGACATATATTATATATTATCCATCATTAACTCTCTTTCTCCTTTCTATTTATCCTAAGTCCCTAACTAACGTGAAACTGTAATGCCAACCACCATCACTAGTCAATGCTATGTTGTTGTCATCACCGCTTGTACCACCACGCCTTCATTTGTGTTTCCCCCATTTAGGTGTGACTTCTCCTAAGAAGCAAGTTATGTTCATGCAATATGTTTGTGGTGCTTTATTTTAAAAGATTTTTTTTTTATATTTTGTTTGTATTGGAGATATGAGCAACCCTAAAAGGTTGTTAACTTTTTAGAAATAAGATTCTCTAATTAATTCTATTGTATAAATAGAAGATTATGATTCTGTTGTAAAGAACAAAAAAATAACATGATAATTATTCTATTTTAATTTTTAATTTAAATCTCTTGTCAATTTCTCTCTTTTCTGTATTCTTTCGTTTCTGTTAATTTGGATGTAGAAAAAAAATAAAAAAAATAAAAAAATAAGAAAAAAGAAAATAAGAAATAAAATAAAAAAATAATTTTTTGTGTCTTATTTAAATAAAAAATAAATAAAAAAATATTTTTATTTAGATGAAAAAAATAAAAAAAAAATTATAAAGACATAAAATTACATTAATATTTTTATCTATATTATATGTAAATATTTACTAATAATAAAAAATAAATATATAATTTTATTAATATTTGTCACATTTTTTTTATTTTCATTTCATCTTTAGAGTAAAAATATTTTAATAAGTCTCATCCTATTTTTATTTC
The DNA here is from genome assembly GCF_059453495.1 of Arachis ipaensis. NCBI lineage: Eukaryota > Viridiplantae > Streptophyta > Magnoliopsida > Fabales > Fabaceae > Arachis > Arachis ipaensis. The sequence continues at coordinate 18,268,483 of NC_142442.1, forward strand.
ACTCTATTTTTTCTTCTCATTTAAATAACAAAAAATTCATTTATTTATTTATTTATTTTCAAATTTTCCCAAACAATGTGTTAATTAGGATATTACATGAAAAGCACCCATGAAACGGGGCATTTTTTGCTTGACACTTTCTTTAATGGGACCATTTCATGCCTGGCACCATGAACTGGCCGTGCCCAGCCTAGCGCCAGGAAAATGACCACGTTAAAAAAAAATAATAATAAAATGTGAGTGATGTTAGTTTACAGAAATTAATTTGGTTATGGATAAAAGATTAGTGATAAACTTATATAAGGATGTATGGTGTGTTGTCCACAAATGTAGATCTGCATTGATCAGAGACCTGCAAAACGCAGGTAACATTTGTAGGTATTGGATTAAAAAAAATGCAGGCCCTGCAAAATGCAAGCTGCGATTGGTGAGAGAAGGAACCAGCAAGCGAAACGTGTCCTACATGCCGACAGGTCCAGGTGTTGACCAACTTGGAACTGCACAAAAACGCAGGACAGAGCCAAATGCAGGTTGCGTTTTGCAGGCTCCCTAGCTGCATGCGCGCCATGTATTCTCGAAAAGTGTTCAGTTTAGTCCTTATAAGCGAAAAACGCATATTGGAAGGGAAGCAAAATTAAAAAATAGTTACTGAAGCAAAGTGAGAATTGAGAAATAGTTGAAGGAGAGTGAGGAAGTAGTTAACTATGAAAGAGCTTGCTGAAGAAGAATAACTGTACGGTATAGGGGAAAAAAATGGTGCGTGACTATACCAAACCAGAAGATCATATTATTGTGTATTTGGATCATCCTCAATTTGTAAGTAATTTTTTTAATATTTAACAATAAATATATAGATTTATTCAAATTTTATTTATTTGTGTTGTAATTAGTAGTATTGGGATTATTAATATTATTATAACTAATATTATGTTGTTATTTATTTTTCATTACAGTTTAATTTTTTAATACTGTTATTATATTATTATTGTTATTAATAGGCAAATTAATCTCTGTTTTGTTAGTGACGTTGTTGTTGTTATTGTTGTTGTTGTTACGAAAAAAAACTTTTAACACATCACAAAACACAGGCTACGTTTGGGTTAAAACAAATAAAATTTTTGTTTGAAAAGTCTGCAAAAAGTAAAACGCAATTCACATTTGTTCTCTTTTTGAAAAAAAATAAAAAATAAAAACAGGCCAAAAGTAAAACATATCTTATGTTTTACACCTAACACTATAGTAAGGAAAAAATTTTTCATGCATCCAAATTTTTCACTAAATTTTCATCTAACGGCTCTCAGATATCAACTTAATGTGAAGTCGCTTGAGTTTTCACTGATTTTTAAATATTCACATTTTTTGCAAGGTGCGTATAAATATAAAAATAGTCTAATCAATTAAAATTAATATTATAGTAACTCCAAACATATTCATTATTTACCACTTAGTAATGGATCCATGGACTAACTTCGATCGCAACAAGTTAAATATTAACGGACTAGACCAAATCCACTGGTGTGTAAGATAAATGGATTGTTCTACTGCTTTACTTTGTGAATCATTCCTTCTGTTTTTTTTTTTTTTTTTCACTTTTTATGGATTGAACCATGAATTAAAAAAGTTCACTAAAAATACAAAAAAAAAAAAATTGCAAAATCAGACTTTCACGAGTTACACTGATAACATCTTTCCACGGTCCTACTCATTTTGGACTTTCATGATCATGAACAAGAGCTGAATTCTCGAAGGCTACATTTAGAAAGAAGACATAAATTAAAAATAGAAATTGAATTAAATTTTCGTATTATATTTAGTATAAAATATATTAGACAGAATTATATCTTAATATTATATTTAATTTAAAATAAATATAAAAACTAAAAAATAAATTTAAAGTTTAAAAATTAAATAAAATATTTTTAAAAATATTAAAATTAAAATTTTATATTCTATAATATTTAATCATTAAACATAATATTTAATTTTAATTTTTCAGTCAAAATCTTAAAAGTCAAACATAGCTGAATAAAACAAAGTCGTACCCCATACACAAAAACGTACATAAATTTAATCATCATAAATAATGTATTTATATATATCAAGGTTCTTAAAATCGGACCGGACCGGTCGGTCTGACCGGTTTAACTGTGAACCGATAGTTTTTACGGTTTGGTTCAACACCAAAAACCGGCAGAATCAAAATCATTTCTAAACCGTTGAACCGGTCGAAAATCGGTCGATCGAACCGAACCGGAACCCGGCCGGTTTTCTTATTTTGCCCAAAAATGCCAACGCAGGCGTTTAGCATTCAATCGAACACCCCAGCCCTACCAACCCTAACTCCCTCTAATTCTCCAACAGCGCAGCACACTCCCTCTCTCGTCCCTCCCATCACCCTCGAGCTGGCGGTTCCTCTCAACACCGGCGAGCTCAATCCCTCCCTTTCGTTCAGCCGCCGAACTGCTCCTGACGCTGTCGCCGGTTGGAGCTTCGAAGCTCACTCGGTCCCTCACTCAGCTAACGTCTCAGACTCTCAGCAGTGGAAGCACAGTCGCCGGGCTTGCCTCCTGCCTCTGTCGCGTAGCTCTGTTCCTCCGTCGCAAACTTTGCTCCTCCGTCGCAAGCTCTGTTCCTGCCTCCGTCGCCAGTTCTGTTCATGCCTCCGTCGCCAGCTCTGTTCTTCTAGGTATTTTACTATTTTTTTCACTGATTGTTCGGTCTTCTTCTTGGTTTGAACTTTGAAGTTCTGAAATTGTTGTTCTTTGGTCTTCTTCTTCGGTCTTCTTCTTCGATTTTTGTCCATTTTTAGTGTGACTGTTTTCAATTTTTGGTCTTCTTCTTCTTTACTGATGGCTCGTTCCCTCTGTTAGTTTGTTACTCTGTTTTAGTGTGACTGTTTTCTAATTGCTCAATGGCTCGATTGCTCTGTTAGTTTACTGATGGCTCTGTTAGTTTGTTATCTGGCTTATACTAGTTGCTGATGGCTCCTAATTTTTTTGCTGGCCTCTCGTAGACTGTATGGTTCTGATTCAGTGATTCCAGAACGCCTAATGTTGATGTTTTTGTGTTTTGCTGCTTTGTATTTGTTAATTTGTTGAATGGCTGAATGCTTTGTATTTGATAATTTGTTAGAATGTATGGTTCTGAATTCTGATTCAGTACGCCTAATGTTAATGAATACTTGTATTTGAATTCTGATTCATGATTCCAGAACGCCTAATTTGTTAGAATGTTGATGAATACTTGTATTTGAATGGCTGAAATTCTGCTTTGTATTTGAATACTTGAATGGCTGAATGCTGTAGGCTGTAGGCAGAAATCCCTTGTGTTGAATGGCTGAATGCCTGAGGCAGATATGGTCTTGTGTTGTGGTTAAGAATATGCTGTTAATTTCCATTGTGTTTGGCTCCTGCTTTAGGTTAAGAACATGGTTGATTTTCATTGTTAATGTTTGTTGCTGTTTTGTAGTTGCTGTTTTGTAATTGCTGGTTGCAGGTTTAGTGTGATTATTGGTTAATGTTTTGTAATGTTTGGTGCTGAAGGCTGATTGTTGAGTTCAGATATAGTTGTTTATTTTGACTTGGGTAAAGAGACTTATGGTCATTTATAGTTGCTGGTTTTGCTGGTTTTGGAATGTTGAATGCTGGTTTTGCTGAAATATTTTGGCCACTAGAGCTTCTTTGATCAACTTCTGCTGAGAATATGCTATACACAGGTCTAGGATCACTTGATCAGAGAATCTTGACTCCCCACGAACGTAAGATAATTGGTGAAGGTCTCTCCCATGCCATAAGATTCTATCACACCTTGAGAAAAAAGCATGCATTATTTTGATTGTTTTGTATTTCCATTAACCACTTCTCTGATTGTTTTGTATTTCCAATAACCACTTCTCTGATCTTTATGTTGACATTTAATATTTGATATTTTTTATATTATTTAACTTGAGTTTGTATATTAATAAGAGTATATGAATTTGATTGATGACATTTAAGGTAGTTTTTTAAATTTGAAAATTATTTTAATATTTATATTAGGGTAAAAAACCTTAATAAGCCAAGTCAAGAATCATGTAACGTAAATACGCCAAAGCAAAAATCGTTTCAGCAATAAGCCAAATCATATTTTTATATAATTCGAACCATGCTGGTTCGAATTCCATTTCTACATAATTCGAACCAGCTTGGTTCGAATTATACACAAATACATGTATACACGTAATTCGAACCAGCTTGGTTCGAATTACACACAAACACAGGCACACACTAATTCGAACCAGCTTGGTTCGAATTACACACAGTAATTCATGGTATAATTCGAATTATGCTGTTAAAAAATTAATAATTTATTTAAAAAAATTTATTAAAAAAATTAATAATTTAAAAAATAAAAAATATATATTTTTATTTCATACGTTAAAAAAAGCTAACAAAATATTTAATTACGAGACTTCTTTAAAATATTAATGAGCTATCAATTCGAATTCCATACAATACTTTTCTGTCCATTTTTAATAGTTCATGAATATTTTTTAATAAAATTTTTTAATAAATTTTTTTAAATTATAGTACAAAAAATATTTTATCCTATGCAAAACAATTTAAAAAAAATGGCTTAAAAAATGTTAGGAGTACTATAAAAATTTGTAATGTTATAATAACTTAGGTAAATACATGCATGTACTCAAATTTTAAATAAAATACTCTACATAGTCAATAATAATTTAGAAATGAAAGAAAATATTTTATTCCATACAAAATAATTAAAAAATATATTTTATTCTATACAAAATAATTTTAAAAAATGGCTTAAAAGATGTTATGGGTACTATAAAAGTTTGTAATATTCTAGTGATTTAGGTAAATACATGATAAAAATAATTTTTCTTTAATTTCTAAATTATTAGTGACTATGTGGAGTATTTCTTTAATGTCTTAAGTCATTGGGACATTACAAATTTTTATAGTACTTCTAACATCTTTTAAGCCATTTTTTAAATTATTTTGCATAGAATAAAATATTTTTTTATGATATAATTTAAATAAATTTATTAAAAAATATTCATGATAATTTTTTAATAAAATTATTTAAATTATATGGTGAGATATTACATGATTCGAATTACGCATAGGGAAGTTCGAATTACTCTGATTCAAATGATATGGTGAGCAATTCGAATTCTATAGAATACTCTTCTGCCCATTCTTGATAGCTCATGAATATTTTTTAATAAATTTATTTAAATTATACCACAAAAAAATATTTTATTCTATGCAAAATAATTTAAAAAATGGCTTAAAAGATGTTAGAAGTACTATAAAAATTTGTAATGTCCTAATGACTTAGGACATTAAAGAAATACTCCACATAGTCACTAATAATTTAGAAATTAAAGAAAAAATATTTTTATCATGTATTTACCTAAATCACTAGAATATTACAAACTTTTATAGTACTCATAACATCTTTTAAGCCATTTTTTAAAATTATTTTGTATAGAATAAAATATATTTTTTAATTATTTTGTATGGAATAAAATATTTCCTTTCATTTCTAAATTATTATTGACTATGTAGAGTATTTTATTTAAAATTTGAGTACATGCATGTATTTACCTAAGTTATTATAACATTATAAATTTTTACAGTACTCCTAACATTTTTTAAGCCATTTTTTTAAAATTGTTTTGCATAGAATAAAATATTTTTTGTACTATAATTTAAAAAAATTTATTAAAAAATATTTATGAACTATTAAAAATGGACAGAAAAGTATTGTATGGAATTCGAATTGATAGCTCATTAATATTTTAAAGAAGTCTCGTAATTAAATATTTTGTTAGCTTTTTTTAACGTATGAAATAAAAATATATATTTTTTTAATTTTTAAATTATTAATTTTTTTAATAAATTTTTTTAAATAAATTATTAATTTTTTAACATCATAATTCGAATTATACAATGAATTACTGTGTGTAATTCGAACCAAGCTGGTTCGAATTAGTGTGTGCGTGTGTTTATGTGTAATTCGAACCAAGCTGGTTCGAATTATGTGTGTGCGTGTGTGCGTGTGTAATTCGAACCAAGCTGGTTCGAATTACGTGTGTGCGTGTGTTTGTGTATAATTCGAACCAAGCTGGTTCGAATTATGTAGAAATGGAATTCGAACCAGCATGGTTCGAATTATATAAAAATATGATTTGACTTATTGCTGAAACGATTTTCGCTTTGGCGTATTTACGTTACATGATTCTTGACTTGGCTTATTAAGGTTTTTTACCCTAATATAAATATTAAAATAATTTTCAAATTTAAAAAACTACCTTAAATGTCATCAATCAAATTCATATACTCTTATTAATATACAAACTCAAGTTAAATAATATAAAAAATATCAAATATTAAATGTCAACATAAAGATTTATCAATCAGAGAAGTGGTTATTGGAAATACAAAACAATCAGAGAAGTGGTTAATGGAAATACAAAACAATCAAAATAATGCATGCTTTTTTCTCAAGGTGTGATAGAATCTTATGGCATGGGAGAGACCTTCACCAATTATCTTACGTTCGTGGGGAGTCAAGATTCTCTGATCAAGTGATCCTAGACCTGTGTATAGCATATTCTCAGCAGAAGTTGATCAAAGAAGCTCTAGTGGCCAAAATATTTCAGCAAAACCAGCATTCAACTATATTTTAGGATGTTTATTTATAATTTATTCATTATTTTATTTTAAAACGGTTTTTTCGGTTGAACCATCGATTAAACTGGTTAGACCATTAAACCATTAAACCAGTAGCTAGAGCGGTTTGATGGCCGGTCCGATTTTCCGAACCTTGATATATATACCCAATTAGTCTGGCTTATTACTAAATTTAAAGGCTCTGCAAAGAATTCAAGCATATCTTCTTCAAACAAGCAAGCTTTTAAGATAATATAAAGGTTTAATTACTTTGTTAGTTTTTATAATTTTATAAAATTTTTAATTAAATTTTTATATTTTTTTAATTGAGTTCTTACACTAATTTTTTTTTAATTAGGTCCTTTTTGATAGTAATTGGTTTCATTATATAGAAATCTAATTAAAAAAAAATTAGTACAATAACTCAAATAAAAAAAAATATAAAGAATCAATTAAAAAAATATTTGGTATAAAAACTCAACTAAAAAAATATATAAAAATTTAATTAAAAATTTTGTAAAATTATAAAAATTAATAGAGTAATTAAACCTAATATAAACTAATCAAAGTCTATTTCCAAGTAAGATTTTTAATTCCCCACCATATGAATCCCCATATGGATGAAATCGAAGTTAAATTTAAGTACATAACTGATAATAACTACCGCATTCGCAATTGAATATTTTTTTGTAGGGTTGCTTAGTGTACAGATTAAAGTTCATATAGATATACAGATTTATTTTCATTTTGTTTCACATGCATGTCGACACGTGTTGTCCTTTGTTGCAATATGCAACTGGCGCAGAGGAGGTGACGAGAGCTCATGGAAGTTGCGATAGAACCGGTTTGGTGGGGATGTAGTCAAACGGAATTTTGAACATCCCGCGTTCCGTTGGAACGAGGCTCATGACATGGGCCTTGTTTGGGGCAAAAAAGAAAACAGATAGCAAGCATGCACTTGGATCTTCGCTTTGCACGCTGAGCCATCACCGCACTTCTAGCCACATTCTCACTAAATGTTGAAAACAATTATCTCCATTATCGTATCACAATGACCCCGTTAGGTATATTTTTCTTATTTAAAAACGCATTGCACCTTTTTATCGTACATTTGACATATACTAGACTTATGTTATCCTAAGGAAGACATATATAAAAAGTATGAGTTTTTATGCAAATAGAGATAATTAGATAAATTGATTAAAATTATAATCCACATGTAGGGCTTGAAAACACCAAATTCACTGTTCTAATTTTTTTTTTGTGGTGTTTGAACGTATAATTTTATTTGGCACGAAATTATGATTAAATATTTAATGCGCAAAGAATAATTTTTCGGGATAAGTTGGCTTAATTTTTTTAAGTGATCAATTACGTTTATATTTCTTAATAGTTGACTTGCTCTTTTAGTATTAATCAATATTAAAGGTGGTCCATAATTTCTTGTTGAAGCCTGTAGTTCACAGTGCATGATATTTTTATAAAATAATGCTACCCCATGTTATTTTTTAAACAATTTCCACCGTAAACAATTATTTAGATCACTAAAAGATATAAGAATATCAGATACAAGACTTGGTTTGATCACTAATAGATCAAATGTACAAAGTCAATAATTTTATCCATGAACTACTGTTCGGTAGGTCGGGTACCGGACGGTTCGGGTTGAAACCCTGCGGACAACGTTTCGAATAATGGAGGGGCTCGTCTGGTCGTGATTCCCTGGTCCCGAATGAGCGAGGTCCCGAGTACTTCGAATGGAGAAGGGGGGTGCCACCTGCAAAGACACTCCGACGCTCTTGTCAGAATATGTGCAGGCGGTGAGGGAAAGGTGTGTCACGTACCTTGGGGGGAGAGCCAGTCTCCCCTTATATATATATGTCAGTAGTGGGCCCTTGCAGTGAGCTGGCCCACACCCTCAGAGATGTTGTCTCATGGCTGTGTGCGAACCGTACGGGACGCGTGTCCGGGTCGGGTGGAGGACGCGCCATTGGGCCGGCGAGAGATCGGGTCGGGCTGACCCGCATGAGATTTGGGCCAGGCCGTAACAGTGCCCCCGACGCGTCAGCGATGGCCGTGGGGCCATGGGTGGCGCGTGATGTCTATACTCATGCGTTGTTGCTGGGTCGGCAGATCGTGGGAGGGACGCGTCTCTTGTGCGCGTGTCCCTTGATCTGCTGTGGCATTTGTTTGCCGTTTCGGTTTCCGCGCTGGGCATTTAATGCTCATAATGACTCGAAAAATCCTGTGTGCAAAGACTATTTTGCCCCCGCTTCTTTTCGCGCTTCTTTGGGGGTGGTTTTTAAACAGTTTTCTTCCTATCCACCTCCCACTTTTATCATTTCTATCTTCTTCTCTCCCTAACATCCAAAGCTTCCTGCGTGAACCCCTTCCTGCTTCAGCTCCCAGCCCAGATTTCCTTCATCGTTCCAGGTAATTTTCTGGTTTCTTTCTTTTGATGTCCGCGCTATGCTCTGTTGTTTGTGTGATTTATCATTTGCATCTATTGCATGGCTGATTTTATTTTGTTGAGAGGTTTTTTCAGTGTTGGGATAGGTGGGTTAGGGTAGGGGTACCATTCCAGGATAGTCTTTTTTGGGTGGTTTGTGAGGTAGGCGTAGGTTTTTGGCCGTATCTGGTCATGATTGAGTTGAAAAGGTGTAGTTTTTGAGTTTTTTCGGGCTCCCGACCTCTTAGACTAACGGAGTGGTACCCCGCTGTAGGTATGCCTCGCGTTGTCTCCCGGGCTTCCGGATCCGCTGCGGCTTATGACCCGTATGCTTGGGTGACTGACGATATAAGGAGTTCGCCCAACCAGATGGGCTTGGAGGAGTTGACGGAGTTCCGGCAAGCCGGTTACCTGTGTGGGGGTACTGACGAGGAGGCCAACTATGAGTCCATTGTCCCGCTTCCTCGCGAGCGTATTTATGAGCTCAATTTTCATTCTCCTCGCGTCCCCGATTGGATCTGGTTTTACAAATCCATGTTCACACAAGTCGGTGTTCGGATCCCGTTTTCCGATTTTCAAATGGCGCTGCTGAATCGGATATCCGTCTGTCCGTCTCAACTTCATCCGAACAGCTGGGCTTCTATCCGCTGCTTCGAGATGGTCTGCGAGTATTTAGAGCTGCCGGTATCGGTGGACGTCTTTCTTTTTTATTTCAACCTTACCAACCCCTCCAAACAGGGGAAGGCGAGAAAAGGGTTTCTTTCTTTCCGTGCTGCCCAGGGTAGGAAGATTTTTAGCCTTTTTGAGGATTCCTACCATGGTTTTAAGGATAAGTATTTTAAGGTTCGTCCCGTCAAGGGTCGCCATCCCTTCTGGTTGTCGTTAGAGGGGGAGCGCCTTATCCAGACTTACTGGAGCTTTGGTGCGGGGTCGAATCCTTTTGTGAAAGTATCGTACAAGAGGTTGTCGGCTGTAGATAAGAATATAGCGAACGTTCTTCTCGCTATCTTTGAAAAGAATCCTGTGAATCCCCATCTTCTTATGGGTGAACGGGAGGCCGGCCGGAGCTATATTCGTGAGTTACCCTTTTTGTTTGTCTATGTTTCTTTATCGTTGTTATTCGTCTTTCCGGTTTGACGACTAACGTTCTTGTTCTTTATTCGCAGTGGAAATGTCTGCCACAGTGACCGGTCTCGAGAACCTGATGAAGACCTTTTTTGAGGCTAGTGATGATGAGAATGCCGAAGAAAAGGGGGCCGGCAGGTCGGAGGGTCCGTCAGGGGAAAAGGAGGGTCAGGCTTCCCCTGCCCAGGATGAGGAGACGTCGGGAAAGCAGGGCCTAGGGGGTCAAGTTTCCCCTGCCCGGGAGGAGGGACCTGCCGACGGGAAGGCGACCCTCTCCCCCCATCCAGATAGCGACGTAGAGCTTATCCATACTCCCAAAAAGCGAAAGATGTCTTCCAGCCCGGAGGGGGTCCTAACCGTAATGGAAAGGAATTTTGATGCCTCCAAGTTCATTGACTCCCAGTTGATACCCGGGACGGAAGAGCATTTTCATGCAACCGAGCTGTCCGGGCAGGCGAGGTGGATGTATCGCACCTTGCTTCGTGGGGCCGTGATAGCTCGGAAGGCTGAGTTTGAGCTATCTGGGATGGAGGCGCTTCGGAGGAAGCTTGAGTCTTCTGTTAAGGCGAATAATGACTTTAAGGCTCAAGTTGAGCTCCTCCAGGGTCAGCTGTCCGAGATGGGGGGAAAGCTTAATGCTGCCGAGGAGAAGTCGTCGTTTGTTGCGGAGAGGCTGAAGGCGTCTGATGAGACCGTGGCTCGGCTTCTGGAGCGTGAGATGACATTAGAAAATCAACTGAACGCCGCTCAGGGTCGAGTTGTCGCTTTGGAAGAGGAGCGGGAGCAGGCTATCTCGGAGGCGAAGGCCGCTAAGGCAGAGGCCGTTGATCTTAAGAAGAAGCTTAAGGTGGCCAAGGAGCAAGGGAAGAATGCCATCTTGATGACCGAAGATGCCCTGAAGGCCCAGCTGAAGATTGCTGCTCCTGATTTCGAGATCTCGTCAATTGGTGTTTTCAAGACTATCCAGGACGGGAAGATTGTCGATATGCCGAGGAAGTGAAGTCTTGTAACTTAGGATGTTTTGTAATGTATTTGTCGAACAACTTGTTGATGCTTTGTCGTTTTGTTTGCCTTGAACAATTTTACGTGTTCGTTGCGCGTTTTGACGCTTTGTAAGTTATCATCGTTTCATTGCTATGATTTCTTGCTTGTTTCATTATTTCGTCGTGTTGTCGTTTTCGTGTTACCGTTTATTTTGGGCGGGCTTATGTCTTGTGCCCGTCTTGCCATTTTCGTATTTGGTAGCAGTTCGGACCGGTTCGGTCGCGTAGTCGTTGAATTGGTTGGGGCCTATGAGCCGTCTGGCTCCCGGGGTGATCAGTCCCGGGGTGCCGTTTTAGATTTTGGTCACGAGGGACAGATATCAAGTAAGAGAGTTTAAACAAAACATTTGAACAAGTAAAAATTACTCGACAATAAGTATTTGACAAGGTAAGTAAACAAGTTGAAATAACATGTGGACGGGGCGAATACTAACTCTCTGGCTAGGCTATTTGGTCGTTGAGCCGGTGGGTCAGGAGTAGAACCTCTTTAGGTTGCTCGCGTTCCATGTTCTGGGTATTTCCTTGCCGTCTAGTTTTTCGAGTTTGTAAGCGCCCTTGCCGAGTACCTCCCTTACCCTGTAGGGGCCTTCCCAATTTGCCGCCAGCTTGCCTTCTCCTGGGGTCGGGACGCCGATGTCGTTGCGTCGTAGGACGAGGTCCCCTTCTTCGAAGTCTCGTTTGAGGACTCGTGCGTTGTAACGCAGGGCTATTCTTTGTTTCAGCGCCGTTTCTGTTAGGTGAGCCATCTCCCTTGTTTCTTCGATCAGGTCTTTCTCAACCGCTTCGCTCATGCCCGCGAGGAGTAGTCGGGGGCTTGGTTCGCCGATTTCGACCGGTATTACCGCGTCGACCCCATAGGTTAGGCGAAAGGGGGTTTCCCCCGTGGCACTTTGCTCGGTTGTCCGGTAAGACCATAAGACTGAGGGGAGTTCATCGGCCCAGTTTCCCTTCTTACTGTCTAGGCGCTTCTTTAGCCCAAGAAGGATGACTTTGTTAGCGGCCTCTACCTGCCCGTTTGTTTGGGGGTGTTCTACTGAGGAGAACTTTTGCTTTATCCCCAGGCCAGAGAGGAATTCCATGAACTTCTTGTCGGTGAACTGGGTTCCATTGTCCGAGATAACGACCTCTGGGATGCCGAAACGGGTTATCACCTGCCTCCACATGAACTTCCGGCAGTTGGAGGACGATATGGTGGCTAGTGGTTCAGCCTCTACCCATTTGGTGTAGTAGTCGATAGCTACAATGAGGTATTTGACTTGTCCTGGGCCGACCGGGAAGGGTCCCAGGAGGTCGACTCCCCATTGTGAAAAAGGACGTGTGGTCGTTAGCGAGCTTAACTCGGAGGCTGGTGCTTTGTGAAAGTTGGCGTTTTGTTGACACTTTGTGCATTTTGTGACAAATTCCTTCGAGTCCTTCATCATTGTTGGCCAGTAGTATCCTGCTCGGACGAGCTTCCTTGCTAGGGCTTTGCCCCCGATGTGATGTCCGCAGCACCCTTCGTGGACTTCTCTAAGCACGTAGTCCATTTGGTCGGGGTGCAAACACTTCAATAGGGGCTGGCTGAGTCCCTTTTTGAATAGTTGTCCTTGTATGATTGCGTATCTGGCCGCCTCCCTTCTTAGAGCTTTGGCCGCCTTCTCATCTTCGGGTAACTTGCCGAGTTCCAGGAAGGTGGTAATGGGATCTAGCCACGAGGGGCTCGCTCCCGTCAGGTGGAGGGCGACCGTTGGTTCCTTCACCATGCCCTGGATGAGCGACCGGTTACCCGATCCTGACTTTGTGCTCGCTAGTTTCGACAAAAGGTCTGCTCGTGTGTTCTTTTCTCTTGGAACGTGCTGGATAATGACCTCCTGGAACTGGCTCATTATTTGCTTAACCTTTTCCAGGTACTTTTGGAGGAGGGGGTCCCGGGCTTGGTAGCTTCCGTTTACCTGCGAGGTGACGACTTGGGAGTCGCTGCATACTTCGACCCTCGTCGCGCCGACTTCCAGAGCCAGAACTAGACCGCCTAGGAGAGCCTCATATTCAGCTTGGTTGTTTGACACTGGGAACTCGAACTTGGTCGATTGCTCATAGATGACCCCTGCTGGGCTTTCCAAGATGACCCCTGCTCCTCCGGACGTTTGGTTGGAGGCTCCGTCCACATGAAGCCTCCACCGTGTGCCCGTTTCCTCGGGAGGATTGCCCGTTACCTCCACCAAGAAGTCGGCCATTGCCTGTGCCTTGATTGCATGTCGAGGTTCATACTGTAGGTCATATTGTGAGAGCTCGATGGCCCAGGTCATCATCCTTCCAGCCAAGTCAGGTTTTTGCAGTATTTGCCGAATCGCCTGATCTGTCCTCACAACTATTCGGTGACTCTGGAAGTATTGTCTTAACCTTCGGGAGGATACTAGGAGCGCCAGCGCCAGTCTTTCCAGTTTGCTGTACCTCATCTCTGGTCCCTGGAGTGCCCTGCTCACGAAGTAGACGGGCTGTTGTGTCCTCGCTTCTTCTGTGACGAGGACCGCGGCAAGCGCTTCCTCGGTTACTGATAGATAGAGGTAGAGTGGTTCTCCGGCTCTGGGTTTCCCGAGGACTGGTGGTGCCGCCAAGATTTGCTTGAAATGGTTGAATGCTTCTTCGCACGCTGGTGTCCATTCGAACGTCATTCCCTTTCTCATTAAGTTGAAGAAAGGTATGGCCTTTGCTGCCGATGCACCGAGGAAACGGGACAAAGCTGTCAATCTCCCAGCGAGTCTTTGGACGTCTTTGATGCAGCCCGGACTTTTCATCTGAAGGATAGCCTGGCATTTTTCGGGATTGGCTTCCACTCCTCTTTGAGTGATCATGAAGCCTAGGAACTTTCCGGCCTCCATGGCGAACGCGCATTTGAGTGGATTAAGCCTCATGCCGTGCTGTCGTAGGGACGAGAAGACATTGTTAAGGTCACTCAGGAGATCGTCAGGTCGGGCGGTTTTTGCGAGTATGTCATCTACGTAGACTTCCACTGTTTTGCCCAGGAGTTCGCTGAATATCTTATTCATCAACCTTTGGTATGTGGCTCCTGCGTTTTTTAGGCCAAATGGCATGACCTTGTAACAGTAGATGCCTCCTGGCGTTATGAACGCCGTTTTTTCCTCGTCAGGTCGGTGCATCGGTATCTGATTATACCCTGAATAGGCGTCCATGAAACTCAGATATCTGTACCCTGCCGCTGCGTCAACGAGCGTGTCAATATTAGGTAGGGGGTAGCAGTCCTTGGGACAAGCCTTGTTGAGGTCAGAGTAGTCTACGCACATTCTCCACCTCCCGTTGTGTTTTTTAACCAGAACCACATTCGACAACCAAGTCGAGTAATCTAGTTCCCGGATGAATCCTGCTTCTAAGAGGCTGGCCGTTTGCTTGGCTACCTCGTCTGCCCTTTCCTGCGACATTTTCCTTCTTCTCTGGGCCACTGGTTTGGCTCCTGCCTTTACGGCCAGGTGGTGTGACATGAGCTGGGGGTCTATTCCTGGCATGTCGGCAGGCGTCCAGGCAAAGAGGTCGGCGTTAGCCCTGATCATTTCCATCAAAGGCTCCTTTATTTCGTGCGGGAGGTTCTTGTTTATGAATGTGAACTTATCGTGCTCCTCGCCGACTCTGATCTTCTCCAAGTCTCCTTCTGGCTCTGGTCTGGGTTTGTCGTCTACCCTGGCGTCCAGGTCGGCCAGGAAAACTCCTGACGCTTCCTTTGATTTTTTTCTGAGAGAAAGGCTGGCATGGTCGCAAGCGACTGCCGTTTCCAAGTCGCCCCGGAGGGATCCCACGGATCCGTCATCGGTGATGAACTTCATCACCAGTAGTTTCGTACTGATGGCTGCCCCCAGATCGTTAATGGTCTTTCTCCCCAGGATGATGTTATAGGCCGTTGAATCTCGTAATATTACAAAGTCAGCCATGATTGTCCTTCGTCTTTGCCCTTGTCCCACAGAGGTCGGGAGTGTGATGATCCCATCTGGCTTTATGAAGTGGTCTCCTAACCCTACCACACCGTGCTGGTGGGTCGTCAGGTCGGAATCTCTCAATCCCAGGGCATCGAAAACGTTTCGGAACATGATGTTTGAGTCTGCCCCCGTGTCTACCAGGATTCGTTTGACGAGGCCGGTTCCGACCCTAGCCGTAATGACCATGGGCGGACTTTCCGGCGCTTCGTCGAACCATTGGTCCTCCGGGCCGAAAGAGATAGGTGGGAGACCTTTAAGGCCTCTACTAGGTGGCGCGGAGATCGCTAAGACCTTGGCATCTTTCTTCTGCGCCGATTTCGACCTCGGGGCGGTATTCCTGGCCGTCACCACATTTACCACCGTGAGACCGTGGTCGTCACCCTCTGGCTCCTGTCGTCGTCTTATTGGTCGGGATCTGTCCTCGTTGTCGTTGTCCCGGTTGCGTCTCCTTGGTTCCCTTATAAGGTGGGAGAAGTCGGCGAGTTTGCCTTCCCTGATAGCTTGCTCGAGGGCGTCCTTTAGGTCAAAGCAGTCTTGGGTCTTGTGCCCATAACCCTTGTGGTACTCGCAGTAGAGGTTCTTGTTTCCTCCTGTCCTGTCCTTCAGTGGTCGGGGCTTCGACAGTATTCCCTTTTCTGCTATCTGTTGGTAAACTTCAGTGATCGAGGCCGTAAGGGGGGTGTAGTTGGTGAACCTCCCAACTCGGGGGAACGGTTTGGATTGTTTGCTCGGACAGCCGTCCTTGGCGTGTTCCTTCGGTCTTTCTCTGGCGTCGAAGTGCCGGGATTGGTTGTAGGCGGGCTGCCGTTTATTGGCAGCCACGACTCGGCTGACTTCCTCGTCGTTAATGTATTCTTTGGCCACGGATTAGATCTCTTGCATCGTCCAGACGGGCTTCGTGGTGAGGTGCTTCCTGAAATCCTCATTCGACAGCCCGTTTGTTAAGCACAAACTTGCCACTGAGTCCGTCAAACCGTCGATTTCCAAGCACTCGTCATTAAAACGGTCCAGGTATTTCCTGGTCGGCTCTCCGGGTCTTTGTGTCACCCCCAGAAAATTGATTGGGTGTTTGGCTTTGACAATCCTAGTTGTGAACTGAGCCAAGAAGGCGCGGCTGATGTCGGTAAATTGGGTCACCGAGCCTTGCGGGAGGTTGTTAAACCACCGTATTGCCGGGCCCGCTAAGGTGACCGGGAAAGCGCGACATCTGACCTCGTCTCCCACCCCTTCTAGGTTCATTCTGGCCTCGAAGGCCGTCAAGTGTTCTAGGGGGTCTTGTGTTCCGTCGTACTTCATGTCTGTCGGTTTGTCAAAATGTTTTGGTAATCGGACCTCGAGTACAGAGCGGTGGAAAGGGGTCGCTCCTATTATGACAGGTCCTCGGGCAGTTCTTCTCAACTCATTGTTCTCGCGATGGGGTTCCTCGTTGCCTCTGTTCGACGCGCGCCGCCTTTCGTGCCGAGCGTAGATGATGGGGTCGCGACTTCTTCTTCTGGGGCGTATCCGTTCCTCAGTGCTCTCCGACTCGCATTGGGGGCTCGGCGTGCGCCTCGAACGGCTTCTCGAACGGGAACGGGTGGGGCTCCGCTCTGGGGAGCGTTGGTCGCGCTCTCTCTCTGCTAGCCTGCGCTCTAAGTCTTGCATTCTGTGGCGTAGTTCTTGCATTATCCTGGCGTGGTTGTCACCCGTCCCCCCGAAGGGGCGTCTCTCGTGAGTCTGCGTCGCATCCCTCGTGGGCGAGCGTTGCTGCTGCCGGGATTCCGTCGCGACGGCGCCTCCCCCGAGTATGGGAGGCGCTACCTCGGAACCAGTCCCAGTCTGGACCAGTACGAAATCCATGAACGTCTTTTCCCACAGACGGCGCCAATGTTCGGTAGGTCGGGTACCGGACGGTTCGGGTTGAAACCCTGCGGACAACGTTTCGAATAATGGAGGGGCTCGTCTGGTCGTGATTCCCTGGTCCCGAATGAGCGAGGTCCCGAGTACTTCGAATGGAGAAGGGGGGTGCCACCTGCAAAGACACTCCGACGCTCTTGTCAGAATATGTGCAGGCGGTGAGGGAAAGGTGTGTCACGTACCTTGGGGGGAGAGCCAGTCTCCCCTTATATATATATGTCAGTAGTGGGCCCTTGCAGTGAGCTGGCCCACACCCTCAGAGATGTTGTCTCATGGCTGTGTGCGAACCGTACGGGACGCGTGTCCGGGTCGGGTGGAGGACGCGCCATTGGGCCGGCGAGAGATCGGGTCGGGCTGACCCGCATGAGATTTGGGCCAGGCCGTAACAACTACATATAAAAAATCCGAAATTTGACTTCAAGATATATATTATCAAATGTATGAAATTCTAAGAAATGTGTTCAGTAATCAACAGAATTCATAAGAATCATATATCCAACTCTATTGTACAAAAATTGTTCTAATAAAATATTTATTTATTATCTCCTCTTATTTCGCAAGAGGATTTTTCTTTTTGATTAGAATAATCGACCTGGTATTTTAGTATTGCAAAAATTCAATTCAAATTTCTGTCTTATAACTCAGTTAAAAATTATGATATTTCTGTCTTCTCATATTAAAATTAGTTGAGTTTAAAAAATTCAATCAGAAATAATGATATTTTTGTCTTCTCAAAATAAAATTAGTCGAGTTTAGAAAACAGACCCAACTGATGAACAAATATTTTTATAAAATTACAAATTGTTTAATTTGTTTAATGAATTTGGTCTGGTTTGTGAGAAATATTATTTGTTTAAGATATATTTCTATATATCTTTAGTAATATTTTAAAAGCAATCAAGTTTTAACAAATTATAATCAATAACTTACAATTTACTTATCATTAAGTACAGTGACGGATCCAGAAAATTTTAATAGTGGGGACAAAATTTATATAACATGATAATAATTTTTATAATAAAAATAATATGTATATATAAAAAATTAAATATTAAATTATCTATTAACTACTATATATCTATGTACAAATACATGTATTGTTTAACTTATTTTCAATGTGTATTTTATATTTTAATATATATTTTATACAAATAATTATTTTTATGTATATATAGCAGGATTATTGTTATGATTATATTTTGTTATTGTAAAATATGATTAGTCTTCAAAATATCTAATATACAAATTAAAATATTAAAATAGTAATTTAAATAATAATATATAATTTAAAATTCTATTCTTTTAGATTTTATATTTTTAAAAAATTAAGTAATTTTTCTCTTAACACTACCATCAAAATTTCTCTTTTCTTTCCATATATATTATTAAATAATTATTTAAAAATCCACTTCTTAGCACAATTAGAAGCCGACTCTTATTGATATTCATAGTTAAAAAAAGTTCTTTCAATTAATATAGTTGCTACGCAAAAATTAAAGCTAATTTGAAAAGAAGATAAATAATATTCTTTTGAGTTGATTTTTAAAAAAGAACACTAATTTCGTTTAAATATGAGAATTGATCATTCTAACGAATATCTAATATAAAATTTTTAAATTGACGATTAAGTACCAAAAGTTGAGTAAAAAGTTATTGTGGGATCAAATTTAATAATCTAATGGGGAAATAAATATTATTATCATATACTATTAAAAAAAATTTCAAATTGTAGTGGGGCGCTTGCCCCCACACCATTGAACTTAGAACCGTCGCTGATTAAGTAAGTATATAAAATTCTAGTCTTTTTCTATAATAAAGATTTTTTAATTTTATTTTAATATTGATCTCAATATTTTTTATTTTAAAACTAATTAATTAGTTTATATTTATAATATCGTATATACTATATATATTTATTGACAAATAATATTAATAAATATCATAGAATTATAAAAAAATCATACTATAATTGATACAAATATTTGATATGTTTTTATTTATACATATTTACTTATATTTATATTAATAATTATGAATAACAAAAAATAAAATTAATTTAAATATATCTGAGTATAAAATTAAAATAATATCAAAAAGAATTAATTTACGTTTTTATCATATAGTTAATAATTAGCATTTACAATAAGAAGGAATAACATAGCTTATAGCTTAGCACTAAGGAAAGCATGTAGAATAAAGAAGACCCAAGTTCGAATGACATCTTCATTAATTTTGGAGTTTTCTCCCGAACGTATCAGTTGAACCAATTTTAACCAATTCTAAAAAGTTTTCACCTGCTTTGACCGGTTCTAACCGACTTTGACCGATTCTGTTCCGTAAACTGTTCCAAGATTGGACCGGACCAGTTGGGAGTCCGGTCCACTGGCTTCTGCAGTCGAATAGGCCGGTCCGGACCGATTCTTACAACTATGCCACATCATTTAACCTTTCTTGCCTTCCACCAAAAGCCAAATAGTCTCTTTTCTCCCGGCTCTCCTTCTCTTCGGTCACGTCATTCAACAATGAAGAAAGAAGAAAACGGAAGGTGCAGAAGCTATGGTGGATTGCAGAACAAAAGGCGTGTTCCCGCATCTATGCAAGAAGAAAGGGCTAATACCAAGAGGCTAGTCACACTACGGTCAGAGCACATCAAAAACTATTTTTCCTCATTTGTGCTGCACCCAGGATCTAAGAAGAAATCTGCCAAGTCTCAAGTACAAATCAAGCAATGATGAAAAAATCAAAGTCAAATCCGGACAGTAGAAAATCCACGGTCCAAATCCAAACTTCGGGCGAAAGCAAAACTCTACGGGCTAGATTATCGAAACTTAAAGAAAAATGATGAGAGAGAATGGGTAAGATGCATGCAACAGATTTGGATCTCTCTCTCCTTACTGACGAAGCCGCTGTAGCTCTGATGCAGGAGAAGAAGATAGTATGGGTTTTGAACTTGCTTCAACCTTGGAAGCTCCACTCTTCTATAATAAGGGTGAATGACCAACGGTTGAAGGCAAGAGAGTAAGAACAAAACATAGAATTCAGTTCTCATCGTTGCCTTAGCTATTTGAGTTCTTCTCTTTGATGGTTTTCATTAAGTATTTCTTTTTCTCATTTTGGCCTGTCTGAGTCTCATCGGAAAAGGCAAACATGGTGAGGTTTGTGAGAAACTGCCAATGAGAGGTAAATGGTAGTGAGTTACACTTGGAGAAAAAGCTGTAAGACGTTTCAGATTTTCTTTGTACATCTTTCTATTTTGTTTCATGATCTTGTGGGGATTCTCTTGCAAGTTGGGTTAGCACTTGGCTGTTGAAAGCTATGATGAGTCCTAGTCAAATTCAAATTTGGTCAGAATTTGGATTTGTCTCAGATAGAATTGGGTAGATCCTATTTAAAACATTGGTGTATGTAATTCAGCGAAAAAGTTAGTCAAATCCCATCAAATTTGTGATGGAGACTGGATGTAGGCTATATTGCATTTAGTAGTTGAACCAGGATATATCTGGGTGTTACTTATACTGCTCTACTCCATTTCTGTTTCTGTCGCTCAGGAGACAAAAAGAAAGTGTCTCTCAATGCAACACGAGACAAAAGTAAAAAATATCTCCTAACTTCCTTTGAAAATGCAACAAGTAAGATTTAGAAGAAAGGGAGGCTAACATACAGCCCCCGCTTCTCTTAAGCACTGAGAGCCAGCAAAGTTTAATTTTAGAGTAAACTACCATTTCTACCCACGAAAGTTTTAAACGCTAACAAATCTACCCACAAAAAAAAAAAAAGAAAATTACCATTTGTACAAACATGAGTTCCATATAACAAAATTATCCAAACGTTGAAAAATTATTTTAAAACCCCAAATTACCCCTTTCCTAACCCTAATCTCAACCCCCTTCTTCCAAATCTCATCCATTCCTTTATTCTTTTCAGAAATTTCATCACCTCCTTCATCAACACCACCACCATCTCCACCGCCACCAACTGTCAACCTCACTTTTCTCTTTCTCCACAGCCATAAACAATGATAGTGATGATCCTTTGCTTCATTCCTGCAACTGCTCCTCTTCTCTACGCCTTGCGTTCTTCTCCTCTTCTATCACAAACATGCCGCCACTCATTCCTCTTCTCAACCACCTCCACTTCGATGACCACCACTCTTTTACTATCTCCTACCTCTTTTCAAAGTCCACGGTTTCTCACTCTCCCAAATCACCACCATCATGTGCAAGATTCCTGTGTTACTCACATGCAACCCCACCAAAGTGATCTTACCAAAGTTTCAATTTTTAGCATCCAAAGGTGCTTCTCCTTCTGACATTGTATTGAAAGTAATGGAGGAAGGGTGGTGATGGTAATGACGGTAATAGTATTGATAGGATTTGGGATTGGAGTAGAAGTGATGATGAGAAGTAAAATTAAAAGTTAGAGTGGAGTTGTTGTTGTTTATGGCTGTGACAGTGGAGAAGGAGGAAGATAAGGCTGACGGTTGGTGACGGTGGCGGTGATGATGGTGTTAGTGAAGGAGGTGGTAAAATTGATGAAAAAGATAAAGAGAGGATTGAAATTTGCTGAGAGGGGTATTGAGATTAGGGTTAGGAAAAGGGTAATTTGGGATTTTTAGGTTATTTTTCAACGTTTGGATAATTTTGTTATATGGAACTCATGTTTTATGGGTACAAATGGTAATTTTGTTTTTTTGTGGGTAGATTTGTCAGCGTATAAAACTTTCGTGGATAGAAATGGTAGTTTACTCTTAATTTTAATATACTGACAATGTAAAATATTTTGTATAGTCGTTCAATTGCATTCTTACATTTACATGACTATTCATACTATTAACGTAAAACATAATTATTTTTTCTGATATGTCACTATATAATTGAATGCACATGTAAAACTATTAATCGTAAAATGCTACTATTTTATTCTTTTAGAATTAAATAAAAAGTTATTTCAGTATTGTTAATATTAAATTTGAATTCATAATTGCTAACACAATCAATGAACCTCAGTAATAATTTAGTATTTTTTAAATTAATGCTTAACAAAAATATGTTAGTGCTTTAGGAATAAACTAAAAGCTATATTAATTTTTTAAAATTCAATCTTTGAATATTGTTTTCTTATTTTCAAAAATAATTATAAGGTGTTGTAATATTTTTAAAAAGTAAAATTTAATATTTTCATAGGCATATTTTTAAAATATATTTCATGTGGCATTTTCATATTGCCTGTTTTCTGTATTATTTGTTATCATGAGAAACTACATACGATAACATTTTTTTCATCATTGGAAAAGAATCAATTTTCTCAAAACAATTACCTAATTGGATCAATTTATTATTTTTTAGGTTCTATCCCCAGCATTGAAATGGAAGTTTTGAATTTATCATCCAATTTCCTCTCTTTTATTTCCGGTTACAGTCCACTATATCAAAAAATCCTAAGCAATCAAACAACCCACGGCTAGTGATAACATTTCAGGAATGAAATAAGGCCTAACAACGACAAGCCCATTCATCACATCCCTTCAACGGGATTCTCATGCTGACCTGGTTTCCCCATCCACCGGCTTAGCTACAATGTGGAGCCTTTGTAAACCAGTTCTGCAACCTCTGCAAGCTGTTTAGAAAGGTCTGCGAGCTGCTCCCCTAACTACCAGCAGAGTTCCACGTGTCAACTTCACATCGAACAAAAGAGCATATCTTTATCTTCACATCTGTACGCTATAATTTTTCTTTCTTGTAATGTGTGTTATAAATTCTCTGGACTTTCAGCAGAAACATCATATACATACATTAATTGATTAATTAATGTGTACTAGTGTTTCGAGGGTTACCTGAAACTGAAGGTCGATCTCGGATGAGATCTGCTGTTATGACCGGAGCTGTCGTGTCTGACTTGTTGAATCTGGTGGAGCTGCCGATCCTTGATCACCAGAGGGTGGTGGTACCTGCAAGAGACTCCGATGCTTAAGTTAGCACGTGCTTTAGGCAGGTTTTTTGTAGAATCAGAGTATGAATTATACCTGGGTGCTCCAGTGTATTTATAGTAGTATGGAGTGTCCTTTAAGATAAGTTAGTTATCTTATCTTTATCTTTTTAGGGGAACCGCCTTATCTTTCTAGGCTTTGCCGCCTTCAGAATGGGCTGTGTTCCTTCGTTTGGGCTTGCTTGGAACTCTGTGGCGATTTGGCCGAACTCTTTTGAGGAGAGGTCGGTCGCTCTTGTCTTCAATCAGCCCAGGTCGCACAGCTCGACCCGGGGTATGAACAGTGCCCCTGCTTGAACTCGATCTTACCCTTGAGGTCATGTCTTTAGACTTCGACCCCTTTGAGGAAGTCGTGCTCGAGCATTTTGTCTTTAGTCAATCTCCTGTATAACTCCTGCTGGGATTTCTTCAATGCGAAGCGTTTTCTTCCTTTTCTTTTTTAATTGCAGCACGCGTTGCGCTTTCTTGGGAACGTGCGAGGGTTTAAAAGCTCATTAATTCCCCTTTGCCGTTTCCTTTCCCTCTTTTGCATTTCATTTTGAATTTTAAAGCATCATTTTTCAGTTTCTTCTCTCCTTTCTCTTCGCTCTTTGTTATTTGCTGTGGTGCTTTGTTCTCTTGTTTTCACGCCCCCAAGCCTTCCATTTTCTTTTGCCTGAAAGCGATTGTTTGGCGCAGATTTCGTCGTTCTTTCGACTTTGAGTAGTTATCGTCTTCTTCTCTGTAGGTTGGTCTTTCTTCTTTTTACTTCGACAATCGTTCTTTCTGCACGCTTTCACTGTCGTGTATTTTGCAAAGTTTTGATTTTTTCTTGAGTTTGCCTTGAAAAGTTTGAGTCTTTCTGCAAAAGATTGCATCTTTGTGCCTGATTATCGTTGTGATGTGCGCCTTTCGTGTTTCTGGTAGTTTTTGCTTCCTTAGGGCTTTTTGGCTTGTCGCTGTTCCTGTCTCTTTTTATCCTTGCATGACCTCTTCTTGTACAAAGCTTTTGTTGAACTATTGGTAGAAAAAGGTTGTAGCTTTCTTGATGATTTTTTGCGTGGTCTGTGATGATGATGGCCTTTTGCTATTTGTTTGGAGCGATGCTACCAGAAAGGAATTGATCTCTTTGTATTTTTTATTTTGAGAGGTGTTACGGATGGTTTAGGACATAGATTGTCAACTTTCCTTTTCTGAATTTTTTCCTTGTTGTTGCCTCCAAAGGGTGCCCCATTGATTAATGGGCTTGACTTCAAAATTAAAAAGAAGATTGTTAACCAACAATTTATTGACCTTGCTTAGTTGGTAAACAGTGTCCAACAGATTGAAAGGTTACAAAAAGAAAAAGAACAAGAAGATGAGAGCGTTTTTGAAGAAGAAATAGTAGCTTTTGTTGGTTGTGTGATGTATTCTAAGTTGAAGGTTGAAAATAATATGCTCGCAGCTGGAACAAAAGACATGTTATATTCTATGTGTCAATTTCTTAACATTAACGAGGAAAAGGTATTCCCAAAAGAGGGAATTATTAAAAACAAGTTAAAATTTTCTAACAAGACACTAAATACAAAGATTTGCAAAAATTTTTGCGAATTGAATTCGAACTTTGCATAATTTAAGGGTTTATTGTCAATGCGATGAGAAACAAGAAATTCAGTTTGATACTAACATGCTCAGAGTAACATTTATATACCCTAAGGTTGGTGAAGATTTGTTAGAATTTCTGACTCGACAAAGGAAGTCGAAAATAAATATGACTATGTGCTTTAGGCGCATTGCAAAAGAAAAAAACAGTAGTCGACAGACAGTCAAAAAGAAAGTGTACTTGTGAAAGTTAATATAGGATTTGTTTCAATGAGTTAGCGGAGCTTTCGATCCATTCATTCACACACTCACTCATTCTAAAAATTTCTAGTCACATTGACATACGAAAACAAGAGTTACGAGTCCATATCAATATTAGGAGACTCCATTTTTCTTTTAGTCATTTTCAATTCTATTTTTTCATTTTTTTATTTAAATTCTGTCATTTTCATTCAAGCACTTGTCAATTTCTACAAATTTTAATATAAGTCTTACAATTTTTAATTCTTTATTTTTTGCATTTCGTTTTTCTTACTTGTACTTTTCATAATTATTATTTTTGTTTTTACACTTTTATTAGATATGATCTCTAAATCCTAATAGCAACCCACAAAAAAATCGTATCTACTCTTTGAATTGAGATTTTAATACAAGTTTTATCGCCATCTCCTGTTAAGCAAAATGCAAGCAAAACAATTGTAAAAGAAATTTTCACTATTATTTAATTAAATTTATTTATTATGACAAGTTATAAATAAGTAATGCACATTTTTTGTTTATGTTATATTAAAAGTGGTATTGAAAAACAAAATTATTATATATATTAAAAATTAATCACAATATATTTATATATATCTTTTGATATTTAATTACATATTTTTTAAATAATATAATAAGTTACGAAAAAATTAAATTTACCTAGTAGAATAACGAAATCTACAATAAATAAATATTTACATTTGTATATAATTTTTTTTATAAGATGCCAAATATATATTTCTATATACGATAGTCAATTGGTGCTGATTTTTGAAATATATAGCTTAATTGTATATATTATATTATGTGTATACAAAATATTATTCACTTATGTAGAACATAAATTAAAATACAAAATATAAAAAAATACGAAACAATATATATATTTTAGACACAAATAAATAATAAATTAATTTTAATATATACATAATATTTTTGATATTGTGATTACAAAAAATTATATTAATCTAAAATTATTTGTCATATCTTTGATAATATCAAAGGTGATGATCATATAAATTTTTCATAATATTTATCTATATATTTACTTAGATTTGATTCGGTAAAATTTTATTTTTTGAAAGTAGATAATTTTTAAAAAATTATAACATTCATATTTAATAAATTAAATTAAAAATAATTTTTAATAAATATAAATAGTCATAATTATGTTTAATAAAATAATTTTTAAAATTAAAAATACTGTAATAAATATAATATACGAATAAAATTAAATATTTATTAATATGTTAGACTTTTTTATTTTAATAAACATAAATAACTTTAAAAAGTTCTTTTTTGAATGTTTTCAAAAACATTCTTAATTTTTGAATATAAATTCATAATTTTTTTACCAAACATAAAATATTTACTTTTAAAACTCTTGAAAAATGTTAACGAAACTAAGGGTGTTCATGGATCGGATTGTAGCCGCAGATCTGCGGTAAATATCCGCATCTGATCCAAAAATTATGGATACGATCTGATTCGCAGACTAAATATCTGCAAGAATTGGATCGCGGATATATGTTCTACATCCGCATATTATAAGAACCGAATTTTAATTAATAAATTAATTTAAATAAAATAATAATTAAATTGTCCAAAATAGGTTAGAAATTTAGAAATGTTAATTTGAAAATTTAAATATTATATTTAGACTCAATAGATTTTTTTGAGTGAGAAAATATAATTTTCTACGAAAAATTGCGTAAAAACGCGTACCGGTAAATTAGCCGGTAGTACCGACTCAAGTCTGTCAAGTACTGTGTAAGAATAATAAAAATAGTAGAAAAGTTTAAGAAAATACTTAGAATTTAAAACCTGACACTAATCTTAAAGGTTTTGACCCAAAGTGGGGGCAAACGGACAAAAAACGCTAATGGGTTGGATCGAACCCAAGCCCAACTTATATAAATACCCTTTAATGAGCATTCAGCTTATTTCCACCCTAATTTGAAGAAAGGAGCGCTAATGTGAAGAGAGAAATAGAGATTGAGATTTCACTATTCACCCTCATCTTTATTTGCTTGTATCTTGAGTTACGGAGTTCTAATTGATGAGCCGTTTGCGGTCACGTGAAGCTCTGGTCAAGCTCTTCAATTCTGGATAAACAAGTTGGTAAGGAATTTGACTTCTCTAGCCCAGTTCTCTCTTCCCAATAAATTTGAAACTTTGGTTATGGTGAATGAGTGATTTTTGTGATTTTAGGTATTTAGGTACAATCTAGCACTTGATTGCTATCGGGTTTTGTCCCAATCAACATCGGGTAAGGTGAGTATATTCAAATCCCTTGTGATTTTGTGTATATATAAAACCCTAGGTTTGATTTGTGAAATTTTGTGTATTTGCTAGCTTAAATTGGTTGTATGAAGTATATTGGTGAATTGGTTGCTTGGAAGTGGACTTGGTGGTTGAGCTCATTGAACTTGGTTGAGGATTTTGGCATTTTGTGCATATTGAAAATCGGTTAAGATATGATTTTGGTTTTCTCTATGTAATATGTAATGTTTCTGGACACTTAGGATAGTAGACCATATGATAGGATTGAATTGATTATATGGTTGCTTGAATTGTGATCGTGTTATATGCATGTTGATGGAAATTGAATAAATGGTATGGTTGAGATATAATTGTGGTGGAATGTTAATATGATGATGATAAATGATAGATGATGATTGTAAGTATGGAATATTATTGATGAATAAAGTTGTTGAGATTTGATTGAGGAATGGGTGAATTGAATGATAAATTAGGTGTGAAAATGATAGAGAAAATAGAATGTTAAGTGATGAAATATATGGATGGGATTGTGGGTCTTGAATAGTGAGTTTTGACATGATTTAGAATGTATATAAATTTGTTTGGTTTTGAAAATTTTGGAAACTAGAGAATTTGCAAAACTTTGTTTTTACTGAATTTTGGCGGATCATAACTTGAGCCTTAAACCTTAAAATTGAGTGATCTTTATTTTAAATTAAAGATAATTTTAAGAACTTTAAAATGATATAAAGTTTGAGGAAAATAGAGTTTTGTAGAGAAGGTTATGAACGTTTGAAAATTCTGCAGCTTTAAATTTTTCTAAGTTTGCTAAGGGTCGTGTACGCGACACAGTGCACATGACGCAGGCATTCTTCATTGTCTGGGAGTCTCGCGTATGCGGGCACTGCACGCGTACACGGAAGTCCAAATTTTTATCCTTGCTACGCAAATTTTCACACGCGACGCGAGCATTCCATTTGGTTTTGGATACTCGCGTAAGCGAGCAGGGTGCCGCGTATGCGGACACCCAATTATCTATACATGCGTACGTGGGGCAGGGGTTCGTGTACTCGAAATCCATGTTTTGCTGAAAAATTATGTTCTTCACCTTTTCAAGGATTCTCTAACTTTCTAAACTTCTTTAATTACCATTTAAGATTTCTATCTAGTAAATAGGTCCTAAGACTATTAGAGGTGAGTTAGTAAATTAAATTGATGAATTTCTATTATAAGTTTACAAAACGGTGATTAAGCTTGGAAAGTTCAGTGGATGGAATAGCTTGAGTGTCTTGGTGGAGTGTTGAGGTGACAATGAATTGATAAACATGGATGATTATGATTAATTAAATGAGTATAAGCGAAATTATGCTATGAGCAGTGATCTCTGAGATTGAGTATGTGATTGTGATATGTATTGTTCTCCGTCGTAGGTGCTGTGGTAGTCTCACTGCCTATGTTCAGATGTGAAGGCTGTTGCAGTCTCCTGCTCACGTGACATGCATTGAATTGGTAAGTCGCTATGCGCCTCGGATAAGGGTTGTGGTAGTCTCCTGCTCTTCGAAGTAGCGGTGCTGGCATAGGGGCTGAGGCAGTCTCCCTCTTACGTTGAGATGTGAGGATTGAGGCAGTCTCCCTCTCACATAACCTTTTTGCCACCGGAGTGAACTCAGACACTATAACCCAAAAGAGTGTGCCGGACATTATAACTCATGGGGAACAAGATAAAGTGCTGGGCACTAGAAAGAGTGAGCAGGGAACTATAACCCTGGTCGTGGTAGAAAGGCGACATCCTGGAGATGTGTCGGGTTGGCATTTTGAACCGACAAGTGATATCACGAGCCAAATAGGATAGACATTCATCGTATGCATATTTTACATGCTTGCTTGCTTTGATTACTTGGGTTATGCCTATTTGAATAACATGTCTAAATGTTAGTTGATTTACCTGCTGTATATGTATACTATTTGTGCTTTAGTCGTTTGCATTATATGTGTTTTACTAGCGTTGAGGACGATCGGTAGGCGGTGGCGATGGGATCACACGGAGGCTAGGTTGGTGAAGGTTGTGGGATAGCGGTGACTAGTTTAGTTAGAAATCCCCTAAGTTAGAATACCCTAATTATGGTTTATATTTTATGTTTCGTTAAACTTGAATATCTGTATTGATATGAAGTTCTAGAATTGCCTTTGGCATCCCGGAACCTTATATCTTACATATTGGATACTGTTACCATACTGAGAAACCCGAGTCTCATATCATATGTTGTTGTTGTTTTTCAGATACAGGTCGTAACCCACCTCGATGAGTTGCAAATGGTGACAAAGCAGAGGATCGCTTCTATCTTTTATATTCTGTTTATTTTTTATGTAGTTTCTCTCACTCTTGTATAAGGAACTTGTTGCCTTAGTGGCATTACTTTGAGAGATAGTATGTTGCTGTTTTAAATTCTAAAAATTCTGTTGTATTTCAGTTCGAGCTAACCGACCTAAACTCCGCAGGCTGTGTTTAGTTCTCTTATATATATATATATATTACTCCTAGTGTCTTGTATCCCAGGCTCCTTTTTCTTACCTTTATACATTTAGTTATCGTGAGTGACGTTGTGTGCATTTTATTTCTATTTTTATGTCCTTGAACTATATTGATGAGTTTGGAAAACTCTTATTTAATTTTGATGATGAACAAACATTATTGAAATATTTAAATACAAAATTATTAATTTGATCTTAATTCACATTTGCTTAATTAATATTTTTGTTGTGCAGATTTTATGTTGGGCCGAAAAATGAGTTTCTAGTTTAAGCCCAATGATCAGCCTTGCTACATGTCTCTCATACCATGAGGCTGAATTATTAAATGGGCCAGAATAAATATTATTGTTGCAAGCCCAAACAAATGCTTTCTTATGTGCTCTATGCTTGATTCGAAACAAATTTTATCAGGAAAGCAAATGTTATTAATTGGGCCAGCTTTAATTTCAATACTACAAGCCCAAGTCTTATTAGTGTTGAATGGTTCCAAGCCTGGTCCGAAACTAAGAAAGCAAATAGGCTTCATGCTTTCCAATGGATTCCATTGCTTTCTAAGAATGGATTTCAAAACTTAATAAGCTAGCCTTGGAAACATGAGAGAGAACTTGACTTTGATTTGATAGGGAATCATTATGATTAATGCTATACGCTACTCAAAGCAAGGGAAGTAAAAGCAATCTATCAATATGTTTTAATTTCATTTAATTGCTTTTACTTTAACTTCACATTCTCTCTCATCTCTTTCTTCTTCTTCCTTCGGTCCTTGTCCAGGAAACTATGGACGCTATGCTCATCAACCAAAAAAAGGAAGAAGTTGCATGCATCAAGACCATCAAGCTGATGATGGCAAGAAAATATACTAAAATAAAAATGAGCTGTGACTAAGATACTCACCAAATATGGTTAGATTTGGTGAGGTTATCTTGAGTTCTTCATGCTCAAAATGGAAGGTAAAGATTCGGCCAACAAGGGAGATTCTTGAAGCATGGCTTGACTTTGATTCTGTTTAACCACCACAGGGAGTAGCTAGAGTGGCGAAGTGATGGTTAAGGCAGAGATTGAAGCAGATGAAGTCATTATCATCATGAAGCATCAAGGGCCAGAAATCCATCTTGGAGAGCAAGCCAAGGATGGAGAGCTCGGATTGATGAAGGGTGATGATCAAGAAAGGACTAGAGGTAATTGCATGTTGGGTTTTGCATGGTTATCTCTTCTCTCTCTATGTGGCCGAACCGGTTCTGTTTGTTGAAGGAGGAAGAAGTTGGTTCGATTGTTGGCTTCAATAAGTGGAGGCTTCCCTCTTCTATATTAAGGGTGAACAACCACTGTTTGGAGCAAGGAGAAAATTTGAGAGTGCAAGGCACAGTGTTCTCAGAGCTACCTGAGCTAACAGTTTTCTCTTTTCCTTCAATGTATTCTGTTTAGTATTTTCTGTTTAATTTTGTCATGTCTTGAGTCTCATGAAAAAAGGCAAACAGTGAGGTTTGTATGAAAAAAGCCATAGAGCGGAAAAAGGCAGAGAGTGCAAAATTAAAAGAAAAAGCCATAGATGTCTTAGAGTTCCTTTGTTCATCTATGTTGAGTTTCATGATTCTGTGGAAATCCCCTTGTAAGTTGGGTTAGCACTTTACAGTTTGTAATCAGGTTGATTATAGTGAAATTCCATCATGGTTGTGATGGAGACTGGATGTAGGCTGCACTGCACTTAGCAGCTGAACCAGGATATATCTGGGTGTAATCTCTCGTCTCTCCTACTCCATTTCTGTTTTCTACTGTACAGGAGCAAAAACTAAAAATGTCACGTGCAAAGTGACGAGACAAAACAAAAAGTCTCGTGACTAGGGACGAGATAAAAGAAAAAAGTCTCGTGTCCAGAGACGAGCTAAAACAAAAAAGTCTCCTCTGAATTCAGCAAGTGTTAGCAACAAAAAGGGGGCTAAGATTCAACCCCCTTCTCTTAGCCACTGAAACCATCAATTGGTATCAGAGCTTGGTCTCAAAGAGATTAAGCTTTGCAGCTTGGAGCAAAGATCCTCATGGCGGAAAATAGTGGTGCAAATATGGTGTCTTATAATCTAACTGAAGGTCAATCAAGCAACAGACCCCCTCTTTTCAATGGGAAAAATTATACCTATTGGAAGGAGAGGATGAAGATATTTGTACAAGCAGTGGATTATAGACTATGGAAAATCATCTTGGAAGGACCACAATATCCAACTGTTACAAGTGCCGAAGGAGTTGTTTCTCTCAAACCTGAAGCAAGATGGACAGAAGAAGATAGGAAGAAGGTAGAGTTAAATGCCAAGGCAATAAATCTGCTCAACTGTGCTATAAGCTTCGAAGAGTACCAACGGATATCAAGATGCTCAACGGCAAAGGAAATCTGGGACAAATTGCAAATCACCCATGAAGGAACTACCATTGTAAAGAAGACTCGGACAGATATGTTGAATAGAGAGTATGAAATGTTTACAATGAAGGAAGGAGAGTCCATTAATGAACTGTTCGAACGGTTCAATGCTATCATTGTTGGCTTAGATGCTCTAGGAATTACACATTCTGAATCTGTGCTAGTGAGAAGAGTGTTGAGATGTCTCACAAAAGAGTGGGAAACTAAAGCTTTAATTATTTCTGAGAGCAGTAGCTTAGATTCCATGACACTTGATGATTTGAGAGGAAATCTTCTTGCTTTTGAAAATACCTATTTAAAAAAAGATACAAAAAAGAAAGGAATTGCTTTTTCTTCTGTGACTAACCCTCTGGATGATGAATCCAGTGATAACTCTTCTAAAAATGAGTTTGTGTTGTTTGCAAAAAATTCAGAAAAATGGCTAAGCTCAAAAGCAAAGGCAGCAGCACAAGGAGAGTGAAGAAAGACCTCAGCAAAGTAACTTGCTACAATTACAAGGAAATGGGGCATTTCAAATCTGACTGTCCCAAGCTGAAGAATGAAGAAAAGCCGAAAAGAGGAAAGAAGAAAGGACTGATGGTCTCATGGGAAGACTTGGAGAATGATTCTGATGATGATGATGAAGAAACTGAGACCAAGTCACAAACATGTCTCATGGCAGACCACATAGATCATGTAGTCTTTCATAACCCTAATACTGAAGATCTTCATCTTATGATAGACCACCTCTCTGAAAAAATAAGATGTTTTTTGCTGAAAAATCAAGAACTTGAACAAAAAATCACCATTCTCAAGGCTGAAAACAGTTTTTTAAAAGAAAAAGTAAGAGAGGCCGAAACTGCTTGTGATATTGTTGAAGAGAATAAACAGTTAAGAGCCCAAGTTAGAAGCTGTGAAAGTAACCATTCTGTTCTTGCATATGTGGATTGTTTTAAGCAAAATGAAGAGTTGCTTAAAGAGGTTAAAAGACTTAAGGAAGACTTAGCCAAGTTCACACAAAGTTCCGAAAGTTTAAATCACATCTTGGCTAGTCAAAAACCTCTTTATGATAAGGCTGGGTTGGGGTTCCATAAATCTGAAAAATCATATTTTGAAAATATTGCTTCATCTTCTAATGACACAAGATTTCAAGATCCCACCTACTTTAACAAAACAGCAACTCCAAGATTTTGTAGACTATGTAATCGGAATGGACACTTTCCCATTCAATGCTTTTTTGGTGAAAGAATGGTTGGTGATAAAGTTTATAAAATTGTTTTTGATTACAATGGCTTAGGACATAGAAGATGGTTTAACGTAAAAGGATCCAAAAAGATTTGGATACCTAAGGTTACTTGAGCGTGTTTTGTAGGTGTGCCTAGCATCCAAAAGGAAGGAAAATATGTGGTATATGGACAGCGGATGCTCTAGGCATATGACCGGAAAGACAACCTTCTTCATAAAGCTTGATGAATATGATGGAGGGCTTGTCACTTTCGGTGATGATGCAAAAGGAAAAATTGTGGCTGTTGGGAAAGTGGGTAAAAATTTCTTATCTTGTATAAATGATGTTCTTCTTGTACATGGCTTGAAACATAATTTACTTAGTGTTAGTCAACTTTGTGATTTGGGTTTTGAAGTTATTTTTAAGAAATTTGTTTGTTTAGTTGTGTGTGAGAAAACTGGGAATGTTCTTCTTGAAGCTAAAAGATGCAACAATGTGTATGGATTAACTCTTGAGGATTTAAAGGAACAAAATGTAACATGCTTCACATCTTTTGAATCTGAAAAATGGCTTTGGCATAGAAAGTTGGGACATGCTAGCATGTATCAAATTTCTAAGCTAGTCAAAAGAAATTTGGTTAGAGGAATTCCAAACATCAAGTTTGATAAGGATCTTACTTGTGATGCTTGCCAATTGGGCAAACAAGTAAAATCCTCTTTTAAATCAAAAGACGGAATCTCAACCAAAAGGCCATTAGAAATGTTACATATTGATCTTTTTGGTCCTACTAGAACTCAAAGTTTAGGAGGTAAACACTATGGTCTTGTGGTGGTAGATGATTACTCTAGATTTGGTTGGGTACTTTTCCTTGCTCATAAGAATGATGCCTTTCATGCTTTTTCCACCCTTTGTAAGAAAATTCAAAATGAAAAGGATTTGAAAATTGCCCATTTGAGAAGTGATCATGGAAGAGAATTTGAAAATCAAGATTTTGAAAAATTCTATGATGACTTAGGGATTTCTCATAATTTTTCATGTCCTAGAACCCCTCAACAAAATGGGGTGGTTGAAAGAAGGAATAGAAGCCTTCAAGAGATGACTAGGGCTATGCTATGTGAGAATGAAATTCCTAAATTTTTGTGGGCTGAAGCTGTAAACACAGCATGTTATATTTTGAATAGAACAATCATTAGAAAAAGGGTTAAAGAAAACCCCTTATGAGCTATGGAAAGGAACCCCTCCAAATCTTAAGTACCTTCATGTTTTTGGATGCAAATGTTTTGTGCTTAATAATAAAGAAAATCTTGGAAAGTTTGATCCAAAATTCTATGAAGGAATGTTTGTTGGATATTCCACCACAAGCAAGGCCTATAGAGTTTATCTCAAAGAGCATAGAACCATAGAGGAATCCATACATGTTACTTTTTGTGATTCTAACTTAATTCCCAGTATTGTGAAGGATATTGATTCAGATTGTGAAGAGGCTGGAACAAATAAAGAAAATCCCAAATCTGTGCAAAATGAAGAATCTGTCAGCCCAGTTTTGTCTCGTCAGATTGGAGGAGATATTTCCATTTTGTCTCCTGAGCAGGCACGAGCAACTGAAACAGTGAGACCACCAGAAGTTCATCAAAGCTCTACACCTGTCCGAAAGCCTAGAGAATGGAAGTCTATGAGGGGTTATCCTCATGACTTCATCATTGGTGATCCCTCTCATGGTGTAACAACAAGATCCTCCACCAAAAGGCAAACCGAACCTAACAACTTTGCTTTCTTGTCACAAATGGAGCCTAACAATGTCAAACAAGCTCTTGAAGATCCATCATGGGTCAAGGCCATGCAAGAGGAGCTAGCTCAATTCGACAAGAATGAGGTTTGGACATTAGTACCTTATTTGGATGGTATGAAGGTAACGAGTACTAAGTGGGTATTTAAAAATAAACTTGGTGAGGATGGACAAGTTGTTCGTAACAAGGCTAGATTAGTGGCCCAAGGTTACGATCAAGAAGAGGGTATAGATTTTGATGAGTCTTTTGCTCCGGTAGCTAGAATGGAAGCAATTCGGTTGCTTCTTGCCTATGCCGCCCATAAAGGTTTTAAAATGTTTCAAATGGATGTTAAGTGTGGTTTCCTTAATGGCTTTATTGATAGAGAAGTGTATGTGGCACAACCCACCGGTTTCGAACATAAAGAGTTTCCAAATCATGTTTTCAAATTAACTAAGGCTCTTTATGGTCTTAGACAAGCTCCAAGAGCTTGGTATGAAAGGCTTAGTGCCTTCTTGTTGGAAAATAAATTTCAAAGGGGTACCACCGACACTACTTTATTCATTAAAGCATCTAATGATGATATACTCCTTGTTCAAGTTTATGTTGATGACATTGTATTTGGTTCGGCTAACATTTCCTTGTGTGAAGAGTTTGGAAAACTCATGACTAGTGAGTTTGAAATGAGTTTAATGGGAGAGCTTACTTTCTTTCTTGGCCTCCAAATTAAACAAACTCCTAGTGGAACTTTTATTTACCAAAGAAAATATGCAAAAGAACTTATTAAAAAGTTTGGCCTAGAAAATTCCAAAGCAATGGGTACACCAATGCATCCTAATACAAAACTTGAAAAGGATGATGATGGCCAAGATGTGGATGAAACAAGGTATAGAGGAATGATAGGTTCACTCATGTACCTTACCTCCTCTAGACGGGATATTGTTCAAAGTGTGGGTGTATGCTCAAGATTTCAATCTCACCCAAAAGAATCCCATCTTACGGCTGTTAAACACATCATTAGATACATTAAGGGAACTTGTGATTATGGCTTGTGGTATCCTAAATCTGATGAATTTTGTGCAGTAGGGTTTTGTGATGCAGATTATGCGGGAGATAGAGTGGATAGAAGAAGCACGTCCGGAATGTGTTACTTCCTTGGAAGCTCACTCAACATGTGGTCAAGCAAGAAAGAAGCCACAGTGGCTGTATCCACCGCTGAAGCAGAATACATTTCCGCATCTGCATGTTGCACTCAATTAATATGGTTAAAAACACAATTGGAAGATTACAAATTAAAAATCAATAGTATACCCTTATTTTGTGATAATATGAATGCTATAAACATTTCAAAAAATCCTATTTTGCACTCACGAACTAAGCACATTGAGATAAAATATCACTTTATTAGGGAACATGTACAAAAGGGAACTATTGATATTCAATTTGTAAAATTTGAAGACCAAATTGCTGATATTTTTACAAAATCCCTTTGTGAAGACAGATTCTGTAGCTTAAGAAAAAGTTTGGGAATGTTTGATTTAAGTTTCATTGAAAATTTATGAATTTTTAACTCTGCCCAGTTTTGTCTCGTAGGTTTGGACGAGATAAAAATGCAAGCTTGTTGGAAGAGCTATGATCAAGGGGGAGGCAACGCAGAATTCAAATTTTATGGGCCCCACCAAAATTCCTTGACCCCACATTAACTGTTATGGTAGTTATCTCTCTACAAATAAGAATCTTCTTCTTGTGTCATCAAATCCTTTTGGAAGTGGTTATTGTCAAATCAAAATCTTTCTCTCCATCTAATCCCTTGATTTAAGGCAACAACTTTTTAGTTTTAGATTTCAAAAGTTAAAAGGAAAATTTTTTTGGGTAATAACCACCCATAATGGTCATTAACTGCCCACTAATGGTCATTACTCACTCCATATTCTCTCTCCAACCCTCATTTAATGCGTCACTTACCTTACATCTCCCTTCCACTCAATTTGGTTATCTCCATAACCTTTCATATTTCATTCCTCCATCACCATGAAAAAAAAAATCGCGCCAAGAAAGAGTGAAAGGCTTCTATTCTCTCAAAAACAGTCTACTCTACAATCACACACACACATTCACATCCATTCTACATCATCTTCCTCACCCTCACCCCCATCAAAACGCACAGACACAATGAGAAGAAAAGTCATTGCCATAAAAACCTCCTCAAGGAAGAAGAAAAGTTTTCCCGTGACGGAAGAAGAGGAGTCTCATACTTCTCCCATTCCTTCCCCCCCCCCACAATCACCACCAAAGAGATCAACTCCCCATGCATCCGGGAAGAGTGCTCAAAAGTCAAAGGGTTTTGCTCTTCATGACACCACCGAACCACCAAACTTGGAATCCCTGGAATTCAGAAACAAGTATGGCAAGACTCACTCCCACTTTGATCCTAGCAGATTCAACTCTTGCACTTTGTTTGAGTTTCACAATGAGGTTATGGAAAAACGTCATCTATGTACAACCTATCTTGTGAATCTCGACACTCTCACTAACAAGGGCATCAACATCTCCTCTCTGTTTGAACTCCTCAACTGGAAGCCCCTTCTTCTGATTCAGAAACCAGTCTATCCTGGCCTCGTCCGAGAGTTCTACGCCAATATGCGACTCATTGATGGCACTCTTCATTCCTATGTCAAACGGGTTCAAATAGCCCTTGATTCTGAGACCATTGGAGCGGCCCTAGGCTTCAAGGATGAAGGACCACGAGCATATATGGTAGACAAATGGGACACACAAGTTGGCGTTTCATACAAAGCAGTTCTTCAGCACATTTGCGAGAACCTTTCTGGCTTGCATGGAACGATTCCAACCCACAAAGCTCTAGGACCAGTCAACTCTCTGCTCCATCGAATCATCACCCATATTTTGACTCCCCAAAGTGGCTCACACAACCGAGTAACATTTTCTGACTGTCTCATCTTATTTGCTTTGGTTACCTCTACTCCTATATCTTTTGGCTATATTATGATTAGGCATATGTGGGATTCTGTTAGAAGCACCAAAAAGGCTAATTTGCCTTATGGAATGTTTTTAACAAGAATTTTTGAATACTTTAAAGTTGATTTGTTGAATGAGGCAGTGGAAAACAAAGTATCCTCCATTAGAGGAGGAGGAGCGACTAAAGGAACCAAAGGGGGCAAATCTGTGGCTTCAGACAATGACAATGAGACTCGGCCAGAGTCTTCCAAAACAGTCAAATCCATCAAAGAAATTTTGGGTGAATTCTCCAACATGGCAGATATGATGATTCAAACTCACAAAGAGACTCGCAAGCAAGCCTCTGAGAGCGAGAAAGCTTGGAAAAATTGCAAAGAAAGGGTCGGCCTGATGCTAGCATCTCTTAAGGAGGATCTGGACGGTGAAAGTGAAGGAGGCGCTGAGGAAGAAGATATTAATTTTTCTGATGATTAAATGACTGTTTTTACTCTGTTTGATATTGGCTCCATTAGGCTCAATTTGTTTTTTGTAGGAGCATGACTTGATACTCACTGCTCTAGGATAATCTCTAGGATACTGTGATATACTTTTGCTACTTTACTTTGAATATTTTGCTATGTTGATCATGTTTTGTGTAGGTGCCCCCATGATGACAAAAGGGGGAGGAAATTTATGTTCCCAAAATTGAAATTGAAACAAAACAGGGGCTGGAAAAACAGGGGATGAGAACAGGGGCTGAAATTTTCAAAATTGAAAATTTATGATCTCGCTTGATTCAAAGAATGCATGTGTTCAAAAAATGAATATTGTTATAGCATTTGTTTTACTATGGTCCCTGCTGTTTGAACTGCATGAAGCATTTGGTTTATCATGATTAGTTAATACTAATTTGGCATTTGGTTTATAATGATGTTTGATTTATCTTCAATGCCTGGCTGTTGACTCATCATTTATAAACTTATTGAATTGAAAACTTATTTTTGGCAGTTCCTTTAAATTGTGTAATGTATTAAAACTGCTTTGTTTTGATCATGTATACTTCAAATATTTTTTCCATCATTTTGTTTTGCTCTGATATACTAACGAGAAATGTTTGGAAAATATTTGGATAGATTTTTGTTTGTATGAAAATGTTTGAGCAGTAAATCAGTTATGATATCAAATGAGTTTTGATTATCAATTAAAAACTGTTCATAAATCAAGCATTTAGCATCATAAAATATGCTAAATAACATTGTTACTTGAAGCTTGATCCAAATGTTACAGGTTAATGTTTTCCTTGGTAAAATAAGCACACATCAAGGGGGAGCAATGTGACATTTAGAAAGGGGGAGAAATTCAAAATCAAAGGGAGTATTTTTTACTCAATCTTTAAATTTCTTTCCATTTCAATTTTGATAATGTTTGTCATCAAGGGGGAGATTGATGAGTTTGGAAAACTCTTATTTAATTTTGATAATGAACAAACATTATTGAAATATTTAAATACAAAATTATTAATTTGATCTTAATTCACATTTGCTTAATTAATAATTTTGTTGTGCAGATTTTATGTTGGGCCGAAAAATGAGTTTCTAGTTTAAGCCCAATGATCAGTCTTGCTACATGTCTCTTATACCATGAGGCTGAATTATTAAATGGGCCAGAATAAATATTATTATTGCAAGCCCAAACAAATGCTTTCTTATGTGCTCTATGCTTGATCCGAAATAAATTTTATCAGGAAAGCAAATGTTATTAATTGGGCCAGCTTTAATTTCAATACTGCAAGCCCAAGTCTTATTAGTGTTGAATGGTTCCAAGCCTGGTCCGAAACTAAGAAAGCAAATAGGCTTCATGCTTTCCAACAGATTCCATTGCTTTCTAAGAATGGATTTCAAAACTTAATAAGCTAGCCTTGGAAACATGAGAGAGAACTTGACTTTGATTTGATAGGGAGTCATTATGATTAATGCTATACGCTACTCAAAGCAAGGGAAGTAAAAGTAATCTATCAATATGTTTCAATTTCATTTAATTGCTTTTACTTTAACTTCACATTCTCTCTCATCTCTTTCTTCTTCTTCCTTCGGTCCTTGTCCAGGAAACTATGGACGCTATGCTCATCAACCAAGAAAAGGAAGAAGTTGCATGCATCAAGACCATCAAGCTGATGATGGCAAGAAAACATACTAAAATAAAAATGAGCTGTGACTAAGATACTCACCAAATATGGTTAGATTTGGTGAGGTTATCTTGAGTTCTTCATGCTCAAAATGGAAGGTAAAGATTCGGCCAGCAAGGGAGATTCTTGAAGCATGGCTTGACTTTGATTCTGTTTAACCACCACAGGGAGTAGCTAGAGTGGCGAAGTGATGGTTAAGGCAGAGATTGAAGCAGATGAAGTCATTATCATCATGAAGCATCAAGGGCCAGAAATCCATCTTGGAGAGCAAGCCAAGGATGGAGAGCTCGGATTGATGAAGGGTGATGATCAAGAAAGGACTAGAGGTAATTGCATGTTGGGTTTTGCATGGTTATCTCTTCTCTCTCTATGTGGCCGAACCGGTTCTGTTTGTTGAAGGAGGAAGAAGTTGGTTCGGTTGTTGGCTTCAATAAGTGGAGGCTTCCCTCTTCTATATTAAGGGTGAACAACCACTGTTTGGAGCAAGGAGAAAATTTGAGAGTGCAAGGCACAGTGTTCTCAGAGCTACCTGAGCTAACAGTTTTCTCTTCTCCTTCAATGTATTCTATTTAGTATTTTCTGTTTAATTTTGTCATGTCTTGAGTCTCATGGAAAAAGGAAAACAGTGAGGTTTGTATGAAAAAAGCCATAGAGCGGAAAAAGGCAGAGAGTGCAAAATTAAAAGAAAAAGCCATAGATGTCTTAGAGTTCCTTTGTTCATCTATGTTGAGTTTCATGATTCTGTGGGAATCCCCTTGTAAGTTGGGTTAGCACTTTACAGTTTGTAATCAGGTTGATTATAGTGAAATTCCATCATGGTTGTGATGGAGACTGGATGTAGGCTGCACTGCACTTAGCAGCTGAACCAGGATATATCTGGGTGTAATCTCTCATCTCTCCTACTCCATTTCTGTTTTCTACTGTACAGGAGCAAAAACTAAAAATGTCTCGTGCAAAGTGACGAGACAAAACAAAAAGTCTCGTGACTAGGGACGAGATAAAAGAAAAAAGTCTCGTGTCCAGAGACGAGCTAAAACAGAAAAGTCTCCTCTGAATTCAGCAAGTGTTAGCAACAAAAAGAGGGCTAAGATTCAACTCCTCCCTCTCTTAGCCACTGAAACCATCATATATTTTTCCATCGGGCTTCTCGTATTACTATTTTCTTCAATATATATTATTATATAAGCTTTAGATCTGTCATGGAACTTTGTTATCATTGGCTTTACGGCATGACATAAGGATTAAGATAATGGGATGTTGCACGTATCCGATACGCGGATCTGCAGATTAACACAATATTAATTAAAATAAATAAATAAATATATATGTTACTTTCTCAACCTTTTAGGAATTCAATTCACATTTCACCCTAACCTAACCCTAATCTCACTTCTTACACACTTCACTCTTCACGGTGCTATAACCCCAACCTGCAACCATTCACCCCCAAT
This sequence comes from Arachis ipaensis, assembly GCF_059453495.1. Lineage (NCBI taxonomy): Eukaryota > Viridiplantae > Streptophyta > Magnoliopsida > Fabales > Fabaceae > Arachis > Arachis ipaensis. The sequence continues at coordinate 18,310,215 of NC_142442.1, forward strand.
CTCTTACCCATTCACCCCTACCTGCACCCATTCACCCTTAATCTCTCTCCCATCCTCAGAGTCAGAGATACCAAACCACCCATTGGCCACTTCGTCTTTGTCATTCTGATCACCTCGGAAGTTGCTCGCTAGAGATCTCCTATGTTCTTCCCTCTTCGTGGCATGCTTCTTGTCGGAGTTGTTCCTCGCGAAGTCGCGTAGTCAGGTTCACCTCCTTTGTCGCGTTCTCGCCGATCACCGCTGCTTCCTCTACGACCTTGGTTCGTGCACTACAAGAAAAATACTCATTCAGCTACACTTTTTTTAAGCTACATTTGAAAAGCGTAGTCTATTCATAGAATAGGCTACGCTTTTTTCCGTGTTGCCTTTTTATAAGAGAAAAGGATACACAATTGTGGCATCATTTAAAAAGTGTAGCCTTAGGTATTTTAGAAATCACTTATAAAGCGTAGCCGTAGGTTGATATCTATAGGTTCACTTTTCGTATCAAAGGAGACGCTTTTAGAGAGTAGCCTATTTATTAAGTTTTGAGTATGTTTTTAAAGTGATGCCTAATGTGTCTAGAATAAAAAATTTAACACTTAGGTGAATTTTTTCCCTCCTCTTAACTTTTTCCCGGTCTAAAGCACACACACTTTGTAATCTCACACTTGGTGAAAATTTTCACTCCAAAGCTCAGAAGTCACCCTTTCAGTAAAGAAGAAAACCCTCCAAGTCCAAAACACAAAGGAAACCCTTTCAAAAAACCCTGCCTCCTGCACCGCGCGAAGATCGTGAAGCCTCACCGTCGCGAAGATCATCGCACCCCAGTCCCCACTCACCACTCAGCGCCACACCATCGTGAAGATCGTGAAGCTCACACCGTCGTGAACCCTCCTGCACTGATCGTCACGTGCCGCCCATACCATCGTCGATCTCTGCGCTTCTCGTCGTCCTCTCTGCGCTTCTCTTCGCCATCAGATGATCAGATCAGAGAAAAATTTCACCCCCTCACCTTCGCAACTCACCTTCCAATTAATTGTTCAAAACCCTAACCCTAACTCACCTTCGCCACGCACACACCAAGATCCGAGAGAATGAGTGAACCAGAGGGAGGAGAGGAGAAAGACAGAGATGAGAGCGCGAGCGAGAGAACAGAGAGTGAAAGGGGGTCACCGTCGCAACGCTGCCATCGCCATCGCCATCCACCGAACCCTAAACCCACACAACACAAACATGGTGAAGGTGCGGATCAACACTGCGTTGCTCCAATGTCTACGACCTCACTCCCAAGGTAGGAAAAACACTTCTCTATTCTCATATTCTTTTTTTTTCTAATCTTCAATCAAAATTAAATCCTTACTAATTATTTTAATTTTGATTTTGATCTCAATCTTATTATGCAGACGTATGTCTTCAAGCTGATGAACAGTAGCGGAGTTTTGGAATCCGGCGAAAGCGAAAAGGTCCTCCTTCTCATGGAAAGTGGCGTCAGATTGTACACCAATGTGTACATGCGGTAATCCTTCAATCTTCACATCATTACGTTCTAATTTATTTATTATAGTTTCAATTTTAATAATAGAGCATTCAGTGATCTTAATTTAATTGGTTGTTTGATCATGATTATTATAGTGACAACAATACTCCTTCTGGTTTTACTCTCAAATTGAGGAAGCATATTCGGACTAGGAGGATTGAAGATGTTAGGCAGCTTGGCTATGATAGGGTATTACCCCTACCTTTTTTGTTCTCCTATTAATCTGTAGAAATTTATTTTATGTTTTGATTTTTGTTTTCTTTAAACTGTGTCAGATTATTCTCTTTCAATTTGGATTGGGGGAGAATGCAAACTATGTTATATTAGAACTCTATGCCCAGGGGAACATCCTCCTTACAGATGCTAACTTTACTGTCCTGACTCTCCTGCGATCTCATAGGTTAATTCTTGTGCTTGTCCCTAATATCAAATCGTTCCTTCCCCTTGATATGTTATAGTAAGAACTGTGAGACATTAATTATTAATAGACAAAACAGATGAAAATCCGAATGCTTGTACTTTATATTCTTTTTACTAGCTTAACAGTGGTAGGAGTTTGTGATAAAAGAAGAATATGTCAAGACTTGAGAGAGAAAATTAGAATAGCTGTGGAGGATAAGGATACTGTGATAGTACTAAAACATTTCAAAAATACGTTATATTTAACTAAATTTTTGCAAGATCTGTTCATACAATTTTGCTTGTCTCTTTAGATTTAACTAGATTGTAAACAAGTGTTCAATTTTTCTTGATACCTTTCAATAATCACAGCATGAAGGGAATTTACTAAACTTTTATGCATTAATGCTGCTGTTCTGTATCATCATCTATTATAAAAAAGTGAATAACTGAGAAAATGATAATATATTCTTGCTTGATTCATTTTAAGGACATGTTAATTTGTACATCTACAACATGGTTTAAACTAAAATCACTTTCATTTCCAATTTTGTTCTCAATGTTCTGTAGTTCTATGAAATTTAGCACGAGTAGTTTTTGCGATTTATCCGAAATAGTAAAGTTGAGTAAAGAGTGAAAATTATAACTCTTACCATTGGTATCCATGATTCCATCATCAATGAGCTCTTGCATATTTTCTTGCAAGATAACTTTGCAGCCATGTTGTGCTAATTTATGAGACAAGTGCATTAGAGGGTTCACATGCCCTTGTGCTGGAAATGGAATAACTGGAACATGTTTGAGCTTCATCTTTTCTGGTGTTTTTTATTCTGAGACTTTTTGGGGGGTGGGGGTTGCTTATTCTGACTTTTATTCCTATCATTTCTCTCTATTTCATTTCCTTGTTTCTAATTGCTTAACATATTGAAAACTGATTAATTACTTCAGTCATGGAAATCAAACATTACCATGAAAATCTGGCTTACTTATTACATTACTGAAATAGAAACTAGAACTATTGAGCATTGATAAAAATTTGTGGCATGTGATATCACAAAACAATGAGTAAATCCCCATTGTGGTTCTTGAATTTTTATTTTATTTTATTTTGTTTTTGAAGTATCAATTTGATTCTTGAGGATTACTTTGATGTCACTAACATTTAACAATCTTGAAGGCAATGCATTCTTTTAGTGCTGAATCAGAAAAGGAGTTGAGCTTTTCAAAGGTTTGATTTCATTGTTGTGCGAAAAGGAGTTGAGCTTTTGATGTTATTAGTGTCCTTTCTGCTAACACGATGAATCTCATACAGGTAATTAATATTGCTACAAAAAAAAGCTTTGAGAATCTTCGTTCCTAGTGAACTGAGTTTTAGAACTTTTAGCAGATCAGTAGAAGTCTAGAGACTTGATGTAGTTGGAATACTTTTGGTTTAGACTTTTCTCTATGAAATAAGGTGCTGGGTTTGCAGCATTGTGAATGTTATAAAATATAAAACTATCTTTGAGGAGCATTTTCACTACTAGGGTATGACTTGATTACTAGAAGAGTTGATATAGTTCAAATATGTCTAGTTTGATTGGACCAAAATTTTTGTGTGTGTTTAGAGCAGGGATAATCTTATTGTTATTGATTCTTTTGTTGTTGGTAGTACTGTCTTTTAAGTTGTGGAATAGGGAGAAAATGGTCATTTATTTACGTTTTTCTGGATGGAGAATGGAAGGAGAGGGTTTTTCAAGTCTTTGTGGGAGAAGATTTTGTCTGTTTGTGAATGGAAAATTTTGTTCTTCTGAAACTTCTATCTAGTGTCTATGCTTCATTTGTTTTCATATCTCACTGCTAGTTGGTTATGCTGAGCAAAGATGTTACAGGCCTTAGCTTTATGTTATTATCATCTCTAGTTTTCTTTCCTTGCTAATTCTTAAAAAACTGCTCTGCTTCATTAGTGCTTCTGATCACTCTTGTTGGTTTCATTAGTGAATTTAGTTTATTATGCATATTATTTTTTATTATAAGGCATATTATTAGTGCTTCTGATAACTCTTTCTTATTTAATTTTTATTAGTCCTTCTGATCACTTTTGATTCCAAATTGATGATTCCATTGTTGATTTTATCAGAAGAAATATGAATTCAGAGGAAGCTGCACAAATTCCTAGAAGAACTACAAGGTCTTTAGCTTCATCTTCTGCACAAATTTCTGCTTCATCTTTAGTTAAGTTTTGTTTGCTTTCTATTTCTTTTTGGTCTTTAGTTTCATCCTATATTATTATTAGTTAACTGGTTTCAATTTCGTTCCTTGGGTTTGAATTTCTTCTCCAAAATCCCTGGTTGAATCATGGATAAGAGCATGTTAGCTGGTTTGGAATCACTTCTATAATAAATTAGAAATTTGCATTTTATATCCTAGTCAAAATTAATTTTCAATCTCAGCATTCAAATCCAATCGTTATGGTGCTACATACTACATTATCTTGGATCAAAGGGTTTACAACTACTTGTGGTATAGATGAATAGCAGTGAAGATGAAGAAACCTGCCATCTGCGTCACAATCAAATAGTTACCATTACATTAGGTGCCAACTAGTCAAAATTGGCAAATTTATAGCAATGTATGAGAATGAGAGGAAGATACTTACCATTGAAAATGCTGCTCCATAATAGGGATATGCTGCTGGTATGAATCTCTCATATGGTACCTGATTGACTACTTTTAGATTTTATTTACTATTTCATATGGATATCTCATGTATTGTTTGGATTCCACCTTTTAAATCAGTAGAGAGATGACAGATCACAAGGAACAAAGTCATGTAAAAGTTTAAGAGAATCAGTTTCCATAGTTGAATCACCAATAAACTTGTATTATCGTAATCTTTCTTGTTTTTCTTTTTAAACAATGTTTGCTTTTAATAGGTGGATGTTCGGAAGGATCTGATAAGAAATTGCGCAAACACGATTGATCTTGATCAGCTAGATATTTGATGGTGCAACTTATTGTGAAGCTGAATGTTTTCCTTAGTAACCATAACAGATATTTTCATATATGCCATGGAATGCAGAGAAGCAAGCAAGGCCCCGTTTTTGTTGATGTCATTTGGTTATGAAAGAACCACTGTTGTGCACAAGGGGAATGGTCATTTGTAATGGGGGAATTTGATTTATACCAAAATGACTTCTTTTTTTTCATTTTTTTTTACATTAGAATGTAAATTTTCATTTTGTTTAAATGTTCAGGTTTTCTATCTTACAACAACCTGTAAACTTTAGAAGCTGTAGGCTAAAGATGGTACATGCAGATTGCAGATAACTGTGATGTTGTATACAAGACATGCATTGTTTTCTGTGGCAACTATTTCCTGTTTTTCTGATTACTTTATAAAAGTTTTTCAATTATGAAAAAATATTTTTCTCGGTAAAAAAAAAAGTAGGTTTTTTGGATGGAGAAATATTTTTATTTTATAATATTTCACTAATTTAATTAAAAATATAGGATTATATAGTTATATTATTAAATATTAGGTTTTAGAAAAAAATTATTAATATATATATATATATATATATATACAGAAAATAAAAAAAAAACAATGAGGGATCTAAGGCTACACTTATATACAGTAGCTATAGTATACAAAAAAAAAAAAAGAGGGACCTAAGGCTACACTTATAAAAGGTAGTCATGGTATACAATGTGGCTACGCTTTACAAGTGATGCAGTAGCACTAAAAAGCGTAGCCTATTCTGGTAAAAATGGAAGCTGAAAAGCGTAGCCTTTGGTCCTGGACAGCATCACTTGAAAAGCGTACCCTATTCTCAAACTCCAAAAGCGTAGCCCTTGTTGCAGAAAAGCGTAGCCTTTGAGAATAGGCAACGGCCGAATAGGAATCACCCCAAAAAGCGTAGCCGTAGCCCAAAAAGCGTAGCCGTAGCCTAAGGCATCATTTTTTTTTCACTTTTGGCTACACTTTTCAAGTGTACCTGAATGGGTGTTTTTCTTGTAGTGGTGGTTCATGGTTCTCGCTGGCATTCTCGTCCTCTGGCTTCCTTGACTTGACATCCTCCGTTCTCTGTTCTTGACCTCCTCCATTCTAAGTTCCTGCCACATCTCCTGATCTCCATCCTCTGTTTTTAACATATTTTATTGTTGAATTGAATAGAATTTCTGGAGTTACTAGTGTTGGAGATTCTGAAGTTCAAAGTCAACTGCATTTTCCTAAACCATCTTAGGTATTATAACAAAGTACTTGTATTAGTGTATAATAACTTCGATTATTTTCTTTTTCAATTTATTCTAACATGTTTTACTAATTTTTCAATTAGTATTTTCTTAATAGGAATACATGATTGCTGAAATTACTTGATGGCTGCTAATTTAAGAAGGGATCAACTTGTTTTACTATTGTTTTATTTTAAGCATTTGCAGATTATTTAGACTTTTATTGTGTTATAGTGTTGCTGTTTTATTTTAAATGAGACATTTAGTATTTTAGTACTTGTTGTCTTCACTTGTTATTGGAAGCGTTTGTTAGAATGTTTGGTATTATATTTACTTATTTGTATGTTTTAGTTAGTAGTTATTATTCATATATTGTATTATTTTATTTTTGTTATTTAGAAAAAAGTTTGATTAAAAATACTTTAGGAATAAATAGGTTTAAAAGTGTGAAAGAAACACTTTTATTGAATTTTTTACATAGAAATATGATTAAAAAGAGAAGGTTCAATTATGCGGATATACTCGATATCCAATCTGGTTCGCAAATGTGTGGATCGGACCAAATCGGATCTGACCCCTAAAAATGCAAATATCATATTCGATCCAATCCAATGAAAATTATGTGGATCGGATCAAATTTTTGACCATATCCAATCCGATCTACCTAAACGAAACCAAAACTGAATAAACTAAAGTGGATTTTGTCCCTCGATTTTGTCAGGTTAACTTGTTATTCTTTTTCCTTCCAAAACTAAGTACATATATTATTTATTGCAGAGACTACGTACTAGTTGAAAAGTGTTAGATAATTTAATACGTTTGACTAAATTATTATTTAATAATTTTAAATTATTAATTTTATATAAAGACAATTGTACATAAATTTCTACCATTATTTATTTATAATAAATAATATATTCAATCTCTATTTTTTATTTATTCTCTTATTTATAATGATATTTTACGTCTATCATATTTTTTTATATTCTCTTTTGGACTAATTTTTTTACGGCATCTTTTGGGCTAAATAAGATCATTGCATTAGTGCAAAAGATAATATTGACATCATCCACCATTTTATAAAAAAAATCCCGTGTAGCACAAATAATTGTGGCTCACTTTTTATAATCTAGAAATATTATTGGTGTTTTTAATAAAAATGGATATATTTGATATAAAGTTGTCAAAATTAAATAGGTGATCGAATCAGTCAGGTTATTAGATCATTAAGTTATCAGTTCAATTGATGGATTACTAGTGGAACCGGTTAATTCAATTCTATGTAAATAAAAAATAAAAATAAAAAGTCAAAAGTTTAAAATTAAAATTTAAAATATATATTTTCATTAATATTTTAAGAATATATAGCTATTCTAAAATAATATGGAATAAGAACAATAAGTATTTTGTTAATTTTATTCTATCATAAATATTTTTATTTTGTTTTTATATTAAAATAACTATTATTTTTAAATTTCAATAATTTATTAATTAGTTTATATCTATTATACTATTATATACTACAAGCATTTATTAAAAAAATAATATTAATAGATATTATATAATTATGAAAAGAAAAAAATGAGTTTATAATTATTGTTAAATAAAAATATAATTAATTTAAGAATAAGTGAGTTTATAACTAAAATTAAAATAAATTAAATAGAAGTAAATTATTTGATGAAAGATATCTATATGTATTATAATTTGCATATATTAATAAGAAGAATGATAGCCTAGTGGTTGTGAATGACATTTTTTTTTATTGAGGAGAAGGTTCGAATCCACCTTAAGCATTTTGTGAAAATTTTAAATTCCAAGCGGTTTGGTCGGACTAGTCTTTAATGAGTTTGATCGGTTTTCACCGGTTCACTTTAGGTTTGACTGGTTCATACCGGTTCTTTACTTTATACGATCCAAGCATTGGATTGGATCGGACCGGTATAAGTTCTAGTTTATCGATTTTTCGGTTGAATCGGTCGGTCCAGTTCAATTTTAATAACACTGATTTGGTGTATTTACAGATGGTGGACGTGTCAGATGCACAGTTTGGAGTCAGCACGTGGGCGCGTGATGCTTACTTGTCGCACTCTGATTCATTAGCGATGCAATACATGGTTGAGTGCTCTCCTTATATAAGGCAAAGTTTGGTACCATTTTATTGCAAAGAGAAAAGTTGTTTGAGTGTGTTTCTGGTGTGATGGAGGGTACCGCAAATTCGGTGGTATATTACAATGGTGAAATTATATTGAATACTCATGAGGGAGTGAGCTTTGCATATGACAATCCGTTTTCGTTTGTGGTTCCATACACTATGTCGTTCATGGAGCTTCAGAATAGTCTCTGTCAAAGCATGGAGAACGATATGTTGAGGAGAGTGAGCAATATTCTGTACCGAAATCCTGTTATAGTTTTTGGTGGTCTAATACAGTTTGTTATTATGCTGATCATTGACAAAGCAAGTATGTAGAATATGTTCCATATTCACCGACAGACTCAGGTGCGACAACCAAAGATTGATCTGTATACTGAGTTTGAAAATGTAAAGGTAGATGGGATTCAAAATGATTTAGATATAGAGGATGATAGAGCTGAAGTGTATGAAGGAATGAATAGTGATAGCGAAGAGGATTTTGAAGCTACTTATGAAGCCGGTGATGAAGACGAGGATGGTGATGTGGGGGGTGAGGCAGCAGTGGAGAATGTAGTGGTTCCTCCCATAGTTAGTCAACCAATGGACGTTTCACCTTTTATACGTAACTTGGATCTTGACGCTATGCATGCACCGAAATTTTCCAAATATGCAAACATAGGTACGGGATGAGTGAATAATATATTTTTCTTAATTTATATTTCGGATTGATCAATGAGTGATGATTTCTATTTTGTGAAGGTGTTGCTGATCCTGAGGACGGGGAGTTCAGGATTGGAATGGAATATAGTTCTAGAAAGTCAGTCATCGCAGCAATTAGAAGTTACATTATCTCTAGAGGAGTCGACTACAATGTGTTTTGAGTCTAAGCCATAGATGTAAGGGCGTGAGTGTGATTGGCTTATCCGAGCCAGCTTGATATGGAAAAAAGGTTGTTGGAAGATACGCAGATACAATGGTAGGCACACGTGCACCATGGAAACGATTTCATATGATCATTCTAAGTTGGATTCGGACACAGTTGCTGAGGCTTTAAGGCCATTGGGTTAGACCGACCCGTCCATCAAGGTGAAATCTATAACTGCGGAAGTTCAGTCAAGGTTCAACTACACCGTTGGTTACCGAAAGGCTTGGTTGGCAAAGCAGAAGTCTATAGCCAAAATTTTTGGTGGTTGGGAAGATTCTTGCCAAGCTTTGCCATGGTGGTTATGGTTCAGAAGATGCCTGGCTTAATTGCTCAAATAAAAACACAACCCGTATACAACGGGAGTGAGGAGGCAGACGATGTCAGGATACTTTACCGCATATTTTGGAGTTTCAATCCATGCATTAGAGCGTTCAAGCATTGTAAGCCTTTGGTTCAGGTTGATGGTACACACCTTTACGAAAAGTACAAAGGTATACTTTTGGTTGCTATTGCACAAGATGGGAACCAGAACATTGTGCTTATTATTTTTGTCCTCGTGGAGGGCAAGACCACTGATGCATGAGACTTTTTTCTCAGTAATTTACGAAGACATGTTATTAGAAGAGATGGTGTGGGTATAATCTTAGACCGACAAAAGTTAATCTGGGCAGCAGTAAATCGTTCCGGAGGTGATTGGCAACCTCCAAAAGCATGGTGGATGTTTTGTTTTAGACACATCGGTAGCAACTTCTTAAAGACATTCAAAGTTCTGCACTTGCAAAAACTTCTTGTTAACATAGGGTATTCAAGGATGGTAGAGGAGTACCACATCAACTATAAGAGGTTGTAAGAGTGGGACAAGGTATATGCACAGTGGTGCGATGCCATTAAACTCAGAAATTGGGTATTGACATTTGACGAGGGACATCGATGGGACCACATGATGACGAACCTATCGAGTGCATTAATTCAGTGCTGAAGGGTGCCCGAAACCTCCCTGTGTTGGCGCTCGTCCAAGCAACATATTATTAGTTAAATGAGCTATTTACGCAGAATAGTGCCGAAGCTCATCATCGCAAGCGTGCTGAATTTACTTACTCTGCCTTTGCACAATAGTGGATAGAAGCAAATATGTAACGTGTTGAAAATATAGTTATACACTGGTTTGATAAACAAAACGACGTGTTTGAGGTGGGTGAAATGCCTAATAGAAAGGTGTTGGCAGTTGATCTTGCGTAGCGGACGTATGACTATGGGCACTGGTGCACGAAATTGTGATCTCAACGGCGCTAAAAACTTGGTACGCACGTTCCTAATCTCAATTCTTCTTCACAACTTCGCACAACTAACCAGCAAGTGTACTGGGTCGTCCACGTAATAAACTTTACGTGAGTAAGGGTCGATCCCACGGAGATTGTCGGCTTGAAGCAAGCTATGGTCATCTTTGTAAATCTCAGTCAGGCGGATTCAAATGGTTATGGAATTTTGATAATTAAAATATAAATAAAATATAAAATAAGATAGAAATACTTATGTAATTCATTGGTTGGGGTTTCAGATAAGCGTATAGAGATGCTTTGCTCCTTCTGAATCTCTGCTTTCCTACTGCCTTCATTCAATCATTCGTACTCCTTTCCATGGCAAGATGTATGTTGGGGGATCATCGTTGTCAATGGCTATCGTCCGTCCTCTCAGTGAAAAAGGTCCAAATGCGCTGTCACCGCACGGCTAATCATCTGTCGGTTCTCGATCATGTTGGAATAGGATCCATTGATCCTTTTGCGGCTGTCACTACGCCCAACACTCGCGAGTTTGAAGCTCGTCACAGTCATCCCTTCCCAGATCCTACTCGAAATACCACAGACAAGGTTTATACTTTCCAGATCTCAGGAATGGCCACCAATAATTCTAGCCTATACCACGAAGACTCTGATCGTGAACCAGAAGGCTAAGAGATATGCATTCAAGCTTGTTTTCATGTAGAACGAAAGTGGTTGTCAGGCACGCGTTCATAGGTGAGAATGGTGATGAGTGTCACATAATCATCACATTCATCATGTTCTTGGGTGCGAATGAATATCTTAGAATAAGAATAAGCTTGAGTTGAATAGAAAAACAGTAGTACTTCGCATTAATTCATGAGGGACAGCAGAGCTTCACACCTTAATCTATGGGGTGTAGAAACTCCACCGTTGAAAATACATAAGTGATAATGGTCCAGGCATGGCCGAATGGCCAGCCCCCTAAACGTGATCAAGAGATCAAAAGTGATCCAAAGATAGTCTCAAAAATGATCAAAAGATCTGAAATAAATCACTAAAAGTAGTTTTTATACTAAACTAGTAGTTAGGGTTACAAAAATAAGTAAATGATGCAGAAATCCACTTCCGGGCTCACTTGGTCTGTGCTTGGACTGAGCATTGAAGCTTTGCACGTGTAGAGGCTTCTCTTGGAGTTAAACGCCAGGTTGCAGCCTGTTTCTGGCGTTTAACTTCAGAATAGGGCAGGAAGTTGGCGTTTGAACGCCAGTTTGCGTCGTCAAAACTCGGGCAAAGTATAGACTATTATATATTGCTGGAAAGCCCTGGATGTCTACTTTCCAATGCAATTGAGAGCGCGCCAATTGGGTTTCTGTAGCTCCAGAAAAATCCATTTTGACTGCAGGGAGGTCAGAATCCAACAGCATCTGCAGTCCTTTTTCAGCCTCTGAATCAAATTTTTGCTCAGGTCCCTAAATTTCAGCCAGAAAATACCTGAAATCACAGAAAAACACACAAACTCATAGTGAAGTCCAGAAATGTGATTTTTGAATAAAAACTAATAAAAATATAGTAAAAATTAACTAAATCATACTTAAAACTATGTAAAAACAATGCCAAAAAGCGTATAAATTATCCGCTCATCACAACACCAAACTTAAATTATTGCTTGTCCCCAAGAAATTGAAAATCAAATAGGATAAAAAGAATAGAATATACTATAAATTCCAAAATATCAATGAAACTTAGCTCCAATTAGATGAGCGGGGCTAGTAGCTTTTTGCCTCTGAATAGTTTTGGCATCTCACTTTATCCTTTGAAGTTCAGAATGATTGGCATCTATAGGAACTCAGAATTTAGATAGTGTTATTGATTCTCCTAGTTCAGTATGTTGATTCTTGAACATAGCTACTTTATGAGTCTTGGCCGTGGCCCTAAGCACTTTGTTTTCCAGTATTACCACCGGATACATAAATGCCACAAACACATAACTAGGAGAACCTTTTCAGATTGTGACTCAGCTTTGCTAGAGTCCCCAATTAGAGGTGTCCAGGGTTCTTAAGCACACTCTTTTTGCTTTGGATCACGACTTTAATCGCTCAGTCTCAAGCTTTTCACTTGACACATTCACGCCACAAGCACATAGTTAAGGACAGCTTGGTTTAGCCGCTTAGGCCAGGATTCTATTCCTTTGGGCCCTCCTATCTATTAATGCTCAAAGCCTTGGATCCTTTTTACCCTTGCCTTTTGGCTTAAAGGGTTACTAGCTTTTTGCTCTTGCCTTTTGGTTTAAAGAGCTCTTGGCTTTTTCTGCTTGCTTTTTCTTTTTCTTTCTTTTTTTCTTTTCGCCATTTTTTTTTCGCAAGCCTTGTTATTCACTGATTTTTCTTGCTTCAAGAATCAATTTTATGATTTTTCAGATTATCAATAACATTTCTCCTTTTTCATTATTCTTTCAAGAGCCAACAATTTTAACATTCATAAACAATAAATTCAAAAGACATATGCACTGTTCAAGCATTCATTCAGAAAACAAAAAGTATTGCCACAACATCAAAATAATTAAACTAATTTCAAGGATGAATTCGAAATCATGTACTTCTTGTTCTTTTGTGATTAAAAATAATTTTCATTTAAGAAAGGTGATGGATTCATAGGACATTCATAGCTTTAAGACATAGACACTTAAACACTAGTGATCATGTAATAAAGACACAAACGTAAATAAACATAAAGTATAGTAGATGAAAAACAAAAAAATAAAGAACAATGAAATTAAAGAATGGGTCCACCTTAGTGATGGCGGCTAGTTCTTCCTCTTGAAGATCTTATAGAGTGCTTTAGCTCCTCAATGTCTCTTCCTTGCCTTTGTTGCTCCTCCCTCATGACTCTTTGATCTTCTCTAATTTCATGGAGGAGGATGGAATGCTCTTGATGCCCCACCCTTAGTTGTCCCATGTTGGAACTCAATTCTCCTAGGGAGGTATTGATTTGCTCCCAATAGTTTTGTGGAGGAAAATGCATCCCTTGAGGTATCTCAGGGATTTCATGATGAGGAATTTCTTCATGCTCTTGTTGAGGTCCATGAGTGGGCTCTCTTGTTTGCTCCATCCTCATTTTAGTGATGGGCTTGTCCTCTTCAATGAGGATGTCTCCCTCTATGACAATCCCAGCCGAACTGCAGAGGTGACAAATGAGGTGAGGAAAGGCTAACCTTGCCAAAGTAGATGACTTGTCCGCCACTTTGTAGAGTTCTAGGGATATAACCTCATGAACTTCTACTTTCTCTCCATTCATGATGCTATGGATCATGATAGCCCGGTCTATAGTAACTTCAGACCAATTGCTAGTGGGAATGATTGAGCGTTGAATGAACTCCAACCATCCTCTAGCCACGGGCTTGAGGTCAAGCCTTCTTAGTTGAACCGGCTTGCCTCTTGAGTCAATTTTCCATTGAGCTCCTTCCACACATATGTCCATGAGGACTTAGTCCAACCTTTGATCAAAGTTGACCCTTCTAGTGTAGGGGCGAGCATTTTCTTGCATCATTGGCAAGTTGAACGCCAACCTTATATTTTCCAGACTGAAATCTAAGTATTTCTCCCGAACCATTGTAAGCCAATTCTTTGGATTCAGGTTCATACTTTGATCATGGTTCTTAGTGATCCATGCATTTTCATAGAACTCTTGAACCATTAAGATTCCGACTTGTTGAATAGGATTGGAGAGAACTTCCCATCCTCTTCTTCTAATCTCATGTCGGATCTCCGGATACTCACTCCTTTTGAGCTTAAAAGGGACCTCAGGGATCACCTTCTTCTTGGCCACAACTTCTTAGAAGTGGTCTTGATGGACCTTTGAAATGAATACATGACTCGGAGGTGGAAGCAATTGCCTTCCCTTTCCTTTTTCTAGAGGTTTCTCCGGTCTTAGGTGCCATAAATAGTTATGGAAAAATAAAAAGTAATGCTTTTACCACACCAAACTTAAAAGGTTTGCTCGTCCTCGAGTAAAAGAAGAAAGAAAGTAGTAGAAGAAGAAGAAAATGGAGGAGATAGAGGGAGATATGTGGTTCGGCCAAGGGGTAGAAGTAGTGGTTGTAATGTGTGAAAATGAAGGAGTGATGAGGGGTTTATATAGGGGTGGGGGGAGGGTTAGGTTTCGTGTATTAGGGTTGGGTTTGGGAGGGAAAGGATTTTGAATTTGGAGGTAGGTGGGGTTTTTTGGGGAAGAGTGGATGGATGTGATTGGTGAAGAGGTGATGGGTAAGGGTGATGGAGGTGATTGGTGAAGAGTATTTGGGGAAGAGTGTTATGAAAAGGTGGGAGAGAGATAGAGAGAGAGAGATGGGATAGGTGAGAATCTTGTGGGGTCCATAGATCCTGAGGGGTCAAGGACTTAGCATCCCTACTCCATTTAGGCGTGTAAACGCCCTTAGAGTGCAATCCTGGCGTTTAACGCCAGACTGCTGCTTGTTTCTGGCGTTAAACGCCAGCTTTTCTCCCTTTCTTGGCATCAAACGCCAACTTGGTGCCTGTTTCTGGCGTTAAACGCCTGACTGTAGCCTGTTTCTGGCGTTTAACGCCAGCTTGATGCTTCTTTCTGGCGTTAAACGCCAGTTTGATGCTTCTTACTGGCGTTTAAACGCCAGTAAGCTCTTCCTCCAGAGTGAGCTATTTTTAATGCTGTTTTTCATTCTGTTTTTGATTTTTCAGTTATTTTTGTGACTTCACATGATCATCAACCTAAAGAAAATATAAAATAACAATGGAAAATAAATAGATATAATTAAATAACATTGGGTTGCCTCCTAATAAGCGCTTCTTTAATGTCAATAACTTGACAGTGAGTTCTCATGGAGCCTCACAGATAACTTGACAGTTGTTTGACTCTGTATTGAGAGAAGCTTTTCATGCTTCCTCTCCATGGTTGCTGAAGGAGAACCTTGAGTCTTGAATACAAGGTAGTCCTCATTCAACTGAAGGACTAACTCTCCTCTGTCAACATCAATCACAGCTTTTGCTGTGGCTAGGAAGGGTCTGCCAAGGATGATGGATTCATCCTCATCCTTCCCAGTGTCTAGGATTATGAAATCAGCAGGGATGTAAAGGCCTTCAACCTTTACTAGCACGTCCTCTACTAGTCCATAAGCCTGTTTCTTTGATTTGTCTGCCATCTCTAGTAAGATTCTTGCAGCTTGCACCTCAAAGATTCCCAATTTCTCCATTACAGAGAGTGACATGAGGTTTATCCCTGACCCCAGGTCACACAGAGCCTTTTCAAAGGTCATGGTGCCTATGGTACAAGGTATGAAGAATTTTCTGGGATCCAGTTTCTTCTGAGGTAATGTCTGCCTCATTAATGCATTCAGTTCATTGGTGAACAAGGGGGGGTTCATCCTCCCAAGTCTCAGTACCAAATAACTTGGCATTCAGCTTCATGATTGCTCCTAGATATTTAGCAACTTGCTCTTCAGTGATGTCTTCATCCTCTTCAGAGGAAGAATATTCATCAGAGCTCATGAATGGCAGAAGGAAGTTCAATGGAATCTCTATGGTCTCTGTATGAGGCTCAGATTCCTTTGGTTCCTCAAAGGGAAACTCCTTTCTATCTGGAGGACGTCCCAGGAGGCTTTTCTCACTGGGACTCACGTCCTTCTCACTCTCTCCAGGTTCGGCCATGTTGGTCATGGTTATGGCCTTGCACTCTCTCGGGATTTTCTTCTGTATTGCTTGGGAGAGTACTGGGAGGAGTTTCAGTAATCTTCTTACTCAGCTGACCCACTTGTGCCTCCAAATTTATAATGGAGGACATTGTTTCATTCATGAAACTTAGTGTGGTCTTGGATAGATCAGACACTATGGTTGCTAGGCCAGAATGGCCTTGTTCAGAATTCTCTGTCTATTGCTGAGAAGATGATGGAAAAGGCTTGCTATTGCTAAACTTATTTCTTCCACCATTATTGTTGAAACCTTGTTGAGGCTTCTGTTGGTTCTTCCGTGAGAAATTTAGATGATTTCTCTATGAAGGATTATAGGTGTTTCCATAGGGTTCTCCCATGTAATTCACCTCTACCATTGCAGGATTCTCAGGATCATAAGCTTCTTCTTCAGAAGATGCTTCTTTAGTACTGTTGGATGCAGCTTGCAATCCATTCAGACTCTGAGAAATCATATTGACTTACTGAGTCAATATTTTGTTCTGAGCCAATATGGCATTCAAAGTATCAATTTCAAGAACTCCTTTCTTCTGAGGCGTCCCATTATTCACAGGATTCCTCTCAGAGGTGTACATGAACTGGTTATTTGCAACCATTTCAATGAGTTCCTGAGCTTCTGCAGGGGTTTTTAGATGAAGAGATTGATAAACCACTATTTTATGGTTTATATTGTGTTTAATTGTGTGGTTTTATCATGATCCTTACCCACTTATTCATTAAATTAGCATGCATTTAGATTTCCTTCCTGAATTTATTACATGTTGAAAACTGCTTCCTAGAGACTTTAATTATTTATTTTTAATTCTCCTTTATTCCATTCGATACCATGATCTGTGTGTTAAGTGTTTCAGACTTTATAGGGCATGAATGAGTTGGAGATTGGAAAGGAAGCTAGCAAAAAATGGAAGGAACACAAGAATTTGAGGAGATAACCAGCGAGAAGTGACGCGGTCGCATGGCTCACGTGACCGCGCGAAGGAGAGCAAATCGCAGCGACGCGGCCGCATGGCTCACGCGGCCGCGCGGATTGGAAAGCCCAAGCGACGCGGTAGCGTGGACGACGCGAACGCGTGGCGAGGAAAAACGCGAATGACGCGTCCGCATGGATGACGCGATCGCGTGACATGTGCGATCTGCATAATCTGCAGAATTCGTTGGGGGCAATTTTGGACCCCATTTCGGCCCAGTTTTCGGCCCGGAACAGCAGACTAGAGTCAGAGAACATGCAGAAACAAAAGACATTCATTCAGTAGTTTTCTAGATCTAGTTTTCACTCTCTTAGGTTTTCCTCTTTAGGTTTTTAGGATTTTAATTTTCAATTGGTCTTAGCATTGGAACATTGGGAAGAGTTATTTCCTCATCAAGACTTCATCATTCTAGTTTGTTTTCTTAACTTGGTTTTATTCTTCCATGTTCTTTGTTTTGTTCAATTTTGTCATTCAGATACTTTTATGATTATTTAATGCAAGGATTATTTCTTTTTAATTCAATTTCAATTCCAATAATCATGTCTTCTTTTAATTCCCTTTCATGTGCTATGGATTCTTTATTTACAATGCGTGAGTAGTTTCCTTACTTGATGGGGAGTTGATTAAAAGGAACTCTTGAGTTGGAAGGATTGAAAGAAAATTTGTAACTGGGTTAAATGTTGGATTGCTATCCTGTCACCGACGCCAATCCCTTTGAACTAAGTGGGTTGCAACTTGTGAACAGATCTGGCATTCCAACTTGTTTGACTTTCCCTTACCTAGTAAAGGATAACCAAACAGAATAACCATTAATTATAAATTAATCTTACAATCACACCATCAATAGTAGAAATTCCAACCAATCAACTCCCAGTCAAGGCTTTTATTCATATTATTCAAATTTCCTCAATTTACATCCCAATTTACTTAGCTCAACTCCTTAGAACATCTGATTAATAAGATAGCACCCTTCTCTGCAACTCGTTGGGAGACGACCTGGGACTTAAAACTCCCAGTAATTTTGATTTAAACTCTTTGTGACACATTTCTAAATTGATAGGCAGATTTTCGGTGAATTAAGAACTATACTTGCAACGTATCAAATTTAATAATTTTTTAATTCATCAACTTCTGCGTCCCATCAGAGATCCTCCTGCAGAATGGTCCAATGACATTTTTGACAACTCAGACAGACCATCATAGAATATACATATGATGCTCCATTCTAGAATCATGTCAGTAGGACACCTTTTGATCAACTGCTTATATCTTTCCTAAGTCTCATAGAGGGACTCACCTTCTTTCTGTCTGAAGGTTTGGATTTCCACTCTAAGCTTGCTCATATTTTGAGGTGGAAAGAATTTGGCCAGGAAAGCACTGACCAGCTTTTCCCAAGAGTTCAGGCTTTCCTTAGGTTATGAATCCAACCATGTTCTAGCTCTGTCTCTTACAGTAAAAGGGAAAAGCATAAGCCTGTAGACCTCAGGATCAACTCCATTGGTCTTGACAGTGTCATGGATTTGCAAGAATTCAGCCAAGAACTGGTGAGGATCTTCCAATGGAAGTCCATGAAACTTGCAATTCTGTTGCATTAGAGAAACTAATTGAGGCTTAAGCTCAAAGTTGTTTGCTCTAATGGCAGGAATTGAGATGCTTCTTCCATAGAAGTTAGAAGAGGGTGCAATAAAGTCACCAAGCATCTTCCTTGCATCTCCACCATTGTTATTGGGTTCGGCCATGTCTCCTTCTTTTTCAAAAATTTCTGTCAGGTCCTCTCCAGAGGGTTGTGCATTAGCTTCTCTTAGTTTCCTCTTAAGAGTCCTTTCAGGTTCAGGATCAGTTTCAATAAGAATGTCTTTATCCCTATTCCTGCTCATATGAAAAAGAAGAGAACAGAAAAGAAGAGGAATCTTCTATGTCACAGTATAGAGATTCCTTTATGTGAGTAGAAGAAGAGAAGAATAGAAGAAGGAGAAGAGAAAAATTCGAACACAGAGAAGAAGAGGGGGTTCGAATTTTGAGTGGAAGAGGAGTGTTAGTAGATAAATAAATAAATAGAAAGAGATGAGAGAGAGAAGAATTCAAATTTAAATTAAAATAAAAGGAAAAATATTTTTATTTTTATTTTAATTATAAGTTATAATTCAAAAATTAAAAAGAGAAATAAAATTAAATTAAAATTTAAAACAATTAGTTAATTAAAAGGAATTTTGAAAAAGTAGGGAGGAGTTTTCGAAAATTAGAGAGAGAAAATTAGTTAGGTGATTTTGAAAAAGATATTATCGAAATAGAAAACTTTTAAAATCAAACAAAAAGTCAAGTAGTTAATTGAAAAAGATTTGAAAATCAAATTTGAAAAGATAGGAAGTTAGAAAAGATTTTGAAAATTGATTTTTGAAAAAGATATGATTTGAAATTTAATTTGAAAAAGATTTGAAAAGGAAATTTAAAAAGATTTGATTTTGAAATTAAAGTTGATTACTTGACTAACAAGAAACTATAAGATGTGATTTTAAAATTTAAAGATTGATCCTTTCTTAATAGGAAAGTAACAACTTGAGATTTTTGAATCAAAACATTAAATGTTAGCATTAATTTCAAAAATATGAAATAAAAATAAGAAAAAGATTTTGAAAATCAATTTTAAAAATTTTTGAAAATAATAAAAAAATGAAAAAGATTTGATTTTTGAAAAGGATATGAAAAGATAGAATTTTGAAATTGAAATTTATGAGTAAAACAAAGAAAGATATTTTTTATTTTTGAATTTTAATGAGGAGCGAGAAAAACACAAAATTGAAACAAAACATAAAAATTATGAATCAAAACAAGAAGAACATGCAAGAACACTTTGAATGTCAAGATGAACACCAAGAACACTTTGAATGTCAAGATGAACACCAAGAACTTATTTTTGAAAAGTTTTTAAGAAAAGAGAAACATGCAAGACACCAAACTTAAAAATTTTTATTCTTTAGACACTAATAATTCAAGAATGCATATGAAAAACAAGAAAAGACACCAAACAAGAAGAATTAAAGATCAAACAAGGAAAATCATCAAGAACAACTTGAAGATTATGAAGAACAAATGCATGAGTTTTCGAAAATTAAAGGAAAATTAAAAAGATACAATTGACACCAAACTTAAAATTTGACACAAGACTCAAACAAGAAACACAAATTTGTAATTTTTCGAAAATTGTTTTGAAAAAGAAAATAAAGAAATTCAAAATTTTTAATACGAATTCCAGGAATCATGCAATGTTAGTCTAAAGCTTTAGTCTAAAAAGATTAGACATGGCTAGCCAAGCTTCAGCAGGACATTACATACAACAGCCAAATTGATGGGAATCAATTAGCTCCTGTGATGATAAAAGCATCATTTGAAACTCTAGAATTCATTCTTAAAAATTCTAAAGAACATAGAATAATTTATTTTTATTATTTTTTTAATTTTTTTTCGAAAATAAAAAGCTTTAAAAATAAAATAAAATTACCTAATCTAAGCAACAAGATGAACCGTCAGTTGTCCAAACTCGAACAATCCCCGGCAACGGCGCCAAAAACTTGGTACGCACGTTCCTAATCTCAATTCTTCTTCACAACTTCGCACAACTAACCAGCAAGTACCCTGGGTCGTCCAAGTAATAAACCTTACGTGAGTAAGGGTCGATCCCACGGAGATTGTCGGCTTGAAGCAAGCTATGGTCATCCTTGTAAATCTCAATCAGGCGGATTCAAATGGTTATGGGATTTTGATAATTAAAATATAAATAAAATATGAAATAAGATAGAAATACTTATGTAATTCATTGGTTGGGGTTTCAAATAAGCGTATAGAGATGCTTTGCTCCTTCTGAATCTCTGCTTTCCTACTGCCTTCATTCAATCATTCGTACTCCTTTCCATGGCAAGCTGTATGTTGGGGGATCACCATTGTCAATGGCTACCGTCCGTCCTCTCAGTGAAAATTGTCCAAATACGCTGTCACCGCATAGCTAATCATCTGTCGGTTCTCGATTATGTTGGAATAGGATCCATTGATCCTTTTGCGTCTGTCACTACGCCCAACACTTGTGAGTTTGAAGCTCGTCACAGTCATCCCTTCCCAGATCCTACTCGGAATACCACAGACAAGGTTTAGACTTTCCGGATCTCAGGAATGGCCGCCAATAATTCTAGCCTATACCACGAAGACTCTGATCGTGAACCAGGAGGCTAAGAGATATGCATTCAAGCTTGTTTTCATGTAGAACGGAAGTGGTTGTCAAGCACGCGTTCATAGGTAAGAATGGTGATGAGTGTCACATA
The DNA here is from genome assembly GCF_059453495.1 of Arachis ipaensis. Taxonomy (NCBI): domain Eukaryota; kingdom Viridiplantae; phylum Streptophyta; class Magnoliopsida; order Fabales; family Fabaceae; genus Arachis; species Arachis ipaensis. The sequence goes on from NC_142442.1 coordinate 18,331,666, forward strand.
ATCATCACATTCATCATGTTCTTGGGTGCGAATGAATATCTTAGAATAAGAATAAGCTTGATTTGAATAGAAAAACAATAGTACTTCGCATTAATTCATGAGGGACAGCAGAGCTCCACACCTTAATCTATGGGGGTGTAGAAACTCCACCGTTGAAAATACATAAGTGATAATGGTCCAGGCATGGCCGACTGGCCAGCCCCCTAAACGTGATCAAGAGATCAAAAGTGATACAAAGATAGTCTCAAAAATGATCAAAAGATCTGAAATAAATCACTAAAAGTAGTTTTTATACTAAACTAGTAGCTAGGGTTACAAAAATAAGTAAATGATGCAGAAATCCACTTTCGGGCCTACTTGGTGTGTGCTTGGGCTGAGCATTGAAGCTTTGCACGTGTAGAGGCTTCTCTTGGAGTTAAACACCAAGTTGCAGCCTGTTTCTGGCGTTTAACTCTGGTTGTAACCTGTTTCTGGCGTTTAACTTTAGAATAGGGCAGGAAGTTGGCGTTTGAACGCCAGTTTGCGTCGTCAAAACTCGGGCAAAGTATGGACTATTATATATTGCTGGAAAGCCCTGGATGTCTACTTTCTAAAGCAATTGAGAGCGCGCCAATTGGGTTTCTGTAGCTCCAGAAAATCCATTTTGAGTGCAGGGAGGTCAGAATCCAACAGCATCTGCAGTCCTTTTTCAGCCTCTAAATCAAATTTTTGCTCAAGTCCCTAAATTTCACCCAGAAAATACCTGAAATTACAAAAAAACACACAAACTCATAGTAAAGTCCAGAAATATAATTTTTGAATAAAAACTAATAAAAATATAGTAAAAATTAACTAAATCATATTGAAAACTATGTAAAAACAATGCCAAAAAGCGTATAAATTATTCGCTCATCAGGCACTTTCAGGTGGAATGACTACCAAGTCGCCATGTTATTACTTATTGTGCTAACCAACGTCTTGATTAGCAATTGTATATGAATGATGTTTACAAGATCACAGAGGTTCGTAAGGTTTACAGATTTGATTTCGCACCATTAGGCGATCCAGAGACATGGCCTGCTTATCCGGGACCGACACTGGTCGCTAATCCCGCCTTGCGGCGAACATCAAAAGGACGTTCCAAATTGACCTGATACCTGAATAAAATGGATTCACGAGAAATGCGTGGTTCTCAGATATGCCATCTCTGTGGTAGACAGGATCGTAGTCGGAGTCGATGTCCTCAGCATGCTGGACCGAGTGGAGTTGGTGATGATGGTGGTCCCTAGATCTTTATTGGTCGTTGTGTTTGTATGTTTAGGTTAATTTTATCAATTAATGTTTTTGAGGTTCCTCGTGTTTGTATTTTTAAGTTATTTTTATCAGTTAATGTCTACGTGGATCATTGTGTTTTTATATTAAGTTCGATGTTAACTTCTATAAGTTATTACAACTAACAGTTTCTGCAATGATAATTTCAAATTTGAAACAATAACCTTATAAAAGATTAATTAAAAATTACATTAATTTAATTCTAAAACCATAACTTAAAGTTCAATAAGGTAAACTTACAAAAAAGATTAATTAAAAGTTACATGAACTCGGTTCGCAGGGTGTCATTCGACATACTCGAATGATAATAACGGAGTAACAGTGTCACACACCTCAAGGTGTCCATGTAGCACGTCGGGGTATGATCAATCCTTTGTACGACCGCCAGACAAACTGCAACATATTATTAGAAAATTATAAACCTAATATTAATGTTGGATATTAACATACACAAAGAAAAAATATTAACCTCATCTATGTAGTCTATTTCCTGCCTAAATATCGCTGTGGTCTTCGATAACCACACTGTGGTTGATGCACCACTATTTCGTGGAATATTTTGTACTTAATTGAGTGGATTTTATCCACTAAACTCACACTTATTCATATAATTCGCATGCTTCACATTTTCCTTCCTAATTTTGTGCTATGATTGAAAACATGCTTCTTTGACCTTAAATTTGCTATGTTTAATCCCCTCTTATTACCATTCGATACCGTGATATATGTGTTAAGTGATTTCAGGGTTTACAGGGCAGGAATGACTTAGAAGATGGAAAGGAAGCATGCAAAAGTGGAAGGAATACAAGAAACTAAGGGAATTGCTGAGCTATCTAGCCTGACCTCTTCATACTAAATCGATCATAACTTGAGCTACAAAGGTCCAAATGAGGTGGTTTTAGTTGCGTTCGAAAGCTAACATCTGGGGCTTCGAAATGATATATAATTTGCCATAGTTGCCATACTTTTAGGTGATGCGAACGCGTGAATCACGCGTACGCGTGACCTGGCAAAAGTTCAATCCAAGCATACGTGTGGATGATGCGTACGCGTGACAGAGCCACGTACTGGACGTATCAGAAATTACTGGGGGCGATTTCTAGGCTATTTTGGCCCAGTTTTCAGCCCAAAAAACATAGATTAAAAGCTGCAGAGTGGGAGAATCACATTCATTCATTCACACAACATTCATTCACATAATTTTAGGTTTTAGATGTAGTTTCTAGAGAGAGGCTCTCTCCTCTCTCTAGGTTTTAGGATTTCTCTTAGTTTTAGGTTTATTTCTTCTCAATTCTAGGTTCAATGTTCCTTTAATTTAGTTTCTCTTCTACTTTTAAATGTTCTAGCATTCTAGTTTATTTATTTACCTTACTGATTACTTTGTGTTGCTACTTTAATTTATGAACTCCATGTTAGATTTGATTTTATATTTAATGCAATTGAGGTATTTCATGTTTATTGCTTCTTCTTTTATTTGTTATCATTGATCTTACAATTATTGGTTTTAGATCTTATTCTATTATTACTTTTCTATGTTTTTATTTTGTGCCTACCAAGTATTTGATAAAATGCTTGGAAGGATGTTAGAGTAGGATTTTATGTTCTTGGCTTGGGATGGTAACTTAGGAACTCTTGAGTTACTAATGTCCAAGTAATTGATGATTGGAGCCATTAACTCTAGTTCTCACTAATTGAATTGATGGAGAGCTAGGACTTATGGACTTGGATTGATATAGCTCATTTAACTTTTCTTTACTACTAGTTAGAGGATGATTTAATGGGATTGATCCTTATCAATTCTCATGTTGTGGTTAGTGATAAGGACAGAGATCCTTGACCACCAAACCTTGCCAAGACCTCTTTATCATTTTATTTTCATTGCAATTCACTTTTCTTGTTCCTTATTCAAAACCCCAAAAAGATACTTTTTCCATAACCAATAATAATTACACCTCCCTACAATTCCTTGAGAGACGACCCGAGGTTTGAATATTTCAGTTATTATTTTTAGGGGTTTGTTACTTGTGACAACCAAATTTTTGTATGAAAAGATCCTTTGTTGGTTTAGAAACTATACTTGCAACGAGGTTTCATTTGTGAAATTCTTTACTAGCAAAAATCCGTTCATCAAAATATTTGTGAGGTGAGAGCTTAGGTTAGTCAAGGATTCATATTATAGCTTACTTGGCCATACATATATCCTCACCCTTACCTTAGCCCCATTACAACCTTGAAAAGACCTCATGATATTTGCATTGGTATACTAAATATTTGTTGATTGGTTAGATGAAGAACAAGTTTTAGAAAGCATGACTAGAGAAGAGTAGAGTGATTAACCCTAGACACTTGAGCAATTAAAGTACATATACAGTACTAGTGAGGGTTCAATGCTTGATTCTATGTTCCCTACTTTCATGAGCTATCTTCTTACAAGCTTACTTGTCTTTTATTGTGTGATTTAAATTAGTGGAATCTGATTTATATTTGTCTTGGAGAATTTTTTTACTTTTAACCAAGTCGGTAGAGCATTTTGCATTTCGTTGCATTCACATTTAAATAGGTTGCATTGCATAAGTTCTACCATTCTGCTTTCACTCTTTTATAATTTCTCTTGAGTTTAGCATGAGGGCATGCTAATGTTTAAGTGTGGGGAGATTGATAAACCACTATTTTATGGTTTATCTTGTGCTAATTTGAGTGGTTTTTATCAATTCTTTGCTCACTTATTCAGATAATTTGCATGGTTTTACAAATCCTTCCTAATTCTGTGGTATAATTGAAAACATGTCTCCTGGGCCTTTAAACTGTCAATTTTAATTATCCTTTATTACCATTCGATGCCGTGATCTGTGTGTTAAGTGTTTTCAGACTTTATAGGACAGGAATGGCTTAGAGGATGGAAAGGAAACATGCAAAATTGGAAGGAACACAAGAAAATGAAGTTTTGAGAAGCTAGCAGCGACGCGCACGCATGAGCGATGCGTACGCGTGACAAGGAATTTCACCAAACGACGCGAACGCGTGACCTACGCGTACGCGTGACATGCGCCACGTGTAGAATTTACAGAAAGCGCTGGGGCAATTTCTGGGCTCCTTTTGGCCCAGTTCCAAGCCCGAAAAACACAGAATAAAAGCTGCAGAATTGGGAAACACAAGAGACAACTCATACATCAATTTATTCACATAATTTTAGGTTTAGATGTAGTCTATGAAGCACGGACACTTCGCTGAGTTGTCGTGTCCGCGTGTCAGACACATTTCGGACACGACACTCACCGACACTCGTCCGACACGCGTGTCTACTGTGTCCAACCGTGTCTTAATAAAAAATAAAAAATTCTTGTCCAGACACACCTGGACACGCCTAAATACCATCACGTGTCAGCGTGTCCAGTCTTATTCTTAACATATATTCTTAAAATAAATTTAGATATAATATATATTATTATCTATTAAAACAAAAAAATATTTTAAATACTTGATATAATTAAATAAGACATTAAAAATAATTAAAAATTTTAATTTATATTTTAATATCAATAAAATATCAAAATATCATTACGATTTATCTAAAAACTACTTTATATTTTATATGTATACGTGTCCCCGTGTCAGGTAAGATTTTAAAATTCGTGTGTCGGCGTGTCCCGTGTCGTGTCGTGTCCCGTGTCCGTGTCAGTGTCCGTGCATCATAGGATGTAGTTTTCTAGAGAGAGAGGCTCTCTCCTCTCTCTAGGTTTTAGGATTCTTAGGATTAGCTTTGCTTAATTTCAGATTTCTACTTAGTTTAATTATTCTCTCTTCTACTTTTATTTCTCTTAGCATTCTAGTTTATTTATTTCCCTTGTTGATTACTTTATGCTAATACTTTAGTTTATGAACTCTCATGTTAGATTTGATTTTCCATTTAATGCAATTTGAGGTATTTCAGGTTTATTGCTTCTTCCTTTATTTGTTATCATTGATGCTTGCAAATTGGTTATTTAGATTTAATATTCCTTGCTAGTTTTCTATGTTTTTATGTTATGCCTTCCAAGTGTTTGACAAAATGCTTGGGAGGGTTTTAAGTTAGATTTTTATATTCTTGGCTTTGGTTGTGTAATTGGAGACTCTTGAGTTATCAAACTCCTTTGTTGATTGATAATTAAAAGTTGCTGGTTGATTTGGATCCCTCTAAAGCTAGTCTTTCCTTAGGAGTTGACTAGGACTTGAGGAATCAAATTGATTGGTCCACTTGACTTTCCTCCATAGTTAGAGGTTAACTAAGTGGGAGCAATGAACAATTGAGGTCACAATTGATAAGGATAACTAGGATAGGACGTCCACTTCTCATACCTTTCCAAGAGCTTTTCTTAGTTATTAATTTAATTTCTTGCAATTTACTTTCCTTGTACCTTATTTCAAAAACCCAAAAAGATACTTTTCCATAGCCAATAATAACCACACCTCCCTGCAATTCCTTGAGAGACGACCCGAGGTTGGAATACTTCGGTTTAATTTTATTGGGTTTGCTTTAGTGACAAACAAATTTTTGTATGAAAGGATTATTGTTAGTTTAGAAACTATACTTGCAACGAGAACTTAATTGTGAATTCTTTATTAGCAAAAATCCGTTCGTCAGTGGTTCGTGCGGAATGACTCCACTTACAACACGTAACATTGCAAAAAATTTAAAAATGTGCTGTCGATCAAGTATGCATCGTCAATAAAATATACAACTAAAATAGGAACTGTTACCTCCAAGCAACTGCTATGTCAGTCACTGGAAGGTACTGTCTCGAAACGGGCGCAATACACGGCATTCGCTCCCATGCCCAAACAAATAAAAGATTAAGAAGGTCATCCATCTCCTTAGTATCATACCATGATGCACGGCACAGTGCCCTATAAAGATGTGCAAGACATGCTGCCCCCAACTGTAGGTGTGGATCCGGTGAAAATGCGGAACAACGATAGATACTTCGCGTAGACATATGTCGTTGACTTTTCCACAAATAGGGTCGAACCCAAAAAATAGAAAATCTGGCATCTGACGTATTTCTGAATATAGTCCAAAGTGTCCAATGGCTTTGCGTCTCTGATACGGCAAATCCATGCCAGCTTTATATAAGATTTGGAGTAACTACTGACAACGGGTTCGCGGCCGAAAATTGCGATGCTGTCTTTTCAAAAAGTCATGACTGTTATCTGTCCATCCACTCACAAATTCTCCATCAATCAGTAAGCTAGATATATGAGCCAAGTCCTCCAAAATAACAGTAAACTCACCCACCGACAATACAAAAGTGTGAGTCTCCGACCTCCACCTTTTCACGAGAGCAAGTAGTAAAGGGTAAAATCTTCTAATCACTCTAATTCTCGAAATGTGGTATAATTCCATTACTCGTAAGGCGTCTTCTACCATCGGATTCCACGTCTTTGATGGTTCAAGTTTACGGACCATAAAATTTCTATTAGATTAGTACAACAAAAATATATTTATCCATTAAATATACATATTAGTTTAAATTAATGAAGATTATAATAAATAATTATTTATTAACTACACTACTTTACACAAATAAAAAAAAGATATTATATTATACTATTTACTCACTAGTTTAAATAATATAAATATGATCATAAATAAAAAATAAAATAAAATATAATAATATTAGTATCCTTGATAATTATTATAACAAAAAGGCGAACAAATTTTTTTTATATTTATATTATTTATTTATTTTCGTAAATAAACAAAAACTCATCAATACTCATCAAGTTAACTAAATACAGATTAAATAAAAATATATTTTGATAACAGAAAATTAAAATACAAGAATAGAAATTCAAAAAATAATAACATTTATTTATTTATTAATATTTAAATTATTTATTAAATCTACAAAAAAATAAAATTTATACGATCATATTTATATTATTTCTTTGTTTATTAATTATAAATATAAAATAAAATAATAATATACTGAAATAATAAAAATATTATCCAATAATAGTTTAATATTTATATTTATATTTATATTATTATTAAATTTAATAGTTACAAATTTAAATAACATAGTAATATTAAATACAAGCAAAAATAATAATACTAAAATAACGATGCTATATCAATTATCATCGCTATATCAATTATCATCATAGGATGCTAACACAAAAAAATTAATATCAATTACAATTAAAAAATTAAACTATAAAAAAGAATCAAATTTATCAACTTATGTAAATTAAATGATCAAAATAATTTATAATATATTCTTTGAATCTCGTATAATTACGTACTATTTTTTATTAATACGACCTTGTAATTTTTTTTAGATATATATAATCAATTTTTTTTAAACACACTAGTTACTAATCCTCCTTTTCTTCTTCTTTACTTCAGCTCTCTTCTCTCTTCTCTTCAACGGATGTATCAAGGGAGGAGAGTTGAGCTCTGTTTAAAGAGCTTTAATCGCGTCACTAGTTCCCAAAAAAAGAAATTGTCTCATGCATGCAGATTAGTTTCAACACACCTTCTCTGTGTAAAAATTGGTTGCCTTCTCCCATGTAAAGAACACCTGCAGCTCTTCGAAAATGTACACAAATTTCTGTAAAAACTGGTTGGCATCTCCGACGTAATACGTCCCTACGTGTTTGCAGGGTGCTTCCACGTCTGCAACGAATCTCTGGCGACGCTGTTGCACCACACCCTCCATGTGTTGGCAGCGTGCTTCCGCCGCTAACGATTCTAACGATTCTGTTGCACCACATCTTCTGCGTGTTGAAAGCTCCACAAACTAGCAAAACACCCCAATATTAATATTAGACAAATATATTATACGAATTTTTTATTTTTATAAATTAAATAAATATAATAACTACCGAAATAAATAATTTAAAAATATTTATCGAAATAAATACCTCTTTCTTATCTTGTTTAGGAGATAATTTATGTGTGTTTTTTTAATTTTGGTATATCTCGTTGTTTACCGTATAAACGAGATAATATATCTCGTTTATACGGTAAACGAGATATATGTATTTATAAATAATTAAATATAATTTTTAAAAATAATAAAAAATATTAATAATATAGTTTGGATCAAACTTTTAAAAATAGAATATTCCAGATAATAAAAAAGATGGACGATTTTAAATGATAGGAAGATAAATCGTCCATTTTAAATAATAGGAAAGATTAATTGTCCATTTAAACAAAAAACGTTAACACGTTTATAAGTGCACCGTCCACTGCTAAAAACATAACATGAAAAATCAAAAGACTTACACGAATAATATAAAAATATTTATCATATAAATAAAAAATATAATAAAAAACATAAAAATTAAAATATAAAAATGAGTACTAAAAATAATAAAAAATTAAAATATTCAATTTGCTAGTGATTGAAATAAATCTGAACGATTTTTATGAGAAAAAAATTGGAACGAAAAAACTATGAAGAAGTAGGAAGAACTACAAAGAACGACTGTGAAGATAATAGCTACTGGTATCATTCTTATAGAAGAAAATGAAGGGTAGGATTGGTAAAAAATAAATAAATTTTTTACTTAATTTTCTAATGATAATCAACCACCATGAACGTGAAACGCAGAAACTATAAATTTTAGCTTCAGAATCAATTCTGTGTTCAGAAGATAAAAATTGCCAAACATCAAAGTGAAACTTTCAAGAAGCTGGCTTTTCTCCTCCCGTTAGAACTGATAGTTAGAAGGAATAGGATTAATAATGGGTACTTAGAAAACGTACTTGCATGCTTTCACGTAAACGTGTTAACATGTTTATTTTAAATAGACAATCCATCTCCCCTATTATTTAAATGTACATAAAATTTTTTTAGATTAAATTATGATTCAATTGAATTGATTTAAATTTTAAAAAATAAAAATAATCTTTATTAATTGTTAGGAGAGGTGGATGGAGATAGTAAGAAGAGAATTGAAACGCCTATCCACATGGGAAATAACGTTTCAATTCTCTTCCCCTGTCCCATCAACCTCTCCTAACAATTGGCAAGTCGTTATTTTTATTTTTCAAATTTAAATCAATCTAATTGGATCATAATTTAATTTAAAATCTTTTATGTACTTTTTTTAGTACTAATTGATTAACATATCCATTTTAATATTTTTTTACTAACCTTTTTATGTACTATTTGAATGTTGAAACGAGATATTCAGTGTAAACGAGATAAGAGAGAAGTATTTATTTTGATAAATATTTTTTAAATTATTTATTTTCGTAATTATTATAATTAATTTATTTATTAAAATAAAAAACCCTATATTATACTGCTTTTCATATGAAAAATAATTTCGGACGAATTGTTACACATTAGTTTCTTATATTTGAATTTGACTAATGACACCTTTTAAATCTATAATCGTGCTAATTTAAATTAGTGTATTTATTAATAATGAGTTACAAAACCAAACAAGTTACATTATAACAATCATATAAATATATAGTTGTCATTTTTTATTTGATTAGGAATTATATTTTGTATGTTATATGTTATTTATTCTATTTAAAATTATAATTCATATAGTTAACGATTTTATTTCAACATGACACATGTTATGATTCCAGGATCGAATTAATATCGGTATTACCCATGTGATTCTATCTTTAAAAAAAGAAAACTTACACTTATTTTGATCTTAAATTAAGTCAAGGCAATAAGGCATATTTTTCTATTGGTGAATAAGATAGAATTTGCGTCTGATCTTGATCAAAACATGACAGCACACCAAATATTTACATTGTTGAAGTTCAAAGAAAAAAAAAATTTTAATATTGCTTTTCTGATCTCCACGTCTTAATTTTCTTTACAAAAATATAAAATTTGTTACTCTCCCGGTCTCACCAAATCCGAATTTGTCGTCTTGCTCCAAAAGCTGGTTCTCTACTATGTATACTTATCCAATCCAGTCACAGCCATACTATCTTCAAACACCTCCAATCCAATCACAACCTTACTGTCTTGAAACACCTCATCCCTCATACTTTTCCTATTTCAAGTGATCACGCAACTTCACTATAGCTTCCTTTTCAGTTTTACCACAACTAAAAAAAAAAAAGGAGAGAGAGAGAGTAGCAACTGAAAAAATGGAACAACTGAAGCCAAGTGCTGCAAACTCTTCACCTCTCACTCCACTAGGTTTCTTGGACAGAGCAGCAACTGTTTACGGTGACATACCTTCCGTTATCTATGACGGCGTTACCTTCACCTGGTCCGACACTCGCCGTCGCTGCCTCCAGCTGGCCTCTGCTCTCTCCTCCCTAGGAATCCGCCGCGGCGACGTGGTCTCCGTCGTCGCACCAAACATACCCGCCATGTACGAGCTCCACTTTGCAGTCCCCTTCGCCGGCGCTATCCTCAACAACATCAACACACGCCTCGATGCCAGAACCATCTCCGTCATCCTCCGTCACGCGGAGTCCAAGCTCGTCTTTGTGGACACAGCCTCACGTGATGTTGTCCTCGAAGCTCTCTCTTTGTTCCCCGAAAATAATCCCCGTCGTCCGATCCTCATCTTTATAGCGGACGATGCGGTCGAGCGACTAACTCCATCATCAACCGTTCATTTCAAAGACTCGTATGAAGGTTTAATCTCCAAGGGCGATCCGAATTTTAAATGGTTATATCCTAACAGCGAGTGGGACCCGATGATACTTAACTACACCTCCGGAACGACGTCGTCTCCTAAAGGCGTAGTTCACTGCCACAGAGGAACCTTTGTTATGACCGTTGATTCGTTGATAGATTGGGCGGTTCCGAAACAACCCGTTTATCTCTGGACTCTACCGATGTTCCACGCTAACGGATGGAGCTTCCCGTGGGGGATGGCCGCCGTTGGAGGAACGAATATCTGCGTCCGCAAATTCGACGCGCGGATCGTGTTCTCCCTCATCACGCGCCACCGCGTGACTCACATGTGTGGCGCGCCGGTGGTGCTGAACATGCTCACAAACGCTCCCGACAACAAGCCGTTGGAGAATCCCGTTCACATCCTCACCGCCGGAGCGCCGCCTCCCTCGGCGGTGCTCCACCGCACGGAGTCTTTAGGATTCATAGTCAGCCACGGGTACGGCCTGACCGAGACTGGAGGACTTGTCGTGTCGTGCGCGTGGAAGAGGAAGTGGAACCATTTCCCGGCAGCGGAGAGGGCGAGGTTGAAGTCGCGTCAGGGAGTAAGAACATGCCTACTGACGGAAATGGACGTGGTGACACACGCGGGAGAGAGCGTGAAGCGTGACGGGGTAACGCTGGGTGAGGTAGTTATGCGCGGAAGCTGTGTGATGCTTGGATACCTTAAAGATCCCGAAGGAACAAGAAAATGTTTCAAAAATGGTTATTTCTACACCGGCGATGTTGGTGTGATGCATGAAGACGGTTACTTGGAGATAAAGGATAGGTCAAAGGACGTTATAATTAGCGGCGGCGAGAACTTGAGCAGCGTCGAGGTGGAATCGGTGCTTTATATGCACCCGGCGGTGAATGAGGCGGCGGTGGTGGCGAGGCCGGACGAGTACTGGGGGGAGACGCCGTGCGCGTTCGTGAGCGTGAAGGAGGGGAAGGCGGTGACGGAGAAGGAGATAATTGAGCATTGCAGGAAGAACATGCCAAAGTATATGGTTCCCAAAACGGTTGCGTTTAGGGAGGAGCTTCCAAAGACTTCCACCGGAAAGATTCAAAAGTTTGTTCTGAGACAAATTGCTCAAGAAATGGGTCCCATCAGACACAGCAAAATGTGAATACATTGCACTCTGTTGAGTCTTAGCATGGAATTTTGTAACAACAAATATGGAAAGGAGAAATAAATGGAGGGTATTTTACTTTACTACCAATTTAATTTTAATGTGAATTTAATATTTATATTTAATTATATAATATTATATTATAAAAAAATTAATTTTTATATTAATTATATAAAGAGTTATTTAAAAGAATGAAATTAAACTCACTTTTACTAAAAGTTTGCACTATGCCACTATCAACTATCAATTAGTAAAAAAATAATTGGAAAGAAGTTAGTAAAAAATTATACTATTTTTATATATGTCTTTTTTAGTTTTTCATGGTCAAGCCAATATATACAAAAGTACGATTTTTTATTTTAATAAATAAAATAAATGTAATATTTATCGAAATAAATATTTTTACTAGAATTTATGGATTTAAATTTTTTTGTTATATCTCGTTTATAGTGTAAATAATATGATTTTTTACATATCTCGTTTACAGTAAAAAAATTTTGAAAATAATAAAAAATATTAATAATATCAATAATCTAAACTTTGGCATGCAATTACTACATAAAAAAGTTAGTAAAAGAAATTAAAATGGATATGTTTGATCAACTAATACTAAAAAAGAGAGATTATTTAATGAGAAGCAATAATATTAGTCACTATGATATTGGTCATTATGATAAATGGTTATCTCTCACATTATTTTCGCTGTCCATGTGAGAGATAACCGTTTCAATTCTCTCCCTACTATCTGATTAATCTCTCCTAATAACTTGCAAACGGTTATTTTTATTTTTCAAATTTAAATCAATTCAATTGGATCATAATTTAAACTAAAATTTTTTATTTACTCTTTTTTATTACTAATTGATCAAGCATATCCATTTTAAAAAATTTTAAATTAAATTATGATCCAATTAAATTGATTTAAATTTAAAAAATAAAAATAATTGTTTGCCAATTGTTAAGAGAGATTGATAGAATAGTGGAGAGAGAATTGAAACGGTTATCCCGAAACGGTTATCCCTCAGATGATAGTGGAGATAACGTGAAAGATAACTGTTTTAATTATCACGTAGTTATCATAATGACCAATATCATATTGAATATTAAATAATTACTTATTACTTCTAATTTTTAAATAACCGTATAATTATTTTTATATTATCAATACATTAAAAATAAATCATTCAAATATTTTGTAACATATTTTAAAATATTCACAATTTAAAAGTAAAAATAATTATATAATTAATTTAAAAATTCTATTTAATAAAATTGTTTATAAAAAATGTGTAGAATATCTGCTATTTTGTTAGAAAAGAATGGGCCATAAAAAATTATATTTCAAATTTTTATGCACTCTCATGCAACAAATAAAATTTATATGTACTCCTGTACAATAAACGATAAAAAGTAGTTGAATATAGAAGAAATAAATATATTAATAATATATAATTAAAAATATATTTGTAATTGTCCATTATTAATAGTGTGTTGAAACTTGAAAATATATTTGTAACTACCTATTATCAACCGTGGGCAGCACATTTACTTTCTTTCATATTCACCTACTTTTTTTCGTTTTTGTACGGGCATACATATAAATTTTATTTGTTGCATGAGAGTACATAAAAATTTGAAATATGATTTAAGTAAAAAAAATTCATATTATATACCTATAGAGTAATAACATGAGGGTCATTAAATAAATTTCGAGTATTTAAATTATATTTTAAATTTTTAAATAGTTAGAAAATAGGTAACCGTGTTAACAGTGGAGAGTTTAATGGTTTTCAACTAAATGTGTTAATCCATATCATTTAAAATGGATTAAAATTAATCAAACATATCCATTTTAATTTCTTCTACTAACCTTTTTATGTACTAATTGCAGGCCAAAAGTTTGAATTATTAATATTATTAATATTTTTTATTATTTTTAAATTAAAAAAATACATTTATCTCATTTATAGTGTAAACGAGATATACACGTGTCAATTTGATTTGTCATATCTCGTTTATAATAAAAAAATTATTTTATTTACACTGTAAACGAAATATGACAAAGAAATTTAAATCGATAAATTTTCGTAAAAATATTTATTTTGGTAAATATTATATTTATTTTATTTATTAAAATAAAAAATCTACAAAAGTATGGACAAACCATGATCCATTGATCCCATTTTGCAGCATATAAAAAGGCAAAAGCAACTCTTTTGTATGATGAAAAGGTCTTTTAATATATTTACTAGTTATCTTAAGTGACTATTTTACAAGTATTAAAAAGTAAAATCTGTGTTTTAAATATAAGATTTGCCAAGAAACACCAATTTTTATTTTGGATGGAATCAAATAAATTAAATTAAATCAGTCAGTCCAACGAATGGTTTAGGAACTATATGAATTGATCATCAGTATTCAGTAGTGAGATGTTTCCTCTCTTCCTCATCAATTTGTTATCATCAAAGAAAAGCACCTGCCAGTGTTCCACGACTTTATTTGTACTACCGAGTTCGTGGCATATAAGTTCTTGCTGTTGTCAGTATGTCACTGTTGTGAACTTGGATTTCTCTTTACAACAACAATACAATAGGATGGTCCAAAAGTATGTGTTTGGCTACATTAGAATGTTGATAATGGCGCGTTTGATATATCGTTTTCAAGGAGCTTTTTTCGGTGGAGAAAGTATTTTTTGGTCATTGATAAATCAGGTAATAAAGTGAATTAATGAAAAAAAATGGGGTGGTTCACAAATAAGTAAAAATAGCAGTTAAGGATGAATTTTGAAAAAAAAGAAAAAGGAAGGGAGGAGATGAGAATTCTTTATTAAATGAAAGCACCAAACTCCATTAATAAGTAGGTGAAAGCTGTATTGAAGTCATTGTGAAGTTTCTTTTGGACCACGTGGACAGAGACGGCGCTTCAAGGCGGAAGAGAATGCTTGATTGAACGGCGCAGAAGCATAGATCGAGATCTGGCTGACTTTAAGTTTATCATAAGGGAAGGTAATGGACCACACGGGACAACCAGATTCGCAGGTACATTGTGTCGATGTTATTGAGTTATTTACCCTTCGACAATGCCGAGGGAGGTTGGTGGAGGTATGCTCCAGAAGTGGGTTTCAATTGTGGGCCCGTGCCTCCGCCCTGTCTCCAACAGTCATAAGTTTTTTTATGTTTGGAAGTTGCCATTTAGAGCGGCACACAGACGAATTTTAATTGTTACTTATTAAAATGTTTGTTGAAATTAGAGTTGGTCGCTATACTTGAACGGATTTTAGTTGGATCTGGCATATGTACAAGATTATTTTAGGGGGTGTGGGATATAGCTGCGTGTTCGTAGTTATGATTGATAATGTCAATTTTCACTCAGTGCGATATCTAAACTGTGACAGGCGAATGGGTTTGTGGAGCGAAGCTACGAGTTTTCATTTAATTTTGACCGAGTCCATGCGCCACAGGTTGTGTGTTACTCATTTATGAATTTTCTGTTGACCGATTTTTGTTGATGTGGCCCACCGCTTGTTGTCACCGATGCCATATGTTATTTGTTGCAGGATGTGGGGGATGGGATGAGCAGTGAAACTGTGCCGTGGAGGAAGTAGAAGCGATGGATTTGTCCGCCGCAGATGCAGACATAGATGTAGAAGCATCAGTGAGGATTGTTGACGGGATAGGGTCATTTGGTGCAATTGAATTTTCAACCCTCACAGCGAAGGACATCCTGACGACGAAGTTCATAAACTTGCAGGGAGGTTATGACTACTACAATGAATACGGTCGTATTAAGGGATTCTCTGTGAGGAGGTCGAAGATGGGTCGCAGAACAAAGTAGGGGACAGAGGGTGAAATCATTTGGCAGATATTCGTGTGCTCGAGGGAAGGAGAGCGAGATGGGAAACACATGCAGCGGGGAGAGAGGAAGATGGATCCTCAAGCGATCACACGGTGCGGGTGTGAAGCTCGGATTAAGGTTCACATTGAACAATTTTGTGATAACCATAATAATCCCATGTTGGATGCGAGGTTTAGGGGTCTGATGCGGTCACACAGAGCGGTCAAGGAAGATGATTTGCACCAAATCAATTCGATGAGGAAAGCTGGGTTACGAGTGCCGATGATATTCTGAGCCTTTGCCAATCAGTCAGGGGGATTCGAGACTGTTGGGTTCGAGATAAAGGACATCTATAATGCAATAGAGAAGCAAAGGCGGGCAGGCGCGACAGATGCTGAGGTGGCGTTGAAGTTCTTGGCAACTTTAAGGACCACCGATTGTGGAATGTTCTGGAAGTACTCTCTGGATGGTGAGAAGAGGCTAGAAAATCTCTTCTGGTGCGATGGTACTAGTCGTTATGACTACAATGTGTTCGGGGATGTCCTGGGTTTGATGCAACGTACGGTCTTAATAAATACAAGTGCTCGTTGGTAATATTCTCAGGGGTAAACCATCATATGAGGACGGTTGTATTTGGTTGTGCCATCTTGAGCAACGAGAGTGAAGAAAGCTATGTGTTGTTGTTGCGGTCATTTCTTGAGGCAATGAAAGGAAAACAGCCAAAATCTGTCATGACGGACGGGGGTCTTGCCATGAAGAGTGCGGTTATTATAGTGTTTCCCAGTGCACATCACAAGTTGTGTATGTAGTTGGCACTTATTAAGGAACGCGACTGCCAGAATTGGACGGCCTGGTTTTCTTCGAAAATTCCGTCTATGCTTGATGAGCAATCTAGAGGTTGACGAATTTGAGAGAATATGAATGGATAGCGTGGCAGAGTTCGGGTTAGAGAACCACCCGTGGATAGATAACATGTATGCAAGGAAGCATTCATGGTCCAATGCGCATATCTAGGGAAAATTCTTCACAGGATTGAAGACAATGTCGAGGTGAGAGGCTTTGAATATGCAGATTGGGAAATTTATACACAACGAATACAATTTGAGGGAGTTTGTGGAGCACTTCTAACACTACCTGGAATTCATGAGAAGAAGAGAATTGGTGGCAGACTTGATAAACTACTATTTTATGGTTTATCTTGTGCTCAATTGAGTGGTTTCTATCTACTCTTTACCCCCTTATTCATACTATTTGCATGGTTTTACATTTGCCTTCCTAATTATGTGCTTTGATTGAAAACATGCTCCTTTGATCTTATATTTGCTTATTATTAATCCTCTCTTATTACCATTAGATGCCTTGATATGTGTGTTAAGTGTTTTCAGATATTATAAGGCATGAATGGCTTGGAGGATGGGAAGAAAGCATGCAAAAGTGGAAGGAATGCAAGAAGTTGGAGAAATTGCTAAGCTGTCCAGCCTGACCTCTCTGCACTCAAACGGCTATAACTTTAGCTACAGAGGTCCAAATGACGCGGTTCTAGTTGCGTTGGAAAGCTAACGTCTTAGGCTTCGATTTGATATATAATATGATATAGTTTCCCTGACTCTAGGCGACGCGACCGCGTGATCTATGCGGCCGCATCGCAGTGACGAAAATCCAGCGTGGCAAAATTCGAAACCAGCGAATTCTGGACTGTTTTTGACCCAGTTTGCGGCCCAGAAAACACAGATCAGAGGCTATAAAGTGGGGGATTGCATCCATTCATAAGAAGGCTCTCACAATTCACAATTTTAGGAGTAGATGTAGTTTTTAGAGAGAGAGGTTCTCTCCTCTCTCTTAGGATTAGGATTTAGGATTTCTCTTAGTTTTAGGAGTGACTCTCAATCCCAGGTTCTTTATTTTTATTTATTTTGCCCAATTGGCTTATAAACTTTTCATGTTAAGATCTGCATATTTTATTTAATATTATTTGAGGTAATTCAAATTTAAGATTGCTTTGCTTTATTTATAAGTGCTTTCAATTTAACTTACACATTTTCTTCCTTTTGGCTTTGGTTAAATAATTGGTAACTCTTGAGTTATCAAACTCATTGTTGATTGAAAATTGGAATTAATTTGTCCACTTAACTTACCTTCATAGTTAGAGGTTAATAAGGTGGGGGAAGAATCCAATTCTCATCACAATTGATAAGGATAACTAGGATAGGACCTCCAGTTCTCCATACCTTGCCAAGAGATTTTATTTATAGTTATTTATTTATCTTATTCTTCTTGTGCAACATACTGCTTCCTTACTTCCAAAACCCCCAATTTACAATCTTCATAACCAATAATAAGAACATACCTCCCTGCAATTCCTTGAGAAGACGACCCGAGGTTTGAATACTCGGTTATCAATTTTAAAGGGGTTTGTTACTTGTGACAACCAAAACGTTTGTACGAAGGGATTTCTGTCGGTTTAGAGACTATATCTACAACGTGACTGTTTTTATGACATTCTTTACTGACAAAAATCCTAACGTCAAGACTACAGGTATGCATAAGGCGAACCTGTTGTAAAAACAAAACTCGAAGCCATTGAGCAGTTCGCCGCGACGGTTTATACAAGAGAGGTTTTCGAACTATTTTGGGAGGTGCTGATGCTAGCCAGAAATGTAAGAGTTGTGTCCACCAAGAGGACGAGCGCTTGTGTTTTGTTTGAGGTTACAATGTACTGCAAGCAGCAATCATGGGCCGTGTCATGGGCTGAGGAAGACGGCGAATTCAACTGTTCATGCCAGTGCATGGAGTCGTTTGGACTTTCTTGTGTCCACATGGTTGGGGTTCTGGTTTATTTGAACATGATAGCTATCCCCAGAAGTCTCATACTTGATCGGTGTACAAAGAGGGCAAAGCAGCCGAGTGCGGCAAGCAACGAAGTACGTGTTGGGGAGATTCTAGACACAGCATACAGGAGCATGCACGCGGCGATGTTGGACGATTGCAGGGAGCTGGTGAACTTGTCTTGCCGGTTCTTCGAGGACTACTTGGACGTGAAAACAAGGTTGGCAAGGGAGCGACAATCCCTGCGGGACAAACACCACCAAAGGCTAGGGTTTGATGAGGAAGTCAGTAGGGTTTCCGTTTGGGACCCGCAGCGAGCAAGGTACAAAGGATGCAGACGAAGAGTTGTCACTTTCAGGGGTAAGTTCTGCCGTGTTCAGAGGTGTCGGCTGTGTGGAAAAGCAGGACACAATTCTTGCAAGTGTCACGAATCATGTATGGGGGAGAACATCGGTAGTTGCGAGGCAGCGGCGGCTTACGAGAGCATGGTAGCAGGAGAGGGAGGTGAGGACTACTTTGATTTTGAGTGAGTTTTTTAAACTAATCTTGTTGGAGGTAACGAATCGTTGTGTGTGATTATGGTTGTGAGCTGCGTATACCACATGTTGACCTGACATCTGGCTGGACGTATGCATATGTTATGAGTTGTGAGGTTCGCTTTGTATCTGTAGGATTGTTTTACGGAAACCACAACTGTATAGGTAACGCCAGCTTGTGTGTGTGCTGTGTGCCTTCTATCTGTGTGGGTTTAAGGCTGTAAAGACTAGTTGATGGTGTGTTAGAATACTTAAAAATGTGATGTTGATGTAAAACGAGTCAAGTGATTAAGCAATTTCGAAGCAAGCCTTATCCCTAGAGTGTATTGTTGCTTTATAAAAACTTGAAACATTTATGGTTGAGTTAGTTGGTTGCTCGATGTTGATGACGAAATGGCCTCTGCGATGACATTCATATACATCGGTGATCTCCGTCCATGTATGCCGAATGTGGTCGGGCATTACACAGTATCGGGTGATTTTACATTATCCAGCGAGTGCGATTAACACCTATATTGTGGCACACTACGCGATTCAATTGCACGGTAGGGGAGGACATTGGGGTTGGGGATGTCAGTTAGCGTGCAATGTGCATAACTCTCTGGATTGTTTCGTTCTCATCCAGGGTCATACAGGGGTTCAAGGGTCACTAAATAAAAATGGGCGCGTAAGTGCATGACCCTTTTTATTTTCTCTGTACTGCCGTAGGTCGTTCGGTTTGAAGATTATGGCACCATTCGGGTTTCACTGAGGTGTTGTAACACATCTGAAAATAAATTGTATGAAATTGGCTACATTTTCGCCTTAAACATTAAACTATAGTGATGTTTACTATAGAATCCATGCCAGACACATGTATAAGAAAATAAAAGGTAACCCGCACTAATTTGGGTATCCCTATCACGGTCATTATATTTTCAACAAGGTCGGCTCATGGTTTGAAGTGTGCATATGCGTGCAACAAAATACATAGTTGTTCAGTGTCAGGACATCAAAAAAAATATAAAAAGGTTGGTCGGGTAGCTATAACATCGAAGTTGAGACTTGTTATGCGATGCTCTGTTACCACTTCAAGGTGACGACAGACCCTTGCCTCGACAAAAGGGGGCATGAACAGCTCATCATGTTCAAAATGAAGTGTACAAATTAATAGGGTCATGTCAACACGGCGGTCATCACCCTATGGCTATTCCAATCCACCTTAGCCCGCTGCCTGATATCATCCCGACGCTCATAGAAATGCTCGTTCATAATGGCCAATGCAGTGTCAATCCGGATCTTGTCGGATAACTGGTCTATGCTCTACAACACGAGAAAAGATCATAAACATGAATGGATTTAATGAGAAACATTATCACAACGGAAATTGTTCTGACATGCAATTAGCGCGGCGGACGATTAGTTACTACTTTCCTCTGTGAAACAGGGTTGGTTGTAAACAAATGCTCCATTTGAAGCCGAAGTAGCATCCTCAGCCTGTCCTTGTATCTTTTTCCATCGAGCGCAACCGGAAACAGAAAGGGTAACTGTTTGTCAATACCCGAAAATATAACTATATCAACTTATGGTTAATGCATTACAAATGAATTCATACCAGTTGTTCTGATTTGGGACCCCGAGGACGAAGTCTGGATTCCACTCAAACAGGGAGGATTTTTTCCCAGGACGTTGATGTCCGGGAACATGGTGGTGAAGATCCTGTCCAAAACCCTAGCCTGCAAAATGGACACAGATAACACGACAGATAATGATGAATTTTTCCTTTTTTTAAGGGGTATGGGTCTCCCCCTACGGCCAAAACCCCACCCGACCCCTACACCACAAGCTGAGTATTTAGAGTTCTCGGAGTATTATGGTGACCAAGAATACTACACAGGAAAACGTGATGAAGGTTTACATTCTACGGATTTAACCGCATACTTTCTTCCCATGGCTGTGTCCACCGTTGAGAAGCTATTGAATATCCAAATCCGGCGACTGGAGACCTCCACGGCCATTAGGTAATAGTGATCCTCCTTTGTGACCTGGATGATGTCCTCCATCTGGACATATATCTGGAATGGGGTCAGGAGTTAGCATTTCAGGTCAGGGATGGGTGGCAACAGTAAAATTTTTTATATTTTACTATTTTTTGTTTGGGTTTTTTGCTTCATTTTCTTCATTTTTTTCTTCTTTGTGTGCTGTATTATTAATGCCTACATATTTCAGGGCGTCCGGCCTTGGTAGCCATGTCACGTGGAAGTAGTCCATCAGCTGTTCGTCGTCTATGTCCTCGGATAGAACATATTCCTATGCATGTGAGAGGTTCCCATCATAAGGTGGTCGAAAACATAACTGAAAACAACGCATGCCATGGGACACAGAGCCGAGAGACGTTACCGAAAATATCAGGGGTAGGAACCAGACTGAGCACTGTTAGAGCTATGACTGTGTCCACGTGGTCCTGAGCACAAGCAGCTCCAGTAAGTAGGTTGATGGTTCATTCCCAGGTAGCAGCGACGAGAATGACTCGCGATCCAGGTCGCGTTCCCCACGATGAAACAGCTTCTCGTCAGGGTTCATACAGTCTCCGAAAATGTAGGCAATCACCTAGGCCTTCAATAGTGGAAAACCGATATGACGGGTTAACTTGAAGCCGGCACGTATGTATTGCGAAATAAAAAAGGGTTAGGGTCCACGGTTAAGTCCGTTGCAGATTGAGTACGATTTAACGTAGAACTATCCAGACAAATAGGCCTTACCGGCGGAAAGATCACTGTTGCAGAGGATGCACTGCTCTGGCTATGGAGTTGTCTTGGGTTCCTGCGCATTCTCGATGCTGTTTTAATGTCATTGGGGACTTTCCTTCTTCTATGGAACTAGGGGTGGCAAAACGGGTTGAACCCGTCAGGCCGATTGATGCGGGCAGAAATTGGTGAATTAAAAATTGTTAATTTATATATGTTGCAAGTATAGTTCTTAACTCGCCAGAAATCTGCCTATCAATTTAGAAAGGTGTCACAGAAAATTGAAATTAAAATACTGGGAGTATGAATCCCAGGTCATCTCCCAACGAGTTGCAGAAAAGTGTGCTATTTTATTAATCAGATGTTTTCAAAAAGGTTTGAGTTGAGTAAACACAAAATTAAATTGGTGAATTTGAATAATGTAAATAAAAGCCTTGACTGGGAGTTGATTAGTTGGAATCCCTATTATTGTTGGAATACTCTCTAGATTAATTGATAATTAAAGGTTGTCCTGTTTAGTTATCCCTTACTAGGTAAGGAAAAGTCAAACAAGTTAGAATGCTACGTCTGTTCACAAGTTGCAATCCACTTAATTAAAAAGGGATTGGTGTTAGTGACTAGAAGGCAATCCAACCATAAACCCAATTACAATTTTTCTTTCAAGCTTTCCAACTCAAAGGTTCCTTTCAATCAACTCCCCATCAAGTTAGGGAACTACTCGCTCATTGTGAATGTAAAATTCATAGCATTTGAATAGGAATTGAAGAAAGACATTGTAAATAAAAATCAAAATAATCAATTAAAAATAAAAGTGATCCTTGTATTAAATAATCCTAAAAATATTCCAATGGTAAAATTAAACAAAGCAAAGAACATGGAAGAGTAAAGCCAAGTAAAGAAAACGAACTAGAATGACGAAGTCTTGATGAGGTAATAACTCTTCTCAATATCCCAATGCAAAAGCAAGAGAAAATTAAAATCCTAAGAACTATGAATGTGTAGAGAGAAAACCTAGAGAAGGAGTAGAAACTAGATCTCAAACTAAAACTGTATAGAATGTATGTTGTCTTTGGTTTCTGCATGTTCTGGGCCGAAAACTGGGTCAAAATAGGGTCCAAAATCACCCCCAGCAAATTCTGCAAATTATGCAGATCGCGCATGTCACGCGATCGCGTCATCCATGCGGACGCGTCATTCGCGTTTTTCCCTGCCACGCGTTCGCGTCGTCTACGCCTCCGCGTCACTTGTGCTTTTCCATTCCGCGCGGTCGCGTGAACCATGCGGCCGCGTCACTGCTATTTCTCCTCTTCCGCGCGGTCGCGTGAGCCATGCGGCCGCGTCACTTCTCGCTGGTTGTCTCCTCAATTTCTTGTGTTCCTTCCATTTTTGCTAGCTTCCTTTCCAATCTCCAACTCATTCATACCCTATAAAGCTTGAAACGCTTAACACACAGATCACGGCATCGAATGGAATAAAGGAGAATTAAAATGCATAATTAAAAGTCTTCTAGGAAGCAGTTTTCAATCATGTAATAATTTCAGGAAGGAAATATAAATGCATGCTATTTTAATGAATAAGTGGGTAAGGATCATGATAAAACCACACAATTAAACACAATATAAACCATAAAATAGTGGTTTATCAACCTCCCCACACTTAAACATTAGCATGTCCTCATACTTAATTGAAGGAGATAAAATAAATAAATATGAACATGTAGAAACTCATGCAATGCAATGCAATCCTATATATATGAATGCAACTATATGATTCTTGCCCACTTGATCAAAAGTAAATAAGCTCTTCAAAACAATTACAAATAAAATTCTACTAATTCTATTATACAGTAAGACAGATAAAGGTGCAAGAAGATAGCTCATGAAAGCAGGGAACATGAAAATTCAAGCATTGAACCCTCACTGATGATGTATGTACGCTCTAATCTCTCTAGTGTGTAGGGTAATCACTCTATCCTTCTCTAATCATGCTCTTTAACTTTTGTTCTTCTCCTAACCAATCAATAACAGTTAATATACCAATGCAGACATCATGAGGTCTTTTCAAGGTTGTAATGGGGCCAAGGTAGGGGTAGGGATACATATATGGTTAAGTGAGCTTATAAATTGAATCTTTAATTAACCAAAGCTTTAACCCAACCTATATATATTTAGTGTAACCTTAGAATTCATACCTAGCTACCCAGAATTTCCTTTTACATTCCATACTCATGTATCGACTTTTTATTTTAATTTTATCATATGTGCATTGATCTTTGAATTCTTAATTCAGCATTGGTGTGATTTTGTCCCCTTATTTATTTATTGATATTATTATTATTATTATTATTATTATTATTTTCTTGATAGACATAAAAATAAACATAGCTTATCAATGCACATAGATTTTTAATTCTTATAGTTTCACATGAGTAGGTATCCAAATTCCCATTGTATTATCATGACACATTCCCTTAATGACTTTTGTTCCCACAATTTCCCATATTTAACTAGCACACACGATTCTATCTTAAGCTAACCAAAGATTCAATTTGGGATATACAATTGTTTTTCCGCTTAAGGCTAGTAATGTGGTGAAATATAGAAAACGGGATTTAAAGGCTCAAAGTGGTTAACAAAGGTAATTGAAAAGGGTAGGCTTAATTTAGATAAGTGAGTTTAAACAAAAAATGGCCTCAACATATGCAAGCATACAAATATAATAAATATTGGACATATATGATGAAACAAAATATAGATTACAATCATAGAGAAGTAAACACACAAGAATAAAATAATTATGGTTAAATAATGTAACCATGCATAAAGGCTCAAATCTTTATAGGTTGTGTGTTCTTTAGCTCAAAAATCATGTTCCAAATACAACTTCAAGCAGATTTATCATAAAAAATGTTTTAAAAATTAGTGAAATTTTGTTCCAAAGATAGAGTCTTAGAAGAAACTTAGTATTTTTCAATCAAGTAGAGCATGCATGCAACTAACCTATTACTATGCAATTTATCCTATTCTATAAAAGAAAGAAAATCTAACTAAAATATCCTAATTTATTGGTGCTAGGGAAGAGAAATTACCTCCGGAAGTCAGGTACTGACCGACCTCCCCACACTTAAGGCTTTGCACCATCCTCGGTGCCATCTGTCAGGAACAGGGGTGGGCTGGTAGCAGTATCTCCACAGTCGGGACCATCATGGCTCCCTGTGCTGGTAAAGGAAGTGGAGTCCAGGGTGTCTGAGTCCTTGAAGTGTCCCTTGAGTAGCTCCTTGAGGTGTTTGAATCGGCGCTTTCTTAACTTCGCTTTCTGTTCTTGCCGATCCAACCTTGCGATTATCTGCTGGAGCAGTGCGTCTGTTGTAGGTGCTTGTGGTGTTGGAGAAGGAGTATCTTCAACCGGTGCAGTAGGAAGGCTTGTAGTGGCTGCTGGAGGTCTGAGGTATTTTCCGTTAGGGACATACTGATCATCCCGTGGAAGCATGGCTTTGGTGTCCCCAGCTCTGTAGGAGACTCCGGCTGCTGAGACAAGATCTGAGATCAAGGCGGGAAAAAGGTAACTTGCCCGCGATTTGTACATGTCCCATGGCATTCCAGAGTGAAGGAGGACTCGTGAGTGCTCGGAAAGACGTAATGGGACATGATCTGTGCCCATACGCGAGCCTCCAAGGTAAGTGCTGAAGCCGATATTCCCTTAGGGCGGGTACGATGGTATCCGTAGATCCAACAGCTGCCAGGTAGTGCGATAACTCTGAGAACAACTTCCCAGTCAAATTGGTACATCTGGCGCTTGAGTGCGGCTTCTTGAAAGGCGTCCAATCCTTCTGGAATAGGGAGAAGACCTAAAGCTTTTTGAATAGCCTCTTCTGTAATGGGGACTTACTTCTGACGGACAAAGACAGACTGCAGGGTAGGCAGGTAGAAGTTAGAGTAGAACTCAACTACCCAAGAAAGATTGACTTGCCTTGGTTGTCTCTATAGGAAACCCCATTGTCTTCGTTCAATTTGCGGCTCAACAAAAGTAGCAATATTGGGCGGGAGGATAAGAAGGTGTTCGTTGTTGTAGCTCCTTTCAGCCAGAATAGGGAACATCTGCTCACAGTAGCGATTGAGAAATCGCGCAGTGTCCTTCGCTTGAAAGGCTTTCTCCTTTTCATCAACCTTTATGATCCTCTTAACTCTTTTTGTTGAGGGCTTGACTGCAGTTGAAGAAGGCTCTGCCACTAGTGCTCTTTTAGTTCCTCTTCTTGCTGGGGGGTTTGGGAGTAGCTTTCTCTTTTCCTTTCTTGGTGGCCATCCTGAAAAAGGGAAGAGAAAGTAAATTAAATTCAAAGAGATATATAGCAAGGAAGAGAACGGAAAAGGTGGTGATAGATGCACATTAGGAGGTAACTGACATTAACACACGCTCATGAGTACATGTGAAAAATCATCAATGGAAAATAGCTAGTGCATATAATGACAAGTGAATGCAAGGTGTTTATTGGCATGCCGGAAAAGGGCATGAGTAGCATAGATCAAGCATCACTTTGTAACAAACCATCGGGTTTGTATTGACAATTAATTTTAATTAATACAATAGTAAAGGGAGTTTATGAAAAGCAAGCATTGAATAGTAGAATAGAGTAATGTAGAGAAGTGCATAATGCCACATGGGCTTTTTCACAAACACATAGCATGCATGGTAGATAAGGTATAGAAAGTATTAAAGTGAACATGCAAGCAACCCTTTAAAGAAAATAATATATAATTGCCAAAAAAAATTTGCAACAATCCACAAGTATATAATGAGGAATAATGACTCAAAGAAAATTTTAACACCATGTAAAAAGGAAAAAAGAAGAAAGAAAATATGGATAATGAAAAGAAAAATGGAAGAAAAGAAAATAACATAAAAAATAAGAAGAATGATAGAAAAGCAAAGAGTGAAGAAGAAAATAAAAACTTTTTAATGGAGGTGAGAGAGAGAGAGAGAGAGTGAAAGGTGAGATAGAAGGAAGATGGAAGAAGTAAGAAATAAGGAGGGAAAAGAAAAATTAGGATTGGAGAGGAAAAATATAAGATATTTTGGCAATTTAGATTGAGCTGTGCAGCGCAAGCGACGCGGCTGCGTGGGGCACGCGTTCGCGCGATTGCGCTTTATTTCAGGTGACGCGGTCGCGTCGGTCACGCGGTCGCGTGACCCATGTTGTGCTTCTGGCGCGAGAGCAGCTTCGCGCCTGCATAACTCTCTGTTTGAATTGATATATTTGCCAAATTTGGGGTGACGCGATCGCGTGGGGCATGCGATCGCGTGAGTGGACTTCAGAAGGGAACGACGCAGACGCGTGGGCCATGCGTCCGCGTGGGTAGAAGTGTGCGTACAACACCAATCCAGCACCACTCTCACACAATAATTCGTTGTGCAACCTTTTTACGTCGAAAATCAGGGCACGCGATCGCGTGGGAGGCCATTATGCCCATACGACGCGGACGCGTCAGCGACGCGGTCGCGTGGGTCGAATTGTCCCACTGGCACACGTCCAGCCACGCTCCAGCGTGACTCTCTGTTCGTTTTTATTTTATTTTATTTTTTTAAAATAAAAGTATATAAATGCAGATGCACGAAAGTACTGATAAAGAGAAGAGTTATTGAATAGAAAAACTAAAAATAAAGAAAAGAACGATCATACCATGGTGGGTTGTCTCCCACCTAGCACTTTGCTTTAACGTCCGTAAGTTGGACGCTCCACTAGCTCAATCTTCTGCTATGTGGGGATCTTCCAAGAGGAAGATCTCAAGCTCCTTGTTTTTCTGCATCTTCTCGCCATGGTATAGCTTTAGGCGTTGTCCATTAACTTTGATAAGTTCAGAACTTGAAGGATGACTTAGGTGATAAACTCCGTACGGTTCGGCCTTCTCCACTCTATATGGACCTTCCCATCTTGATCTCAACTTGCCTGGCATGAGTCTCAGTCGAGATTTGTAAAGGAGGACTAAATCTTCAGGTTGGAAC
The DNA here is from genome assembly GCF_059453495.1 of Arachis ipaensis. NCBI lineage: Eukaryota > Viridiplantae > Streptophyta > Magnoliopsida > Fabales > Fabaceae > Arachis > Arachis ipaensis. Next base: position 18,359,664 of record NC_142442.1, read on the forward strand.
TCTTTTTTCTTGATGTGCTGATCATGTACAACCTTCATCTTCTCCTTGTATATTCTTGAGTTCTCATAAGCTTCTAGGCGGAGGCTTTCCAGTTCTTGCAGTTGCAACTTCCTTTCAGCTCCGGCTTTCTCCATTCCCATGTTGCACTCCTTGACTTCCCAAAAGGCTCTGTGCTCTACTTCAACTGGGAGATGATAAGCTTTTCCATAAACTAAACGAAAAGGACTCATCCCAATAGGTGTTTTGTATGCTGTTCTATATGCCCAGAGTGCATCTTGTAGCCTGGTGCTCCAGTCTTTTCTATGAGGTTTGACTATCTTCTGCAAGATACGCTTTATTTCTCTGTTTGACACCTCGGCTTGCCTATTGGTCTGAGGATGGTATGCTGTTGCAACCTTATGAATTATCCCATGCCTCTTCATTAATCCTGTTAGTCTCCTGTTACAAAAATGGGTGCCTTGATCGCTCACGATTGCTCGTGGTGATCCAAAGCGACAAATAATATGGTTTCTCACAAAGGAAACAACAGTGTTAGCATCATCAGTGCGGGTAGGAATTGCTTCCACCTATTTGGAAACGTAATCCACAGCTAACAATATATAAAAATAACCATTAGAATTTGGAAACGGACCCATGAAGTCAATGCCCCAAACATCAAAAATTTCATAGAAAAGCATAATTTGTTGAGGCATCTCATCCCTCCTGGATATATTACCAAATTTTTGGCATGGGAGACAGGATTTACAAAACTCAGCAGCATCTCTAAAAAGAGTAGGCCACCAGAATCCACAGTCTAAGATCTTTCTAGCTATTCGTTGAGGGCCAAAATGCCCTCCACTCTCAGATGAGTGACATGCTTCTAAAATGGGCTGGAATTCTGATTGAGATACACAATGTCTAATTACCTGATCAGCGCCATATCTCCATAAATATGGGTCATCCCATATATAATATTTAGACTCGCTTTTCAGCTTGTCTCCTTGATCCTTAGAAAAGTTTGGAGGAAATGTGCGGCTAACTAGATAATTAGCTACATGTGCATACCAAGGGAATACCTCTGATACTGCTTGCAGGTTATCAAATGGAAAATTATTATCTATAGGAGTAGAATCATCCTTAATGTGCTCAAGGCGACTCAAGTGGTCTGCCACTAAATTCTGGTTACCACTCCTATCCTTTATTTCTAAATCAAATTCTTGTAATAGCAGTATCCAACGTATAAGTCTTGGTTTGGACTCCTTTTTAGCTAATAGATACTTTAAAGCTGCATGGTCCGAATTCACTACTACTCTAGTACCAAGTAAATAAGTTCGGAATTTATCCAGAGCAAAAACAATAGCAAGAAGCTCTTTCTTAGTAGTAGTATAATTGGACTGGGCAGCGTCTAAAGTCTTAGACGCATAAGCTATAACAAAAGGATCTTTACCTTCACGCTGAGCCAGCGCTGCTCCTACTGCATGGTTGGAAGCATCGCACATGATTTCAAACGGCTGTCTCCAGTCTGGTCCTCTCACAATTGGAGCTTGAGTCAGGGCGGCCTTCAGCTTATCAAAAGCTTGTTTGCAATCCTCACTGAACTCGAACTCAATATCCTTCTGCAGTAGTCTGGATAAGGGAAGTGCTACCTTACTAAAGTCCTTAATAAATCTCCTGTAAAAACCTGCATGGCCAAGGAACTAACGGACTTCCCTCACAGAGGAGGGGTAAGGTAAACTAGAAATAACATTCACCTTTGCTGGATCTACAGAAATTCTATTATTAGATACCACATGTCCTAATACAATCTCTTGTTTTACCATAAAATGGCATTTTTCAAAATTTAATACAAGGTTTGTATTAACACATCTATCTAATACTCTAGATAATCCATCTAAGCAAAGGCTAAAAGAATCACCATAAATGCTAAAATCGTCCATAAAAACCTCCATATAGTCTTCAATAAGATCAAAGAAAAGACTCATCATGCACCTTTGGAAAGTAGCTGGTGCATTGCACAAGCCAAAGGGCATTCTCTTGTAAGCATAAGTCCCAAAAGGACATGTAAAGGTGGTTTTTTCCTGATCCTCAGGAGCTATATGAATCTGGAAATAACCTGTGTAACCATCTAAAAAGCAAGAATGTGATTTACCTGACAGGCGATCCAGCATTTGATCAATGAATGGAAGTGGGTAGTGATCCTTACGAGTGGCTTGGTTGAGATGCCTGTAATCAATGCAGACTCTCCAAGCGTTCTGAACTCTAGTTGCTATGAGCTCTCCATGCTCATTCTTCACTGTAGTGACTCCAGACTTCTTGGGCACCACTTGCACTGGGCTAACCCATTCACTATCTGAAATAGGATAGATTATACCTGCTTCCAACAGTCTGGTCACTTCCTTTTTGACAACTTCCAAGATAGTGGGATTCAATCTTCCTTGGGGTTGACGGACAGGTCTTGCTCCCTCTTCTAAAAATATTCTGTGCTCACATACTTGAGGGTTGATGCCTACTATGTCTGCCAAACTCCATCCAATTGCTTTCTTGTGCCTCCTCAGTACATCAAGCAACTGCTCTTCTTGTTGTGAAGTGAGTTCCCTTGCAATGATAACTGGAAACTTCTGCTCATCTTCAAGATAAGCATATTTGAGATGTGGAGGAAGAGGTTTTAATTCCAACTTCTGATCATGGGTAGGTTCTGGATTGTCTGGAGCTTGTGAAAATGCTGAGGTGCCCTCATTGTCAGTCAAGAAGGTCCCCACACTTGGACCTTGTCCAGTGTGCCTCTCTTCTAACTCTTCCTTGTGAACTTCAGCTATAGTTTCATCTATGACATCACACTGGAAGATAGAATATCTTCTGGAGGGTTGTTTATGACTCCATTCAGATTGAAGATTACTATTCGGCCATCTATTTCAAAAGAGTATGTTCCTGAAAAAGCATCCAATTTGAATTTTGATGTCTTCAGGAATGGTCTTCCAAGTAGGATTGATGATGGCTTATCTGAGTCATTATGGGGCATCTCCAAGATATAAAAATCAGTGGGAAATATAAGCCCTTTAATGTTCACTAAAACATCTTCAGCAACTCCAGCCACTGTAATAATGCTTTTATCTGCTAACACAAAACGAGCTGCCGACCTTTTTAAGGGAGGGAGCCTCAAAATATCATATATAGACAAAGGCATTATACTAACACATGCTCCTAAATCACATATGCAATCATAAATTACTACTCCACCAATAGTACAACTAACTATACAAGGACCTGGGTCACTACACTTTTCAGGTAATCCTCCCATTAAAGCAGATATGGAACTACCTAAAGGAATAGTTTCTAATTCATTAATTTTGTCTTTATGTATACATAAATCTTTTAGAAACTTTGCATATTTAGGTACCTGTTGAATAACATCAAAAAGGGGAACAGTTACCTCAACCTTTTTGAATATTTCTACCATTTTGGGATCGGGTTCCAGCTGCTTCCTGGGCTTCCTCGCAAGTTGTGGAAATGGAATGGGAGTGGTGTATTCTGCAGTGTCTACGCCTTTTGGTGCTTCCTCCTGTGGTTGGGCTTCTTCTTTTTCAGCTATGTCCTGTATGTCCTCTTCCTTTTCAACATCTTCTATTTCTACTACCTCTTCAGCTGAGGCGTGTTCTGGTGGGCTTGGCTCCTCCTGATTCCTCTCCTGCAGTGTGGTTCTGGACCTGAGGGTGATGGCATTAATGCCTCCCTTTGGATTGGGTAATGGTTGAGAGGGGATTCCAGTAGAGCTTGAAGGTTGGTTACTGGAATTTTGCATTGATCCAATCTGTGAGGCGAGAGCTTGTACAGCAGATGTCAGACCATTTAGAGTGGCACTAAGGTTGTTTTCCATGGCCTGTTGTCTCCTATCAATAGAATATAGTAACTCATCATTAGGAGATGAAGAAGGATAAGTAATTTGAGAGGTCTGCTGTTGGGTATTCTGTGGTCCTTGGGATTGTCTCAGGTGAGGTGCTCTATAAGGTTGGTTCTGCTGTCTGTTGTTGTTATTATTCCACCTCTGATTTCCCTGATTATCTCTACCTCCTCTATTATTGTTCTCCCTCCAATTCTGGTTAGAATTATCCTGCCATCCATGGTTATTATTTCCACCTTGATTGTACCCTTGGTTGGGGCGGTCATAGAAGTTATGAGTGGATGCCACCATGTTGTCTTCCTGTTGGAGCTGCGGGCATTCATCAGTATAATGGCTATAATCAGCACAAATTTTGCAAACTCTCTATGGGACTAATTGTTGGCTTTGCTGTGGTGAAGGAGGTTGAGCTTGCTGGACTTGTTGTTGATTCAATTGCATCTGCTTCAGCAAGTTGGTCATTTCACAGATACTCTGAGCTAGAGCAGCAGTCTCTCTGCTAGAGGATACTTCTGCAACGGCTTTTGAACGGCCTTGTTTCTGCCTGTGGTTCCTAGTAGATTCAGCTAAGTCGCTGATCAATTGCCATGCCTCATCAGTGGTCTTGTACTTCTTCATAGACCCATTGCTAGCACTTTCCAATGTGGTCTTATCTTGGGGCCTCATACCCTGTGTGATATAGCTGAGTAACACTATCTTGTCAATCATGTGGTGGGGGCATGCTTCCAGAAGATTATTAAAGCACTCCCAGTATTCGAAGAGAGTCTCGTTGTCATCCTAAACAATCATGGAAATGTCCTTCCTCAGTTTATTAGTAACTTCAGATGGGAAGAATTTCTCCAAAAACTCTTTTCTGAGCGTATCCCAGTTAGATACATTTGCTAGGGGTTGAGTGTAGTACCACTCTCTTGCTTTTCCCTCAAGAGAAAACGGAAAAGCTTTCAGCAAAATTGAAGTTTCATCTGCACCATCACGCCTGACAGTAGAACAGGCTGCTTGGAAATCTCTCAGGTGCTTGATAGGCTCTTGAGCAGGTAAGCCATGAAACTTGGGCATCAAATTGAGCAGTGCGGTCTTTATTTCAAAATCTGTAGCCACCACTGGGTGATGCGCTTGAAACGGTTGCATTGTAAAATCAGGGGCTCCTTCCTCCTGGATAGTAACTCTTCTGGCTGCCGCCATGTTACCTGTACGTAAATTAACCGAATCAGTAGAATGGGAGCTGGTTTCTTCCTCAAATGGCGTTTCAAATCCGCCTTCAGAGAGGACTAACCAACGCCGAACTCGCCTTATTCGTGAGATGGTTCTTTCAATCTCAGGATCGAATACTGGCAAGCGTGGATCAGGAAGTGAACGCGTCATCTAGCGAAAAAAACAAGCAGCTCATAGTAGCAAAATAAAATAAAATGCAATTAAATAAATAAAAATCCAATTAATAACTTTAGCACTCTATTGCAACTCCCCAGCAACGGCGCCAAAAATTGATGCGGGCAGAAATTGGCGAATTAAAAATTGTTAATTTATATATGTTGCAAGTATAGTTCTTAACTCGCAAGAAATCTGCCTATCAATTTAGAAAGGTGTCACAGAAAATTGAAATTAAAATACTGGGAGTATGAATCCCAGGTCGTCTCCCAACGAGTTGCAGAAAAGTGTGCTATTTTATTAATTAGATGTTTTCAAAAAAGTTTGAGTTGAGTAAACAGGAAATTAAATTGGTGAATTTGAATAATGTAAATAAAAGCCTTGACTGGGAGTTGATTAGTTGGAATCCCTATTATTGTTGGAATACTCTGTAGATTAATTGATAATTAAAGGTTGTCCTATTTAGTTATCCCTTACTAGGTAAGGGAAAGTCAAACAAGTTGGAATGCTACGTCTGTTCACAAGTTGCAATCCACTTAATTAAAAAGGGATTGGTGTTAGTGACTAGAAGGCAATCCAACCATAAACCCAATTACAATTTTTCTTTCAAGCTTTCCAACTCAAAGGTTCCTTTCAATCAACTCCCCATCAAGTTAGAGAACTACTCGCTCATTGTGAATGTAAAATTCATAGCATATGAATAGGAATTGAAGAAAGACATTGTAAATAAAAATCAAAATAATCAATTAAAAATAAAAGTGATCCTTGTATTAAATAATCCTAAAAATATTCCAATGGTAAAATTAAACAAAGCAAAGAACATGGAAGAGTAAAGCCAAGTAAAGAAAACGAACTAGAATGACGAAGTCTTGATGAGGTAATAACTCTTCTCAATATCCCAATGCAAAAGCAAGAGAAAATTAAAATCCTAAGAACTATGAATGTGTAGAGAGAAAACCTAGAGGAGGAGTAGAAACTAGATCTCAAACTAAAACTGTGTAGAATGTATGTTGTCTTTGGTTTCTGCATGTTCTCTGGCTCTAGTCTGCTGTTCTGGGCCGAAAACTGGGTCAAAATAGGGTCCAAAATCGTCCCCAGCGAATTCTGCAGATTATGCAGATCGCGCATGTCACGCGATCGCGTCATCCATACGAACGCGTCATTCGCGTTTTTTCCTGCCACGCGTTCACGTCGTCTACGCCTCCGCGTCGCTTGTGCTTTTCCATTCCGCGCGGTCGTATGAACCATGTGGCCGCGTCACTGCTATTTCTCCTCTTCCGCGCGGTCGCGTGAGCCATGCAGCCGCGTCACTTCTCGCTGGTTGTCTCCTCAATTTCTTGTGTTCCTTCCATTTTTGCTAGCTTCCTTTCCAATCTCCAACTCATTCATGCCTTATAAAGCCTGAAACGCTTAACACACAGATCACGACATCGAATGGAATAAAGGAGAATTAAAATGCATAATTAAAAGTCTTCTAGAAAGCAGTTTTCAATCATGTAATAATTTCAGGAAGAAAATATAAATGCATGCTATTTTAATGAATAAGTGAGTAAGGATCATGATAAAACCACACAATTAAACACAATATAAACCATAAAATAGTGGTTTATCACTGATCCGCTAGACCCGCTAAAAAAGGCGGGTCAGGCTAGCATTTAGAACCCGCCAAATTAAAAAAAATCTGCCAAACCGCACCGCCAAATTGACGAGTTTTGGCGGGGCGGGTCGGTCCGTCGGGCCGAAGATTTTTTTTTCTTTTTTTATTAAATAAAAGAGTAATTACTATTATAAAATTAATAATTATAGAATTTTCAAACACTTTTTTTGTTTTCGTTTTTATTCTTCTTTTAGTTGTTAACTTTATATATTTTATTTTACAATTTCGTATATTTGTTCGAATTATGAGACTTGTTTTTTAAAATAAAAATAGTTCTATTGACAAATATTATTTTGAACAATTTTATTAAAGTTAAAAATTAAAAAAAAGATAGTAAAAAATTATATTATAATTTGACTATTTTTTTATTTGTATTTGATTTTGTAATTATTATTTTTTAGTTAATTTTAATGAATTTTATTTTCAAAAAAAAAAGAGTCAAGCGGGCTAGCCCACCGACCCGCCAATCTGCCAAAAAGCGGGGCGGGCTAGCATTTTGAACCCATTTTAGTTGGCGGGGCGGGCCGGCCCACTTTGCCACCCCTATAAGGAACTTAGATGGAATTGGTGATCCGGATCCGATGATGTTCGACCCACTTCGAAAGGTGGAACCAATCGTGCCCTGTCAAAAAAGGGTTCGGAGAGCGTCGGAAGACAACAGAAAAAATAAGGTCGTAATAACAGTGGTAATTGATGTTCTGTGCCAGACAAGAGTAAAGCATCTCGGTTTCACTTACTTGTCCTACGTTCCCGAAGGTGGTAGGGCTGGCATAGGACATGTTATAGGACGAGACATGTGTTGTTGCTGCATTCTTGGTTTGGGGAGTCAACTGTGATGCCATGCAAAGATCCTGGTGGAGCATCGACCCGAACATGATGGTGCTGTCGTTCCAGTGCCTAGCGAAGCTAGGTAGGAACTTGGATCCAGATCTGCCACCCGCTCTTAATGGTCATTCCTCGCTGGGTCCCCCAGTTAGGTTGACAACGTAGCGTTCTGGAGATGTGCTACGTTCTCTGCTCCTTTGAGCGCTGCTTTCTGGCTTAGCAGCAGTGACCTAGGACCCCGCAACGACAGTCTTCGGCCCCATATCCACTCCTGTCCTGACGTATTTGTTAAGGCATTCGTCAACCTGACCAAGTGCTTTCCTAAGGTCAGCTATGAATGCGTCCACCTGACCGTGCTCTTTCTCGTGAATCTAGGAAACTAAACGACATATACAGGTTAGACGGAAGGGGGACTGGCGAACTTACAGGCAAGTGTGGCAAGCATGCACATATACAAAGTTTATATACCTCAAGCAGTCTCACAATGTTCTTGCTTAACGCATCCATCGTGACGTTCGGCTTCAACAGCGCTGCCGCAACCAACCCTTCCTACAGTTACGCGACATATGTTATTGCAGAAAACTGAGGACACATAAATGTTAATGTTACATGGTTTAGAGAGTTCTGCATACTTCCGACGTCGGACTCTGGCTTGCCCCCTTCCACCATTGAGCGTGGTTTATGCTTGAATACGGGAGAGAAGATGTGCGTTGTCCGAATCCTGCTTACCAAGCACGTTGAGTGCGTTTCTGCGCTTCTAATTAGTGGCAATCCTCAAGTCGTCAAATGGGGTAATAATACTTGAAAAGAAGAGATTCTAACTATACATAATATATAAGTATTTTATGTAGTGTTTAGTTAGGAGGATTAAGATTGAAACTAAAATAGCGACATTGAGATTTAGTATTATTTTTTATGGTTAGAGACTAAAACTAAAATTTTATTTTTTATTTTTAAAATTTCAATTCCTTCAATATTTTTAGAAAATGGAGATATAAGAGACTAAAATTTTGAGAACGGAGATTGAAACTTCAATAATAGTTTTTATTAAAAATATCTTTATTTAGCTTTTAAATTTTAAATCTATCCCTCATTCTCTATATTTATTTTAAATTAAACATAATACCGAGACATACTTTTATATCAAATATAATACAGAAATTTAATTCAGTCTCAATCTCTCTGTTTCTGTCTTTCAATTTTAGCTTTTAATCTCAGTCTCTCTTTTAAATACAGTCTAAGAGTTATAAAGATTAAAAAAAAATAACATATATATTATGTATATATATGCCTTTTATTTATAGTATTTAGAGAGTGAATCTAGATAGAATTTGAATAGACCTATAAAAGATCTTGGAGTTTTTTTCGGTGAAAAAAGCATCTTTTAAACTTTAAAGAACCAGATAATATATGGAACTTTCTGAGAACCACACTACATATCCCGAAACCGTCTCTCCCATACAACTTTTGCCCCTCCTGAATCTTCTTACTGTTGTTGTTGTTATTAAAATCAAAATCGTCTTCGTCCTTTTTTTGTTATTAAAATCATCCTCAACATTATAAAACGTTATAAAATCGTTATTTTCTACTTTAATTTTATTTTTTTACCAAATTATCCTTAATAATTAATATAAATAATAAAAATAATATTAAAAAATAAAAATAAAATCCTTCCCCTCCATCCCACTCCCGTATCTCTTCCCTTTCTTCTCTGCCCATCCCCTTCCTCATACCCCCCTCCCGCCGCACCCCATTCCCTTCCCCAATCCCTCAAAGCTCAGCCTACCTTGAACATCCTCCAATTTCTTCTTCATGGCTATGTACTTGTGAGAGAACCAAGTGAGGATCAAGTGGCTGAGAGTGTTGTTTGGTGTGAGAGAATTACCACCATCATCATCATCCCAAAGTTCTTGCATTGTTATGGGACAAGTTCTGTGGCTAAGTGAGAACCATTTGACGAGTTGGATCTTTCATAGGTTTGGCCAGTTGAAAGTGTCACTGGCTCTTGCATTGGCTCAAGTGAAATTGGACAAATGAACACTGTAGGAACATCATCAATGCTTGTTGAAGATTCTATTTCCTCAATCATCACCTTCAGCTCCAATTTCTTAGCAACTTTCAACAAGGCCTTATTATCTAGACCCAAAAAAGCATCAAGCTTTAAAGTTTCTTTAGATGATTGATATTGTGGCATTTTAGCAAACACTTAATAAGCAAGTATCTATTTCTATTGTATTCACCAAAAAAGGCAAACTTGAGAATGGAATTGCTGAAATGGAAGCTCAAGAACACTTCCAAGGAATAAATTTTTTGTTGAACAATGAAGAGAAGATTTTCCATTAAAAGATGAAGAAGCGTGTGGTGTGAAAAAGAGAGGGAAAAAAAGCTACAGAGATAATCAAATTTGCTTTTTCTTTTTCTTCCAATCCCTCATAATAGAAAGGGAAGAGATACGTGAGTGGGGTGCAGGTGGAGGGGGAGGGTCTGTTTTTTATTTTTTAATATTAAGGATAATTTGGTAAAAAAATAAAATTAAAACAGAAAAGGACGATTTTATAATGTTTTGTAACGTTGAGGATGATTTTAATAACAAAAAAAAGTTGGGGACGATTTTGATTTTGGCCTCAGACCTTAGCGACGAAAAAATTACTTAACCCTTATTATTATTATTATTATTATTATTATTATTATTATTATTATTATTATTATTATTATTATTATTATTATTATTATTATTATTATTATTATTATTATTATTATTATTATTATTATTATTATTATTATTATTATTATTATTATTATTATTATTATTATTATTATTATTATTATTATTATTATTATTATTATTATTATTATTATTATTATTATTATTATTATTATTATTATTATTATTATTATTATTATTATTATTATTATTATTATTATTATTATTATTATTATTATTATTATTATTATTATTATTATTATTATTATTATTATTATTATTATTATTATTATTATTATTATTATTATTATTATTATTATTATTATTATTATTATTATTATTATTATTATTATTATTATTATTATTATTATTATTATTATTATTATTATTATTATTATTATTATTATGGGTAAAAAACACAAATAAATCATGGGAGGAAACTTGTTACATGAATAAGCCAAATGGAAAAGTGACTCACGAATCAGCCAAACCCTATTTTTATATAATTTGAACATATTTGGTTCGAACTCCATTTGAACATAAATCGAACCTATTTGGTTCGAACTTCACAGTTATAATCCGAATATAATTGGTTCGAATTACTTTAAATGCAAATTGAACCAAGATGGTTCGAATTAGTAAGGAACAGAGCTGAATATGTTACGTGCATGGGATCGGAATTGATGAATATGTTTTGTTTAAGGAGTTTTAAACGAAATGTATGTTGAACACGTATGGGAATAAATTAGTCTACGAGTTAAATTAATCAAGACATGATGCGGCAATTAAATAACATCAAAATGCAAAGTACAGATGTTTTCAGAGTAACACACACATACATCTAAAGGTGGATATGAAGTAACACTGGTAACAAAATACATAGACGAACATAGGTAACATACAACTCGGCACAGAAATCATCTAAAAAGGTGCGACCCCGTGAAGCAACGACGTGGAACCCGTGTCCTCTGACCTCTCCGTATAAACGGCTCCTGATCCTCGATCTCCTCGTCCTCGTCTTCGTCCTGCGGGGCTGGCTATGCAGGCGTCCTAGGCTGGACATGTACCGGTCGGGATGAGGACGACCCGGCAACTGAATGTGACCCAGCAGTATGTGCCGAAGCTGGGGTACCACCCAAAGCGAAATACTCAGGAGGAGGCACGGAGGGCGGCTCATTCAGATCGACATCTAATCCGTCGTCTGACTCCGCCCAGGGACAGCCTCATCATCATGCATGATGGCACTGATGTCATCAAAGAAGGGGGATCCAAGATCCCCATCAAACCCAACACCGGCAAGTAAGTCTGAAAACGTGCTTCCTGGACTCACCCATGGCCTACTCTCCTGACGTGTGTGGTCGTCAGGGGGAACTCCAACAAAGTAATCTCCGAGCGTCCCCTCCCCAAGTCCAGCCTCAGCATGAGCAGTGGGATCTTTGGTGGCGTACCCCTGTCCACCAAGGCCACCAGCCTCACCATCGTCCTGACCCGCAACGGGTGCCCTCCGTCTGCCTCCAAGCCCTCGTCCTCGATGACCACCCCTACCTGCCTCATCAGCCTCGTCGATAGCCTGCTCTAGCCACCTCCACTCACGCTGGCTCCGTCGTGTCTCGACACGAGCTCTCATCTCAACCCGACGCCTATCAAGGACGTCGTCGACTCGATCCATGTCAGGAACTCGCCCAGGACCCCTCTGTGACACCTCGACAGGAATAGGAACACCCCTCGAATCCCCCAGATAAAACTCGAGTGACAAGAACCTCTTTCCATGCTGACTCCACCAGTCTAGGTAGGCGTGCGAAGGTCCAGGATCGGCAACAATATCGAACCGGAGGACGTGGTCCACACGGGTCTCCCAAAGAATATGCCAATCCGGTAAAGCGGACGGGAACCAACGATCACCGCCTCTCCCATCCTTCGACTTCAGAAAGTCGATGTTCAGGGCGGGACGCGGGAGGGGCTGCACACCACCGAACTGCGGTAGCACCCTATCTACCTGATGCCACTCTACGACGGCAAAGTATATCAGCGACGTGACAGACCGCCACACCGCCATGTGTCGAGGCTCCAACGCCTCCAGATGCACAACCTGAAGTACCTCGGGGGAGCTATACGACATCTAGATAAACTGCACAAAAAAATACCGATGTTGTCACGCCAACTCCCTCTACAGAAACATCTGATGTCTAGTTATTCAAATAAAAGTAACCGGAACAACACTCACATCCCTGGCCTGTAACATGTCTATCTTCAGTCTCGTGCTCTACAGTCGAGGACCCTTCTGGCTGTAGGAAGGGCTGTAACCTGACCACCTACAGGGCACATGGGTGTTATGTTTAATCAGAAGTATGACAGATTTGTAATACGGTACAGTCGTACACTCACATCAGCTATCTCAACTTGAAATAGAAAAGCCTGAGTAGCGTACCTCGATGCCAAAGGCCAGCTGCACGTATCATACCCAGCAGGCCTAAACCTGGGAAAGCGCCAGAAGATCCAGGACTGAAGTAGCTGAAGTGGGCCTGCTAACTTCACCACATGTCTGTTTGCCACTCGGCACATGCACCGGTACAACCATGCCAATGCTGTAGATCCCCAACTGTAGGAACCCATCTCCTCAAGCCTAGCTATGTAGGGAAGCCATCTGATGTGAATGCGGTTGCCGGACTTGTCGGCAAACAGCTGAGTGCCCAACAACATCATGATATAGGCACGAGCAAAGTGCCGCACAGTCTCCTCATCGGCTCCCTCGGGGCACTCTCCGAAAGTCTCCTGGAACCAGGTGCAGTTTACTGCGAACTTCTGAATCTGGCTCGGAGGAGGAATCACTCCAAGCAACTCCTCGAACCACACCCAAGCTGGACGTCCACCCTCGATATACACATGGAAGTCTGTAAGGCAACCGCTAACATAACGCCCGTCCACTGCCAACCCCAACTGGTACGCCACATCCTGAAGCATGATCGTGCACTCTCCGAAGGGCATATGGAAGGTGTGCGTCTCAGGACGCCACCTCTTGATGAAGGCGCTGACAAGGGGCTCATCTAACCGGAACCATCTATCGTTCAGCCTAGCAAGATGGTATAACCCGGCCATCTGCAAGTAGGGAACATAACGCTCATCGAGTGGCATGCCTTGTTGCCGCCGCATGCTCCTGATGCATCACTGTGGCTGCGCATTAAACGGACCGCATTATTAGAACCACATACAATACTGCTAACCAAAAAATAAACTAACACAATAAACCAATTATATTGAGCAACCCCGGCTATATGAGCAACCCCGTCCAACCGGTACAGCCTTGCAGGATCGTCCCCCATCAGCTGAGTCTTCGGTTCTACTATTTCTCAGATCGAATCTGGGTCGTTTTGTCTGGAATTTGGTGGGGTATGGAAAATGATAAGTTGTTCAAATTTGCTTGATTCGAACTCCTTATATAGCCCAATTGTTCATAATTCAAACCAATTAGGTTCGAATTATTGGAGGCACGTAATCAAGAGTAATTCGAACCAATTAGGTTCGAATTATAACTGTGAAGTTCGAACCAAATAGGTTCGATTTATGTTCAAATGGAGTTCGAACCAAATAGGATCGAATTATATAAAAATAGGGTTTGGCTGATTCGTGAGTCACTTTTCCATTTGGCTTATTCATGTAACAAGTTTCCTCCCATGGTTTATTTGTGTTTTTTACCCTTTTATTATTATTATTATTATTATTATTATTATTATTATTATTATTATTATTATTATTATTATTATTATTATTATTATTATTATTATTATCATTGATAATAATAATAATAATAATAATAATTATGCTTATTATTATTTTTGTTATTATTATTATGCTTATTATTATTATTATTATTATTATTATTATCATCATCATCATTGATATTTTTATTATTATTATACAAATTTTTTAATTTAATTTTTCAAAAAAAATGATTGGATCTTATTATTATTATTATTATTATTATTATTATTATTATTATTATTATTATTATTATTATTATTCGAACTTTTTTAATTTAATTTTTCAAAAAAAATATGATTAAATTTTTTTACTGTTATTTATTATTATTACAACATTTTTATATTTTTGAAGCTTTTTCAAAATTTTCTTTTATTTTTTTTTTTTTGTCTTAGTTTTTCAAGAATTTATGCATATGAGAAAGTAGAGAATGAAGTTGTAAAGGACTAAAGGGCATAAGTAATGTTATTGGATAGTGGGTAGTAATTGAGTCTAAACTTTTTGTTTGGATGAATTATGGGTGTGACTCATGTGACAAAGTCCCAAAAAAAAAATCATTCATCAATTTGTTTAAAAAAGACTGGTTATTATAGAATTGGTCCAATCAAACTATGTTAGGGCCGGTCTGTAAATACATTTAATTTTATATCAAAACTAATATTTCTAACAAGTTTAATACAGATACAATCTAAGCCATTCATTTGAAATATTTTTGCATAGTTTTTTAAAGACCATTCATTTAACTATGAGCCTTGATAAAGAAGTTAAGCAAAATCGAAATAGAAATTGCGTCGCTCACGAAAAATAAGTGTGGACGGATAAGCAAGATCAAAAGGAAAGCTAAAAGACCATAAATATAGATTAGAATTCCAAAATACAAATATCAAGCTCCGAACTCGACCTGCGAAGCAAAGGCCGGCCAGAGTATATATATATATATATCCTAGACTCGTAAAACTGACAACCTGTTTCTCCAAGTCAACCTCTAAGAGGGACAAGCATAAATACAAGATGAAGAATCGATACACATATATAAACATAAATAAAGTACAATCCTAGGTCCCCAGAGTTCTTCGCTTCTACAGAGTCTCCAGAATGCTCAGTGAGGTATCTCCTGACCTGCATCTGAAAAGCAACAATATGTATGGAATGAGAACCAGAGGTTCTCAGCATGGTAAAGGTGCCCACATAGTTAATATAAAAGGTCTCAGAAAAGCCAAAGACATTCTTAGAACTTCTAAAGATAGATTCAAACTTAAAACTAAAATTGAAAATCATAAATAGGGTGGGGGTATCTAAGGATTCTTGATTCAATCTCAATTCTAACTATATTCCTAATTTTCACCTTCCTCTAATCCTATAAAATTCCGGTGCACAGACAAGCAATACAAACAATGACAAACACAAATAGGATACAGTTACAGTAGGTAGTGAATATAACAAGTAAGCATGATAATCACATAGGCAAACCCAATCAAATGCACAATGAAACAAAGCACACATATATACATGATGTATGCATGTCCTATAGCTGATGATATCATCTGTCGGTTATATAGTCAACCTGACACGTCCTAGTAGCTAACCATGGACAGAAATACCCATTGCGGAGCAAGTGGGTCTGAGCTACAACCCCCTTGCTACTATCCGTTTAACTCAGAGCAAGTGAAATTAAACCAATATTGCTGCTACTACCCAGGCGGGTAGTTGAAAGCTCAACCTGGAGCAAGCAGAATAATCCATTACTACTGCTACTACCCAAGCGTCACAATCACTGACCTGGAGCAAGCGGGATGAACCACATCCTTGCTACTGCCCAGGTATATCAAACATTGATCCGGAGCAAGAGGGACGAACCACAATCCTTACTACTGCCTAGGTATCACAAACATACACCCATTCATTCTTAATCAATTATCATCATTATCACACCTCAGACATTGACCCGAAGCAAGTGGGACGAACCATTGCCTCTTACCCGGTCACATATATCTCAATCAAATTCAAATTCATTTTCAAACCCATTCTCACTGTCATTCAATTTCATTCAAAATCATACTTTAAATTCATAATCTCATTATTCTTCATTCTCATTCAATCATCATCATTCCTCCCATTCTGTTCATCAATAATTCAAAATCAAATTATAAAATCTTTTAAAATCCAAATCTTTCTAAATAACCACTCCAAATGAAGCTTCCTATTTTCATAAAATTTTCGGTAGTATCTCCTATAAACTTGGACTTTTGCTACTCTTCAAGGGTCCCAACCACCAATCCAAACACCTCTTAGTCATTCAAATCATTCCTAGTATCAAATTATTTCAAAATCAAACTAATTCCAATATTAAATCACGCATCTCTGAACCAATCCATTCAATTCAATTTTACAAACCCACCATCAACCTTTAACACATCAACAATCATCATTATTTTATACTCATTAAAGTCATACTTCAACATATACAAATTCATTCATCCTTTATACACACATCATATATCATATAAACAATCCATCAATAATTCATTCAGTTCATTCCTATCTTAAGGTCTTCTAGCCTAAGTTTTCACGTGGCATTAAACATTAACTACGAGAAACCAAAATCACACCTTGGCCGATTTCTCCCTAAGCCCGAAACACCTCAATTATCCATTGTTTCTCAAGCTCCAAAGCTCTAACTCCTCACCAATTGAATTTTTTAGCTCCCAAGATTTAATTCCAAGCTTCCAATATCCACCAATTTAACTCTAATTCAACAAGATACACAATCTAATTCATACAATATAATCAACATTGAGCTCACTAAATTACCAATTCACAAGGGTTAGAGTTTTCTTACTGTTACCCATGAGTCAAATGGACAAAGCCCAACATTATCCATGGGCTAATTCGACCCTAGAACATCAAAACCACATAATCTCTCAAAATCAAAACCTTAAATTTTGAAATTAGGGAAGAGTGGCCGAGTGAGAAATCATTAGATTCTTACAAAATTGTTTAATGGGTTTTGTATAAAATTCCGAGATGAACACGTGGCCGCAGACGGTTCATCAATCGAAGCTCCGGATTGAAAATTACAAAGATTTAAAATGTTAAATGAGGGTTTGGGTTTCCCTTTCCAATTTGACGTCCTTCACCCTCTCGTTCAGCTGAAGCATGAAAAATGAAATCAAGATGGCTGGATGTTGGTCTTTATATATGGGCCTTGTGTTCGGTCTAACTGGTTCGACCCGTTGGCCCAACTTTGGGCCAAAATCTTTAAAATTCGTATTTTAATTATTTCTACTTCATTAAAATATAAACTTTAATTTTCTAATTTCCTCAATTAATAATTAATTTATCGGTTAATTATTTACTAATTAGTCAGGGTTTACATTCCTCACTTTTGTTCTCTCTTTTTCTTTTATTCTTTTCTTTGATATATGAAAAACTAGGAGCAACAGAAGCATCAGAAGTAGCAGGAACACCAGAAATTAGAGGTTCCTAAAATATAATAAACAATTCAATAAAATACTATCCATTTAATAAAAGGGAATATATATTTAATAGCTTTTGTAAAAGAATCAACATATATAATAATATAGAGACAAACTTTTACTATGATGCTACATACACAAGCTTCTACATTTTTATGTGAATCTTGATGATGCTACCTTCATAAACATAATCGACTGTATATATATCAAGTAAGCAAACAGAGCAACAATAATAACATAGAGAGAGAATCACTCCAAAATCCAAGAAAGTACACAATAGCAAGATCAACAATAAGTGAATTTATGTACATGAATTAGAGTCAATTGCTTACGTACTTAAGAGTCAGCTTCATATTCCATTTCAGCCTCTTCCAAATTTACTTAGGTGTTTTCATTCACTTGCCGATCACTCAAGGTTGCTTCGCGCTCAGCCTCCATTGTAACAAATGCTTGAGTTACATTTTTTGCATTGCCTCCATGAGTCCTATCTCTACCAAATGCTATTTTCAACTCTTCAAA
Source organism: Arachis ipaensis (assembly GCF_059453495.1). NCBI lineage: Eukaryota > Viridiplantae > Streptophyta > Magnoliopsida > Fabales > Fabaceae > Arachis > Arachis ipaensis. The sequence goes on from NC_142442.1 coordinate 18,377,840, forward strand.
ATATGAAAATAGTTTATTGTAGAGACCATTAGCATTAGAATGGAACTGAAATTAAAAGAAAAATAAGTAAGCAATGAATATTAAAAAGCTAAGATAAATAAACTTGTATTAAAAAAATTGCTTAGAATTTACACTCTTTTATTAATTGAAAATTTGTTGCTCCACTACAACCATTTTATCTTTGTCTTTCCAACCAAATCCACTCCTAGCCGTACCCACTATTTCAACTATTGCAAAATATTATCTTTTTAGCAATTTCACCCTTGATTCAATGTATGAATTAGTCTAAATATAGAATAACAATTTAAAGTTACCATAATTCAATAAACATATAGCAAGCAAGATATGACAATCTTTTTCCACTAATTTTGTCTTTCCAAATAAATGGGATATGAAATTAAAACAAAACATACATAATAACAATTAAGCCTCATTTCTTTAGTTCGGTCAGTTATACATATAACAATGCCATAGATTCTACTATAGATTATGTACATTCAAACCATCAAAATTAAATTTTTTTAGCTGCTGTCAAAGAGGATTGAATTAGACAATTTATCTCTGCAACAGCAGGGTATAGTTGTGTGACCATTCAAAAATAAATATTAGGTAAGAAAAATTGTACCTTAAGATCACATCTAGGGATATTTTCATGAAGCATTTTTTTCAAATGTTTTTCATGACCGGATTTGAACGCGCCATTGTCACACTCCTAAGAAGTAGTTGCAAGCTCCATCAAACACTCAACTAATTTTGCATCTTCGTGTGGTGTTCATTGACGCTTAGTTTGCTTTGAATTAGGTTGAGAATTCTCTTCTATTCTCTACATATTAATAAGCAAAAATAACATAAATAAGACAATTTTTATTTACAGATTAATAATTAATAATCACTTTGGAAAAAACATACTTTATATCTAAATTCTAATCTGTTGCAGAACATGACAATAATAAAATATGATCAGATCAATAACTCATTTACAGAGAAATTACTACATTAGACAAAATGCAGTAAGTAGCATATAAAAAAGGCTCTAGAGTTTGACTAGGTGACTTCAATATAATTTCATAATGCAGAACCAAAAACAATATAAAACCAAAGCAGTTTTCATTGCCTTCATTTATATATACATACATAAGATGCTAGAATTTTATAAACAATAACAATTTTAAGTTGTAGCATATGAATGATACAAGGGAGTAAAATTGTGCTAGTAATAACAGAAAAGAATGAAAAAAAGAACATGACATTAAAAATATTAGAAAAATTAAGGTTGACCATGAGATCGCAGAAGTTAATAGGAGAAAAAATAATGTATCTATCAATTTCATGTGACTAAAAATAGAATCAGTAGAAAAAAAATACAATTCTATTTTATGACCTCAGTATTCAACCTTTGATTCAATTCAATATAGTCTTTGTCTTATATATACATTGATCAAAAAGTGAAAGAAGTCTTTTCCAATTTAAAAAAGGATAGATAAAAACAGAATTGCTTTCATTTTTCAAAGGGCTTTGAGTGTTTTAGTAATCATCAAAGAACCTTTTGTTATGCTTCTTTAATGATATTGCATTTCATAGAAAAGTCATCAAGGACATCATTATCTCTATCAACTTGAATCTTCTTAAACATTGCTATTATCTCTTTCGACAGAAATGATATAAACAAGAGACTGTCACTTTCATCTTCACTATAACATGTAAAAATATATATGCTATATTCAATTTTCTTTTACTACTTTCGTATTATATAACATGTACAAATATATGCTATAACACTATATGCACCACAACAATTAAAAAATTTGAATATGCAAAAAAAAGAAAAAAGAACCCTGCAAACTAACAGCAATATAGATAGACCAATATTATACAAAATTTATGCTCAAACACTTCATTTACATCTAACATAAACACATATTCTATTCAGTATCACAAACCAATTAACAATAAGATTAATAACAATGAATCAACTATTTGACAAACTTTTTGAGTAAAGTATCGTTTTTATCCTCAACGTTTGGGGTAAATCCTATTTGTGTCTTTAACGTTTAAATCGTCCTATTTGTATCCTTAACGTTTGTAAAAGTGATTCAATGTTATCCTGCCGTCAATTACACATCATGAGCACTTTAGTTTGAGTTTTAAAAATCTCTTCTTGAAGTTAGAATACAAATGTCTGGGATAGAATTAATGATCTACTCCGAAAAATAGCTCATCAAATGTTGAAACTAATTCCTACAACATTTACATAATTCACTTTTTTAGGGACATAATTGAATCTAAATACAAATAGTGGGTATAATATTAAAATCGAACACATCCAAGTGAGACCTAATTGAGAATAAATACATCCAAGTAAGAATAATTGAAAAACATAATATGATTTGTTAGTATAATTGATAGTAGGATAACATTGAATCACTTTTATAAACGTTAAGGATACAAATAGGACGATTTAAACGTTAGGGACATAAATAGAACTTACCCCAAACGTTGGGGACAAAAACAATACTTTACTCCAAACTTTTTCAAACCTAGCAAACCCTCATGCCAATAATTATAGCACAAACAGAGTTTAGGAAAAAAAATAACAAATAAAAAATAAAAATCTAAAACTAAACAATGTCAAACCACAGATTCTAGCATAAAGTCATACAATGCTAACATTTTAAAATCTTTACCTGAAGAAGAAGATTATGTACTTGAAAAAGATGAACAAGGTTGCAGAAGACAAATTAAACTCTATTTGATGGTTATTGCTGAGATGCGAGAAGGGAGAGAGGTGAGGGAGATGACACAAACAAGAAGCACAACTCGAGCAGACACAGAAAAAAGAGATGCACGAGCAACCGAGCTCAGACGGAGGAGAGAGGTCAGACAAGACCACACAACATGAAGGATTCGAACAGAGTCGCGACGATGGCGGCGAAAATGCAGTGCCAGTGAACTGAGGTGAGCTGTGATCATGAATACGAACGCGAATGATCAAAGTGAATCTTCCTTCTAGAATAAGGAGCGCGATGGTCATGCAAATCCAAATTGGCAGTGAGGTGGTGCCGATGTTGGTGGAGCCTCCATGAATTTGGGAAAAAAACTCGCTAGGGTTTGGTTTTCGTAGAGGAGGGGATCTGCTAGGGTTTGGTTTTTTAATGAAATGAGAAGGAAAAATTTTGAATAAAGAGGGTTAGAGTTAAATTAGCTAGGGTATTTTAGTCTTTTTACTTTGTTATACACATTCCATCCTCATTAGAATTGAAGATAACTAGAGAGAATATGAGAATTAAATTGGTGAGATTTTGATTCTAGGAAATAAAAATTACTCGAAAATATTTTTTAAAATTTTAAAATAAACATAGAAATAAGATATTCCCATCTAAATATTTTAGGGAATAGTCTAATATTCTCCTAACCACATACATCCTCAAAGATAGGGGTGGCAGTGGGGCGGGTAGGGGCGGGTTTTTGCCCTACCCGACCCCGCCCCGCCGTCCTGTTATTCATGTACTACCCGCCCCGTCACTACCCGCGGGTAGTAAACTGCAGTACCCGAACCCGCCCCTGCGGGTACCCGCCCCACCTCTACCCGCCCCTATAAAAATTAAATATTTTAATTTTTACATATTCATATATAAATTAAGACAAAAACTTAAAATTTATAGATAAATTAAAATACAAACATAAAATTCATACAATGTCATTAGCTCAAATAATTTGAAATTAAAAAAAAAGTTAGTATTAGATCACTACAAATTTAATACCATTATAAAGAAATTACAATATTAGATATAAAAGAATCTTCAATCTTTATTCTTGATCACTTTCAACATCATCATCATCATTAAAAGTTTACAAATCAAGATTTAAACCTGAAAATAAAAAGAGATAACAATTAACAAATTAATTGGTACTATATAAAAAATTAACATAAATGAAGATTAAAAGAATAAAGATGTTCAATTAAAAGCATATACACATGTGAATTCATGCATGGTTGTCACTTAGGATGATTTATAAAACAACGTCAACATTTGACGAGTATGCAGAGTGTTAGACTTGGGCACAAATATTTCTTCGAATCTAAGTTCAATACATTCCATTAAGAAAAGGGGTTGACAAAGCATAACAAAATAATAATACAAAAATAATAATTTTGTAATTACATGGTGGTACTCACATAACATTTACATAAGGTAATCCCTTGACAACCTGTTTGGATTTTATTGGCATTTCCAAAGATATTTGTTCAGTGCATTGAGCTAATGACAGCATCTTTTCAAACTGCAAACTTGACAAATCACAAAACACATTTTTTAATTATTTTTCTCTCTTGTTTTAATTTTTCCAATTTAATACATGATTAGTGCCACAAAATATATATCTAAAATCAAATTTACTCTACTATAATCTAAAATAAATGATTGAATCTTTATAATTAAAATAAATAATTTACTCTAGTACATTCAACAATACAGTACCCCAAAAAATAGAAATCTTCCACACAAAATCATAAATGAGACCTTAAAGATGACTATGACATGATGAAACAAACAAAAGCTCGATCTTTTCGAAGTCTCATATAAACTAAGAAAGGAGAAGCAAAAGCATAATTAGCACATCACAAATCTCATTATGTTGCCAATGTTCTTCGAAGCCTAACGATGAAATGAATAACAGGAACATCACTTTGTTTACTCTCCTATAATCTTTATTCTTATAATTGAATCTTATATATAAAAATAAATAAAATAATAATATTCAAGAGAAAAATACAGTGGCGAAATAAGCAAGATTCAACCATTTTTGTCAAATTAATCTGAACAGGTTTTCATACAAATAGAATTGCATGCAGCAACAAATCCATGCTCAAATAAAAATTAGGACAAAAATGTAACTCAAATTAAAATTAGGGAACATTGCAAACCCTAAATAAAAATTACCAAAAAAAGAAGTGATTCGCAGCGGACTCACAGGGTAGGCGACAGACTCACGGCGACGAAGGACGGAGGACGTCGGTTAAGTTCTTCGCTCGGACGGAAGATGACGGAGGCGAAGCTCTGCTCAGCTGCTCTCAGACGGAGGGTACGGCGACAAACTCACGGCGACGAAGGACAGAGGACAGAGGACGAAGGCTTGGTTCTGCGCTCGGACAGAGGACGTTGGCGGGGAAGCGCTGCTCAGCTGCTCTCGGACGGAGGATGAAGGCAAGAACGACGACAGCCGCTGAGTAGGTGTTGGAGACTTGGAGAAGAGGAAGGCAAGAAGCTCGATGCTCTATTGGCTATTGCTCTCAGCCTCAGCCTCTCATTGGTTTCTGGAATATGGAGAAGAGAACTAGAGAAGAATAGTGTTAGGGTTTTTGCATCTGAGAGTGAGGCGCACACTCACACTCCACTGTCTCCACACAATTTGTTTATATATTTTTTATATTTAATAATATTTATTAGTTTTTATATATTTATATTATATATTTTATTTTGTATTATTATATATAATATATACTCCGGGGCGGGTAGGGGCGGGTTCACCCTAACCCCGACCCCGCCCCGCCCCGCTAGTGAACCCGCCCCAATAAAAACCCGCCCCGCACCCGGGGCGGGTAATAACTCGCCCCGACCGGGTAGGGGCGGGGCGGGTACCCGCGGGTTCGGGTACTACTGCCACCCCTACTCAAAGACTAGCATGCCAATAGAAATTAACATACTTGTAGGGCTTTGTTATGCAAATTTTTCGCAGATTTAAATCAAAAAAGAATTTGAATTGGTTTGATATCTAATATCTGAGAGCAGTGACGGATCCAAAAAATTTTGGTATTGGGGGCAAAATTTATATAACATGATAATAATTTTTATAATAAAAATAATATGTGTATATAAAAAAATTAAATATTAAATTATCTATTAACCACTATATATCTATGTATAAATATATGTATTATTTAACTTATTTTCAAGGTGTATTTTATATTTTAATATATATTTTATACAGATAATTATTTTTTATGTACATATAGCATGATTATTGTTATGAATATATTTTGTTATTGTAAAATATGATTAGCCTTCAAAATATCTAATATACAAATTAAAACACTAAAATAGTAATTTAAATAATAATATATAATTTAAAATTCTATTCTTTTAGGTTTTATATTCTTAAAAAATTAAGTAATTTTTCTCTTAACACTACCATCAAAATTTCTCTCTTTCCATATATATTACTAAACAATTATTTAAAAATTCACTTCCCAATACAATTAGAAGCCGACCCTTATTGATATTCATAGTTAAAAAAGTTCTTTCAATTAATATAGTTGCTACGCAAAAATTAAAGCTAATTTGAAAAGAAGATAAATAATATTCTTTTGAGTTGATTTTTAAAAAATAATACTATACTAATTTCGTTTAAATCTGAGAATTGATCATTCTAACGAATATCTAATATAAAATTTTTAAATTGACGATTAAGTACCAAAAGTTGAGTAAAAAATTATTGTGGGGTCAAATTTAATAATCTAATGGGGGCAAATAAATATTATTATCATATACTACTCAAAAAAATTCCAAATTATAGTGGGGCGCTTGTCCCCACACCACTGCACTTAGATCCGTCCCTGTCTGGGAGTGAAACCTACTCCTCTTTTATAGATACCAATTTTATCACATATCAAAGTCTTTCATTTTTTTGTTACGATAAAGAAGCAAAGTTTTTTTTTTATATTTTTCTTTAAATGAAATTGACTAACAAATTAAAATACTTCAAAAGTAAATAAATTTAGATTGAAATATAAACTTTGTTGCAAAGTAAAATAAAAAAAATAAAAAATAAACTTTGAATATAAAATTGAGTAAACTTAAATTTTTGCATAAATGAAAATTATAAGAATTGTAAAGGAAAAAGTATAAAAGATATGGAAGAAATCCTATAAAAAAAGAACTCGTGACAGTCTCAGAAAGTCTCTGAAAATGAGTGTGCGTGAGTTTTTTCTGAGGAAGAATTCCAACTTCTTGTTCTTCGATTACTTTTCTATTTATAAACACTTTTAACCAATAATCCTTTCTTAACACGTCGTCATATACAATTATCTCGTCAATAACCGTTTCCGCCAAAGACACTACACTTTTTGTGACATAAACCTCCTCTTCGACCATATCCTTTTAATATGCCACAGTTTGCTTATTGATTTGACGCATTGATACCAAAATATTCAAACTTTTTGACGCTTCACATTTGTCTGGTTGAATCTTCCTCATCGACCTCGACCCCAAATGACATTGGCACACCTCTATTTTTATTCGAATCTTTTTTTGTGGACGTCTACACAAAATGACTTCGACCCAAATTTTATCGAGTAACAACTTTAATAGAGTATGTAATTGAGTACTTAACCGCTTCTAAAGAGATTCATCCAATTTGCACTTGGAACTCTGAGTACATAACCGCTTCCAAAGTGATTTTAATATGTACTTGGAAATTGATCGACAATGAAATATTTTTTACACTTGACAATGATCGAAGTTTAAACTTTTTGAACTCTAACCTGTCAAAAAGTTTAATGATATCTTATCGAAAATATTATTTTTGATATAACAGATTTTTTAGTTGTGTTTAATTTTTGGATATTAATATAATTTAAAAAAAATAAAAATTTGCATGCTATTATCTTTATATGAAATTGATATTTAAAAATTTTTAGATAATTTAACAAATTTAATTAAATCATCATCTAACAATTTTTAACTATCAATTTTATATGAATATAACTATATACGAGCCTTCACCTTTAAAAATTAAAAATAATATAGTGTTTGTTTAATCGCATTTTATATATATATATATATATATATATATATATATTACTCAGCGGTTAACAAACATCTTAGCACTTAAACGAAATCTATACGAATTAAGAGGATTGGGTGACTTTGGTCTCTATCTCACATTAACTATTTATGGTCTCACATAACTTTTGTAAAAATAATTTCAAAATGATTATTGCGTGGATTCAACTGATGCTTTTAAATTATACTCTCTGCTATTATTCAACCATTGAAATATATTTATTTATTATTTATTATTGAGTTTGAATACAGATATAACGTATTAAGAGGTACATCAATTACCATCTGAACTAACATTTCAGCGGCAAGTCTTTTTTTGAGTTGATGTCAGGCCTAAGGGTTAATTTTGAGAAGTCGAGCTTGATTCCAATCAATTGTGACGAGTAGTGGGTACGACGTATGTGTAATGTGCTAGGATGCAAGCAAGACTCCCTTCCAATTAAATATCTGGGCATTTCATTAGGCGCAAACCCAAGATTGGTTAAGACGTGGAAGCCATTAATAGACAAAGTAGAGGAGAAGCTCAGCCTTTGGAAAGCCAAGGTACTCAATAAAGCCGGTAAGTTGGTACTTATTAAATCTGTGTTGAATAGCCTTTCGATTTATTGTTTGAGCCTATATAAGATGCCAAAGGCAATTGCAGAGAAACTGATTTCTTTACAAAGAAGATTTTTATGAAGTAAGGAGGATGGAAGGCCTGGAATGGCCTTGGTGAAGTGGGAAGTGATACAAGCTCCTAAAAGGTTAGGTGGATTGGGAGTTGGAGACGCTGTAGTATGCAACACAGCCCTTCTGTTTAAGTGGTGGTGGCAGTTCTCTAAGGAAGAGTGTCCTTTGTGGAAGAAGGTGGTTTACTCGTGTAATAACTTGAATCCAAACGACCTTCTATCCTCGCAGAGCTTACCTATTCGGGGGGTCCGTGGAAGGACATTTGTCAACTACAGTTCAAAAATCAAGAGGTTAGGCAGAAGATGATTACTGGTTTGGCTATGGAGGTGGGGGATGGGAGGCGCACTCGGTTTTGGAAGGATGTTTGGATTATTGGAGGGTCTTTAAAAGATCGGTTTCCTAGGCTCTTCTCTGTTTCAAACCAAAGAGGATCAGTGATTGGGGATTGTGGGTTTTGGGATGGGTTAACTTGGATATGGAACTTCCAATGGAGGTGAGAACTATTCCAATGGAAGTTGGATTTAGTGAACCAGCTTCACAACACTTTGAGAGTAGTCAAACTTGCACTTGGGAGAGAGGATAGAGTTGTGTGGAAATATGATAGGCAAGGTGTATTTTCTACTAACTCATTTGTGCAGGTGTTGCAGGTAGATATGGCTCCAGAGGATATATCAAGTTACAGCTTTACTAGGTCTATCTGGAAAGGGCTTGTCCCCCCTAGAGTGGAGTTATTTGTTTGGTTTGGTTTGACTGGCAGGGTCAATACGAAGGAGAGACTGTGTCGATTCGGGGCTATTAACCAAGAAGATTCTCTCTGTGTCTTGTGTAAAATGGGTGATGAGAATGTTCACCACTTGTTTCTTGGCTGTAATTTTTCTTGGCAAGTTTGGGGTGCTTGGATATCTCATGTTGGTTTGCATTGGATATACCCGGGTACAGTAAAGGAGCATTTCCAGAGCTGGACTGAGTTCTCAAGCAACAAGGAGGAGCGCAAGAGATGGATGGTATGCTTTTGTGCCATTATGTGGAACATTTGGTTGGAACGTAACCGGAGAATTTTTCAGAATAAAGAAAAAGGAGCACAGGAGGTTATAAGCTTAGCTGTTCAGAGTTACACTGAGTGGTTAGGTGCTGACCCATTTAGTTGTTGATGGCAATGCCGGAGATGACAGAGGGCTTTATGGTTAGATTAGTTAGTTAGGTTTGTTCCTTTGGTTTGTGTTTTTATTCTGTCCTTGCTCCATTTCTTGTGTTGAGTTCTTTCTTAAAAAAAAAAAAAAAGAAGTCTTTTCAAGTGCTTAAATATCAATCTAGCATAATTAACATAAACCGAATGGGTTAAATAAGATGGATCATTTTCCGAAAGAAAAACAAATCAAATGTTTGCATTTTGGGATTTTATTTTAAGGTTTGTGTTGATTTTTATTTCCCATTTCTATTGGGCTTGTAGTTTGAATTTATTTAAGTCTAAAATTGAAGACATACTTAAGATAAATGAAAAAAATAAAGGGTAAAAAAGCCAAGCCTGTTATGTATTTCATTTTTTTGTTTGTCTTCGTTAGAGTTGCATCGGGTTCAAATCTTCATAGAAGAATATAAAACTATGCTAATAGAGTAATAGTAGAGGTGGGTGTGTGAATTGGTGTGTGTTGAGTTAAAAAAAAAAAACACAATGCGAGGCCAACGGACAAAAAAAAAAAAAAACACCAATGAATTTGGAATATTTTTTTCAGCCATAATTTGAGATGGTTTTGGACCTCTCACAGGCTCACGGCATGCAAACGGTGATTTGCTTAATCTTTTCTCTCTGCAATCAACTTAAGGCCTCTTGTTTCTCCAAATTTCTCCCAAGGATCAAGACTATTGATAAATGCCATGTACTTTTGCTTAAGATCAAATGGATTAATAAGCATAAACAAATTTCCATAAACCATGCAATGCTACGGTCAATCTTCAATCAAACTCTTACTCATAACCACCAACTCCTCCAAAATATATAATCCAAACATATTCACCATATAAGCGACAATATTTTTCCTTACACCGAATAAACCATGGTCATACACATCCAAAACTATTTATTACCAATCACATACGACTACTCGGCGTTATAATTGGCGGTGGAGGCGGCGATGGCGATGGCAATGGTAGCGACCCCATAGCCCGAGCAACCATTCTCAGCACATACTTTTGAACCTTCCCGGTGGAAGTTCTCGGCAGTTCATCCCTGAAAACGACCGTTTTAGGCACCATGAAGTGCGGCAACCTCTCCCTACAGAACTCCACCATCTCCTCCTCCGACGGACGCCTCTCCAACCGTCCTTTCAGCTTCACGAAAGCACACGGCGTCTCACCCCAGAACTCGTCTGGCCTGGCCACCACGGCAACATCGCTCACAGCCGGGTGTGTGTAAAGCATAGCTTCCACCTCCACGCTGCTCAAATTCTCGCCACCACTTATAATCACATCCTTTAACCTATCCTTAATCTCTATGTATCCATCCTCGTGAACCACCGCAACGTCCCCAGTGTGTAACCATCCGTTCTTTATGCACTTTGATGTGGCTTCCTGGTCTTTGAAGTAACCTATACCAGCATTATATTCATAGATATAAATAAATTGAATGGAAACATGCGTTATATTTACGAAAATGTTTGATAAAAAAAAATTATAGTAACAAAAAAACAAATTAAAATTAATAAAAATTTATTTTATTTAATATTCATTAATTCTAACCATAATTAATAAAAATTAAATAAAATAAATTTTAATTATTTTTTGGTATTAACTAGCTAGTATAGTAGTATTACCGTACTATTTATTTGTTGAAGCGAAAAATGTTGTAATTATAGACTAATATATATGGCGCAACTGTTTAATGTTGCATATTAATGTAATGTGATAAAAATACAGAGAAAATGTTTGAGAACTCCGTGTCAAAACTCTTAGTTAGCGTTTGTTTTGAGGGACACAGAGATTGGTTCAGAGATTGGTACTAAAATTTCTGTCTCTGTCTTAAAATTTCAGTATTTCAGTACCTCCAAAAAGTAGGGACACAGGGGACTGAAATTTTTAGAGACGGAGACTGAAATTTTAATAACATTTTATACCTAAAATACCCTCATTTCAATTAATTAATTCCAATTTTATCTTTTGTGCAAATTAAATTAGAGTTTTATTCTTGTTTTAATTTCTGTCTCTCATTTTGCACCAAACAGAATACTAAAATTTATTTCAGTCTGTCTCTTAGTCTCAGTCTCTCAGTCTCAGTCTTTTAGTCTCTGTCTCTCTACCAAACGCTACCTTAAAAAATATATTCAAAATTCAATTAAAAAAATAAAAAATATACATACAATTATTTTTATATAAAATTAATAATTAATAAAATAATAATTTAATTAAATATATTAAATTATTTAATAAATTTCAACTAACAACTATATATAAAAATAATTACACGTAAATTTTTATTTAAATTTTAAATTCAAATTCAATTAACCGTATGTTTTTCTAGTAATAGTAGAAAGAACAACAAAAATTCTAACAATAATTAATAAATATTAAATAAAATAAATTTAACCTATTTTTAATTAAATAAAAATTAATATACAGTTATTTTTATGTAAAGTTAATAGTAAAAAATTTTTAAATGATAATTTATTTAAATTTATTAAATTATTTAACTTTTTTTAAATATCAACTTTACATAAAAAAAACTTAAAAAAACTGCATGTGAATTTTCATATTTTAACTATTTTTTAAAAATTTAATTTTGACATGTAAAATAATTTTATACGTATATTTTACATAATATTAAATTAATAAAAATAACTATTTTTATATTGATCACACAAATAATTATTCAAAATAGCAAATATAATTACCCGATTATCGTTATACATGGTATCAAAATTAAACTCTCTTTTTATTACTAAATATTTTCGGTTTTTTTTTTTTTTCTTCGGCTGAAATAAATCTTGTTTGGAAAAACTAATTGTGTTGAATATCCATGCATGCATGAAGACAAAAAAGTTTCAATCTCAAGATAGAAACGCATACTAATAATCATGATAAAATTTACAAACTCACCTAACATTACACAAGCTCCTCTGACCACGATCTCGCCCTGCGTCAACCCGTCGCGCTTGACACTAACTCCCCACTTGAGATCCACAACGTCCACCTCCGCCGTTGCCGCCGCCGTCCTCACTCCTTGCCTTGCCTTCATCCTCGCTCTCTCTGCCGCCGAAAACAAATCCCATTCCCTCTTCCACGCACACGACAATACCACCCCGCACGTCTCCGTCATCCCGTACCCATGGCTCACCACAAACCCCATTCTCTCCGCCCTCTTCAGTATCCCCGCCGGCGGGGGAGAACCACCGGTGAGCACATGAACCTGTTTCCTCAACGGTTCAGTTCTCCCAAAGCTCGTCAACATGTTGAGAACCACAGGCGCAGCACACATGTGCGTAACGCCATGCAACTCGATCAAACGATAGATCGTCGGCGCGTCAATCTTACGCGAGCAAACGTTGGTTCCTCCCACGGCGGCGATACCCCACGGGAAGCTCCAACCGTTAGAGTGGAACATTGGTAGCGTCCAGAGATACACTGCATTCTTTGGAACACACCAATCGACTAACGTATCCAGCGCCATAATGAACGTTCCTCTGTGACAGTGCACAACGCCTTTCGGAGACGACGTCGTTCCTGATGTGTAGTTCAGTGTTATTGGGTCCCACTCGGAGTTGGGCCTGGCCCATTTAAACGTTGGATCTCCCTTCGCAATAAGCCCCTCGTAGGTGTCTATGAAATCGAGCGTAGTTACAGTTTTGGCCTCACTTTCAGTTTCAGTTACAGTTACATGGTTTGTTAGAGGGGTTTTCATTTGATGCGACGCGACCGTATCGTCCGTGATAAGAACGAGCTTCGGGAGTGGAGTGTTTGGAGGGAACAAAGAGAGTGCTTTGTGGATGAGGGATTGGGAGAGTGTATGAACGAAGAGGAGCTTTGATTCGCTGTGGCGCAGGAGTAGGGACAGGGTGCGGTGGTCGAGACGGAGGTTAAGGTTGTTGAGGGTGGCGCCGGACATTGGAACGGCGAAGTGGAGCTCGTAGGTGGCGAGGTTGTTGGAGGAGAGGACGGAGACCACGTGTCCTCTCCCGATGCCGATGGATGAGAGGGATGATGCCAGCTGGAGACATCGGCGGTTGGTCTGCGTCCATGTGTAGGATTTGCGACCGTAAATTACGGACGTGGAATCGCCGTAAGTTATACCCGCTCTGTCCAAGAATGTTAAAGGGGTGAGAGGGGAAGAGTTTGCAGAGTTTGGTTTTAGTTGGTCCATAGTGGGGGCGTGGTGCTATATGATATTTTCTTATAAAAACAAATGGTGATATTTCTTTGGACTCAACATATTGATCCCCTTCATGCAGCACTTAAATATAGGAAGAAATAATCACAACAAAATTTAATATTTTGAAACCATTGATAATATTAGTAGTTCTTATTCCATATAAATATAAATTAAATAATAATAGTACGGAAATAATATTTAAAGTTATTTGTGTTTGATTTGGAGAATAAAATAAGATAAGATTCAGACACAAAAATTAGTACGATATTTTATTTGGTATAAATTACGAAAGTTTAATTTATTCTATTTTTTATTCAAAAATTAAAAAAATATAATTATAATTTAAAAAATTAATAAAAATAATAAAAAATAAAAAATAAATTATGTTTTTTGATAATATTTATGTCATTTCTGTTAGGATGAATATAAAATTACACTAACTTAATATTTTTTAACACAATATTTATAACAATATCTCATCTGCTAAATATATTTTTGTCTTTAGATTTTTATCTCAGTGTTTCACGCATGTAAATAAACATACCCTTATATAATATAACATTTATAATTTTATAAGCATATCATTCGAAATTACATATTGATTATATTTAAAATTATATAATTATTTGAACGAAGATCAATTATGTTGAATAAGATAATTTAGACTATTTAAATTGATTTTTTATTATTTTTTCAATATTATTAAAAAATTTAATTCGAGCTAGCTCAATTTCTATTGTTAATGTGAGAGTAGTCATTATCTTAGTAATTAATGTCCTATAAAAGCTCAAAGGTATGTTATGACTCTGTTAGCTAGTTCATGCGAGCACCTCTTTTTTTTTTTTTAATGAGAGATAAAGGATGACAAAACATCAAATTTATGATGAGAGTGGAGACTAAAAGCTATTTTATGTGCCTACTTCAGTGAATTGTGTCGGTGACAGGCTGGAGGATGCATCTTTATGGCGTCTCCATAGTGTTAGTTGTGTTCTACATTCTATTCAATAAATATAGAGACATAGAGCAGTGAAAGAAAGAGTGTGTACTTCGAGAGTTAGTCTTCCATAGATGTTAGTAATATGGATGTGGTTGCATGGTAAGTGATAAGAATGGCTTTGCTGAATCAATGACAATGTCTCGTAAAAATTATGCTATAGTGATAATGAGATTGCATTAATCTCACATGGTAGTGTGGTACCTATGGTTTGCTTATTAATTAATTATGTATGTGGTGGTATCCCATTTATAGATCACACATTCAATTCTATTCTCATTTTTCGTGTTTGAAACATAAGAGAGGAAGCTCGAAAATGGTGTTTTTTTATTACAATACTGTAAAATATGATACCAGATCTAATTTATTTGTAGATGATGAACAAATAAAAAGAAAACCAAAATATTAAAGGTTTAATATTCTATTATTAACAAGAGTATCAATTTAATATAGACTTAATTAATATACAAAATTTTTTAATTAAGCGTGACAAACGGATATGCGTGCTCTACTCCTCCAAAAGCCCGTCATTTGGTGGGATAGTTCGGCCCATCTCGCCTATTGATACGGTCTTAAATTTTTATCCCGCCTTGCCTAACGGTAGATATTCTTTTTTTTTTTGAAAAAATTATTAAACCATGAAATATTAAAATATATATAATTCACAAATATTTCAATAAAGTTATAATTTCTAAAGACATAAAAAAAGTATAATTTTTAAATTCATAAACACTAAAATTTTTATAATTTTAAATATCTAATAAACATAATCATCAACTAAATTTTTTAAAACAAAATAATAAAATTAATATTATCCAAAACAAAATAAACATTTTCAAAATATATAATTAAACATTATCCAAGTCTCTAATAAATCAAACATAGTCCAAATTATAACTTAAAGTAAAACAAACAAATATTCCAAATACAAGCACAATAGTAACATTCTAAATTCAATTATCGTCTTAAAGCCAAAAGCTCTCCAGGCGGGCAAGCCCGTCCCACCTCCTCGAAATGGATTAGACGATGCAGGTTAGGCGGACCTTTTTTATTATGGCAGTCTCAAAATTCTATCCTACCCTGTCTTTTTTGGCAAGCTACGCAAACCGGCCCGATGAGTTTAACCCTTTGCCATCCCTAATTTTAACACATTTTAACATTTTTCTGAAACTCAAATGAGCGCTAACTAAACAATCTTCACTTTAGACATGAGATTTTAAAAGGAAGCTTTTATGTTTGACATGCCTAAGAGACTCATTAGCAGAGTGGATTGGAGGTATTGTGATAATGACAGACAAAAAAGAAAAAAATATGACACATAGGTGACATGTGATTAAAATAACCTGAATTAAAATATCATTTAGAATTATCTAGAAGAGTGGATAAAGTATAAGAAGAATTACCAAAAAAGATAAGAGTTGTTTAAAGGAGTCATTGTTGTTAGAAAGACAAGGGATAGACTGACAGAAGTCGAAGAGGTAGAGTGACTGGTAGTAGCATCATTTATAGGCACAAACTTAAAGTTGGGACCAGGGTGATACTTAGTTTAATGATGTTAATTTGGTTGCAGTGAAAATATTGTAAAACTAAGTGATAATTTGGTGATCTTTACCATCACATTCTTTTGATTTTTTAGTAAAATCTTTGTCAACATACATCCTCTTTGGATTTACCACTCTCAGTCATAGTAGAATTGAGAGAACAAGAAAAATCACCTGTCCTATAGCACCATGATTTACGTCATTTGAAAAAATCTCGTATGACTTCAACTAAATAGTTTTAGTTGGAGCCATTAAGAATGATTGGGATTAGCCAAAAAATATCTTTCTCTATGAGAGTAGATAAATATGCCATAAAAAGAAAAAATAACAACATCAAAGCATCACGTGAAGATTCCACAGAAGACCAAATCGAAAAGATTTCAACAAAAAATCTTAGAAAAAGTTCTATAGAGTGCCAAGTGAATAACTATGTAGGACTAATACATCATCATATTCAATGACGCATGACATAATAGGAATGGCTGAGAGAATCATGTTACAGGTGACTTAGAACTATTTATAAAGTTGTCAATCTTCGTGAGTTAACACGCAACAGGTCAACAAGTGGTTCAAGTCCAAAAGTGGGTCAAGAAATGGGTTGCACGATCATAAAAGTTGATCGTGGAGTTGATTGAAGGACTTTGGACGCATTTAAAGATAGAACAATTGGAGGCGAGCAGAGAGTTTTTGGTGACACGTCTAGCAGCTTCTGGAGGGCGAGTAGAGGCCTTTGGGCTTGGAATGGCAAGACTAAGCTGATAATTTGATCGATGATAAAAAATGACATCAGAAAGGTAACAAAAATGAGGAAAAACATTTCGAGAACAGTTAAATATATGGAGAAGATATTTGTTTCATTAGAAAAAAGACTTAACTGTTAATGCCATATTAAGAAACATAGTAGAAGAGACTAAAAAGTTAATTTTTGTGTATTGTAATTCTATGAAATATGATACAAAGTATCTAACTATTTATAGGTGATGAATAAATAAAAAATAAAAATTATAAATGTCTAAGTATTCTATAATTAACAAAAGGTTTAATTTTTCTGTTGATTCTTATAGTTTTGTCAAAATATTAATTAGGTCCCTATACTTTTTTTCTTTTAGTTGTCCCTAAATCAATATTTTGTTCTTAAAATTAGGTCCCTCTTGACAGCAAACATTACAAAAAACGTTAAAAAAGAGTAAATTTACAATTATACACATTATTTACTCTTTACAAAATTACTCATATTCAATAGGGTTATAACTATCCTCATCTCTCTCTAACATTTCTCCTCCTCTGATTAGAACTCACTTAGATCCCAGCGAAGAAAGTGAGAGCAAACCGCAGACAAGTTAAAACAAAGCTTAAACCAAACAAATCAAGAAACAAACATATAATAACATGAGGCACACTAAGCTAAGAACTTAGGCTACTGCACTAGTAGTACAATAAACCTTGAAGGCACTAAGATGTCTAGAATTATCATTAGAGCATATAATCATCACGAATGAGATGCCCTATAATGAAAATCTTCAACTTCTCTAATTTTAGATCAAGAAATTTCATCCAAAAATATCATTCCTTTAGCCAGGAATTGAATATCGATCACACACGCTTCAAAGGATCTTTCCTTAAAAATCTCATTTGTGTACAAAGTTAGAATAAATTTAAATAAAATGATGTAAAGAGAGGAAAGGGGAGGAAAATTTTTCAATAATCAGCATGTGTGTAACACCCTACCACACAGAGCCTTACGCTTAAGCCGTAAAGCAGAGGTGGTATGGTATTACGACCTCTAAAATAAGATATATATATTTAATAGTAGAAAGGATATAATATACAAGGAGTCTTAAAAAATAGGTAAAAGAAAAATCGCAAAATAAAAACGCAACGCTCAGAAAACGAGATTACTTGCGTGCGAAGAAACTAAAGATCAAAGGTATAAATAAACAAAAAGTGGGAATAGAGGGCCAAAAATACAAAATAACAAGCTTCTGACTCAGCCTGCGAAGCTAAGACTGGCCGGAGAATATTTACACACACACACACACACACACACACACACACACACACACACACACACACACACACACACACACACACACACACACACACACACATATATATATATATCCCAAAACCCAGAATACATAGCCAAAATCCTAGCTATTCATAAACCTCTAAGAGGATCAAAATAAATAAGTCATTCGGAGAGGAAGCTAAGTACATATACACATGACCATATATCAAAATGAAACCCAGAAACCACTCCACTTCAGAAGTCCAGACGCCTATCGAGGAGTCTCTCGACCTGCATATGAAAAACAACAATACAGTATGGGGGTGAGAACCAGAGGTTCTCAGTATAATAAAGGTGTTACATACATAAGATATAAGGTCTTGGGAATGCCAAAGGAAATCCTAGGATGCTGTCACTTAGATATAAAACTTAAGGTACTAAAAACAGAAACCTTAAGGGGGTAGTCATCTAAAGGTTCTCAAACTTAACTAAACCTAACCTATACACTAACTTCCTCCACCTCTCCGCCGTTCCCCCATCTCCTAAAAGTTGCACAGACAAACAAGTAAAACAAGACAAACACAAGTAGTTCACGAATAATACAGATAACAATTATAACAGATAGCAGTTTATAATCACATAGGCAATCCCATATAGTTCACAAGCAAACAAATCAGACAATATGCACATGATGTATGCCTGTCCTATGGCTGATGATGCTCATCTATCAGTTATCAAGCCAACTCGACAAGTCCGAAACCCTTGGACTGTCCTCCGTCGTGCATACCCATGAGTCTATGCATAGCTTTTTCTCATTTCATTCATAATTCATACATTCATATATAACTTTACTCAATGGGGGTTACCATTCCCGGGAATTTATACGTGTCCGGTCACCCTTACGACGTACGGTCAACAGAGTATCGAGTTTCGACCTGGTACACGTGGTGGCAAGCCACGGTATTTTACCCAAGGAAACTCGTATCTCAGATAACATTGAATGCATAAGCTAAATTATATTCATAATCATTTATAAAAATTTCATATTCATACCATCAAAGTCATAGCACCAATTGCACTCCAAGTTTACATATTTCCAAACTTAGTTCATCACTTTTTCAGCTTTACTTCACCCCCAAGTTATCTCCATTTCCTAACTTCATCTAATCACAAGGCTTACTACTATGATTTATGACTAAAAGAACGAAAATAGAGGTTTAGAAGTTTGAAATTAGGTTTAAAATTTAAAAACCCAAATTTGCTAAAACAGGGGTCATGCGTACGCGTGGGCATGAAAAATCCTTGCTCGCGTACGAGTGAATCCCAACCCGAAAGGGTTGGTCGCGTTGCGAGCAGCTGGACATGTACGCAAATCTCAGGTCACGCGTACGCGTGGGTCACGCGTATGCGTAGGTGTACGTTTTTCCAAAAATTTTGCTAAGTCTGAAAAAGCTGCAGAATTCCATTTTGGGCCCTAAACTTCCGACGCGTATAACTTTTTTGTTTTGAATCCTTTTTCTTTTGTTCTTCGAACGGCGTAAACTTGACGGATCCAATTTTCATACAAAACAAGTTTGAAATCAATCGAGGATCCGGAAGTCAAGTTATGGCTCGCCGAAGTTCAGCCCAAAACTAATTTTACACAAAAGATCCAAACCTCAATTTTCATTTCCTACACCTATGATTAGCACAAAAACATGTCATAACATATCAAGATGACACTACTATCCACTCATTATACTACAATACATCATACCTCAATTGTTACCCAATTCACACCCTATGCTTCTTACTTCCATCAACACAATCATCAACATTCTACCATATATATATATATATATATATATTATCAACTTGCTAACAATACCCAAACATCAAAGGAGCATTATATTCCCACCATAACCATAAACACCCACACATGGTTAATTTAGATCATCAATCTGTATCATAAATACTAAGCACCCAAAATGCATAATCATTCTAACTTATCCTACGGTTCTCCAGCCTAAGTTTTCACAGGACATTATATATTAAATACGAGAAACCTAAACCATACATTGGCTGATTTTTGCATATTGTCCAAGGCAAAAATCACCAAAACCAACACAGCCCCTCAAGCCCAAAATCACCAAAGCACAAGCACCCAACCTCCACCAAGCTCCAAGGCTCACAATTTAAGCTCCAACATATACATATATACACCTAATTTTACATATATCACACATACATACCCAAATTCAATACCCAAAACACCAATTCAAGAGATTATCTAGAGTTCTAGTATCCTCACCTTACCCAAGCATCGTATAAGCAAGAGTGAATGTCTTCCTCAAGCTAATCGGATCTTAGTACATCAAAGAGGCAGAAACTCAACACCACTTACATAATTTTGAGAAATTGGGGAAAAGGGAGGATGAGAAGGATAGAGTGGCTTACCCATAAAATTGTTCTGATGGATTCGTAGAGCTCGACATGGTGGACGCGTGGCCGCAAACGGTGCGGCGATCGGAGATCGGAGCGAGAAGTTGTGGTGGATTTAATGGAAGACAAGGGTTTGCTCTTTGCTCCTCCACCCCAATGTTGTTTCCTAGCGTGTTGTGCTGATGGGAAGGGAAGAGAACTGAGTTCTCTTAAGTGTTATGAGACTTGGATTGGGCCTTGGACTCATATTGGGTCCGGTTCGGTTCGTTCGGCCCAATCTTGGGCTAAATTCTTTGAAGTTAGTGTCAAATTTTTTGTTTTAATGAGCTCTATCATAATTTAATATAATATTTATATTTTTAATTTCCTCTATTAAAATTTAATTTATTGACTAATTATTTACTAATTTAATGGGATTTACATCCTACCCACTAAATTAAGAATTTTATCCTCAAAATTCAGATTCAGTTACCTGAAAAGAGGTGTGGGTAGTCCTTCCGTATATCGTATTCGAGCTCCCAAGTATGCTCTTCCACACTAACCCGACTCGAAGCTACTTTCACCAATGATACTTCTTTTCTACGTCGACGTTTGATGCTGGTGTCATCAATCCTAACCGGAGTTACCGGTAGTGTTAGATCTTCCCTCACTTGAGATGATTCCGGTTCCGGGACATGACTTGCATCCGGAGTATATTTACGAAGCTGCGACACGTGAAACACTTCGTGCAGGTTCGAAAGATGCGGTGGTAAAGCGATCCTATAAGCCACCGATCCAATTCTCTTTAGAATTCGAAATAGTCCATTCTTGCCATTAATTCAAGTCCTAAAAATCTTTGGTTTCAATCCCTTAGTCTTGACTCACTCATTGAGTCCAGCTTGTTAAAGTAACCTTCTCGAATACAGGACTTCCTTGGTTTATATAACTCTATTGTCGGCCTTTGTAGTAAGAATCTTAACTCGATTTTCTGTAGTCTTTCTCTGTTGTCTTGGGTATCAAATTCAGGAACTAAGACGTTCGATATTTCAGTTTTCGATTAATTCAGAGGCGTTTAGTGTACTGTGAAGTCTCACTTTCTCCCTGATGTATAGTCTCGTTGATATCCCCAATAAGTAGTTTGCTCTGATTGATGAAATGGACTTGGTCACTTGATCAATGATTACCTAACAGCATCACCTTTTGTCTTAGACCTCGGCAATCTATTACGAAATCGATGGCTACTCTTCCTCACTTTTAGCGTAGAATCTTCAATGGTTGCAGCATTCCGAATGGCTTCCGGTGGTCACTCTTTTCTTCCTCATGCGTCAAGCACGCCCTCTCAGGCATTGTCACTTTGTTCTTCATTTCTTGCCGCTCGAAAATATCTTCTTGGATTCGTGGTACATTTTAGTAATTTCAAGGTAAATTCAAAAATCCTCTCTTGTGAGTTTCGGACAATAGTTTCTCATCTCAACTTTCGATTTCGACGCAAAATTTTCTCTTGGTATCTTCTTAATTCAACAAGCTCCATTATCCTTAGTAGTTCCTTATCACCATTATTGCGCTTCCTAAGTTCTCGACCTTATGATCTCTTGTAATTTGTAATTGATTCAATTTGACACCTGCATCCACTTTCTCAACTTAAGACCTTAACTTACTTAACAGTTCTTTTTCTTTGGTCATCTAAGCAATACTCAGGGACTTCCTTGCTCAGGTGTCTGTCACTACTTTACGATGTTGTATTCGCGCATATCTTAATCTCCTTTGATAATGCATCACAATAATTTCGAGTAGTTAATTAAGTTCGGGTATCGCGACTACTGGCACTAAGGTTAATCCCTCTCTGAAGATTCAAAAAAACTCTCTTCGCATTCAGGCATCCATACAAACAGTGCATTCTAGCGCATTAACTTACTCATAGGCATTACGGTCGGCAAGAATTCATAACTCCAAAACTCCTCTTAAAGCCGTGCACTTACATGCTTCATCTTCCGCGTTCAAAAGTCTTGCTCTAAGGGATCAACGTCTCGATGGTCACAGCTAGGATTCATACGCGATACTAATATAGGCTCGAGTTGATTTTTAGAAAGACATTAAGCTCGAAAGATGAATGAACAATATGAACGGTGTTCATGAAAAATCAGAAAGAAAATCTTGTATATGGTCAAACAGAATTATACCGAAATAATGAAATGCACAAGAAGAGGAACCTAGGTGCATCCCAAGAGAAGAGTTCGAATTAAGGACTTTTGGTAGAAAGAATAGAGCGTATAGAGTCAAAGAAGTCTCACCTGCTTTTGAAGAATACGGTTGGCGAATAAGAGCAACTCTACTTACAGTGAGCTCCCAAGAATAAAGGATTATGTAATTATACTAGAACAAGTTCAGGCTTATTCCAAAAGAGACAAGCTTTATGCGAGTAAGGAATAAGATAAGAAGAACGATGAGTGACGATTAGATTCTTGCTAGTAAAGAATTTCATAAAAATAATCACGTTGTAAGTATAGTTTCTAAACCAGCAAAGAATCCTTTCGTACAAAAGTTTGGTTGTCACAAGTAACAAAACCCAATAAAATTTATAACCAAAGTATTTAAACCTCGGGTCGTCTTCTCAAGGAATTGCAGGAAGGTGTATTTATTCTTGGTTATGAGTTTTCTCGGGAATGTTGAGTTTGGGCAATGGGCAAATAAATAATTATAAATTAAAGCAATAAAAATTAACAAGAAAATTTATGTAATTAAAATAAAAAGTCTTGAATGAAAGAATGATTAATTGGAAGAAAATAAATTATTAATTAGAAAAACTCTTGGCAAGGTATGAGAACTGGAAATCCCATCCTAGTTATCCTTATCAGGTGTGATGAGAATTGTTTATTGCTCCCACTTAGTTAACTCTTACTAAATAAAGAAAAGTCAAGTGGACTAATAATTTGATTCCTCAAGTCCTAGTCAACTCCTATGGAAAGACTAGCTTTAGAGGGATCCAAATCAATCAGCAATCTCCAATTTTCAATCAACCGCTGAGTTTGATAACTCAAGTGTCACCAATTACTTAACCAAAGCCAAAAGGGAGAAATCTAAATTATTTATATCATAAATAGAAGGAAACAATCTTAAGTCTGAAATACCTCAATTTGAATTAAATAGAATATTCAAATCTAACATGAAGAGTTTATAAGCCAATTTGGCAACATAAGTAATTAACAAGTAAAAGCATTAGAATAAATAAAAGTAGAAGAGAACATAAAGTAAAGGAATATTGAACCTAGATTGAAGAAATAACCATAAAGTAAAAGAAATCCTAATCCTAAAACCTAAGAGAGAGGAGAGAGCCTCTCTCTCTAGAGAACTACATCTAAAACCTAAAATTGTGAATTTGAAAATTGTATCTATTGTTGTTCTATGAATGGATTGATTTCCCCACTTTATAGCCTCTAATATGTGTTTTCTGGGCCGAAAAATGGGTCAAAAACAGCCCAGAAATTGCTCCCAGCGATTTCTGATACGTACAGGTCGTGGAACTGTCACGCGTACGCGTACGCGTGGATTGAGTTTTCGCCAGGTGACGCATGCGCGTGATCCACGCCTGCGTGTCGCCTATCTTTAGAGAAGTTATGGCAAATTATATATCGTTGTGAAGCCCCGGATGTTAGCCTTCCAATACAACTGAAACCGCATCATTTGGACCTCTCTAGCTCAAGTTATGGTCGATTTAGTACCAGAAGGTTAGGCTGGACAGCTTTAGCAGTTCCTTCAGTTTCTTGTATTCCTTCCACTTTTGCATGCTTCCTTTCCATCCTCTATGGCATTCTTGCCCTATAAACTCTGAAATCACTTAACACACATATCAAGGCATCGAATGGTAATAAGAGAGGCTTAAACATAGCAAATTTAAGGCTAAAGAAGCATGTTTTCAATCAAAGCACAAAATCAGGAAGAAAATTGTAAAACCATGCATTTTGTATGAATAAGTGTATGAAGGCTTGATAAAAACCACTCAATTGAGCACAAGATAAACCATAAAATAGTGGTTTATCAAATCTCCCCACACTTAAACATTAGCATATCCTCATGCTAAGCTCAAGAGAAACTATAAGAGTGTGAAGAGGAATGGTAAAACTTATGAAATGCAACCTATCTATATGAATGCAACTAAATGCAAAATATTTCTACCTACTTGGTTAAAAGTATACCAATCTTTTAAGAACAAATATGAACTGGATTTCACTAATTCAAATCACAATAAGTACAAGTGAACTTGCAGAAGAAAATAGCTCATGAAAGCCGGAAACAAGGAATCGAGCATCGAACCCTCACTGGAAGTGTATGCACTTTAATCGCTCAGGTGTTTAAGGTTCGATCTCTCAATTCTCTACTAATCTTGCTTTCTAAGACTTACTTTTCTTCTACCAATCAACAAAGAATTTAATGCACAGATACACATATCAAGAGGTCTTTTAAGGGTTGTAATGGGGTTAGGGTCAAGGTAGGATTGTATTTGGTCAAGTGGACTAAAATCTGAATCCTTAATTAACTTAAACTTTTCACCTAACTTAGACAATCCATGTAATTATAATACAACATCTAACTATCCATTAACTGTTTTCTACATATTCATGCATTCTGATTCGAGTACAGTACATATGCATTGCTATCACCATTTACTTTGGGGCAATTTGTCCCCTTTTATTTATTTACTCTTTTTCTTTTCTTTTTCTATTTTCCTTTTCTTAATAAATTTTTTTCTTTTCTTTTCTTTTTCAATGCATATGATTAAGGTATTGAATGCATAAACATGTTCTTGACATTCTTGTTCATATTTTCTCAAGAATACACAACACCCAATTCTCAAACCAAATATTGGCAAACCCAATTTCTCCACACTTAATTTGTAAGTACTCTCACTAGTCTAAGCTAACCAAGGATTCAAATTAAGGACATTATTGTTTTCCGCTTAGAGTTAGTAATGAGCTAAAGTAAAGAACAAAGGGGTATAATAGGCTCAAAATTGGTTTGCAAAGGATAATGAAGGGTAAGGCCATATGGGTATGTAAGCTCAGTAAAACAAAGGCCTCAATCATATAAGTGCATGCATACATCAAACCATGGAAATATAGAATTAAGCAAGACAAAGATCACAATTTTAGAGAGAATAACACACACCAAAAAAATAAAATATTAGTTGATAAAATGCAACCAATTCAAATATGCTCAAAATCTCATTGGTTTTGTGTGTTCGATCTCTAAACCATGTTCCAGTATAATATTTCTTCAAACAAATTCAATAAAAATTTTAATTCAAATTAGTGAAATGCTATAAAAAGTTTCTTGAAAAAGAAAATATTACTTCAACCAAGTGGTAAAATATGCACAAAAATCAAACAAACATGCAAATATAACAACTCATTTAACAAAGAAAATTTAAACATTGTTGTTGAAAAGGAAATAACTAACCCATGGAGATCGGTATCGACCTCCCCACACTTAAAGATTGGACCGTCCTTGGTGCATGCTGAGATGTGCAGGTGGACGGGCTACTACAACTGATGCTTTTCTCTAGAGATTGTGCAGATGGAACTTGTCTGTTTTCCCATATAGAAGTTCTTCCTGTCCCTTCTCGGTGGCCATCCTGAAAGAAGAGGAAAATATGGGTGTTAATGCCAAATAATGAGGGTCTCAATTACATGGTAGCTACAACATGCAAGTGAGAAAATAGTAGAAGCAAATGGCATATCAATAGTGCAAGAATTGCAACAATGGGGAAGAGAGTGTGGTAATGCAAGAAAATATAAATTCATGTCAATGCAAAAGGGATACAGGTAACATAAAAGATTGGCAGTGACAGATAAATAATATCATCCAACAGTGTAAAACAAGTCACTAAGCACCAAAATAATACCAGAAAAGATACAACCGTTGAAAAAGAAAATTTAACACCAATATAAAAATAATAAATTTAGAAAAAAAATAAAAATATGCACCAAAATAAAATATAATGAATGAAAGTATGCAAATAAATTAAATAAACTAGAATGGAAGTGAAGAGGGATGAGACTTGAGAGGTTAAAGGGATGAAGGAGAAGAAAGTAAGAAAGGAGGAAGAAAGAAGGAGAGAATATAAAAGTAAAGGGAGGGAAATTAAAAACGGGACGCGACGCGCGCGCAGGGCACGCGTGCGCGTAAAAACTGCATTAACCATGTGACGCGTAAGCGTCGCCCACGCATACGCGTGGGTGGTCTTGGAAGCAAAAGGACGCGCATGCGTCAAGGACGTGTACGCGTGGATGACCTTGTGCCTCTAGCACAGTTCCAGCGTGGGGGCAGCACAACTCTCTGTCTAGGTGTTTTTTATGCCGATTTTCATCCCCATGCGTACGCGTCGCTGACGCTTACGCGTGGGTTGCACTTTCTGCAGGGGACGCGTAAGCGTGAGGTACGCATACACGTGGGGTGGCTTGTGCTTCACGCACCCCTCCCGCGCGTCTCTCGCACCACTCTCTGTTTGGTTGTGCATACACAAACGACGCGTGCGCATCGTAAACGCTTGCACGTCGATCCCCCTTTTTTTTATGTAGTATGTAGAATGCAAAATGCAGATGCTAATGCAGACATTATGAATGAACACTAAGAAAAATAGAATAAAATAAAACTAATACTAAAAAGGAATGACCACACCATGGTGGGTTGTCTCCCACCTAACACTTTTAGTTATAGTCCTTAAGTTGGACATTCGGTGAGCTCCTTGTCATGGTGGCTTGTGCTTGAACTCATCCAGGAATCTCCACCAATGTTTGCAATTCCAATAGCCTCTGGGATCCTATACTAGTTGCATAAAGCCTTCAAGTAAGTTAAAGCAAGTGACAAGGCCCCAAGAGTGTTGATTGCTAGAATGAATTTCGGGGTCCCAAACCTTGCTTTTGCACCCGTCTTCTTGTTGATCATCATTTTTCCACTTGGGTAGTGACAGTCAAAATTCTCACGGAGACATCCAAACAATTTCCTAGACCCATTTAATTGAGAATTATACCAACCCTTATACTTCAATTTGGAGCATGCAGCCATATTGAACCTTGCATGACAATTCCAACCACTAACCATCTCCCTCTTACTCTTAAAGCCGCAAAGAGCGCTAAGCTGGCCATCTGTTTCAAGCAAGCCATATTCAAGTGGAAAAGTAAAGATGAAGGCTAAGGATTTTACCCACTTGAAGTTTGTATTTGGTGGTAATGGCCGTGGGAGAGGTGTTTTCAGTGGTTCTTCAAGCTCCACTTCCTTGTACTCCTCTATGAATTCTTCTAATTCCTGACAAATGTCTTCAATAGCAACCACATCTTGATCGGAGTCTTCAATGTCTTCCTCATCACTCAAGTCATAAGTTGGAGGCTGAGAAAAATCTACCTCCACATCATCTTCATATTCACTCGGGGAAAACTCTTCAATCTCAAAGAATTCAATTGTGGATGCAAGTTCAACATTAGGAGAGCTTAGTTCATGATCATCACTACCAAGGAAATTTACTTCTTGATTTGTTCTGTCCAGTTCTTCATAAGATACATGCTTTGGGGGTTGTGCACTATCCTCCTTAGCATCGGTTGCACATTTCTTGGCGGAATTCTCTACAATTCTTGATTCCTATGGACTTTTGGTAGAAAGAATAGAGCGTATAGAGTCAAAGAAGTCTCGCCTGCTTTTGAAGAATACGGTTGGCGAATAAGAGCAACTCTACTTACAGTGAGCTCCCAAGAATAAAAGATTATGTAATTATACTAGAACAAGTTCAGGCTTATTCCAAAAGAGACAAGCTTTATGCGAGTAAGGAATAAGATAAGAAGAACGATGAGTGACGATTAGATTCTTGCTAGGAAAGAATTTCATAAAAATAATCACGTTGTAAGTATAGTTTCTAAACCAGCAAAGAATCCTTTCGTACAAAAGTTTGGTTGTCACAAGTAACAAAACCCAATAAAATTTATAACCGAAGTATTTAAACCTCGGGTCGTCTTCTCAAGGAATTGCAGAGAGGTGTATTTATTCTTGGTTATGAGTTTTCTGGGGAATGTTGAGTTTGGGTAATGGGCAAATAAATAATTATAAATTAAAGCAATAAAAATTAACAAGAGAATTTATGTAATTAAAATAAAAAGTCTTGAATGAAAGAATGATTAATTGGAAGAAAATAAATTATTAATTAGAAAAACTCTTGGCAAGGTATGAGAACTGGAAATTCCATCCTAGTTATCCTTATCAGGTGTGATGAGAATTATTTATTGCTCCCACTTAGTTAACCCTTACTAAATAAAGGAAAGTCAAGTGGACTAATCAATTTGATTCCTCAAATCCTAGTCAACTCCTATGGAAAGACTAGCTTTAGAGGGATCCAAATCAATCAGCAATCTCCAATTTTCAATCAACCGCTGAGTTTGACAACTCAAGTGTCACCAATTACTTAACCAAAGCCAAAAGAGAGAAATATAAATTATTTATATCATAAATAGAAGGAAACAATCTTAATTCTGAAATACCTCAATTTACATTAAATAGAATATTCAAATCTAACATGAAGAGTTTATAAGCCAATTTGGCAACATAAGTAATTAACAAGTAAAAGCATTAGAATAAATAAAAGTAGAAGAGAACATAAAGTAAAGGAATATTGAACCTGGATTGAAGAAATAACCATAAAGTAAAAGAAATCCTAATCCTAAAACCTAAGAGAGAAGAGAGAGCCTCTCTCTCTAGAGAACTACATCTAAAACCTAAAATTGTGAATTTGAAAATTGTATCTATTGTTGTTCTATGAATGGATTGATTCCCCCAATTTATAGCCTCTAATCTGTGTTTTCTGGGCAAAAAACTGGGTTAAAAACAGCTTAGAAATTGTTCCCAGCGATTTCTGATACGTACAGGTCGCGGCACTGTCACGCGTACGCGTGGATTGAGTTTTTGCCAGGTGACGCGTGCGTGTGATCCATGCGTGCGCATCACTTATCTTCGAGGCAGCTATGGCAAAGTATATATCGTTGCGAAGCCCCAGATGTTAGCTTTCCAACGCAACTAGAGACGCATCATTTGGACCTTTATAGATCAAGTTATGGTCGATTTAGTACCAGAAAGTCAGGTTGGACAGCTTTAGTAGTTCCTTCAGTTTCTTGTATTCTTCCACTTTTGCATGCTTCCTTTCCATCCTCTAAGCCATTCTGCCCTATAAACTCTGAAATGACTTAACACACATATCAAGGCATCAAATGGTAATAAGAGAGGCTTAAACATAGCAAATTTAAGGCCAAAGAAGCATGTTTTCAATTAAAGCACAAAATCAGGAAGGAAATTGTAAAACCATGCATTTTGTATGAATAAGTTTATGAAGGCTTGATAAAAACCACTCAATTGAGCACAAGATAAACCATAAAATAGTGGTTTATCAATAAGTCGTGAAGATTAGTTGGCACACCCTCACTCTCATGTGGAGCTTCCTGCTGTTGTCTTTCTTCCTCACTTAACATAACCAGCACCTCCCACAGGGAAACACTGGGTCGAACGGCTTTCTTTTCTGCTACTTCCTTCAACTGCCTCCTAAATCCTGTTGATTATCACTATGTCTTCTATCATGGTGCAATTGAAGTTAAACTGGCTTTCGGCACTAAATCTATTGCAAACTCACTCTCTCTGAGATGGTAATTTTGGTATGCTTTCAAAAATTGTCTCGGAAGTTCTCGCATATAGGGATTTAGTCTCACCTTCACTCGCCTCTTAAATATTCAGCAATTAAAAGTTGAGTCCGTCCCATTTCTCATCCTCGTGGCTCACTGTCACTAGGTTTTGAACAATAACTTTGCGTAGCTCTCAATAGTTCTGATTCTTTAGATATAATCCAACCTGCTTCTGCTACTTCACTCTGATTCTTATGCTTCAGGATCCTAGCCACTCTTATAAGTTAACTAAATATCACTTCGTCTCAACAACTAATAGTCTTTGACTAATCATTGACTTGGACTTCACGATTATCAAAACTTGTTGTGCGTCACGAATGAATATTATATATCAATGGTATGCAAGGAAGTTAGAAATTCAACTCTTAGTTTGCAATTACCTCGGGTCTGAGAATCAGATTCGGTTGCATCCCGGCCTTCTCTGTGTGGAAAATTCCAAGATATATGCCCTGGTCTCCTGCACTTGTAACCTACGTCTAGTCTGGCCCTACATGGTCTGTTGGATGATACTTTGTGCATCTCGAGCACTTCAAATCTTCCGGTTGAGTACTAGTCTGCTCTTCTGAATTCTATCCCTGATGGTTGTCATTTCTTTGATCATTGTTCCGGCACTGAGAATGTGAAGCGACATAACGACTCTTTTTGAAGCTTTGGATCCTATGTGTAATCTTTCCCTTTTTCTTTGTGAAGGGTTCCCGACGATTACTCCTTGCTACCTCAGTCCTTCTTGAGCTTTCTCCCATTGCCTGGCTCGTGTTAACTTGCTCCGGATAATCCGATGGTACCCCTGTACTCGGAATATTATTTTCACTTTCATATTTGTTACCACCATCGTTTCCAGTCCTAGCTTGTGGTCCCATCCTATCTACCACCCGGTTGGTCGCAGCAACAACAACACTAATGGCAGTAACAACACTCGTCATCGCGGTCATGAAATCAGTTAAACTACCTGCCGGTATGATTACCTCGTTACCTCTCCGTCCCCGACCTCGATTACGCCCACGACTGAGCCCAGGAGACGCCATTTGGTTCCTGTTCACACAAACAAGTGATATCAAGGTGATCAGTCTCAATATCGCAAGTCTAGTGTTTCAAAGTCCCAAATGCATGCTCGTGAGCATTCATGCCATATATATCAATCAGATATCCTAATTAGCATGTATAGACACTTAGAGTATGCCCAGAAGCATAGTCAGTCCGTCCCTCAGGCTCTACAGGAATCAAACTACTCTGATATCGTAATGTAACATCCTACCACACAGAGCCTTACGCTTAAGTCGTAAAGTAGAGGCAGTGTGGTATTACGACTCTAAAATAAGATATATACATTTAATAGTAGAAAGGATATAATATACAAGGAGACTTGAAAAATAGGTAAAACAAAAATTGCAAAATAAAAACGCAACGCTCAGAAAACGAGATTTCTTGCGTGCGAAGAAACTAAAGATCATAGGTATAAATAAACAGAAAGTGGGAATAGAGGGCCAAAAATACAAAATAACAAGCTCCTAACTCAGCCTGCGAAGCTAAGGCTGGCCATAGAATATATATATACATATCCCAAAACCCATAATACATAGCCAAAATCCTAGCTCTCCATAAACCTCTAAGAGGATCAAAATAAACAAGTCATTCAGAGAGGAAGCTAAGTACATATACACATGACCATATATCAAAATGAAATCCAGAAACCACTCCGCTTCAGAAGTCCAGATGCCTACTGAGGAGTTTCTCAACCTGCATCTGAAAAATAACAATATAGTATAGGGTGAGAACCAGAGGTTCTCAGGGTGATAAAGGTGCCACGTATATAAGATATAAGGTCCTGGGAATCCCAGAGGCAAATTTAGAACGCCGTCACTCAGATATAAAACTTAAGGTACTAAAAACAGAAACCTTAAGGGGGTGGTCATCTAAAGGTTCTCAAACCTAACTAAACCTAACCTGTACACTAACTTCCTCCACCTCTCTGCCGTTCCTCCATCTCCTAAAAGTTGCACAGACAAACAAGCAAAACAAGACAAACACAAGTAGTTCACAAGTAATACAGATAACAATTATAACAGATAGTAGTTTATAATCACATAGGCAATCCTATATAGTTCACAAGCAAACAAATCAGACAATATGAACATGATGTATGCCTGTCCTATGGCTGATGAGGCTCATCTGTCGGTTATCAAGCCAACCCGACAAGTCCAAAACCCTTGGACTGTCCCCCGTCGCGCATCCCCATGAGTCTATGCATAGCTTTTTCTCATTTCATTCATAATTCATACATTCATATATAACTTTACTCAATGGGAGTTACTATTCCCGGGAATTTAT
The DNA here is from genome assembly GCF_059453495.1 of Arachis ipaensis. Lineage (NCBI taxonomy): Eukaryota > Viridiplantae > Streptophyta > Magnoliopsida > Fabales > Fabaceae > Arachis > Arachis ipaensis. The sequence goes on from NC_142442.1 coordinate 18,410,690, forward strand.
ACGTGCCTGGTCACTCTTACGACGTACGGTCAACAGAGTATCGAATTTCGACTTGGTACATGTGGTGGCAAGTCATGGTATTTTACCCAGGAAAATCCGTATCTCAGATAACATTGAATGCATAAGCCAAATTATATTTATAATCATTTATAAAAATTTCATATTCATACCATCAAAGTCATAGCACCAATTCTCCAAGTTTACATATTTCCAAACTTAGTTCATCACTTTTTCAGCTTTACTTCACCCCCAAGTTATCTCCATTTCCTAACTTCATCGAATCACAAGGCTTACTACTATGATTTATGACTAAAAAAATGAAAATAGAGGTTTAGAAGTTTGAAATTAGGTTTAAAATTCAAAAACCCAGATTTGTTAAAAAGGGGCCACGCGTACGCGTGGACGTGAAAAATCCTTGCTCGAGTACACAAGCTCCCTGCTCGCGTACACGTGAATCCCAACCCGAAATGGTTAGTCGCAAGCATCTGGACGTGTACGCAAATGTAACACCCTACCATACAGAGTCTTATGCTTAAGTCATAATTCCGAGATGGCAAGGTATTACGATCTCTAGAATTAAAATTTAGTACGTATAGTAGTATAAATGATTGATTATAACTAGGAGCCTTTGTAGAAAAAGGGGTAAACAAAAACCGTAACTCGAAAGCGCAACACTCCGATCGATAACGTAACGAACAGGGATAAGCTAACGCGAGATTATATATATACAAAAGAGTGTCAAAAACGGGAATATCAAAACTCAAATTCGGATGCGAAGATAACCGGTCCGAGCATAGCAATATATACATATAATAAAATAAGGAAACCCCAAAGGAAACCCAAAGGGACACAAAAATAGAGAACCTAGTCTCCAAAATCTCCTCTAAGAGGAGTCATCACAGTTTGTATTATTCAATGGAGATAAAAGCATCTAAGAGAAATCATAAAATCAAAACAGAGTCCCGAGAACAAGGATCTTCGCTAATCCATAAGTCTCCAACTTGCCTCAACGAGAATCCTCGCGTCCTGCATCTGAAAACCACAAAATCCGCATGGGTGAGAACCAGAGGTCCCCAGCATGGTAACAGTTCCCCATATATAACATGTAATAATAGAGGAAAGCCAAAGGCAATCCTAGGACTTCCTCCAGATAATATCAAAGCTTATAAACAAGCTAAATCATAAGTGGCAACTGACTAAAGATCCTTCAGTCTAACTAATACTTCCCTTTCCAATTCCTTTAGACCTCCCAACCACCAGCAGGAGTATAATGTAGCAAACACAGCTAAATCAAATAAGAGATATACAAATAGGAACAGATAAGGCATTTAGACAATTAGCAAGTAATATGCAGTCAAATAGGCAATCTTAAACAATTCATATAGTATGCATATGATGAATGCCTGTCTCTAGTGGCTGATGATATCATCTGTTAGTTATAGAGCCAACCCGACAAGTCCTGGTAGCTAACCATTGGACTGTCCCTCTGTCGTGTCTCCCCAACTCGAGTTATACTCAACAAATTGTGATCATAATCATGATCCATATCCATCACCCTCACTGGTGAATATTTATGGGGGTGAGCTCATCCGGGGCTTTCACAGTGCCCAGCCACCCTGAAGACATAGGGTCAAAAGAGCTTCGAGTCTCAACCTGGAGCACGTGGTGGCTAGCCATTGCTTCCTCCCAGGGAAACCCTCATCTCCAATAGTGGAAGTGCAAAAATTCACAATTCATTCAACAATATATATGCATTTATACTTAGCCATAATCATCGCTCCGCCGTAACACGGCAATGATCCAGCCATCCGGCTCACGGTTAAATCTATAACCAGTCAATTCATTAACAATTACGGCCCTTCGGCCCATGGCATAACAAGCACTTCCACCGCTATCCTCCGCATCTCACATAATCATCTTTGATCCTCATTGATCATTCATTTTTTCCTTGCTTCACTCGCAAGTTATCACATTCACTAGCTCCTTGTCTCATTGCTAGGCATATCATAATGATTTAAGACATAAGTGGTGAGATCAGAGGCTTAGAAGTATGAAATTTGGCCTTTAAAACTCAAAAATCAACTTTGGGATGAAAACAGGGCCATGCGTACGCACACTCCACGCGCACGTGTGGATGGCCACAAAACTCATCGACGCACAAGCGTCATACGCGCGGATTGAAAAATAGTCAAACGACGCGCAAGCGTCAGCCACGCATATGCGTGGGTGCTCTTGCGCCCCAAGCACAAAACTGGCACAACTCTGGCACAACTCTCGGGAAAATAGCTGGGCATTTGGTGCAGCGCATCGACGTGCCCGCGCACACCACGCGCATGCGTGGATGGTGCTTTCTTGAAGAACGGCGAGTACGCGCCAAGTGCGCCTACGCGCGGAGGGTCATTCTGCTAAAAATTTTCTAAGTTAAAAGCTGCAGAATCCACAAATTCAACCCCCAATCTTCCGACAGATATAACTTTCTCATTTTAAATCGTTTTCCACCCGTTCTTCCAGCGGCGTGGACACCTCGGATCCAATTTCATTTCTAAACAAGTTTGGTACAAAACGGGGATCCGTAGTCCAAGTTATGTCCCATCAAAACATGCCCGAAAACCATGTTTTCATACAAAACCACAAGGTGCCATTTTCAAAACAAACCATTTTCAACTCTTTTCAAAATCAACCAAAACATGCCAATTTCGCCTTTTTCGAAATCAATCAAAATGTACCAAAATCAACATCAAGCCATCCTCAACTCATACATTGACACTTTACCAAAATTCCCAAAACCACTGTCCAACCATTTTAACACTTCTCAATCAAATGGCTACAGGGCAAACACAATATCATATCACACATCCTTCCTCATCCCAATTTCCGATAATACCATTTCCAAATCAAACATCATTATACATAATCATCATCATACTCACCATCAACATGGTACCACCCACCAATTCAACTTCAATCATTCATCAAGCATATATCACAACATGCAGTTTCTCATATATCACACAATCAAGGCATCAATATTCATAATCACATATATGATCACATCATATATCTCAACCATTCAACAACATCATCAATTCAATGCCTATCTTAGGGCCTCTAGCCTAAGTATTTCCTACCACATTACATATTAGATACGAGAAACCGAGACCATACCTTAGTCAATTTCCCAAGCTCAACCGGAGCACTTCCAAACCACTTGTCCACAAGTCCTCTAGGTCTCAACACCTCCAAGAACATATTTTTACCACCAAAAATCCCTTTTCAAGCTTTCCAAGGTTTCAATCAAGCCCCAATATTCACATATACACAACCTAAGCCACAATCATCATACCCATACGCAACAGCTCAATACCCAAACATCATAGAACAACAAATTACACTAGGGTTGAGAATCTTACCACACCCAAGGTCCAAGGAGACAAGATTAACCTTCTCCTTTAAGAGAGTTGGGTCCTATAACATCAAAGAGCCCAAAATCTCAACATTTTTGCTCATAAAACTCGAAATCAAGGCTAGAAATTCGAAGAGAAAAACGTGGCTTACCTCAAGATTGATTGTATAGGTTTTGTAGAGCTCTCCGCGATAAATGCGTGGCCACAAACGGTGCGGCGATCGGAGCTCTAGATCAAAAGTTATGGTGGTTTGAAGATCAAGTGAGAGATTGAAGTTTGAGAGAGTGTTCTTCCCCTCCCTTACTCCATTTCAGCGTGTGTGTGTAACAAATGAGGAGAGAGAGTGCTGAAAACTAGGGTTTTGGCTTAGTTTAGTTGGGCCAAGGGCCCACTTTGGGTCCGGTTGGCCCGGTTTGGCCTGTTCGGTCCAATCTTGGTCCGATTTCTATAAAATTGGTACCGAAATTCTCGTCTCAATATCCTCTATCATCTTTAGCCATAAAAATTACATTTTTGGCTTTTCTAGAATAAATTCTCATTTATGGGTTAATTAGCCGTTAATTAACCGGGTTTTACACAAATCCCAGGTCACGCATACGTGTGGGCCACGCGTACGTGTAGGCGTACATTTTTCCAAAAATTTTGCTAAGTCTGAAAAAGTTGCAGAATTCCATTTTGGACCCTAAACATTCGACGCACATAAATTTTTTGTTTTGAATCTTTTTCTTCTATTCTTCGAACGGTGTAAACCTCACGGACCCAATTTTCACACAAAATAATTGTGAAATCAATCGAGGGTCCGGAAGCCAAGTTATGACTCGCCGAAGTTCAGCCCAAAACTAATTTTACACAAAAGATCCAAACCTCAATTTTCATTTCCTACACTTATGATCAGCACAAAAACATGTCATAACATATCAAGATGACACTACTATCCACTCATCATACCACAATACATCATACTTCAATTGTTACCCAATTCACACACTAAGCTTCTTGCTTCCATCAACACAAGTATATATATATATATATATATATATATATATATATATATATATATATATATATATATATATATATATATATATATATATATATATATATATTATCAACTTGCCAATAATACCCAAACACCAAAGGAGCATTATATTCCCACCATAACCATAAACACCCACACATGCTTAACTTAGATTATCAATCAGTATCATAAATACTAAGCACCCAACATGCATAATCATTCCAACTTATCCTACGATTCTCTAGCATAAGATTTTACATGCATAACCTAAGCCATACATTGACCGATTTCTGGGTATTGTCCAAGGCAAAAATCACCAAAACCAACACAGCCCCTCAAGCCCAAAATCACCAAAGTACAAGCACCCAACCTTCACCAAGCTCCAAGGCTCACAATTTAAGCTCCAACATATACATATATACACCTAATTTCACATATGTCACACATACATACCCAAATTCAATATCCAAAACACCAATTCAAGAGATTAGCTAGAGTTATAGTATCCTCACCTTACCCAACCGTCGTATAAGCAAGAGTGAATGTCTTCCTCAAGCTAATCGGATCCTAGTACATCAAAGAGGCAAAAACTCAATACCACTTACATAATTTCGAGAAATTGGGGGAAAGGGAGGATGAGAGGGATAGAGTGATTTACCCATAAAATTGTTCCGATGGATTCGTAGAGCTCGACGCCGTGGATGCGTGGCCGCAAATGGTGCGACGATCGGAGCTCGGAGCGAGAAGTTGTGGTGGATTTAATGGAAGATACGGGTTTGCTCTTTGCTCCTCCACCCCAATGTTGTTTCCCAGCGTGTTGTGCTGATGGGAAGGGAAGAGAACTGAGTTCTCTTAAGTGTTATGAGACTTCGATTGGGCCTTGGGCCCATTTTGGGTCCGGTTCGGCCCAATCTTGGGCAAAATTCGTTGAAGTTAGTGTTAAAATTCTCGTTTTAATGAGCTCTATCCTAATTTGATATAATATTCATATTTCTAATTTTCTCTATTAAAATTTAATTTATTGACTAATTATTTACTAATTTAACGGGGTTTACAATGCGAAACTCTAAGTTTGCTCAACTTGTTGAACTCTAATGGGACCACACTCGAATAATTGTTGAAACCTAGGTTCAGGCAGACCAGGTTCGACAGCCGGAAACAATAATTCTGGAATTTCTCTGGAAAGTAGATTGCGTTGCAGGTACAGTTCCGACTGTTGATGCACGATGCCAGATCTACTTGGAGCAGCCCGTCAGCGTGTTGAACCGCAAGTTCAGGGTGCGGAGGTGTGTCAGGGTCCCGAATATTCTCCCGGAAATGCGCCCGGAGAATGCCACGGTGGGCAAGTGGAGCTCCACCACCTGACCTTGCTCGCATTGCACGCCAGCATAGTTGCAGGGGCTCTGGTTGGTCGCATTCCAAAAGAGGATTTAGCCACCGATGGAGGACCAGAAAGCCAGCAATGTCGCTTGCTCTGATGTCAAATCTGCTTTTTCGAATAGAAACCCCACCACTAGCACTAGCACTGTGGCCATATATAATGCCATTGGCTAGTGCCACCATTTCTCTGATTTGCTTTGCTTTTGCTCACAACACATACAAAACGCAGAAAAACAGACATAGAAGTTACTAAGATGGGTTGGTGGCTTATGGGTGTGGCTATATTTTGAGAGAGAGAGAGAGAGAGAGAGAGAGAGAGAGAGAATTAGATCATTTAGTCTTTCTAAAAATGGAAGAGAAGAGACAATTAGAAATTTATAAAAAAGTAAAAGTATCTTTAATTTGAAAACGGAATATTTCGTTAAATCAAATATTTTTGTTACGATAGAAACTTAATTGAAAAAATAAATGATTTAAAGATAATTGAAAGAAAGAAAAATATAAAAACTTAATTAAAAATTTGACGAAAATATAAAGACTGACAAAATAATTAAACATTAACAAAAATATTAATTTAATATTAATTTAACTAATATATAAATATTCTAATATATATTCTAGCACTATGATTGGATTAAAAATAGATATTCGAATATCCAATTCAATCTGCATACATTATATATTATAAAAAAAAAGAAAGATATTAACAAAAAGAGCAAAATTTTATCATTTCATCTCTAGATATGTTCAGTATCTTGTATCGCTATATATAGTGGAAAATGTAGTACTAATTTTCTTCGTATATATGTGCGTCAGTTAAATGTGAGTTGTGAGAGTATGGATGATATTAAAAGTGGCATGTGCCATTCACTCATTCTATGCTCTGAAGTCTGAATAGTTTAATGTAATAAAGCCTACACAATAATTATGTACTATTCATACAGCACCGTCCAAACTATGGCCAGACTGTAAATCACTACGTGATAATAAATTTTGACAACTATCATTAATAACCAGATAAAATTAAGATATGTATATTGATGAGTAATATAATAATTAATAACCACTATAACCAATTTGAGTTTGTTTGACCAACCTCATTTTTATGTGTATTAATTTATTAATCAATGATAAATTTAAAAAAAAAAAAAATTTATAACAAATTAATCTTTAATAAAGATGACAATGGACACCCATAAATAAAACAGATACGCTTTTCTCGTTTCTATTTCTGTTCAAAAAAATACCTCCCATCCTCCCTTCATCCTCATTATGTATTCCCATTTAATTATCTCAGCAGAAAAGATAAATACTTACGAATTTTCATAGATATTACTTTTTAAAAAAATTTAAAAAATATTAACACAAAACTACTATAATATAATACAATACAATTTAATAAAAATTACCATAATATAACACAATTCAAATAATTTTACATAATCACATACAATATTAAAAAAACATAATAATTTTTAACATATAAAATAGCATAATGCACCTAAGTATGTTCAATAAATTTTCCTTTGCGAGAATTTAGCAGGTCTTCGTGGGACGGCGGTACCTCTACCCTCGTTCTTAGCTATGAAAATTTCATAGATCTTCATTTACCTCCCCGTTATAAATAAAGAGACCACTTTAATAAAGACATTAAAAATATTTTTTTTAAAGATGTTTATATGTGTTATATTATTATTGGATATTTTTATTAAATTTTTTAATAATTTATTTTTTTAATAAATCAGAACAAAATCGGTTTATTAAAGCAACAATAATAAACTAAATTATTTGCATTATAATTATTAGACACAGTTTGATCTGATCGAATTACACAATCTAAATTGAATATCTTTAAATTTTTAATAAAAAATAAATATATCTCTAACTTTTTATTTTACAGACATTTGAATCCCTAAAAATTTAAAAATACAATTAGATTTCTAAAAAAAATTGGGTTTATTGTTATTGTTATAAAAAATTGGTTTTATTCTAATTTGTTAAGAAATTTAAAAATAACTGGTTTATTAATACGTCCAATAATAATGCGGCACGTAAGCGTCTTTACAAAAAAACGTTTTACGCATCTTTATGAAAACATCTCCTAATAAATAACGGACAGCCATAACTTGCTTTATTTAGCATTATTCATTAATTATTGCGATAATTAATTAATGCTAAATAAAACAAATTTTGGCTATTTTTTTTTGCCTACCTAACATTACCCAATAAATAATTCTCAGAGATATCTACTTCTGCTATTTTTTTTTTGCCATCCTTAGACTGATTTATTGGTATAAAAAATAAAAAAATAATTAATAACTACTATAATATGAGATCTCTTCATCCATGCCTATATTCTTTTATTTCTAATTCTCCTCGTTAAACAATCGAATTATTTTAGATTTTTCTGTGATTTTTTTATTTGTCTTAAGTTAAACTTTTTTAGTCAACAAAAATTAAACTATAAACCATTATGTCATAAATTTTTTTTATAAAATTATTTATCTTATAAATTTAAATTGATAGAAAATATGTATAAATATTATTATCTCTAATAATTTGTTGATCAAATTTGGTCAAGCTAATATTTTGGTTGGGTGATAAGCTTAATGCGCTGAATTACAAAAATAGAAGGGGGAAAAAAGGAAAAAACTGTTAACAAAAATTACATATTAGAATAATTATTTTTGTAATGTAATTTATGTTAAGATATGTATTGTGCTCACGAAAATTAAACAACACATATATACGGTGTTGTGTTTATCAATTCATGTGAAATATAAGAATCCATGGTGGTGATGAGTGTAAGTGTGAGTGAGCAGTGCAAGAACAAAAAAGAAAAGGTAGAAAAAAAAATCAACTTTTCATTTCCTTAAAAAATGATTTCTCATTATTATATGTTAATGTATAAATAAAAAATCAGTCGTTTGTATACAATATATATATTAAAATATAAAATAATATTAAAGTATACATATATTAATATAAAAATATACAATAATTAATTTGATGACACATTTTTTTTATATACATAAAGCGTTTATCATATTTCATACTGCTGAATGCAACAGGATTCATTTTGTGTTCTTTAATTAACATATTATTTTCAATGCATACTCAGTTACTCACAATCACATTCTAATAACATAATCTCAAATATCATCACAATCTTGTTTTATCAATATTTTATTTATCAAAAATATTATTTGTACATTAAAATTAGCCACTAAAATCAGCTACTAATATATTTATATATAAATACATATGTAATTTAATTTATTTTTAATATATATTTATATTTTAACATATATTTTATACTGATAACTAATTTTAATAATTAATTTTAATATACACGTAATATAGTATTTTATTTATTTAGTTTATTATTAGTGTACATATCTGAAGCCTAACGCCACTTTTTCCTAATAATATAGGGACAAAGTTTCAAAACGTTTAATGATCTATATGGGAGAATATATATTGGGCTTACAACACTAGCTTCCTTCTACATTTTGTGGCTCATTATTATGTAGATATAAAACGTACTACACTTTTAGGTATGATAACATTAATGCGTGATGAATTCATACTATTGATATACTAGACGACACTAGGTCTTAAGCCTCTGATTACCTCAAACAATCGTACAAATTGATGTGGGTGATTCTGAAAGGGGAAAAGGAACGGATCAGCAAGAATGGATGAAGAACTAAATCATTATTATAGATAGACAATGATGAGCCTTGCTTACAAGCCCTACATGTGTGGTCACATTAGATCCATTTGCCACTTCTATTAACTTCTTAATAATTGAAAAGGTCAATTTATTCCTATTGTTTCTATTTTTTAAAAAAGAAAAATTTTATTGTGCTGAAGCGTTCTACTCTCTTTAAGTGCTGAATCTGTCAATGCTATAGGAATGACATACAGTAGAATGAGGAAGTAAGAGAATGGATTGATGAAGTATCTGAATTTCTGCTATCTAATAGATTGTGAGTCTAAGAAGAATAACATTTATATGTTGATTAAATTTATAATTGTGAATTAATCATTCCAATAATTAAAGTGAACTATTAAAATCTTTAATTCAATTTTTGTAATTTGTTGGAAGCGAGTTTCTTTTAAAACAGAAAATTAAAAAAGGGAAAGCAAAACTTAAGGGAAAAAAAAATCTTAATCTAAAAAGAAAAGAGTCAAGAAGGAGATATCATCCATCACAAAAAATTCTAATTCTTTTCACAAAACAGCACCTCACAAATAGCAAATTATCGAATCATTAGGACCAACAAACATTAACTACCAAGATCAAAATCAATATTTAAATTAACAATTTTGCAAAAATTCAGCAACCTAAGATTCACACAGTCAAAGAATAGCGTCTCAACAAAAATTCTATTGATTACCAAATTAACAATAAAAATATCATGAACTCTGAATAGTACCAGAACAATATTTAAAAGGAAAAACTAACAAAAGTACCCATGAAGTTTACGAACGCTGACAAAAGTACCCATAAATTAAGGAAATTAACGTTGTACCCATGAAAGATGGGTTCCGTATGACAAAAGTATCCAAATTCTAATTTTTTGTTGATTTTTTAATAAAATTCCTAAACTATCCCACCCTAACCCCATTCTACCGTCACTCCCTCTCTTTTCTTCTTCCTCTCTCCTCACTTATCTCTCAAAAACCCTCACAGAGTCACAAAAACTCTCCTCCTACCTCCTCATTGCCATCCGCCACCCACCTACTCCATTACCGCCAATTTCTTCCCCTCTCACTGTTTCTCCCTCTCACTATTAAGGTGACTACAACACCTTTATCGCACACATGTGACCCAACCTGAGAAGAATGCTGCCGTGGCGCGCCTGTTGCAGCCGAGGAGAACGTCGTCGTGGCGCGTCTGACCCAGCCGAGGAGAACACCGTCGTCGCACACCTGAGAAGAGAGAGGGGTCGTGGTACTCTTGCATGCAGAAAGCAAGTTCAGTAAAGAGAAATAAGAGAAGAAAGGGAGGCGGCACTGTGGATGGAGGTTCTGCCATTGACGATGTTACAGTCGGTCAGCGAAAAAAAAGGTATTTCTTTTTCTCAAAACATTTTTATTTTATTTTTCTTCTTTTCAAAAATTGATTTAGTTACTACTAAAATGATACTGTTCTATTTTTTTTAAATCTGCTTCTATTTTTTATGAAGGCTGAGATTGATTTACAGAAGATCCAGTTGATGGCTACTTCTACTTCTGATTTTTGCTGAAATAAATTTCAAATTGGATGAATGGATTTGTTGATTTTTTTATGGTTGATGGCTTTTTCTATTTCTAGTTTTGCTAAAGTGAATTGAAATTGGATGAATGGATTTAAAAATTTTTATGTTTTGAGTATTTTTTGGTGTTTGATTAATTTGGTTTGGGTATGGATTATAAACTTATGAATGAATCGGTTGAGGTCCGATCCTCTACCACCACCACCACTATCATTGATTTCGGTCTGGTTTGTTGTAGGAGTAGTTTTGGACTCAATGGCAAGAGTTGGTGCAAATTGAGTTATGTAAGGTTGAAAAAGTGAGTTGAGGTTGAGTGTAGGGTAGTTTAGGAATTTTATTAAAAAATCAACAAAAAATTAAAATTTGGATACTTTTGTCATACGAAACCCATCTTTCATGGGTACAGCGTTAATTTTCTTAGTTTATGGGTACTTTTGTTAGCGTTCGTAAACTTCATGGGTACTTTTGGTAGTTTTTCCTATTTAAAACAGCTGAGTCCAACAAACAATATCAATGAGGACTTGGCAGGAACCTAAATATATGGAACACTCAACGGAGAGGTGTAAGACCCGGTTAATTAACCCATAAATGAGAATTTATTATAGAAAGCCAAAAATATTATTTTTATGACCTAATGTGATAGAGGAGAGTGAGACGAGAGTTTCGGTAGCAATTTTATAGAAATCGGACCAAGATTGGACCAAACGGGCCAACCGGACCCAAAGTGGGCCCTTGGCCCAACTAAACTAAACCAAAACCCTAGTTTTCAGCACTCTCTCTCCTCACAACACACAAATACACGCTGAAATTGATATGGAGGGGGACAGAACACTCTCTCAAGTTTTCTCCCTTGGTTGATCTTCAAACCACCATAACTTTTGATCTAGAGCTCCGATCGCCGCACCGTTTGCGGCCACGCGTTCACCGCGAAGAGCTTTACAAAACCCATACAACTAATCTTGAGGTAAGCCACGTTTTTTTCTTCGAAATTCCAGCCCTTGTTTTCGAGTTTCATGGGTGAAATGTTGAGATTTTGGGCTCTTTGATGTTATAGGACCCAACTCTCTTGAAGGAGAAGGTTAATCTTGTCTCCTTGGACCTTGGGTGTGGTAAGATTCTCAACCCTAGTGTAATTTGTTATTCTATGATGTTTGGGTATTGAGATGTTGTGTATGGGTATGATGATTGTGGCTTAGGTTGTGTATATGTGAATATTGGAGCTTGATTGGTGACTTTGAAAAGCTTGAAAATGGAGTTTTGTGTGATAAAATCTGTTCTTGGAGGTGTTGAAACCTTGAGAGCTTGAAGAAAAGTGATTTGGAAGTACTCCGGTTGAGCTTGGGAAATCGGCTAAGGTATGGTCTCGGATTCTCGTATCTAATATGTAATGTGGTAGGAAATACTTAGGCTAGAGGCCCTAAGATAGGCATTGAATTGATGATGTTGTTGAATGGTTGAGATATATGATGTGATCATATATGTGATTATGGATATTGATGCCTTGATTGTGTGATATATGAGAAATGTATATTGTGATATATGCTTGATGAATGATTGAGGTTGAATTGGTGGGTGGTATCATGTTGATGGTGGGTATGATGATGATTATGTATAATGACGGTTGATTGGAAATGGTATTATTGGAAATTGGGATGAGGAAGGATGTATGACAAGATATTGTGTTTGTCCTTTAGCCATTTGATTGAGAAGTGTTAAAATGGTTGGATGGTTGATGAGCGGATATTTCATACGCTTTTTGGGGTTAATTTCATATAGTTTTTAGTGTGTTTTAGTTAGTTTTTAGTTTATTTTCAGTAGTTTCTAGGCAAAATTCATATTTCTGGACTTTACTATGAGTTTGTGTGTTTTTCTGTGATTTCAGGTATTTTCTGGCTGAAATTGAGGGAGCTGAGCAAAAATCTGATTCAGGCTGAAAAAGGACTGCTGATGCTGTTGGATTCTGACTTTCCTGCACTCGAAATGGATTTTCTGGAGCTACAGAACTCCAAATGGCGCGCTTCCAATTGCGTTGGAAAGTAGACATCCATGGCTTTTCAGCAATATATAATAGTCCATACTTTTCTCAAGAATAGATGATGTAAACTGGCGTTCAACGCAAGTTCCATGTTGCTATCTGGCGTCCAGCGCCAGAAACAAGTTACAAGTTGGAGTTCAACGCCAGAAAAGGATCCAAAGCTGGCGTTGAACGCCCAAAACAGCTCTATGCACGTGATTAGCTTAAGTCTCAGCCCCAGCACACACCAAGTGGGTCCCAGAAGTGGATTTCTGCACCATCTATCATAGTTTGTTCATTTTCTGTAAATCTAGGTTACTAGTTTAGTATTTAAACAACTTTTAGAAGTTTATTTCGCACCTCATGACATTTTTAGATCTAAACTTTGTACCTTTTGATTTCATGATTCTCTAAACTCCATTGTTGGGGGTGAGGAGCTCTGCTGTGTCTCGATGAATTAATGCAAGTATTTCTGTTTTCCATTCAAACATGCATGTTCCTATCTAAGATATCCATTCGCACTTCAATATGAATGTGATGAATGTGACAATCATCATCATTCCTCCACGAACGCGTGCCTGACAACCACTTACGTTCCACCGTAGAATGAATGAATATCTCTTAGATCTCTTAATCAGAATCTTCGTGGTATAAGCTAGATTGATGGCAGTATTCAAGAGAATCCGGAAAGTCTAAACCTTGTCTGTGGTATTCCGAGTAGGATTCAGGGATTGAAGGACTGTGACGAGCTTCAAACTCACAAGTGGTGGGCGTAGTGACAGACGCAAAAGGATAGTAAATCCTATTCCGGTACGATTGAGAACCTGCAGATGATTAGCCATGCGGTGACAGCGCATCTGGACCTTTTTCACTGGAAGGATGGATGGTAGCCATTGACAACGGTGATCCACCAACACACAGCTTGCCATAGGAGGACGTGCGTGCGTGAATCAGAGAACAGAGGAAAGCAGTATTTCAGAAGACAAAGCATCTCCAAAACTCCAACATATTCTCCATCATTGCATACAAGTATAATTTGTGTTCTGCCCTTTTATTCCTTGCAATCAAATTTGATAAGTGAATTATTTTATTGTTTTCCTGACTAAGAGTTACAAGACAACCATAGATTGCTTCTATTATGGGCTTATAGAAAGAGCTCAGATCTCTTTAGATTGCTCAGCTGGTGGATCTATCCACATGAGAAAGACAATTAAAGAAGCTCAAGAGCTCATTGATACAGTTGCTAGAAATCAGCATCTGTACCTAAGCAGTGACTCTTCTATGAAAGAAGAGGCTAAAACAGTAACTGCTGAACTCAGTCCTGTAGAGCAAGGTGCTGAATTCAATCAGCAATTGGATTTTCTAACAAAGCAGTTAGCTGAATTCAAGGATAAACTACAAGAGACAAGGATGGCTAATATAAACATGGAAGTACAATTAAAGCAAACAAAGTAGCAGCTGTCAAAACAAATAACAGAAGAATGCCAAGCAGTTCAATTAAGAAGTGGAAAAGCACTAAATACCCCACTTCAAGGCAGCAGGAAACCAAGAAATGAGCAAACCACCCAAAATCCATCTGAGGACAGTAAGAGCTCAAGGAAAAATAATTAACGCCAGAAGTTGGGTGGAAGGCTGGCGCTGAACGCCCAGACCATGCTCAGGACTGGCGTTCAACGCCAGAAACAAGCAAGGATCTGGCGTTGAACGCCCAAAAGAAGCACAGTTCTGGCGTTCAAACGCCAGGAATAGATGAGGAGCTGGCGTCTAACGTCACTCCAGCTTCTAACTCTGGCACTCAATTGCCAGTGAGGGATCAGGCACACACAAGTGCTGATAACAACCCATCTAAAAAGGCTTCTTCAATCACTTCTGTAGGAAATAAACTTACAGCAACTAAGGTTGAGGAATATAAAGCCAAAATACCTTATCCTCAAAAACTTCGCCAATAGGAGCAGGATAAACAATTCACTCGATTTGCAGATTATCTCAGGACTCTTGAAATAAAGATTCCATTTGCAGAGGCACTTGAGCAAATACCTTCTTATGCCAAGTTCATGAAAGAGATCTTGAGTCATAAGAAGGATTGGAGAGAAACTGAAAGAGTTCTCCTCACTGAAGAATGCAGTGCAGTCATTCTGAAAAGCTTTCCTGAAAAGCTTAAAGACCCTGGGAGTTTTCTGATACCATGCACATTAGAAGGTAATAGCACCAAGATAGTTTTATGTGATCTTGGGGCAAGCATCAACCTAATACCTGCATCCACTATCAGAAAGCTTGGTTTAACTGAAGAAGTTAAACCAACCCGGATATGTCTCCAACTTGCTGATGGCTCCATTAAATACCCATCAGGCGTGATTGAAGACATGATTGTCAGAGTTGGGCCATTCGCCTTTTCCACTGACTTTGTAGTGCTGGAAATGGAGGAGCACAAGAGTGCCACTCTCATTCTAGGAAGACCTTTCCTAGCAACTGGACGAACTCTCATTGATGTCCAACAGGGGGAAATAACCCTGAGAGTCAATGATGATGAGTTTAAGTTGAATGCTGTCAAAGCCATGCAGCATCCAGACAAATCAAAAGACTGCATGAAAGTTGATCTTATTGACTCTTTGGTAGAAGAGATCAACATGGCTGTGAGTCTCGAATAAGAGTTGGAAGACATCTTTAAAGATGTTCAGCCTGATTTGGAGGATTCAGAGGAAATGAAAGAGCCTCTGAAATTTCCTCTGGAAGAGGAAAAACCTCCTAAACCCGAGCTCAAACCATTACCACCATCCCTGAAATATGCATTTCTGGGAGAAGGTGACATTTTTCCAGTGATCATAAGCTCTGCTTTAAATCCACAGGAAGAGGAAGCACTTATTCAAGTGCTAAGGACACACAAGACAGCTCTTGGGTGGTCCATAGGTGACCTTAAGGGCATAAGCCCAGCTAGATGCATGCACAAAATCTTATTGGAGGATAATGCTAAACCAGTGGTTCAACCACAGAGGCGGCTAAATCCAGCCATAAAGGAAGTGGTGCAGAAAAAGGTCACCAAATTACTGGAGGCTGGGATTATTTATCCTATTTCTGATAGTCCCTGGGTGAGCCCTGTTCAAGTTGTCCCCAAAAAGGGAGGCATGACAGTGGTTCATAATGAAAAGAATGAACTGGTTCCTACAAGAACAGTTACAGGGTGGCGCATGTGTATTGACTACAGAAGGCTCAATACAGCCACGATAAAGGATCATTTTTCTTTACCATTCATAGACCAGATGCTAGAAAGATTGGCAGGTCATGATTATTACTGCTTTTTGGATGGCTACTCAGGCTATAACCAGATTGCAGTAGATCCCCAGGATCAAGAGAAAACAGCATTCACATGTCCATCTGGAGTGTTTGCTTATAGAAGGATGCCATTTGGGCTGTGTAATGCGCCTGCAACCTTCCAGAGATGCATGCTCTCTATTTTCTCTGATATGGTGAAAAAATTTCTGGAAGTCTTTATGGATGACTTCTCAGTATATGGAGACTCATTCAGCTCTTGTCTTGATCACCTGAAACTAGTTCTAAAAAGATGTCAAGAGACCAACCTGGTTTTAAACTGGGAAAAATGTCACTTTATGGTGACTGAAGGGATTATCCTTGGGCATAAAATTTCAAACAAGGGATTAGAGGTGGATCAAGCAAAAATAGAGGTAATTGAAAAATTACCACCACCTGCCAATGTTAAGGCAATCAGAAATTTTCTGGGGCATGCAGGATTCTATAGGAGGTTTATAAAGGATTTTTCAAAAATCGCAAAACCTCTGAGCAATCTGCTAGCTGCTGACACGCCATTTGTGTTTGACACAGAGTGTCTGCAGGCGTTTGAAATGCTGAAAGCCAAGCTGGTCACAGCACCAGTTATTTCTGCACCAGACTGGACATTACCATTTGAGTTAATGTGTGATGCCAGTGATCACGCCATTGGTGCAGTAGTGGGGCAGAGGCATGACAAGCTTCTGCATGTCATTTATTATGCCAGCCGCATTTTAAATGATGCCCAGAAATATTACACAACCACAGAAAAAGAATTGCTTGCAGTGGTTTATGCCATTGACAAGTTTAGATCATACTTGGTAGGATCAAAGGTGATTGTGTATACTGACCATGCTGCTCTTAAATATCTACTCACAAAGCAGGATTCAAAACCCAGGCTCATAAGATGGGTGTTGCTTCTGCAAGAGTTTGATATAGAAATAAGAGACAGAAAAAGGACAGAGAACCAAGTGGCTGATCATCTGTCTCGGATAGAGCCAATAGAAGGGACGTCATTCCCCTCTCTTGAAATCTCTGAGACCTTTCCGGATGAGCATTTGTTTACCATTCAGGAAACACCATGGTTTGCAGACATTGCAAACTACAAAGCTGCAAGGTTCATTCCCAAGGAGTACAGCAGGCAACAAAAGAAAAAATTAATTACTGATGCAAAGTACTACTTGTGGGATGAACCCTATCTCTTTAAGAGATGTGCAGATGGCATAATCTGTAGGTGTGTGCCTAAAGAAGAAGCACAAAGGATCTTATGGCATTGCCATGGGTCACAATATGGAGGTCATTTCGGAGGTGAGCGAACAGCCACCAAGGTCCTCCAATGTGGCTTCTACTGGCCTACACTCTACAGAGATTCCCGAGAGTTTGTACGCAACTGTGACAGTTGCCAGAGAGCTGGTAATCTGCCTCACAGTTACGCCATGCCTCAACAAGGAATCTTGGAGATTGAGTTGTTTGATGTATGGGGTATTGATTTCATGGGGCCTTTCCCACCATCATACTCAAACACTTATATTCTGGTGGTAGTTGACTATGTATCAAAATGGGTTGAGGCCATTGCCACACCCACCAATGATACTAAAACAGTGTTGAAATTCCTCCAGAAACATATATTCAGCAGGTTTGGTGTCCCCAGGGTACTAATCAGTGATGGGGGCACTCACTTCTGCAACAAACAGCTTTACTCTGCCATGGTCCGGTATGGGATTCACCACAAGGTGACGACTCCATATCATCCACAGACAAATGGGCAAGCTGAAGTCTCTAACAGAGAACTAAAAAGAATCCTGGAATGGACTGTAAGTACCCGTAGAAAGGATTGGGCACGAAGCTTGGATGATGCTCTGTGGGCTTACAGAACAGCATTCAAGACTCCTATAGGGACCTCTCCATACCAACTTGTGTATGGTAAGGCATGCCACCTGCCCGTGGAACTGGAACATAAAGCCTACTGGGCAACCAGATTCCTAAACTTTGATGCCAAATTAGCTGGAGAAAAAAGATTGCTCCAGCTAAATGAGCTAGAGGAATTCAGATTCACTGCCTTCGAAAATGCCAAGCTTTATAAAGAAAAATAAAAAAAGTGGCATGATAGAAAGCTGTCATCTAGAATCTTTGAACCAGGACAAAAGGTTCTGTTGTTTAACTCTAGGCTCAGGTTATTCCCCGGGAAACTGAAGTCCCAATGGAGGGGACCATATGTGATTACAAGTGTATCACCATATGGTTATGTGGAGCTTCAAGATATTGATTCTGACAAGAAGTTGATTGTTAATGGACAGAGAATCAAGCACTATCTTGAAGGCAATGTTGAGCAAGAGTGCTCAAGGCTGAAGCTAGATTAAAAGCTCAGCAAGGTCCAGCTAAAGACAATAAAGAAGCGCTTGCTGGGAGGCAACCCAGCCATGGGGCATCACTTCCTCTAAGCATTTTGCCCTATTCTTGATTTTATTTGTTTATATAAAGTTCACTGATACTAAGGTAAAGAGTCAATTGTATAAGTTCACATGGTTACAGAAGGATTCTGCACACAAAACAGAGAAAAAGAGCTCACTGGCAAGAAAACGCCAGTAAAAGTCTGTTTTGGGCGTTCAACGCCCAAAAGAAGCATCCACTGGGCGTTAAACGCCAATAAGGATAGCCATCTGGGCGTTAAACGCCAGAAAGAAGCATCTTCTGGGCGTTGAACGCCAAAATGTAGCTCTTTCTTGGCGTTTAACGCCAGATTTACAGCGTCCTGGGCGTTCAAAAAAACGCCCAGTGACAAAGGAGTTCCTGGCGTTCAACGCCAGAAAGAAGCAACAGCTGGGCGTTGAACGCCCAGGAGAGGCAGCATTTGGGCGTTGAACGCCCAAAACATGCAGCGTTTGGGCGTTCAAACGCCAGGATGGTGGTGAGGAGGTGAATTCGTTTTTACTTCATATTTTTCATTCTAAATTTAATTTTCATGTTTCAATTCATGATTTCTTGCATAAACATGTTAAGAACCCTGATTTCTAAAATCCCTAATTTCTAAAAACCCTATTTTAAAAATATCAAATATATCTTAATCCATAAGCACAAATCCTTTTTTTTATCCAATTCAACTCTTTTTCAAAATTTTCAAAACAAATCTATCTCTTTTCATTCAAAAATCTTTTCAACTAATCAATATCTTTTTCAAATCTCCATACTATCTTTTTCAAAAATCCAAATCTATCTTTTTCAAATATCTTTCATATCTTTTTAATCTAAAATCATATCTTCTATCTTATCTTTCTCTGTATTTCGAAATAACCCACCCCCTCCCTTTAAATATGGGTTCGGCCTCCCTCCCCTCCCATCCACCATTGCACCTAGCTCTCCTTCTATCCCTCTCCTTTCTTTTCTTTTGCTTAAGGACAAGCAAACTTCTAAGTTTGGTGTGTTTATCCGTGATTACTAAACCATACCCACTAAGATCATGGCTCCTAAAGGAAAACAACACACTCCAAGAGGCAAGAAAGAGAGTGTTCCAAAACCACTTTGGAATCAAGGGAAGTTCTTAACTAAAGAACATTCAGACCATTATTACAAAATAATGGGTTCATAGATCAGTGATCCCGGAAGTTAGATTCGATCTGAAAGAAGACAAATATCCGGAGATCTAGGAGCAAATCCGAATCAGGAACTGGGAGATCCTAGCCAATCCTGAAGCGAAAGTGGGAAGGAATATGGTCCAGGAGTTCTATGCTAATATGTGGCATACAGACAGGCAAAGACTATCTGGATCTGCTATCTATGACTATCGGACCTCGGTCAGAGAAAAGATTGTTCATACCCACCCTGACAAGATCAGGGAGATCTTAAAGCTACCTCAGCTGAAAGATAATCCAGACTCCTTCAATAGGAGAATGATGAGAACAGACAAGGGCCTGGATAAGATTCTAGAGGATATATGTATCCCTGGAACCAGGTGGACCACCAGCACGAAGGGTGTCCTAAATCAACTCAAAAGAGAAGATCTCAAACCAGTCGCCAGAGGATGGCTGGACTTCATTGGGCATTCTCTGCTGCCCACTAGCAACCATTCTGAAGTCACTATTAGAAGAGCAGTGATGATCCATTGCATCATGATGGGAAAAGAAGTGGAAGTTCATCAACTGATTTCAACTGAATTCTACAAAATTGCAAACAAAAATTCCAAAGATGCCAGGTTGGCTTATCCAAGCTTGATTTCTATGCTCTGCAAGGACGCTGGAGTAAGGATGGGAATAACTGAGTATATCTCAGTTGAACGGCCCATCACCAAAGCATCAATGGAAAAACAACAATCACAGAATGACCCCATCAAGAAGAGAACACAGGAAATTCTCCCAGAAATCCCTCAATCTGAATACTGGGAGTATCTTGAAACATCTATTACCAAGATGCAAGAAGCTATGGAACAAATACAGAAAGAACAGAAGTAACAAAGTAGCATTCTTTGCTATTTGCTTAAAGAACAGGAGGAGCAAGGGCGTGATTTAAGGGAATTGAAGCGCCAGAAATTATCTCTTGAAGGACCAAGCACCCCGCAGATTAGAGGAACATCCATTTCCCAGAACAAAGGTTGTTAAATTCCAATCTTAACCTTAACTCTGTGATAACTGTTTTTATTTTAGTTTTACCTTAGGAGTCATATAGTAGTAATTAGTATCTATATTTTTGATTTTATCCCCAATTAAGCTATAATTTAATTTTATTATCATCAATGAACATGAATAAAATAGAAGAATTTCTTTAGAATAAGAGGCAATATTTTTTGAGTTTTTAATAAGATAAATTCTAATTATTTGTATGTGGTGGCAATGCTCTCTGTCTTCTGAATGAATGCTTGAACAGTGCATATGTCTTTTGAATTTGATGTTTAAGACTGTTAAATATGTTGGCTCTTGAAAGAATGATGAACATGAGACATGTTATTGACAATCTGAAAAATCATAAGAATGATTCTTGAAGCAAGAAAAAGCAGCAAAGAACAAAGCTTGCAAAAAAAAATAGCAAAAAAAATAGAAAGAAAAAGAAAAAGCAAGCAGAAAAAGCCAAAAGCTCTTAAAACCAAGAGGCAAGAGCAAAAAACCAATAACCCTTAAAACCAAAAGGCAAGGGTAAATAAAAAGGATCCCAAGGCTTTGAGCATCAGTGGATAGGAGGGCCTAAAGGAATAAAATTCCGGCCTAAGCGGCTAAACCAAGCTGTCCCTAACCATGTCTTTGTGGCGTGAAAGTGTCAAGTGAAAACTTGAGACTGAGCGGTTAAAGTCAAGGTCCAAAGCAAAAAGAAGAGTGTGCTTAAGAACCCTGGACACCTCTAATTGGGGGCTTTAGCAAAGCTGAGTCACAATCTGAAAAGGTTCACCCAATTATGTGTCTGTGGCATTTATGTATCCGGTGGTAATACTGGAAAACAAAGTGCTTAAGGCCACAGCCAAGACTCATAAAGTAGCTGTGTTCAAGAATCAACATACCGAACTAGGAGAATCAATATCACTATCTGAATTCTGAGTTCCTATAGATGCCAATCACTCTGAGCTTCAATGGATAAAGTGAGATGCCAAAACTATTCAGAAGCAAAAAGCTACTAGTCCCGCTCATCTAATTAGAATCTGAGCTTCACTCAAAAACTGAGATATTATTGCTTCTTAAATTTATTTGTATTCTATTTTATTTATCTAGTTGCTTGAGAACAAGCAACAGTTTAAGTTTGGTGTTGTGATGAGCGGATATTTCATACGCTTTTTGGGGTAAATTTCATATAGTTTTTAGTGTGTTTTAGTTAGTTTTTAGTTTATTTTCAGTAGTTTCTAGGAAAAATTCATATTTCTGGACTTTACTATGAGTTTGTGTGTTTTTCTATGATTTCAGATATTTTCTGGCTGAAATTGAAGGAGCTCAGCAAAAATCTGATTCAGGCTGAAAAAGGACTGCTGATGCTGTTGGATTCTGACCTTCCTGCACTCGAAATGGATTTTCTGGAGCTACAGAACTCCAAATGGCGCGCTTCCAATTACGTTGGAAAGTAGACATCCATGGCTTTCCAGCAATATATAATAGTCCATACTTTTCTCAAGGATAGATGATGTAAACTGGCGTTCAACGCAAGTTCCATGTTGCTGTCTGGCGTCCAGCGCCAGAAACAAGTTACAAGTTGGAGTTCAACGCCAGAAAAGGATCCAAAGCTGGCGTTGATCGCCCAAAACAGCCCTATGCACGTGATTAGCTTAAGTCTCAGCCCCAGCACACACCAAGTGGGCCCCAGAAGTGGATTTCTGCACCATCTATCATAGTTTGTTCATTTTCTGTAAATCTAGGTTACTAGTTTAGTATTTAAACAACTTTTAGAGGTTTATTTCGCACCTCATGACATTTTTAGATCTAAACTTTGTACCTTTTGATGGCATGAGTCTCTAAACTCCATTGTTGGGGGTGAGGAGCTCTGCTGTGTCTCGATGAATTAATGCAAGTATTTCTGTTTTCCATTCAAACATGCATGTTCCTATCTAAGATATCCATTCGCACTTCAATATGAATGTGATGAATGTGACAATCATCATCATTCCTCCACGAACGCGTGCCTGACAACCACTTACGTTCCACCGTAGAATGAATGAATATCTCTTAGATCTCTTAATCAGAATCTTCGTGGTATAAGCTAGATTGATGGCAGTATTCAAGAGAATCCGGAAAGTCTAAACCTTGTCTGTGGTATTCCGAGTAGGATTCAGGGATTGAAGGACTGTGATGAGCTTCAAACTCACGAGTGCTGGGCGTAGTGACAGACGCAAAAGGATAGTAAATCCTATTCCGGTACGATTGAGAACCTGCAGATGATTAGCCATGCGGTGACAGCGCATCTGGACCTTTTTCACTGGAAGGATGGATGGTAGCCATTGACAACGGTGATCCACCAACACACAGCTTGCCATAGGAGGACGTGCGTGCGTGAATCAGAGAACAGAGGAAAGCAGTATTTCAGAAGACAAAGCATCTCCAAAACTCCAACATATTCTCCATCATTGCATACAAGTATAATTTGTGTTCTACCCTTTTATTCCTTGCAATCAAATTTGATAAGTGAATTATTTTATTGTTTTCCTGACTAAGAGTTACAAGATAACCATAGATTGCTTCAATCCAACAATCTCCGTAGGATCGACCCTTACTCACGTAAGGTATTACTTGGACGACCCAGTGCACTTGCTGGTTAGTGGTACGAGTTGTAAAAAGTGTGATTTACAATTCGTGCACCAAGTTTTTGGCGCCGTTGCCGGGGATTGTTTGAGTTTGAACAACTGACGGTGAATTTTGTTGCTTAGATTAGGAAATTTTTGTCTTTTGGGTCAGAGTCTTTTATTTTCTTTTCAAAATTTTTCAAAAATATTTTTTCTATTAAATCTCGTGCCAAACTTCAAATTTGGTGTTTTCTTGTCGATTTTCCTTTGTTTTTCGAAAATTTATTTTGGTTTTCTAAAAATTTTAAGTTTGGTGTTCTTTCTTCATGTTCTTGTGTTCTTGTGAGTCTTCAAAGTGTTCTTGAGTTTTCCTTGTGTCTTAATCTTAAAATTTTTAAGTTTGGTGTTCCTTGGTGTTTTTCCTCCAAAATTTTCGAAAACAAGGAGCATTAGATCTAAAAATTTTAAATCTTGGGCTATCTTATTGTTTCTCTCTTTCCTCTTTAAATTCAAAAATATCTTTTCTCTCTATTTTTAAAAACAAAATTTTTGAAATTTATTTTTAAAATTCAGATTTTTTTTCAAAATTTAAAATCTTTTTCAAATCATATCTTTTTCAAAACTTCTTGGTCACTTTCTCTCCCCTCATTTTTTTCGAAAATCTTCACCTATTTTAATTTATTTTATTTTCGAAATAATTAAATAAATAAATAAATAAATAAATAAATAAAAATTTTTTATTTTGCATCATCTCCCTTTCTCCATCATGGATCTAAGTGGAAATGAACAGTCCAGGAGGACTCTGGGGTCATATGCTAACCCCTCTACTGCTTCATATGGGAGTAGTATTTGCATACCCTCCATTGGAGTCAGTAGCTTTGAGTTGAATCCTCAGCTCATTATCATGGTGCAGCAAAGCTGCCAGTATTCCAGTCTTCCACAGGAAGAACCTACAGAGTTTCTGGCACAGTTTTTACAAATTGCTAACACAGTACATGATAAGGAAGTAGATCAGGATGTCTACAGATTATTACTATTTCCATTTGCTGTAAAAGATCAAGCCAAGAGGTGGTTAAATAACCAACCTAAGGCCAGCATAAGGACATGGAAACAGCTGACAGAAAAATTCCTGAATCAATACTTTCCTCCAAAACGGATGACACAGCTAAGGCTGGACATCCAAGGCTTTAAACAAGGAGATAATAAATCTCTTTATGATGCATGGGAGAGATACAGAGAGATGCTACGAAAATGCCCCTCTGAAATGTTTTCATAGTGGGTTCAGTTAGACATCTTCTATTATGGGCTTACAGAAAGAGCTCAGATCTCTTTAGATTGCTCAGCTGGTGGATCTATCCATATGAGAAAGACAATTGAAGAAGCTCAAGAGCTCATTGATACAGTTGCTAGAAATCAGCATCTGTACCTAAGCAGTGACTCTTCCATGAAAGAAGAGGCTAAAACAGTAACTGCTGAACTCAGTCCTGCAGAGCAAGCTGCTGAATTCAATCAGCAATTGGATTTTCTAACAAAGCAGTTAGCTAAATTCAAGGATAAACTACAAGAGACAAGGATGGCTAATATAAACATGAAAGTACAATTAAAGCAAACAAAGCAGCAGCTATCAAAACAAATAACAGAAGAATGCCAAGCAGTTCAATTAAGAAGTGGAAAAGCACTAAATACCCCACTTCAAGGAAGCAGGAAACCAAGAAATGAGCAAACCACCCAAAATCCATCTGAGGACAGTAAGAGTCCAGTGAAAAATAATTCTGGCGCTAAAACGCCAGAAGTTGGGTTGAAGGCTGGCGCTGAACGCCCAGACCATGCTCAGGACTGGCGTTCAACGCCAGAAACAAGCAAGGATCTGGCGTTGAACGCCCAAAAGAAGCACAGTTCTGGCGTTCAAACGCCAGGAACAGATGAGGAGCTGGCGTCTAACGTCACTTTTTGCCCATTCGGATGACTTATACCCTTGAGGAGCTAGCACGGTTATACATAAAGGAAATTGTGAGACTTCATGGTGTACCTGCTACTATAATCTCTGATAGAGATTCTTGTTTCACTTCAAGGTTATGGGGTGCATTTCAGAAAGCTTTTGGAACCCGATTAAGCTTGAGTACAACTTACCATCCTGAAATAGATGGTCAATCCGAGAGGACGATCCAAACACTAGAGTATATGTTAAGAGCTTGTGTTTTGGATCAACCGGTGAGTTGGGATCGGTATATGCCGTTAGTGGAGTTTGCATACAATAATAGTTACCATGCGAGCATCGGAATGGCTCCGTATGAGGCATTGTATGGGAGGAAATGTCAATCTCCGCTATGTTGGTATGAAGCTGGAGAGAAAGCCTTGTTGGGGCCAAAGATGATAGCTGAGACCACTGAACAAGTCAAGAAAATCCGAGATAAGATGCTTACGGTGCAGAGTCGCCAGAAGAGTTACGTCGATCAGAGGCGGAAGCCCTTGGAATTTGAAGAAGGAGATCATGTTCTCCTGAAGGTTACTCCAACCACAAGAGTAGGTAGCGCGATTAAAGCGAAGAAGTTGAATCCTCGATACATTGGTCCATTTCAGATCCTGGAGAGGATTGGACCGGTGGCGTATTGGATGGCTCTACCACCTCATCTTTCGAACCTACACGATGTGTTTCACGTGTCACAGCTTTGGAAGTACACTCCTGATGCTAGCCATGTGTTAGAACCTGAGTCGGTTCAGTTAAGAGAAGATTTGATGCTTCCAGTGGCTCCAGTTAGAATTGACGATATTAGTATCAAACGGTTGCGTGGAAAAGAGGTTTCATTATTCAAAGTGGCTTGGAGTCGAGGCGGTGTTGAGGAACACACTTGGGAACTTGAGTCGGAGATGCGAACGGATTATCCGCACTTATTCTCAGGGAATTGAATTTGAATTTTGTGGACAAAATTTCCAATTAGGTGGGTAGAATGTAAGACCCAGTTAATTAACCCATAAATGAGAATTTATTCTAGAAAGCCAAAAATGTTATTTTTATGGCCTAATGTGATAGAGGAGAGTGAGACGAGAATTTCGGTACCAATTTTATAGAAATCGGACCAAGATTGGACCGAACGGGCCAACCGGACCCAAAGTGGACCCTTGGCCCAACTAAACTAAACCAAAACCCTAGTTTTCAGCACTCTCTCTCCTCACAACACACAAACACACGCTGAAATTGATATGGAGGGGGAAAGAACACTCTCTCAAGTTTTCTCCCTTGGTTGATCTTCAAACCACCATAACTTTTGATCTAGAGCTCCGATCGTTGCACCGTTTACGGCCACGCGTTCACCGCGAAGAGCTTTACAAAACCCATACAACTAATCTTGAGGTAAGCCACGTTTTTCTCTTCGAAATTCCAGCCCTTTTTTTCGAGTTTCATGGATGAAATGTTGAGATTTTGGGCTCCTTGATGTTACAAGACCCAACTCTCTTGAAGAAGAAGGTTAATCTTGTCTCCTTGGACCTTGGGTGTGGTAATATTCTCAATCCTAGTATAATTTATTGTTCTATGATGTTTGGGTATTGAGATGTTGTGTATGGGTATGATGATTGTGGCTTAGGTTATGTATATGTGAATATTGGAGCTTGATTGGTGACTTTGAAAAGCTTGAAAAGGGAGTTTTGTGTGATAAAATCTGTTCTGGAGGTGTTGAGACCTTGAGAGCTTGAGGAAAAGTGATTTGGAAGTGCTCCGGTTGAGCTTGGGAAATCGGCTAAGGTATGATCTTGGTTTCTCGTATCTAATATGTAATGTGGTAGGAAATACTTAGGCTAGAGGCCCTAAGATAGGCATTGAATTGATGATGTTGTTGAATGGTTGAGATATATGATGTGTTCATATATGTGATTATGGATATTGATGCCTTGATTGTGTGATATATGAGAAATGTATGTTGTGATATATGCTTGATGAATGATTGAGGTTGAATTGGTGGGTGGTATCATGTTGATGGTGGGTATGATGATGATTATGTATAATGACTGTTGATTGGAAATGGTATTATTGGAAATTGGGATGAGGAAGGATGTATGACATAATATTGTGTTTGTCCTTTAGCCATTTGATTGAGAAGTGTTAAAATGGTTGGATGGTGATTTTGGAAATTTTGGTAAAGTGTCAATGTGTGAGTTGAGGATAGATTGAGGTTGATTTTGGTACATTTTGATTGATTTCAAAAAGGGTTGAAATTGGCATGTCTTGGCTGATTTTGAAAATAGTTGAAAGTGGCTTGTTTTGAAAATGGCACCTTGTGGTTTTGTATGAAAACATGGTTTTTGGGCATACTTTGACGGGACATAACTTGGACTAAGAATCTTTGATTTGTGCCAAATCTGTTTAGAAATGAAATTGGATCTGGGATGTCCATGCCGTTCGAAGAACAGGTGAAAAACGATTTAAAATGAGAAAGTTATGTCCCTCGGAAGATTGGGGGTTGAATCTGTGAATTCTGCAGCCTTTAACTTAGAAAATTTTTTTAGCAGAATGACCCTCCGCGCGTAGGCGCACTTGGCGCGTACGAGCCGTTCTTCAAGAAAGCACCATCCACTGCACCAAATGCCCAGCTATTTTCCCGAGAGTTGTGCCAGAGTTGTGCCAGTTTTGTGCCTGGGGTGCAAGAGCACCCACGCGTACGCGTGGTTGACGCTTGCGCGTCGTTTGGCTATTTTTCAACCCGCGCGTCCGTGTGTATGACGCTTGCGCGTCGATGAGATTTTGTGGCCATCCACGTGTGCGTGTGGAGTGCACGTACGCGTGGCCCTATTTTCATCCCAAAGTTGATTTTTGAGTTTTAAAAGCTAAATTTCATACTCCTAAGCCTCCGATCTCACCACTTATGTCTGAAATCATTATAATATGCCTAGCAAAGAGACAAGGAGCTAGTAAATGAGGTAACTTGCGAGTGAAGCAAGGGAAAAATGAATGATCAATGAGGATCAAAGATGATTATGTGAGATGCGGAGGATGGCGGTGGAAGTGCTTGTTGTGCCATGGGCCGAAGGGCCGTAATTGTTAATGAATTGGCTGGTTCTGGATTTAACCGTGAGCCAGATGGCTAGATTATTGCCGTGTTACGGCGGAGCCATGATTATGGCTAAGTATAAATGCATATATGCTGTTGAATGATTTGTGAATGTTGCACTTCCACTATTAGAGATGAGAGTTTCCCTGGAAGAAAGCAGTGGCTAGCCACCACGTGCTCCAGGTCGAGACTCGAAGCTCTTTTGACCCTATGTCGTAAGTGTGGCCAGGCACTGTGAAAGTCCCGGATGAGCTCGCCCCCGTAAATATTCACCAGTGAGGGTGATGGATATGGATCATGATTATGATCAAGTTTATGATGAGTATAACTCAAGTTGGGGATGCGCGACAGAGGGACAATCCAATGGTTAGCTACCAGGACTTGTCGGGCTGGCTCTATAACCGACAGATGATATCATCAGCCACTAGGGACAGGCATTCATCATATGCATACTATATGAATTGTTTGAGATTGCCTATTCGACTGCATATTACTTGCTAATTGTCTAAATGCCTTATCTGTTCCTATTTGTAAATCTCTTGTCTGATATAACTGTGTTTGCTATATTATACTCCTGCGGTGGTTGGGAGGTCTGAAGGAATTGGAAAGGGAAATATTAGTTAAGACTGAAGGATCTTTAGTCAGTTGCCACTTATGGTTTAGCTTGTTTATAAGCTTTGATATTATCTGGAGGAAGTTCTAGGATTGCCTTCGGCTTTCCTCTATTATTATGTATTATATATGTGGAAGCTGTTACCATGCTGGGGAGCTCTGGTTCTCACCCATGCGGATTTTGTGGTTTTCAGATGCAGGACGTGAGGTTTCTCGCTGAGGCATGCTGGAGACTTCTGGATTAGCGAAGATCCCTTGTTCTCGGGACTCTGTTTTGGTTTATATGTTTTGCTTAGATACTTTTATCTCCATTACATAATACAAACGGTGACGACTCCTCTTATACGAGATTTTGGAGAATAGGTTTCTGTATTTGTGTCCCTTTGGGGTTTCCTTATTCTATTATATGTATATATTACTATGCTCGGACCGGTTATCTTCGCATCCGGATTTGAGTTTTGATATTCCTATTTTTGACACTCTTTATATATATATATATATATATATATATATATAATCTCGCGTTAGCTTATCCTTTGCTCGTTGCGTTATCGCTTGGAGTGTTGCACTTTCGAGTTGCGATTTTTTTTTGTTTACCCCTTTTTCTACAAAGGCTCCTAGTTATAATCCTTATTCACACTACTATATGTTCTAAATTTTTATTTTAGAGGTCGTAATACCTTGCCATCTCTGAATTATGACTTAAGCATAAGACTCTGTATGGTAGGGTGTTACATTATGGTATCAGAGCAGTTCGTTCCTGTAGAGCCTGAGGGATGGACTGACTATGCTTCTGTGCATTCTCTGTATGTGTGTTATGTGCTATTAGTATATCTGCTTGATATAATTGGCATAAACGTTCATGAGCATGCATTTGGGACTTTGAAGCACTAGACTTCTAATATTGAGACTGATCAACTTAATATCGATTGTTTGGTGTATATAGGAACCAGATGGCGTCTCGTGTACGCGGTAGAGGCCGTGGGATAGGTCGTACTAATGCTCGTGCACCAGAGATTAACCCTAATGACCCGGTGAACTTTATGACTGCGTTGGAGAACATGGCTGCTGCTATGCAAGCCACTGCTGAAGCTCTTGGTCAACAGATGAACAACCATGGTAATGACGGAGGTGGAGTTCAGGGCCCGATGACACTGGCAAACTTTTTGAAGGTTAATCCACCTAAGTTCAAGGGAACCACTAGCCCGACTGAGGCCGATACATGGTTTTAGGCCATGGAACGAGCACTGCAAGCGCAGGTGGTACCTGAAGGGCAACGTGTGGAGTTCACTACCTATTTGCTCACTGGGGAAGCATCGTATTGGTGGCAAGGAATCCGACGCCTCCTGCAGCAGGGTGATGATCATATCACCTGGGATGTCTTCCAAGAGGAGTTCTATAAGAAGTACTTTTCGACTTCTGCTAGGACGGCCAAGGAGCTTGAATTGTTGCAGGGGTACTATGTCCGTATCTGAGTATACTGACAAGTTTAAGGAGCTGTTCAGATTCTCTCGTATGTGTCAAGGGACTCTGGTGGAATATGAGGAATAGAAGTGTGTTAAGTATGAAGGAGGACTCCGGAGCGATATTTTCAGTTCAGTGGGACCAATGGAGATTAGGACTTTCTTCGAGTTGGTGAACAAGTGTAGGGTTGCTGAAGAGTGTGTAAAGAGGGCAACCGCTGAGAAAGGAAGTCACAAAGGATCATTTCCACAGAACCGAGGAAAGAGCTTTGCACCTAGAGGTCCGCCTTTCAAGAGGAGAGGTTCCTTTAGGAGGCCCAATAACAATAACTCAGGGAAAAGGTTTGGGAAGCAGCCTCAGAATGATCAAGCTTGTACTAGGTGTGGAAGTCACCATCCGGGAGTACCATGCAAGGCCGGATGGGGTTTGTGCTACAATTGTGGAAAGGCGGGGCATAGAGCCGCAAGTTGTCCGGAGCAACAGAAGCAAGGTGCTGGAAAGGCACAACAGACTGGTCAGGTGTTCACCACCTTAGCTAGGGGTGCAGAGGGATCTGAGACACTCATTCGAGGTAACTGTGAAATGGTTGGTCAAACTTTAAATGCTTTATTTGATTCGGGAGCATCGCATTCATTCATTGCATTTGAGAAAGCCCATGAGTTAGGATTGAAGATCATAACCTTAGGTTATGACCTAAAAGTATATAATGCTACCCATGAAGCCATGGTAACTAGGCTAGGATGCCCGAAAGTTTCGTTTAGGTTCAAGCAGCGTGATTTTGTCCATAATTTAATCTACTTACCGATGATCGGTCTTGATCTTATCTTGGGATTGGACTGGTTATCTGAGAACCATGTCCTGCTTGATTGTTCTACAAAGTCGGTGTACTTTATGCCGGAAGATACAGAAGGGCCGGTCGTGGTGAATAATTATTACTTGAATTCGATGACGGTGAACTGTTCCGGAATCGAATGTCAGGGTATCCTGTTGTTAACCGCGGGTGTTTCGGGTGATGATCAAAGGTTGGATCAGATTCCGGTAGTGTGTGAGTTTCCGAAAGTGTTTCCCGATGATATTCATAAATTTTCACCTAACCGAGAGGTCGAGTTTGCTATTGAATTGGTGCCTGGGACGGGACCAATCTCAAGTGCTCCTTATAGAATATCAGCGTTAGAGATGGCCGAGCTAAAGTCTCGGTTAGAGGAATTGTTGGGTAAGAACTTTATCCGACCAAGTGTTTTCCCGTGGGGTGCTCCAGTGTTACTGGTAAAGAAGAAAGATGGAAGTATGCGGCTCTGTGTGGATTACAGGCAGCTGAACAAGGTCACCATAAAGAATAAGTACCCATTGCCGAGAATTGATGGTCTCATGGATCAGTTACAAGGAGCTGGGGTTTTCTCCAAGATCGATTTGCGATCCGGTTATCACCAAATAAGGGTGAGGGGTGATGATATCCCTAAGACCGCTTTCAGGACTTGTTATGGTCATTACTAGTACACTGTAATGTCTTTTGGGTTGACGAACGCTCCTGCAGTGTTTATGGATTACATGAATAGAGTGTTCCGTCCGTTTCTAGATAAATTCGTTGTTGTCTTCATTGACGACATACTGATTTACTCCAAGACTGAAGAAGAGCATGCGGAACACTTGCGGACCATGTTGCAGATTTTAAAGGAAAAGAAACTCTATGCGAAACTATCTAAGTGTGAGTTCTGGAATAGTGAGGTGAAGTTTTTGGGTCACGTGGTGAGTAAGAAGGGAATAGCCGTAGATCCAACTAAGGTGGAAGCTGTGATGGATTGGAGGCAACCAACCACAGTAACTGAGATAAGGAGTTTTCTGGGTTTAGTTGGCTATTACCGAAGGTTCATCAAAGGCTTTTCGCAATTAGCCTTGCTGTTGACAAAGTTAACCTGCAAAGACACTCCGTTTGTTTGGACTCCTGAGTGCGAGGAAAGCTTTCAGGCATTGAAGAAAAAGTTGACCACTGCACCTGTGTTAGTGTTACCTGAGTCGAACGAGCCTTTTGAGGTGTACTGTGATGCCTCATTAAAGGGTCTAGGGTGCGTGCTGAGGCAGCATCATAATGTGGTGGCGTATGCCTCACGACAGTTGAGACCTCATGAAGTTAGTTACCCTACACACGATTTGGAACTCGCTGCGGTTGTGTTTGCCTTGAAGGTGTGGAGGCATTATCTCTATGGGGTTAAGTTTCAAGTCTTTTCCGATCACAAGAGCTTAAAATATCTCTTTGATCAGAAAGAGCTTAATATGAGGCAGAGAAGGTGGATGGAATTATTGAAGGACTACGACTTTGAGTTGAATTACCATCCGGTAAAGGCGAATGTAGTGGCGGATGCGTTAAGTCGGAAGTCGTTATATGCGGCTTGGATGATGGTTCAAGAGGAGAAGTTGCTCAAGGGATTCGAGAGTCTAAAAATTGGTGCTCGAGAAGTATCTGGAACCTTGTGTTTGAGCCGATTAGAAATCTCGAGTGATTTTAAGTTCGAGCTCCTAAAGGCTCATGAAAATGATGAAGCGTTATGGAAGGTGTTACTGGCTATCGAGCAAGGAAAACAGTGGAGAGTGTCGGAAGAAAAAGATGGGTTATGGAGATTCAAGGGTAGGATCATTGTGCCAGATGTTGGCATTTTGAGGTAAGATATCTTAAAGGAGTCACACAAAAGTGGATTCTCCATTCACCCGGAAGTACTAAGATGTACCATGATTTAAAGGTGATGTTTTGGTGGCCAGGTATGAAGAATGATGTGGCGGAATATGTTTCAAAATGTTTAACTTGTCAAAAGGTAAAGATTGAACATCAAAGACCTTCCAGGATGTTGCAACCTTTAGAGGTTCCGCAATGGAAGTGGGAAAGTATTGAAATTGACTTTGTGTCGGGATTGCCAAGGACTAGGACTGGTTTTGATGCTATCTGGGTGATTGTGGACCGACTAACGAAGTCAGCTCACTTTTTGCCCATTCGGATGACTTATACCCTTGAGGAGCTAGCACGGTTATACATAAAGGAAATTGTGAGACTTCATGGTGTACCTGCTACTATAATCTCTGATAGAGATCCTTGTTTCACTTCGAGGTTCTGGGGTGCATTTCAGAAAGCTTTTGGAACCCGATTAAGCTTGAGTACAGCTTACCATCCTCAAACAGATGGTCAATCTGAGAGGACGATCCAAACACTAGAGGATATGTTAAGAGCTTGTGTTTTGGATCAACCGGCAAGTTAGGATCGGTATATGCCGTTAGTGGAGTTTGCATACAATAATAGTTACCATGCGAGCATCGGAATGGCTCCGTATTAGGCATTGTATGGGAGGAAATGTCAATTTCCGCTATGTTGGTATGAAGCTGGAGAGAAAGGCTTGTTGGGGCCAGAGATGATAGCTGAGACCACTGAACAAGTCAAGAAAATCTGAGATAGGATGTTACGGCGCAGAGTCGCCAGAAGAGTTACGCCGAACAGAGGCGGAAGCCCTTGGAATTTGAAGAAGGAGATCATATTCTCCTGAAGGTTACTCCAACCACAGGAGTAGGTAGGGCGATTAAAGCGAAGAAGTTGAATCCTCGATACATTGGTCCATTTCAGATCCTGAAGAGGATTGGACCGATGGCGTATCGAATGGCTTTACCACCTCATCTTTCGAACCTGCACGATGTGTTTCACGTGTCACAGCTTTGGAAGTACACTCCTGATGCTAGCCATGTGTTAGAACCGGAGTCGGTTCAGTTAAGAGAAGATTTGACGCTTCCAGCGGCTCCAGTTAGAATTGACGATACTAGTATCAAACGGTTGCGTGAAAAAGAGGTGTCATTAGTCAAAGTGGCTTGGAGTCGAGGTGGTGTTGAGGAACACACTTAGGAACTTGAGTCGGAGATGCGAACGGATTATCCGCACTTATTCTCAGGTAATTGAATTTGAATTTTGTGGGCAAAATTCCCAATTAGGTGGGTAGAATGTAAGAACCGATTAATTAAC
The DNA here is from genome assembly GCF_059453495.1 of Arachis ipaensis. Taxonomy (NCBI): domain Eukaryota; kingdom Viridiplantae; phylum Streptophyta; class Magnoliopsida; order Fabales; family Fabaceae; genus Arachis; species Arachis ipaensis. Next base: position 18,445,353 of record NC_142442.1, read on the forward strand.
CCATAAATGAGAATTTATTCTAGAAAGCAAAAAATATTATTTTTATGGCCTAATGTGATAGAGGAGAGTGAGACGAGAATTTTGGTACCAATTTTATAGAAATCGGACCAAGATTGGACCGAACGGGCCAAACCGGGCCAACCGGACCCAAAGTGGGCCCTTGGCCCAACTAAACTAAACCAAAACCCTAGTTTTCAGCACTCTCTCTCCTCACAACACACAAACACACGCTGAAATTGATATGGAGGGGGAAAGAACACTCTCTCAAGTTTTCTCCCTTGGTTGATCTTCAAACCACCATAACTTTTGATCTAGAGCTCCGATCGCCGCACTGTTTGCGACCACGTGTTCACCGCGAAGAGCTCTACAAAACCCATACAACTAATCTTGAGGTAAGCCACGTTTTTATCTTCAAAATTCCACCCCTTGTTTTCGAGTTTTATGGGTGAAATGTTGAGATTTTGGGCTCTATGATGTTATAGGACCCAACTCTCTTGAAGAAGAAGGTTAATCTTGTCTTCTTGGACCTTGGATGTGGTAAGATTCTCAATCCTAGTGTAATTTGTTGTTCTATGATGTTTGGGTATTGAGATGTTGTGTATGGGTATGATGATTGTGGCTTAGGTTGTGTATATGTGAATATTGGAGCTTGATTGGTGACTTTAAAAAGGTTGAAAAGGGAGTTTTGTGTGATAAAATCTTTTCTGGAGGTGTTGATACCTTGAGAGCTTGAGGAAAAGTGATTTGGAAGTGCTCCGATTGAGCTTGAGAAATCGGCTAAGGTATGGTCTAGGTTTCTCGTATATAATATGTAATGTGGTAGGAAATACTTAGGCTAGAGGCCCTAAGATAGGCATTGAATTGATGATGTTGTTGAATGGTTGAGATATATGATGTGATCATATATGTGATTATGGATATTGATGCCTTGATTGTGTGATATATGAGAAATGTATGTTGTGATATATGCTTGATGAATGATTGAGGTTGAATTGGTGGGTGGTATCATATTGATGGTGGGTATGATAATGATTATGTATAATGACGGTTGATTGGAAATGGTATTATTGGAAATTAGGATGAGGAAGGATATATGACATGATATTGTGTTTGTCCTTTAGCCATTTGATTGAGAAGTGTTAAAATGGTTGGATGGTGATTTTGGGAATTTTGGTAAAGTGTCAATGTGTTAGTTGAGGATAGCTTGAGGTTGATTTTGGTATATTTTGATTGATTTCAAAAAGGGTTGAAATTGGCATGTCTTGGCTGATTTTGAAAATAGTTGAAAGTGGCTTGTTTTGAAAATGGCACCTTGTGGTTTTGTATGAAAACATGGTTTTTGGGCATACTTTGACGGAATATAACTTGGACTACGAATCTCTGATTTGTTCCAAATCTATTTAGAAATGAAATTGGATCTGGGATGTCCATGCCGTTCGAAGAACGGGTGAAAAATGATTTAAAATGAGAAAGTTATGTCCGTCGAAAGATTGGGGGTTGAATCTGTGAATTCTGCAGCCTTTAACTTAGAAAATTTTTTTAGCAGAATGACCCTCTGCGCGTAGGCGCACTTGGTGCGTACGAGCCGTTCTTCAAGAAAGCACCATCAACGCGTGCGCGTGGTATGCGCGGGCGCGTCGATGCGCTGCACCAAATGCCCAGCTATTTTCCCGAGAGTTGTGCCAGAGTTGTGCCAGTTTTGTGCCTGGGGCGCAAGAGCACCCACGCGTACGCGTGGTTAACGCTTGCGCGTCGTTTGGCTATTTTCAACCCCCGCGTCCGCGCGTATGACGCTTGCGCGTCGATGAGATTTTGTGGCCATCCACGCGTGCGCGTGGAGTGCGCGTACGCGTGGCCCTGTTTTCATCCCAAAGTTGATTTTTGAGTTTTAAAAGCCAAATTTCATACTCATAAGCCTCCGATCTCACCACTTATGTCTGAAATCATTATAATATTCCTAACAATGAGACAAGGAGCTAGTAAATGAGGTAACTTGAGAGTGAAGCAAGGGAAAAATGAATGATCAATGAGGATCAAAGATGATTATGTGAGATGCGGAGGATGGCGGTGGAAGTGCTTGTTGTGCCATGGGCCGAAGGGCCGTAATTGTTAATGAATTGGCTGGTTCTGGATTTAACCGTGAGCCGGATGGCTAGATTATTGCCGTGTTACGGCGGAGCCATGATTATGGCTAAGTATAAATGCATATATGCTGTTGAATGATTTGTGAATGTTGCACTTCCACTATTGGAGATGAGAGTTTCCCTGGGAGAAAGCAGTGGCTAGCCACCACGTGCTCCAGGTCGAGACTCGAAGATCTTTTGACCCTATGTCGTAAGTGTGGCCGGGCACTGTGAAAGTCCCGGATGAGCTCGCCCCCGTAAATATTCACCAGTGAGGGTGATGGATATGGATCATGATTATGATCAAGCTTATGATGAGTATAACTCGAGTTGGGGATGTGCGACAGAGGGACAGTCTAATGGTTAGCTACCAGGACTTGTCGGGCTGACTCTATAACCGACAGATGATATCATCAGCCACTAGAGACAGGCATTCATCATATGCATACTATATGAATTGTTTGAGATTGCCTATTCGACTGCATATTATTTGCTAATTGTCTAAATGCCTTATCTGTTCCTATTTGTAAATCTCTTGTCTGATATAACTGTGTTTGCTATATTATACTCCTGCTGGTGGTTGGGAGGTCTGAAGAAATTGGAAAGGGAAGTATTAGTTAAGACTGAAGGATCTTTAGTCAGTTGCCACTTATGGTTTAGCTTGTTTATAAGCTTTGATATTATCTAGAGGAAGTTCTAGAATTGCCTTCGGCTTTCCTCTATTATTATGTATTATATATGTGGAAGCTGTTACCATGCTGGGGACCTCTGGTTCTCACCCATGCAGATTTTGTGGTTTTCAGATGCAGGACGTGAGGTTTCTCACTGAGGCATGCTGGAGACTTCTGGATTAGCGAAGATCCCTTGTTATCGGGACTCTGTTTTGGTTTATATGTTTTGCTTAGATACTTTTATCTCCATTACATAATACAAACGGTGACGACTCCTCTTATACGAGATTTTGGAGAATAGGTTTCTGTATTTGTGTCCCTTTGGGTTTCCTTTGGGGTTTCCTTATTCTATTATATGTATATATTGCTATGCTCGGACCGGTTATCTTCGCATCCGAATTTGAGTTTTGATATTCCTGTTTTTGACACTCTTTTGTATATATATATAATCTCGCGTTAGCTTATCCTTTGCTCGTTGCGCTATCGATCGGAGTGTTGCGCTTTCGAGTTGCGATTTTTTTTGTTTACCCCTTTTTCTACAAAAGGCTCCTAGTTATAATTCTTATTCACACTACTATATGTACTAAATTTTTATTTTAGAGGTCATAATACCTTGCCATCTCTGAATTATGACTTAAGCATAAGACTCTGTATGGTAGGGTGTTACAAGAGGGAGCTCCTATGACGGCTGAACAGCGGAAGAAGCACGACAATACCTACGCTGATGCTCAGCCAAAATAGAGGAAAATTCCTGGCAAAGCTACGACAACGGCCTCAGTCCTCACCAAACCACCAAACTATGTGACCAAAACAGAGTAGCGCCAGAAACATGCCGAGACAGAGTCGCCGCTTTGCTCATAATAGACGGTGATGTGGCATTTCGACTGGGAGGGCGACTGATGAGCGGATATTTTATATGCTTTTTGGGGATAATTTCATATAGTTTTGAGTATGTTTTAGTTAGTTTTTAGTCTATTTTTATTAGTTTTTAGGAAAAATTCATATTTCTGGACTTTACTATGAGTTGTGTGTTTTTCTGTAATTTCAGGTATTTTTCTGGCTGAAATTGAAGGAGCTGAGCAAAAATCTGATTCAGGTTGAAAAAGGACTGCTGATGCTGTTGGACTCTGACCTCCCTGCACTCAAAGTGGATTTTCTGGAGATACAGAACTCGAAATGGCATGCTTCCAATTGCGTTGAAAAGTAGACATCCAGGGCTTTCCAGAAATATATAATAGTCCATACTTTGCACAAGGATAGATGACGTAAACTAGCGTTCAACGCCAGTTCTCTGCCCAATTCTGGCGTCCAGCGCCAGAAAAGGATCAAAAGCTGGAGTTGAACGCCCAAACTGGCATAAAAACTGGCGTTCAACTCCACAAATGGCCTCTGCACGTGAATTGCTTAAGTCTCAGCCCAGCACACACCAAGTGGGCCCCAGAAGTGGATCTCTGCATCATCCATCATAGTCTACTCATATTTTGTAACCCTAGGCTACTAGTTTAGTACTTAAACAACTTTTAGAGACTTATTTTGTATCTCATGACATTTTAGATCTAAACTTTGTATTCTCTGACGGCATGAGTCTCTAAACCCCATTGTTGGGGGTGAGGAGCTCTGCTGTGTCTCGATGAATTAATGCAAGTATTTCTGTTTTCCATTCAAACACGCTTGTTCCTATCTAAGATGTTCATTCGCGCTTAACTGTGATGGAGGTGATGATCTGTGACATTCATCACCTTCCTCAAACCATGAACGTGTGCCTGACAACCACCTCCGTTCTATATCCGATTGAATGAGTATCTCTTAGATTCCTTAATCAGAATCTCCGTGGTATAAGCTAGAACTGATGGCGGCATTCATGAGAATCCGGAAAGTCTAAACCTTGTCTGTGGTATTCCGAGTAGGATTCAAGGATTGAATGACTGTGACGAGCTTCAAACTCCTGAAGGCTGGGCGTTAGTGACAAACGCAAAAGGATAGTAAATTCTATTCCAACCGGATCGAGAACCAACCCGTGATTAGCCGTGCTATGACAGAGCGCGTGAGTGTAGTTTTCACTGGGAGGATGGAAGGTAGCCATTGACAACGGTGATCCACCAACACACAGCTTGCCATAGGAGGACGTGCGTGCGTGAACAAGAAGACAGAGGAAAGCAGAGATTCAGAAGACAAAGCATCTCCAAAACTCCAACATATTCTCCATTACTGCACAATAAGTAACCTTTAACCCATGCTCTATTGTTTATTTGCAATTCAACTGATAAACATAATTGATTTCCTGACTAAGATTTACAAGATAACCATAGATTGCTTCAAACCAACAATCTCCGTGGGATTCGACCCTTACTCACGTGAGGTATTACTTGGACGACCCAGTGCACTTGCTGGTCAGTGGTACGAGTTGTGAAAAGTGTGATTCACAATTCGTGCACCAAGTTTTTGGCGCCGTTGCCGGGGATTGTTCGTGTTTGAACAACTGACGGATTATTTTGTTGCTTAGATTAGGAAAAAATCTTTCTTTTTGGTTTAGAGTCTTTTATTATTTATCCCTTGTTAAAACACTTTAAATTTATAACTCAGTTAGTTAGAACGTGGTGTTTATGTTCATGGTAATTGGCTATCATAATTTTTTTAAAACCTTTTTCAAAAATAATTTTTCTATTAAATCCTGTGCCAAACTTTAAGTTTGGTGTTTTCAAAAATAATCTTTCTTAAAATTTTCGAAAATTCCATAACTCATTTGGCTAGAGCGTTAATCTGTGTTCTTGGTAATTGGGTTAGAGTCTTTTATACTCTTTTCAAAACCTTCTTTTTCATAAATAATATTTTCTCTATTAAATTGTGTGCCAAACTTTAAGTTTGGTGTTTTCTTGTTGAATTCCCTTTGGTTTTCGAAAATTTTGGTGGTTTTCTAAAAATTTTAAGTTTGGTGTTCTTTCTTCATGTTCTTGTGTTCTTGTGAGTCTTCAAAGTGTTCTTGAGTTTTTCTTGTGTCTTGATCTTAAAATTTTTAAGTTTGGTGTTCCTTGGTGTTTTCCCTCCAAAATTTTCAAAAACAAGGAGCATTAGATTTAAAAATTTTAAATCTTGTGCTATCTCATTGTTTTTCTCTTTCCTCACTAAATTCAAAAATATCTTTTCTCTCTTTTTTTAAAACAAATTTTCGAAAATTATTTAAAAGAAAAAAATTTTCAGATTTTTTAAAAAAAAAAAAAATTTAAAATCTTTTCCAAATCATATCTTTTTCAAAATCTCCTAACCACTTTCTCTCTCCTCACTTTTTCGAAAATCTTTTACTCATTTTTATTTATTTTATTTTGATTTATTTTATTTTCGAAATAAATTAATAAATAAATAAATAAATAATATTTTTTTATTTTACATCATCTCCCTTTCTCCACCATGGACCTAAGCGGAAATGAACAGTCCAGGAGGACTCTGGGGTCATATTCTAACCCCTCTACTGCTTCATATGGGAGTAGTATCTGCATACCCTCCATTGGAGTCAGTAGCTTTGAGTTGAATCCTCAGCTCATTATCATGGTGCAGCAAAGTTGCCAGTATTCCGGTCTTCCACAGGAAGAACCTACAGAGTTTCTGGCACAGTTTCTACAGATTGCTGACACAGTACATGATAAAGAAATAGATCAGGATGTCTACAGACTATTGCTGTTTCCATTTGCTGTAAAAGATCAAGCTAAGAGGTGGTTAAATAACCAACCTAAGGCCAGCATAAAGACATGGAAACAGCTAACAGAAAAATTCCTGAATCAATATTTTCCTCCAAAAAGGATGACACAGCTAAGGCTGGACATCCAAGGCTTCAAGCAAGGAGATAATGAATCTCTTTATGATGCCTGGGAGAGATACAGAGAGATGCTACGAAAATGCCCCTCTGAAATGTTTTCAGAGTGGGTTCAGTTAGACATCTTCTACTATGGGCTTGCAGAAGGAGCTCAGATGTCTCTAGATTACTCAGCTGGTGGATCTATCCACATGAGAAAGACAATTGAAGAGGCTCAAGAGCTCATTGATACAGTTGCCAGGAATCAGCATCTGTACCTAAGCAGCAACCCTTCCATGAATGAAGAGGTTAAAACAGTAACTGCTGAATTCAGTACTGTAAAACAAGCTGCTGAATTCAATCAGCAATTGGATTTTCTAACAAAGCAGCTAGCTGAATTCAAGGACAGGCTACAAGAGACAAGGATAGCTAATATACATATGAACGAACAGTTTAAGCAAACAAAGCAGCAGCTATCAAGGCAAATAGCAGAAGAATGCCAAGCAGTTCAATTAAGGAGTGGGAAAACATTAAAAACCCCACCTCAAGGCATCAAAAATTCAAGAAATGAGCAACCCACCAAAGATTCACCTGAGGACAGTAAGAGCCCAGGGAAAAATAATTCTGGCGCTAAAACGCCAGAAAATGGGTGGGAGGCTGGCGCTGAACGCCCAGACCATGCCCAAAACTGGCGTTCAACGCCAGAAACAAGGCAGAATTGGCGTTCAACGCCAGAAATGGGCAAGAATCCAGCGTTGAACGCCCAAAATGGGCACATTTCTGGCGTTCAGGCACCAGGAACAGACAGTGAGCTGGCGTCTAACGTCACTCCAGCTTCTGACTCTGGCACTCAATTGCCAGTGAGGGATCAGACACATACAAGTGCTGATAACAACCCCTCTAAAAAGGCTTCTTTAACCACTAAGGTTGAGGAATATAAAGCCAAGATACCTTATCCTCAAAAACTCCGGAAAGAAGAGCAGGATAAGCAATTTGCTCGCTTTGCAGATTATCTAAGGACTCTTGAAATAAAGATTCCATTTGCAGAGGCACTTGAGCAAATACCTTCTTATGCCAAGTTCATGAAAGAGATCTTGAGTCATAAAAAGGAGTGGAGAGAAACAGAAAGAGTTCTCCTCACTGAAGAATGCAGTGCAGTCATTCTGAAAAGCTTTCCTGAAAAGCTTAAAGACCTGGGGAGTTTTCTGATACCATGCATACTAGAAGGTGATTGCACCAAGACAGCTTTATGCGATCTTGGGGCAAGCATCAACCTAATACCTGCATCCACTATCAGGAAGCTTGGCTTAACCGAAGAAGTTAAACCAACCCGGATATGTCTCCAACTTGCTGATGGTTCCACTAAATACCCATCAGGCGTGATTGAAGACATGATTGTCAGAGTTGGGCCATTCGCCTTTCCCACTGACTTTGTTGTGCTGGAAATGGAGGAGCACAAGAGTGCTACTCTCATTCTAGGAAGACCCTTCCTAGCAACTAGACGATCCCTTATTGACGTCCAACAGGGGGAAATAACCCTGAGAGTCAATGATGATGAGTTCAAGTTGAACGCTGTCAAAGCCATGCAGCATCCAGACACATCAACAGACTGCATGAAAGTTGATCTTATTGACTCCTTGGTAGAAGAGATCAACATGGCTGAGAGCCTCGAATCAGAGTTGGAAGACATCTTTAAAGATGTTCAGCCTGATTTGGAGGATTCAGAGGACATGAAAGAGCCTCTGAAATTTCTTCTAAAAGAGGAAAAACCTCCTAAACCGGAGCTCAAGCCACTACCACCATCCTTGAAATATGCATTTCTAGGAGAAGGTGATACTTTTCCAGTGATCATAAGCTCTGCTTTAAGTTCACAAGAAGAGGAAGCACTTATTCAAGTGCTAAGAACACACAAGACAGCTCTTGGGTGGTCCATAGGTGACCTTAAGGGCATAAGCCCAGCTAGATGCATGCACAAAATCCTATTGGAGGATAATGCCAAACCAGTGGTTCAACCACAGAGGCGGCTAAATCCAGCCATGAAGGAAGTGGTGCAGAAAGAGGTCACCAAATTACTGGAGGCTGGGATTATTTATCCTATTTTTGATAGCCCCTGGGTGAGCCCTGTTCAAGTCGTCCCAAAAAAGGGAGGCATGACAGTGATTCATAATGAAAAAAATGAACTGGTTCCTACAAGAACAGTTACAGGGTGGCGCATGTGTATTGATTACAGAAGGCTCAATACAGCCACCAGAAAGGATCATTTTCCTTTACCATTCATAGACCAGATGCTAGAAAGACTAGCAGGTCATGATTATTACTGCTTTTTGGATGGCTACTCAGGCTATAACCAGATTGCAGTAGATCTCCAGGATCAAGAGAAAACAGCATTCACATGTCCATCCAGAGTGTTTGCTTATAGAAGGATGCCATTTGGGCTATGTAATGCGCCTGCAACCTTCCAGAGATGCATGCTCTCTATTTTCTCTGATATGGTGGAAAAATTTCTAGAAGTCTTCATGGATGACTTCTCAGTATATGGAGACTCATTCAGCTCCTGTCTTGATCACCTGAAACTTGTTCTGAAAAGATGCCAAGAGACTAACCTAGTTTTAAACTGGGAAAAGTGTCACTTCATGGTGACTGAAGGAATTGTTCTTGGGCATAAAATCTCAAACAAGGGAATAGAGGTGGATCAAGCAAAAATAGAGGTAATTGAAAAATTACCACCACCTGCCAATGTTAAGGCAATCAGAAGCTTTCTGGGGCATGCAGGATTCTATAGGAGGTTTATAAAGGATTTTTCAAAAATCGCAAAACCTCTAAGCAATCTGCTAGCTGCTGATACGCCATTTGTGTTTGACACAGAGTGCCTGCAGGCGTTTGAAACGCTGAAAGCTAAGCTGGTCACAGCACCAGTCATTTCTGCACCAGACTGGACATTACCATTTGAGCTAATGTGTGATGCCAGTGATCATGCTATTGGTGCAGTATTGGGACAGAGGCATGACAAGCTTCTGCATGTCATTCATTATGCCAGTCGCGTTCTAAATGATGCCCAAAAAAATTACACAACCACAGAAAAAGAATTACTTGCAGTGGTTTACGCCATTGACAAATTCAGATCATACTTAGTAGGATCAAAAGTGATTGTGTATACTGACCATGCTGCTCTTAAATATCTACTCACAAAGCAGGATTCAAAACCCAGGCTCATCAGATGGGTATTACTTCTGCAAGAGTTTGATATAGAAATAAGAGACAGAAAAGGGACAGAGAACCAAGTGGCTGATCATCTGTCCCGGATAGAGGCAGTGGAAGGGACGTCCCCCCCCTTCTCTAGAGATCTCTGAGACGTTTCCTGATGAGCATTTATTCGCCATTCAGGAAGCACCATGGTTTGCCGATATTGCAAACTATAAAGCTGCAAGGTTCATGCCCAAGGAGTACAACAGGATACAAAAGAAAAAATTAATTACTGATGCAAAGTACTACTTGTGGGATGAACCTTATCTCTTTAAGAGATGTGCAGATGGAATTATCCGTAGATGTGTGCCTAGAGAAGAAGCACAGAGGATCCTGTGGCATTGCCACGGATCTCAATATGGAGGCCATTTTGGAGGTGAGCGAACAGCCACCAAGGTTCTCTAATGTGGCTTCTATTGGCCCACACTCTATAAAGATTCCCGAGAGTTTGTACGTAATTGTGACAGTTGCCAAAGAGCTGGTAACCTGCCTCATGGTTACGCCATGCCTCAACAAGGAATCTTGGAAATAGAGTTGTTTGACGTATGGGGAATTGACTTCATGGGACCTTTCCCACCATCATACTCAAACACTTATATTCTGGTGGCAGTTGACTATGTATCAAAATGGGTTGAGGCTATTGCCACACCCACCAATGATACTAAAACAGTGCTGAAGTTCCTCCAGAAACATATCTTTAGCAGGTTTGGTGTCCCTAGAGTACTAATCAGTGATGGGGGCACTCACTTCTGCAATAAACAGCTTTTCTCTGCCATGGTTCGGTATGGAATTCGCCACAAGGTAGCCACTCCATATCATCCACAAACCAATGGGCAAGCTGAAGTCTCTAACAGAGAATTAAAGAGAATCCTGGAATGGACAGTAAATACCCGTAGAAAGGATTGGGCACGGAGCCTGGATGATGCTCTGTGGGCTTACAGAACAGCATTCAAGACCCCCATAGGGACATCTCCATACCAACTCGTGTATGGTAAGGCATGTCACCTACCCGTGGAACTGGAACATAAGGCCTACTGGGCAACCAGATTCCTAAACTTTGATGCCAAATTAGCAGGAAAAAAAAGATTGCTCCAGCTAAATGAGCTAGAGGAGTTCAGATTCACAGCTTTCAAAAATGCCAAGCTATATAAAGAAATATAAAAAAAAGTGGCATGACAGAAAGCTGTCATCTAGAATCTTTGAACCAGGACAGAAGGTTCTGTTGTTTAACTCTAGACTCAGGCTATTCCCCGGGAAACTGAAATCCCGGTGGAGGGGACCATACATGATTACAAGTGTATCACCATATGGTTATGTGGAGCTTCAAGATATTGATTCTGATAAGAAGTTCATTGTCAATGGACAGAGAATCAAGCATTATCTTGAAGGCAACATTGAGCAAGAATGCTCAAGGCTGAAGCTAGATTAAAAGCTCAGCAAGGTCCAGCTAAAGACATTAAAGAAGCGCTTGTTGGGAGGCAACCCAATTTTTATTTATTTTCATGGTTTTTCATGTTTTATTAGGTTCATGATCATGTGGAGTCACAAAATAAATATTAAAAAATTGAAAATGGAATCAAAAACAGCAGAAGAAAAATCACACCCTGGAGGAAGCACTTGTCTGGCGTTCAACGCCAGAACAGAGCATGGTTCTGGCGCTGAACGCCCAAAATGGGCAACATCCTGGCGCTGAACGCCCAGAACAAGCATGGTTCTGGCGTTCAACGCCAGAAATGGCTAGTAAATGGGCGTTGAATGCCCAAAATGGGCACCAACCTGGCGCTGAACGCCCAGAGTTGTGTGCAAGGGCATTTTGCATGCCTAGATTGGTGCAGGGATGTAAATGCCTTGACACCTCAAGATCTGTGGACCTCACAGGATCATTTCAAGATCTGTGGACCCCACAGGATCTCCACCTTCCCTCCTCATAATCCTAGTTTTTTTTTTCTTTCCACATCTTCTTCTTCATCTATTCCCTCTTCTTTTGCTCGAGGGCGAGCAACATTCTAAGTTTGGTGTGGTAAAACAATTATGTGAAGGATCTATAGCTCAGTGGTAGAACATGTGGCTGCAAATCAAGAGATACCTCAGGGGATGCACTTCCCTCCACATAATTATTGGAAGCAACTGAGGATAGAAATACCAAAAATCACTAGGAATCAAGCCACAAAGGCAAGGAAGAGACATAAAAGAGCTCAAGAACATCATTGGTGCCTCAAGAAGGAAATGCCATCATCATTAAGGTGGACTCGTTCCTTGTTCTTACTTTCTCTATTTTTTTGTTTTCTCTATGTTAAGTGCTTATCTATGTTTATGTCTTCATTACATGATCATTAGTAGTAATTAGTGTCTAGTTTGATTTTATCCCCAATTAAGTTATAGTCTATTTTTCTCATCATCAGCAAACATGAATAAAATAGTAGATCTTTTGAATAAGAGGCAATAAAATTTCGAGTTTTTAATAAGAAAAATTCTAATTAGTAACATGTGGTGGCAACACTTTCTGTCTTTTGAATGAATGCTTGAACAGTGCATATGTCTTTTGAATTTGTTGTTTAAGACTGTTAAATATGTTGGCTCTTGAAAGAATGATGAACATGAGACATGTTATTGATAATCTGAAAAATCATAAAAATGATTTTTGAAGCAAGAAAAAGCAGCAAAGAACAAAGCTTGCAGAAAAAAAAATAGAAAGAAAAAGAAAAAGCAAGCAGAAAAAGCCAAAAGCTCTTAAAACCAAGAGGCAAGAGCAAAAAAAAAAAAAGGCAATAACCCTTAAAACCAAAAGGCAAGGGCAAATAAAAAGGATCCCAAGGCTTTGAGCATCAGTGGATAGGAGGGCCTAAAGGAATAAAATCCTGGTCTAAGCGGCTAAACCAAGCTGTCCCTAACCATGTGCTTGTGGCGTGAAGGTGTCAAGTGAAAACTTGAGACTGAGCGGTTAAAGTCAAGGTCCAAAGCAAAAAGAAGAGTGTGCTTAAGAACTCTGGACACCTCTAATTGGGGACTCTAGCAAAGCTGAGTCACAATCTAAAAGGTTCACCCAATTATGTGTCTGTGGCATTTATGTATCCGGTGGTAATACTGGAAAACAAAGTGCTTAGGGCCACGGCCAAGACTCATAAAATAGCTGTGTTCAAGAATCATCATACTGAAATAGGATACTCAATAACACTATCTAAATTCTAAGTTCCTATAGATGCCAATCACTCTGAGCTTCAATGGATAAAGTGAGATGCCAAAACTGTTCAGAAGCAAAAAGCTACTAGTCCCGCTCATCTAATTAGAATCTGAGCTTCACTCAAAAACTCTGAGATATTATTGCTTCTCAACCTATTAGTCTTCTATTTTATTTGTCTAGTTGCTTGAGGACAAGCAACAGTTTAAGTTTGGTGTTGTGATGAGCGGATATTTTATACGCTTTTTGGGGATAATTTCATATAGTTTTGAGTATGTTTTAGTTAGTTTTTAGTCTATTTTTATTAGTTTTTAGGAAAAATTCATATTTCTGGACTTTACTATGAGTTGTGTGTTTTTCTGTAATTTCAGGTATTTTTCTGGCTGAAATTGAAGGAGCTGAGCAAAAATCTGATTCAGGCTGAAAAAGGACTGCTGATGCTGTTGGACTCTGACCTCCCTGCACTCAAAGTGGATTTTCTGGAGATACAGAACTCGAAATGGCATGCTTCCAATTGCGTTGAAAAGTAGACATCCAGGGCTTTCCAGCAATATATAATAGTCCATACTTTGCACAAGGATAGATGACGTAAACTGGCGTTCAACGCCAGTTCTCTGCCCAATTCTGGCGTCCAGCGCCAGAAAAGGATCAAAAGCTGGAGTTGAACGCCCAAACTGGCATAAAAACTGGCGTTCAACTCCACAAATGGCCTCTGCACGTGAATTGCTTAAGTCTCAGCCCAGCACACACCAAGTGGGCCCTAGAAGTGGATCTCTGCATCATCCATCATAGTCTACTCATATTTTGTAACCCTAGGCTACTAGTTTAGTATTTAAACAACTTTTAGAGACTTATTTTGTATCTCATGACATTTTAGATCTAAACTTTGTATTCTCTGACGGCATGAGTCTCTAAACCCCATTGTTGGGGGTGAGGAGCTCTGCTGTGTCTCGATGAATTAATGCAAGTATTTCTGTTTTCCATTCAAACACGCTTGTTCCTATCTAAGATGTTCATTCGCGCTTAACTGTGATGGAGGTGATGATCTGTGACATTAATCACCTTCCTCAAACCATGAACGTGTGCCTGACAACCACTTCCGTTCTATATCCGATTGAATGAGTATCTCTTAGATTCCTTAATCAGAATCTCCGTGGTATAAGCTAGAACTGATGGCGGCATTCATGAGAATCCGGAAAGTCTAAACCTTGTCTGTGGTATTCCGAGTAGGATTCAAGGATTGAATGACTGTGACAAGCTTCAAACTCCTGAAGGCTGGGCGTTAGTGACAAACACAAAAGGATAGTAAATTCTATTCCAACCGGATCGAGAACCAACCCGTGATTAGCCGTGCTGTGACAGAGCGCGTGAGCGTAGTTTTCACTGGGAGGATGGAAGGTAGCCATTGACAACGGTGATCCACCAACACACAGCTTTCCATAGGAGGACGTGCGTGCATGAACAAGAAGACAGAGGAAAGCAGAGATTCAGAAGACAAAGCATCTCCAAAACTCCAACATATTCTCCATTACTGCACAATAAGTAACCTTTAACCCATGCTCTATTGTTTATTTGCAATTCAACTGATAAACATAATTGATTTCCTGACTAAGATTTACAAGATAACCATAGATTGCTTCAAACCAACAATCTCCGTGGGATTCGACCCTTACTCACGTGAGGTATTACTTGGACGACCCAGTGCACTTGCTGGTCAGTAGTACGAGTTGTGAAAAGTGTGATTCACAATTCGTGCACCAGCGACGACGATGCAGACCACGCCGGCAGAGGGGCACAGGCGATTCCGCATGCGACGGGACTTGGAACACTGTCGGCGTGAGCACACAAGCAACGCGATGCGGCGCGGCATCTAAAACGTTGTGGCAGTGGATGCATAGGGCTTGTTCAGCTTCGGCAACGGCGGTGAGATGGACGCGTTGTACTGCCTGAGGAAGAATACCTCAATGGAGGCTAGGGTTTTCTTTGTGATGGAGGATATCCCCTTCTTGACTCCACTCTTTTCAGAATAGGATTTTTTTTCTTAGGTTTTGCTTTTCTTTTTTTTTTCTGTTTTAAAAGAAACTCAATTCTAAAAAATTACAAAAATTGAATTAAAGATTTTAATACCTCGCTTTAATTACCGGAATGATTAAGTCACAATTATAAATTTAAACAACAGACAAATGCTGTTCTTATAGGACCCACAACCTGCTAGGTAGCAGAGATTCAGATACTCCATCAATTCCTTTGTTTCCTCACTCCACCATGTGTCATTCCTGCAGCATCAACACCTGCCTTTAGCATCTAAATCTTCAGCATAGTAGAATCTCTTTTTTAAATAATATTTTGAATATTTAATTTCGTTTAATCTTATCTCTAATATTTTTTATTAATTTAATTTTGTCTTTAATATTTTCAATTTTTTTAATTTTATTCTTAACATTTTACATAAAATTAATGTCTAAAGATAATTTTGACACAAATAAAAAAGTTAAGAATAAAATTAAATGTAACAAAATATTAAAAATATTTTAAAAAATTATAAATATTAATGAAGAAAAAACATGCTTTTGTTGTAAAATAAATAGGGAAGATGTACTAAATATAAAATAAAGATGTGTAAATAGAAGACTCTAATATTAATATAATTAACTCAATAAGGATGATTCATATATTTATATGAAGTAATGTAAATAGAGAGAGAGATTAACAGTGTATAAAAAAAGGGGAGAATGTTTATTGCTGTGTATTGTTTCAATTGCCGCTTCTACTATTTATATAGGTAACAAGTTTTTGTTTTCAACCTTCATTAATTTAAATTTGTCTTGAAAAATAATTCCTTTAGTATAGGAAAGATTAGCCACCCAATTTTATAAATGGGCATTCATTCCGTTCTTATCACAACACTCTCCCTTGGATGCCCATTTAGGATTATTGTGTCGTTAAAACCTTACTAAAGAAAAACCCAATGGAAAAAAAAACTTTAGTGAAGGAAAAAGAGTACAATATCCTTTGATGATGGGGATTGCCTCATTAAAAACCTTGTCAAGAAAAACCCAATAGGAAAAAAACATGACTAAGGAAAAAAGAGTACAGTCTTCCCCTCTTGTCGATATCATTTAACATCTCAAAATCGGTGCATCCCAATCAGATGTACCAATTTTTCAAAGGAGGATTTTGGAAGTGCCTTTGTGAATAAGTTTGCCAAATTATCACTTGAGTAGATTTATTGTACATCAATTGTTCCTTGATTTTGAAAATCATGAGTGAAGAAGAATTTAGGAGAAATATGCTTTGTTCTATCACCTTTAATATATCCACCCTTAAGTTGAGCAATGCATGCTGTATTATCTTCAAACAGGACAGTTAGAGCTATCTTATGATCAATTAGTCCACACGATGACAGAATATATTGGATCAAACTCTTGAGCCAAAAACACTCGCGACTTGCTTCTTGTATCGCTAGTATTTCAGCATGATTAGAGGATGTTGCTGCAATCGTTTGTTTTGTGGACCTCCATGATATAGCTGTACCACCATATGTGAACAGATATCCTATTTGAGATCTCCCTTTGTGTGGGTCAGACAAGTATCCTATATCTGCATAGCCAACTAGTTGTGACTTGGATCCATAGGGATAAAACAATCCCATATCAACCGTTCCATGAAGATATCGAAAGACTTGTTTGATTCCATTCCAATGTCTTCTGGTTGGAGAGGAACTATATCTTGCTAGTAAATTCACAGCAAATGATATATTGGGTCGTGTATTATTAGCAAGATACATTAGCACTCCAATGGCACTAAGATATGGTACTTCAGGACCAAGGATATCTTCATTTTCTTTCTTAGGACGGAATTGATCTTTTTCTACATCCAAAGATCTTACGATCATTGGGGTACTCAAGGGATGTGACTTATTCATATAAAATCTCTTTAAGATCTTTTCTGTGTATGTTATTTGATAAATGAAGATCCCATTTTTTGTATGCTTGATCTGTAGGTCGAGACAAAATTTAGTCTTTCCAAGATCTTTCATCTCAAACTCTTCTTTTAGAGCTTTTATAATTGTTGGAATCTCTTCAAGAGTTCCAATGATATTTAAATCATTAACGTACACAGCAACTATAATGAATCCAGATGCAGATTTCTTTATGAAAACACATGGACAGATATCATCATTCTTGAATCCATTTTTTGGCCAGATACTCAGTAAGATGATTATACCACATTCGTCTATATTGCTTTAGTCCATATAAGGATCTTTACAATTTGACTGAGTATAACCCTTGTGATTATTCATTGGATGATTTAGATATCTTTAATCCTTCAGGGACTTTCATATAGATATCACGATCTAATGAGCCGTATAAGTAGGTTATTACCACATCCATTAAATGCATATGTAGTTTATGATATGCGGATAAACTGACCACATAACGCAATGTTATTGCATCCATTACAGGGGAATATGTTTCTTCGTAATCTATACAGGGCCTTTGTGAAAAATCTTGTGCCACAAGTCGAGCTTTGTAGCGTACAACTTCATTTTTCTCATTTCGTTTTCTCATAAATACCTATCTGCATCCAACAGGTTTTACATCTTCTGGTATGTATGGACTACAGGTCCAAACACTCCATGTTTTGCAAGTGAGTCTAACTCAACTTTCATTATGGCTTCTTCCCATTTTGGCCAATCATTCCTTTGTCGACATTCTTCAACTGTTCTTGACTCAAAATCTTTACTTTCATGCATGATATTAAATGCCACATTATAGGCAAATATTTCATTGACAATTGTCTTATTTCGGTCCCATTTTTCTCCTGCAAAGACATAATTTATCGAGATATCGTCATTTTCACAACTTTCAGGTACCTGAACGTCTTCTGGTGTTAAAACTATATCAGAATTTTGGACAACTGCAGGTGTCTTTACTATGTCTTTTTCAACAGGAATAGTATTTATCTCTGTTCATTTTTGAGGATTTTTGTCTTTGGAACCGACAGGTCTACCACGCTTCTGGCATGAATTTGTTTCAGTGGTCACTTGTTCAACTGGGACATCAATTCAAATTGGAATATTTTCCGCTGGTATATAAGATTTAGTTATCCTCTTTGTATCAGAAAATGTATCAGGCAATTCATTTGCTATTCTTTACAAATGTATAATCTTTTAAACTTCTAGTTCACATTGTCCTAATCGAGGATCTAAATGCATCCCAGTTAAGTTCCTTTTTAGGAAGCTTATTCTCTCCTAATGTTGGAAATTTTGATTCATCAAAATGACAATCTGCAAATCGGGCTTTAAATACATCCTCAGTTTGTATCTTAAGATACCTTACTATAGAAGGAGAATCATATCCAACATATATCCCTAATTTTCTTTGGGGTCCCATTTTGGTGCAAGAAGGTGGTGCAATGGGAACATATATCGCACACCTGAATATTCTTAAATGAGAAACATTTGGCTGCTGGCCAAAAGCTAATTGCGTAGGAGAGAACTGATGGTAACTACTTGTTGGCCTCAAACGAATGAGTGCTGCGGCATGCAAAATAGCATGCCCCCAAGCCGAGGTTGGGAGATTTGTTCTCATAAGTAAGGGTCTAGCAATTAATTGGAGGTATTTAATAAGTGATTCTACTAATCTATTTTTGTGTATGGACATGAGCTACTGGATGTTCAACACTTATTCCATTAGCCATATAATAAGCATCAAAGGTTTGGGAAGTAAATTTACCAGCATTATCAAGACGAATTGCTTTGATTGGATTTTTTGGAAAATGTGCTTTTAATCGAATAATTTGAGCAAGTAATCTCACAAATGCCAGGTTGCGAGAAGATAATAAGCACACATGTGACCATCTCGAAGATGCGTCTATTAGGACCATAAAATATCTAAAAAATCCACATGGTGGATGAATATGTCCACATATATCGCCTTGAATTTTTTCTAGGAATTCAGGGGATTCAAATCCAATCTTTACTAGTGATGGCCTTAAAATTAATTTTCCTTGAGAACATGCAGCACAACAAAATTCACTAGATTTAAGAATCTTCTAATTCTTTAGTGAATGTCCATGGGAGTTTTCAATAATTCTCCGCGTCATGGTTGTTCCCGGATGACCAATCGATCATGCCAAGTTATGAATTTATTTAGGCTAGTAAACTTCTAGTTTACAATGGCATGTGATTCAATTGCACTAATTTTGGTATAATATAACCCAGATGAAAGTGAGGGTAACTTTTCTAATATAACCTTTTTATTTAAATAATGAGTTGTGATACATAAGTACTCATGATTTTCCTCATTCATTATTTCAATATGATATCCATTTCGGTGAATATTTTTAAAACTCAACAAGTTTCTTAGAGACTTAGTAGATAATAGTGCATTATTTATTATGAATTTTGTTCCTCTGGGAAACAAAATTATAGCTCTTCCGGAGCCTTCTATCTCATTGCCTGAGCCAATAATAGTATTAACATATTCTTCTTTTGGCACAAGATGGGTAAAATATATATTACTTTTAAGAATGGTGTGCGAACTTACACTATCCGCAAGGCAAATATCTTCACTATATGTCCTTGCCATTTTCTTCAAAGACAAATAATAATAAAATGAGTAGAAATATTTGCACAGTAAAATTATTTTCTTGATTGAAAATATCTTTCTAAGAAGTATAGTATATACTAAAATTTTATTATTATTATGTTGGCACACTCAATAATTTTGAAATTCATAAATATTTTATTATACATCATACTTGAAATTCGGATGCATAGAAAATAAAACTTGACAATAAGATTTTTACATTATTTATTTACATGAATACTTAAGAATATCACATATTAAACTATTCCATCATTGATCAAATAACCAATATTTCCTTCAAGATCCTCAAAGAAATCAGATACATCATAATGAGTGGTGGAATTTTCAGCATCATTTAAAACAAAATTCGACTCTTTTTCTTTGTCGTCCTTTTTCAAAGATACTTGATAAAGATCGACTAGGTGTCTTGGGATACGACAGGTACGTGACCAATAGCCCTTTCTACCACAATGGAAACATTTATCGTCAATTGATTTATTTTGCCTATTGTTTCTTTTTTTATCCCACTTCTGGTGAAATCCTTTGTGAACATAATTCTTTTTCCTTCCATAATTTTTCTTGTAACTAAAACCTTGCCGTTTTTCTTTTCTGGGGTTATGATTTGCCGCATTTGCTTCAGGAAATGGGGCGGCGCCAGCTGGGCGCGCTTCATCATTTTTTAAAAGCAACTCATTCTTGCGTTCAGCAATAAGAAGGTAAGAAATTAGCTCAGGATATTTTTCAAATCCTTTTTCTCGATACTGACACTGTAGGAGCACATTCGAGGCATGGAAGGTCGAGAAAGTTTTCTCTAACATATCATTATCAGTTATCTTTTTTTCACATAATTTCATTCGTGAGGTAATTCGAAACATTACTGAATTATATTCATTTATAGATTTAAAATCCTCTAAATGCAAGTGCATTTATTTATATCGGGTTTGAAGAAGTATCACCGTCTTTTGATGATTGTACATTTCTTCAAGGTCTTTTCACAGATCTGCAGGATCTTTTAATGTGAGATATTTATTTTTCAATCCTTCGTCAAGATGACGACTAAGGAAGATCATGGCTTTGGCCTTATCTTTCTGGGATGCATTATTTTCAACCTTAATGGTATCTCCAAGATCTATTGAATCAAGATGAATTTCAACATCTAGTATCCATGATAAATAGTTGTTTCCAGATATATCAAGAGTATTAAATTTAAAATGAGAGAGTTTCGACATAATAAAAATTTATTACCTGAATCTTCCTAAAATTTGATCAGAGTCTCGTTCTGATAACGTATTGTAACATAAATAAGGAAGATGTACTAAATATAAAATAAAGATGTGTAAATAGAAGGCTCTAATATTAATATAATTTACTCAATAAAAATGATTCATATATTTATATGAAGTAATGTAAATAGAAAGAGATTAACAGTATATAAAAAAAAGAAGAGAATGTATTGGTGTATGTGTATTATTTCAATCGTCGCTTTTACTATTTATACAAGTGACAAGCTTCTATTTTCAACCTTCATTAATTTTAAATTTATTTTAAAAAGTAATTCCTTCAATATAAAAAATATTAGCCACCCAATTTTATAAATGGGCATTCATTCCGTTCTTATCATAACATCTTTTCCTTAATTGAAACTGCTTCCCAATGACAATTATTAGTCATTTTTATTATAAACGAAACAAAGAAACATAATCTTGTCAACAGTTTCCATCCATGCAACTATATTCTCTAATCCATATATAGAAATCAAGTAGCTACTTGTAGAGCTCCATGACCCAAAAGCTAAAGACACAACACACAAATCTTATGCCATTAAATCCAGATCCATTTGCTAAGTCCGTGAAATCTTGTTTGCTTCTTTCAATCCTCCTAGCGTCTGAGTCATGATGACAACATCAGATTTAAAAGAGTCTTTGACAATAGCTGTTGGCTCAGGCACAATGGGAATAATCATGTCCATCACAATGACCTTCCCCCTTCCCATCCTTTATAGCCTTGCGGCAATTCTTTAATATCTTCAGGCATTTTTCGTCACTCCAATCATGAAGTACTCTCTGAAAAAAGGAAAAAGAACAATTGCATTACTTTATTAGTCTTTATTATTTTATTAAATTTATAATTAAATTTCTTACCTCATATATAATTTTATAATTAGGTCATTTTTAATATAAATATAAAAAAATGTATTTTTACTAATTTTTTTTATCATTCCAAGCCTTCACTACAATGGCATGATAGTGACATTCAACAGTCACACCATAAAACCAAAACACAAATTACACATAAAGCAGAAGAGATACACAAAAATAAATTCATAAGAGTACTATCATCATGACTATAAGGCTAATCAAAATAACTAAGATGCCTTATTCCTCGTCAAACAGAGATCCTTCTCCCACGTTTTAATCAAACTAAGGACATTTTTTTTGTTGGAAATGTTTTTTTGTGGGGAAAGAATAATCTGATACTTAAAAGACCATGCAAAAATATTCCAAATAAATGGCTTAGATTGCATTTATACTTGTTAGAAAAGAGACACAAGTAACAGAGAACTAATTTGGATTTATGTCAGGCAGATCTATCATTGAAGCAATATACCTATTAAGAAGGATGATGGAGAGGTATCATAGTAATAAAAGGGATCTACATATGGTGTTCATTGATTTGGAAAAAGTGTATGATAGAGTACCAAGGGAAGTCTTATGGAAGGTTTTAGAAAAGAGGAGAGTAAGGATCGCATATATTCGTGCAATTAAAGACATGTATGATGGGGCCACAACTAGTGTGAAGACTCAAGATGGTGTGACAGAGGAATTTTTCATTGGTATAGGATTACACCAGGGATCATCCTTAAGTCCATACCTTTTCACATTAGTCTTGGAAGTACTCACAGAGCACATCCAAGAGCCTGTGCCATGGTGCATGCTTTTTGCTGATAATATCGTCCTTATGGGAGAGTCAAGAGAAGACCTAAATAAGAAGTTGGAGTTATGGAGAGAAGCTCTAGAAGTGTATGGTCTGTGCATAAGCCGTAGCAAAACGGAATATATGGAATGTAAGTTTAGTCTGAGAAGGGAAAACCCTAATATAGAGGTGAAGATTGGAGAAAACATCCTACGAAAAGTTAAAAGTTTTAAGTATCTTAGGTGCATCATACAGGATAATGGAGAGATTGAACAGGATGTAAATCATAGGATCCAAGCAGGTTGGTCAAAATGGCTGAGTACATCTGGTTTTATATGCGACAAAAAAGTGCCTTTAAAACTTAAAGGTAAATTCTATCGCACCGCTATAAGACCAGCTATGCTTTATGGTACGGAGTGTTGGGCGGCTAAAGGGGAGCACGAACATAAGTTGAGTGTGACAGAGATGAAGATGTTGAGATTGATGAGTGGTCATACACGATTGGATAAAATAAGGAATGAAGATATAAGGGAGAGAGTTGGAGTAGCACCCATTGTGAAAAAGATGGTTGAATCGCGTCTTAAGTGGTTTGGACATGTGAGAAGAAGACCGATAGAACATCCAGTCAGGAGGGTGGATGAGATGGAAGATGGACAAGGGGCGAAAGGCAGAGGAAGACCTAAGAAGACCATCCATGAGGTGGTCAAACGAAATCTACATGTAAACGGTCTCTGTAGACATGACACATGACAGAGCACAATGGCGCTGTTTGATTCATGTAGCCGACCCCACTTAGTGGGACAAGACTTTGTTGTTGTTGTTGTTGTTGTTGTTGTTGTTGTTGTTGTTGTTGTTGTTGTTAGAAATACTAGTTTTAACTCAAAATTAAATGTATTTGTAGAGCGATCCTAACATGATTTGGTTGGACCAATCTTATAATGACCGAATTTTTTTTAAACAAATTGATGAACCTAGATTTTAGAGGAACGGCAGCTGGTAATAATGGAAACGTAGTTTTGCCGGTGAGAAAGAGCTTAACAGAAGTTAATCCTGGCGGTATGATGGACACACTGGGCGAGGTGGAGACAACCGTTGATGAAGATATGAGCAGCAAAATGAAAATAACAATAGCCGAAGAAGCAAGGACCAGCGGAAGTATCATTGGAATTCAAAGTACTGGTGGAGGAAAGGTTGTGTGGAGAGCTCGTTCCTCTCAATCCTCTGCGGAGGAGTTTCTTTGAGGACACCGCCAACAGAGAAATTCGATCGAAAAATGCAGCATCATCTTGATTTATTCCAAATTCAAAGAACATAGGAGATTGCATTGGGAAGAGCCCTACAATAATGATCATGGAGAGCTTTTTCTAGGAGATAAACCAAAAGAATGAAAAATTACAAGTAAGGATGAAATTTTGAGAATGGATGGGTGGGGCTATGGGATTCGGGTAGAGTTAATGGGCTTAGCCCATAAAAAAAAGATAAAGAATAAATAAATAATAATTTAGAAATCACGAAAAAAATTAGACTCTAATAATAATAATAATAATAATAATAATAATAATAATAATAATAGTAGTAGTGAGAAGACCCAGGGCGAAAGTGAGCAGGTGGTCTCAGAAAATGTAGTGTGATTCCCTCTCTCTCCTATAATAATAATAATAATAATAATAATAATAATAATAATAATAATAATAATAATAATAATAATAATAATAATATGAATTTGTGAACCGATCTCTCTATTTTTTATTAATTTGTTTTACTAACTGATCTTTTAAGGTCTAGAATATATTTTTTCACCCAAAAAAAAATTTCTTCTTTATTCTAAGAATGTCTCTACAACTAGAAAGAATATTTTTATTGGGTGTCCTTTATCAAGTTTGTTTAGGACATAAAAAAATATTTTAAAATTAATCTTAATCACTCTAAGATGATCCATGCATCTTTCAGTGAGATTCTTGATAAGATTAGGGGTAAACTAACAGGTTAAAAAGGTCTACTATTAAACAGGGAGGGAAGGTTCTATTTAGTCAACTCGATCATGGATGCTATTTTTGTAAAATCTGGTCAAATCGTAGGTTAATTAAGAAATAAATTAAATATGGGCAAAAATGATTAAAAATATAACCATCATAATTTGGCAATTTCGATATTATATTTGGATTTATTGGATTTTTCTGAGTCAGAAAACATAATTTTCTGAGTAAAAATGCGAACTGAAAATTTGACCGGCAGTACCAACTGAGATCTGTCCGGTACTGCAGTTGAGAAAACTAATTTTTAGTAAGAGAGGTTAAAAACTTAAAAATTGTAATTGAGATGGTAAAAATAATTAAAACGCACATTAAAACGTTAATCTTAAAGGTTTCGACCCAAAAGTGGACCAAATGGCCATATATGCGAATCAGGCCCAAATTAGACCAAAGATCCAACATATATAAGCATTAGTTATAAGCATTTCACTAATTCAGCTCATTAAACCTAGAAAAGAGAGAGAGATGTGCTGAAATGGAGAAGAGAGAATGAAATAGAAACCCTAAGCTTCCAAAAACTTTAAATCACCACAACTTTCTTTAGGGAGCTTCAATCGACGAGCCGTTTGCGGTCACGCGTCGCTCTTGACAAGCTTTTCACGTTCATCTAGATATTACGGTAAGAAATTTTAAAACTCAAGCCCATTTTTGTTTCTCTCACAAAATTTGTGTTTTGGCTTTGGGTTTTGAGAAATCTTGTGATTTTGATGGTTTAAGGGTACTCTAGAACGTATTCTAGCTGGGTTTCATCATACATCTTAGTGGACAAGAGGTAAAAACCACTTTCTTTGTGTTTATGATAATTTTTGGAAATCCTAGTGTATTAAGTTATGTGTATATTGTATGAAAATAGTGTAGAGTGGTGTTTGGGATATTAAATTGCTCATTGGTAAAGCTTGAGACTGAGTTTTGGGTGAAGATTCTCAAGTGAGAGCTTGAATTTGACTTCCAAGAGGTACGGTTTTAGTTTTATTTAAATTTCGTATAATGTGGTATGAAATCCTAGGCTAGATGCCCCTAGGATTAGGTTTGAATTGAGTATTTGGATGGATTATGGTATGTGTAGAAGATATGTTATGATAACTAATGTTTTGGATGATGCATTGTTGTTGGGTGGATTGAAATTGGTGTTGTTTAGGGAATTATATGATTATGAGTTCATGTATATTGATTTTATGAATATTGGACGGGAGGCCGTGAATTTTGAGTCGGAGGCCGGTAGAAGGTAAGGACGGTAAGTGATGATTGAATTGTGTGATAATAGATGATATTGAATGAAGAATTGGTATGAAATATATGAGAATATGATTGACTGATGAAATAGTGAAAAATGAGGTTTTTAAAATGTGGAATTGATGTATTTAAGTTGGAATGTGTAGATGGAGTAGGTTTGGATTTGGTTGTATGTGAATATGTGACTTGAGTTTGTTTGGGTTCATTTTATTGGTTGAAAATGATTGAGACTTGTGAATCGTTGAAAAATTGGTAAATGTGTGTTTTTGGTAAAAACAAATTTTTGACCAATTTTGGCGGGCCATAACTTAGTCCTCGGAGTTGAAAAACTTTCAAAATTAGATTTTTATGAAAATTCATTTATCAATCTTTCCAACGGTTCAAGAATGGTTGAAAATAGAATTTTGTGGAAAAAGTTATAAGGTTTTAAAAATTGGACTGAAAAACTAATTTCTGCAACATATCATATTTCTAGTTATGATATAGATGCATACGCGGCTCGTGACGCGCGTACGTGGGCATTGGACTCTGAAGTGCTTCTGCATACGCAGACACTGTCTGCATGCGCGGTATGGTCCAAAATTGGGGTATGCATACGCGAGCCTTTGCATGCGTACGCGGACACCAAGTTTTCAGCCTGTGCGTATGCACACCTCCTAGAATTTGTAAAAATATGTTTTTATGGCTCTCAACCATTCTTTTGGTCATCTAAACCTTTATAAATTTCGCTACGAGTTTAGAGCCGGTGAAATTGATGATGTAAGAGTTAGGGATAAGGCCAAATATATTGAGTTAGTAAAATTGAGAGAAATGAACAAGATGTGAGGTGAGAATGATGATGATTATGATATTGATAAGGAGAATGATGATGACTATGAGATTGACGATGAGAATGATAATGATTACGAAATTGATATTTGAGTTTGATTCTGAATTCATTACACCTGCCTGGGCAGATGCAGTGGTATTGATCTACTTACTCCGGGTTTGGTTTGAGTCTCCTAGGGTAGATGTAGTGGTTAGCCCTAACTTTTTCATAGTCGAGAATGGTTTGAGGTTTGAAAAATTATCCGAGTTTTGGATTTTCTTGGGTAGATGCAGTGAGTCGGCTCCACTACTCCAGGTTGAGATCCGAGGCTCTATTGACCATGCGTCATAAGTGTGGCCGGACACTTATACCTTTCTGGTTGAGCTCTCCCCCATGGATCTATGTGTATTGGATTATTGTGATTTTGAGCTTGAGGATGCACACTCGCAAGGGCTGTCCAATGGTTAGCTACTAGGACATGTCGAGTTGGCTGTATAACCGACAGATGATATCATCAGCCATAGGGCAGGCATTCATCATTTGCATATGTTTGACTTGTTTGGGTTTGTTTACCTGTTTTGGATTGCCTAATTGTATATGCTATGTTACATGACTATATGCTACTTGCTTTACTTGTGTCTACTTCTGTATTACTTGTCTGGTTTGTTTGTGCTTGTACAACTGAGAATTTCCTCATGCTGGTGTTGGTTGACGCTGAGGGTTGGTACTATTTCTAATTATGGCTCTGTTTGTTGGAGAATTGAGAAGGTTGAGAATTGTTAACTTAGACTTAGAATTTCCTTTATATTTGTTGCCAAGGTCATGAATCAGAAATAACTTAAAATAGATAATGTGATGTGTGGAGAATTAAGATTGCTTAGTGAGTTTACGTTGCCTTATGCAGTATTTATTTGGTACTTTTACCGTACTGGGAACCCATGGGTCGGAGGTTCTCATTCCGTATATATCTCTTATTTTTCAGATGCAGGTCCAGGTGCTCAGTAGTGAGCTGTGCTTTATCTGAGAGATGGAGAAGATTTTTATATTTCTGCTTTATTTTGTTTAGAATCTCTCCACTTTTGCTTTGAAAAACTTCTATAATGTATTTAATCCTTTTGAAAACTTGCCTATAGAGGCCTTTATGTATCTTTAGGGAGAGATAGGAGATATTGTTGTTAAATTATTTTTATTCTATACCCTAGCCGGCCTAAACTTCGCGGGTCGCGGCTAGTGGCTAATTACTGATGTTATATATCTATATTCTGACTTTATTTTAATCTTCTTTACGGTTTTAACTTTGTATCGCTTTCGATTAACGCTTTACCTTCTGTTAACACTTCGGGATTTTATTTTATTCTTCTTCAAGCTTCTTATTTAATATTTTCTTTCAATTATATGTGTGTGCGCGCGCGCGTGTTTGTGTGTTTTATAATCCACTTGAGATTCGTACCACCTTAGTATCATTGATTTATGACTTGAGCATGAGGATTTGAATATTAGGATGTTATAATTCCTATCACTACAAAAAAATTGGTTTAAAACGTCATTTTTATTAGGGCGGTTCTGTATAATTGCCATAATTTTCTTTATTTTCGGCGGTACATACTGTTGTCGTAACTTTCTTTTTGAATATGGCAGCTTTTGTGATTTCGGCGGTTAGAACCGCCGATATATTCTTTTAATAATTAAAGAAAAACTTGGTTTATGCAAACCTAGCTTAGCAAGTAGAGTGCACCAGAGTAAGTTTTCTCCTCCGGCGATGCCTCTTCAGAGTTCACAGCTTCCATTGATGCGATCTGCGTTCTCACTTCTAGGTTTGTATACAAAATTCTCATTTCTTTTCTTCTTCTATGGAATGCGTTAATTACCTCTTCTCTCTCTCTCCCTCTCTCTCTCTCTCTCTCTCTGAGTAATGCATCTTCTTCTCCAAGATTTTTATATCTGTTGCGGCATGGAAGCCCGACGCAGAGGTTTTAGATCGAATGCTCCAGATGAAAGAGTGATTAGTGTTGCTGCGTACGAGAAAGTGTGAGTGATGTGAATGATGAACCCTAATCTCTTGTCGCCCTTCATCTTCCGCAGCTATCGTTCATCTTGTCGTTGTTTCTCATCCCCTCGCGCCACCAAATTAGATCTGCCAAAATTTTTGACGGCCTCTTTGATTGGGAATTCATCGTGAAATGGTTCTGCACTTTGATTTCTCTGCTTCTTTTCTTCCTTCTTAATACCTTTCATTGATTGTAATTATGCTGATTTCGATTTTCAATTTTGTAGTTTATCTCCTTTTGTTTTTTAGCAAATTGTTGATTAAACAATCAAGGAATCAGATCAATGTGATAAGGAGAAAGAGAAATTCAGCAAAGAAGTTTCTTAAGCGAGACACCATTGATCTGCTTGCGAATCATTTACAGGTTGCTTACAATAGAGTAATTGATTTATTTTTTCTGCTTTTGTTTCATGAAATTTAGAAAACCTGTATGCATAAACTAGCGGTTTTATTCTTTAATTGTAATTACTTTCACATACAATTAGTAAATCACAGTGTTTGATATATGAATTACTATAGTTGTTATTATACTGAGCTAGGACCAATTACAAAGTCTGAGTCTATTTTAACATTTTTAATCAATTTTTAGTATTGAAACTGTTCAAGTGGATTTGGCATGTTATCACACAAGGCTGTGCACCTGATTCAAGGCATAAACGAGCAAAAGGCAAGGTTTCTGATTCACAATGCTTAATTGCTCAGATAATTGTTGTTGCTGGATTAATTTCTATATTTTAAAATATGAACTGGTTGTCTTTCACATAGTCCAGCTAAGAAAGCCTATGTTACTGATTAAGAACTAAGAACACTATTCCATTTAATTGTAGCGAAGGAGAGAAAATCCTAATGAACCAGGTTCACCAACTTTTACTATGTACTTATGTACTATCCCTTATTTACTATCCCTTATTTACTCCATCTTATTTACTCCGTGATGTCCCTCATTAGGTTCATAGTATCTTCTGTAGCAGCAATGCCCTCTGGATCCCTTGTCACAACAAGGAAGGTATCAACTTGGCCTCCTTTCTCTCTGAGAATAAAGCAAACAGGTGCTTTTCATTAATATGTACCAAGTTTGTACCAAGTTTTGTGGGCTTAACCCAAAAACTATATATTTCAAGTCTTTATGTTCATGGAAATAACTTGATATACAACTCTAAACTGAAATGCTAATGAAGTAGTATGTTTCATCGTTAGAACATGCATATCTATTATCTCATTGTTTCCATCTTAAATAGTAGTTTGTTATTCTTTCTTAAACAAGTTTTAAGATCACTTTTGCAGTTTCTAATTCTTCACTTCTATAGTTATGCTTCACTTTACTCCGCTAATTTGATGCGTGACGCCTCGCTCAACGACCGAGTGGAGCTCCGAATTCTGGGTGACGTTGGTGCCAAGATCCGAGTCATGAACTTCGATACCCCTGATGTTCATGTGCCTAATTTCTTAAGCCTATTCCCTTTTTCTCTTCAATTTTTCGATTTTTCCTACTCGGTAGTTGACGAATCTTGCCATGGTTGCCTCTAGTTACAGCTTACAGTTTATAATACAACTTTCCCAATTTAGCTTCGCTTTTTTTCTTTTCTATACCTTTTTGTTTTGGCTTATGGATTAAGCTTCCTTGTCGGTGTTTTCGATTTTGATTCTTAAATGTGATTGTAGTTTAGGGAGAGATGGAGAGAGAATGAGAGTGGCGGAGGCCGGAGGGAAAGAGGGACGGTGGTGTAGCTACGAATTCCACTATCCTCTGCTTTTTTATAGATAACTTTCAGTGAATTGTAGTTTAGTAACATCAGTGAATAAATTTCAGCATTCTCTTACTCTCTCTTTCTTTTTGGAATTCGAATTATAGATAACTGACTTTGGTTATGGCGACTAATATTCTTGAAATTAAATGTATGTGGCTTTTTCTCTCTGATGGATTACCTATTTGTGTCTTCCGTTACAAAAGAGACATGTCTAACTCTCATCTTTACCAAAGATACAACTTGAAATAGAAACTATTGATAATTGTCTTAGGTTCCATCTAAAGACTTCACAAATTTGGAAAAGCCATGGATCTAATTTATTTTTCTTAGATAGCAATTTAAATTTCAGAAAAAAGCCTTCAAACAGCTTAAGGATTATGATTTTTTTTTCCAGCTGAAATTTGATGGGTTTAGAAGGATCGAAACAATGAAGTTTTGAATGCAAGTGAACCTTGGAGCAAGAAAAAGGTGGTTTATCTTATTTGACACTCAGATCGTTATTTTTTTTTCAATTTCAAATTACTTAAAGGAATTTAAGTGCATGGCAACTTCCACCTTCAAATATATTCTCAGTGAATCGTGATGCAAGCTTCAGGGATAGGAACAATTTTGGAGGTTTTGGGTGTTTGATTCTGGATAATCTAGCTAATTGGTTACTCGGTTGCTCAGACCCCATTCCTGAAAATAACATCCTTAGATGTGAGTTTTTGCTATTTGACGCGGTTTTTTACTGGCTTGGAATCATAGTTATAGGGATGTTATCTGCAAAATAAACAGCTTGAAACCTTTTATTCTAATTCAACAAGAAGTGTCCTTCGTGTTCAGAAAAGATAAAACACTTGCACATGAAGATTAACGATGTTATTCAGATAAATTGGACTGTAAAATGTAAATGTAGCACTTATTTAGCATACTGTAAATATATCAACAAGGTGTTTTTGAGATTGTAATAGCAGTTTTAGGATTGTACAATGAAGTTGTAACTCAGCTTGATTCTTATTTCTTTTTGCTTTTGATGCTGCAGTCCATGAAAGGATACTTAGGATATATGATGACTTTGTCTGGCCTTTGAATGTGAGTTCCTATCCCTGAATAGTTTAACAATATTTGATATTCAGGGTCCAATGTAAGCAACTATAAGAGAAATAAATCTGACGCAGAGGATCAACCTGATTATTATTCAGGGTCCAATGTTCTGTGTAGCATCATAAGTGAACATTGCAGTTTGTGATGCTTTGTTTGTTTTGTCAGTTTGTGAGTAACAAGTGAATGAGGAAACTTTTTTCCCTATCTCTTTGATTTTCTACTGTCTTAAAGATTGACCCCCTTTTTTCCCCAAGAAAAAATTAAACAAAAAAGAACTTATTTGGTCCATGGAGTTGTTCCATTAAATTTTATTAAATAAAAATTCAGAGGAACAAAATTTAGTAGCAGTGTACTTGGCCTAAGGGATGTTTGAGTTGATAGAATATTTATTTGTTAAAACATTCAAGTTGTTTAATTGAAGAAGTAAAAAAGAAGAGCAGAAGATTATACCAAATCTGCTTGAATTTTTTTTGGATCAGCAAAGAAGATAGTTTGGTATGAAATTCAAGCTTAGTTAAAGGCAAACTAAATATATTAAGTTCTTAAGATATAGTTCCTTGCTTGTTTAAATATAAAAATATTTGCATTTTATCTGCAGCTTTCTTCCTTAGCAAGTGAGAATAAATTTTTGGCAGTAAAGCTAAAGCAGGCGGCAAATGGTATTTTTCTAGAATCTAATGCTTCGTCGGTGAATGACTATGAGGTGAGTACTTCAGACTTTTTTGAACTTGTTTCTTATTTGTTCATTACTTTTAAGGGGATATGTCATATGTTGAATAACCTTTTATAATTACAAGTGTCTTATATGTGAAATTTGATCAATATATTTTGAAGTGAAAATTGTTTCCTCTAGATATTGCCACAAGTCATTTTCACTTGCCATAAAATATCATTCTAATGGAAAGAAAAACTCTTGAATATTTGATGCCGAATGTTAGTAGGTCTACTTTTTCAGTCCCCTTTCAATGTTTTCAATTACTGTTATATACTATTGTTACTATATATATCGAATAAAAAAAATAACATTGATCTTGTTATCATTATTGTGAACTCAATTTTTAATGCATTAAACCAATTTATTAATATATGTTTATGTTTTAATTTTCATCAGGTAATCCAAAAAACGTTGAGAAGTGCAAGCATACTGTCATTCACATTCAGAGAAGTAGTGGAAGATGTGGAGCTTCAAGATTACTACATTCCCAAAGGCTGGAAAGTCCTTCCACTCTTCAAAGCATTCACCATTCTGCTGATTTCTTCCCTCAACCACACAAATTCGACCACTCACGCTTCGAGGTATATATGTCACATTATTATATGTCTCTATAAATCTAATCTTCAATGTGAGAAGCATATATAAGGTTATCAATCAATGCTTAGGTAAAGTCCTTTTCATTTCCTATTTGAATCTTCATCTGATCTATATATTTTTTGAATTCTTGCTAATAACTATATCAGAACACGTGACCTATATCTTTTTCTTTTTTATTTTTTGAATCTTCAAACTATAATCATAATATGCAAATGGGTAATATAAAGGATAATTTATTACTTGTAACATATTTAATTATTATTAGATAAAATGGGTTAGTTTATCATACTTAGTATTAATTCTTAATTTAACTTAAATTATAATAACTACTAGAGTGAATAACTACTACTATTTACACTTTTTATTTTAAGCAGATGGCAAAATTTTGGCGGAAGATATTTTGAATTTGGGGAGCTAGAAAGAAGATACACAGGAAGAAACAAGATCATAATATTATGTTATTTTTCTTACTTTCAAGGTATTAGCTAAGTTAGTTACCTTGTTTTATGTATGAGATATATCTGACACTGTTAAAAATTGGAGCCAATCTAAGTGAAAACATTTAGAATTAAAAAATCATGTTATATTTTATATTTTATTTGTATTGAAGTTATTACTTTTGATTTTTAATACTAAAAAATTCTATATTATATTTAATACTTTATTTATGAATTACCTAATATTTTGTTTATAGGCTATGATTTCTTGTTATTGTAAAATTTTAAACAAAAAATTATTTGTTTAATACGGTAAAAATGACGGTTAAAACTACCTTTTTAAACGAAAAAAAATGTCACTTTTATCCGGTAAAAACGGCGGCTTGTAATTGTCATTTTAAACAACATGAAAAGCCGGCGGCTTGTAATTGTCATTTTAAACAACATGAAAAGCTATTTTAACATGGTAAAAACGGCGATTTTAAATGCCATTTTAACCAATAAAAATGTCACTATCAGGGTAAAAACGGCGGTTTCAAATGCCATTTTAACCAACCAAAAATGCCACTCTGCCAAGGAAATAACGGCGGTTTGAACCGCCGTTTAACCAACCAAAAACGCCGTTTTATCCTGGGAATAATGGCGGTTTGAACCGCCATTTTAACCAACCAAAAATGCCACTTTGCCAAGGAAATAACGGCAGTTTGAACCGCCATTTTAACCCAACTCAAAAACCGCCGTTTTAACCAGGTAATTGTGGTGGTTTTTGAAAAACCGCCGTAATAACCAAATGGCGCTTCAAATTATGGCGGTTTTTCTTGAATGCCGTTCAAGGTAATAATGGCGGTTCAAACCGCCGTAATAACCCTAAAAAACCGCCGTAATTACCAAGTTTTTTTGTAGTGTATATATCATATGCAGACTTCTCTTTTTTTCAAAGGGATAGCAATAAAGTTAGAGTCTATAATGAGAATTTTTTTTTTTGAAAAGAACAAGTTGACAGTAGAAATTTTAATCTTGTTAATTGAAAAGTGTTGGTCACTCCAAAGAATTATGAGGCATTGAAAATTAGAGATCCTTACTATACTAATATCGCTCTTCTTGAAAAGTTAGTTTGGCA
The DNA here is from genome assembly GCF_059453495.1 of Arachis ipaensis. Taxonomy (NCBI): domain Eukaryota; kingdom Viridiplantae; phylum Streptophyta; class Magnoliopsida; order Fabales; family Fabaceae; genus Arachis; species Arachis ipaensis. Next base: position 18,479,685 of record NC_142442.1, read on the forward strand.
ACTTCCTCATCAGCAGGACAAGCTTTGGGTCCAATTATTTGTGGTCAAATACCGTTCCACTCAAGGTGATAGCTTTGTCTCCTCTAGGGGCAAGAGTTCTCTGGTTTGGAAGAGCTTATGTAAAGTTTTTGAATTATTAAAAGAGAGTTTTATTTGGTGTATTGGGGTCTTGAGCAGAATTTTTTAATTTTTTAATTGGAGGAGAGAGGAATAACTGTCTGTTGTAATGAATTATGTTCACATTTTTTAGTCTCAACTCTAGACGATTATGGATCTTTGGTCATATGATAAGTGACATCTTAATTATCTTTATTCTTCTCTAAGTACGGAACTTGATAGAAAACATTCTTTCTTACAATCAGAATGTGCAAGTGGGCTCAAAGGTGGGTTGGTCTTGGTCCAAAGCTGTCTCTAAGATTTATGACTCGAGCAGTGGCTACAGGTGGTTATGCAAGAAGGACTTTGGGTGGAAAGAGAGGAAGAATTGGTTGTGACTTTGGCGTCAATTTGTCCTAGAAAAATATACATTTTTAGCTTGGCTTTGTCTTAGAAATGCTTTACCCACTGCAGCTTTTATATTTAACAAGGGTATGTTTTCTTCTCGAGAAACGATGATGCATTGCATTCGGGATTATTCGAAAGTTTAACTTGTGTAGCAAAAGTTGGAGATCTCAAGCCAACCTATGGATCTGACTTATTGGTTTTTAAGGCACAGCAAAGATCATCCTTCCAAATTCTATTCGGGTCTTTTGTGGATATGACAGGAAAGGAATAATGAAATATTTAATGCTCATGAGCTGTGGTCTACGGAAAAAGTGATAGGTTTGGCTCTAAATTTAGAAAAGGACCTTAGAAATATTTTTGATTTGCAACATGTTTCTTTTCCTTCTTCTATTAGTTGTTCTTGGAGTACTCTATTTGATGGTACATTTAAAATCAATTGTGATACTAGTTATTTTGGTGTGAATAATAACTAGCTTTGTGTGCATTATTAGAGATTGGAATGAGAACTGACAAAAAAAAATGTTTGAGAATAATTAATAGTATAAGTATGCTACAAGAAAAATTGTTTGTAATTTGGAGATGATACCTCTTAATTTAAAATTTGGGTCAGAAAGATATTATTTATAAAATCGATTATATAAAGACTTTCAATCTTATTAACAATCATCAAGATAGATATTTTTTTGCTGATTTTCTGGTGCTTAAAATTTAAGATATCATGACTTGAAATTAGCATACTGAATTTCTTTTGATTTTAAAAAAGGTAAATTCAGTGATAGATATCATAGTAAAAATGACACTAAAATTAAACCATCATCATGCATGTAGAGTTTTCAACTCCTTAAAAGAACTTCAAAGTTATTTTAAAAGTGACCACTTGTATTTTGGCTTTTTCTTACGTCTTTTATTTTTTTTTAAGTCACCAAAAATACCCTTATTTTATATCTTTTATTCTTTTACTTCTTGCTCTATTTTTTTTTCTTTCATTCTTTTAAAAATTCAAAGTTTTTTTTTTTTGGTATTCTTTCTCTTTCACATAAAAGAGGTTTTTTTTTTCTTCTATTTTCTCTAGTCATTATGTTGGACCTTACGCATTTTCTTTTGTTTCCTTAGGATTAAAGACTTGAAATTTTCACATTGTATATAGAAAGTGGAAGTGAAAGAGACGTGCATTATTTGAATTTGAGGATAGAATCAAATCAGAGAATTTTTCACATTTTATATAGAAAGTGGAAGTGAAAGAGACATGCATTATTTGAATTTGAGGATAGAATCAAATCAGATAAAATTTAGAATGTGGTTGATTTGTGTTTTTATTTTTTTTTAAATATTTTATTTTTTAGATTTTATAAAAAAAATAGAAAAAATAATAATATTTTATTTTTTTATGTTTATTTTCTGTTTTTTAATAAAAAATTTTAAAATAAAAAATATTAAAAATAAAAATAACAAATAAAAACATAAATCAACTACACTCTTAATTTGGGAAAATGGGCGTGTGAATGTATTTTGTTTACGTGTGAGGGCGTGGGAAGTTTTTCTTGTTTTGTTGGTGAGTGATTGAGTGACTATGATATGATGGTATTTATGAATTATGTTTAATTAAGTTATTTAAATTTAAAATAATAATAAGTATAATTAAATTTTGTTATGTTAAATTAATTTTTTTAAAAGAAAATTATGAGTGAGACTCGAATTTGTTATTTTGAAGTGAGTATAAAAAAATTATACCATTTAAATTATAACTCGTTAATTATGTTAAACTAACTTGATTGAACTTGATTAACAAAAAAAATAAATTTATAGCATTATTTAATAAAAAATATTGAGTCTTTATAAAATCAAATTTCATGAAAGTTTGTGTATTAAAAATAAAATAGTGTCATCACATATGCAGTGGCGGAGCTTGAAATAAAATTTTGGGGGGCCAGATAGAAGATAATTGTCAAAAATTTTTTATATGGACTCCATTTAAGATGAGCTCGTCTAACCTCATCTCTCTAATTTGGGTGACATTGCCAAATTTAAAGCCGTTTTTCAGTGTCTCGTTCTAAAGAATTAAGGTCAAACTCATCAGATGCAACTCTTTAAACATTTGAAGGTTGTATCTCACTTTTTTCGTGATTCATTAAAGTAGAAGAACTATCTACAGGGATTGATATTGTAAAAATTATATGTTCTCCTTCTTGAATATTAGCCTTCCTCTTAAAAATGCATCAATTCTTTGATTTTTTATGATTATTTTATATAAAAATTTGAATATATATCCTGTAAAATATATAAAAAAGAAATTAAAAGGATAAATATTAAAATTTATAATATTTATTGAATTTTTTTATCAATTTATACAAATACAATAATATCAATACTTATTGAATATTCTAATATTTTTTATCATATAAAAATTAAATTAAATAAAAAATAAAATATATAATAATATTAAATTATATAAATAAAAAATACCTAATTTTTTATATTTGAACTCAAAGATAGAAGGAGTGTTACTTATTGAATAGAGAGCTGCGAAATGCGAATACACACAGTTCAGTCCAAATCCAACATGGTTTAAATGTTTAAAACTAAAAACTATTGTGCGATAAAAGCAAGAGATGAAGATTGAACTTTGATATTTTAAGTCATAGTAAAATATTTGAGCCAACTGAACTATTTTTTATTTTCTGAAAAAATACTACTAATTTTTTTAACAAAAATTTGGGACCCTTATCTTAACTAAGCTCCCCTCCTGCACATGTGATATCTAACTAATTCAAGGAAATAAATATAATCTACTCTAAAATATATTGCATCAAATATCTATACCCCAAATCCCATTTTAAAATATAATTGCATCTGAATTTATATTTTAAAATAAAAAATATAATTACATTTAGGAAATAAATATAACTTATTCTAAGTTCAAATATTAAATTTTAAATTTATATCTTAAAATAAAAATTTTAAATTTATATTTTAAATTATAAATATTAAATTTTAAATTTTACATTCTAAATTTTAAATTATATATCTTAAATTGATTTTACTTTGTTTGTTTTCAAATATTTTTTTTTTGAGTTTTAAATATTTTTTTATTTTAAATATTTTTTTAATGTTCTATTATTGATTGATTTGTTTATTAAAAAAAAGTGTTGGTTCCAAGATTTTTTCAAAATATAAATAAAGATCGGAGCTCCAGAAATAAATTAAAGCAGCATATTTAATTATTCCCTCACCTTTATGAAAATTGCATCTCCATTAGGAACACTCTCAAACATATCTCCTCCCACGTGCTCCACACCTGCAACATTATTAGAACATTTCTCCAATTAATTAATTCAAGATATTTTGCAAGAAACAAAGAACACACATTTCCTTAAATTTAAAAATAAACTTGCATGGATATATAATTTAACAATTATATATTTTTCTATTTTGATTTAACAAACTCCACGTAAATTAGCAACAAATCAGTCATATTTCTATATATTTATACATATTGTTTCACAAATTTTTTAATTAACAAACTGAGTAGTTACCAAAATAATCAAACATTTCTTGAATTAATCATATTTTTCATAATAGAATAGTCAAAATTTTTATAAAATAAAAAAATCAGTCATCATTGTTATTGTAGTTTTATATTTTCATTCATATTTTTATTATAAATGTAAATCTAGTTGATCATATTATTTATAAACTTTGAATATAAATATGAATAAATTTAATTATATTATTTATAAAGTTTAATTATATTATTTATAAAGATTAATTATAAATGTGACTATATAATCATTTCACACTTTAATATGCATTTTCATGTAGGTAGTTGTCAATAAAGGTAGTTGTCTTTGAGTTTTGGTTATTATTAAATGGATATGTCCAAATATGGAAAGAAAAAAAAGAAGAAGAAATAATTGCACATCCGTACCAGTATAGAGGGGAGCACATTCTATGACATGAGGCAAATCAAAATTGATACCATGAATATGAGGGTATTTAGAAGTGATCAATTTAAGATGGTTCCCGACACCACCACCAACATCCACTAGTTTATTAATGTGCTCAAATCCATTGTAGAGATCAAGAGTCCTCTTCATTAATATAGTGGAGGAGTTGACCATAGTCTTATTGAAAACCTCGTTGAACCTAGGATCAATCTTTGCATACTCAAAGACATGCATGCCATGAGCCCTATTGAATGGTATACCTCCTTCAAGGATTGCTCCTTTCAATTCACTCCTGCTCATTCAAACACACATTCATAATTTGTTTTTTCAAACAGAAAACAGCATGATTTTCTCTTGTATATTATTTTTCTTAAAAGAGCATTTGTTTCTACTTTTCAGAAAAAAATATTTATAAATAAATTTATTTCTATAATAATAATAATAATAATAATAATAATAATAATAATAATAATAATAATAATAGTTTTTATTATCCATAATTATCATAATCGGATCGAAACGAACAGTCTGATTACAAAGATGGATGAACTAAGTAGTTTAGCCAGTTCAATTTGTCTTACAAATTACATTATTAGACATGCAATAAACTTGATCAACAACCTATATAATCAAATTTGTTAAAAATTTGCTACTTCATACCGAATTGGAGACAATCTGCTCTGATTCATGAAGGTCTACACACTACTAGAAAATTAGTTATTACAGACGGATATTTCCGACAGATTTTATCCCACTGAAATACAGACGGAATTTCAGAGGAATTTTTTTGTCGGAAAATAAAAAAAATAGATTAGCATAAATTACAGACGGAAAAGAAAATCCGTCTATAATTCTGTCAGAAAAATTAATTTTTTTTCCGTGAAATAGTTACAGACGGATTTTCCGTCTGTAATTAAGTAGATAAAACACGCATTTTATTAAATTATTACAGACGGAAAATCCGTCTGTAATTTAAAATTTTCTGTCTGAAAATTTTAATTTAGACCTAACCTATACCCTCTTCTCTCTCCGTGGCTTCTTTAAGTGGGGGGCTTCTTTATTAGAGGTTTGTTTTATAGAAATTGTTTGGATGCTGTGGCATTCGTTTTTAAGTTCAAATAAAATCTTCAATTTCAACAACTTTTAGTAACCGTTGAAGTGACTGCAGGAAGCGTCTGAGGTTGCAAGAGCAAGTGCTTATTCTGTTAGGAATGTCTCATGTAGGAAAACGCTGCCAACACTACCACCGATGCAACTGTCTCATTTAGAGGAAGAACCTATGCAGTTCCAGCATGATCTGTTTAGCTTGGCTTGGCTTGGCATGGCAAATATACATGCCAAGAGATTTTTTATTCCATAAGATTTGACTACATACTCTTTTAATTAAATATTTGTTTGTGATGAATTATAGTTGATGTATCAACACACTTTGATGTATAGTTGTTACTTAATATTATAGTTAATGTATTAATACACTTTGTTTATATTTTGAATTATATTAATTTACTTGTTTATAGTACTATTCTTTTAGTTTGATAATACGATGAATTTGTTTTTTTTTGAAATATTATAAATATTTGAATACAAAATAGATAAAAAAAATTGTATTTATTAAATTTATATTTATTTTGTATGAAAACAGGTTTATTTTTGTAATAGAAAAATTAAAAAAAATATTTTACTTTACCGACGGATTTACAGACGGATTTTCTGTCTGTAATCAGAGTGCAGATGATTTTCTTCTGAAAATTCGTCTGTAATTACAGACGAAAAATCCGTCTGAAAATTCGTCTGTAATTACAGACGAAAAATCCGTCTGAAAATTCGTCTGTAATTACAGACGGAAAATTCGTCGGAAAATCCGTCTGTAATTACAGACGGAAAATCCGTCGGAAAGTACGTCGCCTTCGAAAAAATGGATGCAGAATTTACAGAGGGAAAATCCGTCGGTAATTGGTAAAAATCCGTCTGTAATTTTCCGACGGAAAAAATCCGTCGGTAAATAATTTCCGACGGGGCTTTTACAGAGGGACAAAATCCGTCGGTAATTTCGTCGGTAACCAAAAATCCGTCTGTAATAAAGACTAAATCTGTCTGTAAATCTGTCTGTATTAATCAATTTTCTAGTTGTGACAGATGCACCAACAAGTGTGCTGCTTGTCATTTATTAAAATAATCTTAATTAGAAAATATCACGTGACTGTCATGTCTATTGTCTAATTAGAATAGTTACTAGAGTCACCAAAAAAAATTAGAATAGTTACTAAATTAAAGATGATTAGTGGCAATGTAATCTAATTAGTTATAGCTTGTATATATATATTGGTACTATTTGTTTTAAAAAAAAAAAGAGTTGTTCATGCCTATTGCCTAATTAGAATAGTTGCTAAATTAAAGGTGATTAGTGGCAATGTAACCTAATTAGTTACAGCTTGTACATATATATTGGTACTATTTGTTTTCAAAAAAAACAAGAGGGTTCGCCGTTCAACCTTTATAATGGGGTTACAACTAGTGTGAAAATTTAAGGTGGTGTGTGTAACACCCTACCACCCAAAGCTATACGCTTAAGCCGTAAAATAGAGGTGGTGTGGTATTACGACCTCTAAAATAAAATATATACATATAATAGCAGAAAGAATATAATAAACTTGGAGCCTCAGAAAAAAAATTAGGTGAAACAAAAATCGCGAAAAAAAAGCGCAACGCTCAGAAAACGAGATTACTTGCGTGTTAAAAAAATCCAAAGTTCATAAGTATAAATAAACAGAAAGTGAGATTAGAGAGTCAAGGATACAAAATGACTAGCTCCTAACTCAGCTTGCGAAGGCAAAGCTGGCCGGAGAATATTTACATACATATATACATATCCCAAAATGCCCAAAATGTATAGATAAAACCATAGCTCTCCAAAAACCTCTAAGAGGAACAAAATAAACAAGTTATTCAGAGAGAAAGTTAAGTACATATATACATAAACTATACAGCACAAGCAACCCAGAAACCACTTCGCTTCAGAAGTCCAGACGCCTAGCGAGGTGCCTCTCGACCTGCATCTGAAAAACAACAACACAGTATGGGGTGAGAACCGGAGGTTCTCAGCATGGTAAAGGTGTCACGCACATAATATATAAGGTCTTGGGAATGCCAGAGGCAATCCTAGGACGCCGACACTCAGATTATAAACCTTAAAAGTATTAAATGGAAGCCATAAAAGGTGGTCTTCTTGGGATATCTAAGTCTAACTTAACTTAACTCTAACTCCAAGTCTTTCCTCCTTTCCTCCATACCTCCATCTCCGATAATTCGCATAGACAAACAAACAAACAAGGCAATCACAAGTAGAAAACAAGTAGTTCAAGTAACAATTACAACTATTAGCAGAATATAATCAATTAGGCATTCCCAATTGATGGTAATCAGTGGCAAAGAGAAGGGGGTTGAATCTTAGCCTCTTTTTCGTTGAGTAATACTTGCTGCCTTTTAGAATGTTTCAGGAGAATTTTCTGTGTTTTGTCTCATAACCAGACACGAGATATTTTCTTTTTGTCTCGTACCCAGTTAGGAGATATTTTTCAATTTTTGTCTCCTTAGCAACAGAAACTGAAATGGAGTAGAAGAGAAAGAGAGAATCACACCAAAAAGTATCCTGGTTCAGCTGCTAAGTGCAGTACAGCCTACATCCAGTCTTCATCACAACAATGATGGAATTTCACTATAATCAAACAGATTACAAACGCCAATTCTTCCTAGGAACTACCCTTCCTATCCAGGACAAGTCCAGAATCTATCCCTAAGCTTTCAACTGCTAAGTGCTAACCCAACGTGCAAGGAAATTCTCACAGAATCATGATACACAACTCATAGATGTACAAAGGACCTATAAGACACATATGGCTTTTTATTTAATTTTGTACACCCTGCCTTTTTTCACTCACTGGCTTTTTCTTACAAACCTCACACTGTTTGCCTTTTTCACCATGAGACTCAGACAGACAAAACTAAAGAAAATACAAAATGAAACACATTGAAGGAGAAGAACTTCTGTTAGCTTGGGTAGTTATGAGAACTCTGTGCTTACTCTCCTTGTCTCAAGCCTTGGCCGTTCACCCTTATTATAGAAGGGGAAGCTTCCAAGGTTGAAACGGTTCAACCAAGCCAACTTCTTCTTCTTCAACACCAAAACCGGTTCGGACAGAGAGAGGAGAGAGTGACCCAAAAGCAAAACCAATATGCAATTACCTCTCTCTCATCCCTTCTCATCAAGCTTCATCAATCTAAGCCTTCCATCTTGACTTGGTCCCCAAGAAGGATTTCTGACCCTTGATGAATACTTGATCCTTGACAGCTCCATCTGCTCCACTTTTGCTTCCTCCTCCACGTAGCTACAGTAGCTACCTTCTGTGATGGATGAACAAAAAGTAGAAACGAGCCATACCACAGGGATCTTCTTCTATGACCGAATGGGATTGCTACCATTTTAGGTATGGAGATCTTGAGGCTTCTTCACCACATCTTACCTTTAGTGGTAAAGATCTCAGCCGTGCCATACTGTAGATCTTCTTTTTGCAAGGGCCATCATCACCTTGGCTGCTTGCTTCTTCAAAGCTTCTCTGCTTCTACCTCTGATAGCTTGCATCTTCTTCTTTCCTGACAGATGAAATAACCGAAAACTAGAGAGAGAAGAGAGATAAGAGAGAAAAGCTTTCAATGGAAGTAAAGAAAGAAATTAAAATGAGTTAAATTTCCACTTTCCAAACCCCCATGCCTAGTAATGTGTAATGCATTAATGGCAATCAAATTAATGTAAACTTTCTCTTTCATATTACCAATGTATGCATTAAATCAAAGTTAATTAAATTTGAATTCCATCAAAGAGGGGAGTGGGTAACCGAACTCAATTATGCTCCATTTCATTCTTTCTTCTTTCACTTCGGTCCAACCAAAAGTTGGGGCAATTGGAAACCTTGTTTTGGGCTTTGCTGAATAATTTTTAGGCCCAATTATCTTGCTGACCAAATAATTATTTTAGCCATTTATCAATTGAAATTCTGTACAAGGCTGAATATCACATTGGGCTTGTTGTAAGTTTCGGCCCAACAACAGAATCTGCAAATTCTAACAAAATTGTTAATTTGCTAATTTAATTTATAATAGCCTTAAAATTAATTTAATAATTTTATAATTAATTATTTTTAATAATGCTTGATCATCACATTAATTTTAAGTTTTTCAAACTCAACAATCTCCCTCTTGATAACAAACATTATTGAAAATTGAATAGAAAAATGATAAGGATTAAGAGTACTCCCTTAAAGATTTTGAATCTTCCCCTTTTCCATCTGTTAGATAGCTCCCCCTTAATATGTGCTATTTTATTAGTGGGAGCATTACCTGTAATAGTCTTAAAAACCAAGCTTAATACAGTTCTAAAAAATATAATATATTCAACATATAGAACATAAAAATGTTGAACAGTTTGATTTTTGAGCAGATGAATAAGATAATCAAAACTTGATTGGTTATCTTTTTAAATAGCTTATTGTTCAATAACAAAGTATGCCGGAGTACTCTCAGAGTACATTGCAACAAATAGCCAAGACTCAACATACTTATATCAACATGTTCAAAACAATTTCCTGCCCAACAAAATTTTTTGCCAAACAAAACAATAATTCAGTCTCAATGAAGTATTTTCTCATATTCAGTTATCAAAAACAAAACTTCATAAAAAAATTGGCAAAAGGTATCAGAGCACAAAAAAATTCAGAACATGATAATGCAGAAATTAGAGCATGAACCAATAATCATCAGAGAATAAAAAACAGAAATTAGAGCACATGTTTCAACAGATTTCAACCCTGTTTCTGTTTCTTTCCTTTTTAATTCCTCCCCCTTTTTTCATCAAGGAGGGACCTGCAAAACAGATGAAAAAAAGCATGCCAAAATATAGAATAATAGTTTAATAACCAAAGCAAAAGGGGTCCAAATTATCCAAGTACAGTCAACCAACAACACACAAAAAATAGTACTAAATCCAAAGGGGCAGTAAACTTAGAAATTGTTCAAAAAAAATGGGCAGCAATGAGCCTAACAGTTAGGCATCAGATAGATTCACATCAGAGTCAGAGAGATCATTGTCTTTGTCGGAGGGAGCCATATCCTTTTCAAAGCTTTGGAGAAGCAGATTGATCATTTCATTACACTTGTTCCATGCTTTTTCATTTTGATAAGCCTGCTTACGAGCTTCTTTGTAGGAACGTGCCATCAGTTTGGACATATGTGAAAGCTCATTTACAATGTCCTTGATTGATTCAGCAAGCTTAGATGGCTCAGAAGGACGACTTTCAAGATCACTATCAAACGACATGGTTGGCATCGAGCTTTTTCCTTTATTTCCTTTTCCGGTTCTAGAAACTCCGCCTCCTTTGATGGTAGACACCTTGTTTTCTACAGGCTCATTGATTAAATCAACATGAAAATGTTCAAAGATACATGTAAGAAAAATACCATAAAGCATATTCGCCTTCTTATCACTACGTACACAGTCCCACATGTGACGCACCATTAAATAAGCAAATAAAATAGATGAAGAAGTAAGAATAGCAAAGAGAACTAGGGTATCACAACCTGTTACTCTCTCATAGGAACCGCTCTGTGGCATTAGAATGTAGTTGATAATGCGGTGAAGCAGAGCTCTCACAGGCCCGAGAGCTTTGTGAGTCAGAACAGTCCCATCAAGTGCAGAGAAATTTTCACAAACTTAAGTTAGGGCAATCTTATAGGAAATCCCAACTTGAGAGTCCCACTTTTCCTGATATTTATGCTGTGGCTCCTTCATCAGTATACCCTAAGGCAGTACTAATAGTTTCTCTGTTTAAGGTCAGATGCACCTTCTTGACATAAGAATGGATTGCTCCATCATGGTACATCATGTTCGCGTAAAACTCACGAACTTAATTTGGTTAAATCGGCTTTTGAATCTTGAATAGTGGAGTCCACTTGAGATTGTCAAACAGAGTAGAGAAGTCAATTCTCTTTGTACCCAGAGTCTCTAGATTCACTATGTGAGAGGCACACAGTTGACAGTTGACTAGAACTTGACCATGGAACTCGTAGGCAACGCAAGAGTTGAACCGAGCCAGATCAAAGTGAGAATGATTCTTGTTGAACTTATTCTTGAAGTCTAGAGAATCCAAGTTTGGTGGTTCTCTAGTGTTGCGAAGAACGTAACCTTTTGAACGCTGAGAGCTTCGGCCAGATGGATGAGGAGTTGATCGCCTTGGGGTGAAGGAGGTGGAGAGGATTGTGAAGCTTCTTCTTCTTCGACCATAGGCTCTTTCTCTTTTCCAACCTTTTTGCGAGAAGAGGTTCTCTGAGCAATTACTTTCCTCCTCATGGCTTCGGTTGATTGTGAAGAAGGGGAAGAAGATGAAGTAGAATGTATATGGATATGGGTGTGGGTTTGAGGAGCAGATGAAGGATTTTTGGAAGATGGGTTCGGTTGCTTCTTTTAGGTGCCAACTTATTTTTCATGATAGAAAATGAAGAAGAGAGTGAGAAGATGAAGGGATGGCCGAATGGATTAGAGAATGGAGAGAGGTTACAACTGCATTTAATGCTGAGTGGAGAGAGGATTAATAGAATAATGGATATTTAATGGAGCGGTTATCATCAAGGAAATCTTTTAAAATTAAAAAGTAACTAAAAGATCTTTTCCTTGAATCAAGGGAGAGAGTAGGGGAAAAGATTTTGATTTGACATGAACTCTCCCTATAAAGATATGATGTGATAACCTCCAAAAATTAATTTTTTTAAAAAATGATGAAGAAATCAAACGGGCCAGAGTCATGGAATGGGTCAAAAGAGTTTGGTAGGCCTTATGTTCAGTAACGCTTGTGATCAGTCTCCCCCTGTTTCCTGGCTTATTCACTACCTTCCCAGATTTGTCTCCTTCCAACCTACGAGACAAAAACAAACAGGATCAATAAAATCACGATTTTTCAACAGAACTTAAATCCAGCATACCCAAATTGTTCCTTAATGAACAGAACCTATCTTCACACAAAGGTTTAGTGAATATATCAGCGAGTTGTTCTTTGGATTTCACAAATTGAATATCAATAGTACCTTTTTGCACATGTTCTCTAATAAAATGATATCTAACTTCAATGTGCTTAGTTCTAGAGTACAGAACATGATTTTTAGAAATATTTATTGCACTCATATTATCACAAGGTATGCTATTGATTTTCAATTTATAATCCTCTAATTGGGTTTTTAACCAAATTAATTGAGAACAACAAGCAGAGGCAGATATGTATTCAACTTCAGCCATGGATAGAGCAACTGTGGCTTATTTCTTGCTTGACCACATGTTTAGTGAGCTTCCAAGGAAGCAACACATTTTGGATGTGCTCCGTCTATCCACCCGATCTCCCGCATAATCTGCATCACAAAATCCTACTGCACAAAAATCATCAGATCTAGGATACCATAAGCCAAAATCACAAGTTCCCTTAATGTATCTAATGATTCTTTTGACGGCTGAAAGATGGGATTCTTTTGGGTGAAATTGAAACCTTGAACATACACCCACACTTTGAACAATATCCGGCCCAGAGAAAGTAAGATACATGAGTGAACTTATCATTCCTCTATACCGTGTTTCATCCATATCTTTGCCGTTTTCATCATTTTCAAGTTTAGTATTTGGATGCATAGGTGTTTCCATTGGTTTGGAATTTTCAAGGCCAAATTTTTTGATTAATTATTTTGCATATTTACCTTGGTGAATAAAAATACCACTAGGAGTTTGTTCAATTTGGAGACCAAGGAAAAAGGTTAATTCTCCCATTAAACTCATTTCAGACTCACTAGTCATAAGTTTTCCAAACTCTTCACACAAGGTTTTATTGGCCGAACCAAACACAATATCATCCACATAAACTTGAACAAGAAGAATATCATCATTAGATTCTTTGATAAATAAAGTAGTATCGGTGGTACCCCTTTGAAAGTAATTTTCCATTAAGAAGGCACTAAGCCTTTCATACCAAGCTCTTGGAGCTTGCCTAAGGCCATAAAGAGCCTTTGAAAGTTTAAAAACATGATTTAGAAATTCTTTATTTTCAAAACCGGGGGGTTGTGCCACAAATACTTCTCTATCTATAAAGCCATTAAAGAAAGCACATTTAACATCCATTTGGAACATTCTAAAACCTGAGAGCTTTGCACCTTCGCATTCTTTTGTTATGATGTCAAATACACCAAGCTCTATGACTGTCCTCAAAACCATTGGAACCACAACTGATGAACTTGTTATTTGCCTTGCAATCAAGAACCCATCCTCTTGTTCTTGTTCTTGATCATCAATTTCTGGTTTCACAACTAGAAAATGGATTAATACAGACAGATTTACAGACGGATTTAGTCTTTATTACAGACGGATTTTTGGTTACCGACGAAATTACCGATGGATTTTGTCCCTCTGTAAAAGCTCCGTCGGAAATTATTCACCGACGGATTTTTTTCCGTCGAAAAATTACAAACGGATTTTTACCAGTTACCGATGGATTTTCCCTCTGTAAATTTTCTATCCATTTCCCAAAGGCGATGAACTTTCTGATGGATTTTCCGTCTGTAATTACAGACGGATTTTCAGACGGATTTTTCGTCTGTAATTACAGACGAATTTTTCGACGGATTTTTCGTCTGTAATTACAGACAGATTTTTCGACGGATTTTTCGTCTGTAATTTGAACTTTGAAAAATCATCTCACACTATGATTATAGACAGAAAATCTGTCTGTAAATCCGTCGGTAAAGTAAAATAGAAATTTTTTTAAATTTTTCCATTGCAAAATGAATACTTTAGGTTTATTTTTTAAATTTCTTCCATCAAACACACTGTAAATTGAAAAAAAAAAGATACCCAAAAAAATAAACCATTGACAGAACTATAACTATTTACATTACTCATTGACACTACTAGTTCCTTTATTTTTAACAATTTAAACAAACAAGATTTTATATTAATCCTATTCCTTTTAGATTGCATGATGGTGACTTGCTCAGAGCCATTGACAAATACACCTCCTGGATCTCCTTGTGGTTGTGTGTAGCCACTTCAAGTTAAACTCCACATTAGCATTGCAATATACAAGTTCTTCCCTTTGGTTTTCAAGCTAGCTGAGGAAATTGCAGCCAATCTTTTGTTGAGTCGCAACCAGGTTTGCATTGTTGGAGCTAATGCAGCAAATCATCAACTAGAGAAAACCATTGTTCTCTTAAATTTGGTGCCTCAAGGAGTTAAGTTTGATGATACAATAGCATTCTTGATATACAAGAAATTCTGGCACAAAGAAATTCTCACTGATGCTTCCCTTTTTGGCACAAGAAATTCTGGCACAAAGAAAATCTAATGGCTTATTCAACCAGAAAAAGAATATATTTCAAGGTACCTAATTACTTTCATGGCTTATAAGGCAACTCGCAAAATCTTAAAAACCAGATCCTTGTGACATTGATTAATGGAAATACTGAGATAATATTCTATATATTTTATTTATTTTAATCAGCAAAGGGAAGAAAACACAGTTTGTATTGACACAGCTCTCTTCTTTATTTATAGAGTTTGCTGATATAGAAGTTGTCACAAAGCAGAGTTTTAAAAATTCATCCTTCTAAATGGTCTTCACACACACATCACAACTATACTAATATTTGGCAACTGAATTTGCCTTTCAATTGAAAGGCGCAATATAGATTTACCTCAACAAGGACCTTTGCCTTCTTTGACTTTATCTTGAATAAAATAGCTTCATCTACTAAGAAATTGCCTTCTCAATCATCTCTGCTCCAATAAATTCTGTGATTCCAACAGTAGCAGCCATGTTTGATGTTTCTTCTCTACTTTGCTTGCTTGGTTTCTTCAATTTCATCTTTCTTAGAAGTTAGAACCCTGGTTTCATTCAAAACAGTAGAATTCATCTAATATTTACATGGTATTTATTAATAAGACTATGTGATATTATAAGTCAGAAGAAGAATGAGGAAACTGGCCTAGAAAACACTTGCTTCTTAGAGTAAAAAACTATATACTCACCAAATGCTTATGCCATGTCATTCCTAAGAGGCCATCTCTGTCAGTGAATGCACGTTCATCCATCATAAGTCTATCATTCACATCTCTTACTTTCATTTGGTACTCTTTCCATGTTCTCCAACCTTTACTTGCTTCTATTTCCTGAACAAAAAGAAAAACAAAAGAAAAGAAAAGAAAACACTTTATTATATGATAGTTGTTATTTTAAGAACTTGTGTTTGTTTTAAGTTTAAACTTGGCCAAATGATACCTTTCTCTGGTCATTTATCTTGATTGCTGCTTTCTCAAGCTCCTTGATTGACTTCAATATAGGAGACAAATTCATGTCTTTATTTGAAATCTCATCTTCCAAGTTCTTCACATTAAGCTGTGATTCAAACATTTTGGTTTCATGAATATCTTTATAAAATTCAGTTACAACGATCCTTATCTCATAATGTGAGGTCGGCTACATAGATTATATGGCACTATATTGCCATGTCGAATTCAGTGACAACAGTCTGAGTGTAAAAAGTACAAAGTTAACACACCTGGAGCTCCTTAGCATATGATTGATAATCAAAAGGTAAGAACTCTTCATCTGCTAGCCATAATGCTACTAGACCCCAAATACTTGCAACTATTTTCCACAACAGAACCAATTGTCATTCAAGTGAATTAAGTATATGTAGTTACAGTTTCTCTTGTGGTTTCTATAGTTCCTTCACCTATTCTTTCGCCTAACATATGAAATGACATAGATCCTGTTACCACTTGTTAGGATTTGATTCGATTCAATGCGGAGAAACATTCTCATATCAAATAAGGTCATGAAGTGTCAAACATGATAACAGAACTTTCCCATTTGTAACACTATGTGTATATATTGTGAATATACTAATTGCGGAAAAGTTAACATATTTTAACCTGTAGTTGTATATGTAATTATTAAATTCTTAACTCTTCAAGAAACATTTTGATATCATTAGAGTTAACTGAGATGGAGTTTAATGTGACATAAACTGAAAAAAGAAATTGAATGCCACCAACCTGCAACATGCCTATGAAACATAGGATCTCCAAATTTCTGCATTCAGATGAAATCATCATACAGTGAGTGGTATACTGGATAATCTGCAGAATTCACAAAGAAACAAAGCTTGAGAATACATTTCAAAAGGAAAGAAAAATCAAATGGCTGTAGAAGACAGGGAGAACGCACGGCATAACCATAGCCCCTAGGAGTGAAATCGTGAGACCAGTAGCACCGCTTCCTTTTAGTTCTGGCACAAAAAGACCCTTCAAAACTTCTTTAGCAACAGGTTTTGCATATCCAAGCTCAGCAAAAAAGCATGCAGCAATTGTAAATACTAGAAATGCAATCAAGAATTCAAGTTTTCTAACCTGTTTCAATAACAACATAGAAACGGGCTCATATTGTTGTTATATAGATAGATAGTACCTAATATAACATGCAATGACGACCATAAATTTGTTCAGGATACAAATAATTTCCTGTCGTATAATAGTAGAGAAGAATGGAACACAGAAAACTACCCCATATTGCTGGAAAGCTAAGAGGATCAATGTACTGAGTATTGTCAGAATAACACCAATCCAAACAGGTATGCTGAAAAGCATGTTTAATGCAAAGGCTGTCCCAATTACTGCACATGTAGAGTGAGAGATCAAGATTTCAAAACATGGAAATATATGGTTGCCAATCATGGATCTAACTTTTATGTTGGTGGTTGTGCATGTTTTAAAGTCATGGACTCTGTTGTATCCTATAAAACATGGTAATTATACAAATAAATGAGATAAAAGAAAATTGCTAGATGAATCTGAATACCTTCAGGAATGTCACAGGCGACTATGGCAATTTTAGCAATAAACCAAAGAATAAAGTTGGTAGCCCAAGGATATTCATTTCTACAATGCTCTGCTAAGTGCTTTCCTGCAAGCAGTAGAGAGTGAACGAAAAACAAGAGAAAATTGCTAGTTGCTTGCGTACTTGAAAAGTATCTATAAAATGAAATTGATTTAAGTACCAGTGATGACCCCAAGATTGGCTGCCATGGATTGAATTAATAGAGCAGCGCAGGATGCCACCAATATGATCCAAAGTAGCTGATAAAACAAATGTGAAAAGGAAATGAAGGATAATTTTGACTAACCAAAAATACAGTCTCATTATACGACCTTAGAACAGTAACCACAGCCAAATCAACGATCATCAACGACTCCAGGAGCCTCCAATTTTCTAGATTCAGGCCAAATCAAATGCAGAATTTTCACTACTCAGCAAAAATTCAGCAAAGCTAGCAACAGAAAATTCAATAATCACATATCTCCAATTTTAGAATTCAGATTCAGAATATAAAATTGCAAAATTAGAGTCTACAACAGCAAAAGCTTCAAAATCAGCAAGGAATCCAAAACTTACAGAAGAAGTTCATATCAAAGGAGAAGAAAGAGACTCATCAGATTTCAATTTTACATTTTAACCTCAACAACAAACAAAATCAACAGAGCTGGCAGATCGAGCAATAATTCAGCATTCATCTTTGTCTATTTATGCAAAAAACGAAGAAGAAGCAACAGATTTGGCTGAAGAAGAAGAATTAGCTTTCAATTTTGAATTTCAACCAGTATAATCAAGAGCAATTTCAGTTTGAGTAGGATTCCAAAATTCAATTCCAAAACTGCAATCAAAATTAGCTCTCATTCCAGAACACACAAGAGAAGAACACATGGATCTACATTTGGCGCATTTGGAGGAAATGGCTCGGGCCGAGCTGAGGAGGAAGTTGCCATCCAGGACGGCGGAGTAGCAGCGGAGGGGTTGAATCGCCCACCGCCAAAGCCACCTTACTCGTTTACAAAGGTTGTGGTTGGCTGGGCGACAGACAGCGGCACCGTCGCAAAGTTGGAGGGAGATGACACCGTGCATGAAGGAGGCGGATGGGCCCAGAGCGGTGAGAACGATGACGACGCAACTACCTCCGCGACCACTAGAGGCAGAGATCTTCCCTGAAGGATGAGTGCAGTGATTCCTGAACCGGTAGATGAGGATAACCAGCGAATGGCCGTTGCTGAGGTCAGTGATGAGATTGTGCGACGCGAGCGGCGGCAGCAGCGGTGAAAGCAACTCGTGGACGGAGAGAGAGCGTGGACGGAGAGAGCGTGGACGGATAGAGGAAGAAGCTCTTCACTAGCGTGGAGGGTGAATGGAGCTCGAGAGACTAGGGTGTAAGTTAGGGTTAGCTCAATGTTTTCGACAGAAAATTTTAAGTTATAGACGGATTTTTCCGTCTGTAATAATTTGATAAAATATAGTATTTTGTCTATTTAATTACAGACGAAAAATCCGTCTGTAACTATTTTCTATGGAAAAAAATTAATTTTACCGACAAAATTATCGACGAATTTTGTTTTTCGTCTGTAATTTATGCTAATTCATTTTTTTTATTTTTCGACAAAAAAATCTCTCTAAAATTTCGTCTGTATTTTCGTGGGATAAAATCCGTCGAAAATCACCGTTTGTAATAATTAGTTTTCTAGTAGTGTTTGAGGTAGTACTTTTGGGGTTCCCCGTTGGAATCTGATGCAAGGGCCATGTTTGAGTGAGTTTTGAATTGATAGGAAAGTTATTATGAAATAGATGATGATGATGTAGTTTTAATTGGTCTCTATATATAAATTAAGGGTGGGTACTGCTAGCTAATCAATAATTTTTTTGAACAACATGAACAATCACTAATCAAATTAAAATACACTACACTTCTAAATTACCCATCTAAATTTTAATATTAGAATAACTATCCGCACACCTAGTAAAATGAACATCCAATATATTTATTATTCACATTATTTAATATTTTCATTGTCTACCTATACTTTTTCATAAATTAAAGTAAACTTGTGTAGTAGGTGGAAATTGGAACATCAGACACTACTATTTATGGATGTCAATTATTGAGTATAAACAAAATTACTGGTTTATTGCCAATAATGGGTGTTTCTTTTTGTTAACTTTTTGCTTGGTTCATGTGAAAAGCTTTTGTATCATTTATAATTATGTTAGCCACTTATTTGTTATTTCAACTAGTCTTATCATCCGCGCTTTGCGCGGAAAACATATAAGATAGAAAAAGGCAAGTTGGTATATAATGTGTCCGAAATTTATTTCGCGAATTACTCAGGTAAAATGGTAAAAGTGTACTCTATGAAAGTCATTTAGTTTACAAGTGTAAATTTTGAAAATTAATATATTTATAATATTTATTTAAAAAATAAATTGAAAAAAAGCCGAAGAAGAATTGTTATTAGATTATTCCTAAGAATGCTGGGAAAGTCATCTTAGTGGACATAATTATTCCCGTTGTACCTAATAATGTGATGAGCCTATTGCCAATACTGTTTTTTTAATTATATTTGATGATAAGATTGACAATTCAAATAAACAACCCGATTTTATTTAGTTCTTTATTGATTCATGACCCACAATTTTGTTAATTCTTTTTTTTTTAATGAGCACAATTTATTATTTTTAATTAATAATATTTAAAAATATTAGCTAAAAATATAATATTAAACTGCTCAACAAAAATATTAGATTATTGGTTAAAAATATTAATTAATATATATTAAAATTATCAACCCTTAAATTTTTCTTAATATTTATTCTTATATTTCGTTATAGTATTTTCCGGTGCTTTGCACAGATAATAAAGCTAATTATTAACAAATAACTTATTAACCTATAGATAATATACAAAAAATAATAAGATAAGTATGCCCTGTTTAAAAAAAAAATATAAGTATGTCCTGAAAATTTTAAGACAGTCTTATAAAATTCTAAATAAAAAAATTAAGTTCCCAACAAAATTTTAGGATTGTTTTATAAGTTTTCGAGTAAAAAATCCCGAGTAAAATCCTGAAAATTTGCAACACTCAATATATATATATAACACGGAATTCATTCTATCTTTTAATCGGTTCCATACTTGCAGGCTAAGTGTTTCCCTATGATTCTTTAAAAGACTTGCACAATATTTTTCCCCCTAAAAACTCATAAATTTATTGTAAAATTGTTTTAAAGACTTATTTGACACTTATTTTTTCCTTGAAAAATTCCGAATTTATCGTTAAAATCCTTTAAAAAACTACCTCTCTTATTATTCTTAAACTTTTACGTAAGTCATACATGAGATACATAGATATGATATGATACACCAATTTCTGTATACTCTCCTAGATCGATGAGTTCAATTATTGCAGGGTTCACCCACGAATACAGTCTCTTCCCATATCCACATTATAATGTAATTCAGTTTATATAGACTCCAACTCTAAGCTACATACACAACTAACACCATCTAATAATTTCTCTGCTTTGTTGCGTGGTTTACTTAATTTCCGAATTCACATATATGGCTCTTGCATCAAATGTTTCCGATGCAAAACTTGAGAAACAAGAAGATGATGCCTTTTTGTTTGCACAAATGGCATGTTCAATTGCGGTTCCAATGGCTGTGAGGACCACAATAGAGCTTGGTGTATTTGAGATCATAGCAAAAGAAGGCGAAGGTGCAAAGCTCTCAGCAAAAGACATTGTGGATCGCATTGGAAGCAACAACCCTGAAGCAGCATCAATGTTGGATCGTGTTCTAAGGCTTCTTGCAAGTCATTCATTACTGTCTTGTTCTGTTGTTGAAGATCCAGAAAGCTCTAATAACTTGCACCACAGGCTACTGTATAGCCTCTCACCTGTTTCCAAATACTTTGTGACTGATGCTGATGGTGTGTCTTGGGGACCCTCTTTGGCGCATCTTCTGGATAAAGTCTTATATCCATGCTGGTCAGTAAACGCATCGCATCTTATCTTGGATTTTTATGCCCTTTCACTAAATATGAATTAATTAACCTACATCATACAACAAAGACCTAATATTATTTTGGATTTTATGCCCTTTCACGTAACTCTTTGAGCCATTAATTTTTTCGTGGAAATTTAAAAGTTGAACTGTTATATGATTATTTGATATATTTAACTAAATTATTGTCTAATAATTTTTAACTAACAATTTCATACCTTAATTTTTGGTTATCAATTGATCAACATAAATACTAAATTATTTTTAATAAATAAATTTTATTAATTTATGTGTGTAAATTTTAAAAAATATGTGTGTAAATGATATTGATTCATGTGTATAAAATTCTAATAAATATAAGTATAAATTATTTGTTTCTTGTATATAAAATATTCATAAATATGGGTATAAATTATTGCTGACCAAGTACTGATAAAAAATAATAATATTTGCTGATTATGTAATATTATTCTTAAATTATTCTATTTTATTAATTTTTTTCTGAAAAATTATTTTATAATACATATATTTATATGGTGAAGTCTCTAACCAGAATATTAATGGCTAAAGAGGGCCAAGAATTGACCTTCAAATAAAATAATGACACTTGGTAGATTTGGCTTCACAACTTTTCAATAGTCAAAGGGTGGTTAAGAGTGTGCAATAATTACTAAAAAGTTATCATGTAGATAAAATTATCATTTGAGGTTACTTTATATGTTATTGAATCTTGGACAAAAATATTATTAGGTCATTATACAAAATAAAATCAAAACTGCACAAGCATGAGGTCCAATAATTTTTTTTCTGGCACAATTGTAAAATAAAATTTATTTCTTTAATAATATATTCCTTAGTTTGTTTGTATTTCTCTAAAAAAATAACCGTAAAAAATATTATAATACCCTAAAAATTTTATTAAGGGAACAAAATTAATATTTTTTTACCACATATATTTGTAAGATTTATTTTTTATATTTGTTTAAAAAATTGTTGGACTGAGAGTGTTCGTTTTTTTTTAATAATTATACAAAAAAATAATAATGAATTAATATAAATATATTAACATTTGTAAAATACATGTTATAAACATTAAAGTTAGTCACCAGTATAAAATATATGTTAGAATATAAATACACATTTATTATCTATTATATACTACTAATTTTACAACTAAAATATGCCACATGTCACTTTTCATTGCAATTAAAATCAAATTTTTCTCTCGAAAATTAAAGAGTTCTCTCCTCTTCTCTCTCTCCCTTCCTCTATCTCTCTCTTTCCTTCACTCACTCTATCTCTCTTATATATCATTATCAATTACTAATTATAAATTTGACAATCAAAATATACAACATGGCATTCTCTAATTACATTCAAACAAAATTAAAATTTTGAAATTGAATATAGCTATATTATATATTATATTTATATATTACTAACAAATTTAATAACTAAAATGTGTCACATGACACTCTCTTATTAAAATTTAAAGAAAATATTTTCTTCCAAAATTACTAAATCTCCTTCTTACATTCTCTTATCTACCTCTTTTTTTTTCTACTTCTCTCTATCCTTCGCACTCTATATATAATTTATATTTTATATTAGAAATTTGACAAATCAAAATGTGCCACCAAATATTCTTTTATTGTAATTAAAATAAAAAAAATTTTAACTTCCAAAATTAACAAACTCCTACTCCCATTCTTCTTTTTTATCTTTCTCTCTCTTTTCTCTCATTGTCTATTTTTCTCTACCATTTTATTCTATAAAAAATAAAATTAACAACATAATATAATTTAAATAAAAAATCTTATTATATACATATTTTTTATTTAGCTTTAAATTTTTTCTACTTATCTTTCTAATTTATGTTTTTACTTTTTTTTCAAATATTTATTGTATATAATTTAAAAAAAATACTAATATTGTGATTAAAAGTTAGAATTGATATAAATTTTTTTATGCTAATATCTAATTATAGTTTTATATATATAGAGTAACAAATATTATTTTTAAATAACAAGCACAGAAATTAATTATTTTTATTTGTACAACAAACTTAACACCTAATTAAATATAAGAGTATACAAGTTATAAATTCTTTCAAATTTTAGATAACGAATGTTAAAATTAATTATTATTAAAAAGTTAAACTCTTTCATATGAAATACTAAAAAATTTATTGTTAATTTTGGAAGCTAAAGAAAAATTTTATTTGATTACAATAAAAGAATATTTGGCGGCATATTTTGATTTGTCAAATTACTAATATAAAATATAAATTATATATAGAGTGCGAATGATAGAGAGAAACAGAAAAAAAGAGAGATAGATAAGAGAATGTAAGAAGGAGGTTTAGTAATTTTGGAAGAAAATATTTTTTCTAAATTTTAATAAGAGAGTGTCATATGACACATTTTAGTTATTAAATTAGTTAGTAATATATAAATACAATATACAATATAACTATATTCAATTTTAAAATTTTAATTTTATTTGAATGTAATTAGAGAATGTCATGTTGTATATTTTGATTGTCAAATTTATAATTAATAATTAATAATGATATATAAGAGAGATAGAGTGAGTGAAAGAACGAGAGAGATAGAGAAAAGGTGAGAGATGATGGAATAATTCTTAAATTTTGGAAAGAAAATTTTTATTTTAATTACAATAAGAAATTAATATGTGACACATTTTGGTTGTAAAATTAGTAGTATATAATAGATATAATACATATGTATATATATTTTATATTGGTGGCTGACTTTAGTGAATAATTTTAGTGTACACATAGTACAACCCTTTATTTAGTGAAGTTTTAGTCTTGCATGGAATGGTTAATTTCATTAAAAAAAACTTTTACTGTAAATTTTACACCGAATCAATTCTACAATCAAATCACAAAAATTTATTGAATAATTAATTTACAAAGAGAAAGAGATTTCATTATTTAAACCTAAATTTAAAAAAAAATTGTGATTGTTTAGTTTGAATTTTAGTCTTTTTTAAATTTATGTTTTTTGATCTCTCTTACACAATTATATATTGACATGTACTTTTTTTTATATTATACAAAAAAAATTAGCACTATTATAAAATATAACCAATAAAATAACCAATAAAATATAATAGCACAAAATATTTACGAAGACATCACTATTATTAAACATATTATAAATAATATTATCAACCACTACTAGAAAACTAGTTATTACAGATGGATATTTCCGACGGATTTTATCCCACTGAAATACAGACGGAATTTCAGAGGGATTTTTTTGTCGGAAAACAAAAAAAATAGATTAGCATAAATTACAGACGGAAAAGAGAATCCGTCTATAATTCAGTCGGAAAAATTAATTTTTTTTCCGTGGAATAGTTACAGACGGATTTTCCGTCTGTAATTAAGTAGACAAAACGCTACATTTTATTAAATTATTACAGACGAAAATCCGTTTGTAATTTAAAATTTTTCGTCAGAAAATATTAAAATAAGAGTTGTGAGTGAAAAGCTCCTCGTTTCAATCACGGTACTTCTCCAAATCTCTACACTCATCCCTTCCAAATCCTCCATCAGCGGCGCATCTCAGCTTTCTAATTTCATGTAATTAATTTCTCTTTTTCCAATGGATCTTCTTCGTCACGCTCTCTTCCGTTCCTCCTCCTCCTCCGCCGCCGCTCTGCTGCCATTGTTCGGTTGTTCCTCTGAGTTTTTGGCGTCTTCCGCCGCTGCCGCGACCACTCGCGTCGGACGATCTCTCTCTATCATCCTTTGCGTCGCACGAGCCCCCTCCCTGTGATTCTGTTGTTTAGGGTTCAATTTTTCTGTGCCAATTTTAGATTATCAGTTTTTCTTCGCAGTTTCTATCTTCTTGTTGTTGTTGATGCTGATTGAGCTTCTTGTTTCTGTTACAGTTTCTATCACATGCTGGTATCTCAAAACAGATGGTAATTTTGCCCTTTCCATTCTCTTTCTTCTATTTAAATGTTTCTAATTTCCAGCTTAGGGATTCGATCACCTGTTCTGAGCTTGTTCCACGATTCTACTCTATTTGTGATTTTTTTTTTGTGTGGATAAATGCATTGCTTTCAATCCTTCATCTTGGTTAATTATTTTGGAACCCTAGAATTGCACATTCTTAATTAATCAGTGTTCTAGCAATACAGTGAAATTCTTTGAACTCTTATAGATATAGAATGGAATTGAACTTCTAGATTATGGCTTCTCTTAATCACTTATTGCAGCAGATAAATTTATCTATGCAGAAATTACAGTATTAGGATTATTTATTGCAGTATTATTCTCTCTTCTGTGATTTGGAAGTTGTAGAAGTAGTTAGGTGATATGTTAAGATAGAATATTGAAAGGTTCCTTTTTTTTTCTCCTTCTGTTTTATGACCTTCTTTTCAGCTTAAATATTAATGAAAAATAAAATTAGCTTTGTCTATGACCTACTTGGCTGAGGAGTGAGGAGCAGATATTCCGATATGATATCAAGTTTGGTGGAAAAGCCTAAACAGCTTTTCATGAAAGATATCAGGTTAGTGCACTAATTGATTCTATGGATTTGTTAAATAGGAATTGGTTACTAACTTGGTTATTTTGGTGGCAGGATGCTGCCCAAGTATAATGTCACTGCCACGTTAAGGTTGGTTTTAAATTAATTTCTGTTTAAAAAATGATAAATCTAAAGCATCAAGCAGAAATTGGAAGCTAAGAATTACTAGTAGAGAGTACACTCGAAGAGACATAATGTGAAGTTATGGGCTTATTATTATTTAGAGCATAATGTGACATTAGTTTATTTGAAATTGCATGATGCATGGTTTAGAGTTTCTTCATGTGAAACCTGGAAAAGGAGCAGCATTTGTGAGAACCAAGCTCAAGAACTATGTTACAGGGAATACAGTTGAGAAGACTTTTAGAGCTGGAAGCTCGGTAATCTATTCTAAACTGCAGTTTTAGGGCTCATGCTTGGAGTTGTTATGTTCATAATTGTCACTTGAATAGGAAAAGGAAATGTTTTGGAGTTTTAGTAGCTATTATCCTCTATTAATAATATTACATAACACAACTCTCCTCTATTATCCGAGTTCTGGAGAAGCTATGCAAAGCACATCAGTGAAAAAATTGCTAATCCGAGTTTTAGTAGCAAAAAATTTCAATTTTGTTTTCATTTGCATGCTCAACGTGTACTTTATGGCAGCTTTTTATATGGTAAGCCTCTTTTCTTTAGGGTAGCAATTATATAACCACTGCAGGCTTAAGTACCGCAATTTGCTATCAATCATTAAGATCAGGTTATAGCTCTACGGATTGTGACACAAAATATCTGAATTCATATCCTACTTGTCTTGCCCCTGTGAAATTATAAATGAATTCAATTTTTCAAAATTTGGTATTTGCGTTTTTTAT
Organism: Arachis ipaensis; assembly: GCF_059453495.1. Classification (NCBI taxonomy): domain Eukaryota; kingdom Viridiplantae; phylum Streptophyta; class Magnoliopsida; order Fabales; family Fabaceae; genus Arachis; species Arachis ipaensis. The sequence continues at coordinate 18,506,523 of NC_142442.1, forward strand.
TTAGATTATCAGTTTATCTATCGTTCTTTTTTTACTTTCTCCAATTTGTTGCCCATTGCTTGCACCAAGTTATAATTCTTTTGCTCCTCTGGTTCCTTCTCAGCTAGTGATTCTAAAAAGATAAAGGGGTAGTAGAAAATGTAGCGTGAGAATTTGGATGCAAAAGATGAGAGGAGCAAAGAGAGCATATAGAAGAAAATGTGGCCAGCCAGGTAAGTTTGCTTATAACTGTGTAGATACCAGCCATGAACGCCACAGAGAGAGTTACAAGTGTAGTGCCAAGAAGCGGCATTGCCAGCTTCATAGCGAGAATATCTTTTGTATGGCACTAGTTTTTCAAATGGTCAAGCAATGACGTTAGATAGAAGTGTATCAGATATAATTTTAATTTTAAATTAGGTAGAACTTAGCAAATAGAATCCAAGTTGATTAAAAGGGCATGCATATGCATGAAGGAAAATGGTTCATGAGACTTATCAAAATTGTGTATAGTCTATGAAATCCAGGTCATTTTTTAGACTGTTAATAGCTTTTGCTTGTTAATTTGTTATTATACAGTTTTGTATATCCAGATGCTTAATATTTTTACTTATATGCTTAAAATTTTATGAATTATTCTCTGGAAAGAAAAAGAAAGGAAAAGCTTTAGAGGGGTTTTCTAGTAATACGTTATGTTATATCATGCTAATATCTTTTATTGTTTTGTGCTTGAATTGAAGGGATTTCATGTGGAATAAGCTGACAGGCACAATACCAAAGGAGATTGGGAATATTGCAACACTAAAACTCTTGTAAGAACCTATACCAAAGAAGATGAAATTATTATAATTGATCCTCATCAAGTTCTCTTTTTTCAAAGAAGGTGTTGTTCTATCTGTCATCCTTGTTGATATTGTCTAAGATTTGTTTCAAAAGATCAATCATGATTGCCTATGTGTATAACCAGAATTAAATTTGGACTTCTGCTGGTCCTGATGTTGTTATAAATAGACATGTATGGAGTAATCTAGTTGGCTGAGTTTAGAAGCAAGGTTTATAGAGTTGGTTGAAATTGTATATATATATATATATATATATATATATATATATATGATGCTTTGTACTTTCAGGCTTCTGAATGGAAATAATTTATATATATATATATATATATATATATATATGATACTTTGTACTTTCAGGCTTCTGAATGGAAATAATTTATCCGGTAGCTTACCGGATGAGCTGGGCAACCTTACAAAATTAAACAGATTCCAAGTCGACGAAAACCAATTGTCGGGTCCAATCCTAGTGTCATTTGCCAACATGACCAATGTTAAACACCTGTGAGTGAATCCTGATGGCCCATATGCACAACCAACTGAACTTGAAGCTGGATTTCTTATTTATCACCTTATCTGATTTGTTTGCATATTCCCTGCAGCCACATGAACAACAACTCATTTAGTGGTCAACTTCCACCCGAACTTTCGAAGCTGCCTAATCTTATCCACCTGTGAGTATTTAAGCTCTTTATTTTGCTTCCTGAGATGCCTTCTGGACTGATTAATTGTTTTCAAGTTTTAACTGTGCCTGTTTTGTTGAAATGACTTTTAAAGGCTTATGGACAACAACAACTTATCTGGTTATCTTCCACCAGAATACTCCATGCTCCAAGGGTTGCGAATACTGTATGTCCTACTTCCATATATTTTCTTTTTTATTTGAAGCAGTTATCAACTTTTTCATCTTTGTGTATTATAGAAGTTAATATGCATCTATTTGATTTCCCTTGCAGCCAACTTGATAACAATAATTTCAGTGGGAATGGAATTCCTTCTACCTATGCAAACTTATCCATGCTTGTAAAACTGTAAGTATTATTTTAACCATGCAATCCGAATGTCTGATATCCTACCTTTGATAGTATCATTCTTAAATATAATTTGTGGTAAAAGATGGGGAGTCTTTGAATCTTTATGCTTAATCGCCAAAGAGCTTACTTGTGAAGTTATGGATTGGAACTTGGAAGTATGTAAAAAATCACATGCTTTGGGCTCCTAGCTCAAGCTCAAGCAGGATATTAAGTCACAAGCTTAACCTTCAAGAACATAAGAACAATTTTTATTTTTTATTTATTTTTCGGGGCTAATGTTTACTCTTTGGCTTGGCAGGAGTCTGAGAAACTGCAATCTACAAGGAACTGTTCCTGATTTTAGCCCAATAGCAAATCTTAGCTATTTGTATGTTTAGCTATCTCTGGTGATTTTGCATTGTGACTAGTGACATTGAAATAATTTTCTTCTCCTTTTTATGGCTACCCTCTAATTTGTGGTTGTTGGTTCATGTTGTAGAGATCTTAGCTGGAATCATCTTACAGGACACTTGCCAACAAATAAACTTTTAGACAATATATAGCCAATTTTATTTATATATTTTGTATATATAACAATGTTCGTTTATTTTCATGCTAGCGATGATCAACATGAGTCTGATGTAGTAATGCTCTTGCTGTTGCAGCAATCTGGCCAATAACAATCTCAATGGATCTATACCTCGAAACTTCTCAAACCTGCCTCTTCTTTAGGAACTGTAAGAAGATACTCGTCAACATATTATATGTGATTATTACATAACACCATCTTGGATTTCTTGAATAAAAACTGTTTAGGAGAAGCGAGTGGCGATATAAACTCTAGTGAGACACTTATACGAATGCAATTCTTTGCAGATTAGTTTGATGTTTGGCTTCTGTGGTTTATCACAGGTCACTTCAGAACAATATGTTGTCTGGATCCATCCCTGCTGGAAAAGGGTCATTCTTTTCTAGCTCTATCAAGTCTGGAACCACTTCTGCCAATTCTGTATCTGGAAGAGCACCAAAAAATCAAAATTCTGTTCTTGATTTGCGAGAACAGATTCATAATCTCAATGAAGAGCTTTTTCAGCGTGTTACTCAACAAACAGATGAGCGTATTAGTAAGTTGTTAGATACACGCTTGGGATAAGGGCTATGATGATGATGAGGATGAAGATGACACTGAAGACTATAGCTGATAGTTTTAGTATGGTTGAACAATATACTAGGAATTATAGTTGATGATCAATACATTTTATGTTTTGATTTATATTGACTTGCTTGTTTATAGTACTTTTCTTTTAGTTTGATAATACGATGAATTTGTTTATTTTTTGAAATATTATAAATATTCGAATACAAATTAGATAAAAATTTGTATTAAATTTATATTTATTTTGTATGAAAATAAGTTTATTTCGTAATTAGAAAAATAAAAAAATTCTATTTTACCTTACCGACGGATTTACAGACGGATTTTCTGTCTGTAATTAGAGTGTAAGATAATTTTCCAAAGTTCAAATTACAGACGGAAAATCCGTCTGAAAATCTGTCTGTAATACAGACGGAAAATCCGTCTGAAAGTGCGTCGCCTTTGGGAAATGGGTAGAAAATTTACAGAAGAAAAATCCGTCGGTAACTGGTAAAAATCCGTCTGTAATTTTCCGACAGAAAAAAATCCGTCGGTAAATAATTTCCGACGGGACTTTTACAGAGGGACAAAATCCGTCGGTAATTTCGTCGGTAACCAAAAATCCGTCTGTAATAAAGACTAAATCCGTCTGTAAATCTGTCTGTATTAATCCATTTTCTAGTTGTGAACATATTAAAATAGCAAGAAAATACTTTTTAATTATTAAATTTTCTGATATGTTAATTAAGTTATTAAAATTTTATTAATATACTTAATTTTACAATTGTTGATATATTTATATTAATTTATTATTATTTTTTTGTATTATTATTAAAAAAAACGAAGACTCCCACAATCCAACAATTTTTTAAACAAATATAAAAAATAAAGTTTACAAATATATCTCATAAAAAAATACTAATTTTATTCTCTTAATAAAATTTTTAGGGTATCATAACATTTTTTACGGCTATTTTTTTTAGAGAAATACAAACAAATTAAGAAACAAATTATTAAAGAAATAAACTTTATTTTACAATCTAGCCAAAAAAATTATTGGACTCTGTACTTGAGTAGTTTTCATTTTATTTTGTATAGTGGTCCAATAATATTTTTATCTAAGACCCAACAACACATGAAGTAACCTCAAATGACAATTCTATCCACAAAGTAACTTTCTAGTAATTATTGCACACTCATTTAACCTTTTAAAATATTGAAAAGTTGTAAAACCAAACTTACCAAGTGTCACTATTTTATTTGAAGGTCAACTCTTAACCATCTTTAGCCATTAATATTTTAGCCACCAGAGACTTCACCTATTTATATATTGTCATATACATTAGTAAAATACATAAATATAGAGAATCAAGCTTTAATTAATTAATATTAGTCATATTTTTGTTAAATTACCTTTTTTTTATAATCACTCTTTTTAAATTCTAAAGTTTAATTTTTAAATTCTCTATGAAATGAAAGTTAAAAAAATAACTAATTTCAATTAATTAAAAATTGATTTTCATTCTTACTTAATTACTTATTTCACACCTCCTCAGTTGCCTTCAAAACCCTGCAAGTCCTCCTTAATTACTTTAACCATTTATTCTCTCTCTGTTATAAAATACTAAATAAATAAATAAGGAAGAGATAATATAAAATAAAATGTAAATAGAAGACTCTAATATAAGTAACTTGATAAAATATTTTATATATTTATATGCAGTAAAGATAGATAAAGAAAAATTATTAATAGTGTATAAAGAGAGAAGATAATTTTATTGTTGTAAATAGAAAGAGAAAGAGAAGTATTTGTAACTGTGTAAAATCCATTTGCCTCGTTCATGCTTTTATAGGCAAATAAATTCAACTATTCAAACTTTATTAATTATACTTTTCCATGAGAATTTGCTCCTTATATAGGAAATTAGATCCACCCTTAAATGAGCATTCATCCTTATCTATCCATGCTGTAACACTCCCCCTTGGATGCTCATTTAGGATTATTGCCTCATTAAAACCTTACTAAAGGAAAACTCTGTGGAAAAAACCTTAGTGAAGGAAAAAGAGTACAATATCCTTTGTGATGGGGATTGCCTCATTAAAAACCTTGTCAAGAAAAACCCAATGGAAAAAAAACTTGACCAAGGAAAAAAGAGTACAGTCTCCCCCTCTTGCTGACATTATTTAATGTCTCGAAATCGGTGCATCCCAATCTCATGTATCAGTCTTTCAAAGGAGGATTTCGGGAGTGACTTTGTGAATAAATCTGCCAGATTGTCACTTGAACGGATCTGTTGGATATCAATTGTCCCTTGATTTTGAAGGTCATGAGTGAAGAAGAATTTGGGAGAAATATGCTTTGTTCTATCACCTTTGATGTATCCATCCTTAAGTTGAGCAATGCATGCTGTATTATCTTCAAACAGGACAGTTGGAGCTATCTTATGATCAATCAATCCACATGACGACAGAATATATTGAATCAGGCTCCTTAGCCAAAAACACTCGCGACTAGCTTCATGAATCGCTAGTATTTCAGCATGGTTAGAGGAGGTTGCTGCTATCGTCTGTTTTGTGGACCTCCATGATATAGCTGTACCACCATATGTGAACAGATATCCTGTTTGAGATCTCCCTTTATGTGGATCAGACAAGTATCCGGCATCTGCATAGCCAACTAGTTGTGACTTGGATCCATAGGGATAAAACAATCCCATATCAACCGTTCCATGAAGATATCGAAAGATTTGTTTGATTCCACTCCAATGTCTTCTAGTTGGAGAGGACTATATCTTGCTAGTAAATTCACAGCAAATGATATATCAGGTCGTGTATTATTAGCAAGATACATTAGCGCTCCAATGGCACTAAGATATGGTACTTCAAGACCAAGGATATCTTCATTTTCTTCTTTAGGACGGAATTGATCATTTTTCACATCCAAAGATCTTACGATCATTGGAGTACTTAATGGATGTGACTTATCCATATAAAATCTCTTCAAGATCTTCTCTGTGTATGTTGCTTGATGAATAAAGATCCCACTTTTTATATCACTACAAGAAAAAAGGCCTATGGTCACGCTTTTTTCTTGCCACGCTTCAAAAGCGTGGCCATAAGTGGTCTATGGCCACGCTTTTATGAGGGTGGCGATAGATTAGAGATTTGGCCACATTTTTTTTTGCCACGCTTCAAAAGCGTGGCGAAAAGGATCAACGGCCACGCTTTTGTGAGGGTGGCAATTGATTACAGAAAAGGCTACGTTTTTTTTCTGCCACGCTTCAAAAGCGTGGCCGTAGATAGAAACAAGGACGTTTTAAAAGCGTGGCCACAGGGTTTCATTACGGCCACACTTAGAAAACGTGGCTATATGCTGGTACACTTTTGCCACGCTTTAAAAGCGTGGCCAAAAGTTTCTTTTTTGCCACGCTTCAAAAGCGTGGCCGTAGAGAGCAAGAATAACGTTTTGAAAGCGTGGCGAGATGGGCCAAACCGGTTGACCCAAACCCGGCTCCCAGACCCGGCTCCCAACCCGGCCCAAACCCGGCCCCCAACCCGGTCCCTAACCCGGTCCCCAACCCTAATCTCTCTTTCCCCTTCGAAGCCACTAACCCTACTCGCCTGTATCGAAGAGCTCCTCCCTTCGCCCTTCTCCCTTCGCCCGTCGCCCTTCGCCGTCTGAGCTCCTCCCTTCGCATTCGCCCTTCGCCGTCCGAGCTCCTCCCTTCGCCCTTCGCCCTTCGCCGTCCGAGCTCCTCCCTTCGCCCTTCGCCCTTCGCCCTTCGCCCTTCGCCCGTCGCCCGTCGCCCTTCGCCCGTCGCCCTTCGCCTTCGCCTTCGTCACTGATGGAAACCACTTCTTCTTCATCTTGGTAATCTTCATACCCTTCTTCTCTTTCTTGTTCTTCTTCGAATCAGTGAGGATCTCTCTGTTCACCTTCAAGCTCCAGCAAACATGGGCGACGGCAAGCTCCTCCCTCTTCTTCTCCTCCAAGCCCTCGAATTCCATAGGTATGATCGATTTTCCTCTTTTTATTTTCTCGATTTTTCCGTTGTTTTTACGTTTAGGGCTTTCCCTTTTCATTTTCATTTTCCCCTGATTCGTTTTCTCTGATTGCATGTTCCTTTTCATTTTCATTTTCATGTCCCTGGTTAAATGATAATGCTGAAGACGCGTTGCTTGCGATGCTGTGGACGTACGTGGTTTTTTTCTGGAATGAGAAAGCCACAAAGGTGCACTCTATTCACTATATTCTCCTTTGATTTTCGATATCTTATGTTGACTGTTAATATATGTTGTTCGCGGGTAATAATGGATTCCATGGTCTTTTTCCTACTATGATGAATGCTGATGATGATGAATGAAATGTCTCAGCCACGTGAGACACAAGGCTTCTGTAATTTACTCGTGTTGGTGTCAGAAAGAGTGAAATCTATCTTCTTCCTTGTGCAGTTGTGAATGATTGAAGTCAAAACCATGTTTTATGCTGATAAATCGAATTATAGAAGTTGACTAGAACCAAACATTAATTTTATACTAGTTTTTTTTATTTTAATTTTATTTGGTGGATCAGTGTTTTTTAAGTTAAGAGTATTACTTAATTTGTATGGACGATGATGAATGAGCATTATTTCATCATCACTTTGTTTGTGTGTCTTGAATAATACAATGGTGGCCTGTGAGCCTAAAACAGTTGCATTGTTAAGACCAGCATCTTAGCATTTTTTTTATTTCTTTTTAATTCTCCGCTTGATGCTTGTTAAGTGATTATATGTGCCAGTGTGTGTGTGCGTCTGTGAGATGATATGGTTGAAACTCCCGTGCTCATTTAAAGGGACTAACGTCACTCATTTCTATTAAATATAAATGTTATCTAACATGGTTCAAACTTTCTGTCCCGTTTTTAGGACTATTTAACGTTACTTATTAGCGTCAATTGTATTTTGTTTTGGATTCTTCTCTCCACTTTGCATAAAAACTCGCTTCTGATGAAAGATGCTGAAGTCACATAAAAAGTGTGTTTTCTTGCTGGTTTTGGTATTCCATTAATTCTCACTGTTTGTTGCCTTTTGCCTAAACAGTATTTTCACCTCTAATGGCCTTATTTATTATTAGCTTTTCCCTAAAGAGATTTTAAGTTACTGACTTTATATGATGTCATTTCTATTGGTGGATTGTGACTTTGTGAATAAATATTAAGATATTCATACAATCGTCTTACTTATCAATACTTGATATGATGTCGTTTATTTGAACTAATTAGTTACCTTTATTCTTTTTCAGCATGGCACTCTCGGGGCACTTGTCCAAGATTCTGTTAAGAGCCACTACGAGACCCTGTTTTACTGTTTTCCCTTCCCTTCCCCTGCTCCAATTCTCTGCTTTCCAGGTTCCCCTTTCATCTCATTTGATTTTATTTCTGTTTGATTAATCTGGTTTAGCTCATTCTGTTTAGCTTGTTTAGTTCAATTAATTTAGTTTAGTTGAATTAGGTGGTTAGAGAATCTGGACTGGTTAGTGGATGTAGGTTTTGTTTTGTTTACTGCTGCTGTTCGGAATGAATTTGTCTTTCCTCTGAAAGTTGTCCTGGATGAACTTGTTTATTGTGCTGTTTTGGTGTTGAATTCTGGACCTGTGATTGCTGTTTGTTGTATTTTTTTTCATTGTCCAAAATAGATGCTGTGGAAGTGTTACTGTTTCATTAATTTTTCTTGGTTTGTTGTTGCTGAGTTCTGCTCTGCTTGTTGCTTGGTCCATATTATATGAACTGCAATGATTTCAGTTTGTGGAACTGGTTAAGTCATATGAATTCTGTTTGGTGCTTGCTTGAACCTGGGAAACATGCTATTTACTGCTGCTGTTTATTAAGTGTTGCTGCTTTGTGCCATGTGTTAGCAACTTGTTTCCTTGTTGAGATTCTTTGTGCTTATCATGCATTCATGCTCATTACATCCTTAATCATTGGCTGCTGCTGATTTCTCAATTTGCATTTCCTCTTCTGCTCACTTTCTATGCATGCATATATGATGTTCATTCTTGGATTCTTTTGGGGGGGGGGGTGTTTGCCTAAATTTGCTTGGCATTGGGAAATTGTTGTGTGATCATGCAATTGTACTTGGATTCTTTTGCAACAATTATTCATGGATCTTGTTTTTCATTTTCTTTTCACTATTAAGTAAATAATTAAATTAATTTCACATTGTACAAAAGCACATGGGACTGTGGCCTAAAACATTGGATATCTGAAAGTAAATAGAAATTAAATTGATGTTTTCAGTGAGAAGGATTTCTGCTAATTCTGAAAGATTGAGGTTATACATTTGTTTGTGATAGAAAACATTGTGTGCCTACTTTGATGTGGTTTCTGATGCTTGCATTGTGTTGCTATTATCTAATATAATCTGAAATTCTGAACAGCCATTTGAATTTGTATTTGCATTTCTCAATCATGCACTATTATTATATTGTCTATTGTTAATTCAAGTATAGTACACACATCCTTTTCTTTTCTTTTATAAAAAAAAAAAGCCTGAAAATATATAGAATAACATTGGAAGTATTATTTTTGCAGTAACAAGCAATAACAACACTGAAGCTATTGAGAGAGAAGAAGAACAAGTTTGAAGAGGTTCCACTGTTTTGGCTTTGGTCCTTCCTCCCTGCTGATGCCTTCGTCTCTGTCGTTCCCTACTCAGTCTTCTCTGCCATTAGTCACAGATTTTGCAGTTTATTGCTTAGTTTTAAGGTGTGGAGCCTGGACCAAAGTAGTAGCTTCATCCACACTGAACATAAAACTTTCATTATTCTTTTTTCTTTTTTTCTTGTTTCCTTTTTTTTTTCCACGCCACATAAATTGGAGCACATACATCCACATTCCACTGTTCTTCCTTTTCCCTTTATATCATTTATTTATATTTATAATTATAATGTCATTCTATTTTTTTATAAAATTATATAGTTTTTTATTTTTCATAGCATCTTTCAATTTATAAGGGTAAGAACTAATTCGTCACAAATTTCTTTTTAAAATTTGTTGTTAGCCAATAGATTATTATATATATAAGAAGGAATTCAAATTTTTAACACTTACTTAAATAGACAATAAATTAATTACTTGACCAACTTAAGTAAGTTTTGTTGTATAATTCTTTTATATAGAAAAAAAAGCTTTAGATAAAAATGGTTATTCCTTCACTTTTTTGTCTAAGAAAAAATAGATTTAGAAAAATAATATTTTAAAATTGGGAATGCTATTAAATACTATTAAATGAATTAGGTCATTTAAGGACATTCTACTCTCTTGCTATTTTTAATTAGTTGTTTGGGTTTCAATGTAGCTTATTATAGTGTTAGATGTTTGGAGCCACTTGAGGAGAGATAATTGTTTCATTTTATCTCATGATCGAACATGTGAATAATTACTAATAAAATTTATTTGTTAAAAAATGATTTATTTATACTAAAAAATATTAAACATATTTATATTTTAATATTTACTTAAGGCTTAGTCTATTTTTGTTCAGGCTTTCGATAGTTATCTATCCACTACTACTGCCACTTCTTTGTTCTGCTGCTCCTGTGGTAATATAATAATCTGCTGCTGCCGAGTAGCTGTTCGCTGACGCTGCTACCTCTCTAATTCTACTTCTGCTGTGCTACCATTTTGTTGCTGTTGTGGAACGGATTAAGACATTAATTAAGGTTGGTTTATGCAAATTTAAATACATCTATTAATTTGTTATTGATGTCATGCGTGAAACTTGGTGCTTTCCTGAGGCACTCATCACTTTAGGCACTTCTTTAAGCATTGCTAAAATTCAATTTTCTCTGTTATTTTATGTCTAATGCCTTCAAAGTATTTTCGAGGCTTGCACAATATTGTCTCTTAGTTAAGTAGGAAGCTAGATTTGCAGTTAGTGAGACGAACAGTAAGGACTTCAATTTAGAAACTTAGCTATCTACGTGAAATATATAGGTTTTCAATGGATATGTCGAAAGACTGGATGGATACACCACGTCATGAGAAAGAATATCAAGTTGGTGTAGAAAGATTTTTACACTTTGCTTTCTCATCAAAGGGAGTTCCTCAAGGGGAAGAAATTCAATGCCCTTGTGCAAAGTGTTGTAATATATTCTGGTTAAAGAGAGATGACGTATACGATCATCTAATATGCCACGGTTTTGTAAAAGGTTATAAGCGGTGGTTTAATCATGGGGAATCACTTTTTGCTATGGATATTGACAGTGACATAGGCGGTGAATATAACTGCAATGATAACATTGATGAGTTGTTACGTGATAGATTTCGAGATAATACACAAGTTGACGGACAAAACATGGGGCCTAACGAATGTGCAAAAGAATTTTATAAATTGGTAGACGAGGCATGCCAAGAACTATACCCCGGGTGTAAAGGATTCACAAGATTATCCTTTACCATTCGTCTTTACTTGTTAAAATGCTTGCATGGTTGGAGTAATGCGTCATTTACTTCTCTCTTGGAATTATTGAAAGAAGCAATGCCATATTTGAATATTCCTATTTCTTTTGATAAAACCAAGAATATGGTGAAGAACTTGGGTCTTGACTACCAAAAGATCGATGCATGTCGCAATGACTGCATGTTGTATCGGAACGGGTATGAGAATGACTCATCTTGTCATGTCTGTGGAACATCCCGTTATATTGAGCATCATGAAGAAGAGGATGATGTTACCTCATCTAGAAAGCCTCGCAAAGTTGCTGCGAAAACTCTAAGGCATTTCCCTTTAATTCCCAGACTTCAACGGCTTTTTATGTGCACAAGAACTGTCGAAGCTATGTCTTGGCATCACAATGAGCGCGTTAAAGACGGGTCCTTAAGGCATCCTGCCGATGGTGAATCTTGGAAAGCATTTGACAATCGACATGAAGATTTTGCAAAGGAGTCTCGTAATGTGAGACTTGGGTTAGCAAGCGACGGATTCAATCCATTCCGAACTTTGAGCAGTACACACAGTACATGGCCTGTTGTTCTGATGGTGTATAATCTACCCCCTTGGATGAGCATGAAGCCTGATTATTTTATGCTATCTTTACTTATTCCTGGACCACAATCACCGGGAAATGACATTGATGTCTATCTTCAACCGTTGATTGAAGAATTAAAAGAATTATGGGAGTCAGGTGTCGAAACATATGATTCGAAAGAAAACAAAACATTCAACATGAGAGCGTGCCTTTTGTGGACAATTAATGACTTCCCTGCATATGCTATGTTATCTGGGTGGAGTACAAAGGGAAAATTGGCTTGTCCATGCTGTAATGATGAGACTTCTTCTATCTATCTGAAACATAGTCACAAGACTGTTTATATGGATCACCGAAGGTTTTTACCCATGAATCATCCATGGAGGCATAACAAAAGATCTTTCAATGGAAAAACTGAACTCAGGTCTCCACCACAGTTGTTAGAAGGTTCAGCTGTATTTGATATATTGCGAGAGGTGGATAATTCTTTTGGGAAGAAGCAAAAGAGATCAAAGAATGGCATATCAAATTGGAAAAAACGGTCAATCTTTTTTGAGTTACCATATTGGAAGTCCAACATGTTTAGACACAACCTTGATGTCATGCACATAGAGAAGAATATAGTTGATAGCATAATTGGAACTCTTTTAGATATTCCCGGAAAGACGAAAGATCATGCAGCTGCTCGTTTTGACCTTAAAGATATGGGTATCAGGAAGAACCTTCAACCAAGAGATACGGGGGATGGAAAAAAAACTAAGTTAGCAAAGGCATGCTTTTCATCATTAGAGAAGAAGATGGATGGTGTGTGTGGTTTATTAAAGATATTGGTGCACCAACTCAACCCTGGAATGAGCAATGAAGAGGTAACAGCCTTAGTTCAAGCTGCCCAAGATTCTCCTGTGGATACCTCAAGTAGCAAAGCAAAAAATACTCCTCGCTCCTCCGAAGCAACTCACATTCCACACAAAGATGATGTAGGTAAAATTGTGGCATGATTCACATTCTTTATTTTGTTAAAAAAGAGATAAAATTGAGAGAGAAATAGTCAAATAGTAGGCTTCAATTTCAAAAAAGGTGAGTGCTATTTCACTTTAATAAAGTCTATTCAAGTCTTGTATTTACTAGCTGGAGGAGTTTTATCTATAGAAGTCCTACTTAGCTTGACCATGTTAGTTGATCTCTAGTTGACTAAGGATAGAACTAATTTAGGATTGTAAGTGAAGAAAGAAAAATATCCTGCTAGTAAATGGAGATTCAGTGACTGAAACCGCTGGATTAGAAATAAAAAAGCTTGCAATATGGTCTGAAACTCTGAATAAATAGTGGCAATGTGAAAATGGAGATCAGCCTGGACCTAGAGGAGATAAGTTAAAGTGCAGTGGACTGTGGATATGAACTCTGTTATTTTGACTCCTTAAAAGACTTTATTACCAGTAATGTCTCTGGTCTTTTAGAGTGTAATATTTTTGTGTATGTCTGTATTTTTCTACTATGATTGTTTATGTCTGTAATACATTTGATGACTTCTTCCATTTAGATATTAGTCTACATGTTAAAGCTTCTGCCTGCTGTTTAGTTGCTTTGATGATGTCCACATAATTATAGTTCCAAGCTTGTCATGCTCAAAAAGCAGATGAAAATAACGTACATCTACTGAAAATATTATGCATTTTCTGTTTTTTTGAATATGTTATATCAATGCATTGAAGATTGAAGATGCTTGTTTAGCATATGCCTACATTCTCTTTGCTTCTCTTAAACTCGCATTCTTTTTAGTGCACCATTCTGATTATTCAAAATGGTATTACTTGTAAATATAGGATTCAAGAGCCTATGAATATACTTCCATGAAGAACCTGAATGAGTCCGAGAATGGATTTTGGGGTGCTCTGGCCAGGAAAGCCAAATCAATTTGTAGTTGTTCATTTGTGTTTTTTATTTTGCAGGGCACAGGTCAAAACAATTTACCTTGCAATGATGATGCATGAAGTACAAGAAGACTTTGATTAGGAATTCTAATTCATGTATTAGGAATTTCACACTTTTGGTATTTTGAAGATGACTTTGATTAGGAATTCTAATTCATGTATTAGGAATTCATGAGTAGTTATGATTTTCACTTTTGGTATTTTGTTAGTGTATGTTGTTATGTGATCACACACTTATTTTGGTGACAATTTTATGAAAGTTGGATTACTTGATAATTGGTTATTGACTAAATTATAAAATTATCTATGAATTCATATTAGGTTTTATATATTTATGAAGATTAAAAAGGGAATTAGGTTACTGACCATCTTTTTCGCCACGCTTTAAAAACGTGGCCATACGGCCATATCTCTGTCTATTGCCACGCTTAGGAAGCGTGGCTGTATCTAAGCTTTTTCGCCACGTTTTTCAAGCGTGGCCAAATCTCCTCTACTACCATGCTTTCGCCACGCTTTAAAAGCGTGGCCATATTTGGTCTACTGTCACGTTTAAAAAGCGTGGCCAGATCTACCATATCGCCACGCTTTTACAGCGTGGCCGTATTTGGTCTACTGTCACGCTTGAAAAGCGTGGCCAGATCTACCCTATCGCCACGCTTTTACAGCGTGGCCATATCTCTGCCTATCGCCACGCTTTAAAAGCGTGGCCGTATTTCCCACCTATAGCCACGCTTTTACAAGTGGTAGTTTGTAAAAAAGCGTGGCAAACAAAAAGCGTGGCAATAGGCTGCAAAAAGCGTGGCGATAGAGCAACCGCCACCCTTTGATAGGTCACCCTTTCAAAAGCGTGGCGGTAGCTCAAAAAGCGTGGCGAAAAGCTATCGCCACGCTTTTTTGAGCTTTTCGCCACGCTTTAAAAGCGTGGCAAAAAACGTGTTTTCTTGTAGTGTATGCTCGATCTGCAGGCCGAGACAAAACTTAGTCTTTCCAAGATCTTTCATCTCAAACTCTTCTTTTAGAGTTTTTATAATTGTTGGAATCTCTTCAGGAGTCCTGATAATATTTAAATCATCAACGTACACAGCAATTATAATGAACCCAGATGTAGTTTTCTTTATGAAAACACACGGGCATATATCATCATTCTTGAATCCGTTTTTGGCCAGATACTCAGTAAGACGATTATACCACATTCGTCTGGATTGCTTTAGACCATATAAAGATCTTTACAATTTGACTAAGTATAACCCTTGCAAATATTCATTGGATGGTTTAGATATCTTTAGTCCTTCAGGGACTTTCATATAGATATCCCGATCTAATGAGCCGTATAAATAGGCTGTTACCACATCCATTAAATGCATATGCAGTTTATGATATGCAGATAAACTGACCAAATAACGCAATGTTATCGCATCCACTACAGGGGAATACGTTTCTTCATAATCTATACCAGGCCTTTGTGAGAAACCTTGTGCCACAAGTCGGGCTTTATAGCGCACAACTTCATTTTTCTCATTTCGTTTTCTCACAAATACCCATTTGTATCCAACAGGTTTTACATCTTCTGGTGTACAGACTAAAGGTCCGAAGACTTCACGTTTTGCAAGTGAGTCTAACTCAGCCTTCATGGCTTCTTTCCATTTTGGCCAATCATTCCTTTGTCGACATTCTTCGACTGATCTTGGCTCAAGATCCTTATTTTCATGCATGATATCTAATGTCACATTATATGCAAATATTTCATTGACAATTGTCTTATTCCGGTCCCATTTCTCTCCTGTAAAGACATAATTTATCGAGATCTCGTCATTTTCAGAATTTTCAGGTACCTGAACGTCTTCTGGCGTTATATCAGAATTTTGGACAACTGCAGGTGTCTTTACTATGTCTTTTTCCACAGGAATATTTACCTCTTTTCTCTTTCGAGGATTTTTATCTTTGGAACCGAAAGGCCTGCCACGCTTCTGGCGTGTATTTGCTTTAGTGGCAATTTGTCCAACTGGGACATCAATTCGAATTGGGGCATTTTCCGCCCTGCCACGCTTCTGGCATGAATTTGCTTCAGTGGCTACTTGTCCTACTGGGACATCAATTCGAATTGGAGCATTTTCCGCTGGTATATACGACTTGGTTATCCTCTTTGTATCGGAAAATGCATCAGGCAATTCATTTGCTATTCTTTGCAAATGTATAATCTTTTGAACTTCTAGTTCACATTGCCCTGATCGAGGATCTAAATACATCAATGATGATGCATTCCAATTAAGTTCCTTTTCAGGAAGCTTATTCTCTCCCCCTAATGTTGGAAATTTTGATTCATCAAAATGACAATCCGCAAACCGGGCTTTAAACACATCACCAGTTTGTATCTCAAGATACCTCACTATAGAAGGAGAATCATATCCAACATATATCCCCAATTTTCTTTGGGGTCCCATTTTGGTGCGATTAGGTGGTGCAATGGGAACATATATCGCACACCCAAATATTCTTAAATGGAAAATATTTGGCTGCGGGCCAAAAGCTAGTTGCATAGGAGAGAACTGATGGTAACTCGTTGGCCTCAAACGAATAAGTGCTGCGGCATGTAAAACTGCGTGCCCCCAAACCGAGGTTGGGAGATTTTTTCTCATAAGCAAGGGTCTAGCAATTAATTGGAGGCGCTTAATAAGTGATTCTGCTAACCCATTTTGTGTGTGAACATAAGCTACTGGATGTTCAACACTTATTCCATTAGCCATACAATAAGCATCAAAATCTTGGGAAGTAAATTCTCCAGCATTATCAAGGCGAATTGCTTTGATTGGATTTTCTGAAAATTGTACTTTTAGTCGAATAATTTGAGCCAGTAATCTCGCAAACGCCAGGTTGCGAGAAGACAATAAGCACAGATGTGACCATCTCGAGGATGCGTCTATCAGGACCATAAAATATCTAAAAGATCCACATGGTGGATGAATAGGTCCACATATATCACCTTGAATCCTTTCTAGAAATTCAAGGGACTCAAATCCAATCTTTACTGTTGATGGCCTTAAAATTAACTTTCCCTGAGAACACGCAGCACAACAAAATTCACTAGTTTTAAGAATCTTCTGGTTCTTTAGTGAATGTTCATGAGAGTTTTCAATAATTCTTCTCATCATGGTTGTTCCCGGATGACCCAATCGGTCGTGCCATGTTATGAATTCATTTGGGCTAATAAACTTCTGGTTTACAGTGGCATGTGATTCAATTGCACTAATCTTGGTATAATACAACCCAGATGAAAGTGAGGGTAATTTTTCTAATATAACTTTCTTATTTGAATCATGAGTTGTGATACATAAATACTCATGATTTCCCTCATTCATTGTCTCAACATGATATCCGTTTCGGCGAATATCTTTGAAACTCAACAAGTTCCTCCGGGACTTGGTAGATAATAGTGCATTATTTATTATAAATTTTGTTCCTCCAGGAAACAAAATTATAGCTCTTCCGGAGCCTTCTATCACATTGCCTGAGCCAATGATAGTGTTAACATACTCCTCTTTTGGCACAATATGGGTAAAATATATATCACTTTTGAGAATTGTGTGCGAACTTGCACTATCCGCAGGGCATACATCTTCATTATATATCCTTGCCATTTTCTTCAAAAACAAATAATAATAAAATGAGTAGTATGCACAGTTAAATTGAATACTTGATCAGAATTATTTTTTCAAGAAACACTGTACATAAAATAATCTCATATACTAAAATTTTATTTTAAAATTTGACACATTTAATAATTTCAAAATTCATAAACATTAATATTTCATTTTTTATATACATCACATTTGAAACTTAAATACATAGAAAATAAAACTTAACAATAAATTCTTTACATTATTTATTTACATAGATACTTCACAATCTCACATATTAAACTATTCCATCATTGATCAAATGACCAATATTTCCTTCCATAATTTTTCTTGTTATTAAAAGCTTGCCATTTACCTCTTCTGAGGTAATGATTTGCCGCATTTACTTCAGGAAATGGGGCGGCGCCAGCTGGGCGCGCTTCATGATTTTTCAATAACAACTCATTGTTGCGTTCAGCAACAAGAAGGCAAGAAATTAACTCAGAATATTTTTTAAACCCTTTCTCTCGATACTGCTGCTGCAGGAGCACATTTGAGGTATGAAAGGTTGAGAAAGTTTTCTCCAACATATCATGATCAGTTATTTTTTCCCCACACAATTTCATTCATGAGGTGATTCGAAACATTGCAGAATTATATTCATTTATAGATTTAAAATCCTGTAAACGCAAATGCGTCCATTCATATTGGGCTTGAGGAAGTATTACCGTTTTCTGATGATTATACCTTTCTTCAATGTCTTTCCAAAGATCTGCAGGATCTTTTAATGTAAGATATTCATTTTTCAATCCTTCGTCAAGATGACGACGAAGAAAAATCATGGCTTTAGCTTTATCCTTCTGGGATGCATTATTTTCAGCCTTAATGGTATCTCCAAGATCCATTGAATCAAGATGGATTTCAGCATCTAATATCCATGATAAATAATTGTTTCCAGATATATCAGGAGCATTGAATTCAAGATGAGAGAGCTTCGACATAACGAAAATTTGTTACCTGAGTCTTCCTAAAAATTTGATCAGAGTCTCGTGCTGATAACGTGTTATAAAATAACTAAATAAATAAATAAGGAAGAGATAATATAAAATAAAATGTAAATAGAAGACTCTAATATAAATAACTTGATAAAATACTTTATATATTTATATGCAGTAAAGATAGATAAAGAAAAATTATCAATAGTGTATAAAGAGAGAAGATAATTTTATTGTTGTAAATAGAAAGAGAAAGAGAAGTATTTGTAACTGTGTAGAATCTATTTGCCTCGTTCATGTTTTTATAGGCAAATAAATTCAACTATTTAAACTTTATTAATTGTACTTTTCCATGAGAATTTGCTCCTTACATAGGAAATTAGATTCACCCTTAAATGAGCATTCATCCTTATCTATCCATGCTGTAACATCCTCGTGACTTTTTCAAGATTAATTAAACTAATATTAATAAGCGATATATAATTAAGAAAAATAATAATATTATATCTAAAACAACTAATTTTGACTATGAATGAGAAAGAAGATGAACATTGTGAAGTAAAATTATTTATCGTATTGAATGTATTAGAATTCTTCTTAACTTTCGATGTCCAGTACATGCTTCTTTATATATAGGCAGTGACACACTAACTATATAGAGAGAACGCTTTGATTAGTTACAACCAATTAATCAGAATAGAGGGAAAGCTAACCATCAAACTGCTTCTGTAACAAACTAACAAACTCTTACTCATAATATGGTAACTATACTTTATCATTAAAAAGTATTCATAAATAATCATATGTCTAATCTTGTATGATCAAATCCAAATTGTTTAAGAGTAGCTTTAAGAGTTAATTAAATATTAAGTTTGGGGTACTTGTTTTAAACCATACAAAACTCAATTTAAATTTAAAAAATTTATATTCTCATAATGTTATTATAGGTAAAAACACTAGTTACTAATTAGATGAGAATCTAAGCTTTCATAACCTTCTTGAGGTTGAGCAATGTAAACTTGTTCAGTCTAACATGCCATTCAAGAAGATATTGTACAAGTCAAATTAATGCACCACCCAACCTTGTGTAATGGATATGGTGAGCACAATTCTAACTGGTTATGGTGACTATAAGATTTAGGTGTACGGTTAATAATATAAATTAAAATTTAATTTTATTAATAAGATAATTATTTTGGAATAAAGTAGTCTATGCATGATTTACGATAGGATCTTTCTTTTTTTAATTGGTGTGTTTTTAATTATCAGGGGTGAACTGAAAGGAGCAATCTTAGAAGGAGGTATACCATTCAACAGGATTTATGGTATGAATGTGTTCGAGTATGCAAATATTGATCCACGGTTCAACGAGGTTTTCAACAAAGCTATGCTCACATCCTCCACTATATCAATGAAGAGGATTCTTGATGTCTACAAAGGCTTCGACCACATCAATAAACTGGTTGACGTTGGTGGCGGTCTTGGGGCCACTCTCAACTTGATCACTTCCAAATACCCTAATATCCAGGGTGTCAATTTTGATTTGCCTCATGTTATAGAAAATGCTCCCATCTATGCTGGTATATATGATCTACCATTATTTAATTTATTTGTATAATTTTTTTTTAATAAGATGGCTTGTCTACTCTTGAAGTTGATATGATTATTAGAAATTAAGGATGGCATGATGTTACATGAAGCTAGTAGCATGACAGAACGAATTTCCAAGTTTTTTTTTTTTATTGATTTTGTATGCGATCTCTCGTGTTGTATATGTGCTTCGAAATTATGAATATTGCGTTACTAAAAAGAATTGAATGTTATGTTGTTCTATTGTTGCAGGTGTGGAGCACATAGGCGGAGATATGTTCGAGAGCGTTCCCAACGGGGATGCCATTTTTATTAAGGTGTGACTTGTGAGTTTAAAGTTACTCTGTTACTTGCAAATTATTCATCATGAGGCTAGTGGTTGAATTAAATGCAAATAGGCCTTAAAAAATATCTGAAAGACTTGGCACTAATTAAGATTGAGAGAATGATGAAAACACAGGAGAAAATTAATTCTGCAGAATATAGAAACTATGATATTGAATATGTGATTTGTGGACTTGATTACATTATACAATCATGTTATCCGCTTTATATACATGTATAAGAGATTGAGTTGGTGATTGGTCTAAGAGAGGATAACAGAACAACTAACTAACTAAGCACAAAGGGAAATTAGTTAAAACATATATTCTTGAAGGCTTTCTTGATTGTTACGTCACTTGGTCCTTATGCTTCTCCGATGCATTGCTCTTATATCTATCATATCATATACACACTAAAAATTAATAAAAATATTATTTATACACTAAAATTAGTTATCAAAATCATCCATTATGTATTTGTGTATAAATACATGTGTTATGTAGCCTATTTTTAATATATATTTTGTATTTCAATATATATTTTATACTAATAACTAATTTTAATATACATGTAATATATTCAAAAAATTATTTAATAAATTAAATTTTATATATTTGTGTATAATAAATGCGTTATGAACTCATTCTCCATATGTATTTTTTATTTTATATAAAAAAATTATTTAATAGCTAATTTTTTATGTACACATAATATTCGATCACATTAGCATGTCTTAATAAAATTTTTCTCCGAAACATTTACACTAGAAACCGGAGTTAGTGTTAATGGAACAAACTATATACATTATGATTGAGTTGATCCCATAGTTTTTTTAGATTATATTATTTTATTTCTAGAACATACTTCATGATTGAGATGACGAAGAATGCTTGAAGATATTAAAGAATTGCCGGAAGACTATACTGAATGATGGGAAGGTGATTGTGGTAGACAAAGTTCTTCTTGCAGTGCCAGAGCAGACAAATGTTGCTAAGATGGCTTCCAGGTCTGATGTTTTCATGATGATTCAAACGCTAAAAGGAAAGGAACGAACCCACCAAGATTTCATGCATTTGGCCAAAGCATCTGGATTTAGTAGCACAACATTGCTTTGTAATGTATCCAGCTTATGGGTCATGGAGTTCTTCAATCAGTAGCCACACCACAAACTTTCAAATGTCTTAGAAACAAGAGTTAATAATTTAGTTTTGATAAATTTTAAGTTAAATCATCAGTTAGGTCTTTATATCTTTTAGTGTTCTCACAATTGTGTTTAATTTCAATAGATATGAATAGAGATGTTAATTTGGCTCTAGGCTCTCGATTTAGTTCATACCCACACTCTAAAATCTTGATCTTAAATTAATCCTATCTTCTAAAAAGTCTTTTTTAGTCCTAGTTCCCAATAGTTCTTCAATTAAAATGCTAGACTTGATAATCTATGAAGTTAGTCCTAAACTATTTAAAATTTTAGGTTACTGATTGAACAACACCAATCAACTCTAATAATCATTAACCGACCTTCAATTAAAAGGCTAGACTTGCAAGAAGCCTAAGAAGACGATCCAACATTGATGCTCCTTCAGGGTTGTTGGTTCCAATGTGATCCACAATGCCTTTTGCTGAGAGCTTTGCACTTTCGCCTTCTTTTGCTATGATCTCAAATACACCAAGCTCTATGGCTGTCCTCAAAACCATTGGAACCACAACTGATGAACTTGTTATTTGCCTTGCAATCAAGAACCCATCCTCTTGTTCTTGTTCTTGATCATCAATTTCTGGTTTGAGGTAGTACTTTTGGGGTTCCCCATTGGAATCTGATGCAAGGGCCATGTTTGTGTGAGTTTTGAATCGATAGGAAAGTTACTATGAAATAGATGATGATGACGATAATGTAGCTTAAATTGGTCTCCATATATAAATTAAAGTGAACTTATGTAGTAGGTGGAAATTGGAACATCAGATACTACTATTTATGGATGTCAATTGTCGAGTATAAACAAAATTTCTGGTTTATTGCCAATAACGGGTGTTTTTTTTTTTGTTTACCTTTTGCTTGGGTTCATGTGAAAAGCATTTGTATCATTCATAATTATGTTAGCCACTTATTTGTTATTTTAAGGGTTAAGTACTTTTTTCGTCCTTAATATGTTGGATGAAAATCAAAATCGTTCTCGACCTTTTTTATTATTAAAATCATTTTCAACGTTACAAAACGTTATAAAATTATTTTTTTGTCCGCGCTTTACACGGAAAACATATAATAAGATAAGAGCAATGTTATAGGACCAAGTAAATATTATTATTTTTTATTAATATTTAGTCAATAATTTATATTTATATTTATAGAATTTGTACGTATAAACTAATATAGTTTGTACTTATATTTTTTAAAGTTTATAATATGAATTAATAAAATTTATTTGTTAAAATAATTTAATATTTATGTTAGTCAAATAATGACAAAAAATATTAAAAATTGATGATTTTAAAAAGTTTTCATAAGATATATACTTAATTAAATTTTTTTAAAAATTCAAATGAAATTGATTTTAATTGTTAATTATATAATATTCAATGTTGATTTTGCTTTTGTTTACATTATATATTACCAGGCCAGTGTAGTGTTTTTTTATTTTTAATTAACATGTCTCTTAAGGATATATATTAAAATTATTTTTAATAAAATTTTTTAAATTTTTTATTTTAATAAATATATAATAAATATATTAAAAATTTAAACTTTATATTTTTAGTTTCTATAATTTTTTAATTGATAACTTTAATATATATATATATATATATATATATATGTTTTTAAGAAACATGTTAATTAAACACTTTTAATTAATATTATTGGCTTCTATTTATCATGGATCTTTGGTTTACTAACATTAGTTGAATACAATATCAGAAAGTATTTAATTTTGAAATCAGTCTTGTTACATATACAAGTATTTTTGGCAAACAATTCCATACAAGTTAATTCTAACCCAACAAAACCTACCTACATAACGCGCATGTGAAATCATGTCATTCCTCTTCCAACGTTTGTATCCTGCGTTCCTCCTCCTCCTCCTCCTCCTTTGAGTTTTTCCTCCTTTTTCTTTGCGTTCCTTCTTTTTCTTCTTCGCGTATTTTATCCTCTTCATTGTTCTTTTTATTACTGCTGTTGTTCTTCTTATCAGTATAAATAAACCAAAAATTCTTAACAATACACATAAATATCTTAGTTTTACATCGAAATTTACTACAAATACATAAAAATATTTTTTTAGTGCTGCATTTTTTATTTTCTTCTTTTTTTCTTATTTCTTTCTTTCTTTCTTTTAGTTAAATGAATGTAGTAGGTTCATCCTATTCCAAGTAATTTTGCAGTATTATGTGTTTCTTCTTCTTTGTTTGATTTTTTTTGTTTTTATTCTTGTTAAGAGAGTAAAACAATAAGAAAATGATAAATAAAAAAGAAGATAATAATGATAATGATGAAAAGGAAGAAGAAGTAACAAAAGATGAAGATGAGAAAGAGAAAGAGTTTTGAATTATGCAGAACTTATCAGTACACATATACCGAAAATTCTTAACAATAGACATAAATATCTTAGTTTTACACTGAAATTAGCTACAAATACACAAAAATATTTTCTTTAATGCTGTATTTTTTTTCTTCTTTTTTTCCATATTTCTTTCTTTTAGTTGAATGAATGTATATTCATCCTCTTCTAAGTAATTTTGTAGTATTATGTGTTTTTTCTTTTCCTTTATTTGATTTTTTTGTTTTTATTCTTGTTAAGAGAGTAAAACAAGAAAAAACTTAAGAAGGTAAAATAAAAAAAAAAGATGAATAAGAAAAAAAAAAGATGATGATGATCATGATAATGATGAAAAAGAAAAAGAAGCAGCAGAAGATGAAGAGGAGGAAGAGAAAGAGTTTTGAATTATGCAAAACTTATCAGTGTAAATACACCGAAAATTTTTAACAATACACATAAATGTCTCAGTTTTACCCCGAAATTTGCTACAAATACACAAAAACACTACAAGAGACACGCCAAATAGCGGCGGTTTTATTATGGATTTGCTGCGGTTTAAAACCGCCGCGAAACAAAATTCCAGCGGTTCCACAAGCGTTGCCTATTAGGGGGTGGAGATTTGATTTTGCGGCGATTTTGAGAAACCGCTGGCACAACCGCAACAAATCAGATATTCGATTTTGCAGCGGTTGCAGAACCGCCGCTATTTTGCTCAGTGGATTTTAAAAAAATCTGCGGCGGTTTCAAAACCGCCGCAATTTTATACATGAGCTTAAAAAAAACCACATTTATAAACTCATACCAAAGTAGTAGTTCAAATGGGAAGAAGCACCAAATCATTCAACCCTTTATAGTAGTTATAATAAATAACTCAACACTTTATATTTACCACAAAGCCACAAAACCGCCTCTAATGTAAAGGACAAGTGAAAAACCACCGTTGAGGAAAAAACTTTTCTAGTGTAATCCTTTCTCAGGGTAAATACTACTCAATCTTAGAAAAAAAATATAATATATAAATCAAATTAAAACTTTACTGCCCTACTTACAATGAAACATGGTTCAATTGATCAAAAAGTACAAAAAATTTACTTGATATATAAATGACCAATCAGATCATCATGAGTCATGACTCGTCTCTTCACATAATTTATGGAACCACCGCCAAACCTGAAAAGAAATAAAAAATAACTTGCTGAACGAATACATGACACAAAGAACTTCTAAAAACACAAAAGGATGAAGATAAAATATATGAAAATAAAATTGAATCTAACCACGCAAGTACACCAACTTTGTGAGCAGTAACTATATAATTAAATCTAACCAAACAAGTACACTAAGTTAGTGAGGATTTTTCTAAATGAAAAAATGAAAGAAAATTGAAAGAAAATCCTTACCTATCTCCATGCCTTTTTGTTGGGCTAATTCAATAAACTCTTCAACTTTTCTTGATCTAGTGAGTAGCTTGTCTCAAGGTTCTGGAATTATCTATACAAATCTTAAGCCTCTGGATAAAGAGAAATATCTTTGGTCCTAAATATGACATGCAAGAATACCATAAACATTAATTAAGATACAGTACAGTATAAAATATTATGTCCCTTACAAACAGTTCAAAAAATGGCATAAAAACAAGTTAAGCATATATGTATAAATTTCCACTATCAATTTATAAATATACAATTAGACAGACATGTAAGTCTGTGTTGGCCAAGAATATATATATATATATATATATATATATATATATATATATATATATATATATATATATATATATATATATAGCATATGGATTATAATTATCATGTAACGGTGGCAAAATTTTAAAGAACTAACATGTAACGGTGGTAACCTTTTGATAAACTTTACCACATAGTGATTTGCTTTGATAACAATAGATGAGGATAGTTTGCCTAAAATGGTTTGGCCATTTATGACCCACTAACACATTATTGACAAGAAGAATGCTTATGAAAATTAAAACCCAAAAAGCATGAATCAAAGTTAAGAATAATTATGCTAAAGTAAAGATGATACTCCAAAAATTGTCCACCAAACTTGGATCCACTTCAGATACTGTATGCATGCACCGATATTACAACTTTAATTTTTCAAATTATTGGCCAAAAATTGTCCTAATTGGTTTTCAATTGCTTAAAAATTAAAACGGACTAAATCATATTTAAACCATTCAAAACATTTAAAGCTTCTTGAGATAAAAATGTACTGTTTATTCGTAATATAAACAATATCATATTGTCCCAGTATTTCACCATTGCTCATAAGGCTTTGGGGGCAAAAGTCCTTAGAAGAATGCTTGCAGAAGATTTTTATCAATTAAGAGTGAAGGGTTTAGTAAATGAAGCTTGTAAAGAGGGTGTAGTACTCTAAACATTGATGCACTCACTTGCCATATCTGTATTGGGTCAAGTCTAAAACTAGCACAAAACAAAGATACACAAAAGTCTAAGAAGACAATAATTATGTTTTTCACTTGCTCTAACAACAAAAATGTGTCTATAACAGAATTTCACTTTTGGGTAGTTTTACTTTGACCCGTATTAATCCAATCTGATTTGATTTAGACTAATTCTCTCTAATTAGGATTATTTAGAAAGACAATTCAACTTCACAAGATTTTTTTTAATTATTAGAGTTAATTCTATCCGAGTAATTTCTTAATCTTTTTTCCCTTTATAGGAAATTAGAAAGGATAAGCAAACAGAGAAGAAAATTTTGGTCTCCAAAAAAGATGGGAGGGAAAAAAAATTAGACATACCAACACCCCACATACTATACCCAAAAAGGAAAGTTTTATTTTTTATTAATGAAAAATAAGAAAAAAGTTAAAATTGTTGCAGCACATACCTTCAATGTTCAGGTTTGAAAAGAGTCCAGCAGGTGAACTACCATGCCTAATAAGATTAGAAGCATTTCCACGACCAGTTTTCATTTGATTCGGCAAAGGTGGTCTTCCTGAACTTTGATAAAAACTCTGAGTTGGAGGATTATTACCACTCAAAGATCCATAATTATTGTTACTCATACTATTCATCTGCTGCTGTGGTTGCTGCACCAATGATTCATTATTCATTGAAGAAGGCAAAGGCTGAGGCTGAAGAGTATTATTGGTATTAATGGTATTAATGCACATTTCTTTTTCTTATAAGAAGAAAGATAATTCTAGATATCCAAGGGGTAATAAAGGAAACTAAAAATATCTTATATAGATAGATACTAACTTGAGAGTTACTTAGAAGTTAGAACTATGAACTGTGAAGTATGGTGCCTCAAAATCAGGAAGAGATCAAGCAAGGGAACATGGAGAAACAAAAAAAAAAAACAAAAAAGGAACAGGAAAATTTAATATAAAAATTAAAAAAAAACAAAAGAGGGGTGTGAAGGAATGGAAGTAATGAAAAGATAAGTTGTGTGGTTTGAATCACATAAGCATAAAAAAGTCATGGAAACTAACGGCAACCGGTTCCTATGTTCCTGTTCCTGAAAGTGAATCAATCCACTTAGTTTCACTAAGACAAGACCAATTTCAAAGTTGCAACAAAAGCAACATTTGAACATAAACTAATGAACATAGAAACAGTAAATGCTTTTTTTTTTTACCGAAGTATATAAGTATATAACATTTAAACCATTTAAAACGGACTAAATCACATTTAAACCATTCAAAACATTTAAAGCTTCTTGAGATAAAAATGTACTGTTTATTCATAATATAAACAATATATGTAAACATTGATGCACTCACTTGTCATATATGTATTAGGCCAAGAAAAATCATGTATTCCTCTTGAACTTTAATGAACATTTACTTCAACCAAATGAGCAAATCAGCACTTCCACTCTGTTTTTTCTTCTACAACTTGAGGTCCAACAGGCTGAAACCCCAGTTTGAGACCTGCAGAGCAGCTTCCTTTGCATTTCCTTGCCTAATTGATTCTTCCACATCCCTTTGCTAGAATTCCTCATAGATTGGATCTTCCATCAATGCTTTATCCTGCAAGAAACCTTTCGTGAGGGGATATGCTTAATCCAAGTTACTGGAATGCAAGTGAAAGACAAACATAACATGGACATCACATGGAAGTGTAGATCTCTTGATATGGATACTAAACACATTTGTGTTGACCATAAGACAGAAAAGAAGAAACAAATAAGGCTACAAAATTACATAGAAGAAGATGAACTTACATTCATTTAACTAAAAAAAAAAGAAATAAGAAAAAAAATACAGCATTAAAGAAAATATTTAAATATTTTCTTTAATGCTGTATTTTTTTTCTTATTTCTTTTTTTTTAGTTGAATGAATGTAAGTTCATCTTCTTCTATGTAATTTTGTAGCCTTATTTGTTTCTTCTTTTTTGTTTGATTTTTTTTTTTGTTTTTATTCTTGTTAAGAGAGTAAAATAATAAGAAGAAACTTTTGAGAACATTCTATGGCAAAAATTTTGAATATGGCAAAACTTCTACGATAACGATAACAATAGCGACGATAACGATAACGACGATATGTATAAGAAGAAGACGGCGATGATTATAACGATGATGATCATGATGATGAAGATGATGGAGGAAAAGGAGGAAAAGTAAGGAGAAGAAGAAAGTCCAATGAGAAAAGAAGGAGGAAGAGAGGAGGAGGAGGAGGAGGAGGTGGTGTTGGTGACGACGATAACGAAAGAGAAAAATAACAAAAAAAAAGAGAAAAAAAAGACGAAAGAGTGACGAAGAAGAAGGAGGAGGAGAAGAAAAACAGACAACAAGAACACGCAAATATAAATAACTTGTATGTAGATATTAATTGTTTTAAAATGGGTATAAAATTAGGGAAACACAATAAAAAAATAATAAAGGGTGATTTACAAAAAATATGTTAG
The DNA here is from genome assembly GCF_059453495.1 of Arachis ipaensis. Classification (NCBI taxonomy): domain Eukaryota; kingdom Viridiplantae; phylum Streptophyta; class Magnoliopsida; order Fabales; family Fabaceae; genus Arachis; species Arachis ipaensis. The sequence goes on from NC_142442.1 coordinate 18,535,384, forward strand.
ATTCATATTGCAAGGGGCAATTTTTATGGCTCATCTTTATTAAGCAAATGGGTGTCATATATTTTGTTAATTAAATAAATCTTTAGTTTTTATTTATTATATTTTATATTACATGCCTACTACACATACAAGCTTTTTTGGCTTACAAGTCATACAAGTTGACCCAGCCCCAAAAAAAATCACGCGCACACACTCTTTAGAATGGAGTGTCAAATGCACGCGCCTCACACAATAGTTGCGTTTTTCAAAACACGCTCATTATGACACACTCTTCCTCTTCTTCCTCAAACAAAATGCAAACCGTCAAGTTTCAAGCCACATTCGAAACAAATTACGATTCTGAAAAAACGTTCCAACTCCTCGCGAAGAGTAGAAGAAATCAAAAACAAAAGATACAAATCTCCATAAAAAATCAGCAGAAAAAAGGAAGAAACATTATTCAAGGTAACGTACTATTTTACTGTTATTCAAGGTTTTTCACATTTCTGTTTCTGATTTCGAATTTGAAGCACTATATCGTCAGTATTTCTCGCTCTGTTTCTTCTAGGTTCTTCTAGGTTTTACCGTTCTTCTTGTTTTAGATCTCATATTACTGTTCTGATAAAACTGTTCTTCGTTTACGCTATCTTACATACTTCTAATGAATGCTTTAACGTGTGTTTTGGTACATATTTTGTGCATGTTTACATATTTTTTAAGTAGGTTTGTGCATGTTTACATGAAAGACTCTTCCTCTTCTAACTGATTTTTGGGTGTATATGACGGATTTTTGGGTGTATATGACCGATTGTTGGGTGTATATCTCGGACTTGGCATGCAACTGTTGCTTCTAGTGGCATTTTGAACTTAAATATATTTCTGAACTCATAATGTCATATAATCCAAAAAATGTAGAGGTGTATGGTACTAATATATATATATATATTAGGAGTTTTGAAGTCTAACTGGTACTGTTCTAATTGTGCTTGACCTTGTAGTGTCATTTTATGCATGTTTGAGTGAATTGAATATGATTTTGAACTGATTTAATTAAATGATTATGGGACTGGGTTGGGTGTATGTGGATGATATTTGGGTGTATCTGATTGATATATGGGTGTATTTTTTATATATTGATAGCATCTCTTTTTTATTGCAGTAAAAATAGCAAGCAAAAACCAAGGTGGAAAAAATGTAAGCACAAATATATGTCTTAGATAAAATCAATTTTTCATAATACAAATATATCTTATTCTAATGACTCTAATTTTGCTTTGTTTACATCAAACCAAAGACTTGAAGTGTGCAACCCATTTGTTGAGTGAAAAATTTGGAAATATGAGCGAGGAAAAGAAAGCAATTATTCGGGATTTAAGTTTTGGTGGACTGATGCACATCCCGCCACTAAGGGTGCATCACAAATTATTAAAGGAGTTGGCTAACTCCTTTAAATTGGGGAAAAACACACTCGAAACTGGCTACGGTTCGTTCAGAGTTAAACCCAGTACAATAGGGGCTGCGCTTGGCCTCAACGCATCAGGTAACTCATTACAGAAAACCTCTATACTTCTATTCTTCGTAATATCTCATTCTGCTATCATATAATCAAGAAACAAACATATGTGTATATAAGTCATATTGGGGTGTATATGAGTGATGTTTGGGTGTATTTCAAGTGATTTTCAGTGTAAGTTATTTTCTTTTTTGTAGGAGATCTATTTCCTCAGAAAGTCAGTTATAAGGAACTTTCTGAAGATAAACAGATTTTTAGAAGATTTCAAGGAAGACTCTAAAAAATCTGACGGATGAGATGATGAGTATTGGTGTTGGAAATGAACAGGATCGCCTCATGTTCAAGAGGATTTTCATCCTCTATATACAGATGGCGTTCCTGTTGCCAACCACAATAAACAAAATCTCCCCTGTGCACCTAGCACCAATTTTTAAGATGGACAAAATAAAAGAGGGAAACTGGAGAGCCCATGTTCTGGATTTCATCATCAAGGGTATAACTGATTACAATCTGAAAAAGAAAAAGTCAATCGATGGCTGCTTGTTTGCCCTAATGATAGTCTACTTCCATCTGTCAAAAAACAAAGACAAGAAAGGAGAAGAAAGACCTGCGCAACCCTGGATTGCCAACTGGAATAGAGAGCAGTTGGTTGAAAGGATGAGAGCAGAAATGGATGAACATATGGTAAGTGAAAAGAATACCTTGGGTGTATTTTATTTACGTGAATGCTGTTAACTAACATTTCTACTATTTCAGGGAATTGTAAAGATGGCCGAAACAAAAGATAAATTGAAACAAATGAAGAAAAAAGAAAAGAAAGAAAAAAAGGAAGGCAAGTTCATCATCATCTGAGAGTGAAACATCTGAAGTTGAAGTCTATTCTTCCTCTGAGTTTGAGACTGAAGAAGACTCAGAGGAATAAAAGAGGAAACAACCCACTCGAACAGCCAAAAAGTAAGTAACATACTTGGGTGTATTTTGTCACTTTTAGGGTATTTTTTAATAATGATTGTTTGCCTTCCAGAATGGAATCCAAAAAAAGAAAGAAGAATCAGGAGGATTCCAATTCAGAAACTGAATCGAATGATGAGTAATGTTCTGAAATTATCATCGCTTTCTTTTCCGTTTATTCTCAAAATTTCATGTATTAACAGAGAGTTTCTTATTAACTTTCAGAAGCGAAGAATCATCACCAGTTAAAAAACAAAAAACAAAGAAAAAAATTCAGACTAGAGCCAAAAAGTAAGCACTGCTTTGGATAGTATTTTCTGATCAATTTTATTTTGTCTTTCTGATTCATACTTTTTTTCCCTAGGATGCAATCTAAAAAGAGCAAGCTCATTGTTGAGGATTCATCTCCTGAACAAACTCAATCCTATCATGGCTAGGATACTTTGTAAAGCTATATTACCATTTATCATCAAAATTATATTTGTTAACATGTAGTTTTATGCATGTACTGTCAGATCTGAAATTAGAACTGAAGAATTAGAAGAATTCTTAAGGGAATCTAGAAAGAAGAAAAATAATGAAAAATCTGTTGCACAAGGGTTTGTTATGTTTGAGGTGTATATTACTGATTTTAAGGTGTTTTCGTTGCTAAAAATTATTTCTGGTTTCCCATGGAGAAGGGAGCTGACCTGCGATCGACAGAAGGTCACTATGACTCATCCGAGACGTAAGAACCTTTATTTGATAAAATCTTGTTATCCTGATTTAACCGTATGGTATTTTTACTGAATGGTATCTATTCTATGTTTAGAATACCGGAGGTAAACTTAGGAAGCGATGATTCTTTGTCTCAAGGACACACGGATCAAAGCAACATAAACAAACCGACGGAGAGCATGTAATTTCTCTTTCTAATACCGGTTGCTTTTATCTTTTATTACCTTCTGCTTCTAATTCTGTATATATTTTTTTAGAAAAAAAAAGTCCTTTAATGTTTTATTCAAGAAAAAAAAGGCAGGAAAAAAAAAGCAAAAACTGCAACTACGTAAGTTCTCAAAAAATAAAGCCTGTGTTTCTTTTGAATGCTTCGGGTGTATTTTTGACTTTCTTTGGGTGTATTTCAGGTTGAACCTAGTAGAAGAATCTGCCAATGACCCAACTGAAGAGAACATGATGGTTGTACGGGTAGAGACACAGTCACAAACTGAAGCGCTTTCAATGTGAGTTTTTCAAGTATATTTCAACCTTATAACCATTTTATTTTCACGGGCTTTGTTAACCTTTTATTTTTGTCTTGTTTAGAGTTCCAATTCAAGTTTATCTACCTCTGTCCCAGTCAACCCCTGTGCCAGAAATTGAACCAACCCCTACAAAGTCTCCAAGTGAAAAAATTAATGAAGAAACTAGAAAAAGGTAAGGAATAATCTTGGGGTGTATTTGGTTATTATTTGGGTGTATATTTTTCTTATTGGGGTGTATATCTTCACAATTGATCTCTAACTAGTTTTTTTTATAACATGATTCGTTTTATGTAACCCTGCAACACTCCAGAACCACCCCCAAAACCTGAAGAAAACACACCCACGCTTCCACCAGCTCCATCTAAAATGTAAGTTCAGCAGAGTAAAATTCGGTTTTCAATATCATTCGTCTATTCTTATTCTTATAGTACGTTATATGTCATCACGCAGTAATGCAGCCCCAGAAGACGCTGATGCACTGATGATGATGGTACGAACAGTATCGTACATTCCTAAAGAAGGTCCGATGCCATCATTCAGCCTCGGCTTGACTGATTCAAGCCAAAAAGAAGCAGCAATGCAAGAGGGGGAGAGGGCAAAAACTCCTAAAACGCCAAAACTAATAGAACAATTAGGGGAGCTGGTGGAAAAAATAGCAAGCAGTGGGGTGAAAACAGAAGGTAAAAGTCCACAGATTCAAAAGCAAAGTGGCGAAGAAAGTTTTGAAAAGTTTGAAACTCCTGCGAGGACTAATGAGATGACGGCTGAAATGAAAGAGAAATGCTACATCTGGGCCAAACGTGTGAAAACATACGGAGATTGAGGCACTAATGAGTATGACGCCATGTGCACACTCAATGCCCAAGATCGATACATTTTGTCAAAAGTGCACTTCGAATCTCTCAAAGCTGATACACATATAGAAGCTGAGGTAATATTAGAATAACATTAATGATTTTATCATGAAAAGTAACTGCAATGTTGATTGATGTAAATTGATTTGGGCTTTTTTTTCTAGATTGTCTCTGCCATGTGCCTCATCCTTAACCAGCAAAACATTAAAAGGTTTCAAGAAGAAATATACTGTCTCCCCCCTGATATTATGGTAAGTTGTACTTCAACGAATCTTGGGTGTATTTTCTGTATTTATTTGGGTGTGTTTTCTGTATTCATTTGGGTGTATTTTCTGTATTCATTTGGGTGTATTTTCTGTATTCATTTGGTGTTTCACAATTGTTATAGAACATGGCCAGTGGAAATCATCCAACTGGAGAATTCTTACATCCTAAAACCAATAAGCCATTCAGGGTGGAAGACTACCCAATGTTTATACTCTTTTTGGACCTTAAAAAATTAGCATCACATCCATATGTAAGTTTTCGTTTCTAAAACTTCTTATTACCATTCTTTACTTATGTACCAAATAAACTAAAACACTGTTCAATGTGGACATGCTTCAGATTTTTGCACCTGTATGGTATTCAAACCATTGGTGGTTATGGGTGGCTGATGCAAGAAAGAGAAAATTTTATATACTCGACGCATATCACAAGACATGTCCATCTGATGCCAGAATGAACATAAATAAATTAATTATAAGTTGGTTCTGTGTTTTGTATTTTAATATTTGGGTGTATTTCTGTTCAATATAAGGTGTAACTTTGTGCTCCTTTGGGTGTATTCCTTTATTAAATTTATTCATATATTACTAATTTGTTTTATGTTTTAAGGGATATGTAATTTCAAGAATGAGAGTATATGCTAGGGGGCACCTCTGAAGAGAAAGGATCACGAAATTCATCCACCATACATTAACATCTCAGGCCAAAAGATAAGGTATAAATCTTTCACTCTGAAAATTAAACTTTCCTATATGTAATTTGCTAATTTATTTCTTATTTTTCAGCTCTGACTGTGCTATTTATGTAATGAAGTGGCTTGAGATAATTCAGCCCGAAAACGTTAAAAGGGGGAAGTATGATTGGGACAACTGGACCCAGGTAATTGTGTTTAAAAACTATATAACTCTGTATTACTTTACTAAATTAACATGGTTGATTAAAAAGAATATTCTTTTAAACTGCAGGACGAGGTGGACCACTATAGAGTAGAATATGCTTCCTGGATTCTATTCAATGAAATGAATCAAGACAGAGCTGAAGCCATTAGGGGAAGTGATGCAATAAGACTGTCCAAGCAATCCTCATTGTTATCGAGTCCATCTTGTCAGATAGATTCTAATGATATTGACACTGATTAATCTAACTATTATATAGTCTTGTAACAAATTGAACACATGCTGTAAAAATTTGCCAATTATAATCCATTTTATTATAAAAAAATTTTCCATAATTAAACTGTCTCTGCTGTATTCAAAAGGTCTGAATTACAGGTACTAAAATATGAAGGAAAACATTAAACCAGATATACACCCATAACATGAAATTTTACACCCAAGAAAAGTTGAATATACACCCAAACTTCTATCCCCTAATGCTTTATCCCTAAAACCCTAAACCTCTAAACCCTAAACCCTAAATCATAAAAACCTAAACCCTAAACCCTAAACCACCCAACTTACTATACACTCAAAACATGGACTTTTACACCCATAACATTAAATTTTACACCCAAGGAAAGTTAAATATACACCCAAACTTCTATCCCATGATGCTTTATCCCTAAACCCCTAAACCACTAAACCCTAAATCCTAAAACCCTAAATCCTAAAACCCTAAACCCTAAACCCTAAAACCTAAACCCCTAAATCCTAAAACCCTAACCCCCTAAACCCTAAAATCCTAAACCCTAAACCCTAAACCCTAATCCCTAAAACCCTAAACCTTAAACCCTAAACCATAAACCCTAAACCATAAAAAATAAAAAAAAACAATAATTTATAACATAAATAGCAGCATCTGAAATATATATATGTAAAATGTCAAACAGAAGAAAATTCAGAAATACACCCAAAAAACTAAGCTTTACACCCATATTCTGTAACTATACACCCAAAAAACTATTCCCTGCTTATGGTTCCCTGAACTGATAATACATAACACGTTCTGATATTGGCTGGAATCCAGACGCACCACTGATGCAGCATCAAAGAGGTTTAACTGGAAATAATATACTCACATATTAGCAAAAATATTAACAAGAAAATTAAACTCAATCATCACATGTTTAAAGAACATCACTTTTACCTCGTTTAGAGCTTTCGTTTACTTCTTCTTTGAGGTATTTGCAATCTGTTTGTCCAACTTTGAACCTAGCCTATTTTTTGGATGTCCTCTTGTTCGAACCCTTGGAGGGCTTTGAAGCTCGTTAACGGATTCCAAGTTGGCATCTTCGTGAGATAACGAACATGTCCACTTCTTTTTGGCTTTCAGTTCTTCCATCTCAACCATGACGTTATCGTACGCACAGTGCAGAATGGCAGTCAGCTCCTCCGATTCTAATGCAAATTCGCAAATATTTTGCGAACGAAACACCAATTTGTCAAACCTCTTGCTTCTTTTGATCCAACAGTGGCTCGTTGTGGCTGCTCTTGATGTGTGTGTGTCGCCTCTTTACCTTCTTGCTCCATCGTTCCAGTATATATCTCGGTGACACTTGGGTTACTCGTTCAAAGCTTAACACGCTTAGTGCGTGACGGCACAATATGCCTCTTGACTCGAATAATAAGCATTGGTATTTCACTTGGACTGCTACTGAGTCGTAAGTAACCACAAACTTGTTGAATATTGAGCTGGAAACTTGTTCTCCAACTTCGTATACTGAAAACCCTAGAGCGGAGTTCGTTAATCTTGTGATGCAATTTGCCTTTCCTCTGAATTGTGCTTAGACTTCCCTAAACTTTTGGTGAGTGTACACATGTTGAAACTAAGCTTCAATGGAGGATTTTGTTGCACACGGTATGACCGTATGAAAATCTGCAGCATCCGATTCTCTCTCTGCTTGCTCCCTGCTTCCGAGGCAATTATCGTATTGTTTGACAAATTGAATAAGCGAGCTGTTCCGTGTAATAAACTTGTTAAAAAATGAATGCATGCTCTCGCTCCTTTGTGTGCTTCTCATCCCCGCCCAGAAGTGATGATCCAGATAAATTGGAACCCATATATGACGATCTTCGTAAAGATCTGCATAATACACCCAAATAAGGCTATATTACACCCAAAAATATGCAATTTACACCTTTGCTGCAGATTTTAAACAACATTACCTGAAAGCCACTTGTTGTCCACAAGACCATACTTTAGCAGAAAATCATTCCAATTCCTATCAAATGAGTCTTTGCTATGAGAGTTCCAAATAACTTGGCTCATTTCTTGTTCAATTTCTGCGTGTCCCTTGTACCCATTTAATTTGCCTGGAATCTTCTTCGTGATGTGCCAAATACACCAACGGTGAATTGTTGTTGGCATACAAGCTTCTATAGCCCTTTTCATTGATGCGCATTGATCGGTGAGAATCCCTTTCAGAGCATTTCCTCCCATGAAACGAAGTCAACATTGAAATAACCATTTGAATGATTCAATTTCTTCGTTTTTCATCAAAGAGCATCCAAGAAGTGTTGACTGACCGTGGTGATTCACCCCGACAAAAGAAACACAAACCAAATTATACCTGAAACAAATTACGATATTGTAGAATGAAAAATCATTACGTACACCCAAATAATGCTTTTATACACCCAAAAATATCCAATATACACCTCTGCAGCAGATTCATAAAACAACATTAATTTAGCATCATAAACAAGAACAACACATTACCTGTTGGTATTGTAGGTCATGTCAAATGAAATAACATCTCTGAAATACTCAAAGGCAGCTCTGCTCCTTGCATCGGCCCAAAAAGCCAGCTTAATTGATTGATCATCGTCGAGTTCGAGCTCGGAAAAGAAATTCTAATTCTTCTCTTTCATTCTTAATAAATATTTCCTGAATTTCTTTGCATCTTCTTGTTCCGAAACATTCCGCACTTCTCTCGTGATGTAATTTCTCACATCCTTTTCAATAAAATTTAACTCGCGGTGACCCCCAACTGCCGCAACAAATGATTGGTTAGTTTTGCTTGGTCTGATACCAGCCTCCTCGTTATTCTCTATTGTACGACGAACGGACATGCTTAGTTCCCTGTGCTATTTGAGCATCTCTGCTTTAGTTGGACAGCAAGGGTGTGAATGATGCAGCACAACCTTCGAAATGATCCAAGCACCAACATCCTTTAATGTGTGTATATAAATTCTTGCAGGACAATTTAAACCAGCTATGGGATTTGTCTTCTCGGTCGGAGATATTTTAGATTTTTATTTTTCCTCTCTGCTACATGTAATCAATTGATTCTTAATCCCGTTTCTCTTCTTATTTGTGCTCCGAACTCTTGTAGAAAAACCTGCAGCCTTGGCATAGTCCTTGTAAAATTTTACAGCATTTTCAAGGGTGTTAAAAGTTATTCCAACCTTAGGAACAAACTGGTCATCAACAACACAGAGGGGCTGCAAAATACACCATGTTAAAAATAAGGATATACTATAAAGTTTCTGCACATCATAAAAAAAAATTAACAATTCAACTAAAATACACCCAAGAATTCCTGATCTACACCCGAACGACAACAACTCAACTAAAATAACAAGAAAAGCAATAAAATATAAATACACCCAAACTTCCCCTAAAATACACCCAAAAAGTTATGATCTACACCCGAATGTCTGATATAAAATGCAGAAAATTAATCAAAACTAGTACATTAGATTCAATTCACAGATTATGTTCACGCATTAATTTCACAGTCAATGTTCACGGATTATTTAGCTAGAAAATCATAAACGACTGACTGCATCAAATTCAGATTCAATAATTAACTGAAACTAAATCATACCTCAGGAACTTCGTTCGATTCAAATTCAAAATCTATTTCGCTCTGGTTCAGCTGACAATTTGAAGTTGAATCATCCATTATCTTCAAAACGAGTTCAAAGCTTGATTTCAGAAACCATGAAAATCGAAAAAAAAAAAACAAAGCAAGAATACAGACAGAGAAACTCACGTAAATGACGAAGAAGAAACCAGTGTTACACACGTAAAAACAACGAATGAAAAGGCAAAGAGAGAACGCACGAAGGAGATCGAACAAATTTGGCAAGAAACTCGAAAAAAGAAACGAAATCTTTTGAAATTAGAAGTTATATATTCGCGCGTTAATTGATTTGGATTGATTTAAAAGTCTGTTACATAGCGCGTGAAAGGTACGTAACATAAACAGCGCATTTAGCGGGTTCGTTCTTTTCAGAACTTATAAAACTTGTAAGCGCAAAACACTTAAATGTAGAGATTATTCCTTTATATTAATAATTTATATTTAAAAGAATAATTTATTAACCATGTTAACTACTTTTTTTTGGTAAGTTTATAAAACAACCCCTCAAAACTACAAATAGCATATCATTTTCTAAGTCGTATTATACTCGTTACTTTCTTGATAGTGCATTAATCGATTTTCACGTGCAAAATGTAACCCAATTTGCTTCTTTAATTTTCTTGCTACACTAACTATATCTACCAATAAATTTAGGAGATTACACCTGCAAAAGATATTTTCACGTAAAAATAATAATTAAAATAATGACATGTATTATACTAAATAATTTATAAAAATATTATTTACACATTAAAATTAATTATTATTTATTTATATATAAATATATATAATTTAATTTTTTAATATATATTTTATATTTATAGAATTTTAATGTAATCCTAGTTTAATAATTTAACATGTTAAATCATTCACAGCTTTTCAAGATCAAATATCAACTATATATAGCTAGTCACCAATTTATTTTACATTTATCATTTACAGATGCCTATCGATTAATGCGCGCGCGCACACACATATATATATATATTAAAAAAATATTTATAAAAGAGTAATCGCGAGTGCATGTGGCCGGGGTTTAATAAATAGAAAAATAAATGGTAATTGTCCAGCAATGTTCTATTTAAAAAAAAAAATTAGGAAGCCAGCACTGATTCAACTAATAAATTTAGAAATTAGTCAATAATTGAACAATAAAAAAAATTAAAACTAAAACAATAAAAAAATCCAAAATTAAAGTAAAATAAATATTTAAAAATAGAACAAAGTAAAAATCAATTTAAAGTATGAAATTTAGAATTTATAATTTACAATTAGAATTTAAAGTTGAATTTATAATTTACAGTTTAGAATATAAAATTTAGAGTTTATAATTTAAAATAGTTGATTGTTGTAAAATAAATAAATAAGGAAGAAAAATAAATATAAAATAGAAAAATATAAATATGCTCTTATCTCACTGTAATAGAAGTAATTTATATGTCTATGAATACTATAAATATTATAACTTAAAACTAAAGAGAGAGAGTTTATATTGTAATGTATAAAGAGAAAGAGAGAAATATTTGTGATTGTTATTGATGTGTGTGATCACAAGTTCACTTCTTCTATTTATATATACAAAAGATATTCATTTTCAACTATTATTAAATTTATTCTTCCTTGATATCTTCAGCCTTCAACATTGTAAAATATGAACCGCTCATATTAAATGACGGTCATCCACCTCATTTGTTCTTATCACAACACTCCTCCTTAGATGACCATTTAGGATTATGCCTCATTAAAACCTTACTAAAGAAAAACTCAATAGGAAAAAACTTTAATGAAGGAAAAATAGTACAATATCCTTTTGTGATGGGGACTGCCTCATTAAAAACCTTGTCAAGAAAAATCCAATGGGAAAAAAACCTAACCAAGGAAAAAAGAATACAGTCTCCCCCTCTTGTCGACATCATTTAATGTCTCGAAATCGACGCATCCCAATCTCATGTACCAATCTTTCAAAGGAGGATTTTGGGAGTGACTTTGTGAATAAATCTGCCAGATTGTCACTTGAGCGGATCTGTTGGACATCAATTGTCCCTTAATTTTGAAGATCATGAGTGAAGAAGAATTTAGGAGAAATATGTTTTGTTCTATCTCCTTTGATATATCCGCCTTTAAGTTGAGCAATGCATGCTGTATTATCTTCAAACAGGACAGTTGGAGATATTTTATGATCAATTAGTCCACATGATGACAGAATATATTGGATCAAACTCCTGAGCCAAAAACACTCGTGACTAGTTTCATGTATCGCTAGTATTTTAGCATGATTAGAGGATGTTGCCGCAATCATCTATTTTGTGGACCTCCATGATATAGTTGTTCCACCATATGTGAACAAGTATCCTGTTTGAGATCTCCCTTTGTGTGGATCAGACAAGTATCCAGCATCAGCATAGCCAACTAATTGTGACTTTGATCCATATGGATAAAACAATCACATATCAACCGTTCCATGAAGATATCGAAAAATTTGTTTGATTCTATTCCAATGTCTTCAAGTTGGAGAGGAACTATATCTTGCTAGTAAATTCACATCAAATGATATATCGGGTCTTGTATTATTAGCAAGATACATTATCGCTCCAATGGCACTAAGATATGGTACTTCAGGACCAATAATATCTTCATTTTCTTCCTTAGGACGGAATTGATCATTTTCCACATCCAAAGATCTTACGATCATTGGGGTACTTAACGGATGTGACTTATCCAAATAAAATCTCTTCAAAATTTTTTCTGTGTATGTTGTTTGATGAATAAAGATCCTATTCTTTGTATGCTCGATTTGCAGGTCGAGACAAAATTTAGTCTTTCCAAAATTTTTCATCTCAAACTCTTCTTTTAGAGTTTTTTATGATTGTTGGAATCTCTTCAAGAGTTCCAATGATATTTAAATCATCAATGTATACAGCAATTATAATGAACACAAATGCAGATTTCTTTATGAAAACATATGGGCAGATATCATTATTCTTGAATCCGTTTTTGGCCAAATACTCAGTAAGACGATTATACCACATTCGTCCAGATTGCTTCAGACCATATAAAGATCTTTGCAATTTGACTGAGTATAACCCCTATGAATTTTCATTGGATGATTTAGACATCTTTAGTCCTTCAAGGACTTTCATATAGATATCACGATCTAATGAGCCGTATAAGTAGGGTGTTACTACATCCATTAAATGCATATGTAATTTATGATATACGGATAAACTGACCAAATAACGCAATGTTATCGCATCCACTACAGGAGAATATGTTTCTTCATAATCTATACCGGGCCTTTGTGAAAAACCTTATGCCACAAGTCGAGCTTGTAGCATACGACTTCATCTTTCTCGTTTTGTTTTCTCACAAATACCCATCGGTATCCAACAGGTTTTACATCTTCTAGTGTACAGACTACAGGTCCAAAGACTTCATGTTTTGTAAGTGAGTCTAAGTCAGCCTTCATGGCTTCTTCCTATTTTTGCCAATCATTTCTTTGTCAACATTTTTCGACTGATCTTGGCTCAATATCTTTACTTTCATGCATGATATTTAATGCCATATTATATGCAAATATTTCATTGATAATTGTCTTATTTCGGTCCCATTTATCTCCTATAAAGACATAATTTATCGACATCTTGTTATTTTCACAATTTTCAGGTACCTGATCGTCTTCTGGCATTAAAACTATATCAGAATTTTGGACAACTACAGGTATCTTTTCTATGTCTTTTTCAACAGGAATAATATTTACCTCTTTTCTTTTTTGAGAATTTTTGTCTTTGGAATCGACAGGCCAGCCACGCTTCTAGCGTGAATTTGCTTCGGTGGCAATTTATCCGACTGGGACATCAACTCGAATCGGAGCATTTTCAGCCGGAATATAGGATTTAGTAATCCTTTTCGTATCAGAAAATGTATCAGACAATTCATTTGCTATTCTTTGCAAATGTATAATCTTTTGAACTTCTAATTCACATTGCCTTGATTGAGGATCTATATACATTAAAGATGATACATTCCAATTAAGTTCCTTTTCAGGAAACTTATTCTCTCCCCTTAATGTTGGAAATTTTGATTCATCAAAATGACAATCCGCAAACCGGGTTTTAAATACATCTACAGTTTGTATCTCAAAATACCTCACTATGGAGGGAGAATCATATCCAACATATATCCCCAATTTTCTTTGGGGCCCCTTTTTGGTGCGAAAAGGTGGTACACTGAGAACATATATCGCACACCCAAATATTCTTAAATGAAAAACATTTGCCTGATGGCCAAAAGCTAATTGCATAGGAGAGAACTGATGGTAACTCGTTGGCCTCAAACGAATAAGTGCTGCGGCATGTAAAATAGCATACCCCCAAGCTGAGGTTGGAAGTTTTGTTCTCATAAGTAAAGGTCTAGCAATCAATTGGAGGCGTTTAATAAGTGATTCTGCTAACCCATTTTATGTGTGAACATAAGCTACTGGATGTTCAACACTTATTCCATTAGCCATACAATAAGCATCAAAAGCTTAGGAAGTAAATTCACCAGCATTATCAAGACGAATTGCTTTGATTGAATTTTCTGGAAACTGTCCTTTTCATCGAATAATTTGAGCAAGTAATCTCGCAAACGCCAGGTTGCGAGAAGACAATAAGCACACATGTGACCATCTCGAAGATGCGTCTATTGGGACCATAAAATATCTAAAAGATCCACATGGTGGATGAATAGGTCTACATATATCGCCTTGAACTCTTTCTAGGAATTTAGGGAACTCAAATCCAATCTTTACCGGTGATAGCCTTAAAATTAACTTTTCCTGAGAACATATAGCACAACAAAATTCACTAGATTTAAGAATCTTCTAGTTCTTTAGTGAATGTCCATGAGAATTTTCAATAATTCTCTGCATCATGGTTGTTCCCGGATGACCCAATTGGTCGTGCCAAGTTACGAATTCATTTAGGCTAGTAAACTTCTGGTTTACAATGGCATGTAATTCAATTACACTAATTATAGTATAATACAACCCAGATGAAAGTGAGGGTAACTTTTCTAATATAATCTTTTTATTTGAATCATAGGTTGTGATATACAAGTACTTATGATTTTCCTCATTCATTGTTTCAATATATATCTATTTCGCCGAATATCTTTAAAACTCAACAAGTTCCTCAGAGACTTGGTAGATAATAGTGCATTATTTATTATGAATTTTGTTCCTCCAGGAAATAAAATTATAGCTCTTCTGGAGCCTTTTATCACATTGCGTGAGCCAATAATAGTATTAACATATTCTTCTTTTGGCACAAGATGAGTAAAATATATATTACTTTTGATAATGGTGTGCGAACTTACACTATCCGCAAGGCATAGATCTTCTTTATATGTCCTTACCATTCTCTTCAAAGACCAATAAAAATAAAATGAGTAGAAATATTTGCGTAGTAAAAGTATTTCCTTGATTGAAAATATTTTTCTAAGAAGTATAATATATACTGAAAATTTTATTGTTATTATCTTGTCACATTCAATAATTTTGAAATTCATAAACATAAATATTTTATCAAACATTATTCATATATATGACACTTGAAATTCAAATGCATCAAACTTAACAAGAAGTTTCTTACATTATTTATTCACATGAATACTTAACAAACACACACATTAAACTATTCCATCATTGATCAAATGACCAATATTTCCTTCAGGATCCTCAAAGAAATCAGATACATCACAATGAGTGGTGGAATTTTCAACATCATTTGAAACAAAATTTGTTTCCTTTTCTTTGTCGTCTTTTTTCAAAGATGCTTGATAAAGATCGACTAGGTGTCTTGGGGTACGACAGGTACGTGACCAATGGTCATTTCCACTACAACGGAAATATTTATCCTCAATTGATTTATTTTGCCCATTGTTCCTTTCTTTATCCCACTTCTGGTAAGATCCTTTCTTGTGAACATAATTTCTTTTCCTTCCATAATTTTTTTTGTTACCAAAACTTTGCCATTTACCTCTTATGGGGTTATGATTTGCTGCATTTGCTTCAAGAAATGGGGCGGCGCCAGTTGGGCGCACTTCATGATTTCTTAAAAGTAACTCATTGTTGCGTTTAGCAACAAGAAGGGGAGAAATTAGCTCAGGATATTTTTTTAATCCTTTTTTCGATACTGCTGCTGCAGGAGCATATTCGAGGTTTGGAAGTTCGAGAAAGTTTTCTCTAACATATCGGGTTTGAGGAAGTATCACCGTCTTTTGATGATTGTACCTTTCTTCAAGGTCTTTCCACAGACTTGCAGAATCTTTTAACGTGAGATATTCATTTTTCAATTATACGTCAAGATGACGACGAAGAAAAATTATGGCTTTGACTTTTAATTTATATGTTTACTAATACTATAAATATTATAACTTAAAAATAAAGAGAGAGAGAGAGAGTTTATATTGTAATGTATAAAGAGAGAGATAGAGAAATATTTGTGATTGTTATTGATGTGTGTTGTTTCAGACATTCACTTTCTCTATTTATACATACAAAAGGTATTCCTTTTCAATTATCATTAAATTCATTCTCTCTTGATATATTCAACCTTTAACATTGTAAAATATGAACCGCTCATATTAAATGATGGTCATACACCTCATTTGTTCTTATCACAACTATGACGACAAACCATGATAACTGATGGCTAAGATTGTAGTGTTAAAAGAAAATAAAATAAGTAAAAATAAAAGATAAAATAATAACTTCAAACAATAACAATGTATAATTGAGTTTTTTTTTTTTGGGCTGAAATTAGTTGTTTTTTTTTTTGATTTTTTAGTTGGATTGTGGGAAAAAAAATTAATTTACCTCGTCAAAATAACAATTTGTCCTTAGAAAAATTTTTTTGTATTCATATTCAAGAAATATTTACACATCTGGCTCATATACGGGTATTTCACATAGGACTGGTAATGGGTAGGATAGGGTAGAATTTGGACCCTCTCCTAACCCTACCCACGAGTTAAAAATTTTATTAAAATTTTATTCTATTCTACCTGCGGGTTGATAATCTTTCAACCCTAATCTTACTCGCACCCTAAAGTTCTAAACCCTACCCTACCCTACTCTATCCGCAAAAATATAAAATATTTTTAAAATAAATATAAAATTTAATCATTCCAAATTTCATACATATTAATAAATGCTTTGTATTACTAAATTAATTAACTAGTTTAGTGATTGTTCATTTATTGCAAGTCATTCCATGAGAGGTTGTGGATTTAACTCTCACTTATACTTAATTTTTATAAAATGTGTGTTATATATGGAGTGCGGCTAGAATAGAGTAATTTTTATAAAATATGTGTTATATATGGAGTGCGACTAGGATAGAGTATAGTACACCCTAAACCCGTACCCTACCATATCCGTAACGGGTCGGATAGCCTACCCGCGAATAGGGTATGTATTGCCAGTCCTAAATTTTCACAACCATTTTTTCAATAATAAATTTTATGAGTCGATTTCTATATTGATATTTTTTTTTATTATGAATTTGGAATATATCGTATTTACAACCATCCATAGGGTTAGTACCATAAAATTTAGGCCTTAGTCCTATATGGGTTAGGATAAAAAATGATCCAAAAATAAAGATTTCTTTTTTTTTTTTTTTCAAAAAAATCAGTTTGACAAAACTATTATACAACCTAGAGGGTTTGGAGCCAACTTTAGAAGTATCTCTTTTACCACATTTTCTAAATTTATTTTTAATATTTAATTTTGGCCTCTCATTTTAGCCCTATATTAATTATAGTTACCATATTTTTACCACTTTCGATCCTATATCATTGAAATCGGGTGGCAATCACCTAGGGAGTTGGTCAGCCGACGATTGTCCTGGTGTCAACCAATGATCGATCAGAATAGCAGGTCACCATAAACTGATCGATTAAGTTAAGGTCCATACGTTATTAGGTCAGTTATTAGAGTTGGTTCGTGTTGTTCAATAAGTAACCTAAAATTTTAAATAGTTTAGGACTAACTTCATAGATTATCAAGTCTAGCAGTTTAATTGAAAGACTATTGGGAACTAGGACTAAAAAAGACTTTTTAGAAGATGGGATTAATTTAAGATCAAGATTTTAGAGTGTGGATTTGGAACTAAACCGAGAGCCTAGAGTCAAATTGACATCTCTATTCATATCTATTGAAATTAAACACAATTGTGAGAACCCTAAAAGATATAAAGACCTAACTGATGATTTAACTTAAAATTTATCAAAACTAAATTATTAACTCTTGTTTCTAAGACATTTGAAAGTTTGTGGTGTGGCTACTGATTGAAGAACTCCATGACCCATAAGCTGGATACATTACAAATCAATGTTATGCTACTAAATCCAGATGCTTTGGCCAAATGCATGAAATCTTGGAGGGTTCGTTCCTTTCCTTTTGACATTTGAATCATCATGAAAACATCAGACCTGAAAGTCATCTTAGCAAAGTCTGTCTGCTCTGGCATTGCAGGAAGAATTTTGTCCACCACAATCACCTTCCCATCATTCGGTATAGCCTTCCGACAATTCTTTAATATCTTCAAGCATCCTTCGTCATCCCAATCATGAAGTATGTTCTAGAAATAAAATAATATAATCTAAAAAAATTATAGGATCAACTCAATCATAATGTATATAGTTTGTTCCATTAACATTAACTTCGGTTTCTAGTGTAAATGTTTGGGAGAAAAAATTTATTAATATATGCTAATGTGATCAAACATTACATGTACATAAAAAATCAGCTATCAAATAAATTTTTTATATAAAATAAAAAAATACATATGAAGAATGAATTCAATAACATATTTGTTATACACAAATATACAAAATCTAATTTATTAAATAATTTTTTTGAATATACTACATGTACATTAAAATCAGTCACTAGTATAAAATATATATTGAAAATAGGCTACACAACACATGTATTTATATACAAATATATGATTACTGATTTTGGTAACTAATTTTAGTATACAAATAGCATTTTTGTTAACAAAAATGTTTGGTAACCAAAGAAAATCAGCCAAAATCAGCTATAACTTGCCTTATTTAGCATTCATTAATTGTTGCGATAATTAATTAATGCTAAATAAAGCAAATTCTGGTTGTTTTTTTTGTCTACTCTTTGTGTATATTTGATGGATATAAGAGCAATGCACCAGAGAAGCATAAGGACCAAGTGACAGAGCAATCAAGAAAGTCTTCAAAAATATCTGTTTTAACTAATTTCCCTTTTTGCTTAGTTAGTTAGTTGTTCTGTTATCCTCTCTTAGACTAAATCAATCTCTTATACATGTATGTAAAGTGGATAACATGATAATCAAGTACACAAGTCACATATTCAATATCATAGTTTCTATATTCTGCAGAATTAATTTTCTCCTGTGTTTTCATCATTCTCTCAATCTTAGTGCTAAGTCCTTTAGATATTTTTTAAGGCCTATTTGCATTTAATTCAACCACTAGCCTCATGATGAATAATTTGCAAGTAACAGAATAACTTTAAACTCACAAGTCACACCTTAATAAAAATTGCATCCCCGTTGGGAACGCTCTCGAACATATCTCCGCCTATGTGCTCCACACCTGCAACAATAGAACAACATAATAACATTCAATTCTTTTTAGTAACACAATATTCATAATTTCAAAGCACATATACAACACGAGAGATCGCATACAAAATCAATAAAAAAAAAAAAAGAAAAACTTGGAAATTTGTTCTGTCATGTTACTAGCTTCATGTAACATCATGCCATCCTCAATTTCTAATAATCATATCAACTTCAAGAGTAGACAAGCCATCTTAAATTAAACAAAAATTTATACAAATAAATTAAATAATGGTAGATCATATATACCAGCATAGATGGGGGCATTTTCTATAACATGAGGCAAATCAAAATTGACACCCTGGATATTAGGGTATTTGGAAGTGATCAAGTTGAGAGTGGCCCCAAGACCGCCACCAACGTCAACCAGTTTATTGATGTGGTCGAAGCCTTTGTAGACATCAAGAATCCTCTTCATTGATATAGTGGAGGATGTGAGCATAGCTTTGTTGAAAATCTCGTTGAACCGTGGATCAATATTTGCATACTCGAACATATTCATACCATAAACCCTGTTGAATGGTATACCTCCTTCTAAGATCGCTCCTTTTAGTTCACTCCTGATAATTAAAAACCCACCAATAGAAAAAAGAAAGATACTATCGTAACTCATGCATATACTACTTACTTTGGAATGTTAAGTCTAAAATAAGTTGCAACTTTATTTATTTTCATGTGAAATTGATGGCAAAATATTATTAGATGATAATAGTAAATATATCAAGTTTGTTGTGATAAGAACGAGCAATAGTGGATGTCCATTCCCGTGTAAAACTCATATTTTCAAAGAAGGAATGACATTAAATGCATGTTAAAATTAAGTTCCCAATATATGTATAAATATATGTATAAATAGAGGCCTTTGCCTCTGAGAGAAAGCAAGCACACGTACAATTACAAATATTTCTATTTCTCTCTCTCTTTACAGTAATAAAATAAATGCAATTTTCTCTCTTTACTTTTAATACTTCTTTCTATCCTTACATATATATACATATTACAACATATAATATTAATATATATATATATAAATTATTATTGAGCTAATTATATAGAGTCTTCTATTTACATATTTTATTTTATATTTACATCTTCCTTATTTATTTAGTTGTTTTACAACACGTTATCAGCACGAGACTCTGAGCAAATTTTTAGAAGACTCAGGTAACAAATTTTCATTATGTCAAAACCCTCTCATCTTGAATTCAATGCTTTTGATATATCTGGAAATAATTATTTATCATGGATATTAGATGCTAAAATCCATCTTGATTCAATGGATCTTGGAGATACCATTAAGGCTGAAAATAATGCATCCCAGAAGGATAAAGCCAAAGCCATGATTTTTCTTCGTTGTCATCTTGACGAAGGATTGAAAAATGAATATCTCACATTAAAAGATCCTGCAGATTTTTGGAAAGACCTTGAAAAAAGGTATAATCATCAGAAAATGGTGATACTTCCTCAATCTCGATATGAATGGACGCACTTGCGTCTGCAGGATTTTAAATCTATAAATGAATATAATTCTGCAATGTTTCGAATCACCTCACGAATGAAATTATGTGGGAA
Organism: Arachis ipaensis; assembly: GCF_059453495.1. NCBI lineage: Eukaryota > Viridiplantae > Streptophyta > Magnoliopsida > Fabales > Fabaceae > Arachis > Arachis ipaensis. Next base: position 18,556,233 of record NC_142442.1, read on the forward strand.
AAAGATAACTGATCATGATATATTGGAGAAAATTTTCTCAACCTTCCATGCCTCGAATGTGCTCCTGCAGCAGCAGTATCGAGAAAAAGGGTTTAAAAAATATTTTGAGTTAATTTCTTGCCTTCTTGTTGCTGAACGCAATAATGAGTTGTTATTAAAAAATGATGAAGCGCGCCCAGCTGGCGCCGCCCCATTTCCTGAAGTAAATGCGGCAAATCATTACCCCAGAAGAGGTAAATGGCAAGGTTTCAATAACAAGAAAAATTATGGAAGGAAAATGAATTATATTCAAAAGAGAGGATCTCACCAGAAGTGGGATAAAGAAAGAAATATCGGGCAAAATAAATCAACAGAGGATAAGTGTTTCCGTTGTGGTGGAAAGGGCCATTGGTCACGTACCTGTCGTACCCCAAGGCACCTGGTCGATCTTTATCAGGCATCTTTGAAAAAGGATGACAAAGGAAAGGAAACAAATTTTGTTTCAAATGATACTGAAAATTCCACCACTCATTATGATGTATCTGATTTCTTTGAGGATCCTGAAGGGAATATTGGTCATCTGATCAATGATGGAATAGTTTAATATGTGGGATTGTGAAGTATCTATGTAAATAAATAATGTAAAGAACTTATTGTTAAGTTTTATTTCCTATGTATTTAAGTTTCAAATGTAATGTATATAAATAATGAAATATTAATGTTTATGAATTTTGAAATCATTAAATATGTCATGTTTTAAAATAAAATTTTAGTATATGACATTATGTGCATGTATTGCTACTCATTTTATTATTATTTGTCTTTGAAGAAAATGGCAAGGATATGTAATAAAGATGTATGCCTTGCGGATAGTGCAAGTTCGCACACTATTCTCAAAAGTGATATATATTTTACCCATCTTGTGCCAAAAGAAGAGTGTGTTAATACTATCATTGGCTCAGGCAATGTGATAGAAGGCTCCGAAAGAGCTATAATTTTGTTTCCTAGAGGAACAAAATTCATAATAAATAATGCACTGTTGTCTACCAAGTCTCGAAGAAACTTGTTGAGCTTTAAAGATATTCGCCAAAATGGATATCATATTGAGACTATGAATGAGGAAAATCATGAGTATTTATGTATCACAACTCATGATTCAAATAAAAATGTTATATTAGAAAAGTTGCCATCACTTTCATCTGAGTTATATTATACCAAGATTAGTGCAATTGAATCACATGCCATTCTAAACCAGAAGTTTACTAGCCCAAATGAATTCATAACTTGGCACGACCGATTGGGTCATCCGAAAACAACCATGATGCGGAGGATTATTGAAAACTCTCATGGACATTCACTAAAAAAACCAGAAGATTCTTAAAACTAGTGAATTTTGTTGTGCTGCATGTTCTTAGGGAAAGTTAATTTTAAGGCTATCACCAGTAAAGATTGGATTTGAGTCCTATGAATTCCTAGAAAGGATAGAAGGTGATATATGTGGACCTATTCATCCACCATATGGATCTTTTAGATATTTTATGGTCTTAATAGACGCATCTTCGAGATGGGCACATGTGTGCTTATTGTCTTCTCGCAACCTGACGTTTGCGAGATTACTGGCTCAAATTATTCGATTAAAAGCACAATTTCTAGAAAATCCAATCAAAGCAATTCGTCTTGATAATGCTGGTGAATTTACTTCCCAAGCTTTTGATGCTTATTGTATGGCTAATAGAATAAGTGTTAAACATCCAGTAGCTTATGTTCACACACAAAATGGGTTAGCAGAATCACTTATTAAGCGCCTCCAATTAATTGCTAGACCCTTGCTTATGAGAACAAATCTCCCAACCTCGGTTTGGGAGCATGCTATTTTACATGCCGCAGCACTTATTCGTTTGAGGCCAACGAGTTACCATCAGTTCTCTCCTATGCAATTAGCTTTTGGCCAGCAGCCAAATGTCTCCCATTTAAGAATATTTAGGTGTGCGATATATGTTCCCATTGCACCACCTAATCGCACCAAAATGGGACCCCAAAGAAAATTGGGGATATATGTTGGATATGATTCTCCCTCTATAGTGAGGTATCTTGAGATACAAACCGGGGATGTATTTAAAGCCTGGTTTGCGAATTGTCATTTTGATGAATCAAAATTTCCAACATTAGGGGGAGAGAATAAGCTTCCTGAAAAGGAACTTAATTGGAATGCATCATCCTTGATGCATTTAGATTCTCGATCAAGGCAATGTGAACTAGAAGTTCAAAAGATTATACATTTACAAAGAATAACAAATGAATTGCCTGATGCATTTTCAGATACAAAGAGGATAACCAAATCTTATATACCAACGGAAAATGCCCCAATTCGAGTTGATGTCCCAGTAGGACAAGTAGCCACTGAAGCAAATTCACGCCAGAAGCGTGGCAGGGCGGAAAATGCCCCAATTCGAATTGATGTCCCTGTAGGTCAAGTAGCCACTAAAGTAAATACACACCAGAAGCGTGGCAAGCCTGTTGGTTCCAAAGACAAAAATCCTCGAAAGAGAAAAGAGGTAAATAATATTCCTGTTGGAAAAGACATAGTAGAGACACCTGTAGTTGTCCAAAATTCTGATATAACGCCAGAAGACGTTCAGGTACCTGAAAATTGTGAAAATGACGAGATCTCGATAAATTATGTCTTTACAGGAGAGAAATGGGACCGAAATAAGACAATTGTCAATGAAATATTTGCATATAATGTGGCATTAAATATCATGCATGAAAGTAAGGATCTTGAGCCAAGATCAGTTGAAGAATGTCGACAAAGGAATGATTAGACAAAATGGGAAGAAGCCATGAAGGTTGAATTAGACTCACTTGCAAAACATGAAGTCTTTGGACCTATAGTCCGTACACCAGAAGATGTAAAACCTGTTGGATATAGGTGGGTATTTGTGAGAAAACATGAGAAAAATGAAGTTATGCGCTATAAAGCCCGACTTGTGGCACAAGGTTTTTCACAAAGGTCCGGTATAGATTATAAAGAAACGTATTCCCCTGTAGTGGATGCGATAACATTGCGTTATTTGGTCAGTTTATCTGCATATCATAAACTGCATATGCATTTAATGGATGTGGTAACAGCCTATTTATACGGCTCATTAGATCGAGATATCTATATGAAAGTCCCTGAAGGACTAAAGATATCTAAACCATCCAATGAATATTCGCAAGGGTTATACTCAGTCAAATTGCAAAGATCTTTATATGGTCTAAAGCAATCCGGACGAATGTGGTATAATCGTCTTACTGAGTATCTGGCCAAAAACGGATTCAAGAATGATGATATCTGCCCATGTGTTTTCATAAAGAAAACTACATATGGGTTCATTATAATTGCTGTGTACGTTGATGATTTAAATATTATTGGGACTCCTGAAGAGATTCCAACAATTATAAAAACTCTAAAAGAAGAGTTTGAGATGAAAGATCTTGGAAAGACTAAGTTTTGTCTCGGCCTGCAGATCGAGCATATAAAAAGTGGGATCTTTATTCATCAAGCAACATACACAGAGAAGATCTTGAAGATATTTTATATGGATAAGTCACATCTATTAAGTACTCCAATGATCGTAAGATCTTTGGATGTGAAAAAGGATCAATTCCGTCCTAAAGAAAAAAATGAAGATATCCTTGGTCCTGAAGTACCATATCTTAGTGTCATTGGAGCGCTAATGTATCTTGCTAATAATACACGACCTGATATATCATTTGCTGTGAATTTACTAGCAAGGTATAGTTCCTCTCCAACCAGAAGACATTGGAGTGGAGTCAAACAAATCTTTCGATATCTTCATGGAACGGTTGATAGGGGATTGTTTTATCCCTATGGATCCAAGTCACAACTGGTTGGCTATGCAGATGCCAGATACTTGTCTGATCCACATAAAGGGAGATCTCAAACAGGATACCTGTTCACATATGGTGGTACAGCTATATCATGGAGGTCCACAAAACAGACGATAGTAGCAACCTCCTCTAATCATGCTAAAATACTGGCGATTCACGAAGCTAGTTGTGAGTGTTTTTGGCTGAGGAGTCTGATTCAATATATTCTGTCATCATATGGACTGATTGATCATAAGATAGCTCCAACTGTCCTGTTTGAAGATAATACAGCATGCATTGCTCAACTTAAAGGCGGATACATCAAAGGTGATAGAACAAAGCATATTTCTCCCAAATTTTTCTTCACTCATAATCTTCAAAATCAAGGGACAATTGATGTCCAACAAATCTGCTCAAGTGACAATCTGGCAGATTTATTTACAAAGTCACTCCCAAAATCCTCCTTTGAAAGATTGGTACATGAGATTGGGATGCACCGATTTCGAGACATTAAATGATATCGGCAAGAGGAGGAGACTGTACTCTTTTTTCCTTGGTCAGGTTTTTTTCCTATTGGATTTTTCTTGACAAGGTTTTTAATGAGGCAGTCCCCATCACTAAAGGATATTGTACTCTTTTTCCTTCACTAAGGTTTTTTCCCACTGGGTTTTTCTTTAGTAAGGTTTTAACGAGGCAATAATCCTAAATGGGCATCCAAGGGGGAGTGTTGTGATAAGAACGAGCAACGTAGATGCCCATTCCCATGTAAAACTCACATTTTCAAAGAAGGAATGACATTAAATGCATGTTGAAATTAAGCTCCCAATATATGTATAAATAGAGGCCTTTGCCTCTGAGAGAAAGCAAGCACACATACAATTACAAATATTTCTATTTCCCCCCCTCTCTCTCTCTTTACAGTAATAAAACAAATGCAATTCTCTCTCTCTTTACTTTTAATACTTTTTTCTATCTTTACATATATATACATATTACAACATATAATATTAATGTACATATATAAATTATTATTGAGCTAATTATATAGAGTCTTCTATTTACATATTTTATTTTATATTTACATCTTCCTTATTTATTTAGTTGTTTTACAACAAAGTTATCCTATAATTTTGAATTATCAGCTTTATACGAAGGGAATTACTCAGATAAAAATGCTTAAAAAGTCTTTTTTTAAAGGTGTTTTTTAGTAATTAAAATTCAATATATATATAATTGATTAAATTGTGTTATTTTTATTAAAATTATATCAGATAAATTGATTTGGCCAAAAAATGATAAATTACACCTTGAACCGATCAAAATATTTTTTTATAAAAATGACTACAATATCTCTATTATAAAAAATAACTAATATATTCTTATTCTTATTCTTATTATATATATGTATAAAGTTTGAGAATCCTAAATTATAACCCTTCTTTTCTCTCTTTGCCGTCATAGAGTTAGGATTTATGGTTCTCAAAATTTAAAAAATATATATATAATAAAAATATTTTAGTCATTTTCTATAATAGAAATATTGTAGTCATTTTTTATAAAAAAAAAATATTAATTTAGATCGATTCAAGATTTGGTTTACCGATTTTTCGGTCAAATCAATTTATCTAATCTAATTTTAACAAAAACAATACGATTTAATCAATTATATATATATATATATATATATATATATATATATATATATATATATATATATTAAATTTTAATATTAAAAAATATCTTTAAAAAAAGACGTTTTAAGCATCTTTATCTGAGTCGTTCCCTGATATAAAAACAAAATAATTAACTATATCTAAAACTCCTGAAATGAATTATTTGTTCATAAAATTAAATTTTAATTTATATTATCAACGATACACCTAGATCTTTATTAGTTAGGAAATAGTCAAAATCAGATATAATTTGTTATAATGTAATTGATTCTGAGGGTCAAATTAGTTTGATTGGTTCACAAGCTTATTCTATCTTCCCATGAATAACTTTTACTCTGTTTTTGAACTTCTCAATAACAGAATAAAGGAATTATAATTTAAAATAAGAAAAATAATATAAGAGTGAAATAATAATTTAAAAATATTTGACTAATAATCATTGAAAATAGTCGGTTTTTAATTGGATTTAAAGGATTAACCTAAGGTGTAGTTGCTGTCAGCCGTAATTATCAAGTTAGCATAACAAATAATTCTAAAAAAGTTATTACTTTCAAATTTTATATTTTATATTTTATATTTTTTTAAAAATAAATATTAAAAGAGTTAATTTTACATAAAAAAAATTAGCTAATACTTTTTATTTTTTATTATATTTTTTAATTTGACAAATTAAAAATTAATTCATCAAAAATTTAAACTTTATTTAAAAATTTATAATTAATCAATACATATTGTGATAAGAATACCTTATCACACCTTATGTGGATGCCTATTTTTCATAAGATACAATTTTTTAAGGATGACTGTATTTAATATAGTTTGAAAAATTGAAGCCTTGCACATGTATAAATAAGGGTATAGGCTGAGACTTTTGACACACAACAGAAACAATAAAATACTCTCTCTTTTATATACTGTTCTCTTCTCTCTCTCTCTTACAAATAAGTTGCTATATATATTCAATATATTGAGTTGATTATATTGGCTAATATTAATACTAGAGTCTTCTATTTTATCTTCTTTATTTATTTATTTTACAACACGTTATCAGCACGAGACTCTGATCAAATTTTAGGAAGACTCAGGTAACAAATTTTTATTATGTCGAAGTTCTCTCATCTTGAATTTAATGCTCTTGATATATCTAGAAATAATTATTTATCATGAATATTAGATGCTGAAATCCATCTTGATTCAATGGATCTTGGAGATACCATTAAGGCTGAAAATAATGCATCACAGAAAGATAAAGCCAAAGTCATGATTTTTCTTCGTCGTCATCTTGACGAAGGTTTGAAAAATGAATGTCTCACATTAAAAGATCATGCAGATCTTTGGAAAGACCTTGAAGAAAAGTACAATCATCAAAAGACGGTGATACTTCCTCAAGCCCGATATGAATGGACGCACTTGCGTTTACAGGATTTTAAATTCATAAATGAATATAATTCGGCAATGTTTCGAATCATCTCACGAATGAAATTATGTGGGGAAAAGATATCTAATAATGATATATCAGAGAAAACTTTCTCGACCTTCCATGCCTCGAATGTGCTCCTGCAGCAGCAGTATCGAGAAAAAGGATTTAAAAAGTATTATGAGTTAATTTCTTGCCTTTTTGTTGCTGAACGCAACAATGAGTTGCTCTTAAAGAATCATGAAGCACGCCCAGCTGGCGCCGCCCCCATTTCCTGAAGTAAATGCGGTAAATCATTACTCCAGAAGAGTTAAATGGCAAGGTTTTGGCAACAAGAAAAATTATGGAAGGAAAAGGAATTATGTTCAAAAGAGAGGATCTCACCAGAAGTGGGATAAAGAAAGAAATATTGGGCAAAATAAATCAACAAAGGATAAGTGTTTTCACTGTGGTGGAAATGGCCATTGGTCGCGTACCTGTCGTACACCAAGGCACCTAGTTGATCTTTATCAAGTATCTTTTTGAAAATGGATGACAAAGGAAATGAAACAAATTTTGTTTCAAATGATGCTGCAAATTTCACCACTCATTATAATGTATCTGATTTCTTTGAGGATCCTGAAGAAAATATTGGTCATTTGATCAACGATGGAATAGTTTAATATGTGAAATTGTTAAGTATCCATGTAAATAAATAATGTAAAGAACTTATTGTTAAGTTTTATTTTCTATGTATTTAAGTTTTAAATATGATGTATATAAATAATAAAATATTAATGTTTATGAATTTTGAAATCATTAAATGTGTCAAGTTTTAAAATAAAATTTTAGTATATGACATTATTTTTATGTACAGTGTTTTTTAGAAAAATAATTCCGATCAAGTGTTCAATTTAATTGTGCATACTACTCATTTTATTATTATTATTTGTCTTTGAAGAAAATGGCAAGGATATATAATGAAGATGCATGCCTTGTGGATAGTGCAAGTTCGCACACCATTCTCAAAAGTAATATATATTTTACCTATCTTGTGCCAAAAGAATAATATGTTAATACTATTATTGGCTCAAGCAATGTGATTGAAGGTTCCGGAAGAGCTATAATTTTATTTTTCGGAGGAACAAAATTCATAATAAATAATGCACTATTGTTTACCAAGTCTCTAAGAAACTTGTTAAGCTTTAAAGATATTCGCCGAAATGGATATCATATTGAGACTATGAATGAGGAAAATCATGAGTACTTATGTATCACAACTCATGATTCAAATAAAAATGTTATATTAGAAAAGTTGCCATCACTTTCATCTGAGTTATATTATACCAAGATTAGTGCAATTGAATCACATGCCATTCTAAACCAGAAGTTTACTAGCCCAAATGAATTCATAACTTGGCACGATCGATTGGGTCATCCGGAAACAACCATGATGCGGAGGATTATTGAAAACTCTCATGGACATTCACTAACAAAACTAGAAGATTCTTAAAACTAGTGAATTTTGTTGTGCTGCATGTTCTTAGGGAAAGTTAATTTTAAGGCTATCACCAGTAAAGATTGGATTTGAGTCCTATGAATTCCTAGAAAGGATTGAAGGTGATATATGTGGACCTATTCATCCACCATATGGATCTTTTAGATATTTTATGGTCTTAATAGACGCATCTTCGAGATGGGCACATGTGTGCTTATTGTCTTCTCGCAACCTGGCGTTTGCGAGATTACTGGCTCAAATTATTCGATTAAAAGCACAATTTCTAGAAAATCCAATCAAAGCAATTCGTCTTGATAATGCTGGTGAATTTACTCTCCAAGCATTTGATGCTTATTGTATGGCTAATGGAATAAGTGTTTAACATCTAATAGCTTATGTTCACACACAAAATGGGTTAGCAGAATCACTTATTAAACGCTTCCAATTAATTGATAGACCCTTCCTTATGAGAACAAATCTCCCAACCTCGGTTTGGGGGCATGCTATTTTACATGCCACAACACTTATTCGTTTGAGACCAACGAGTTACCATAAGTTCTTTCCTATGCAATTAGCTTTTGGCCAGCAGCCAAATGTTTTCCATTTAAGAATATTCGGGTGTGCGATATATGTTCCCATTGCAGCATCTAATCACACCAAAATGGAACCCCAAGAAAATTAAGGATATATGTTGGATATGATTCTCCCTCTATAGTGAGGTATCTTGAGATACAAACGGGAGATGTATTTAAAGCCCGATTAGCAGATTGTCATTTTGATGAATCAAAATTTCCAACATTAGGAGGAGAGAATAAGCTTCCTAAAAAGGAACTTAATTGGAATGAATCATCCTTGATGCATTTAGATCCTCGATCAGGGCAATGTGAACTAGAAGTTCAAAAGATTATACATTTGCAAAGAATAGCAAATGAATTGTCTGATGCATTTTCTGATACAAAGAGGATAACCAAATCTTATATACCAGCGGAAAATGCCCCAATTCGAATTGATGTCCCAGTAGGACAAGTAGCCACTGAAGCAAATTCACGCCAGAAGCGTGGCAGCCTGTCGATTCCAAAGACAAAAATCTTCGAAAAAGAAAAGAGGTAAATACTATTTCTGTTGAAAAAGACATAGTAAAGGCACCTGTAGTTGTCCAAAATTCTGATATAATTTTAACACCAGAAGACGTTCAGGTACTTGAAAATTGTGAAAATGACGAGATCTCGATAAATTATGTCTTTACAGGAGAGAAATGGGACCGAAATAAGACAATTGTCAATGAAATATTTGCATATAATGTGGCATTGAATATCATGCATGAAAATAAGGATCTTGAGTCAAGATCAGTCGAAGAATGTTGACAAATGAATGATTGGCCAAAATAGAAAGAAGCCATGAAGGCTGAGTTAGACTCACTTGCAAAACGTGAAGTCTTTGGACCTGTAGTCCGTACACTAAAAGATGTAAAATCTGTTGGATACCGATGGGTATTTGTGAGAAAACTTAATGAGAAAAATGAAGTTGTGCACTACAAAACCCGACTTGTGGCACAAGGTTTTTCACAAAGGCCCGATATAGATTATGAAGAAACGTATTCCCCTGTAGTGGATGCGATAACATTGCGTTATTTGGTCAGTTTATCTGCATATCATAAATTGCATATGCATTTAATGGATGTGGTAATAGCCTATTTATACGGCTCATTAGATCGGGATATCTATATGAAAGTCCTTGAAGGACTAAAGATATCTAAACCATCCAATGAATATTTGCAAGGGTTATACTCAGTTAAATTGCAAAGATCTTTATATGGTCTAAAGCAATCTAGACGGATGTGGTATAATCGTCTTATTGAGTATCTATCCAAAAATGGATTCAAGAATGATGATATCTGTCCATGTGTTTTCATAAAGAAATCTGCATCTGGGTTCATTATAATTGCTGTGTAAGTTGATGATATAAATATTATTGGAACTCTTGAAGAGATTCCAACAATTATTAAAACTCTAAAAGAAGAGTTTGAGATGAAAGATTTTGGAAAGACTAAATTTTGTCTCGGTTTGCAGATCGAGCATATGAAAAATGGGATCTTTAATCATCAAACAACATACACAGAAAAGATATTGAAAAGATTTTATATGAATAAGTCACATCCCTTGAGTACCCCAATGATCGTAAGATCTTTGGATGTGGAGAATGATCATTTCCATCCTAAAGAAGAGAATAAAGATATCATTGGTCCTGAAGTACCATATCTTAGTGCCATTGGAGCGCTATTGTATCTTTCTAATAATACACGACCCGATATATCATTTGCTGTGAATTTACTAGCAAGGTATAGTTCCTCTCCAACCAGAAGACATTAGAGTGGAATCAAGCAAATCTTTCGATATCTTCATGGAACGGTTGATATGGGATTGTTTTATCCCTATAGATCCAAGTCACAACTAGTTGGCAATGCAGATGCTGTCTACTTGTCTGATCCACATAAAGGAAGATCTCAAGCAGGATACCTGTTTACATATGGTGGAACAGCTATATCATGGAGGTCCACGAAACAGACGATTGCTGCAACATCCTCTACTCATGTCGAAATACTAGCGATTCATGAAGCAAGTCGCGAGTGTTTTTGGCTCAGGAGTTTGATCCAATATATTCTGTCATCATGTGGACTGATTGATCATAAGATAGCTCCAAATGTCCTGTTTGAAGATAATATATCATGAATTGCTCAACTTAAAGGTAGATACATCAAAGGTGATAGAACAAAGCATATTTCTCCCAAATTCTTGTTCACTCATGATTTTCAAAATCAAGGGACAATTGATGTCTAACAGATCCGCTCAAGTGACAATCTGACAAATTTATTTACAAAGTCACTCCCAAAATCCTCATTTGAAAGATTGGTACATGAGATTGGGATGCGCCGATTTCGAGACATTAACTGATGTCGACAAAAGGAGGAGATTGTACTCTTTTTTCCTTGGTAAGATTTTTTTTCACATTGGGTTTTTCTTAACAAGGTTTTTAATGAGGCAGTTCCCATCACTAAAGGATATTGTACTCTTTTTCCTTCACTAAAGTTTTTTTCATTGGATTTTTCTTTAGTAAGGTTTTAACGAGGCAATAATTCTAAATGGTCATTCAAGGGGAGTGTTGTGATAAGAATACCTTATCACACCTTATGTGGATGCCCATTTTCCATAAGATACAGTTTCTTAAGGACGACTGTATTTAATATAGTTTGAAAAAGTAAAGTCTTGTACATGTATAAATAGGGGTTTAACACACAAAAGAAACAATAAAATCACTCTCTCTTTTATATACTGTTCTCTTCTCTCTCTCTTACAAATAAGTTGCTATATATATATATTGAGTTAATTATATTGGCTAATATTAATACTAGAGTCATCTATTTTATCTTCTTTATTTATTTATTTTACAACAATTCATTATTAATTAAAATTTAATTTTCTACTCTTCTATCCTTATTATTTTTACTAATAATGTATGTGACAATATATAAATAAATATATGTATTATAAAATAATTTTACAGATAAAAAATTAATAAAATAGAATAATTTATTTAGTGAAAGGGCATAAAAATCCAAGATAAGATGCAATGCGTTTACTGACCAGCATGGATATAAGACTTTATCCAGAAGATGCGCCAAAGAGGGTCCCCAAGACACACCATCAGCATCAGTCACAAAGTATTTGGAAACAGGTGAGAGGCTATACAGTAGCCTGTGGTGCAAGTTATTAGAGCTTTCTGGATCTTCAACAACAGAACAAGACAGTAATGAATGACTTGCAAGAAGCCTTAGAACACGATCCAACATTGATGCTGCTTCAGGGTTGTTGCTTCCAATGCGATCCACAATGTCTTTTGCTGAGAGCTTTGCACCTTCGCCTTCTTTTGCTATGATCTCAAATACACCAAGCTCTATTGTGGTCCTCACAGCCATTGGAACCACAACTGAACATGCCATTTGCGCAAACATAAAGGCATCATCTTCTTGTTTCTCAAGTTTTGCATCGGAATCATGTGATGCAAGAGCCATAGATGTTCGGAAGCGACAGTAGCAACAAAGCAGAGAAATTGGATGGTGTTGTGTATGTAGCTTAGAGTTGGACTTATATAAACTGAAATAGAGTTGGACTTATATAAACTGAAATCTTATCTTATCTTAATATCTTGAAATGGGAGTTTTTGGCCCCATTTTTGGTACGCTGGTCAACTCACCACTTTTACCACAAAGATGCTGTCCATAGATTGCTTATTTTTTACGTTTAATTGTGGTTTAATAAAAAATATTTTTTTTAAATATATTTAAATATCACACATCAACATATTCAATTTTATGTTAATATATATTTTTTAAATAAATTTTAAAATAATATATATTATTAATTATTAAAATAAAAAATATTTTAAATATTTTATATAATTAAAAATATAAAATAATTAAAAATTAATTTATATTTTAATATAATAATATATTAAAATATTATTATAATTTATTTAAAAAATATTTTATATTTTATATATATATAATATTTTCGTATTTTTAAAAATTTTAAATTTGTGTGTATTGTATGTCTTGTATTTTATCATATTCCATATTCGAATAAGTGTCTTTGCATCATAATTTAGAAAGACTTTCACATGTACCAGTGTATTTGACTGGTACATTGTCACACTGATATACCGTAAATAATAGCCATTGAGATACTAATTAAAAAATAAAAACGATTGAAATGTCAGGGGAAATAACTGAAGTGCATTTTAGAACATTCAAAACATGGTGTGTAATAAACCTGTCTTATTATAGATGGATGTTGTAGAAAAAATGTGTCCCCTCTTGATGGGCTGTACTGTTGTAGCATTAATTGCTTATAAATGATTCTTGATTTAGCTAACTTAACTGTGTTAGCATTTAGAACCAATGCTCTACTATTGGTCTCTTTTTCTGAAAATAATGGACCTCTGGAGATGCAATTTTATCATTAGGCTAGTATAATGTTATTAGCCATTAAAATTATCATTTTTCGTCCTATTATTTCAAGTATTACACAAGTATTATAATACATTATAACATAAAATTTTTGGTTCTGAGATTAAAAAAAAAAAGTAATCTTTTATCATATTGGTATAATTAAAAAAAAGTGAGATTCAACAAAATAATCTTTTTAATAATATAAAAATTATTATCTAATATAATAAAAGAAATTAGAGAAAGATAGATTTAATGTATTTTTTATAAAAAATACTAGAAGATTATCAAAATTTATTATTTTTACTTATCAATTAGTTATTAATATTTAAAAGTATGGGATAAAGAATATTATTAGACTATTAGACTAAAAAAATTAAATTAATGACTAAATAATGACTAAAAATAATAAATTCTAATAGCTCTTAATATTTATTTTATTTCTAAAATAGTCTTTATCATATGTATATGAATAAAAAAATATTATTTTTTCATTTACAAAATTTAAACTCAAAATTTCTTAATTAAAGAATAAAATATTCATATACTCATTATCTTTACTAATCTTGTATTGTAATAATTATATATAATAAATAAAAAGAAATTAAAAAATACTGTATATCTACTAATTCATTAATTTATATATCTATCTATTAGTAATATATTAAAATAAAACCTAAAATAATCTTTAAATGCATTGTTATTTTTATCTTAAACCAAACTCACCAGTACATTTATGCCCACCAAATTTAAACACAACAAATTTCCATCTATTTTTTCAATGTAGTTGCCTGTTCCAATTATATCTGGGCCTGTATTTACTATTTACAGAGCCTATCAACTTCTAGCCATCTAAAATTTATTTTAATGTGACTTGACTTATTAATACAAGTTATCATTTAGTCACAAATTTATTATTTTTAGGTATCTTTTTTCTGCCTTTTTATGGATCTTTTCGTCAATATACACCATGCAAGATGACAAAAGCTTTACTAGCTAGCCACCGATCCATACATGGTATATTGTTGTACTAATAAAGTGGCTGGTATATGTGACAGTATGCTTGAAAATCTTCCCATAGCATTTTGCCATTTTCGGTGTAGTTATATCAAAGCCATCCATGTTTTGAATTGAATATACGCGTGTGAGAGTGAAAAATATAATTTTCAATTTTTTTTTTTTCATCCTCAGTTAATAGATGATCAACTGGGTTAGTTGTAGATGTGTGGAACAACGGAATTAGTCAAATTATCGTTACGATTCTGTTAGTTAATTAATTAGGAGTAAAGTTAATTCTAATTAATTAATTAAAAAATAGGTTTCTTATAAAAAAATTATTATCCTATTTTTTTAAATTTTAAAATAAAAAGAGATTAACTTAGTTAGCTGCTATAGTTGGTTCCTAAATTTTTTTTTATGATTATTATTTGGGTATCATTTTTTACTTCTATTATTTACAAATATAATATATATTTTTATATTCGTTTTCTTTATACATATAATGAAATTGCATGTTTTCTTTTAGTTGATAACAATATTATTTATATGTCTATTATATTATTATTTGTATTATTATATTAATATATATTTTTATATTATATATACATAATGAAATTACAGTTTTTCTTTTAGTTTGGTGATTCACGCAACAGAATCGTTTTTAGAATGGAATTCAATCAAAATTCAACTTGTTATACCTGAATAAAATAAGTTAACATAGTTTTTAGTTGTTTTTATTTATAAGTTGTTTTTATAATAAATAGTTTTTAATAGTTTTTGCACTTCAGGCGGATTCGTGATTATCTCCAACCTCTTCTCATAAGCTCATTTACACAATATTCGTTTTAGGGACATCTTAGAACGGTGAAATATAAGGTAAAGAGCAAAATTTAAAGATGTGTTTAGGTCGCAAAATCCAAACCACACATTCTAAAATCACACTTTTCATTTAAAACCGTAACTCTTCATAAAAGCGTTATCTAATGGAAAAAAGTAAATTAAAAGATTTAAGAGAAGAAATAATTAAGTTATCAAAATTAATAGATCAAAAATTAATGATTTTAACTAATGTTAACTGTAATGACACCGAATTCTTAAAATTAATACAAAATGATTTTTCTCAAAATCTTTATTTTACTATAAGTTTTATTGAAGGACTTCAAAAACCTGAAAAAACTTATTTTTCACATGGAATTTCTAAAAAATGTTACCATGGAAATGATTCACCACATCTTCATCATACCTTTAACCCACAATTAAATTCTATAGTAGACATGCTTGAAGAAATATTAGTATCTATAAAATTTCAAAGAAATAAGGAAAAAGAGAATCCCAAAGAAGAAAAATTTCACAATATAATCAACATAACAGATTTAAAAGTAAAACCACCACTAAAATTATGAATATTGAAGAAAAATTAGAAGAAGTTACAATGCTTTTTAAACAATTAAAGATGGCTCAAGAAAATAATATTATGGAACAAGGATTTCAAATAGAAGAAGAATTAGTAAACCCTGAAAATATAGAAAATGAAGAACACATCCTAGATTATTCAAGTGACGAGGAACCAGCAATTCCAATACAAGTAAAAAATGAAGCTGGAATATCTAAGGATAATCAATCTCAATTTAAATGGGAAACATGTTTTGATAATTATGCTTTTAAAAAAGGGTTTATAAATAAAGATTCAAAATAAACAAAAATACCATCAAAATACGTTCCTAAAATCCAGGAAATGGAAGGAGATAGAATGCTCGATTTAGACTGTAAAAAGAATGAAAAAAAAAATTTCGAAAATTGGTTGAATTCCTTGAATTCTCTTAGGAGAGCAAGGAGAGCTAAGAGTACTCATATGCTAGGAGGCTAAGAGTACTCATATGCTAGGAGAGCAAGGAGGAAGCTGCCAAGGCGATTCTATAGTCTGAGGAAGAATTCCCTTAGGAAAAATAATTCTAAACTCCCCTCTGGAGTTGGCATCTACAATCTCCCCTCTGGAGATAAAAACACCTTATGTAAAATATACTAAATAAAGGAAGTTTTTCCTCCAGAAAGGTACATCTTCATCCTAGTCTTCAATTATGAATTATTTAGAAAGTTTAGAATTAACAGAAGAATCTGATTATTATAGATTAACTGCTTTATTAGATAATGAAAAACAGGCTGTTCTAAAAATAGAATTAAATCTCAAATCAAATGAAAACTTTAATAAACAAAATCCCTTAAAAGAAGTTTTTAATAGAAAAAATATAATATACTATGGAAAAATTCAACTTGAAGCCCCTATAAAGATAAAATCCGCCAAGTTGAATTTATAGGGGCTTTAAGTTGAATTTTTTCATAGTATATTATATTTTTTCTATTAAAAACTTCTTTTAAGAGATTTTGTTTATTAAAGTTTTCATTTGATTTGAGATTTAATTCTGTTTTTAGAACAGCCTGTTTTTCATTATCTAATAAAGCAGTTAATCTATAATAATCAGATTCTTCTGTTAATTCTAAACTTTCTAAATAATTCATAATTGAAGACTAGGATGAAGATGTACCTTTCTGGAGAAAAAACTTCCTTTATTTAGTATATTTTACATAAGGTGTTTTTATCTCCAGAGGGGAGTTTAGAATTATTTTTCCTAAGGGAATTCTTCCTCAGACTATAGAATCGCCTTGGCAGCTTCCTCCTTGCTCTCCTAGCATATGAGTACTCTTAGCCTCCTGCTTTCTATTGTCTGATGCTTCTACAATTGCCTAAGCAACCTATTTATAATAGTTGGGTTTGATGGACAATTCCCATCCTTACCCTTCTTATGACGTCATTGCTTACGTCATTGTTTTGTTCTTTTGCACCAGCTACATTGTTGGTGCTCTATGACCTAAGTGCTTACGTCACTATGCAATAATGTTGAGAGATGCTTCAGATGCACTGTCCTCCTCTTTTATCATGTGACCCTCAGATGCATTGTCTCCTTCCTTCATCATGTGAGTTGATTTTGTTTCATTATTGCTTTCTTCAGATAGCTCTGAGGCACATAGCTGGCACTTGTGGTCTTCTCTGTCTTTTATCAAATAGCAGAGATTCCTCTTTATCCCTTCAGGGAGCTTTTCTAAAAGTCCAGATAAGTTGTAGAATGCTAATTCAAATTCCACCAAGAGTCTCATCTCTCTTTTTACAATTTCATTTCTTTTACTGGACACAAGCAGAGTATTTCTACTTTTATAATTAATCATTGTGTGAGATTCCTTCGTTATTTTTTGAGTTCTTTCAAAGACCCTTTCTAATGTGCTGGCTAACATTCCTTCATGACTGTAAATCGTTAAATCTTGAATCTGATCAATTGGTTGAAAATTTTCTGGGAAGACGGACATGAATATTACTTGGTGTGCTGGAACCAAACATTCTTCTTCTTCGTTAAAAATAGGTTGACTGTTTGTAAATTTTAGGGATATATCCCTTGGATTTACATTGTCAATCATATTTTTAAATCTCTTTACTGCATCAACGAATCCTGTAGGAAACTCACTAATAATTTTTAGGTCATTAAAAATTAAAATTGTATCAATTAATCCATATTGGAAAAACTGATAGGTGTCAGATGGGGAAGCATCTGGGAATATAACCAGCTTTGTTAGCTGTTCTTTGGCAATAGAATAATATCCCAAAATTGCCCTTTTTTCTTCAGTCCAATTCAGGACTATGTTAAGAGTTTCTCTGAGATTTGATCTACAGACCCTTTTCTTTTCCTTGATTTCAGCCCTTGTAGGAATGTTTCTTATTATCCCTGTTCTCTGGGTTTGAATTGGAGCTTTATCTGCTCTTTTTAAGGTTTGCTCTGGATGGAGAGCTTCATATTTCCTGAAGGATTCCTTTGCCTCTTCCAGTGTTAGAAACCCTCCTTTATGAATTATCCTTGATTGATGTGTGAATGGTGCTGCTTTTTCCCAGGCATCATATACTCCTTTCATGGGGCCATTATAAATTACATAATATTTTTTATCTTGGGTGGATTTTTTAATGATTTCAGAAATTGTTTTATTTTCTGAAATTTTTTCTTCACCTGATTTGTCCACCACGCTTAGCTGGCTGAACTCTGATGGTTTTGCTTGTTGTGTTGATTTCATTGCTTCGATGGCCTTCTTGAGAGATTGGATCTGTGTCCTTATTTGCTGACAATGCTTGCATTTTTCGAGCTCTTGCTCATATTTTTGAATTTCTTGATCTAATGCATTGTAGACGAACTCCATTCTCTTGTTAATGTATCTGCAATAACATTTTTGTCACCCTTAATATATTCAATTTTTATTGGATATTGTAACAAAAATAATTGCCATCTTACCAATCGTCCATGATTATAATCAACTTTTAAATTATATCGTATGAAACCTGTTAGGTAACTTGAATCTGTCCTTAAAGTAAATTCTCTGGGTAGTAAATCAATTTTCCATTTCTTAAGAGATTTAATTGCTGCTAGAGTTTCCTTTTCATGAGTGGTATATCTCTGTTCTGTTGGAGTAAAAGTCCCTGAAATATACCTGCAAAGTAATTTCTTTGGAGAATCTTTAGAATCTAGTGATTCTTTTTCTTGTTCCAAACTTTTTATAGCTTTCTTAGCTTTTAGACATCCTGACCAGGTTATGTCTGAAGCATCTGTTTCTACTATTAAGTAGTCATTTTCTACTGGAATATAAAGTTCTGGAAGTTTTTCACATAATTCTTTAATCTTTTGAATTTGCATACTATCTTTTTCATCCCATTTCCATTCTTTTTTAGTACTTATTTTTGGAAATAAGCTTTTAGTGTATTCTGTTATATTCTTTAAAAATCCTTGATCAGAAATATAATTTATACACCCTAAAAATCTTTGTAATTGTTTTCTATCTTCTATTTTATTAGGAAATAAATTTACCTTTTCTAGGACATTTGGCTGAAGTTTTAGCTTTCCTTGAGTGGATAGAATTAATCCAAGAAACTCTATTTCTTGTTTTGCTATTCTTGCTTTCTTTTTGCTAAGAACTAATCCTTTTTCTTTACATCTTTCTAAAACTATTAATAGTTTTTGAAGATGATCTTCTCTATCCTGTTTTGTAAAAATTAGTATATCATCAATGTACACTAAAACAAATTCATTTAAATCTTTTAGATTTTCTTCCAAAAATCTTTGATAAATACCTGGGGCTTGTTTTAATCCGAATGGTAATATATTCCATTCATAGAGCAACACACTTGTTGATTCTTTTGTTGGGCAAGTAAAAGCAGTTAATTTCTTTGTTTCTTCGTCTAAACGAAGTTGCCAATATCCTGATTTTGCATCAAGAGATGAAAACCAAGTTGCTCCTTTGATTTTTTCTAAAATAGAATCTTTTCTTGGAAGTTTATGAGCATCACCAATAGTTGCTTCATTCATCTTCTTATAGTTAATAACCATTCTTCGTTTTCCCCTTTTAATTTCATTATTGTTTTCGACATAAAAGGCTGGAGCCGCATGAGGACTTTTACTTAATCTTATAATTCCTTTTTCCAAAAGATCTCTACATTCTAGTGAAAACTCTTCTCTATCTCTTGCGGAATAAGGAATTTTATTTGGAACATTTATCTCTTTTATAGGATCTTTTAATTTAGTACTTACTAATTCGTTATTTGTATTTTTAATATCTAAAGGATTTTCAGCACAAATTTCATCTAAAAGTTGTTCTATCTTTATTTCAAGATTATTTTTTGGGATATTTATCTGAAAGTATAAATTTAAATAACATGTTTCTAATATAGAAAATATTTTGAATTTTAAGATCTTATCTATAGTAGTAGTTGGTATTTTTATACGTGTTGATTTTTGATTTATTGAAGAATCGTGTGGAGCTTTTAAAACTATATATGTTAATTCTTGAATGAATGGATGATATAGCTTTAAAAAATTATTTCCTATGATAAAATCCATTCCAGAATCTAACATATATATAGATGGAACAATGAACCTATAATTTTGAATAAAAATTTCAACCATCTCTGCTTTTTGGTCAATTTTATGTATTGATTTGTCAGCTATTCTAACTCTTAATGGTTTCTTTAATTTTTTCCAATCAAGTTTTATATTTGAACTAGCAAAGCATTGTGTTGCTCCAGAATCTATGAAAGCATTTATAAACTTTTCTGTTATTTTTATAGTAATAAATGTAGCATTATTACTCAGTCTCTGAGTCTGTTTCCGAGACATATTCAAAAATATAGTCTAAGTTATCATCAGATTCCTCTAAAGGTTCCATGAAACAAGACTTAGCAATTTCTATTTGTTTAGTAAGATCCTTTTTATCCTTCTTTTTCGGACATTCATTTACATAGTGTCCTTCTCCTTGGCAATACCAACATTTACAATTTTCTTTTTTATTCGGGCAATAGTTATTTCTTTGTCTTTTGTTTTTATTATTATTTTTCTTTCTAAAATATCTCTTTTTTCTCCAGTTTGGATAGTATTTTCTTTTTCTAAATTGATATTTTCTTTTTCTTTGAAAATTTTTATTAAGACCATATTTTTGAGGTATCTCTTCATTGTCTTGACAGCAAATTCTAATTATATTTGCAAATCTTTTTTGAGTTGCTTCTTGCATACAACGTTCTTTTATTTCCTCTCTTATTGCAGAGGTTGCTCCACCAAAATTATTTTCAATTGTCCCTCTGTTTATTTCTCTTATAAATCTTCCCATTATAAATTCATTAGCAGGATATGGAAGTTTTGTTATATACATACTAAGATAATAATTTTTATCTTCTTCTTTTAATTTGTAATAATGTATTCTATATTCACATATATAAGATTCCACATTGCATAGATCGTATATCTGAATATTAACTAAATGGTTTTTTGCTTCTTGATATTCTTTATTATAGACTTCTTGTCTATGATCTATAATATTTTTTCCAAAAAATTCTTTATATAGAATCATCATTATATATAATATCTTATCATAAGATGTTGTTTTTGTTGCTAAATCTTCTATTATTTGATTTTCTATTGATGTCATATAATCTCTTATAGTTCCTTTAGTATGAAACCCTATGTAATTCCAAATATCTCTTCCAGACAATTCACTAAGCTTTGGATTAGTAAAAGCTTCTAATAAAAAGGAATTCAACCAATTTTCGAAAATTTCTTTTTCATTCTTTTTACAGTCTAAATCGAGCATTCTATCTCCTTCCATTTCCTGGATTTTAGGAACGTATTTTGATGGTATTTTTGTATATTTTGAATCTTTATTTATAAACCCTTTTTTAAAAGCATAATTATCAAAACCTGTTTTCCATTTAAATTGAGATTGATTATCCTTAGATGTTCCAGCTTCATTTTTTACTTGTATTGGAATTGCTGGTTCCTC
Source organism: Arachis ipaensis (assembly GCF_059453495.1). Taxonomy (NCBI): domain Eukaryota; kingdom Viridiplantae; phylum Streptophyta; class Magnoliopsida; order Fabales; family Fabaceae; genus Arachis; species Arachis ipaensis. The sequence goes on from NC_142442.1 coordinate 18,578,012, forward strand.
GTCACTTGAATAATCTAGGATGTGTTCTTCATTTTCTATATTTTCAGGGTTTACTAATTCTTCTTCTATTTGAAATCCTTGTTCCATAATATTATTTTCTTGAGCCATCTTTAATTGTTTAAAAAGCATTGTAACTTCTTCTAATTTTTCTTCAATATTCATAATTTTAGTGGTGGTTTTACTTTTAAATCTGTTATATTGATTATATTATGAAATTTTTCTTCTTTGGGATTCTCTTTTTCCTTATTTCTTTGAAATTTTATAGATACTAATATTTCTTCAAGCATGTCTACTATAGAGTTTAATTGTGGGTTAAAGGTATGATGAAGATGTGGTGAATCATTTCCATGGTAACATTTTTTAGAAATTCTACGTGAAAAATAAGTTTTTTCAAGTTTTTGAAGTCCTTCAATAAAACTTATAGTAAAATAAAGATTTTGAAAAAAATCATTTTGTATTGATTTTAAGAATTCGGTGTCATTACAGTTAACATTAGTTAAAATCATTAATTTTTGATTTATTAATTTTGATAACTTAATTATTTCTTCTCTTAAATCTTTTAATTTACTTTTTTCCATTAGGTGACGCTTTTGTGAAGAATTACGATTTTAAGTAAAAAGTGTGGTTTTAGAATGTATGGTTTGGATTTTGCCACCTAAGCACATCTTTAAATTTTGCTCTTTACCTTATATTTCACCTAGTTGAAATTATGGTGTTTGGAAAAAAAAATAAAAGAAAAAGATAATTTTAAAAAATTGTGAGTAATTGAATTTACTTATTTATTGACTAAAAGTTAATTATTTTTTTGTTAGACTCCGTAATTGGGTTTTAAAAAAATGATAATTTGCCCCACCGAAATAACAATTTTCCCTTAAAGATTTGTTTATGCTTTCATATTCAAGAAATATTTACCCATCCTACTCAGATACTGGTATTTCACAACCATTTCTTCAATGACTAATTTTATAAGTCGATTTCTAGATGTTGACAATATTATCTTTTCTGTTATGAATTTGGAATATATCGTATTTAGTACTGTCAATAGGTCAGTTCCATAAAATTTAGGCCTTAATCCTATGGGTTAGGATAAACGGTAAATACTATGGTGATAAACGCATATTGCTTATTTAGGTGATGAAAATACGTGGCTAAAATTACTTCTATACACGTGGCATCGATGCTGGGAGGAACGTCGATAATTACTGAATCAAAATCAGAGCTCTATATTATGTTGTCATCCATCTTATTGTGATTAGTTTAAATTAATCTTAATGTTAAAGATGTTGATTTATGGGCCGTTTTTGCATGGGTCTAATGTTTTTTTTTATGTAAAATGTGGATATGGTTTCATTGTTTTTTATAAGGATCTCGCTAGGGAGACAATGGACTATTTGTACAATGTGTATAATGAGACACAATGAGCTATTGAGTTACAAAATGAACATCTCCCATACTATTTAGAATAACTATTCGAATACTAGCGATAATAAACATCTTCCCAAAAACTTAAACTAATTTTGGGGTTCACTAAAGTTCGAACTCTTGACCTTACGGATCTAGCACTCTAATACCATATATGATACCACTCATCCCAAAAACTTCAGCTGATGGGAAAAGGTAACACTAATGATTATATCTCTAATACTCTCTAAACTTCCATTATACATATTGTATAAATATTTCATTGGCTCCTCATACTTTCTCTTTTTATAATCAAAAGAAAGATGTTAACGGTTTAGGGTCAATTTAATTTTTGGTAATCAGTAAGAAAAGAAGAATATTAGTAGCAATGATTAAAGCTGGGAAAAATTAGTTGCTGGTAAACAAAAACCATGTTAATAGAACTAACACTAACTAAATGAGTGAAAAATTGGAAAACAGGAAGAACAATAGTAGCGATTATAATAGCAACAACAACAATAATGACAACGATCATAATAATAATAATCGGTAATATTAGGTAAAAAAATTCAGTCAGAATTTATTTTATTTAGTATTTATTAATTATTATAATAATTAATAAATACTAAATAATTAATAAATATTAAATAAAAAAATTTTAACTATTTAACTAATATTTTTTAATTATTAAACATATTTGAATAATAATAATAGGCTCAATATAAGAATGTTAAATTTTGTTGCATGAGATTTGATGGACTATTTTTATTAGGGTTGATGAATGCATATGTAATTATATCATTACATTATGAATATTTAAGAAATTTTAGTTATGAGACTGATTATATCATTTAAAATTAGTATATGTGGTGTCGTATTGTGTTGTCATAAACATCTTTAAATTGCAATTAGTTTGGCTTAATGCAATGTATAATAATTTATGGAGGAAAAATGTTATATTTTAGTTAATTAGTGGACGACATATCTCATAATTGTTGACACGTGAAGTATATTATGTATAAATTGAGACATTATTTGAGATGGAATGTTTTAGTTTAAGATTTATTTGTTAGTTGGTAAGAGGTGGCATGCATGGAATTAGTTATTAATGTTGTATGATAGAAAATGTTAGATATGGTTATTTTAAGTTGAATGATTTAAGATTTATGATTTAGGGTCTAAGATTTAGAATCGACGAGTGAATATGTAGAGTTTAGTGGTTAAAAGTTAGGGATAAGATTTAAGATTTTATTGTGTGAAATTTAAAGTTTAGGATTTAGAGGATTATAGGTTGAAATGTAAAGTTTAGAGGGTTTAAAGTTTAATAGTTTAGAAGGTTTAAAATTTAGGATTGAAAATTGGGGGATATTAATGGATAATTTAGATGTATATAATATTTCTATGTATATTTAAATTATTTATTAATAAAGGACCGATGATTGAAAGACAGGTACTTGCCTCCACTGAAATTGTATATATATATATATATATATATATATATATATATATATATATATATATATATATATATATATATATATATATATATATATATATATATATCCTGTTTGTTTTATATATAGCCTGTTTGTTTTATTTTGTTTATCTCCATAATAAATTATAAATGACTTTTTTGAGGTTTATGTTAAAATATTTATTTTATTAAATTTAACCATATATTTGTCATGTTAAATTTGATTTAATATCAAAATTTAAATAAAAATAAATAAGTAGTAATAATATATTTATTAAAAGTGAAGACTTATAAGTAGTTGTCTTTATGTGAAACTAAAAATTGAAAATTGTTAAATAATAATTTAGTCAAACTTATCAAATTTTTTAACGATTCTCAAATTACAATTTTACATAAAAATAATTACACGTGAGTTTTTATCTTTTTAAAAACTAGCCAACTAGTTAATCACCAAACTGAAATTTAATTTTATAAACATAAGTAAAATTATTAGTCTTTTTTAAAAAATTTGATTGAGATAAAAAAATATTATATATCTATTAATTAGTAGAAAAATATAGTTAATGAACCAACTTTTAACTATCCACATTAACCAACGTTATTTTTTAATAGTAAAAATTCTACTTTTAGAAGGTTTAAGATTTAAAATATAAAATAAATAAAATTATTTTAAAAAAGTTAATTGGCATTGACTAAAAGAAATAAACTTCCTAATTAAAATTTATTGATTTTTTTATTTTAACTCTCTTATATACATAATATTCTAAATATATATATATAAAAAAAAGAAAATTCTACTTAGCTTATATACATCATGGTTAAGGGTTTATGATTTAGGATCTTAGATTTAGAATTTAGAATTTAAAATTTATTGATAAGTGTGTAAAATTTAGTGGTTAGAAATTAATAATAGTGTCTAGGGTTTATTAGGTAAAATTTAAAGTTTAAGATTTAGAAGGTTATATTTTAAAATGTAGAGTTTGGAGGGTTTAAGGTTTAATAATTTAGAGGGTTTAGAATTTAGGGTTGGAAATAAGGGTAAATCGACGTTTACCGAAAGAGAGGTAGTTATTTCTACTAAATATATATATGCCCTCTTTGTTTTATTTTCTTTGTCTCCATAATAAATTATAAATGACTTTTTTGAGGTTTATGTTAAAATATTTATTTTATTTAATGTAACCATATATTTGTCTTGTTAAATTTGATTTAATATCAAAATTTAAATAAAAATGAATAAGTAGTAATAATATATTTATTAAAAGTGAAGACTTATAAATAGTTGTCTTCATGTGAAATTAACTGGTAAAAACTGGTAAATAATGATTTAGTCAAACTTCTCAAATCTTCTAATGATTCTCAAATTATTATAATTTTACATAAAAACAACTATACGTAAGTTTTTATCTTTTTAAAAATTAGCCAACTAATTAATCACCAAAATATAGTTAACGAAGCAACTTTTAACTATCGACATTAACCAATAATGTTGTTTTTTAATTGTAAAAATTTTACTTTTAGAAGGTTTAAGATTTAAAATATAAAATAAACAAAATTATTTTAAAAAAGTTAATTGGCATTGACTAAAAGAAATAAACTTCCTAATTAAAATTTTATTGATTTTTTTTATTTTAACTCTTATACATAATAGTCTAAGGGAGCCACTCAAATAAAGACATTTAAAACGTCTTTTTTTAAAGATGTTTTTTAGTAATTAAAATTCAATACATATAACTGATTAAACCGTGCTATTTTTATCAAAATTAGATCAGACAAATTAATTTGACAAAAAAATCGACGAACTAAATCTTGAACCGATCTAAATTAATATTTTTTTTTTATAAAAAATGACTACAATACCCTTATTATAAAAAATGACAAAATACTCTTATTATATATATATATATATATTTGAGAATTCTAAATCCTAACATTTCTATTTTCTCTAAGCCGTCATGTGGTTAATATATATAAGTATTTTAGTTATTTGTTATAATAGGGGTATTGTAGTTATTTTTTATAAAAAACTATAATTTAGATTGGTTTAAAATTTGGTTCTCGATGTTTTTTGCCAAATCGGTTTGTTCGATCTAATTATGACAGAAATAATACAATTTATTTAATTATATATGTTAAATTTTAATTATTAAAAAACATCTTTAAAAAAAGACGTTTTAGGCGTCTTTTTCTAAGTGACTCTCATAGTCTAAATATATGTAAAAAAAAATTCTACTTAGTTTATACATCATGGTTAAGGGTTTAGGATTTAGGGTCTTAAATTTAGAATTTAGAATGCATTGATGAGTGTGTAGAATTTAGTGGTTAGAAGTTAGAAATAGCGTTTAGGATTTATTATGTGAAGTTTAAGGTTTAAGATTAAGAAGGTTATAATTTGAAATGTAGGGTTTGGAGGGTATAAGGTTTAATAATTTAGAGGATTTAGAATTTAGGGTTGGAAATAGGGGCAGACCGACATTTATCAAAAGAAAGGTACTTATCTCCACTGAAATTGTAAAATAATATTTTATATATATATATATATATATATGCCCTCTTTGTTTTATTTTCTTTGTCTTCGTAATAAATTATAAATGACTTTTTTTAGGTTTATGTTAAAATATTTATTTTATTAAATTTAACCATATATTTGTTTGGTTGAATTTGATTTAATATCAAAATTTAAATAAAAATGAATAAGTAATGATAATATATTTATTAAAAGTGAAGACTTATAAATAATTGACTTCATGTGAAATTAATAGTTAAAAATCGTTAAATGAGATTTAGGGTATAGAATTTAAAATTTAAGATTTAGATTTATGCATTAGGATGTAGATTGTTTGCAGGCTTAAGACAAAAAATTTATGATTTATGGTTTAAGAGATGTATGGTTTGTAATATTTAGGATATTTGTAGAGTTTTAGTCAAATATTTTTAGAGAAGACGATATTTTCCTTCTTTATGAAATGTCTAAATGACATTCTCTTCCATCTTTATTTTTAAAATGTATACTCTTCTGTCTCCTCTACGGCAAGGATTAAATAACATATGTTGTAATTCAGTTAATTAAAATATTCGTTAATAATTATTTTTATATATATTAGTGATAATTATTTTATTGTAACAAAAAAAATAATAATGTAAAATATATACTTATTATGAATGTAATAGTTTTTATTTATTTTCAGTATTTTACGTTTCAATCTACTAAAAATATGTCTAAAATTCTTACTAACTTAAGTATTAGAGTCTCTTGCATATAATATCCCCCATCTTATTAATACATATTTTTTTTATAGAACTTTATTTTTTATTTGATTTTGTATATTTTTTACTATGTGTTCTTAAATTAGTATATATTTTATTTACTATTGTTAATTTTTATAATATATATTCTATTAGAAAGATATAATTAAATACAAAAAAGAGTACTAAAAATGAATATTAAAAAATTATAACAAAAAGAATACTAAATTTCAACACATAAATTTAAATTCTCTTCTTTAGTACTTTTTTTGTATTTAATCTTTCTAACTTGTATTTAAATTCTCCTCCCTTTCATTTGTAAATGTGTGAAAATGACTCTCAACCATCACACTACTCACTCTAGATTTCATATGTATAGTGCAGCTCGGTGCAACCATAAACTGCTAGACCCCTTCTACAGTTTATGTTTATTTTCGATTCCAACAAAAATCGTGGAACCCCGGTTTCTGGCCAAATGCAACATGAACGTAAACTGTGGAACCCCTCCACGATTTATGTATATTTAGAAACCGTAGAATTCTTCAACAGTTTGCATAGTTTTATAAAAAATTATATTTTCGTATCCAAACTACAAAAGTTGTATTTCTGTAATTTTAAAATCCAAATATTTTATTTGGGTGATTTGCCATTATTATTATTATTATTATTATTATTATCTCTATTTTTTTTGTCATGCAATTATTTTTTCTCTTTGAGTTCGTGAAAATTTTGAGAACTACATTAATGTGATAACAAAAACTGCATTCTATAATCATAAAAGGATAAAAATAAAACCTAAGCCCACAAAAAAGCCCAACAAAAAAATCACTTCATTAGAGTTAATTTCAAGGTTCTGAAAACCGAACCGGTCATCAAACCGCTTTAGTCATTGGTTCACTGATTTAGTGGTTCAACCGGTTTAACCGATGGTCTAACCGGAAAAACCGTTTTAAAATAAAATAATAAATAAATTATAAAGGACCAAAAGTTGAGGATACTCCAAGAACTCCTGTTAGATGCAACTGCATTCAACATTATCACATATTCTCACACACACACAAATTCAAAGCCTTACATCAAAGAACAATCACAGCAAGTGATTTGGAAAGAAAATGTAAACACCGAACAATCACAAGCATACACAACATGTGAATATTATTATAGCAAACATAATACAAAATAGCTCTTCTAATGCGTCTCCTAAAATATCCCAAATAAAAAAGCTACATGATCTGATCCACTTGATTCAGAAAGTTACATCTATTGGAAAAATTAAGAATCAACTAAAAGAAAAAGAAGAGGAAGGCCTGGTTGATTCGATTCAATTCGCTGAGAGAGTTGGGATTTTGATTCAGAAATCATGCCGATGGTGGATTCATTTCCAGAGGACATGATACTTCCTCCCAATATAAGCTCACTGCGCATAAGCACATTGAAGTGTCTCAAGAAGCTAAACTACAGAGGTTCCAATATCTGAATGCTCTTTATATACTTGAAATTCATTGCTGTGACATCCTTTATTTCTTGCCTGATGAAGAATTTCCTTCCACCCTTAATCAACTTTATGTCCAAGAATGCCCTTTGCTGACTCCAAGACTTAAACCAAATAGTGGGAAGGAGTGGCACAAGGTGGCTCGAATTCCACACATACAAATTGATGACCAAATACTCTATTTAGGGAACTAGTGCCAAAGCTAGGCACTCAGGTTAGAGGACTATAAACACTATGCACAGGCAACATGTTATGCATTCTGATGAGGACAAAAGAGATGAATCCATGTTGTGCCGGTTTCATTGTGTCCTGATCTGTACTACCCTTTGATTTTCATTTTTAGCATTCAGCAAAAAATATTACAAAACAGCAACAAGTAATCCCTAATCCCTGAACAAAAATTTCAATAATGATTTGATTTTCATTTTTAGCAGCAGCAAGAAAATTTCAACAAATATTTCAAGAATTAAAGAAAGAGCAACAGCACAAAATCAGCAAAAATTAGCAATTTCACAATTTCACATTAAAAATCAGCAAACAAAGGCTTTGGGGAGAGAAGACAGAGACACGAACAAGAATCGAAAAAGTGAAAGCAATGACACTAACCATCGATGGAGTCACGGACGGCGACCGGGGAGACGACGGTGAGTGGCGAGCTGCTCCAAGCCAACAAAACAGAGAAGCCATGGAGGACGGATGGAGGATAGGGGGAAGGAGGAGGCCGAGCTACAAGAGAGGGCCTGGCCACAGACGGCGGCGACAGCATGGACGGCGGCAGCACTGCGGCAGAACAGTTGCAGGGAGGACCTAGGGTTTTGGTTTGATGATTTAACTTTGCTTCAAAGTTCAGAGGGATTCACAAATTGGGGGGGTGTGGTGGGGGAAGGGGGGAGGGAGTAAAGCTGTAAAGGTAACGCTTTTTCTTTTTTTTTTTTTGCAAATAATCAAAACGGTGCCGTTTAAAGAGAACCGGCCGGTTACCGGTTCGGTCCAACCGGCCGGTTCTCGACCGGTTTGGCGGTTTTGGAACGGTTTTCAAATGGGCGGTTATTAGAGATGGACCGGACCGTTTTCATTGTCGGTTCCCGGTTGGACCGGTTCAACCGGCCGGTCCGGTCCGGTTTTCAGAACATTGGTTAATTTACATTGAGCTAATTATGTCATGAAACGGAATAATTCTAGAGGTACTATTGACTCAAATCAGACAATGTCTCCTAAAAAATTATGCCAAAGACACACGTCACGAAATAATACTATCTACGTTACTTTCATTACTTAAAAAAGCAAAAATCCTTCATCACCTTAGCATTCACCTAAACAATTATCCAAAAACAAAGATTTTTTTTTATCAAAAAGTTCAACTAGACGGACCAGAATCCTATAGAACCTAGAGGATGGGTTATCTTTCCTAGGAGAGATTATCAAAGATCTAAGTGAGATAAGAGAGAAAAAAAAGAAGGGAGTGGGCGGTAACAGCATCAGCTCAGTTGAAAAAGGTATGGAATTTCTACCCAGATTGAATGAAAAACAAAAGAAGACTTGTGAATAGCCAGAAGAGCAAGTGGGCCTTATAGAAAAAGAAATAGGAGACTAGAATATGGCCCAAAAGAGAATATACAACAACAGGCTATGATGGACGAGATAAAAAAAAACTCTTTTACAACATTTATTTATTTTAGGGTAGAAACTCACGTATAATTAATTACTTAACTTTATATAAAATTGATAGCTAATAGTCGTTAGATGATAATTTAGTCAAACTTATCAAATTATTTAACGACTCTCAATTATCAACTTATTTTAATATTTTAATATTTAACGACTCTCAACTCTCAACTATCAAATTATAAATTATTTATAATTACCGTACTTTTTCGCTTTCTATCCTACATTCCTACGTCATCTCGGATCGACTGGCGGTCAACTGGAGGGTTGGTCGGCGGACGGTTGTCTTGGTGTCAACGAACGATTGATTTGGATAAAAGATTGCGATCAATCGGTCAGTTAGATTAAGGTTTTTATGTTATTCAAGGTGGGTCATTGGTTATTAGAGCTGGCTGATGATGTTTCTAAGACATTTAAAAATTTGTGGTGTGGCTACTGGTTGAAGAACTCCATGACCCATAAGCTGGATACATTACAAAGCAATGTTATGCTACTAAATCCAAATGCTTTGGCTAAATGCATGAAATCTTGGTGGGTTCGTTCCTTCCCTCTTGGCATTTGAATCATCATGAAAGCATCAGACCTGAAATCCATCTTAGCAACATCTATCTGTTCTGACACTACAAGAAGAACTTTGTTCACTACAACCACCTTCCCATCATTCGGTATAGCCTTCCGACAATTCTTTAATATTTTCTGTAAGATTTGAAAAAATATTAATTGAATAATTAATTAATTAATTAATTAATTAAATAAGAGTAAGCTAAGAGAATTTAAAATGTTTTGTTTGGATTAAAAATTTAAAATTTAGAAATTTACAGATAAATCGAACTCAGAAAATTAATTAGAATGCAAAAATGTAATTATTTGTATAAAAATACGTATCGGCGTTATAATTAATTGTACAGGCTTAAGTCTGTTCGGTATTGCGTATGAGAAAAATAAAACTGTAAAAATAACTAAAAAAATATTTAGAATAAAAATCGGAACACTTATCTTAAAGATTTTGGTCCTAGGTGGGACCAATAGACGAAAGAACATAAATGCCCCTCACTCACTTAGATAAAAACGTAACACACCCCATTTCACACATCAGAAGCTCCAGATGCCTAGCAAGGTGTCTCTCGACCCGCATCTGAAAAACACAACATAGTATGTGATTAGAACCGGAGGTTCTCAGCATGGTAAAGGTACCATGCACATAAGATATAAGGTCCTGGAAATGCCAGAGGCAATCCTAGAATGCCGACACTCAGATTATAAATCTTAAGGGACTAAAACAGAAACCATAAACACGGGTAGATATCTAAGGTTCTTAAGGTTCTAACTCAATCCTAACTTAATCTCTCAAATTATAATCTGCTCACTGTCTCATTCAACTCTAACCCTTACCACTGACCCAACCAGTCACGGCCTATGGCCCAAATTAAACCAGCTCGGCCTTCGGCCCAAAGAAACTCAACCCGGCCTCCGGCCCATTTAAAAACAGATCATCATTATCACCCGTCCACCACCAAGGTACTCAAAACAGAAGGACAATCACAAACACAAGCATATACAAGGCAAACACATTTAAAAAACAGTTACAGCAAGTATCACAGTTATTAGTTAAACAGAATTTATCAGATAGGCAAACCAAAACAATTATGCACACCCAAACAAAGCAAACAAATACAACATGATGCATGCCTATCCTACTGGCTGTGAGCTCAGGTGTCGGTTACTTTGCCAGAACCCGACACATTTGGTAGCTAACCCAGACATTGGTCTCTAAGTTGCGCATCTCCAGGAGGGTCATAAACAAAAGAGAGTGCCTTTCCACATCGAAGGAGTGTGCCTTTCCACCTTGCAACCAGAGAAGAATGTGGGAAAAATAATATAAAGAAGATGCCTTTTCACCTTCTCCACATCCCATCATGACAAGAGAGGGGACTTTTGTCCTCAACTTGCCATCAGAACACATTTTCAAATTAATACGCAAGCGGGATCACACCCAGACCTTGCCATCTGGACCATTCTGGTCACACACACATCTCGACCGTTCCAGCCACACATAGTTATCCTCAATCTCATCATTAACACCTCAATTCAATTATTCTAGACCTTCCTTTACTTCCAAGTAACCTTGCTTTCCATAGCCTAATCACATCACTTTCAACCTTTACTTCATCTCCAAGTTACCTCTATTTCCTAGCTTCAACTTACTATTAGAGTTACTACTATGATCTGGGACTAAAAGAGTGAAAATAAAGGTTTGGAGGGTCAACTTTCCGTAGAACCTGGGGTGACTATGCTTCTGAGCATACTCTGGCTGTGTGTACATGCTATTTAGGATGTCTACTTGACATATATAGCATACATGTTCATGAACATTACCTTTGGAGATTCGAAGCTCTAGACTTTAGATATTAAGACTGATCACCTTAATATCAATTGTTCGGTGCGGATAGGACCCAAAGGGCATCTCGTGGACACGAGTGAGGTGATACGGTTAATTTTCTTGACTGCTGTTAAGAAAGATGATGCTGAAGGGATGGAGCGCGGAGATTTCAAGGACATTAGGACTATTAGGTTGAGAAAGAGAAGTTGCAGGAGATACGCCATTGCGGAGGCCGACAGAAGGTTGAGGTAATTGCAATAACTGGATTTATAGAGCAGTGTGCGACTGTGGAATGCTGTATTTGTTCATAGCCTAAGATAGGGATATAAACCCAAAACTGAAAATGTCAAGTTTAGTATTAAACTTAGAACCAAGCTGAATCGTTCCAAGTAAGGTATTGCTGTTCGAGCCTGCAGAGTTTAGTGAAATTTATGGTCAGCGGTGGACGAATGATTGAGATCCTTAGAGATAAAGGAATTAGAATGCAGCAATGGAAGCACACCGAGTGGAAAGACCTTGGGACTATAAAAAGTTTAGTTAACGAGGAGAGTATTTCCATCCGTTTTCTCTAGTAACTGGAATTTTCAAGGGCAAAAATTTCTGTTAGGGGGTAGGATGTAAAACACGTAAAATTAATAAATTAATTATTAATCAAAGTGATTATAAAATGAGATTTGATAGTTTAATATAATAGAGCTAATTAAAATATGAATTTTGACATCAATTTTAAAGAATTTGGCCCAAGATTGGGCCGAACGGGCCGAACCGGTCGAACCGAGCCCAGAATTGGCCCAAGCCCAACCCAACAGCCCAAAGTACATTAAGAAGAAGCTTTCTTCTTCCTTTCATTCAGCATCAACGTTGAAGGAATGTTCATGGTGGGGGGGGGGGGAGGGAAGAAAACAAACCCTAATACCACAATTAAACTACCATAACTTCTTACTCCGAGCTCCAATCGCCGCACCGTTTACAGTCACGCGATCACCGTATCGAGCTCTACGATTATATCGGATCAATTTCTTTGGTAAGTCACTCTAACACTCCAGCCTCTCTACCCCTCCAATTTTCGAAAAGTAGCGAGAATCCATGTTGAAAATTTGTGATTTTAGTTCTTTAGGTTCAAGTTTAGCTTGAGGAACTTGTGGGCCTTTGCTCAATCAAGATATATTAAGGTGAGGATTCTCAAATTCTGAAAATTATAGTTTATATGAGTTTGGATATTGAATTTGGGTGTGATACATGTGAATTAGGCTTGTATATGTGTATGTTGAAGTTGATTGAGTACAATGGAGGCTTGGTGAAAGATTGGTGCTAAAGCTTTATTGAATTTGGACTTGTGGGGGCTGTGTGTGTGACCTTGGTGAGTTGCCTTGGGAAATATATGGAAATCGGCCAAGGTATGGTTTAGGTTTCACGTATTTAATATATAATGTTCTGTGAAAACTTAGGCTAGATAACCACAGGATAGGTTGGAACATATGAACTTGTTTAATGCTTAGTGACTGATAAACCACTATTTTATGGTTTATCTTGTGCTCAATTGAGTGGTTTTTATCAACTCTTTACCCATTTATTCATACTATTTGCATGGTTTTACATTTGCCTTCCTAATTATGTGCTTTGATTGAAAACATGCTTCTTTGGCCTTAAGTTTCCTATGTTTAAATCCTCTCCTATTACCATTAGATGCCTTGATATGCGTGTTAAGTAATTTCAGAGATTACAGGGCAGGAATGGCTTAGAGGATGGAAAGGAAGCACGCAAAATTGGAAGGAATACAAGAAGTTGGAGAAATTGCTAAGCTGTCCAGCATGACCTCTTCGCACTCAAACGGCTATAACTTTAGCTACAGAGGTTCAAATGACGCGGTTCTAGTTGCGTTGGAAAGCTAACATCCGGGGCTTCGATTTGATATATAATATGCCATAGTTGCTCTAACGCTAGGCGACGCGACCGCGTGCCCCATGCGGCCGCGTCGCAGTGACGAAAATCAGCGTGTTTGAATTCGCAACCAGCGAATTCTGGGCTGTTTCTGACCCAGTTTGCGGCCCAGAAAACACATATTAGAGGCTATAAAGTGGGAGAATGCATCCATTCATCAACAAGCTCTCAAATTCACAATTTTAGAATTTAGATGTAGTTTTTAGAGAGAGAGGTTCTCTCCTCTCTCTTAGGATTAGGATTTAGGACTTCTTTTAGTTTTAGGAGTGACTCTCAATCCAGGTTCAATGTTCTTTTATTTATTTTTTCAATTTAATTTATGAACATCCATGTCAGATTTAAGTTCTTTTGTTAATGCAATTTGAGATATTTCAGTTTAATATTGCTTTCTTTTATTTACATGATTATTGCTTCCCATCTGAAGGCATTCTTATTCCAGTAGATTTACTTTTTCCCTTTTGGTTTTGGTTAAGAAATCAGTAACTCAGGAGTTATCCAATTCAACAGCATAATTGATAATTGTTATCTTGCCAATTGAGTTGAACTTCAATAATCCCAATCTTTTCTTAGGAAATAAATAGGATTCGAAGATCAAACCAATTTATCCCTTGACTTTCCTTTGCTTTAGTAAAGGTCAACTAAGTGGAATTAAGATTCAACTTTCATTATTATTGATAAGGATAACTAAGTCTGGACTTCCAATTTCTCATACCTTGCCAAAAGTTTATTTTATAGTTATTATTATTTTATTTTACTTGTCATTCAACTAACTTTTTACCTTAATCCAAAATCCCAATTTACAAGGCTCATAACCAATAATAAGAACACCTCCCTGCAATTTCTTGAGAAGACGACCCGGGGTTTAAATACTCGGTTATCAATTTCAAAGGGGTTTGTTACTTGTGACAACCAAAACATTTGTAAGAAAGGTTGATTGCTTGGTTTAGTAACTATACTTACAACGAGAGTTTACTATAACTTCTAAACCATCAATCTTCCGCTCTTTCAAAATGGCGCCGTTGCCGGGGAATTGCAAACGTATGCCTTATTATTGGTAATTGTAAATATTTTATTTTTGCTTGTTTATTTGTTTTTATTTTTGCTTTTTCTTAAGTTAAGAGGTTATTGGTTTTTATTTTAAAAATTTTTATTTTATCTTATCTTATTTCAAAAATCAAATTTCAAAAATTCAAATTTAAAAATTTTCAAATTCAAAATTTAAATAACCTTTTAATTCAAATTTATTTTTATTTTTATTTTTAATTTTTATTTTGCTACTATGAACTCTCACCCCTTTGGCTATGAGTCTGGTTACAATTATGTTGCAGGAAGAAGAAATTACAATGAGAACAGGCATCAAGGTTGGAACAATCAAAGATGGGAGGAGCCACAAGGATTTGATCAACCCTCATGGCAATAACCACCTCCAGTGGACTATCAACAACCACCACCATATGCCTATGAACCCATTCCTCAACATGACTTTGGACCACCATACTCACAAGCCCCTTTCCACCATTCACCTCCATATGACCCTAATCCACATCCACCATGCCAACCACCTTATGAGCCAAATGAACCATACACAGAACCACCACTTTAATATTCACCATCTCCATATCATTATCAAGATGAACCACCTTCCTATTATGAATCCTCTCTCCCAACCAATGAATCCTCACATCCACCCCAACCTCCAATGGATGACAGACTTCGTGTTATTCTTCAAAGGCAAGAAAGGATGAATAAGAGTGTGCAAAATTTTGCGGCCGCCTTCGGCGAGTTAATAAATATAATAGCTTCCCAATATCTGAGCACTCAAAGAACTCCCAGGGCTACATGTGGAGAATCAAAAGAAGAGCAAAGCATGAAGGAAACACTAGAAGTTTCGGTGGACAATGAAGAACATGGCTTTGTATTGAAACAAGTGGAGGAAGCCATAATAGTTGCAGAGGAAGAAATGGTTGAAGATTTAGGAGATGCTGAACCTCCATGGGAAAGTCAGGTTATAGAACCTCCTTCCAAGGCGATTGAAATTGATGCTGAAAAGGGTGTACAACCCCCAAGGCATATCATAGTTGAAGACTTGGAAGAGGTTGGTCTAGAGATGGAGATTAAAGAAGAAAAAGCACAGCCTCCCACACTCTTGGTAAGTAATGAATAAGAGATTGAATTGGAAGAAAGCTACCAAGAGGAAGAGGTTGAAATTAAGAAAGTTTGCAAAGAGGTGGAAATTGTCAAAGAGCACAAGGGAGTGGAGCTTGAAATCACCTTGCCAAAGTTATTGGAGACCCCTCCCCCTAAGTTACCATCATCCTTCACAACATTCAAGTAGGTAAAATTCATATCCCTTAGCTTTCTAATTCCACTTGAATATGGGCTACTGGAGACGGATGGTCAACTTAGAGCTTTTTGTGGCATTAAGAGTAAGAGGAAGATGGTCAGTAAGAGTTGTCAAGCAAGGTTCAACATGGTTGTGTGCTCAAAGTTTAAAGGTTGGTGTAAAGCTCAACTGAATGGGTCTAGGAAGTTGTTTGGCTGCTTTAGTGAGAATTCAGATTGCTTGCTACCCGGATGGAATCATGATTATCAACACAAAGACGGGTGTAAAAGCAAGGTTTGGGATCCTAGAATCTGTTTTGACATCCAACACCCCGGGAGCCTAAGAATCTGTTTGAAGCTGCTCAAAGGCTTCACGTGCCTTGTTTGGGATCCCGGAGGATATTGGAATCACAAACATTGGTGGAGATTCCTAGATGAGTACAAGCATAAGCCACCATAACAGGGAGCTCACCAAATGTCCAACTTAAGGACTCTAACTAAAAGTGCTAGGTGGGAGACAACCCACCATGGTATGATCGTTCCTTTTTCAATTTTATTTCGTTTTGTTTTTATTTTATTTTATTTTATTGAACCTGGAATCATGCATAGCATTCACATTAAGCATTGCATTCCGCATTTTGCATATATAAAAAAAATGCCACACGACGCGACCGCATCAGCGACGCGTCTGCGTCGCATGGAGAGGAGAGAAAAATAAAAAACGAACAGAGAGTCACGCTGGAGCGTGGCTGGAGGCGTGCCAGTGGCACAAATCAACCCACGCGACCGCGTCGCTGACGCGTCTGCGTCGTATGGGCATAATGGCCTCCCACGCGGCCGCGTGTCCTGATTTTTGACGTAAAAAGGGTGCACAACGAATTATTGTGCGCGAGTGGTGCTGGATTGGTGCTGAATGCACAATTTTATCCATGCGGACGCATGGCTCACGCGTCCACGTCGTTCCCTTCTGAAGCCCACTCACGTGATCGCATGCCCCACGTGATTGCGTCACCCCAAATTTGGCAAATATATCAATTCGAACAGAGAGTTGTGTAGGCGCGAAGCTGCACTCGCGCCAGAAGCACAACATGGGTCACGCGACCGCGTGACCGACGCGACTGCGTCGCCTGTGCCGCACAGCTCAAACTTAATTGCCAAAATATCTTTTCTTCTTCTTCTTCTCCAAATCCTAATTTTTCTTTTCCCTCCTTATTTCTTCTTTACTTCTTCTTCTCTTCTTTCCCTTCTCATTCTTCTTATTTTTCTTTTTATTTTATTTTAATTGCATACTTTCATTCATTGCATTATTTTCATTGGTGTTAGAAATTTATTTGGGTCATTATTTCTATATTTTACTTGTGGACTATTAGAGGAATTACTTGACAATTATATATTACTTTTTAAAGGATTGCTTGCATGTTCAATTTAATACTTTCAAATAGCTTATTTACCATGCATGCTATGTGTTTGTGAAAACGCCCGTATGGCATTGTGCACTATTTTTAAGATTTCTTTTAATCTACTACTATAAATGCCTGTTTTTTACAAAACCCTTTTTATATTTTATTAATTAAATATAATTGTTATTACAAACATGTTGTTAGTTTGAAAGACTTGGTAATCTAACTTGGATATTGAATGCTTGATCTATGCTACTCATGCCTTTGCCAGCATGCCAATAAACACCTTGCATTCACTTGTTATCATATGCACTAGCTATTTTCCATTGATGACTTTTCACATGTACTCATGAGCGTGTGTCAACGTCATTCTTCTTTATTGTGCAATGATTACCACCTTTCCCGCTCTCTTCCTTGCTATAACCCTTAGCTTTAAAAGTCACTTTCTTTTTTTCTTTTCAGGATGGCCACCAAGAAGGGTAAAAGAGAAAGCTACTCCCAAATCACCGGCAAGGAAAGGAACAAAAAGAGCCCCAGTTGAAGCAACCCGTCCACTTGTATATCTTAGCATGCACCGAGGACGGTACAATCTTTAAGTGTGGGGAGGTCGATACCGATCTTCGTGGGTTAGTACCTTCCTGTCTCAACACCAATGTTTTAATTTTCTTTGTTAAATTAGTTGTTGCATTTGCATATTTATTTAATTTTATGCATTTAGTTACTGCTTGGTTAAAATAATAAGTTTCTTTTTAAGATCTAATTTTTGAAAATTTTCACTAATTTAAATAATATATATATATATATATATATATATATATATATATATTTAATTTTTATGTGTTAAAACTTGTTTGAAGTTGTATGTGGAACATGGTTTTTGAGCCAAAGAACACACAACCTGTGAGATTTTAAGCTTATTTATATGGTTACATTATTTAACTATAAATATTTTATTCTTGTGTGTTTTCTTCTCTATAATTGCAATCTTTGCTTTGTTCCATTCTATATGTCCATTATTTAGTATATTTACATGCTTGCACATGATTGAGGCCATTGTTTAATTTTAGCTCACTTATCCCAAATAAGCCTACCCTTTAAATCACCCTTATCAGCCACTTTGAGCCTTTTAATCCCCATTTGTTCTATATTTTACCACATCACTAGCCTTAAGCGGAAAATAAATTAATTATCCCAATTGAATCTTTGGTTAGCTTAAGATAGAGATTGTGCATCAAATAAGTGTGGGGAAATTGTGGGAACATGGGTTGATAAGGGAATGTATCATGTTTCTAATTTATTTGAATATTGGGAATTTGGGAACCTACTCATGAAAAACCAAAATAGAAAAATAATGGAAAATCCATGTGCATTGATAAGTTATGTTTATTTCTCTACAAAAAAAATCCAAAAATATTCAATAAATAAGTAAATAAATAAGGGGACAAAATTACCCCAATGTTAAGTTAATAAAAAGATCAATGCACATGTGATAAAAGTAAAAAAAAAAAAATCAAAATTTTGGTACATGAGTATGGAAATCATACAAAAGTGGGAATTATGGGTAGCTAGGCATGAATTTAAAAGTATATAGAGTATATGTATATTAGGTGAGAGCTTAGGTTAATTAAAGATTCATATTATAGCTCACTTGGCCATACATATATCCTTACCTTTACCTCAGCCCCATTACAACCTTGAAAAGACCTCATGATGTTTGCATTGGTACATTAAATATTTGTTGACTGGTTAGATGAAGAACAAAGTTTAGAAAGCATGATTAGAGAAGAGTAGAGTGAATTATCCTATACACTTGAGAGACTAGAGTGATATACACTACCAGTGAGGGTTCAGTGCTTGATTGTATGTTCCCTACTTTAATGAGCTGTCTTCTTACAAGTTTACTTACTTTTTATTGTATAATTTGAATTAGTGAAATTTGATTTATTTTTGTCTTGGAGAACTTATTTACTTTTAACTAAGTAGGTAGAAATATTTTGCATGTAGTTGCATAGATAGGTTGCATTTCATACATTCTACCATTCCTCTTCATCTTTTTAGCTTCTCTTGAGCTTAGTATGAGGACATGCTAATGTTTAAGTGTGGGGAGGTTGATAAACCACTATTTTATGGTTTATCTTGTGCTCAATTGAGTGATTTTTATCAACTCTTTACCCATTTATTCATACTATTTGCATGGTTTTACATTTGCCTTCCTAATTATGTGCTTTGATTGAAAACATGCTTCTTTGGCCTTAAGTTCCCTATGTTTAAATCCTCTCTTATTACCATTAGATGTCTTGATATGCGTGTTAAGTGATTTCAGAGATTACAGGATAGGAATGGCTCAGAGGATGGAAAGGAAGCACGCAAAATTGGAAGGAATACAAGAAGTTGGAGAAATTGCTAAGCTGTCCAGCATGACCTCTTCGCACTCAAACGGCTATAACTTTAGCTACAATGGTCCAAATGACGCGGTTCTAGTTGCGTTGGAAAGATAACGTCCGCGGCTTCGATTTGATATATAATATGCCATAGTTGCCCTAACGCTAGGCGACGCGACCGCGTGCCCCATGCGGCCGCATCGCAGTGACGAAAATTAGCGTGTTTGAATTTGCAACCAGCGAATTCTGGGCTGTTTCTGACCCAGTTTGCAGCCCAGAAAACACAGATTAGAGGCTATAAAGTGGGGGAATGCATCCATTCATCAACAAGCTCTCAAATTCACAATTTTAGAATTTAGATGTAGTTTTTAGAGAGAGAGGTTCTCTCCTCTCTCTTAGGATTAGGATTTAGGACTTCTCTTAGTTTTAGGAGTGACTCTCAATCCAGGTTCAATGTTCTTTTATTTATTTTTCCAATTTAATTTATGAACATCCATGTCAGATTTAAGTTCTTTTGTTAATGCAATTTGAGGTATTTAAATTTAATATTGCTTTCTTTTATTTACATGATTATTGCTTCCCATCTGAAGGCATTTTTATTCCAGTAGATTTACTTTTCCCCTTTTGGTTTTGGTTAAGAAATCAGTAACTCAGGAGTTATCCAATTCAACAGCATAATTGATAATTGTTATCTTGCCAATTGAGTTGAACTTCAATAATCCCAATCTTTTCTTAGGAAATAAATAGGATTCGAAGATCAAACCAATTTATCCCTTGACTTTCCTTTGCTTTAGTAAAGGTCAACTAAGTGGAATTAAGATTCAACTTTCATTATTATTGATAAGGATAACTAAGTCTGGACTTCCAATTTCTCATACCTTGCCAAAAGTTTATTTTATAGTTATTATTATTTTATTTTACTTGTCATTCAACTAACTTTTTACCTTAATCCAAAACCCCAATTTACAAGACTCATAACCAATAATAAAAACACCTCCCTGCAATTCCTTGAGAAGACGACCCGAGGTTTAAATACTCGGTTATCAATTTCAAAGGGGTTTGTTACTTGTGACAACCAAAACATTTGTATGAAAGGACTTTTGAAGGTTTAGAGACTATACTTGTAACGAGGATTTATCCGCAAATTTCTAGACCACGCAAAAGTTCTCTCATCAGTGACCTTTGTTGGATAAATGATAAATAATGTTTTGATGATGATGAGTATATGTATTTGTGTGATGAAAAGTCATCCTAGCCTAGTTTTACTAGTCTTTTTCTTTGATTTTTAATAGATTTTATGCACTTTCTTGGGCCACAAGTAAGTCAATTGGGTGGAATTTCATGTTTCCTTAGATTCAATCAACCATGGATGAATTGATGCATTTTCATGAGTTTTGTGCCATAATTGCTTAGATGACAAGAAGAAGAATAACCCTCATGATTATAGCATAGCTTTGATGCAATTGTTGATTGATGATAGGTGGAATAAAGCTTGGAAGAAGGTTGCAAGAATGGGCTTGGAAAGAAGGGATTCACGTTTGAGCTAACGTTTGCCTCAAAAGTGAATCCAAACGTGAGTAGCAGCTGAGAATCACCACTGGAGGTCGCCCACGTTTGCACCAACGTTTGCCTCAAACGTTGAGGCAAACGTTGGCTGAAGATTAATCAAGGGAAGGGCTAACGTTTGCGCCAACGTTTGCCTCAAACGTGAGGTCAAACGTTGGCCACATTTTAGCATGGAAGAGCACCCCTGTTTGATGGTTTAAATGAGCCACGTTTGTGCCAACATTTGCCTCAAACGTTAGGCCAAACGTTGGCTAGAAGAGCTGCTTGGGAAGGGCCACGTTTGAGCTAACGTTTGACCTCAAACGTTGGCTCAAACGTGGATGGCAGCAAAAGTGGCCGAGCTGCATAATTGGTTTCACGAAGACGTTTGAGTCAATGTTTGCCTCAAACGTTGACTCAAACGTGAATGGTTCATGGTCCGGTTCACAAGTGGATTTCTTCCCAACACCAAGAGCAATCAACAGAGGCTATTATCAACCCAATTCCATCAAGACCAAGGGCCCAATTCAAGGCTTGAAGATCATTAGAAGAGAGTGTATAAATAGATTAGAATTTAAGTTTTTCGAGAGCTTCCTTTTTTATAATTTTTAATACTTACAGTAGAGAGCTCATCTTGACATTTTGAGTTGTTGCTTTTAGAATTTGAGAGTTCCTGGGAAGGAGAATTGAATTCTCTTCCCCTGGGTTGTTTTTGCTTTCTTCTCTATACACTTTGTTTAAATCTTGGGGGTTGGAGAATTGAAGGAATTCTGTTTCAATCTCACCCTGAGATCTCTCTGTTTGATTTACTGCACTTTTTGAGAAATCAATATTTGAATTCCTTTCTTCTACTGCTTGATATTTACTTTTCTTGCAATTGAATTCTAAATTTGGATCTAGGAAGGCATTGAGATCTAGACTTGGTTATCTAGTCTCTTGGGTCCTGAGATCTGGAGTTATCATTTTATTTTCTCTGTTGAATGCTTTTCAAGTTTATTTACATTTCTATTTTAGATCCGGTTCAATTCAAGTCACCTTCTACTCTTCTATGTGTTGAGATTTATTGTTCTTTTGTTTAATTCTTGCAATCCCACATCCCTGACCCATTTACAATTCAAGCCATTTACAGTTCTTGCACTCTAAGATTCTGCAATTTACATTTCTTGCGTTCTAAGTTTCTGCCATTTAATTTCTTGTTCTTTAAGATTCAGCACTTTTATTTGCTTTTCTCTTTAATTTACAGCAATTCACCCTTCCCCTTTTACATTCCTTGCAAATTTGGATACTGCCAATTACAAATCAAATAACCAATACTTGATTCGCTTGACTAAATCAATCACTAAACTAAAATTGCTCAATCCTTCAATCCCTGTGGGATCGACCTCACTCATGTGAGTTATTATTACTTGATGCGACCTGGTACACTTGCCGGTGAGTTTTGTGTTGGATCGTTTTCCACACATCAAGTTTTTGGTACCGTTGCCGGGGATTGAAATAGATTGACAATGATTAAGTGAAGTGGAGATCTAGATCAAGCACTTTTTCTTTTCTGTTTCTTTAACTTTTGACTAACACGCTAACTGTTTGAATTTTTGCTTAAGCTAACTAAAACTTAATTCTAGCAATAGATTGAAGTTTTCCTGGTTTCTCTGGCATTGTGTGATTCTTATGCTTTTGCTTGTTGAATATACGAGAGAAGCAATTTTCTTTTATTAATCTTTCAAGCCTATCAACTGTTTGATACATTGTGTCAGCTAATTTTCTGATCACATCTTAGGCATGAATATATTCAATCTTCATTTGGACAGTTTGTGATTGTGCAGATCATGGAGGGGAACTCAACAAATTCCAGTAAGCAGGGGAGTAATATCCCCACCTTAGATGATAATGCAACCCACAATTGAGAGCACCCACTCATCACCATGAACGATGTTGCTCAATGGTTTGAAGCTTTCCCACAAGGAAGCATCATCGGATGGGAAGAACTAATGAGTGAACTCCTAGTCAAGTTGAAACCACCTCAGGGAATTGTTAAACCAAAGGCAGAAGTACAACCATTCACACAAGAGAAGAAAATTGAAGGTGTCCGTGCAGTCATGAACCAAAGCAAGCAGATGCATCAGCAGACTCTGCAACAACTAGAGATAATGGTCAGAAAAATCAATGAGCTGCGAACTGCTATAGTAAATACATACAACCTAACTCAAAACTCACATGGTTGGAATCAACCTGAAAAAGGTTTTGGAACAATTGACCATGAGCAACAAAGTTATGAGCGATTACACTATCCAAACAATACCGCAAGTATGTTCCAACACAAGTCTCAAGGTGATGTGTACAACCCGCCCTGGAGAACTCATTCCAACTGGAGGAGAAGTGAACACCAAAATCAAGGACCAAGGGACTTCAACCACAACAACCCCAATTTCCCAAACCAGCAAAGACACCACCATACCAATATTAACCACTACACATCACCACCACAACACTCACCCTTTCAACCTCAGACACCCCACGACCACCCAATCTCACAAGACTCTCAGAGGATCACCAACTTAGAGATCTTAATAGAGAGAATGATGAAACACCAAGAGGAAGTAAGTAAAGAGCAAGAAGCCTTAATCAGAGGACTTGAGAGGCAAATGGCATAACTGGCTAAGCACTTTGCAGAAATGGCTAAGGAGAAGGCAATTACGCCCTCCAGAGCCACTGAAGACAACCTGAAAGACAATGAGAAAGTTGCCAGGTGTGAGAAATGGAAAGCGATCATAGAGGCAAGTGAGAAGAGGGCTACGGAAAAAGAAACAATCATCAAGGAAAAGCCCACAGCAAGAGGAGGAAACCAAAGGCAACAGAAGCCTCAGCTTCCATGATCAGAGGATGAAGGATGTCAAGCTAATGACAATAAAAGAGCACTTGTTGGGAGATCTAGGTTAGGTGAATGAGAACCTTGTTGTGGTATGATAGTATTGAATTGAGAAATGGTAGGATGTGGTATTGATAAAGGTATGTGGTGTTGATGGTTGTAGGAATGGTAAAGTGAGTTTTGAAGGAAAGGGAGGTTGTGGTAATGAAATTGGTATATTGTGGTGTTGAGCATGTGTAAAGAAAGTTGAAATTGAGTTTGGTTTGTATGGAAAATTAAGGTTTTGAAGTTTTGTGAAAAACTGGTTTTGGCCGAATTTTGACAAGCCATAACTTGGCTTCTAGACCCCCAAATGGTTTCAAACTTGTTTTGTATGAAAATTGAGTTTGTGAAGTTTATGTCATTTGAAGAATGGATGAAAAATGGTTTAAAACAAAAAATTTATGCGTGTCAGAAGTTTGAGGTTTTAAATTGAACTTCTGCAGCTTTTTAACTTAGCCAAAATTTTAACCAAAAACCCACGCATGCGTACGCATACCCTCTCATACACATGTGGTAGCTACTGCCTCGCGTACATGCGTACGTGAATGAGCCTATGCGTACGCAAAATGGGCCAACATGCACGCTCACGCGTACGCGTGGCCCACGCGTACGCGTGACCTGGGCAAAATTGTACGTATGCGTACGCATACCCCTGTTTTTCAGCAATGCATATTTTGTGTTTTAAAGCCAATTTTGACCCTCCAAACCTCTATTTTCACTCTTTTAGCCCCATATCGTAGTAGTAACTCTAATAGTAAGTTGAAGCTAGGAAATAGAGGTAACTTGGAGATGAAGTAAAGGTTGAAAGTCATGCGATTAGGCTATGGAAAGCAAGGTTACTTGGAAGTAAAGGAAGATCTAGAGTAATTGAACTGAGATGTTAATGATGAGATTGCGGATGACTATGTGTAGCCGGAATGGTCGAGATGTGTGTGTGGCCAGAACGATCAAGATGTGTGTGTGGCCGGAATTGTCGAGATATATATATGTCACTGAAATGGTCGAGATGGCAAGGTCTGAGTGTGATCCCACTTGCGTATTAATTTGAAAATGTGTTTAGATGGCAAGTTGAGGACGAAAGTTCCCTCTCTTGTTGTGATGGGGATGTGGGAAAGGTGGAAAGGCACTCTCCTTCGTATTATTTTTTCCACATTTTTCTCTGGTTGTAAGGTGGAAAGGCACACTTCTTCGATGTGGAAAGGCACTCTCCTTTGTATCTCCTATAGGAGAAGGTAGAAAGACACACTCCTTCAATGTGGAAAGGCACTCTCCTTCGTTTATGATCCTCCTGGAGATGCGCAACCTAGAGACCAATGTCTGGGTTAGCTACCAGATGTGTCTGGTTCTGGCAAGGTAACCGACGTGTGAGCTCACGGCCCATAGGACAGGCATGCATCATGTTTCATTTGTTTGCTTTGTTTGGGTGTGCATAATTATTTTGGTTTGCCTATCTGATAAATTCTGTTTAATTGATAACTGTGATACTTGGTGTAACTGTTCTTTAAATGTGTTTGCCTTGTATTTGCTTGTGTTTGTGATTGTTTTTCTGTTTTGAGTACCTTGGTGGTGGATGGGTGATAATGTTGATTTTAATTGAAATGGGCCAGAGGCCAGGTTGAGTTTATTTGGGCCGGAGGCCGAGCTGGTTTGATTTGGGCCATAGGCCGTGACTGGTTGGGTCAGTGGTAAGGGTTAGAGTTAAATGAGACAGTGAGCGGATTGTAATTTGAGAGATTAAATTAGGACTGAGTTAGAACCTTAAGAACTTTAGATATCTACCCGTGTTTTTGGTTTCTATTTTAGTCCCTTAAGATTTATAATCTGAGTGTTGGTGTTCTAGGATTGCCTCTGGCATTCCTAGGACCTTATATCTTATGTGCGTAGCACCTTTACCATGATGAGAACCTCCGGTTCTCATCCCATACTATGTTGTGTTTTTCAGATGCAGGTCGAGAGGCACCTCGTTAGGCGTCTGGAGCTTCCGAAGCGAAGTGGTTTCTTTTGGGGTTTCTTTTAATCTTTTAATATATGTATATATAAAGTCTCCTCTTGTATACTTGTCTATTTGCTCCTCCTAGAGGTTTATGGAGAGCTAGGGTTTTATGTATGTATTTTGGGTTTCAGATTATGTATATAAGTATGTAAATATTCTCTGCCCAGCCTTAGCTTCACAGGCTGAGTTAGGAGCTTGTTATTTTGTACTTTTGACCATCTATTCCTACTTTATATTTATTATACTTATGAATCATAGGTTTCTTTGCACGCATGTTTTCCGTTTACGTGAGTGTTACGACTTTTGCTTTAAACTTTTCTTCACAGGCTCCTCGGTATAAATTCCTTTCAACTACTATTGTTATTATATATATACTCTTACTTCTAAAGGTTGTAATACCTTGTCACCTCAGTATATTAATTTGAAAATATGTTCGGATGGCAAGTTGAGGATGGAAGTCCCCTCTCTTGTGATGGAGATGTGGGGAAGGTGGAAAGGCACTCTCCTTCGTATTGCTTTTCCCACATTCTTCTCTGGTTGCAAGGTGGAAAGACGCACTCCTTCGATGTGGAAAGGCACTCTCCTTCGTATCTCCTCCAAGAGAAGGTGCAAAGACACACTCCTTCGATGTGGAAAGGCACTCTCCTTCATTTATGACCCTCCTGGAGATGTGCAACCTAGAGACCAATGTCTGGGTTAGCTACCAGATGTGTCGAGTTCTGGCAAAGTAACCGACGCGTGAGCTCACGGCTAGTAGGATAGGCATGCATCATGTTGCATTTGTTTACTTTGTTTGGGTGTGCATAATTGTTTTGGTTTGCCTATCTGATAAATTCTGTTTAACTGATAATTGTGATACTTACTGTAACTGTTCTTTAAATTTGTTTGCCTTGTATTTGCTTGTGTTTGTGATTGTCCTTCTATTTTGAGTACCTTGGTGGTGGACGGGTGATAATGATGATCTATTTTGAAATGGACCAGAGGCCGGGTTGAGTTTCTTTGTGCCGGAGGCCGAGCTAGTTTGATTTGGGCCATAGGCCGTGACTGGTTGGTCAGTGGTAAGGGTTAGAGTTGAATGAGACAGTGAGCGGATTGTAATTTGAGAGATTAAGTTAGGATTGAGTTAGAACCTTAAGAACCTTAGATATCAACCCGTGTTTATGGTTTCTATTTTAGTCCCTTAATATTTAGTCCCTTGAGAGAGAGAGAGAGAGAGAGAGAGAGAGAGAGAGAGAGAGAGAGAGAGAGAGAGTCACTATTCATTCCTCCATTCAAATCCAATTTTCTCTCAATCTAGAGCTTCAATCAAAGACTTATTTATGGCCACGTGATCACGTCGTTATCCTCTTCCATTCTATCTAACTTTTGCAGTGAGTAATCCCAAGAACCTTATCTCATTTCTCCATTTTCATCTATTTTTGAGTTTGGAGTTTGAGGTGTTGAAAAATTATGCTAGAAACTATATCCTAAGATTATTTTGGGCACCATATCCCAAGAGTGTGACAGCTGGCACTATATCCCTGATAACACATTCTCTCTGATAGGCACTATATGTAGTTGGATCATTTGGGAAAAAAGGTTCCATTTATATAATTAATATATGTACATATATATAATGTTATTTACTATCCTGTGACATAGTTATAATGTGAGTAATTTTATTAGCCTAAGATGCAGTAGTTCTATTAACAGGCTGTAAATGTATATAATTTTAATTAATATCCACTGTTTAAGTATGGGAATTTAATACAACACAAAAGGTAAAAGAGAATCAACAGTTATTTATTTGTTAATCATTCTATTCGTCTAAGATTAACTAATATTTTTTGTCATGCTACATGTGTTTATACTAGGATTTTAAGATGCCCAGGAAAGCTCGCTACACGAAAGGCACAAGAGTGGAGCCATCACGTCAGCAGCCTCCAGCTGCACCTCCTGCGTCTTCACCATTCGCTGACGATGACCGGCTCATCCCCCCGCCCCCCAGTAATGGTGGTGTCTCCGCAGCGGCTCCTCTCTGACCCTTTCGTTCGCCTCGGAGTGAACCAAGACCTGAGCCATAGACCGCTAACGGTGTACAAGTGACGGAACCATGCAATGAAGACTTGGACCCGGAGGCAAATGAGGTAGATTTGTTTGACGAACACATTAACAGGATGTTTGCTGCTTCTGATGCTAAAAAGCGCAAAGGGCGAAAGACTACTGAGTTTTGGGGTGTCGATCTCATTGGTAACAAGTGTTGAACCATACGACTTTTTAATTGATTAGCTAATGATATTGTTATGTTTCTCACATGTTGGGCACATTGGACACATAAGTAAAATTTTTTTATAGATTCTGATGGAATAGTCAAGCAAGCTAAAATGAGTGTGAGGGAGGCTATGAAGCGGTCTCTTAATGGTAGCAAGATCATACTGAGGTTCAACGAGGAACTGCAAGTAGTCAGAGACGGAGCTGGCCTGTTGAGTGGCATTCTAGGAGCGCTAAGTTCTGATTACAGCAAATTTCCTATCTGTGAGAAAAATTGGGGAAAGGTGCGGGGCAAAGACAGGGTTTATGATGATTGCATAGAGGTAACAACTTTCGGCATTGTTTAATCATATCAAACCTTTCAACTTACAATTACTTACAGTTGGATATTGTCATCGTAGGAGATGTTCCACTTTCAGGAAGATAGCGGTGGTAGAATCAAGCAAACATTTTTGCAACAAATGGGGAGGTCCTGGAAGGATACAAGGGGGAGGCTGTATGACTCGCATTACAAACCAACAAGGACACTTGAGAAGAATCTTGACAACTGCCCGGCGGGAATTCCTAGAGAGCATTGGTGGTGGTTCATTGATTATCGTAATGATCCTGCAACAAAGGTACCCCATTTTTTACGTAGCCTTTGTCTTTAATCCACCTAGGTTCTAGATAAACGCATATAATACCAACTAATTTTCAGTCTTAGAGATTATTTTATTGTATTCAAGTTTTTTTGGAGTTATATACATTACTTTTCAAAGAAAGAGAAAAAGAACGTATATATAAGTAATACACCCAAGTAAAAGGAAGATATAAGAACATTTAACTATTTATGGTACACTCGTATGTATTCAGTCTGTGTCTAACCAATGTTACTGTTGATAACATAATAGGCAAAGTGCAAGCAAAATGCGTTGAATCGAAAGAAGCAGCTTTACACGCACACTGGTGGTTCTAAAAGCTTGGCTAGGGCAAGGGAAGAAGAGGTAATATAGATTTGAAATCAAGTATAGGTGCCTATCATTGTCTCGAATAATTCTCTTTTTTTTAAGCAAATCATTATTCAGTTTTGATTTATAAGGAATTGACAAGTGATGCTGATTTCCAAAAAACAAATGCTGGAGCTATTAAAATAAATTTACTATTTAAGTATAATCAATTACTCAATCCTTGAAAAATAAATGGAGCAATCATTAGATACTTAACCGAATGAGGTAAAATAAATTGGTTGGTATGTAGTTTGGATTTATTTATAGAGTAGAACAAGAAAAAATTATTGGAGAAAATTAAATAAGTGAAACTTATGGTATAAACTGTATTGTCACAGACACAAAAACAAGGGAGGAGAGTTGGTAGGGGAGAAGTATGGATCCTAAAGCACAAACGACGTGATGGCACCTAGATACACGAAGAAGTGTAGAGGATTGCTGTAAGTATACTTAATCATTTATCTTGTAACATGTTAGGTTTAATTATTAAAATGTCTTGAGTACGCTATATTCCTAGTGTGATTGTGTATGGTTATTTACGTCTGCAGAAAAAATAATGAGATTGAGCAACTGGATGAAACTACGAGAATATTGTCTGAAAATGATTCCCTTGCCCAGGCTCTCAGTAAAGAGCGCTTGGGTAGAGTGCGTGGCATGGGTTTCGAGCCGACACCAAGTCAACTCTTTCGTCCGAGTTCGCAGCCGCCAGTGGATAAAGCTCAAACAGAAGAGGCCCAAAGGATGCTGTTTAAACTACAGGTGGAGGTGACGGTCGAGAAATTAAGAAGGAAGACAGTGGAGGATGAAGTAGCAGCAGAAAAATTGAAAAGGAAGGCAATGGAAGATGAAATAGTAGCAGAGGAAACAAAGAGACAGGCATTAGAGAGTGTGCTGAGTTATGTAGTCCAACAGCAAGGTGGGGAGCTCCCACCAGACATCGCTGCACAGATTAATTCTTTAGATGGACATGGTGGGAAATAGAAATTAGGATATATGTGATAGTTTATTTTTCAGTATATGTTTTGTTTATGTTACTATGCAGCATTAATTATTAGCCAAATACTTTACTTTTTTGGGTGACTATTGAAATACTTTATTAATATTACAATAAATATGTTAGTTTTTTTTTTTTGCAGTTAAATATTCTTGAGTCTTTTGCCTGCAATATAGAATTTGAGGGGAACGATAAGATTTTTAAAATAAAAGAAATACTCCATACGATTAAGAAATACTCCCAGGTTAATAAAATAAATCAAAATAAAATTTTAGAAAAAAAAAAGCACGCGTTGAACAATTAGCGGCGGTTTAAAACCGTCGCAAATAAAAACCATATAAAACACAGGAAGCAAATAAGGCGGTTTAAATACGTCGCAAATAATATGGCGAAATCTCTCTTGCCGATTTGCGGCGGTTATAAACCGCCACGAAACCAACCGCCGCAAAATAAATGATTTGCTGCGGTTGCTGGAAACCGCCACAAAATGTCATCCCCGCCCCCTTATGCGCTGCGTTTGTAGTTTTGTTGGTGTTATGTTTAGCGGCGGTTTAAAACCGCCGCAAATTAGTAACTAAACCGCCGCTATCCTCTGTTCCTGTTGTAGTGACTAATCCCTTGATCAATATGGCACGGCTTCACAGGAGAAGGTGGTAGGGCACTCTTTCGCAATTTATTCCACTTGGTGTATGCCTCCAGGAGAAGGTGGTAGGGTACTCATCCCTCAATTGTATGCCTCCTGGGATGCGCAGAAGAGAGACGATATCCGGGTTAGCTATTGGATGTATCGGGTTCTGGCAGTTTAATCGACACGTGAGCTCATGGCCAGTAGGACAGGCGTGCATTATACTACAATTTTTTGAAATTTCTTGGGTCTACATAACTGTTTTGGTTTGCCTAATTAATTTTTTGTTAACTGTTAAATGTACTATTTGTTATATTTTCTCTCTAATTGTGTTTATTTTGTACTGCTTATTGTTTGTGTATGATTTTACTATTGAGACTTGGGATAAATGGTGATTATGACTATGGGAATGAATGAGATCGGTGGTAGTTCAGAGTATGTTAAACTTAGCAAATTAATCCCATATTGATTATTATTTGTGATTGATATTACTGAACTGAATTTTGAACTGAGCAATTGAATATTGGGAGGAAAGATGGTGATGTATTGAGAATGATTGAGGCTAGAGGTAATTGATAGAGCTGAGATTTTAGAAATTGACCTTGTTGAGATTAGTTAAGACCCTACGCTTGAACTTTTGTGAAGTTGGAGATTTAGGATTGCCTAGTGGGTTCATGTCTCTTTATATAGTCTTTATTTGGAACTGTTACCTTACTGGGAACCTTTAGATTCTCACATGTCGTGGATTTTCTATTTTTCAGAGGTAAGGCGTAATGCACCCTGTTGAGTGTGTAGGACTCTTTTGGCGAAATGAAGAAGACTTTTGTTGATACTTCTTTTGTATATAGCATTTCTCCACTTTTAAAAGTATTATTATATATTTCTCTTAGAGACTTTTATTTTGGAGAAACAGGATCTTATTTTGCACAATTTCTGGTTTGTAATGTTCTAGCCGGTCTCTTCTTTGCAGGTTGAAACTAGTAAATATTATGTATATTATTCCGGAACTTATGTACCTATATATATATAAATATGTTTTATTTCTGTATACGACGTTCTCTTGCGTTAACGTGGTTCGAGTGTAGATGTCCGTGCTCTTTATTTATCTCCACAGACTCCTAGTTATATTGTTATTCTTCAAGTATTATGCATGTTTCTTTTTTTTAGGTATCGTAATATCTCATCACTTTTAATTTACGACTTAAGCATAAAACTTTGAGTGATAAAGTGTTACATCTTTAAACACTCTTCGTCATTCCAAACATGAAGTAAGCTCTAGAAACAAAATAATATAATCTAAGAAAATTATGGGTTCAACTCAATCACAATATACAGTTAACTAATACATGCTAATGTGTGGAGTAAAAGAAAAGAGTGTAACGCTTTTTTGGAAAATAACAAATAATCAACTATTAAAGATAAATAAATTATCGGGTTTTAAATTTTTTTATAATCTTACAAAAAATAGTAAATTAACCTGAGATTAGCATGTTATCTTTTTAAATTCCAACTATATTACATATATATAAAATATATATTAAAATAAAATAAATAAAAAATATATTTATATGAAAATATAAAATATCAAATTTAATAGCTAATTTGTTATGTATACATTATTTTATTTTATGTCTATTTACATTTAATTCAACTACTAGCTTCATGATGAATAATAATTTTTAAGTAATAGACTTAAATTCGTTTTAAACTCACAAGGAACAAAAAAAATCACGGGATGCAGAAAGCTTTATGAAAAAGATACGTAAATTCACGACTAAATTTTTATTTTGGTCTCTGAGATTCACGCGATTATCTATTTTAGTCTCCGAAATTTAAAATTATTTGTATTGGTCCTCTAGATTTAAGTTTGGGTACCAATGGAGTCCCTCGACTCTTTCCGGCGATGACTAGACAAACGGAGTGTTGAGATGACACCCTCTCTGTCATGTTGGACGCTGCAACGGTTAGCTGACATGGCGAGGGTTGTATTTGTACCCAATTAAGTCCCTGAAACCCTAATTATCTTATTATTTATCTGAGTTAGGTTCTTCTTCAACCTTCTCCTCCTTCCTCTTGTCTTTTTATTCCTCTTTATGTTCTTATTGTTGTTGCTCCTCTCCTTGTTAAAGCTTTGTCATTCGTCGCTATTAGTTGAAGCACCGTAATGGGTGGTCGAAGCATAACATCTGGAAGCTTGGTTTGCTCTCCTTTGAGCAATAACTGAGTCAAGTCGCAAAGCCAAAACAAAAGTGCAAAGGTGCCGGAATAGTGTGGGTACAACAGCCGTCCAGTTCTGCAATGGTCTGAAACAGAATCAAATCAAAACAAGTCATTTTTTGGATGTTCCAATTATAATGTAAGTTAAACATATGATCATTTTGTTTGTTTGTTCTTGTCTGCTTCATTTCATCTTTGGTTGGATCATTTCAGACAAGGAAAAAGATTTGGTGTAGTATGTTTGTTTGGGCTGATATTGGACAAGATGAAGGTGCTCGGATAGCAGATTCTGATAGAGTCAATGCTGAAATGAATATGAACCTAGCATGGAGGGTGTGGAGTTTGGAAGCTGATGTAAGGAGTCAAAAATTTATGATTCATTTGTTGCTGGTACCTGTGTTTATGATGGTGGTGTTTTTATTATTGATTTGTTACAGCTTTTGAAGTAAAAGTTATGGAAAGATTCATCTGTAACGTAATGTAATAGAAGGTGTATTGTGTGATGAATATTTAAATTGAAATGAATAGTTTAATTTGTACAATTTCTGTGACTCATACATAATTAAACAACATTGCAAAAAAATGCATAAACTAACAAAGCTAACTTATATTTAAATAGGATTACATAAAGCAACTTAAACTAATAATTCTGACTTAAATAGGATCACATACTAATGTTTATAACTTCACTAAATACATTTAATTAATTTCTTCAAATCTTCTTCCTTGGTGCCTTGAAACTGAGAGTAGGCACGAACTTCATGATACTTGGTATTCTTGATGTTGTTCCTGAGCTAGCACCCTGTAATGGATCGACTGTGGCATAATTTGCTGGTGGAGAACTTCTTCTTCTTGCTGGCAACTTTGCAAGCCTTATATTTCCAGCAACCTATATGATATAAAAATATTCAGGTTTCGAAGTCAGCTTACAGTAATAGGTTATGATATAATAATGTTATTTATATCTTTACCTGCTGAGAGTCCTCTTATTCAAAATAGGTGGGTTGAGACAACTCAATTTCGACTGGTTGGACATCACTAGCTGCCAGCAATAGGTGTTGCATCAGTAGGTGACACATTTCCTCCTTTAGCTTCTTGGTTGGTTCCATCAGAGACAGTAGCACATGTTTGATCGGCTGGTGGATCACTCCTTCCTTCGCCGCTTTTATTTTTTTTAGCAGCCTCAATGGTAGCAGCAGCTGCATCAACCAATTTTTTCTTTTTACAGCTTCTCTTGGTGTGACCTTTATCACCACAGTAGTAAATTTCCCAAGCTGCCTTTTCAAATGAGTGTTATCATTTTTCTTAATGTCAAGCCTCGATCTTTTTTCACCTCCATATTTTTCATCAGAATTCATTCTTCTTATTATCTTCAATTTTTCTGGTGGCCTCTTAACCTTTGGTGCAAGTGGCTTAGTGAACTCTGAAACCTCCCACAAAGATTGTCCAGGTATTGGATTTATGTGGTGGTTATATGTTGTCTTGTATAATTCTATGATCACCAATGAATGACAAAAATTTTTTGGTGGCTTGTTCATGCTAAACAAGGCAGTACATGTATGTACACATGAGATTCCTACAACAATTCAGCAAATACGAAAATATTGAGATAATAATACTAAAAGAAAAAGTAGTCCAAACACTATAAATATTATCAGAATTGGCATGTACATAATCTTTTTTTCCAAATTAACAACATAGTTTGTTAGATATCCATGAACCTCAAATTTTTTATATCCATCACTACAAAAAAAAAAGCTTATAGTCACGGTAAAAGCTAGTAAAAAGGGTGACCATAGATCTATGGTCACGATTTTGGACCTATGGTCACAATTTTTTACCGTGGCCTATTCTGTCATGGCCATAGGTCTATGGTCACGGTTTTTTATCTATGGTCACGGTTTCAATTTTCAAATTCTGACACTTTAGGCCACGTTTTTTCACCGTGACCATAGCCTCTATGGTCAACCCTCCTTAAATTTGTGACCATAGCCTTATCTATGGTCACAGTTTTCATCGTGACCATAGATTCTATAGTCACCCCTCTTTAAAACCGTGACCATATCCTTATCTATGGTCACGGTTTTTGCCGTGACCATAGATCTATAGTCACCCCTCCTTAAACCGTGACCATAGCCTTATCTATGGTCACCCCTCCTTAAAACCGTGACCATAACTTATCTATGATCACCCTATTTAAAAAACCGTGACCATAGCCTACTCTATTTTATGAGATTTATCTTTTTAAAGCATAATCGCATCCCAAATTTATGATAATCACAAAATAAGTCTAAAAATGAGAAATTCAAAAAATCTAGATCATAAAATTTATATTATAAGTTGGATATGTTTTTATTCATTTCATGTAATACCGAGTAAAGTCTGTTTACAAAAAATACATAACACATCAAAATATTACATTTAGATAACTATATATATATATATATATATATATGAGACCCATCTCATCTCATATTGCTATGGAAAATATTTTCTTCATATCATCTCCACTGTGTTTAGCACTGTGTTCAACACATCTCTCAATTAGCCTCAAAACAAAATTTGGCATCCCCAATGTGTTCAGCATATCCAATGCTTTCCTATGAGCACTCTACAGTAATCATTTAATGTTAACATTGCTAGAAACGAAATCTAAAGAAACATTTTAAATTTAGCTTTTCACCAAAGAAGAGACACAAGCTACACTTGTTCAAAACCAACTTATTAGTCACAAATGAAATATGCAAGAAAATGAACCATTTTTTCAAGAAGTTCTATTTAAACAACAATTTTGACAACTATATATAAATATACAAAAAGTAAATGAGATGTCTGTTTCAAACTTGTTATGCCGTTTCATTAAACATCATTCAAAAACTAGTTGTTTACGTGAAAGTTCAAAAAATATACTATTACATATAATCTATCATTCATAAGAGATAATAAAAAAGGGGATTATAGCTATACATAAACAATAATTTTAATCTAAGTGTTTGTTGATCCTATCTTTCATATCTTTCTGGCCATGGATCAGGTATATCATCATCGTATTAAATGTATGAAAGGAAGGCAAGGTAAGAATGAAAATACCTTCAAGAGTTCCCTTTGCCCATGTATTGATGAAAGGATGGTTTTCCCAACTAAAGTAAAATTCTGCAGCTCAAGCCTTGAGTTTCGAATCGATTGCATAGCTTGTACCTCCTCATCAAAGATCCTTAAAATATGGCTGGAATTCCCATTCTGCCACATCAAATTAACAAAAATCAAATCAATCATACATGCATCAAAATCAAGCAAGAACATAAAAATAGTAATAGAGAGAATCACCAAAATCAGAACATGATGAAGGTTTTGTTGGGAAGGAGCAGCAAAGCGGTATGTTAGTAGAGAAAGAAACCAAATTCCAATAGATCCAGCTGGACTCAAATTGTCTTTTGGTACTATGCTGTAACAAGACTTGTTATCAATTATGATGATCATAGTCCTAAGGTACAAATATTTTTTATGTGAGTAAAACATTAGTTCTATATAATAAATAAGTTAAGTTGAAGTATATTAGTATTATTATGAGGAAAAATGAATAATAAAGTGCATTGAGTTCTACAGCAGCAACAACAAAATTAAAATCAACTCTATTATATCCACCAGTAGCATAAAGTGTACCACTGACTCCTACAACAGCAACAACAAATCTTTGAAAATGCACACAATGCCCACATAATAATAATAATAATGCACACAATGCCCTGACATTCATATTTGAAAAAAAAATCGTCCTTAGCATTACAACAAATGTTAACATGATCGTTTCGTTAAGAAAGGAACAATAATAATAATAATAATAATAATAATAATAATAATAATAATAATTACAGAATTAAAAGACAAAAATTTCACCTTACTCTACCCCTACCTGGTACAATATCAATAATAGAAATGATCAATTAATCTACTCTTCATTAACAACAAGATTAATATTAACTATACACAATTAATTAATTAATTAATCAATTCTCTGTAGCATATGAACATGATAGGATCAAAGAACAAATTAAAGCAGGTAAATTTAGAGAAGAGTGATGAGAATGAAGAGAAGAAGAGCAGCAATGAAAGAGTACTTGATTGCAGCGACAAGAATGGCGAAGGAGATGAACAACAGCTGCCAGAGAACTTGAACACTCGCCCATATCAGAATCCAGTCAACCTAAGCGCAACCACGTTGTTTGGGTCAGGGTCAAAAAGGGAATTCCAACTCAAACTGAAAATTGTTCTTCTTTCTTTGCTGAAATTCTTCTTATCATCTTCTTCTTCTCTAGTGGAACCATTGGGTTTTTGTTCTTCTTTGTCTTCCACTTCCCTCATGGCTCCGTTATTCTCCTCTTCCTTCTGTCAATCTGTATAATAAGTATACAAACATATATTATTACATCTAATTATGATATGTAAATTGCAGCAAACTTTGAGTTGAATTTAATTTAACTTGAATGATACGCGCAATTTTTTCAGCCTAGGATCTAGAAAATAAATTGCTATAACTGAGAGTTAAATAAATTCTAATGCTAGTAAGCTAAGCATATTTCAGAAACCAACTCAATTAGCCAAAATTAAGGTATATATATATATATATATATATATAAAAGCAAATTAATAAAGCTTTACAATGATACTTCAAGTAACGATTCAATCTTTGTTATGCATTGCATACGATTCAATCTGGAAAAATAATACTTGGCGATGACCACGGACGAAGAGTGGCAGAGCAGGGCTTTGAGAGCTTTAAAGCTATCAGATTTAAAATTATCACATTACAACCTAATAAAACCCTATAGCTCAATTTACTTTTTAGCTTAGGAATTTGGTACATTGTTGGGTGAAGGGGTCAGAGGAAGAGGGTACAAATATACCTGAGCACGTAGACAGCGACGGAATGGAGCAGCAGCTCTGACGGTGGCGTAGACAGCCACAGCTACCTCCGGTAACTACACAAAAAGCGGCAACGGCGACGGGAGGCATGAACGGCGGCAACTCCTCCCCCTGGGCCACTGGCCTGCATTTTCTTCTCCCTCTCTTCGTCAACGGCGACGCGATGGCGACACTGGACGACGACAGCGGCAATCTTGACGACAGAGCGATGTGCGACAATCCCTTCAACGGCGGCGTGGATTGCGATG
This sequence comes from Arachis ipaensis, assembly GCF_059453495.1. NCBI lineage: Eukaryota > Viridiplantae > Streptophyta > Magnoliopsida > Fabales > Fabaceae > Arachis > Arachis ipaensis. Next base: position 18,616,403 of record NC_142442.1, read on the forward strand.
GCCCCCTCTCTCTCTCGCGTTTGGCTAAACGACGTTCCTCTCTCTCAACGTCTCCTCCCTCTCCTTCTCGATTCTGACAATGACGACGGCGACGGCGATATCCAGCCTTGCCGACACTGTCACCTCCCTCTCTTCTTCTCCCTGCTCCCTCTCTTTCTCTTTCCTTCCTTTCTTCCTTCCTTCCTTTCTTTCTTTCTAACCGTGGGTGGGGGGTGAGGGGTAAGGGTGAGTGGATAGGGTTGTGAGGGTTAGTGTGTAATTTGAATTTTAGGGTCAATATTTGATAATTTTAATTAAATTAGAATATAGAATAATTTAAGATTTAATTTAATTCTTTAAAACTTATTTTAAGATTTGATAATTTTTATTAAATTAGGATATAGAATAATTTAAGATTTAATTTAATCCTTTAAAAATTATTTTAAAAATATTATTGAATTATTAATTTCTTCTTGATTTTTAATTAAGTATTTTAATTTAAAATTGTAATATTTAAATTAAATTATATAATTTTTTATTCATTTTTAATTATTAACTCATTAAATAGTTTTAAGTTTTAAATAATTTTTTAATTTAAAGTTAATAGTATTTTACTTAATTTTTTATTTATAAAATTAAATTTAAAATTTTAATATTTAAAATAAATCATATAAATTATCATTAATTTTTAGTTATTAAAATTTTTAAATTTTAAATATATGAAATAACTAAAATTATAAAAATATATAAGAGTCTTAATTAATTTATATTTAGATGATCAAAATCTGATTTAGTTACAAAAATATTTTTGAATAGTAATTAGAGTTAGGGTTAGGGTTAGGACCAGAGTATTTTAGAAATTTTAATAAAATTAGAAAGTAGAATAGTAATTAAAAATCAACCATAATTTATTTAAATTATTTTAAAATATAATATTTATTTGTCAATTTACTAATTAGATTTAAGTTTTAAATAATTTTTAATTTAAAATTAATAATATTCAACTTAATTTTTTATTTATAAAATTAGATTTAAAATTTTAATATTTAAACTAAATCATATAAATTTTTTATTAGTTTTTAATTATTAAAATTTTTAATTTTAAATATATAAAATATTTAAAATTATAAAAAAATGTAAAAACTGTGATCATAGACCCCTTTAGGTCACCCCCAAAACCGTGACCATAAATCCCTTTAGGCCACCCTTTTTTAAAAAATCGTGACCATAAGTATTCTATGGTCACCATTTTTCTAAAAACCGTGATTATAGCTTTTTTTTGTCACGGTAAAAAATCGTGACAAAAAAAACTGTGATCATGGACCCAAAATGTTGTAGTGCATCATCTCCTGTTCATATAGGGTATCAGTTCTTGGATTTCCTTCTTCACTTTCTCCAATTTACTTTTGATAATTGGTGGTAGTTTTTTAACATGGTTGCTCAATTTGATTTTGTTTTCTACAATGATTCCATGACAAACATTCGGACCTTCTTTAAAAGAGTAATTTTATCTGTTAATTTTAATGATATATTTTATAATAAAAATAAATAATTAAAATTATCAAATACTAATATTTTAAAAAATATTTAATAACCTTTTTATATTATCGACTCACTCTGAGTCTACGATTGTGATCGGTCAAAGTGTGAAACTAGCCGGATCGGAGTGGTTGCTTCTTTGGACGGCTGCGATGCTTGTTTTGAATATATATGATAGGAAGCGTTTCCGGTGAGCTAGTGTACAACACTGGAAGAGCAGTATACTACGTACGAATAAGTTTTCAGTATTATATTTGTCCTTTAGTGAGGTGTTGAATGACCATATTAGCCTTCGAAATAGCTTCCAAATTACTTGATTGGTCAACTAAATTAAGGAGTTGCTAATCCATATTCATTAGAATTTAATCTCCCCTCTTCTCCTCTGCTGCCTGCCACTGCCGCGTTGCAACTTTGAAGCTTTATTGTGATCCCCTACTCTAGCTGCTTCGGGGTTCTTGGCCTTCTCCTTTCCATCTGTTTCAACTTTCAACATCTTGCAATTCTAGTTCTGCTCTACATTTGCTATTGTTGGTTCCTGTCGTCGATGCACCTCTTCTGATTCCTGCTTTAACCCTAGCTTCTTTGTGCTTCTGACCCTGCTGCATTGTGCCTTTGAGTTGTGGTGACTTGTGACCCCCTGCTTCTACTTGGTGCTTATACAGATCTGCATCGAGCTGCTACAATTTTATAGTTTATTTTTTTAATATTTGCCATTATGTTTGAGCTAGTCAGTTTCACAATTGATGTAATTTTTTATTTTAAATTATTGCTGGGCCAATTACAAGTTTACAGTGTCATAACTAACAATTTATGTAGCTGTTAGTAGGTTGGTAAAAATTGTTTATGATGGTTTTTAGTTTTATTTGATGATTTGACATTGTTGAAGTAGATTATTTAGTAGTTAATTCTAAGTATTATTATTAGATATAATGTGAATATTTGTGTAAAGAAAAGTCACAAAGCATCTAATAACTGATGGATTAAAAAGTCAGAATAAATTATTATGATAGATATGTTTGTGGTGGATCTTTGTTGTGTAATTTGTAAGATTTATGATAAATTTTTTGTCAAATTTTAAATTTTTTGTCAGAGTATTATTATGGTCTTAATGCCTTTAAATGGATAAACACCTGAACTGCCAAAGATGTTATTTATCTCCGGATGCAAAAAATTTATAATATCTATAAGTTTCTCACTGTAACTAGCTAGAATGTGAATTTTACCACAATTTCCACACATTCTCCTTTTAAATTAGGAGACAAGAGATGAGATAATCAAATGCATGAGTCGCACTGAGTTATCCTTCTCTTCACGCTTACGTTGATAATCATGTTCAAATATATATAAAGCATGTAACTCTTGGTATAATTCCTGAGGTGATAAAAGTAATTTTTATCAAAATTTCTTAGAAAGAAGTTTTTACTATATTTGAGCTGTAAATCACTTCAGGAGAAACAGTAAATATTCTTTTAACAAAGGAATACAATCACAACTGTAAATTGATCCCAACTTGTTGCGTGATCAATTTTGCCTCATCTCTTGATTGTATTTGAGGACTAAGTTTTCTGATAATTCTAAATTTACAATTAAAAAGAAAAGAAAAAAAAAAGAAGAAAAATGGTCAGAATACCTAACAATATAAAGATTTAAAAGATATTTTTTTGAAAAGCTCAACACTAAGACAAATCTGTGCCACCCCTCTTTATTAGAACCCTGTTTTGTGGACTATTCGTTGTGACCCTGTTGCTTCAACAGTTTCAACTCAGCTCCTCGAGCTAAGTTGATGCACATAATCCGTCGTGCCAGTGTGCCTCATAGTTCAAGTAATATTTAGTTGGGTTGGCGTTGTCATTGTAGAGATCCGAAAACCCTTAGCGGATTCATCACCTTCATCTAATATACTATGATTTGCTCTGACTCTCCCGTTGTATTGGTTTGCACATCATTTCGCTTGTACTGCTGTACGAGTGTTAATTTGATGACATTCTTAATCGAACTGCTGCTTTGCATTGCAACAGAGAGACAACTCATCCCCTTAGACAAAATCGACATCTTCAATATTTAAACACTCTCGCAACGAAAGAACCGATTGCATTTTCTCCGTGCATTTTTTTAGGTTCATATCTACAACAAACATGTTTTTCTCATTCTGAACCCTTGGTATATTTTACATTAAATTTAGTTGGTGAAAAAGAGCGAAAGTTTAAAATTCCAGTAAAATACAATGCCACACTTAAAATGCTTCCTATATGATATCACCTAGCCAACTTTGCTAATTAATTAGTTTAAATTTTCAAAAAAGTTAGTGATATTATGACGGGACTTTCCGTGCATCAGCATGACATAGACCCTCCTATTTGATTGAAGTGCGATGATGCACATGCGTGACTTTCCTTGACAGATAGTCAATCATGAGTGTTTGCCGAAACAGACTTATTGGATGGTTGGCGCATATTGAAAAAGAAGTTATGCTCCACTTTAATTAGAAGAAGAGTGATTTCCTTGTTTCTGGAAATTTTTTTGGGGATAATATTAAACCATCTTTTGTAGACAACGGGGAATGAGGAGTACATATAACCATACACATTAAGGTAGGGCCGTAGGGGCGGATCTAAAGAGAGGGCAATTAAGTACTGGTTTTGGTCCCTCAAAATTTTGAAAAAGTATATATATAACTTAGTAATTTTATATATAATTACTTTTAATAATATAATAAATTTAAGTTTTAATTATTTGTTTTATTAATATTATTATTTAATTAATTTAATATTATATATACAAATTTTTTTTAAGATTAATTTTTATATATTTATTTTTATAGAGTTTATATTATTATGTTTTGATAATTATATTATTTATTTTAGATATTTTTTTATAAAAAATACAAATTTTTCTTCTAAATTTATATTGGTAGAAGGAAAAACTTTCAACTTACTTTTTTAAGATAATTTATTTTAACTATCATTTTATTTTTAGTGTTGTACCTTGTATTTTATAAAAGTATTGGTATCTTTCAGATAATTAATAATTTATGATTTATCTTTAAATTTTAAAACTTTTAAAAAATTAATTTTAATTAAAAAGATGTATAACTTTTTAACTAAATATATTATAAAAATATTAATATTATGTGGTTTTATTAAAAATTATTGTTGATATTGTTATGTTTCTTTTATGTAATTTTTATGTCAAAAATAAAATTATTATAAAAATTATATATTTTTTTATATATTGATAAATCTTAAAAAAATTCATTAATTATATATCATGCGTAAATTATTTTTAGGGCAATTTACGTTAGTAAATTGTTTGATCCCCAATATTACGCAAATGCATTGTTTCCAAATTCAATACGCAAATGCGTTGTTTCACTAATTTATGTAAACCGCTACTGGCAGTAGCGGTTTACAGGAGTGCATAAACCGCTACAACCAGCCGCGATTTATGTGTGTGAGTGTGTGAGTGTGCCAGCAGCGGTTTACGTGCGTGTGTGTAAGTGTAAACCGCTACTGGCAGTAGCGGTTTACGTGTGTGTGTGTGTGTAAACCGCTACTGCCAGTAGCGGTTTACGTGTGTGTGTGTGTGTGTAAACCGCTACTGCCAGTAGCGGTTTACGTGTGTTGCGTTGCCTATATAAACCGTGGTTGTAGCCGCGGATTATGCATTTAGATGGTTTGTGGAGTTTTTTAGAGAGAGAAAATTCTAGAGAGAGGTCAGAGCAAGTTGTGAGCGGGTCCGAGGTATCTCAGCGGTGACATCTGGCCAGTTATCATGGCAGGCAGGACTCTGTACCGACTGAACGGTGTTGCGCATATTGCCGGTTCTATTGGTGACGAGGTTAGTTAACATTTATTTTTTTCTAGGCTTTGCATATGTTAGTCAGAAAAATGGTAGGTTAGGTAGACGAACTAGAATTTATAGATTATTCCCTCTAGTTTGAAATTAGGCTTCGCATGCTAGGATGTTACTTCACTGGTTAAGGAAAGGGATAGCTGACGTTAGTGAATTATTTTAGTTTGGTTAGGGCATTTGTATGATATGAAGTTTTAAATTTTAAAGCTTTATAGTATTTTAACATTTCTGGCTGTTATTTATTAAAGTATGGATGTTGTTATTTTTCCTATCGTGACTAGGGAATTTTTTTTATTTTTTACCTAGGAGAATCTGTTGATGGTTTAATATATTTGTATCCAGTTAGTTATGGCAAATTTTTTAAGGATAGGAGAATTTAATTGGACTCTGTATATCTTTCTTGTTCTGTGCAGCCCACTAGGTGTATATACAGTGTGAGACGGCAACAGAATATGCCCTTGCATGATAGGATCATCCCGTATTTAGAGAGGGTTGGATTGTACCATTTGGCCAGGCTAAATAGCGAATGGTTCTGGTTGGATGAGCCACTGGTTAGTGCGTTCGTTGAGAGGTGGCGTCCTGAGACGCATACGTTCCACCTGCCTTTCGGAGAATGCACAGTGACATTGCAGGACGTGGCATTCCAGCTAGGGCTGCCTGTGGATGGTGAGGCTGTGAGTGGTTGCCTTGGTGAGTTTGAGACATACATGGAGGGTGGCCGACCAGCTTGGGAGTGGTTTGAGGACCTATTTGGTGAGCGCCCTCCACCGAATAAGGTCAAGCAGATGACAGTACACTTTACATGGTTTCGCGATAGGTTTAGGGTGCTACCAGTAGATGCGAGCGAGGAGACTGTCCGCATCTACACACGGGCCTACATCATGATGATGTTATCGACTCAGTTATTTGGGGACAAGAGTGCGAACCGGGTACATATACGGTGGTTGCCATTTGTGGCAAACCTTGATGACATGGGGAGGTATAGCTGGGGGTCGGCCGCTCTGGCATGGCTGTACCGATGCATGTGTCGGGTAGCGAACAGAAATGTGACTAATCTTACGGGCCCGCTCCAGTTGCTACAGAGTTGGATATTCTGGCGGTTTCCGTCTTTGAGGCCGGAAGGGTTTGAGGCTTTCTCTTTCCCACTGGCATCCAGGTATGTGTTATATTTTATTACTGTTAACAAATTTCTTTGGCGTTTTTATGGTAGTTTGTGTCTCATATGACTTAAATTTAGGTGGTCTGCCTACTTACCTCCTAACGATGGAAAGGAGCAGAGAGTCATAAGGTATCGGCTTGCATTGGATCGATTGACCGCTTGTGATGTAAGTTTTATAGCAGTTAGAGTTTTTATTTTTGCTTCGCTATCTAAATGTGACTAGATATATACTTGTTCTTGTAATGTATGATGAGTTTTGAAATTTCAGATTGTATGGGAGCCCTACTCCGCACTTGATGTACTTGCCGTTGTCCATCCAGAGATACTTACAGAGGAGCATAGTCGCCTATGGCGAGCGGTGACCAGTTTGATATACTTTGCGGTCATTGAGTGGCATCAGGTTGACAGGGTTGTTCCACAGCTGGGTGGAGTACAGCATATCCCTGAGGACGCTTTGAACGTAGACTGGCTGCATGCTAAGGACAGGAAGGGAGGGGATAGGTGGTTCCCCCATTACTATCAGGTCTGGCATTTGCACTGGGGAGGGGATAGGTGGTTCCCTCTTAGGTCGGCTGGTGTCAGCTTCATCCATGTTGTTGCGGATGCGGGTGGAACGTGGTCGTCCTTCTCTTGCCCTTCTCATGCCTGGGTCGGGGATCACTGTCGGCCCGTCATATGGTGGCCAAAGCCCCTCTGGAATACAAGGTGAAAAGGACATTTGATACACCTTAAAGACCTCAGATATGGTGTAAACCTCATCGACATAAGTGGCCCAATCTCGCCGTGACTGCGCACAGCATACGAGGGCATGGCAACAGGGATAATGCAGCGCCTGGAAGTATCCACAATCGCAGGTGCGATCCCTAAGAGAAACCTGATAGCTACCCAAAGAGAATTTGCCGGTGGGCGTCGTCTCAGCCACTGTATAGTCAAGGTGATGTCTATCAAACACAGTCACGGTGAAGCACCTCGAATCCTTCAGGTTACGCTCAATGGCCTTAACTACTGCCTGTGAAAACCGGTGCCCGGACCCTAACTGTGCCTCTGCCGTCTGACCCCTGACAACAAACAACTCCGCCAATTGGAGATATGTCGACTTAACCAGAGACGTCACTGGTAGGTTTCTTGTGCCCTTCAAGACAGAGTTCACACACTCAGAAATGTTGGTGGTCATGTGACCATATCTTCTCCCCCCATCCTTGTGTTGTGTCCACCTCTCATACTCCGTTCTGTTTGCCCAGTCGCACATGGCCGGGTTCTCCGTCCTCATTATATCAAACCAATAGTCGAATTCTGCTTCTATCTTCGCATACGCGGCATTCACCAGCCACCTCCTCGCATCCTGTCCCTTGAAAGTGAGGGCAAAATTTGCAGCAACATGCCGAATACAAAATGCCCGATAAGCATGTGGAGGTTGCCAACCACTATCGGGAGACTCTAGTGCAGCCTTGATGCCGTTGTGTCTATCAGATATCACGAGAATACCTTCCTGTGGAGTGACATGCCTTCTAAGGTTCGAAAGAAAGTACGACCAAGACTCTGCATTCTCCCCCTCCACGAGTGCAAACGCAACAGGCAAAATATTCGAGTTACCATCCTGAGCGATCGCCAACAACAATGTCCCGCCATACTTGCCATAGAGGTGTGTTCCATCGATGCTAACGAGCGACTTACAGTGGCGGAATGCCTCAATACACGGAGGGAATGTCCAAAACATCCGATGAAAGTAGACTCTATCTTCATCAACTTGGCCACCCACCCTAATCGGGGACGTCTTGAGTAGAGCAACGGAACCTTCCATCGTGCATGAGACCCCAAGGATCCACCGAGGCAGATCAGCATATGACTCCTCCCAATCGCCATATATTTGCGCTACTGCCTTCTGTTTCGCCAACCACACCTTCTGATAACTAGGCCGGAATCCATAAGTCGCCTCCGTTGCCTCTTGCAACACCTTGATCGACACCGACGCATCAGCTCGAACCAACGGATAGATTCTCGCACAAATCACATGATAATCAAGCTGCTTGTGGTCGCTTGATATCGATGTGGCCATACACGTGTGCGGACCGTTGTACCTCCTAACTTTCCATGTGCTCTTCCTTTTCCGCATGACTATCCGAATCAACCACGTGCACCCGTTACCAAACTCTTTGCATCTCCCTTGGTATTTCAGATTGTCGGACTCCATAACCTTGTACTCAACTCCACGCCGAATATTGTAATCTTTTACACTCAACACGGCTTCCTCTTTACTCTGGAAAGATTGGCCAATCTGAAATTCAGTCATAGGTGTCCCATCATGCATGCCCTGCCCATCGAATGTTGCATCTACATTCTGCTGTTGGCCGACGACTTTCAAGTTCAAAGAAGAGAGGTGGGGAGGGTACTCTTGTGTTGCAGAACCGGAACCTCCATGAGCTGAAGGTCCACCTCTTGGAATATCATCATCACTATCCCCACCAATATCGACAGGCTCCGCATCTAAATCATCGTCAAACAGTGTATTCTCAACTCGATCCGGTCCGGCATCGCATTCAAAATCAGGAACAACATGACCAATATATGCATGAACAGCCCCAGCACGTTCGGGCTCCGCATTCGGAACGGCCACTGCTACCACAGGCATCGATGTTGATGCACCACCAGCTGGGGTCGACTGAGGATTAGGTGCTGATACTCCCGAGCTATCCACACCATCTTCTAACTTCGCAAACAGCTCAGTTATCCTCACCTCCGGAAAACTGCGCCTGCAGTGAAACAAGACCTGCAAGTCTTCATCCGATCCGATCACGAAGGTCTCATATCGCACAGCAGTTGAGACAACATCAATGGGAATCTTGTAAAATAATTTTTTTACCCACTTCATCCCACACGTACCGAGCTTTCGTAATATGCTTTGCTTAATCTCGGCCAACGTATTCGACGATCGGATAAAAATACTAAGCGGTTCTCTATCTGTGAATTTTACACCGTGCCTTTTGCTCTTTTGAATTTTTCCAGAGCAGTGAACCAGAGCTACAAAACTATCCTCCCCCTCCATTTGTGAATAACACTCTACCTCTCCACATTTGGCCCCTCTATGGTTTATATAGGCAGCCCCATTCAGCCCATCACACGTAAACCGCTACTGGCAGTAGCGGTTTACACACACACACACACACGTAAACTGCTACTGCCAGTAGCGGTTTACACACACACACACACATGCACGTAAACCGCTGCTGGCAGCAGCGGTTTACACTCACACACTCACACACGTAAACCGCTACTGCCAGTAGCGGTTTACATAAAATAGTGAAACAATGCATTTGCGTATTGAATTTGAAAACAATGTATTTGCGTAATATTGGGGGTCAAACAATTTAGATGCGTAAATTGCCCTTATTTTTATGTAATAAAAAAAACACAAAAAAATAATTAAAAAAGTCGTATAAATTCAATCACTGCATATTAAAATTTTTAAATTCGTTCCTTTATTATTAAAAAATTATTTATTTGTTTTATCCTAATAATAAGATTGCAATGTATCGATTTAAATAAATTCTCCTTTTTTGTCATATATATATATATATATATATATATATATATATATATATATATATATATATTTTAAAAATTCATTGATAAAAAATGAAAAAAATATATTTGATACTATAAAAAAAGGGATTTATCTATCTTATTTTCTAAGGACACATATTAAATTTATAAATTAAGAAAATTTTTATTAAAAATATAAAAAATTTAAATTTTAATGCATTTATTTTACATTTATTAATTGAAAATATTTAAAACTTTTTACTAATGATAAGTAGGGCCGTCAAAATGGGCTAAACCCATCGGGACAGCCCGTTTACCCATTTAAATGGGCGGGCTTTGCCTCTAAAATTAAACCCGTTTAAATTTCGGGCTAAACGGGCTAAGCCTCACTAACCCGAAAAAAATGACGGGTTAAACGGGCTAGCCCGCGGGCTAAACGGGTGGCCCGTTTATTTTTTTTTTATATTTTTTAAAAAAAGTATCACTTTTAGCTAATATTTCTCCCGATCCGACCCCAATATCCGACCCATCAACGAAAAAAAATTATTTTTAATGGTTTTTGACCTAAAAGTAGTATTTTTCATTTTTTTGTCAAAATATTTTTCAAAAAAAAAATAAAATGATAAACGGGCTAGCCCGTTTAATCCATTGGGCTGGCCATAAACGATCCGGGTTAGAAAATTCTGGCCCGCGAACCCGCGAGCTTAACGGACCGGGTCTAAATGGGCCGGGCTAGCCCGTTTGACAGCCCTAATGATAAGTTTATCATGTGCCCTTAAGACACATGTTAGCAAAACCCTAAAAAGAATATACAAAAAATAGAGTCATGCTACACATTCAAATCTTTCTGATAACCAAGTCCAATTAAGTTGGTCCAAACCCAACAAAAATCAAATTTCATTACTGAAATATACGCTCCAACTACATGAACGTTCTCGCGTTTCTCTCCTCATCTTCCTTCTTTGCGTTTTTTCTTCTTTTTCGCATGTTTTCTTCTTATCATCGGTCTTTTATTGCTGTTGTTGTATTTTTTCTTTTCTTCCTCATCTTTTTAGTGATTTTGCAACATTATGCGTTTCTTCTTTTTCTTTGTTTGATTTTTTCTTCTTTTTATTCTTGTTAAGAGAGTAAACCAGACGAATAATGAGAAGGTAAAATAACAAGAAGAAGAAGAACAAGAAAAAAAAGAAGAAGATGATGATAATGATGAAGAAAAAGAAGAAGAAGGAGGAGAAATTTTGAGTTCGGTGCATTCTGGATTTAAATAAGGTACACTTTTAGTTTAAACTTGTTTTAAACTGAGTTTGTTTGTGTGTCGTCATCATTAAAAAAATTTACTGCATTCTGAATTTGAACGGTTATACATATAAAAAGAGGATAACGATGATGAAAATAATGATAATGATGATGATAATAATGACGATAGAGGATGATGATGAGGAAAAGGAAGGAGCAGATCGAGAAAATTCAAATAAAAAAGGAAGGAAGATGAGTAGGAAAAAGAGGAGATGGAGGTGGTGGTGGTGATGACAATAACAAAATAGAAAGATGAGAAAAAAAAAAGAGGAGGAGGAGGAGGAGGAGGAGGAGAAGATGATGATGATGATAATGAAGAAGAAAAAGGATGAGGAGGAGTTTTGAGTTATCATTAAGTAATTTCAGTGCATTCTAGATTTAATTTCGGTGCATTTTGGATTTAATTTTGTTCATTCTGGTCTAAACTTATCGTTAAAAAATTTTGATGCATTTTGAATTTAAATTGTTATACATATAAGAAGAAGATGATGATGATGATGACAATAACGATAACGATGATGATAATAATGATGATAGAATAAGAGTAGGAGAAAAATGAAGGAAAAGATCAAAGAAATTCAAATTAAAAAAAGAAAGAGGAGGAGGAAGAAGAAGAGGATGAGGAGATGGAGATGGAGGTGGTGGTGTAGTAGTGGTGACGACGACAACAAAAAAGAAATATGAGAAAAAAAAAAGAAAGAGAAAAAGAGGAAGAAATAGTGACATGAGTAGAAGAAAGAGAAGCGACTGCGAAAAAAAAAATGAAAAGAAATGCAAAGAGAAGGAGAAAAAAAAATGCATAATGTATGGTAACAGTTATAACAACTTGATTAAGTATTTTATTTTGTTATACAACTTTATTTCAAAAGATATTATGTCGTTTTTAGTTGTGCCTACAATTCCGAGAAACAGTATATATATTTAGTCTCATGAGAGGAATGTATTATAAGTTCACTTCAAAATACAACTACATATACATTACATTACTTGCACCCCATCCTGCTTTAATTTCGTCCCAATTCACAAATGGCTCCCGCATCAGAATCCGATGCAAAACTACTTGAGCTCCTCAAGCTACCACAAGATGAAGAAGAAGTAGATGGCTTCTTGTTTTCTCAAATGGCATGGTCAATTGTGGTTCCAATGGCTTTGAGAACCACAATAGAGCTTGGTGTATTTGACATCATAGCAAAAGAAGGCGAAGGTGCAAAGCTCTCAGCAAAAGACATTGTGGATGACATTGGAACCAAAAACCCTGAAGCAGCATCAATGTTGGATCGTGTTCTTAGGCTTCTTGCAAGTCACTCATTACTGTCTTGTTCTGTTGTTGAAGATCCACAAAGCTCTAATAACTTGCATCAGAGGCTGTATAGTCTCTCCCCTGTTTCCAAATATTTTTTGGGTGATGCTGATGGTGTATCTTTGGGACCCTCGTTGTGGCTGCATCTAGATAAAGTCTTCACCCAAAGTTGGTTAGTATATAGAATTATAGATAGATGCATAGATATAATGTGGAGCCTGATAATAGCTACCATGACCGATCAAATTAACAATATTTAAAAACATTAAAATTAAAATCATATTTTTTTTTTATATTTAAACAATATTTTTTAGTTTTATTTTTTAAATTAAAAATGTTGTGAAATAGAAAAAAAAAAATATTACTTTAGTTTTTGCAATACTTTTATTAGGGTCATCATAGTCATTAAAAGGTTTAATTACTTTGTTGTTGTTTATAGTTTTACAAAATTTGTAATTAAGTTTTTATATTTTTTTATTGGATCACTACATTGCTTTTAACGTTGTAATTAGGTTTTTGCTAGTGTAAAAAATATTAGAATTAACAGAATATTTCTCTAAAAATTGAAGGTATCTGCAATTAAAAATATAATTAGATCTTTGACTATATATTTTTTTTGGAAGAATATTTCGTTAACTTTAACATTTTTGATATAGAAAAAATCTGATTACAAAATTAAAAATAGTATTGGAATCTAATTATTAAAAGGAAAAAAAGTATAGAAACTAATTACAAATTTGATAAAATTATAGGAACCAATAAAATAATTAAACCTCATTATTATAATAGACATCATAACACACATATACATACACACATATTGAGTTTAATTTTGATGCACTAACAGTGTAAAATATTTTATATAGTCGTACAATCACATCCATCTGTTAAGATGATCATTCATGCGGTCAATAAAAATTAAATAATAGTTGTTTTTATGATATGGTGTTACGTATTTACATTGATAGTGCATTAAAATTAAATTCTATTTAAAAGCATTGTTAAATAATAAAACTGTTACTTTAATTTAACCGTGTATATATATATATATATATATATATATATATATATATATATAGAAACTCAAGAAACATTACAAGCTCTCTCCTAAATAAAGAAAAGACAAAGAAAAAGAACCTCATAAAAATCAGATTTTCTATTTTAATTACAAAAAATTAGGTCATATTAGTAAGTACGATAAACTCAAGAGAAATATCAACAATCTCAACCTTGATCTTCAGAGAGAGAGAGAGAGAAATTCTATTATATCTATGTTTATGGTGGCTATGGTAATTATACAAGTGTTTTAAAAATTAAAGTCACATTTTTTTCTATTTTAGTTACACTTTTTTAGCAATCCTTTTTAAAAAGTGTTGCTAAATAATAAAAAAACGTTTATATATGTTAAAATACTAGTATACAAGCTTTTAGCATCACTTGTTTGTTTTCAATGATTATTGTTAAGATAGTAAACACCTGATTAGTCATACATTTTTGCTAATTAATAATTAATTACATGTTTTTGTAAACTTTTTATATTTATTAAATTCTGTTATAATATGTTGCTTCTTTTTATTAGCATAAATTTTTAGAAAGAATGATATTATAATATAGTATTAGAGTTTTAGGTTCGAAAGATGGGGAATTCGATTTTTAATAAATTCCAAAAGTATAAAAGAACACAAGACAAATAAAAAAAAAGGTCCATGCAAAATAATTCAAATAAACCTAAAAAAAATTCTTACTTAAAAGAAAATGTTAAAAATATAACTATTTATATTATCTTTTTCTACCAGTTTATATTGATCATTGAATCTATTTCTAATTAAAATAATTATTTTGATAAATGTTAATTCTTTTAAAAAATGTATTAATAGGAATAATTAATAATTATTATAAAAAATTAAGTAGACTTAACTTATTCTAAAAATTAACTCAAAAAATAAGAGTTTTCTCACACTTACAAGAATTATCAGACTTTTAATTTTAAACAATGTAAAATTTAATAATTATATTAAAAGATTTTCAAATGTATTTCTGACGTTCATCACTTAATTGTCATAAAAATAATTTAGTATTTTTAATTGTCAATGATTATTAAAAATAATTATTTTTAAAAACATTTAACAAGGATTTAATTATAAAAAAAATATTGATAATATTTTTATTGAATGTTATCTTTTACTATTAATAATAACCGAATATTAAGTATTTTAACATAGATGTTTTTACAATTAAGTGAATGTCAAAAAATTTAAACATTTTTTTATGTATATTTTTGAGCTCTATGTATGTATATATATCTCTCACTATATATAATATTCTTTAGAAAAAAATTACTGTAAAACATAATTTTTGCTGCAATAGAACATATTTTGCAACAAAAAATAATGTTGTTGCATATCTCTGCATTACAACTTGTTGCCAGTTTTTTTTTTTTTTTTTTTTTTTTTTTTTTTTTTTATTTCGAACGGCCGTTTGAAATACTAGACAGTAGACACTTTTTTTTCTGGATAATTTAGTAAAAATAAAAAATAATATTTTAAAATAGTTATTTTTTATACACTAATAATAATCGTAATGCTAAACTTTTCGACACTAATGCTTATTGTATTGTTTATGTGTTTTGTATCATTAGGAATGAATTGAAAGGAGCAATCCTTGAAGGAGGTATACCATTCAATAGGGCTCATGGCATGCATGTTTTCGAGTATGCAAAAATTGATGGTAGGTTCAACGAGGTCTTCAACAAAGCAATGCACAACTCCTCCACTTTATTAATGAAGAGGATTCTTGATGTCTACAAAGGTTTCGACCACATCAATAAACTAGTGGATGTTGGTGGTGGTGTTGGGGCAACTATCAAATTAATCACTTCCAAACACCCTCATATTCTTGGTATCAATTTTGATTTGCCTCATGTCATAGAATGTGCCTCAGCCTATGATGATGGTATGTGTGATACTTTATTATTTGTTTGATTTTATTATTATATATAGATTTTTCCTTTTAAAGGAAATATGACAAATGACAATTGTATTTTCTAATAATGTTGCAGGCGTGGAGCATGTGGGAGGAGATATGTTTGAGAGTGTTCCTAATGGAGACGCCATTTTCATGAAGGTGGGAGGAATATATATTATGCTTTTTCGGACTAAATTTTTTTTATATATTGTTTTAGTGATGGTGAATCACTTAAATATTAGTGAATCACCTTAAATTTAAATATTGGATGATTTAATATTTAACAATTTTTTAAGGGCGTCTGTGATAAAAATAATTTGTCAGAGATGTATTATAAAAAAGAATATTTTTTTATTAAAAAAAAATACAATTTGTGAAAGACGCATTGTGTTAATCTGCCAAATGCGTATTATGAAAAAAAAAATATTCATAAAAACATAATTCACAGATAACATATTATCAATCATGACACATACAGAAAATATATTGTCAAATTTCAACCTTCTACTAAATAGTGTTATTTTAATTTACTTAGCTGAGATAATTAGCCTTAAGAACTTAAAAATCTATTGTAGAAAGAGAGTCTGATTTGTTAACCATATATCATTTTTTATTAGGCTCTATTTTTTTTTAAATGAATAACTAACAAAAATGATGTGACATAATTCTTCTAAATGTTTCTTTAATCAAGGATAAGAAAAAGACTATCGATCAATCATGCATTTGAGGTTCATTATAAGAGAAATGATAAAATGATTTTTCTTTTCGGGGGTACATATACTTTAAATTTTAAATCTCATTATTTCATTATCATAGGATATATAAAACATAACATTCGCTAATAAAATAAAAAAAATATCTGCACTATTGTTATTTGTATATTTTTCTTATATACTTTTTTTTTGGATAAAATATTATTTTAGCCCTTAATATTTGGGTCAATTTTAATTTAGTCTCTAACGTTTTAAATATTTTATTTTAGCCTTAAAATTTTTCAAACGTCTTATTTTAATTCTAAAAAAGTTTTAAACAGATTTAATATTGTCCAACCATTAGATTTGATACAAATAATTCGCATTTTGAAAAATAAATAGCATTCGATTTCAGTATGTTAGTAAAATCAATCTACCAACGATCATTAATATAAATTTTTTTTTAATTTTAAAATATTAATAATTAATTTTTAGGATTTGAGGTTTTGTATATAGAGAAAATTGAAGGCAAAAAAAGTATTACAAGAAGATTTTGGTTATACACGTAAAAAAATATATGACTTAACTAATAACGTTATAATGTCTACGTCCCTTATATATTCTGTTAACTATTAGCGCCAATTTTAGTAGTAGGACCACATTAAAACTATTTAAAAGTTTTTGGAATTGAAATAAAACATTTGAAACATTAAAGACCAAATTAAGATCCAACCTAAATATTAGGGACAAAGCAATACTTTATCGTTTTTTTTTATATAAAAGACGAACATTTTATCTTTTTTCACTTGTTATCAATAGTTTTAATATCAAAAAATAAAAAATTCCACTATACAAAAAATAGAACCGTATACAAAGATAGTGCATATAATATTTTTATAAAAAAAAATTGCAATTCCCATAAACATTAATTATATAATTATCATATCACATATTTGATGTCATAGAATTGTCGAACCGAAAATTTTGTAGAGAATACTTTATGATTGGGGAGATGAAAAATGCTTGAAGATATTGAAAAATTGCCTCAAGGCTATTCCGAATGATGGGAAGGTTATTGTGGTGGAAACAATGGTTTTCATTGTTCCTGAGCCAACATCTTTTGCCAAGAATGCTTTTGGAAATGATGTTATCATGATGACTCAAATGCCCGGAGGGATTGAGAGAACAAAACAAGATTTCATGGAGTTAGCACATGGATCTGGATTTAGTGGCATAAGATTTGTGTGTTGTGTTTCTAGCGTCTGGGTCATGGAGTTCTACAAGTAATTCTACACACGCGTATGTTACTGCATTTTAGACTATATTTGTATTTTGAAATGTTTACGATGTTTCTTTCTAGTTGTTTCAATTGAACAAGTGTTTGTGATTGTTTGGATAGCATATCTTTTTTAAGAAATAATTTTTTTAAAATATAATTTTATATATTTAAAGCACGTTTCAAAAATACATTTTAATAGAGAAATATGAATTCAAAATAGACACATGTTAGTAAAAAATAATTATATTCGAAGGTTGAGATGGTTTGAGATGTTAATAAAGTTTCGAAATGGAAGTTGAGATCAAAAGAGATGCACGTGAAGGCATCGAATGGAAAGCTATTTGGCACGGATTCGATGGACATAGTAAATTGAATAGCTACTTGAATGAGGAAGATCGAAGGTTTTTTCGAGTTAAAGGGATTTTCAGTAACTGTCACACGTTTGGGCAGAAGAGCGGGAACAGTTACCCAAATTTTCGCACACAAGGGGGCATCATGTCATTAATGGTCGGTTATGGAAAAAGGGCTATAAATATTAGAAAGTAATAAGGAACCGAGGTTGGAACTTTTCTTCAGAAATACACTCGAGCACACTCATATCCCAGCAAATTTCTGATTCTGTATTCGAGTTCGATTTCTGTAGGGTTCCTTCCATCTCTTTTTCTTTTCAATTTACAATTTTAGCAAATTCTACTTTTCCTGTTCAATTTATCTTTAAAGCATCTTTTAATTTCATTGTCATAATTACATTTCAGTACCTTTAATTTTCAAGTCAAAAGTCCTTTGATTCAATCGGAGGCATTTTTATCTCTTTGTTTAAATTCAACGCAAACCATTTCAGTTCCAGTCATTTTTACTTTCAAAGCCTTTATTTTACACTTTTCCAGTCTTTTCCTTTAATTCTCGTCTAATTCGAAGGTCTTTGATGCACTTATAGAAAAACTGGTACCTGCAAGAGAGGAGTAGGTTTCGCTCCCAAACCATTAGAATTGAACCACCTTCAATTTGCTAAAAATCGACAAAACAAATTGGCACACCCGGTGGGACAGTTTTAAACTGAAGTCTGTCAAATGATTTTGGTTTCATTTGGTGTATGCAATTAAGAAGTGGAAGAATTATTCACATGGCGGATGAAATGTCGAATGTGAATGGTGGTTTGTCCACCAATGACAGCATACTAGTAACTGTACAACCTTCGGACGTTACTTCATGTTCAGAAGGCATAATTGTGAGTGAAAGTATAGTGGTTACTAATGTTCAGACTGGAAAAAATGGACGTAATATTCGTCCACGTAGTAACTTACCACCAATACAGCCTCCGGTAACTACTGGTTGGCCTCCTTATGGCCTTCCTCCTGGTTATACTCCGCCAGTGAGCGGTTTTGTTCCTCCTATCCTTGTTGGGAGTGTAATTGGAGTAAATAATTCTCAAAACCCACAACAACATTCTGAGTATTCTCGTGATTATAATGTGGACTCTACGTCGAACGCCTCCAATTCGATGGCAGCGTTTCGACAACAGGTAGAGGAAAGTCATCATGATTTGGTTATCTTATTGACTCAGCAAATGACCACAATTCTAAATCCTATGATGGCTGATTACAAATTGAAATTCGACTGTCTTGCAAGGCAAGTCGAACGGGTTGCTCGAATCGTTGATTATGATGAAGGAGAAAGGCATGATGCCAGGGGGAATAATGAGGGTTTCGAAAATATATTTCAAAATTAAAATAATATTTTAAGAAACAGAGAGAATCCTCAGTTAAATCCCCGTGGTCAAAATACAGATAACGTTCTGGCCCGATTACGCGCTAATCAGGGTGGTGAACATTATCAAGTTACGAGAATTGTGGAAGATGTGCTCAATAGAGTCGGTTTGAATGTCGGGTTCATGAATCGACCCCATTTTGTATCTGTTTTTCCTCAAGTTATTCAAATGGCCGAAGTGCCAAGAGGTGTGAAAATCCCGAAAATAATTACAAAATTTGTAGGAAAAGTTGGAGAATCGACTACTGAACATGTCGCTCGATATTTAGTCGAGATTGGGAATCCAGCTAATGATGAGAATTTTAAAATGAAGTTTTTTCCTTCTTCGTTAACGAAGAATGCGTTTACTTGGTTTTTGAATCTTAGACCAAATTCGATAATGACTTGGGCTCAGTTGGAAACTGCTTTTTATGCCCAATTTTATCGAGGGGAATTGAACGTAGCAGTTACTGATCTAGTAGCTTTGAAACGAGAAGATAGTGAAACCATAGATGATTATATGATACGTTTCAAAAATGCTAGAAGTAGATGTTATATGTCATTGCCTGAGAGTGAAGTAGTGAAAATAGCAGTTATGGGGTTAGGATTTTATATGCATCGAAATTTGTTTAATGTGCATATTCCTAACTTAGCCAATTTGGCAGAAAGGGTTCGTCAAGTCAAACTTCTGAAGAAGGAAAAGGAGAAATATGAGAATGAAAAAAGGCTAAAGAATAGACCTTTTACTCAAAAGGAAAAGGTTGCTTATGTGGCCATGGAATCCTAGGAGGAGGAGTCTGATTTAGAAGCAGAGGTTGATATAGCCGAACTTAATAAGGGTCCTCCATATGTTTGTTATTTGCTTAAAAAGCTCCCTAGTAATGAAACGAATAATTCAAAACTGAAGAGTGGAAAGAGATATAGTTTTGATATCTTGAAATCTGACAAGATTTTTGATGTGTTGCTGAAAGATAAATAGTTAATTTTGCCTGAAGGCAGAACTTTACTTTTGGTGAAAGATTTAAAAGGGAAACCTTATTGTAAATTTCACCAAGAAACTAGTCATTCGACTAACAACTGTGTTCGTTTCAGGGATCTTATACAGGAGGCTATTATGGAAGGGTGTTTGAAGTTTGATGATGGGAAAAAGGAAATGAAGATTGATTCTGATCCTTTTGATGCTGAAGCCAGTTTTGCGGAGCCATATTTTGGTGTGAATATGGTTGGAATGTCGTATGATTCCGATGCAGCTTTGGGTGATTTTGAATCACAAGTCCGATCTGTATACCCTCGTGTGGGAGACGGTTTGTTGGATTTTTTGATGCAGTAAAAGCTTAATGATCGGGACGTATCTCTGTGTCTCGATGCAATGCGGTGTTTGACGCTGAAGCCGCAGCGATATTTGAGAGAAAGAATGAAGAAAGAACTGGCTCATAGAGAGGAGCAGGCTCGTCAGAAGCAACCAATTCGACGAGTTGAAGGACAAAGCTCCAAGGCTCTTCATCAAAATGCTAGTGCACCAATAAGCCATTCTAAGGCTATGGAAGTTCAATGGATTCGAAATTATTAAGAATTCCAGAATCGAGATGCTCAATATAAGCAGAACCCACAGTGGGGACATCGAGGACTCCCTCAAGGCCAATATCCCTATTATCGTGGTCGAGCTAGGGGATACCCAAGGGGTAGAGGAAGAAGGAATCAACAGCAAACAAAGAAGCCTCAAACTGATAAAGGCAAGGGGGCAACGCCTTCGGTGCACTCTCGAATAGTCTTTCCATCCGATGGAGAAATATATCCAAAGGGTATTCCTTCCCCTGCAAAGTCGGATAAAGGCAAAGCAGTAGTTAGCACTTCAAGTGTTGACAAAGAAAAGAATGCTGACTTAAATGAGGAGTATTTTGAAGAAGGAGATGATGAGATGATTGGGACTATTTCAATTATCTCGACTGAGTATTTGGGTGAGTATGAAGGTGATCCTGAAGATGATTATGATATGGATGATGAAGAGGCTTTTTCGTTCATTCAATATGAGGATGAACCGGGATATTTTATGAGGCCTTCTGAAAACACAAAAGTCACATCTCCGCCCACTTCATATTACTGCAACTATGAGTGGAATTAAAGTAAATAAAGGACTAAAACCCCAAAGTGGTCCCTGAGATTGGGCGAGTTACCCATACTTGTCCTTGACTTTCAAAATTCCCTAAAAGCATCCCTGACATTTTGCTCTGGGACCCATAGTTGCCCTGCAACCCTTTTTGGTGCCAAGTCAGCAAACGGAGGGATGATCTGGCACCTCCAATGCCACGCTGGAGCCAAGTGAAACGACGCAGTATCAATTTGGCGCCCAATGAAAAAGTAAACGACGTCATTCCTAAGTTGGAGCCCTTGAAAACGGTTTTCCTTCAGCATATTTGTTTGAACAGTCTCACACTTCGTCTCCTCTCCTCCGCTCAGTCCTCGTCTTCCCATTCTTTCATCAATGGCAGCGACTTAGCCTCGTCTTCCCCGTCTCCTCCACTGTCACACTTCGTTTGAATAGTTTGCTGCTCCTTTGGAGGCAAGTGGTTTCTCTGTCTTCTGCGTCGTTGAAGGTATGTGTTGGTTGAAATAATTTTCGAATTTATTTCATGAATCAATATATGATGAAGGTGTATAATTGTCTTGTTACTGTGTTGGGTTGTCCTAGAGTTTCATGGCTGCATTACCTTAATGGATTATATTTAAGGATTTTTGTTAGGGCAAAGGGTTTGGTGTATATATGCTCTATTTTTTGGCAATGAAACAGAGATTTTTTCAATAGTGGGTTAATGCATGTTGGTGACTGTGATATTAATGTATAGGATTTTAATATGATGTTGAAGTCCTCTGGGACGATTGTGTGAGATTTAATCGTTTTGATTTGTTGGTGCAGATGGATGTGTTGTTGGATATAATGTTTCATCATGGAGGAAACTTTGAGAAAGATGATTAAGGAAATTTGAGATATACCCCTGATAACTTAACATGCCTAGGTGATCTGGATGAGGATACCTTGGACGTTTTCTTCATAAGGAATTATTACAAGGAGTTAGGCTATGACAAGATCCTTCATTGTTGGTGGCTAGTTTCTAACGTCCTCCCGGGAACTAGATTATTACTCACGTTTTCTTCTTAATCCAGTGCTACTCTCATTCGGCAAACCATGAGAGTAGCACTCTTGCGCTCCTCCATTTCCAGTACAACAAAGTCAGTGGGAAAGGCGAATGGCCCAACTCTGACAATCATGTCTTCAATCACGCCTGATGGGTATTTAGTGGAACCATCAGCAAGTTGGAGACATATCCGGGTTGGTTTAACTTCTTCAGTTAAGCCAAGCTTTCTGATAGTGGATGCAGGTATTAGGTTGATGCTTGCCCCAAGATCGCATAAAGTTGTCTTGGTGCAATTACCTTCTAATATGCATGGTATCAGAAAACTCCCAGGGTCTTTAAGCTTTTCAGGAAAGCTCTTCAGAATGACTGCACTGCATTCTTCAGTGAGGAGAACTCTTTCTGTTTCTCTCCAATCCTTTTTATGACTCAAGATCTCTTTCATGAACTTGGCATAAGAAGGTATTTGCTCAAGTGCTTCTGCAAAAGGAATCTTTATTTCAAGAGTCTTGAGATAATCTGCAAAGCGAGCAAATTGCTTATCCTGCTCCTCTTTCCGGAGTTTTTGAGGATAAGGTATCTTGGCTTTATATTCTTCAACCTTAGTTGTTGTAGGTTTATTGCCTACAGAAGTGGTTGAAGAAGCCTTTTTAGAGGGGTTGCTTTCAGCATTTGTGTGTGTCTGATCCCTCACTGGCAATTGAATGCCAGAGTTAGAGACTGGAGTAACGTTAGATGCCAACTCCTTCTCTGTTCCTGGCGTCTGAACGCCAGAATTGTGCCCATTTTGGGCGTTCAGCGCCAGATCCTGCCCATTTTGGGCATTCAACGCCAGATCCTTGCCCATTTCTGGCGTTGAACGCCAATCCTGCTTTGTTTCTGGCGTTGAACGCCAGTTTTGGCCATGGTCTGGGCGTTCAGCGCCAGCCTTCCACCAATTTTCTGGCATTTTAGCGCCAGAATTATTTTTCCCTGGGCTCTTACTGTCCTCAGGTGAATCTTGGGTGGTTTGCTCATTTCTTGGCTTTTTGCTGCCTTGAGGTGGGGTATTTAATATTTTCCCACTTCTTAGTTGAACTGCTTGGCATTCTTCTGTTATTTGCCTTGACAGCTGCTGCTTTGTTTGCTTAAACTGTTCGTCCATATGTATATTAGCCATCCTTGTCTCTTGTAGTCTATCTTTGAATTCGGCTAACTGCTTTGTTAGAAAGTCCAATTGCTGATTGAATTCAGCAGCTTGTTTTACAGGACTGAGTTCAGCAGTTGCTGTTTTAACCTCTTCTTTCATGGAAGGGTCACTGCTTAGGTACAGATGCTGATTCCTGGCAACTGTATCAATGAGCTCTTGAGCCTCTTCAATTGTCTTTCTCATGTGGATAGATCCACCAGCTGAATAATCTAGAGACATCTGAGCTCCTTCAGCAAGCCCATAATAGAAGATGTCTAACTGAACCCACTCTGAAAACATTTCAGAGGGGCATTTTCTTAGCATCTCTCTGTATCTCTCCCAGGCATCATAAAGAGATTCATTATCTCCTTGTTTAAAGCCTTGGATGTCTAGCCTTAGCTGTGTCATCCGTTTTGGGGAAAGTATTGATTCAGGAATTTTTCTGTCAGCTGTTTCCATGTCCTTATGCTGGCCTTAGGTTGGTTATTTAACCACCTCTTAGCTTGATCTTTCACAGCAAATGGAAACAGTAATAGTCTGTAGACATCCTGATCTATTTCCTTATCATGTACTGTGTCAGCAATTTGTAAAAACTGTGCCAGAAACTCTGTAGGTTCTTCCTGTGGAAGACCGGAATACTGGCAATTTTGCTGCACCATGATAATGAGCTGAGGATTCAACTCAAAGCTACTGACTCCAATGGAGGGTATGCAGATACTACTCCCATATGAAGCAGTAGAGGGGTTAGAATATGACCCCAGAGTCCTCCTGGACTGTTCATTTCCGCTTATGTCCATGATGGAGAAAGGGAGATGATGTAAAATAGAGAAAATATTTTTATTTATTTATTTCAAAAATAAAATAAATTAAAATAAAATAAAAAAATTTGAGTGAAGAATTTCGAAAAACTGAGGAGAGAGAAAATGGTTAGGAAGTTTTGAAAAGGATATGATGATTTTTTTTTTGAAAAAGCTTTTAAATTTTGAAATAAAAATCTGAATTTTAGAAATAGATTTCGAAAATTTGCTTTTAAAACAGAGAGAAAAGATATTTTTGAATTTAAAGAGGAGAGAGAAAACAATAAGATAGCACAAGATTTAAAATTTTTAGATCTGATGCTCCTTGTTTTCGAAAAATTTTAAGGGAAAAACACTAAGGAACACCAAACTTAAAAATTTTAAGATCAAGACACAAGGGAAACTCAAGAACACTTTGAAGATTCACAAGAACACAAGAACACGCAGGAAGAACACCAAACTTAAAATTTTTAGAAAACCAAACTAAAATTTTCGAAAAACACAGAGAAATCAACAAGAAAACACCAAACTTAAAGTTTGGCACATGATTTAATAGAAAAATTATTTTTGAAAAAGTTTTTAAAAAAAGAAAATAAGGATTCTAAAATTTTAACACGACACTAATATGAGACTCTAAACAAAAAGAGAAATTTTTCCTAATCTAAGCAACAAAATAAACCGTTAGTTCTCCAAACACGAACAATCCCCGGCAACGGCGCCAAAAACTTGGTGCACAAATTGTGAATCACACTTTTCACAACTCGTACCACTTACCAACAAGTGCACTGGGTCGTCCAAGTAATACCTTACGTGAGTAAGGGTCGAATCCCACGGAGATTGTTGGTTTGAAGCAATCTATGGTTATCTTGTAAATCTTAGTCAGGAAGTCAGTTATATTTATCAGTTGAATTGCGAATAACCAAGAGAGCATAAATTAAAGGTTACTTGTTATGCAGTAATGGAGAATATGTTGGAGTTTTGGAGATGCTTTGTCTTCTGAATCTCTGCTTTCCTCTGTCTTCTGATTCACGCATGCACGTCCTCCCATGGCAAGCTGTATGTAGGGGGTCACCGTCGTCAATGGCTACATCCCATCCTCTCAGTGAAGAATATGCTCACATGGTCTGTCACAGCACGGCTAATCATCTGTCGGTTCTCGATCATACTGGAATAGGATTCTTTATCCTTTTGCGCCTGTCACTAACGCCCAGCACTCGCGAGTTTGAAGCTCGTCACAGTCATTCGATCATTGAATCCTACTCGGAATACCACAGACAAGGTTTAGACTTTCCGGATTTTCATGAATGCCGCCATCAGTTCTAGCTTATACCATGAAGATTCTAATTAAGAGATCTAAGAGATACTCATTCAATCGGATATAGAACGGAGGTGGTTGTCAGGCACACGTTCATGGGTTGAGGAAGGTGATGAGTGTCACGGATCATCACCTTCATCACAGTTAAGCGCGAATGAACATCTTAGGTAGGAACAAACGTGTTTGAATGGAAAACAGAAATACTTGCATTAATTCATCGAGACACAGCAGAGCTCCTCACACCCAACAATGGAGTTTAGAGACTCATGCCATCAAAGAGTACAAAGTTTTGATCTAAAATGTCATGAGATCCAAAATAAGTCTCTAAAAGTTGTTTAAATACTAAACTAGTAGCCTAGGTTTACAGAAAATGAGTAAACTATAGCAGATGGTATAGAGATCCACTTCTGGGGCCCACTTGGTGTGTGCTGGGGATGAGACTTAAGCAATTCACGTGCATAAGGCCATTTTGGGCGTTCAACGCCAGGTTTGGATCCATTTCTGGCGTTGAACTCCAACTTTTAATCCTTTTCTGGCGCTGGACGCCAGAATTGGGCAGAGAACTGGCGTTAAATGCCAGTTTACGTCGTCTATTCTTGAGCAAAGTAGACTATTATATATTTCTGGAAAGCCATGGATGTCTACTTTTCAACGCAATTGGAAGCACGCCATTTCGAGTTCTGTAGCTCCAGAAAATCCACTTTGAGTGCAGGGAGGTCAGAATCCAACAGCATCAGCAGTCCTTTTTCAGCCTGAATCAAATTTTTGCTCAGCTCCCTCAATTTCAGCCAGAAAAATACCTGAAATTACAGAAAAACACACAACTCATAGTAAAGTCCAGAAATATGAATTTTTCCTAAAAACTAATGAAAATAAACTAAAAACTAACCAAAACATACTAAAAGCTATATGAAATTAACCCCAAAAAGCGTATAAAATATCCGCTCATCAATGTCATGGTCAAGTCGAATTCGGTGAACCAGCACATTGATCATTTGAGAAAGGCATTCATTACTATGCGAAGGAAAGGGTTAAAAATGAATCCTTTGAAATGCGCCTTTAGAGTGTCGGCAGGAAACTTCCTAGGTTTTGTTGTACATAAAACGGGGATTGCAATCAATAAGAATAAGGCTGATGCAATTTTAGCATTGACTTCTCCTAAGTCGAAAAAAGAAGTACAGTCGTTCCTGGGGAAAGTGAATTACCTTCGAAGGTTCATATCGAATCTTTCTAGCCGAACTCGAGTGTTTGCACCTTTAGTAAAATTAAAGAATGATTCGCAGTTCGAATCGACAAATGGGCATCAATAGACTTTCGAGTCAATATAGACTTATTTGTCCAAAGCTCCAATAATGGCGAATATTCGCCCACATGAGCCTTTGAAATTGTACATTGTTGCCTCTACAAACACAATTGGGTGTATGTTAGTCCAAGATGATGAGAATGGATATGAATGGGCCATTTATTACCTTAGTCGAGTATTGACCAATATCGAGACAAGGTATTCATCAATAGAAAGATTGTATTTGTCTTTATACTATGCGTGCACGAAATTAAAGTGTTATATGGTGGCCAAGCCTGTGAAAATTATTGCACAAACTGACCTTGTCAAATATATGTTGAGTTCTCCAATGTTGCGAGGTCGTTTGGGGAAGTGGATGTTAGCTCTGACAGAGTTCGATTTACAATACGTTCTAGCAAAGGCTGTAAAAGGTCAAGTCATTGCAAATTTTTTAGTTGATAATTCGAATAATTTGAATATCCAGGGGGAAAAGGTGCTCGATATTAAAGTCAATTACTGCAAGTTATATTTCGATGGATCGAAGCACAAAGATGGTGCAGGGGTAGGAATTCTTATTATTTCACCAGAAGGAATTCCATCGGAATTTATGTTTAAGCTAAAATATCCTTGCTCAAATAATATGGTAGAATATGAAGCTTTAATTTTAGGCCTTGAAATTTTGATTGGAAAAGGGGCTCTAGAAGTCCAGATCTTAGGGGATTCTTAATTAGTCTTGAAACAGCTATCGAAAGAGTTCAAGTATAACAGTGAGAAGTTGCAAATATTTGGCAACGGCTTAGGAGTTGTTAACGTCCTTTCGAAAAGTTTCATTGGTCCATATCCTGAGGATCCAGAATGAAATTACTAACGAGTTGACCCAAATAGCTTCAAGATATAGAATAGGCCCAGAAACACTGAGAAAATTGGCAAATATTCGTCAAATATTAGTGCTTGTGGATGAAAGAGAGGCTTTGTGTGTGGATGAATGGGAAGATGATGATTGGAGGAAACATATTACTGAGTATTTGAGAAATCCTAGTATACAAGTTGATAGAAAGACAAAATTACGAGCAATGAATTTTGTCTTGATGGCTGATGAGCTGTATAAGAAAGGAATCGACGGGAGCTTTTCGAGATGCTTAAGTCAAGTAGATAAAAATACTGCTTTAGGAGAAGTTCATGAAGAAATATGTGGTGTTCATCAAGTTGAGATTAAAATGAAATGGGTACTATGTCGAAATCATGTCTATTGGCCCTCCATGATCAAAGACTATATTGATTATGCAAAAGCATGTCAAGAATGTCAACGACATGGGGCAATACAACAGATCCCAGTGTCTGAGTTGCGTTCGATCATTAAGCCATGGCCGTTTAAAGGTTTGGCTCTGGACTTAATTGGATTGATACACCCCTTTATCGAAACATCATAAATTTATTCTGGTAGCAATAGATTATTTTACGAAGTAGGTCGAAGCAGTTCCTTTAATAGAGGCTCAGCAAAATGAAATAATAGATTTTATTGAGAAACATATAATCCATCGATTTGGAATTCCTCAAACATTGAGTACTGACCAAGGAACTATATTTACTGGTTAGCGAATTAAAAATTTTGCAGCTTCAAAAAATATTAATATGGTTACTTCAACCCCTTATTATGCACAGGCCAATGGACAAGTTGAGGCGGCAAATAAAATTTTGATCAAGATAGGTACCTCCCCTTATAATTTAGTATATGGACATGATGCTGTGTTACCATTAGAGATCAATCTTAATACTTTGAGAGTATTAAAGCAAGATGATTTTTCTATTGACGATTGTTGGAATGCAATGTTCGATGAGTTAAATGATTTAGACTCAGGGCGTATATCGGCGCTTGAAAATATGATTCGGCAAAAAGAAAGTATTGCTCGAAGTTATAACCGTTGAGTAAAAGAAAAATGCTTCAGTATAGGAGAGTTGGTTTTGAAAGTTATTTTGCCAATGGAAAAGAAATCGAGGGTTCTTGGCAAATGGTCCCATACTTGGGAGGGGCCTTTTCAAATAATTGAATTATACTCCGGAAATTATCGAATCAAAGATATCGAATCTGGAAATGTAGTCAAATCGATAAATGAAAAGTACTTGAAGCAATACCATTGTTTGATAAATCAAAACTAAAATGCATAAGTTTGGAGATAAAAAGGATGTCATTACAAATATTGATATCATAAGGTGGAGAAATAAAAGCTGCTAGGAGCTTGGCCAAGTCAGAATACAGTTGAATTCTCTCACTGTCTAGGGCTGAGAGTTTTTCAGTCTGCTCATACTCTTCATGTTGAATTTTTTTGAATTGCTTTGCGCACTCCTCTTGTTCGGCTTCAATGGTATATATCTCCTTGAAAAGTTGCTGTTGCTTGCGTTGAGCAGTGGCCAGAGGTAGATTTATAATAGCTTTACTCTCTCCAACCATGGCAAGCCTTTAGTTGATCCGAGTTAATTCTACTTCAAGTTTTTCTTCTTCTTTGACATGATAGGCTCGAGCAGTAAAGGCTTGAAAGATTCTTAGACTAAATTCTTCGCAAGAATCTTTCATTGGTTGAAGAGCTGCATTATATTCCTCTGTTTTATAGATGATTGTGGTCGCTTTCTCCTTAATCTCTTGTAACTTATTTTGGGCAGCAACATAATCATTGGTAGTCTTTATGAATTTCTTGACTATGGCAGAATGCTGAGCTGGAACTTGAAACTCAAGGGAAGAACCTAGAATCTCAGAAAGAATTGGTTGCAAGCCTGATGGATTGGTCCATTCAAGGAGAGAATGTGATAGGAATCAAAGAAGAGTGATCAATTGGTTGCGAGCACTTTCATCTAGTTCGAGAGGGAGACTGGATGCTGAAGGTCCTGTAGGTGTTGGAGTGGAAATGGGCACCTTGTCTTCTTGAACAAGTTGGTTTAAGGCATTAACCAACCTAATTAGATTATTGTCATTTGGTTGGGGATCATTCTAAGAGTTCCATAAGGTGGTCCCAAGTCATGAGGAGTTGAAAGTCCGGCATCCTTGGGCAGACTGAATGATTTTTGTGGTGAAGGGACAGTTTTTGGAATTCAGGTAGGTGAATCGGATTCAGGAGCAATGGGTTTTGGCACTCGAGAAGGTGAATCGGAATTGGATTCCAGAATTCAAGAAGGAGAGTTAGAGTCAGGAGCCACTTGGGATCTAGTAGAAGCCCCATCCTAAACCGATGAAAGAAAGTGTTCGATGTTTGCAGTCTGAGATGGTGAATGTTGTTCCTCTAATAAATCAACCACTTATGTTTCAGTCAAAATTGGGGGAACCACCTAAATGGGTTCAGCAGATGCAATGGTTTGGGCTGATGAATGAGATCCTTGTTGTTCTGGCCTTGGCTGATTTTATTGTGTGGATTGATCAGGGACAATAGAAGAAGAAGTTGATTGGGCAGTGGTCTCAAGCTGAAATAAGCACATAAAATCGTTGGGCATAGTTTGATAGATTTAATATATTCGAAAAGACAAAATAGGTTTACCAGAATGGGTTGTCTTTTTCTTTGAATCAATTGAGAAGCTGGATCAGCTTCATCATCATCATCCGAGTCTATGAAGGTAGCAGTAAGATTTTTAATTGAAGATTCATTAGCTTCAGAAGAGCTAATGAAAAGAATTGAGATCAAGACAAGTTCAAACAAATGTAATTTCTAAGAAATCAAATTGGACTATATACCCTTCTAGAAGTTCTTGCGGAAGTCTGTTGACTCTTTCTCTGAGGTTGTCTCGAAGATGTAGTGGTTTTAGTTTTTCTTTTCAAAGAGTTTTTGGAGAGCCTTCAGCAGTAGATGCAATTCGAGTGGCAGAATTCTTAATCTCCTCAAGGGTGCGACTATACTTAGAGTAGTATGTAGTCCACCAATCAAAGCAAGATTTGGTAATAAATGAACTACGTTCATAAATGAGATATTGGTAGCCCATTTTTGTTGTTGGTTCGAAGAGAGACAAGTGTCGAGTGCTTCCTTCAAAACTAGGGTGACATGGCAAAGACGCTTGCTATTTTTGGGGAGTGGAGTTGGAATAGCCTGAGAAAAATCTAGTTGTCTGGCTGCATAATGAGGAGCATAAATAGTGGCCTTGAAATGTTCCTTTTTGTGTTGTGGCAGCCCTGTTGGGATCTCTTGGACAGCCAATAAGTTTGCCTAAATCCTTTTGGCAATTTTGTCCTCTTGATTATCATTGGGGAAGAGGAGACGTTCAAGCCAGGCAGGACCACAATTGCGACATAAAAAGGGAGTGAAATTGAGGTCATCATTATTGAAGTTTTTACAGGAATGGAAAAGAGAGAAAACAACCCAGAATCGATCTTCATCCGACTGAGCCGTTGGGAAGTGTGGCTTGAAAGTAGCCAATCGAAAACCCTCAATGTGTTGCTTATCAGATGCACCATCTCTAGGTTTTATCATGAATTTTTTGAAAACGGCATTCAACCAGAGTTGGAGAAGTCAGAGAGGACCACCTGTGCTAATCAGGAAGTTTTTTCGAAAGCAATTGACAAACTAGCCAAGTTCTTCGAAAATATATCCTAGAAGCAGCTTCGCTAAATTGAAGTTTTTTCCCTCATGCAAAAGAGCGGAAAGGGGATAAAAAAGCTTCTGCATTTGGATACTTCGAGAGGAGAAGACTATGGTGTTTAGCCAATAAAATAAAAATGCCACGTGTTCATCATCCGTTACAGGTTCATTGTCTGCACCCATATGGTGGGCAATAAATTCACCGTAAGAAGTCATAGAACCTATTTTGTATTGTCGCTCAGGAATCATATCAGAGGTAAATTCAGGGGAGCTTATTGGAAGCCCTGTGATAGCAGCTACATCAAGGAGTGACATACCAATCATCCAACAGGGAAGGTGAAAGTTGTTGGTGGTTCTGTTCCAGAAATGAGTCACAGCCCCAATCATCCAAGGATGCGTCGAGGGTGCAAAATGAGAGAGTCGAAGGAGATCTTGAATTCCAAGAGCACCCCATGCAGCATTTTTCTCCAGTGTGAGACGTCTGTGCCAAGCCATAAAATCAGTTCCTCGTTGGGTGACTTTAGGGTTGTTTCTAAAGAGTTGTTTCTAAAGAGTGTTTTAGGATTGGTGAAGAAAGAGATGTCGAGGTCTTGACTAATCAGTAAATCTTCCCCTTGGGCATTTGAGAAGAGATGAAGCCACCTGTTTTCCCTTTCTAAGTTGTCAATAGGACCAACGAAACGGTGAGTTTTGTCACTTATGATGAAGGGGATAAGGATTCTGGGGTCTTCAATTTGAAGTTGAGGGTCTCCAATGATTTCATCATTGATTTGGTTCAAGATGTGAAAAGACGAAGGAGCCAGTTGTTGGGTTGTTGGACCCTTGCCCTTATCTTGAGCAGTAGCTTGAGAAGATGAGAAAGCCATTAATGAACAAGGAGAAAAGTGAAAGATAAAAATGGCAGTTGTGGAATGGAATAGAATGCAAGGTTTCAGGGAACAAAGATTCAAGAAAAGAAAAAGACAATAGGGGGAGTTTAATTTAAATAGGGTTTGCTTCCTAACCATTGTCATAGAGAATATTCAGAGAAAAGAGGTAACTTCGCGAAGAAGGCGAAGTGGTAAAGAGAGAGACTATGAATCGTGGGAGACGTGTCAAACGGGTCAAATTTGATGGAGAAAGTAAACGGTAATTATGGCCAATTAAGGTAATTCCCAATAAACCATGATTAAAGATTGAATTAGGATTAAGTGTTTCATCTTCCGAGGAGTTACTTCGAAAATAAATACGTTAATCCTAGGGGGAAATTTGTTATTAAGAAATAATTATATTCGAAGGTTGAGATGATTCCAGATGTTAATAAAGTTTCGAAATGGAAGTTGAGATCAAAAGGGATCCACGTGAAGGCATCGAGTGGAAAACTACTTGGCAAAGATTCGATGGACATAGTAAATCGAATAGCTACTCGAATGAGGAAGATCGAAGGTTTTTTTCGAGTTAAAGGAATTTTCAGTAACTGTCACACGTTTGGGCAGAAGAGCGGGAACAGTTACCCAAATTTTCGCACACAAGGGGGCATCATGTCATTAATAGTCGGTTATGGAAAAAGGCTATAAATATTAGAAAGTACTAAGGAACCAAGGTTGGAACTTTTCTTCAGAAATACACTCAAGCACACTCATATCCCAGCGAATTTCTAAGTCTGCGTTCGAGTTCGATTTCTGTAGGGTTCCTTCCATCTTTTTTTTTTTCGATTTACAATTTTAGCAAACTCTACTTTTTCTGTTCAATTTATCTCTAAAGCATCTTTCAATTTTATTGTCATATTTACATTTCAGTACCTTTAATTTTCAAGTCAAAAGTCCTTTGATTTAATCAGAGGCATTTTTATCGCTTTGTTTAAATTCAATGCAAACCATTTCAGTTCCAGTCAATTTTACTTTCAAAGCCTTTATTTTACACTTTTCTAGTCTTTTCCTTTAATTCTTGTCTAATTCGAAGGTCTTTGATGCACTTATAGAAAAACTGGTACCTGTAAAAGAGGAGTAGGTTTCGCTCCCAGACCATTAGAATCGAACCACTTTTGATTTGCTAAAAATCGATAAAACAACACAATAACTAGAGGTGAAACGTCGATCATCTACATCCGAGCCATAGTTTACATTTGCAAACCAAATATGCGGAATGAGTAGAAGGATTAAAGAGAATTTCTTAGTCAATACTACCTGATAAGTAGCGAAGGATTCGCTTGACTGATTTTCAATGAGTTACCAAGGAATTATGCATGTATTGACTCATTTTGTTCACTGAAAAAGCAATCTCAAGACGAGTTAAAATACAATACTACAATACTTCCACAATGGATCGATATTGTGAGGGATCAGAATGAGACTCTGAGCCATGCTGGGACAATTTCTCAGAAGTGGTCATTGGGATTGGAATAGGTCTAACATCTGCCATATCAATCCTATGAAATAATTCTCAAATATATTTTTCTTAAGAGAGATTATAAGAACTAGATTCTAATTTTGTTACTTCAATACCAAAAAAATAGTTAAAATTTCCAAGAGTTTTAAGAACAAAAATTTCATTTAATTTAAACATTAAAAAAGAAATGGCTTGTTGATTATTTCTTATGACTAAGACATCGTCAACGTAGATAATTGGATAGTTACCTATAGTTCAATCACAAAGTCACTAGTTGAATTGGTCACAACTAACTAAATATATAATTTATAATAAAAATTTAAATTTAAAAATAAAATAAAAATACAAATGAAAAATTACATCTTAAAATGATTTATGATCATAATGAATGAATTTAAAATAAATAAATACATTCGGCAATATACTTTTTTTTATGGTGAAGGGGGCTAAATGGCCCAAAAACAAAAAATATACTACTTTCTTATAACTCTACCAAACGTAACATTTCTTCTATCTGCTTTTAGAAATGGAGACAAGAAAGGGGAGGGTCCGCAAAAAGGTGAAGACCTGCCTGGAGATCATGTGCAGGCTTCGCCAAGGCATCAGCATTGAAGTTTGCTTCTCACAAAGTATGGCTGATGTTGAACTCTCTTGGTTTAGCTTGAAGATCCTTTACTGTTCAAATGAGAGAGATGTTGCCATGAATGGGGGGTGGATTATTCTCTAGTAACCTAACAGTGTAAGTGGAGTTAGTTTCGAGCTTGATCCAGTTTAGACCCATGTCGCTAGCAATCTTTAAACACAGGTAAATTGATCATAACTCAGCTTCTTTAATCGTTACTTTCCCAATATTCATCATAAACCCGGCCAGTATCATGATATTTGAGTTTTTGATGATTCCTCCATAGGAACACAAATTGGAGGCTTGGAGCATTGACCCATCCACATTAATATTGTTACAACCTTTCTTCGGCAGTTTCCACTCTATCAGAATGGACGTTGTTGGTCTAAGTTTCCAGCTGCTTTGTTTGGCGAGGTCAAGAACTTCATTGTAATTTTTTGCTATCCTTTTACTTCCGCAGTAACTTGCTGAAATGGGTTATTCTCTTGTCTGAAGATTAACTTATTCCACTTTCTCCAAATGATGTTGCATATAGTGAGGAAGAAGGTGGGCCATGGAGTCCCATAGTTTATGCAAGAGGCTTTGCTCAGGTTCTCTTTGAGCCAATTCTGGAAGTTTTGACTAAAAAAGGGGTCCTGAGGGTCCCTAGTCGAGTTGCTATTTGATGCGGAATTTTCAAATCACAAATTACCGGCAAGTGCACCAAATCGTATCAAGTAGCGGGAGTGGGTTATCGTTCCCACGAGAATTAATAGATTCAGCAAGCAATGGTCAATTGATTATTATAGTCAGACAATAAAAAATAAGGGTTTCAATAGTAAATAACATGAAAACAGAGAATTAAACAAGAACACACTAAAATTGGTTAAGAAAGTAATATGATAAAGATAGTTAAGGTATTAGAGATGTTCACTCTTAAGAAAAATAATCATTGTGTCTATTTAGATGAGGTATGCAAAGATTAATCATGACGAATAAAAAATAATCAAATTCCAATTCCTTGGCAATTCAATTTCTCTTTAACCTAATTAACCGCTAATTTCTTAGTCAATTACTTAAGAAAAAGAGGTGAAGCACAATTATGATTCAGTTTCAAGTAAGATTCAAGAATAGTCCTTATGTTGAATTATATGTCACTTATCCAAGTTAGTCCTAAATAACTGAAACTTACAAAGTGTCGCGCACTCTTTAAAACTATTCCTAGTTAAATAAAAAAGTAGTGAGAAAGAGTTTTCAAGCTAATTCAAATATTAATTGTTTTCAAAACAATATTTAGAATTGAAGATGGAGTTAGAATATTTCCCAACAATTCTAAATCTTTAGGGATGAAAAATAAAAACTCAATCATGAAATAAATCAAAGCATAAACCTTATATAAAATAAAATACTTAGATTAATAATCTATAAAAAGATGAACAGAGCTCCTAACCTTAACAATGGAGGTTTAGTTGCTTATAGTGTAGCAAATTCAAATCCTAATTCTAATGTAAAACCTAAAACAAAAAACAAAGAAGAGAAGAGAGGAGCTCCCTTATGTGTTGCTTCCTTCCCCTTTTTAAAGCAAAATCTTTTATTCCCAGCATCCAAACGTATCTCCCTTTTTTGACAATCAAATCTTATCATTAATAATGATTTTTTGGGTTCTGGGCTGCGAGTATGGCATTTAGCGCCATTTTCTTGGCGTTCAGTGCCGCTCCTCCCAAGAAGAATGAGTAGTGGGACGCGGTTTGGTGTTTAGCACCGATGTCACGGCGTTTAACGCCGTGAAGCCAGAGAGAAGTTATAGACTATTGTATATCATTAGAAAGCTCTAGAAGTTGACTTTCTAATGCTGCTAGAACCGCATCATTTGAACCTCTATAGCTTAAATTATGCACGTTGGAGTGTAAGGAGGTCAGGGTTGATAGTATCCACAAATTCTCTTTGTACTTGTCTTCAATTCTTGGTTCCTCCTTATCCTTTTTTTTTTTTTTAAGTTTTTAATACTTTTCTACATAAATCAAAGCTCAAAGAAACTCCAAAAAATATTGACTAAAAGCATAAGAATCTTAATATAGTTAAGGAAATCACCAACTTTATTCAAAGAAATAATAACTAAAAACAACTAAAGATTCTCATGCATCACAACTCCGAAAGCTTCAGATGTAAGGGTAATCCCTCAACACATGGAGCAAGCTCTCTTCAATATTCGGATATCTAGGGAAGCAACCATTTTGGTAAATCCTCTGCTCTTCCTTTTAGCATTTGTTAAAAGTGCATTATGACTAAGAAGCCAAGAGAAGGATTTTAATCTTTGAGGAATTCTTACTTGTCAACATATTTTAAAGTTGTGCTCTTGATCATTATCTTTCACATAGTATGTTTCATATGCTGATTTGATTGAAAATTTACTTTGAGAGTCTGGCAGTCAGGTTATAAAATCTTGTCCTAGAGCTGGGTATGGGACTTTTAGAGTGTGAATCAAGTCCGTTATCTTCTTTGGGACAAACTGAGATAACTTACCCCAGTCCCAATCTCCCTTGGGTGTAGCATAACTCCCTAAGCTCTTGTTTTCTTTGTCCTCACTGATCTGAATTAACAAAAGCTCACTCAAGTTAGTTATTTCTGGGATCCAATGATCCTTCTAAATCTTGATTCTTTCCCCCAAATCTTCCAGATAAGATTCTGTTGAAATTGATTTTAAACTTTAACAATTCCTCTCCACGCATCTGAACTGTTCATTTTCTTTTTCTGCTGAAATTGATTCTAAACTTTAGCAATTCCTCTCTACGCATCTGAACTGTTCATTCTCTTTATCACTTTAGGAATAGGGTTATCCTCGCAGTCGTATTTGGCCTCATGACCTTGCATAATCCTAGTCCACCAAGTTCTTTAGGCTACAAATAGTATCCTAGTTGATGTGATGGATCTTTTTTCAAAATTAGCCCTCCAAAAAAATTTTCTACAAACTTTATCAATTTGATTGTAAAATTCTTTTAGAATCTTCATGGTTTGCATTGTGTAACTTGGGATAGAGGAAAGAACTAACTGAACAAGGGTTCATCTACTCACTAGAGAAAATGTCTTATTGCTATGGCTAGACAACTTGGCTTGTATTTTGTCCAGAATAGGCTAAAAGTGTTGTCAGCCCTACCCACCCTATTTCCATTTCTACACTGAACCAACTAATCCTACTTGTTCTACTTAACCTTGTTTAGATCACATTGTAAATGATGAACATGAATCTCCTCCCTCCATTACTTCTAAACCTTCTCATCACACTGATCATACTATACTGATGGTTTCAGTGGCTAAAAGAAGGGGGGTTGAATCTTAGCCCCCTTTTTGCTTGCTAATACTTGCTGGACTTAGAGGAGACTTTTCTGTTTTAGCTCGTCCCTAGCCACGAGACTTTTTCATTTTGTCTCGGCACTTGGCACGAGACATTTTTGGTTTTTGCTCCTGTGCAGTAGATAACAGAAATGGAGTAGGAGAGAAGGAAGATTACACCCAGATATATCCTGGTTCAGCTGCTAAGTGCAGTGCTGCCTACATCCAGTCTCCATCACAACAATGATGGAATTTCACTATAATCAACCTGATTACAAACTGTAAAGTGCTAACCCAACTTACAAGGGGATTCTCACAGAATCATGAAACACAACATAGATGAACAAAGGAACTCTAAGACATCTATGGCTTTTTCTTTTAATTTTGCACTCTCTGCCTTTTTCCGCTCTATGACTTTTTTATACAAACCTCACTGTTTGCCTTTTTCCATGAGACTCAAGACATGACAAAATTAAATAGAAAAATACTAAACAGAATACATTGAAGGAGAAGAAAAACTGTAAGCTTAGGTAGCTCTGAGAATCCTGTGCCTTGCACTCTCACTGCTTACTTCTAACTCCTTACTCCAAACAATGGATGTTCTCCCTTTTTATAGAAGAGAGAAGCCTCCACACTTGAAGCCAAAAACCCAAGCCAACTTCTTCTTCCTTCAAGAAACCGGTTCGGCCACACAGAGAGAGAAGAGATAACCATGCAATAACCAACATGCAATTACCTCTAGTCCTTCCTTGGTCATCACTCTTCATCAATCCGAGCTCTCCATCCTTGGCTTGCTCTCCAAGATGGATTTTTGGCCCTTGATGCTTCATGATGATGATGACTTCATCTGCTTCAATCTCTGCCTCTACCATCACTTCGCCACTCTAGCTACTTCCTGTGGTGGTTGAGTAGAATCAAAGACAAGCCATGCCTCCAAGAATCTCACCTTGCTGGCCGAGATCTTCTTCTTCCTTTTTGAGCATGAAGAACCCAAGATTACCTCACCAAATCTATCCATATTTGATGACAATCTCAGCCACAGCTCATTTTTATTTTAGTATATTTTCTTGCCATCATTAGCTTGATGGTCTTGTTGCATGCAGCTCCTTCTTTCTTTTGGTAGCTGAACATAGCTTCCATTATTTCCTGGACAATGACCGAAAAAGAAGAAAGAATGAGAGAGAAGAGAGAATCTGAAGAAAAGCAATTCAAAGTGATTAAACAAATTAATTGAAAATAACTTGCTTTTACTTCCCTTAGAGTGGCGTGTAGCAATGATGCCTTCAATCAAATCAATGTCAAATTCTCTCTCATGTTTCCAATGCTAGTAATTAAGTTTTGAAATCCATCTCTAATAAGGAAATGGAATCCGTTGAAAGCATGGAGCCAACTTGTTTTCTTTTTAACTTGGTTTCAGATCAAGCTTGGAAACATTCATCAAAAATAATATTGGGCTTGGTAGCAACAAAATTTAATCTGGCCCAATTGGTAACATTTGCTTTCCTGATGAATTTTTGGATCATGCATAAAACACATAGGAAAGCATTTTCAGTTTGATTAAGTTGGCCCAAGTAACATAACAAAATCAATTCAGTCATATTCATCATATATTATCAAAACTAAAGGCTGAATGTGATTGGACTTGCACCAGAATTATTTTTTCGGCCCAAGTAAACCCTGCACAGCAAAATTAATTTAATTAACATATATAGATTAGATTAATAATTTTGCTGTTAATAATGTTTGATCATCATCAATTTAATTTAGAGTTTTCCAAACTCATCATATACAATCAAATTTTGCCCCACCTTCATCCATTAATGATCCAACCATCCTTATTTTTACTGTTAAAATTTCATTACCTTTATCCTCACCTAATTTGAATGCTCCTAATAGTCATCCTATGCTTACTAGATCTAAAATGGATAACTTGAAACCCAAGGCATTCCATGTTGTCACTTCCTCTTCCAATTTTAAGTCTTCTTCTATAATTTCTAAAACTATTAAGACTGCTCTATAATCCAAACATTAGAAATATGCTATGTTTTTTGAATATAGAGCTTTGGTTTACCACAAAACATGAACTCTTATTGAACTTTCACCCAATGTCAATACCATTAGTTGTAGTAAGGTGTTTGAGGTAGAAAAGAACTTGAGGGGTTGGATAATTAGAAACAAGGCATGCTGGGTTGCTAGAGGGATTAAGCAAGTAGCTAGTATTAATTTTGATTAAGTATATTCACCAATTATTAAACCTTTAATAATTAGACTTGTCTTAACTTTAACTTTGTCTAAGGGTTGGCGCATCAAGTAATATGACTTTCATAATGCTTTCTCAAATGACACTCTACATAAAAAAATATATATGAGTCAACCGTCAGGCTTTCAATACTCTAATCCTAATCTAGTATGTAAATTAAATAAAACACTTTATAACTTGAAGCAAACCCTGCATGCATGGTATCTCACTCTAACTTCTACTTTATCAAAATTTATTTTTTCATGCACTCATTCAGGTCCCTCTTTATTTTACTAGGATTTTAGGTTCTAATGTCACATATATTCTAATATATGTGGATGATATGTTGGTCATGAGTAGCAATAAAAATGGGGTATAAAATACAATTACTCAGCTTCATTCTACTTTCTTACTTAAAGATTTGAGATATGTAAATTTTTTCTGAGGCATTGAATCCACACACTATTTACCAACTCATGTTAACCTGAGCCAAACCAAATATATCAATAAACTCTTGGTGACATCTGAAATGCAACACTCCAAACTTATATTTACATTAGTCGCCAGCTCAATTCAATTAACATCTACCAACATTACAAGAAAGGTGCTGAATACTGTCGGATTTAGTGACGGACATTTGAGGCGGCTTCACTGGTAGATTTACCGGGGGGTTTCAGTGTTGAATTCATCAGCTGAAAGCATAACTGGTGGAGTTTCAATTCCGATGGTAAATTCGCCGGTAATAAATGACAGAAAGACAAGAAAGATAGGAGAAAAATTTAGCATCGAATTTACCGTCGGATCTTTTCGACAATAAACACCTTTAGTGGAACGCTGCGTTTTGGTGATCCACAATGTGTTACCGTCGGATTTAACCGCCGAAAAATTCGACGGTAATCTTGTCCTAAATTCAAACCGTGAATCTTCTTTCCTATCATTTCGAATTTCTCTCTCTCTCTCTCTCTAACCTCTTGCCTCCTAGTCTCTCTTTAACTCTCTCA
This sequence comes from Arachis ipaensis, assembly GCF_059453495.1. Classification (NCBI taxonomy): domain Eukaryota; kingdom Viridiplantae; phylum Streptophyta; class Magnoliopsida; order Fabales; family Fabaceae; genus Arachis; species Arachis ipaensis. The sequence goes on from NC_142442.1 coordinate 18,657,536, forward strand.
TCTTTCCTCTCCGTTAACACCTCACTGTTAGCCACCTCCTCTCCTCTCCGGCAACACCTCACCGTTAGCAACCTCACTATTCTGCTGCCACTGCTGCTACAAATGCTTCTGTCGCTGCTTCTGTTGTAAGTACCGAAAGTTTAATTAACTAATTAATTAAAATAAAATAATAATTTAATTGTCCAGAATAAGTTCAAAAATTTAGAAATATTAATTATAAAATTTAAAGATGATATTTGAATTCAACATATTTTTCTGAGTGGAAAAATGTATTTTCTGTGAAAATACGTAAAAATGCGTACCAATAACTTAGCCGGAAGTACTAGCTTAAGTCTTTCTGGTACTGTATAAGAGAAATCAAAACTACAAAAAAACTTAGAAAAATATTTAGAATTGAAAATCGGTCACTTATTCTAAAGGTTTTGGCCCGAAGTTAGGTCAAACAAACCTAAAATGATAAACAGTTGGACCAGACCTAAGTTGGGCTCAAGCTTAATGTATATATACCTTTTAATGAGGCTATTTCAGCCATATTCATCAAACAAAGAGAGGGGGGGCAGCTGAGTTAGAAGGGAAAGGAGAACCCTAACACTACTTTTCACCCCAATCTTCAATCGCTCATATCTTGAGCTACAGAGTTTCGATTTACGTGCCATTTGTGGCTATGCGAAGCTCTTACCGAGCTCTTCGATTCTATCTAAACAAAGTAATAAGAATCTTGAAATCCATGCTCTAGTTCTCTGCACTATAGATTTTTGTATTTTTGGGTTTGGTTATTGAAAAAATTTTGTGATTTTGGTTATTTAGGTGCTATCTAGCAATGAGTAATTATTGGGTTTTATCTCAATCCACAGTGGATAAGGTAAGAAATCTCTTAATCCTTGTGGTTTGTCAATCTGTTAAATCCTAGGATTGATTCTTGGTGATTTGTATCAATTAGCTTGGAATTCTTGTTGATTTTGGTGGCTAAGCTTGAAGGCTTGTGAGGAGGAGACTATTTTCAGTGATTTTTATGCTTGTATAGAAATTGGCCAAGGTATGGTTTCGATTTTCTTTAAATAATATGTAATGTTGTGAGCAACTTAGGCTAGTAGACCTTAGGATATGATTGAATTGAATGAATTGCATGAGTTTGGTTAATTTTTGTTGAATTTGTTGTGGTGACATGAAGTTAATGTTGATAATAATTTATTATAATTGTTGATGTTGATAAGGAGTTATGATGATTATTGATGTTGATAACAATTGATGATGATTATGAGTTTTGATGATGATGAATTGATGAATAATAATTTTGATGGATATGGCTAATGGTGGATGATGTTTGTTGATGATTGTGATGATAATAGTGTTGATGAGGATTTAGGGAAATTAATGAGTATTGATATGAGTTATGCTGAATTGAGAACTTTGAATGAGTTGATGAGGTGAGAATTGAATGGTTTAGATAGTTGAATGATTGAGAAATGGTTGAGGAATATTTGGTATAGATTTTTGGGTTGTTTTGATATTGTTGGGATGTGATTAAATTGATTTGGTTGGGGAGATTTGGTACTTTGAGGATTTGACAAATTTGGTAAAATCTTATTTTTAACCAACTTCGACGGGCTATAAATTTACCCTCGGAGTTTGGAATTGATTGAACTTTATTCAAATTAAAGACAGTTGTGAGAGCTGTAAAACGGTATAAAGATAAGTGAAATTGGATTTTTGTAGAGAAAATTATAAACGTCGAAAATTCAATATAAAAAACTGAACTCTATAATGTCGCAAAAAACTAAAAATTCTGGTTTGTGTGCCCACACACACTATCGTGCGCTCGCATAGACTAGAGCGTGTGTTGTGATGCACGAGGGGGTGTGCATACGCACACCTTGAAAATTTTGCAAGTTTTGCATAGCATAGGCTAGGAAAAGCTGTCTAGTGCGTGCGTACGCACAGCTTTGATGCGTACTCACAAGCCCTGTTTTTCCCAAAAATCCTATTTTTAACTATTTAAAGACCCCGACAAGATTATAAACTTTTGTAACACTTGTTTAAGATCCACTAGCTAGTATTTAGGCTTTGAAACAAGGGAGAGCACAATAAGTGAATTTAAATGGGTATTTTCTGTTGTGAGTTAGAGACGGTGACTTATGCTTGGGAAGTTCTGTGGATGGAATAACTAGAGCGAGTTGGCGGAGTGTTGCGTTGATGATGAACTGAGAAAATGAAAGATTGAGATTGATGAAACTGATGAGAATGAGAAGTCTTCACTGAATTGGATATATATTTCTTATGTGCCATGATTGGTAAGTCGCTATGCGCCTGGCTAGGACGATGGTTAATCTCACTTGTCGAGGTTGCGACGCCGGCGTAATGACGGTGGTTAATCCCACTTATATTCAGATGTGAGGTCTGAGGCAGAGTATCCCACTCGCATCCTTTCGAGTCATAAGAGTGTGTCGGGCACTATATCCCTGGATAGTGTGTCAGGCACTATATCCCTAGAACCCTCATTATTTGTGACCGAAAGGCAACATCCCAAGGGGATGTGTCGGGTTGGCTGTTGAACCAACAAGTGATATCATGACCAATAGGATAAGCATTCATCATATGCATTCTTATGTGATTGTTTGCTTTTTTTACTTGCATTGTGCCAACTTATATAACATGTTTAATTGCTAATTGAACTACCTGCTATATATGTATATTACTTGTGTTTTACCTGCTTGTACTACTTGTGTTTTCTGTTAGAATTGAAGAAGATTAGTAGGCGATGGTGATGGGATCGCATGGAGAATAGGTTGGCGAAGGCTGTGGGACAGCGGTGATCTGTTAGTTTAGGAATCCCCTAAGTTAGATAACCTTTTTATGGGTTAAATTTTTATTATAAGTTGAATCTTTATATTGGTTTGAAGTTCTAGGATTGCCTTTGGCTTTCCGGAACCTTATATCTTATCTATTGGGCACTGTTACTATACTAAGAATCTCCGGTTCTCATACCATATGTTGTTATTATTTTTCAGATGCAGGTCGCAACCCACCTCAGTGAATTTGCAGATAGTGATAGATCGGAGAATGGCTCGCTTTTGTCTTTTGTTTATTTTGCTATAGTTATTCTCTCACTTTTGATTATTGTACTTGTTGCCTTAGAGGCTTAAATTTTGAGAGTCAGGATGTATCCGTTTTAACTTTCAAAAATTCTGTTGTATCTATTTTAACTAGTTAGCCTAAACTCCGTAGACTGTGATTGGTTTTCCTTTGGATATATATATATATATATATATATATATATATATATATATATATATATATATATACCTTTTTTATCTTGTTTCCATAATCTCTTCTTCTTACCTTTGCGCTTTAGTTATCGTGTGTGAATATCTCGCGCTTTTGTATCTCTGTTTTCTGCGTCTTTAAGCTTTTATTCTTTCATCGGACTTCTAGTGTATTATATTCCTTGATTATATATGATCGTATGAGTTTTAGAATTGTTGTGGCGTTTTGTCGTCCTTTGCTTTATGGCTAGAGGTAAGGTTTAGGATGATAGGGTGTTACATCTGCCACCGCGTCTTCTCTTCTTCTTCTCCTGCTACTATTCTTCTTGGCGGCTGCATGAGGAAGAAGGCCATAAACTCCTGCTCAATCGTACCCTTCCCCTGTTAAAGCTCATTTCAGGTAATGCTTCTAAACTTCTAAAATAGGATTAAGGTCTGAGCTTACTTGTCATTGTGAAATAGGATTTATGTTGATTATTGTTGATTTGTGTTGATTATTTAGGTTGTTTAGTGAAGTTTTTATTATATATTTTTTATTATTGTTGATTTAATTTGTTCTTAATTTAGAATCAGTTAGAGAATTTATAAAAATTAGCTCAACATGCTATTACGTTTTTTGAGTTTGAATTAAATTGATTGATTTTCTGTTGAATTTCTGTAATACGCTATTCATTATTGTGCTATTGATGCTGATTTGTGTGAATTAATGCATATATTTCATATATTCAAGTTATTTTGTTCAAATGAACGTATTGCTAAACGTTTGTAAGGTTAGTTAAGCTTATTTTTATACGGGTCAATTTTTGGTTAAACTAATTTTATGTGTAATTAAATAATTAATTCTCTATCATTCTAGTAGTTCTTTATTTTATAAATAGTCAGTGCAATAGTCAACAAGTTGATTAAAGACTCCAATAATAAGTCACATTAATTTTTAATATGTTTTAAGAGTGAAAATAACAGTAAATTAAAAAAAATCAAATATGAGATCATTTTAAATTACTTATGGATGACTTTTTATTTGCATTGGACAAAATTATACATGTATTAATATATATTGCAAAAAATATTTGTGAAGTTGAAATATGCACTTACCTCTTTTGTTTTATTTGATTTCAATGGATAATGTATTTTTTTAACTAAGTTTAACATAGTTTATTTTGATTAATCATTTTGAATGATGTTTTGAATATGTTTAGTACATTTTTAATTAGTATGCTCTTTACAGACATGATGATAGGTAGAGGTATTTTGGATCAGCCTAGTGGTCGTGGTCGTGGTAGAGGGAAGGTTTCTCCGGTACCCCTGGGAATTCTGCATCCTCTCTCTCTAATCCAGGTACCCCGGTGACGTTACAGATTGCGGGTGCATCGGAATAGCCGTTCATCATGGAACCTAACCCCAACTACGTCCATGCGTCTACAGCGACGATGCGGCCTCCGTCCGCTCCCACTGTCTTGTCGATGCAACCTCCAGCGATGGACACCGCGACACTGGAATCCTCTCACGAAAGCCAGCCAGCTAACGCCCCTCCACCACCTCCCATCGTATGGATGACGATTTGGTCTGATGGCGGAACATCGTAAGTACTATTTTAAGTCTTTTATATGCTGAAAGTGTTTGATATATCGTGATTAGTGATTCTTGATTATTGATTCTAGTTTTAGTGGATTTAGGGATGTAGGTTTGAACTATTGAGAGTGTTTGATACATCGTGATTAGTAATTCTTGATTATTGATTCTAGTTTTAGGGTTGTAAGTTTGAACTGCTGAAAGTGTTTGATATATCTCCTGATTATTAATTCTTGATTACTGATTATAGTTTAGTGAATTTAGTAGATTTATAGATGTTGCTTCTTGATTATTGATTGTTGTTCATTGATTGTTGACGGTTGGTGCTGTTTAAGATTATTGTTGATGGATAGAGTATGGCGAATTCCAGTTATAGATGAAACTCTGCCAAAACTTCTAAAAAAATCTCTATAAATTTTGATTATTTGCTTCTAAAGTTTTATTTATATTGCCATCTTGGGTTGTTTGTGAATTGTCGATAGGTTTGTGCCGAACAACAACGCACATTCTTAGGAGATGACCAATATCATCAAGCGAATGTACGACCATCCATGGCCGAGCTATAAGAAGATCTTCTCTGAGACTAGAGAGCGATGGTTTCAGAAGTGGGCAGTAAAAACTTAATATAATCAAACCTTATTAGCTAGTTTATATCTTCTATTTTGTTTAATACGATATATTTTGATTAACTAATTTTAAAGTTTCTTTGTGCAGGTGAACTTTATATGGGACAAGGAGCACGACGCCCTCATCGAGAAGATCTACGACCATCAAATGGGTAGGCAGTTGCAACAGATGTTGGAGGATGTACGTGAGAGGCACGACTACCTCACTTCCTGGCTCCACCTAGAAATCAAGAAGGCTCTGTATGTTCACTGGGAGACCGATGAGGGATTCAGGCATCGGCGTCTCACAAACAGAGCTAACAGGGTATTGGCCAGATCGTCCAAGTATACTGGTGGCTCAGAGATCTTCATGAAGACAAAGGCCAGACTGGTATGTAGCTTCACTAATTTTGTTATTAACATAGTTATATTCTTTGACATATCATTAGTAGGGATCTTAACATATTGTTTTAATACAACATGTGTAGTCGAAGTCATTGGATTGCGATGCGATATTAGCGGAGACCTTCAATTATACCCACACTTTGAAGGAGAACAAAGAGAGATTTGCTGATCAGCGGTCTGCGGATCATTATGTGAGAAAACATTTGATCTTGTAATATAAAATTTTCAATTAACTGTACAGCTGTCGTCCTAATCATAATAACATGTGTTACACAGGAGGCCTACACGCAGAGATTGGAGGTCGCAACTCAGTAATCTCAGCAAAATAGGAAGGACGCTAGTGGTTCTGCTGTTTCAGTTGTCGATCTCGAGATCGCCTCAGAGTCGTACAAGAACCACGTATACGGACTGGAGTCGTTCTTTGCCAGCAGCCTCCGTACCTCCACATTGAGACCATCATCCGCCTCTGCCACCAATCGAGCTATCAATCCCGAAGAAGGCATTGATTTGAGGCTGCAGGTGCAGGAACTCATAGGGCTATCAAACGGGCTATTCCGACCCATTTAGGCCCGGCCCGTTAATCCCGTGGGTTAAATGGGCTAGACCGTTTAAGCCCGCTTTATTCGCGGGCCATAATTTTTCAGCCCGTACCATTTATGGTCAGCCCGATGGGTTAAACGGGCTGGCCCGTTTATCCTTTATTTTATTTTTTGAAAAATATTTTGACAAAAAATATCACTTTTAGATAAAAAATCTTTAAAAAATAATATTTTTTATTTAATGGGTCAGATTTTCTGGTTGGATCGAAAGAAATATCGGCTAAAGTACTTTTTTTTTGAAAAAATATAAAAAAAAATAAACGGGCCACCCGTTTAGCCCGCGGGCTAGCCCGTTTAACCCATCTTTTTTCAGGTTAATTGAGCTCAGCCCGTTTAGCCCGAAATTTAAACGGGCTTAATTTTAGAAGCAAAGCCCGTCCATTTAAATGGGTAAACAGGCTGGCCCGATGGGTTTGGCCCATTTTGACGGCCCTAGGAACTCATCCGGAGCCTTCACGAACAAACTCAGCAGCTGAACGAGACTTGGGAGAGGTATTAGGAGATCCTTACAGGAGTGACGGACACAGATGAGTTCATGTTAGAGTGGAGGGAGCAGCTGGAGTGACTTCAGCGGATGGAGTAGCTGATGGCGGTGTACCAGGCTCAAATACACGCCAGTGACAAGCGACGCTGTTGGTGGCAGCAGTGCTGCTGGTGGGACACAAATGAACATCACAGCCTTTTCCGGCGCCTCAGCAGGTCCACGGGAATAACGACGACGACAACTACTAGAATTTTTGGTGATTAAGGCTTTATTGTACTGTTTCATTATATTTGATTTATTTAACTTTTAATTTATTTGAATATTTGATATTTAATATTTAATAATTAGTTTCTATTATTTATAATTTGTCCACTAGTTGCGTGAAAATAAGTTTAAATAAAAAATTAATATTAAAAAGAAAAAAATTTAAAAAAATTGCATCACAATATATTTTTTTTTAAAAAATTGACATCACCTACCATTGAATTTATCGAGAGAATAATTCAACGATATTAGTGTGAGAAAGGTGTATCTAAGACTAACAAATATAAAGTTAAAAAATATATAAGTTATAATAATTTAAAAGTTAATTTTGTAACAAATCTAAGACTAACTAAGGTGTATCTAAAACAATTACGGATTTGACTCCTCTAAACTTATATTATCACATTAGAGAAAAAAATACACCATTTATTATTCTTGGATTAAGATAATAGGGCTCACAAATAATAAATGTTACAAATTTAAAGGTGATTAAAGTAACACTTTACTACTTACTATTTTACTAACATTATCACTTTAGAGGATCTTTTTCGGACAATCACATATAAAAATTAAAATTTAAGTTATATTTAATTCTCACCGACAAAATAGATAAGATTTTAGTGAGTGAAATATACTGGACTTGATAATTCCTTTCTTTCATATAGGTTTCTGTTTGCTGGAGATCAGAAACGAGGGTTGATGAGAGAAAATGACATGACGTTGATGATGATTATGTGGTTAGGAAATTAAAAAGAAAAATTGACTAACTAATAAAGAATTAAATTAAAATATTCTTAATATTTAGTTTTATTTAATATTGCCCTAACGTTTTTAATTTCGTGCTAAAATTATTTTTGAATGTTAATTTTATATAAAATATTAAAAATAAAATTAAATGTTTGAGACAAAATTTTAAAAATAAAATTAAATAAATCAAAAATATTAAAAATAAAATTAAACCTTAGGAATATTTTTTTAAAAAATAGTAAACGTTAGGCCAGAATTTGCAATTGTGCGAGACTCCAACTATATAGCATCGTCAAGGCCACAATTGCGTCCTCCATCAAGAAGTTTGTCCTTCTTCTTCTTTGAATTATTTGAGCCTCCAAAAAATTAAAGCTGCAATTCCGTTCGTTTGAACTTTGAACGAGTTACTCATCTCCTAGACACTGCCTAGACATTCCAAACACACTTGTCAGCGAATGATTTGGCGTGGTTCAAATTTTTTGTGGGAGCAATATTGGGGATTGGTTTGGTTTGGTTGGGGTAGGGTTTTATATTAGATTGAAAAAGTTGGGCAACTTTTCATTGAAAAAAAAAAGGGTTAAAACGGTAACATTTAATAGTGACTAGTGACTTGAATCAAAACTTCAAAAGTAGTTTTAAATATCAACGTAACAAGAAGAGAAATGTTAAGAGAGATATTATTTTTTAAAAAAATTTAAGTTGTCAGAGGCACATAAATGGTTAAATCTAATACATTTTTTGTAAAAGAGTTTTATTAAAATTTTTGTATACATGTTTTTTATTTGTCATATGTTCATTTTTTTTAGAATAAAAAGAATCCAATTCTAAACTTTTTCGTCATAAAAATTTTAATACTATACCAAAATATTTTATTTTTTAAAAAACTTAAATTAATAAAAAGAATTAAATAAATAGTTATATCTAACAAAAAAGCATGTGTTTTTTTTTTTTTTTTGGTCAAAGTAAAGCAAGCATAAACATATTATCACGTTAATTTTCATATTTTGTTTTTACTTTTGTCAATGAATCCATTTTTAATGAATACTTTTGATAGTTTAGTAAAATATTTTGAATAAACAAAAAGAAAGAAGAGGGAAACATGTGTATTATATATTTTTGTTTTGGACAAAGTAAAATAAGCACAAACATATATAAATTGTACAATTATACTTTCCATTGCTTTTATTTATTTCTATCTTTTCTTTAAAAAAAATCCGTATATCAAGATCTTAATAAAAGAGATAATATATAAAAGTGACAATTAAAACAAAAATAAAATAAAATAAAAAGTATTGCACATACCAACATCGGCGTGTATGCCATAAACCCTCCTATTTGATTGAAGGAATGAAGATTTACATTAGGAGTAGAAATAGATTAAATGTGTCATATAGTTAACTATTCTGAACTTAACTTACTTAAAATTTGATTTGTTATTAAGTTTGGTTTGACCTAAAATCTAATAAAAAATTTAACATTTTTTATAGAAATAAAAATTAAAAAAATATTATTTTAAAAATTTTCTAATATATATTATAATTATATATTTAATAAATAAAATCATAGATTAATATAAATATTAAAGTGTATTAATACGCTAATAGATATAGATAAAGACGGAATCATGTGTTAATGTTGTAAGTGAGAGAATGTATGAAATTAGTTTCACTGAAAAAAGTAAAAAAAAATGAAGAATTTATAAGATGTAACAGATTAAATGTTTACGTAATTATTCTGTATTTTATATATTTTGGCAAATTTTATATTTATTTAATTTAAATAAAAAAAAATCCGGAAAGCGAGATACATGCACACATTTTTTCCGTGCATCAACAAAATGACATAAACCCTCCTATTTGATTGAAGTACGATGCACATGCGTAACTTTCATTGACAGATAGTCAATCACAGATTCACCATTCACAAGTGTTGTGCGAGAAACAGACTTAGAAGAGGAGTCATGTTTCTTTGTTTTTAGTTATCCTTTCTTGGATAATATTAGACCATCTTTTGTGGACAACGGAAGGTCTGAGAATGAGGAGTATATATATAACCATACATTAAGGGATGGTTTATCGAAAAGGATAAATAAGTTATTTATCTTTTAATTTATAGATATTTAAATTTTTAAAAATTTAATAATATATTTAAATTTTCAGGTCTGCTATACATATTAGTTTTTTTAGCTTATAAGTTATACAAGTTGCTCCAAGTCTAAAAAAAAAAAAATACGCGCACTATTCTTAATATGATCCAACAGAAGGGTAGAAGGGTTCGATCCCAGACCAGGCTCCACTCAAGGCGATGAATGACTAATATATTAGTCTTTTCCCTACGACCGAGTGAGCTGCTGCTCTTTAATCAGTTGCATTTGATTTGGGAAGGATCGGTATTCAAAGTAGTTCCGGAAAGGCTAAATTAAATGTATTTAGGAGCGAAATAAGCCGGCTATCCCCTTCTTAATAGACGTTGGCCCCGGAACCGGCTCGGGGTAAATCAAAATAGCAGCAATCAAGATACCAGGTCGTTTAAATCAGAGTACACTTCTAGAATCCCTGTGGTATGTAGAAAGCCCGCATTAAAGACGAGTCCTGTTCGTCCAACAGTTTCACCAGCCATATCTACACATAAAGAGAGCTAGTTTCCCACCTAGGTGAACCCGAAGCTAGAGCACAGGTAGAGACAGTGGATTCTTGAGTCAAGCGTCCACAACACGTTTACTCGATCTTCCTCTTCTTCCTCAATCAAAACGCAAACCGTCAAGATTCAAGGGACATTTGAAACAAACTACAATTCTGTAGAAACGTTCCAACTCTTCGCGAAGAGTCGAAGAAATCAAGAAGAAAAGATACAAATCTCTGTCAAAAATCACCAGAAAAAACGAAGAAACATTATTCAAGGTACTGTTTTACTGTTTTTCTAGGTTTTTCTTTTAGATTGTCTTTGCCATGTGCCTCATCCTTAACCAGCAAAATATTAAAAGATTTCAAGAAGAAATATACTGTCTCCTCCTGTTTTGGGTGTATTTCTTAAATCCTTTGGGTGTATTTCTGTAATCCTTTGGGTATATTTCTGTAATTGTTTGGATGTATTTCTGTAATCCTTTCTGTAACCGTTTGGGTATATTTCTATAACCGTTTGGTGTATTACTGTAATCGGTTGAGTGTATTTATGTAATCGTTTGGGTGTATTTCTGAAGTTCCATTATCTTCAAAACGATTTCAAAGCTTGATTTCAGAAACCATGAAAATCGAAAAAAAAAAAAAACTAAGCAAAGAGAGAACACACGAAGGAGATCCAACAAATTTGGCAACAAACTCGAAAAAGAAACGAAATCTTTTGAAAAATGGAAGTTATATATTTGTGCGTTAATTGATTTGAATTGATTTAGAAGTCTGTTAAAGAGGCACGTAACATAAGCAGCGCGTTTAGTGGGTTTCATAATTCTCTTCAGACTTGTAAAGCTTGTAAACACAAAACATTTGTATGTAGAGATTTTCTCTTAAGTTTTTGACCTTTTAAAATTTAGATATATTGATCTTTTATGTTCACTTAAGTCTGTCAGACTTAACAGAAAAATTAAACGTGACTCTCGTTATACTGACTTGATTAATATGGATACACACGTGAAAGAATTTTTAAAATTAGACAAATTAGACTTAATAATTGGTATGTCCAAATTTTAAAGAGATGAAAAGATCTTAAATATATTTTTAAATTTTCAAAAATTTTGTTAGAGAATCATTAGAATCCATTTAGATCAATTAGTATCGTCTATATTTATATAGTATATCTGTACATTAATTGTAGGATTTTATGTCTTTATTACTTTGATTCATTTAGCACCTATAAATACCTCTTGTATATTGTACCTTCAACACAACTCAATAATACACTTTTCAGATTACTCTCTCAGTCTCTCGTTTCTAACATGGTATCAAGAGCCTAAATTTTTTTTTTCATGAATTTTTGTTCATAGCCCTTTTTGTTTTTTTCCTCTGACCGTGCCTCTTCTCTCTCGTTTTTCGATCTGTTTTTGACACTTTGGTTCGTCACCTCCGGCATCATCATGTTCTCCTCTTCGTCAGCTTTCCAACGCTGCCAAGATCGCCGCCATCCACCACCGGACGCGCCGTCACGCGCCGCCGGAAGTTCACTGTCCACCTCCATCGTTCTCCTTCCAGAAGCTTCAGCAGCCGTTAGATCTCGGCGCTGATCGGACGCTCCTCCCTCTGCCACGTGTCGCACGAAGCTCCTTGGTTGACCCGCGCGCGACCCGGTCCGACCCGACGTTGACCCGCGTCCCCTCGCTGCCAGCGTGTCTCTCTTGCTCCTCTCTGGTGGCGCCACGTGTCCTTGTCTCGCTGACGTGGCTGCTGACGTGGCACTGACATGGCAGACAAGTGGGACCCTCCCTAAGATTTTTTGGTGAGCTCTTTCCGATTCTGCACTCCGATTTCTCATTTTTTGCTTCGAAATTGCTATTTTCTCTCCTCTCTTTGATCTTTGTGACTGCTATCATGGAAAGGCCAGATGTTTTTGCTGCCACCGACAGAAAGGATAAATTCTGTCGAAACTATAACCATTCTGGGCACCTCTTTCCCGACTGTCCTTCTATTGAATGTCGCACATGCCACCAGAAGGGTCATCTTAGCTACCATTGTTCACAGCTGTTCTGCCGTTACTGCAAGCTCTCGGGACATTTAATTACTGCCTGTCCTACTCGCCCGCCACGTCCTAGTCCACTCAACTCGTCTCCTGTCTCTCTTTCTGATATTGCATCTCTTCTTCAGCGTCTTCTCTCTATTTTTGGTAATACCCCTGCTGCTTTTTTTACCTCTCTAGGTAATTCTAAATGGTACTTTGACTCAGGTTATTTTAATCACATGTCTCCGTTGCGTAATATTTTCTCGTCCATGTCTACCACTGCAAATGGACCTTCTGTCAATACTGCAAATGGCTCCCTCTTGCACGCAACACACAAGGGTTCTATATCCCAGTCAACTCTTAATCTTCCTGATACTTATTATATTCCCAAATTAAACTTCAATCTTATTTCTGTTGGTCAACTTGTTGATCTGGATTTTGAAGTCACTTTTTCTGTTTCTGGTTGTCGTGTACAGGATCCTCGGACGGGACAAATCATCGGGATTGGACGTAAGGTCGGAAGGTTGTTTGAACTCGAGAATCTTCATATTCCTCCTGTACCAAATCTCTGTGCTGCTTCTTCTCCCTCTACCCTCCACTTATGGCATCAGCGTCTTGCCCACACCTCCCTAGGAAAACTGCATCCTCTTGTCTCTATGGGTGTTTTAGGTCAGGTTCTAAATGAATCTTTTGATTGTATTTCTTGTCAAACTGCCAAACAACCTGCTTTATCTTTTCATAATAATTCATCTCTTGCTTGCTCTCCTTTTGATCTCATTCACTCTGATGTTTGGGGCCCCGCTCCCACTCCCTCTATGGGGGGAGCTCGATACTTTGTCGTTTTCATTGATGATTATTCCCGTTTTACTTGGATTTATTTGATGACTAATCGCCATGAGTTACCTCGGATCTATATCAACTTTGCTACTATGATTAAAACTCAGTTTTCCAAGGTCATTAAGGTTTTCCGTCGTGATAATGCTATGGAATACCGTGATTCCAAAATCTTAGCCTTTCTTGCAGAACAGGGTACTTTATCTGAGTTTTCTTGTCCTGGTACATCTCAACAAAATGGTAGAGCTGAACGCAAACATCGTCACATTCTTGACTCCGTACGTGCAATGCTCCTTTCTTCTTCGTGTCCTGAGCGTACTTGGGGTGAAGCTGTTCTTACTGCTGTTCATGTTATCAATAGACTCCCTTCTTCTGTTCTTGGTAATGTTACTCCCTTTGAGCGTCTTTATCATACCTCCCCAGATTATAGTTCTCTTCGAGTTTCAGTTGTGTATGTTTTGTTCTTCTTCAGCCTCATGAACATAGTGAACTTGAACCTCGGTCTCGTATGTGTTATTTTTTTGGTTATGGCAATGAACACAAGGGTTATCGTTTTTGGGATCCTCTCTCTAAACGTATTCGTATATCTCGTCATGTTGTCTTTTGGGAGCACCACATGTTTTCTCGTTTCTCATCCTTTGAGTCGATTCCTACTACTCAGTCACCTTTGTGTACTAACCCCAATGTTGATCTTTTTCCTAGTGATGATTCTACAAATTCTATCTCGAGTGACTCTCCACAGCCTCCTGTTCTTCCGCCTTCTCCATCTCCCGATGATTCCAGACCGGACGATGATCCTGCTCCTACCGTCATGCCTCCTCCTCCCGCTCGTTCTTCTAGGGTAAGGAATCCACCTCCTCATCTTCTTGATTACCATTTCTTTTCTACTATTCTTCATCAACATGAACCTAAGACATTCAGAGAAGCCTCCTCAAACCCAAATTGGCAACAAGCAATGCAAGAAGAATTACAGGCACTTGAAAAAGCACACACTTGGGATCTGGTTGATCCTCCTTCTGATCAGGAAGTTGTGGGCAGTAGATGGGTATACAAGATCAAGACTCGCTCTGATGGTTCTATTGACCGTTATAAGGCCCACTTGATTGCTCAAGGTTGTACGCAAGAGTATGGTATTGATTATGAAGAGACTTTTGCCCCTGTCGCTCGTCTTACATCTGTTAGAGCTCTTCTTGCCATTGCCGCGGTTAAAAAATGCTCTCTCAATCAGATGGATGTGAAGAATGCATTTCTTAATGGGGATTTGAAAAAGAAAGTCTATATGAAACCACCTCCAGGATATCCTTGTCCTTCTAATAAGGTTTGTCTCTTTCGCAAGGCACTTTATGGACTTAAGCAAGCTCCTCGTGAATGGTTTGACAAGTTCAGCACTACCATATGCAGTCTTAGTTTTACTTCTAGCCCTCATGAGAATGCGCTCTTCATTCGTAAAAGCAAACGTGGAGTTGTTCTTCTACTTTTGTATGTTGATGACATGATTATTACTGCGGATGATGTTGATGGTATCTCTGATCTCAAGGCCTCACTTCATCGTACCTTTGAGATGAAAGATCTTGGTTCTCTCAGCTATTTTCTTGGTCTCGAGATCATCTCCACCGATGATGGCATCTATCTCTCTCAGGCTAAATATGCTTCAGATATTCTTATTCGTGCTGGGATTACAGATAGTCGCACTGAGTCTACTCTTCTTAAGCCTAATGTTCGATTTACCCCTATGGATGGCACTGTTTTGGATAATCCGACTCTCTATCGACAGTTAGTTGGCGGTCTCGTCTACTTGACTATCACCCGACCAGAAATCGCCTATCTGGTTCATGTACTTAGCCAGTTCTTGTCAGCTCCTTGTACCACTCACTATGCGGCAGTTCTACGCATTCTTCGCTACATCAAAGACACTCTATTTCATGGCCTTTATTTTTCTGCCCATTCCTCTTTGTCTCTTCAGGCTTACTCCGATGCTGATTGGGCTGGTGATCCCACTGATTGTCGTTCTACTACTGGTTACTGTTTGTTTCTTGGCGACGCTCTCATTTCTTGGCGTGTTAAGAAGCAAACGTTCACTGCTCGCTCAAGCACAGAAGCTGAGTACCGTGCCCTCGCTGACACCACTGCTGAAGTTATCTCAGTTCGTTGGCTTCTCGAAGATTTGGGTGCTCCTCAGTCATTTCCTACTGATGTTTTTTGTGATAACCGTAGTACTATTCAGATCGCCCATAATGATGTGTTTTATGAACGCACCAAACACATTGAGATTGATTGTCACTTTGTTCGACAACGTATCCTTATTGATGTTGTTCATCTCATTACTGTTGGAACACTAGATCAGACTGCTGATATCTTCACGAAAGCTCATCACCCGACTTGTTTTTGGACTTTGTTATCCAAACTCAAGTTGGTATCCTTAGCTCCCACTTGAGTTTGAGGGGGGATGTTAGAGAATCATTAGAATCCATTTAGATCAATTAGTATCGTCTATATTTATATAGGATATCTGTATATTAATTGTAGGATTCTATGTCTTTATTACTTTGATTCATTTAGTACCTATAAATACCTCTTTTATATTGTACCTTCAACACAACTCAATAATACACTTTTCAGATTACTCTCTCAGTCTCTCGTTTCTAACAAATTCAAATGTTTACGGTCCAAAAATTCAGAAATCGATTTATCCTTTTCTCTTATTTTTTTATCCTAATAATAAGATTGCGATGTATCTGGTTTAAATAAATTGTCCTATTTTTGTTTAATTTTTTGTGTATTTTTATTTTTTAAAAAATTCATCGATAAAAATAAAAAATCTTTTATACCATATACAAAAGAGACATATTTTTATTTGTCGGTGCAATTCCGAAAAACAGTATATTCGGTCTCATGAGAGGAATGTTACAAGTTCACTTCAAAATATAAAAAAAAAAAAAAGAAACAAACAAGAGAATTATGAGAATTTATTATTTTTAGTTATTAATTAGTTATTAATATTTAAAATATAAAATAAAATATATTATTAAATTATTATATTAAAAAAAATAAAAAAATTAAATTAATAATTAAATAATAATAAAAAATAATAAATTTTAATAAATTTTAATAATTTTTAATATTTCTTTAAAAACGAATATACAAAAAATATATCTTTTTTATTTGTGGGTGCAATTCCGAGAAACAGTATATATTTGGTCTCATGAGAGGAATATTTTATAAGTTCACTTCAAAATATAACTACACACATTACATTACTTGCACTCCATCCTGCTTTAATTTCGTCCCAATTCACAAATGGCTGCTGCATCAGAATCCGATGCAAAACTACTTGAGCTCCTCAAGCTACCACAAGATGAAGAAGAAGTAGATGGCTTCTTGTTTTCTCAAATGGCATGGTCAATTGTGGTTCCAATGGCTTTGAGGACCACAATAGAGCTTGGTGTATTTGACATCATAGCAAAAGAAGGCAAAGGTGCAAAGCTCTCAGCAAAAGACATTGTTGATCACATTGGAACCAACAACCCTGAAGCAGCATCAATGTTGGATCGTCTTCTTAGGCTTCTTGCAAGTCACTCATTACTGTCTTGTTCTGTTGTTGAAGATCCAGAAAGCTCTAATAACTTGCATCACAGGCTGTATAGCCTCTCACCTGTTTCCAAATATTTTGTGGGTGATGCCGATGGTGTATCTTTGGGACCCTCGTTGTTGCTGCATCTAGATCAAGTCTTCACCCAAAGTTGGTTAGTATATAAATAGAATAATAGATACATATTAAGAGAGCTACTCAAATGAAAATGCAAAAAATATCTTTTTATTAAGATGCTTTGTATAAAAGTGTGATTTATTAATTTGGCCACACTTTAAATAAAAACAACACTTTTATAACATATCAAAATCTAACCCTACAATCCATCATCTAAAAATCAAAAAGAAAAATCATCACATGAAGACAATTATAATATCTTCATGGGAGTACCCACCACATATTAATTAGGGCTAATTTTTTTTTTATATTGGAGGAGTGTGTGAGTTGTGTTTGGTTATGGTGTATACATACAGGTGTTAGACACAGGTGTGGGACAAGGTAAGATCGGACCGTTCGAGTTTTTTGTTAAAAAATTTATTGACCACAAATCGGACCATCTGGTTAGTTTTTATTTTTTTTTTTTATATTTGAAATCAAATCGGACCCTCCGTTTTCAGATTTTTATTTTTTTAATTTTTCCCTTAAAAGAAAATGGACCCTCCGTTTTTAGATTTTTTTTTAATTTTTTCCTTAAAAGAAAACGGACCCTCCGTTTTCAGATTTTTCTATTTTTTTTTTTTAAATCAAAACGGACCCTCTGAGTTTTTTGCTGCAGTTCTCGCACAGTCCGATTTTGCTTTGGCAAGTTCCTCGGTCTGATTTGCATGTAAACTGACACCATACGAATGTAAAGTTCTCCTCCTCTCCACAACGCCGTCCAGCACCAATATTGGTTGCATAATAAAATTAATTTCCGTATTAATTACGTTAAAAGTACATTAAAATTAATTATTAAAATATAATACATATTAAAATATATAAATAAATATTAAAAATAAAAAATATATATTTAATGCATATATATAATAACTATATATACAAATTTTTTTATCAATTAAATACAATTAAATAATTTAACATTAATAACAGAAATTATTTTTATCATTCTCACTCACTTATTCACCTAAATTTTATTATTCAATTTGGTTAAATATTTAGTTCATAACAAAATTTGTACATATGACATTTCTCATAGCTACTATAACAGTATAAATTTATTAGAGAAATAATAGAGGGTTATCAAAATTTATTTTTTATTATTATTTAACTATCAATTTAATTTTTTTAAATTTAATTCTTTTAGATTAATAATCTAATAATATACTTTATCATATATTTTTAAATATTAATGGTTAAACTTTTCTTCATGATAATGCTAAACTTTTCTAATTGTTTATATGTGTTTTGTATCATTAGGAATGAATTGAAAGGAGCGATCCTTGAAGGAGGTATACCATTCAATAGGGCTCATGGCATGCATGTTTTCGAGTATGCAAAAATTGATGGTAGGTTCAACGAGGTCTTCAACAAAGCAATGCACAACTCCTCCACTTTATTAATGAAGAGGATTCTTGATGTCTACAAAGGTTTCGACCACATCAATAAACTAGTGGATGTTGGTGGTGGTGTTGGGGCAACTATCAAATTAATCACTTCCAAACACCCTCATATTCTTGGTATCAATTTTGATTTGCCTCATGTCATAGAATGTGCCTCAGCCTATGATGATGGTATGTGTGATACTTTATTATTTGTTTGATTTTAGCCCGCGTTTTTACTTTTTTTTTTTCTCCATTTATTCTTTCATTGAAGGTTCAATAATCCTTTAGATATATTGTTTTAAGATATAAAATAGATAAAGCAAAACAGAACGAAGTATATATATAATTGTTCAGTAGTATATATAAATTTTTCTTTTTAAAGGAAATATGACCAATGACAATTGTATTTTCTAATAATGTTGTAGGTGTGGAGCACATGGGAGGAGATATGTTTGAGAGTGTTCCTAATGCAGATGCCATTTTCATGAAGGTGGGAGGAATATATATTATGCTTTTTTGGACTAATTTTTTTTATATATATTGTTTTAGTGATGGTGAATCACTTAAATATTAGTGAATCACCTTAAATTTAAATATTGGATGATTTAATATTTAACAAATTTTTAAGGGCGTCTGTGATACAAATAATTTGTCAGACACGTATTCCGAATTCGCAAGGTGCGTATTATAAAAAAAAAAATTATTCGTAAAAATATAATAATTCACAGATAACATATTATCAATACACACAAAATATATTATCAATTTCCAACTTTCTATTAAATACTGTTATGTTAATTTACTTAGCTGAGATAATTAGTCTTAAGAACTTAAAAATCTATTTTAGAGAGAGAGTCTGATTTGTTAACCATATATCATTTTGTATTAGGCTCTATTTTTTTAAATGAATAACTAGCAAAAATGATGTTTCATAATTCTTCTAAATATTGCTTTAATCAAGGATAAGAAAGATACTATCGATCAATCATGCATTTGAGGTTAATTATAAGAGAAATGATAAAAGGTTTTTCTTTTGGGGGGTATATATACTTTAAATTTTAAATCTCATTATTTCATTATCATAGGATATATAAAACATAACATCCGCTAATAAAATAAAAAAATATATGAATTATTGTTATTTGTATATTTTTTTATACGGGTTAATAGTCAAATTAATCCCTAAAAAATAAGATATTTTTTAAATTTATTTCTAAAAATTTTTTTCAATTAAATTAGTCCTTCAAAAATTGTGAATTAATCATATTTGTCCTCTAGTCACTTTATTAACAATTTTTTTTTAAAGATTGATGTTGTAAAATATTAATTGATAACATATATAATACCTGATATGTCTAATTGGATATTGACCAAATATATTTATGAAAATTTATTAATTTAGTCATTTTCCCAATTACAAAAATCATATTTCTAATATAACCTAGTGACTAAATTGATAGATTTTTGTAAACATATTTAGTCAATGTTTAATTGAACATGTTAAGTGTTATGTATGCTATTAGTTAACATTTCACATCATCAATCGTTACCGAAAATTGTGAGTAGAGTAACAAAGATAGATATGACTAATTCGTAATCTTTAAAGGACCAATTTGATTGAAAAAATCTTTCATGGACAAATTTAAAAGATGCTTTATCTTTCAGGGGCTAATTTGACTATTAACCCCATTTTTTTTGGGTAAAGTATTATTTTGGTTCTAAATATTTGGGTTGAATTCTAATTTAGTCTCTAACGTTTCAAACGTCCTATTTTAGTCCAAAAAACTTTTAAACGTCCTATTTTAATCCCAAAAATATTTTAAACAGGTTCAATATTGTTCCATCATGCATTAAATTTGACACAAATAATTCGTCTATATTAAAAAACAAATAACATTCAATTTTAATATGTAAGTAAAATCAATTCGCCAATGATCATTAATATAAAAATTTTCCTTTGATTTTGAAATGTTAATAATTGATTGTTAGGATTTGAGATTTTTTTGTACAAAAAGAAAATTGAATAAAAAAAATATTACAAGAAGATTTTGGTTATATTTTTTTAACACATGAATAAAAATATGGCTTAATTAGTATAATTAGTATCAATTTTAATGGTAGGACCACATTAATCTTATTTGAAACTTTTTTGGGACTGAAATAAGATATTTAAAACGTTAGAAACCAAAGTAAAATTCAACCTAAACGTTAGAAACCGAAATAATACTTTACCTATTTTTTTTATATATAAAACACGAACATTTTATTTTATTTTTTTACCTGTTATTAATAGTTTTAATATCAAAAAATAAAAAATTCCACTATACAAGAAATAGAAACGTATACAAAGATAGTGCATATAATATCTTTATAAAAAAAATAAAAAAACAAAAATTACGAATCTCATAAACATTAATTATATTATCATATTATATATTTGATTTCATAGATTTGTCGAACTGAAAATTTTGTAGACAATACTTCATGATTGGGGAGATGAAGAATGCTTGAAGATATTGAAAAATTGCCTCAAGGCTATTCCGAATGATGGGAAGGTTATTGTGGTGGAAACAATGGTTTCCATTTTTCCTGAGCCAACATCTTTTGCCGAGAATGCTTTTAGAAATGATGTTATCATGATGACTCAAATGCTCGGAGGGATTGAGAGAACAAAACAAGATTTCATGGACTTAGCAAATGGATCTGGATTTAGTGGCATAAGATTTGTGTGTTGTGTCTCTAGCTTCTGGGTCATGGAGTTCTACAAGTAATTCCACACACGCGCGTATTACTACTTTTTAGACTATATTTGTATTTTGAAATGTTTACAATGTTTTTATCTAGTTGTTTCAATTGAACAAGTATTTGTGTTTGTTTGGATAGCATATCTTTTTTAAGAAATAATTTTTTAAAATATAATTTTATATATTTAAAGCACGTTCCAAAAATACATTTTAATAGAGAAATATAATGTTGAATTCAAAATAGACACAATAACTAGAGGTGAAACGTCGATCATCTACATCCGAGCCACAGTCTACATTTGCAAAATCAAATATGCGAAAATGAGTAGAAGGATTAAAGAGAATTTCTTAGTCAATACTACCTGCTAAGTAGCGAAGGATTCGCTTGACTGATTTTCAATGATTTACCAAGGAATTATGCATGTATTGACTCATTTTGTTCACTGAAAAAGCAATCTCAAGACGAGTTAGAATATAATACTACAATACTTTCACAATAGATCGATATTGTGAGGGATCAGAACGAGACTCTGAGCCATGTTGGGACAATTTCTTAGAAGTGATCATTGGGGTTGAAATAGGTCTAACATCTGTCCTATGAAGTAATTTTCAAATACAATTTTTTTGAGAGAGATGATAATAATTAGATTCTAATTTTGTTACTTCAATACCAAAAAAATAGTTAAAATTTCCAAGAGTTTTAAGAACAAAAATTTCATTTAATTTAAACATTAAAAAAGAAATGGCTTGTTGATTATTTCTTATGACTAAGACATCGTCAACATAGATAATTGGATAGTTACCTATAGTTCAATCACGAAATCACTAGTTGAATTGGTCACAACTAACTAAATATATAAATTTATAATAAAAAATTAAATTTAAAAATAAAATAAAAATACAAATGAAAAATTACATCTTAAAATAATTTATGATCATAATGAATGAATTTAAAATAAATAAATACATTTAGCAATATACTTTTTTTTATGGTGAAGGGGCTCAAATGGCCCAAAAACAAAAAAAATATACTACTCTCTTATAATTCTAGAAAACGTAACATTTCTTCTATTTGCTTCTAGAAATGGAGACAAGAAAGGGGGAGGGTCCGCAAAAAGGTGAAGACCTGCCTGAAAACCATGTGCAGGCTTCGCCAAGGCATCAGCATTGAAGTTTGCTTCTTGCAAAGTATGGCTGATGTTGAACTCTCTTAGTTTAGCTTGAAGATCCTTTATTGTTCGAATGAGAGAGATGTTTCCATGAATAGGGGATGAATTATTCTCTGGCAACCTAACAATGTAAGTGGAGTCAATTTCGAGCTTGATCCAGTTTAGACCCATGTCACTAGCAATCTTTAAACACAGGTAAATTGCTCATAACTCAGCTTCTGTAATTATCTCTTTCCCTATATTCATCATAAACTAAGCTAGTATCATGCTATTTGAGTTTTTGATGATTCCTCCATAGGAACACAAATTGGAGGCTTGGAGGATTGACCCATCCATATTAATATTGTTACAACCTTTCTTCGGCAGTTTTCACTCTATCAGAATGGATGTTTTTGGTCTAAGTTTCCTGCTGCTTTGTTTGGTGAGGCCAAGAACTTCATTGTAATTTTTTGCTATCCTTTTACTTCCGCAGTAACTTACTGAAATGGGTTATTCTCTTGTCTGAAGATTAACTTATTCCACTTTCTCCAAATGATGTTGCGTATAGTGAGAAAGAAGGTGGGTCATGGAGTCCCATAATTTATGCAAGAGGCTTTGCTCAGGTTCTCTTTGAGCCAATTCTTGAAGTTTTGACTAAAAAAGGGGTCCTGAGGGTCCCTAGTTGAGCTGCTATTTGATGTGGAATTTTTAAACCACAAATTACCGACAAGTGCACCAGATCATATCAAGTAGCGGGAGTAGGTTATCGTTCTCACGAGAATTAACGGATTAAGCAAGCAATAGTCAATTGATTATTCTAGTCAGACAATAAAAAAAATAAGGGTTTCAATAGTAAATAACATGAAAATAGAGAATTAAACAAGAACAAACTAAAATTGGTTAAGAAAGTAATATGATAAAGATAGTTAAGGTGTTAGAGATGTTCACTCCTTAGGAAAATAATCCTTGTGTCTATTTAGATGAGGTATGCAAAGATTAATCACGATGAATCATAAATAATCAAATTCCAATTTCTTGGCAATTCAATTTCTCTTTAACCTAATTAACCGCTAATTCCATAGTCAATTACTTAAGAAAAAGAGGTGAAGCACACTTATGATTCAATTTCAAGTAAGATTCAAGAATAGTCCTTAGGTTGAATTATATGTCGCTTATCCAAGCTAGTCCTAAATAACTGAAACTTACAAAGTGTCGTGCACTCTTTAAACTATTCCTAGTTAAATAAAAAAGTAGTGAGAAAGAGTTTTCAAACTAATTCAAATATTAAATGTTTTCAAATTAATATTTAGAATCGAAGACGGAGTTAAAATGTTTTTCAACAATTCTAAATCTTTAGGGATGAAAAACAAAAACTCAATCATGAAATAAATCAAAGCATAAACCTTATATAAAATAAAATACTTAGATTAATAATCTATAAAAAAATGAACAGAGCTCCTAACCTTAATAATGGAAGTTTAATTGTTCATAGTGCAGCAAATTCAAATCCTAATTCTAATGTAAAACCTAAAACTAAAAACAAAAAAGAGAAGAGAGGAGCTCCCTTATGCGTTGCTTCCTTCCCCTTTTTAAAGCAAAATCTTTTATTCCCAGCATCCAAACGTATCTCCCCTTTTTTGACAATCAAATCTTATCATTAATAATGATTTTTTGGGTCCTGGGCTGCGAGTATGGCATTTAGCACCACTTTCTTGGCGTTCAGTGCCGCTCCTCCCGAGAAGAATGAGTAGTGGGACGCGGTTTGGCGTTTAACGCCGTGAAGCCAGAGAGAAATTATAGACTATTATATATCATTTGAAAGCTCTAGAAGTTGACTTTCTAATGCTGCTAGAACTGCATCATTTGAACTTGTGTAGCTCCTTGATAGTATCCACGAATTCTCTTTACACTTGTCTTCAATTCTTGGTTCCTCCTTATCCTTTTTTTTTTTAGTTTTTAACACTTTTCTACATAAATCAAAGCTTAAAAAAACTCCAAAAAAATTGACTAAAAGCATAAGAATCTTAATATAGTTAAGAAAATCACCAACTTTATTCAAAGAAATAATAACTAAATACAACTAAAGATGCTCATGCATCACAACTCCAAAAGCTTCAGGCGTAAGGCAATCCCTCAACACATGGAGCAAGCTCTCTTCAATATTCGGACATCTAGGGCAGCCACCATTTTTGGTAAATCCCCTACTCTTCCTTTTAGCATTTGTTAAAAGTGCATTATGACTGAAAATCCAAGAGAAGGATTTTAATCTTTGAGGAATTCTTACTCGTCAACATATTTTAAAGTTGTGCTCTTGATCATTATCTTTCACATAGTATGTTTCATATGCTGATTTGATTAAAAATTTACCTTGAGAGTCTGGTAGCCAGGTTATTAAATTTTGTCCTAGAGTTGGGTGCAGTGTGGGACTTTTAGAGTGTGAATCAAGTCTGTTTCCTTCTTTGGGACAAATTGAGATAACTTACCCCAGTCCAATCTCCCTTGGGTGTAGCGTAACTCCCTAAGCTCTTGTTTTCTTTGTCCTCGCTGGTATGAATTAACAAAAGCTCACTCAAGTTAGTTATTTTTGGGATTCAATGATCCTTCCAAATCTTGATTCTTTTCCCTCGATCTTCCAGATAAGATTCTGTTGAAATTGATTCTAAACTTTAACAATTCCTCTCCACGCATCTGAACTGTTCATTCTCTTGATCACTTTGGGAATGGGGTTATCCTCACATTCGTATTTGGCCTTCATGACCTTTACCCACAACGCATCTTTGTTATTAAATATCCCCGATAATAGCTTCATGAGGAAGAGGTTGTTGGACTCCTACACCTTGCGTAATCCTAGTCCACCAAGTTCTTCAGGCATACAAATAGTATCCTAGTTGATGTGATGGATCTTTTTTTCAAAAGTAGCCCTCCAAAAAAAAAACTTTATGCAAACTTTATCAATTTGATTACAAACTTCATTTAGAATCTTCATGGTTTACATTGTGTAACTTGGGATAGAGGAAAGAACTTACTGAACAAGGGTGCATCTGCTCACTAGAGAAAACATCTTCATGCTACGGCTAGACAACTTGGCTTGCATTTTTGTCCAGAATAGGCTAAAAGTGTTGTTAGCCCTACCCACCCTATTGCCATCTCTAGACTGAACCAACTGTTCCGAGGGTTACCTGAAACTGTAGGTCGATCTCGGATGAGATCTTCTGTACTGGTCGGAGATGACGTGTCTGGCTGGCTGGTTGCGGCCGGAACTGTTGTGTCCAACTTGTTGGACTGGCGGCACCTCTGATCCTTGGTCACCGGAGGGTGGGGGGTACCTGCAAGAGACTCCGATGCTTAAGTTAGCATGGGTATTAAACAGGTTTTTAGTAGAATCAGAGTATGAGTTATACCTGGGTGCTCCAGTGTATTTATAATGGCGTGGGCTGACCTTTCTGATAAGATAAGTTAGTTATCTTATCTTTATCTTATCTTATTTTGAGTGAAGTCAGCTTATCTTCAAGGGAACCGCCTTTATCTCTATAGGCTTGGATTGCCTTTGGATTTGGGTCGTGTTCCTCTATTTGAGCCCTTTATTGGGCTTTCCTGTCGATTTGGCCGATCTCTTTAAGAAAAGATCGGATAGTCGGACCTGAAGAGGCCGGTCGCCATGTCGCTAAACATCCCGGGTCGGACAGCTCGACCCAGGGTATGAACAGTGCCCCTGCTTGAGCTCAGTGTTCTGCTTTGAGGTCGAGTTTTTTGACTTCGAACTTTTTATAGCGAAGCCGAACTCAAGCACTTTTGTCGATTCCTTTCTTTGTAGAGTTTTTTTGAATGTAGAACGTTTTTCCTCTTAAAAACGCGCGCTTTTGTATTAGCGCTTTGTTTTGGGGAACGTGCGAGGGTTTAATACCTTCATTAATTGGTATTAATTGCCCCGTTTCTCCTGGCCTTATTTTGAATTTTACTTCCTCAGAAAAACGGTTTCTCTTCTTCCTTTTTCTTTGTAACTCCTTTGTTTTTTCTGTCTCTGTCTTTTCTTGCGTTGCGGTGCCTTCCAGCGGTCCAACGATTCCTTCCTTTCTACTTCTTCCGTAACTTCTCATTTCTCCAGGTTAGTTCCATTTTGGAATTACTTTTCTCTTTTGTTGCTTTGGCTCTGGTTTTGTGGTGAAGTTTTGATTTTGCTTAGAGAAAGTTTGGATATTTCTGTTTTTGTTGCGCCTAATTGCTGTTGTATGGTACGTTCTGGGAGTTTCTTCGTCTTTCGTATGAACTTTTTCGCCTTTCCTGTTGCTTGATGCTTTTAGGGCTTTTGCATGTTATCACCGTTTTTGCTTGTGCTTTCGATGATGGTTTTTGTTTGATTCTGGAGAAAAGGCTATGTCTTTGACGATTCTCTGCTTGGCATGTTTGGTGTTGTCGAAGCTTTTTGTAAAAAGATAGTGGCTTTGATAACTTTTTGTACTTTTTTGTGTTTTGTCTTTCTCCTATGAAAATGCTTGCTATTTGAAATCTTCTTTTTGTTTGGGGGATGCTGAGACGTAAGCTGTAGATTTTTTCTGAAACCTTGCTTTGCCACTGCCTCCAAAGGATGCCCCAGGACTTTGGTTTGAGTCTTGGGGTTTTCCTTTTCTGTTTGTTCTTTTGTATCATATTAGTCGAGTTGCTTTGCCCCTCTTCCGAGATATTTTTTAGTAATCCAATCTTCTTTTCTTTTTGTAGGATTAGTTGGCCTCATGTCTTCTCGCAATAACATTGTAGAGGTGTCTTCCAAAGTTCCCGAGGGGATGTCCGATTGGCTGGACTCCCTTGTCCTAATGTGTGTCTCAGTCGTGGATGCTGAATTTTGTGTAGAGCTGAGGAAACGTCATAGGATTTGTGGTAACAATGCTCGGGAGAGGGATTATGAGCTTGTAGCTCCTGACTCTGATGAGAGGGCTTGTTTTCCTACTTTCGTCGAGGGAGAGCGTCCCTTCTTCTACGCCTATGAATATTTCTTCAGCCAGTTGGACGTTACTTTTCCTTTTACTGCTTTCGAGACCGACTTGTTGTGGTCATGTAACATTGCCCCATCCCAGCTTCATCCGAATTCCTGGGGTTTTATCAAAATATTTCAACTGCTTTGCCAAGAGTTAGGCGTAACACCTTTTGAAACTCTTTTCCTCTATCTTTTTGTCTCGGTCAAGCCCGGAGGTTCTTCCAAAAAGAAAGCTTCCTGGGTTTCTTTCAGATCGGCCCAGGGGCATAAAGTTTTTGCCATGTATGATGAGTCTTTTAAATATTTTAAGAATTATTTCTTTCGAGTCCGTGCTGTTGAGGGGGTCCGCCCCTTTTTTCTTGATGAGAATGACGAGCCTGCTTTTCCTCTAAAGTGGCAAAAGAATGTGAGAGTACCACGTTATACATGGGAGATGCTTAATGAGGTTGAGCGGGCTTTTGTAGTTGTTCTTGAATATTTGTGGGGGGGAACCACCCCATCTGGATACAAAAATATTCTTGAGTGATCCATCTTTGGTTCAAACTGCTTTGGGTACTGTCTAACTTGTTTTTATACTTGTTTCTGAGCTTTTCTTCTCCTATGTTGTAACTCGTCATTTATGGTTGATTCTGTATTTTCAGAGATGTCGAAAAATAATAATTCCATGAAGGCCTACAAGAAGGCGAAGAAGGCTGCTGCTGCTCAAAACATCTCGGCCAAGGCGGCCGGAGAGGGATCTTCTCAAGTTCTTGTGAAGCCGCCCGTGCCAAGTTCTCCTGGGCCAAGGAAGGTGATCCCCACTCCTCAAGTTCGTCTGACTGATCCTCCACAGACTTCTGTCATTGCTTCTGGTGCTCCTCCCAATAAGAAACAGAAAACAATTGAGGCCTTTAACCTTGACGCCCCTGATTTTAATACAATCGAATTCGTAGATCAGCAAATCGGTCCCTACGGTACCCTCCCCATGGATGATGTGTCAATCCTTCGCAATCTGGATTTTATGACCCGAAACAGTGTTAAAATGGCATATATGGGGGCTGCCCTGTACTGAACTGCTCAGAATCTTCCTCTCCATGCCACCAAGGAATTTATGGAGGAGGCTAAACAGGAGTTCGACCAGATGAAGGGCCTGAAGAAAGAGCTTGAGGTAAAGGTAGCCAAGTTGGAGAAGGATCTAGAGAACGAAAAGGCGAGTTCCCTTGCTCTGGCGGCTTCTGTGCGGTTGGCCGAGGACACGGCATTGAGGCATAAGGACAGTTATGTGACATCTTATCGGGAGGTGGTGTGCCTGAGGGAGGAGTTGGAGAATGCCCGAGCTAATTACTCCGAGCTCCAAGGTCATCTTGTTGGCAGCGTAACTGCTGCCTATGATAGCTTGAGGGAGCAGGTTCGGATTATTGCTCCCGAGGCCGACCTTACTCTTTTTAGCCTGGATAATGTTGTGAGGGATGGTAAGATTGTCCCTGATGACCAGGATGATGATGATGTTGAACCTCCCCCTGTGTCTTCTGCCAAAGTGTCAACCTCTTCAGTTCCTCCAGTTGTGTCTGACCCGGATTACCAGATTCTGAACCGGGATGATGGAACCATGGATGCTGTGCCTATTCAGACTCGCCTTCCTTCTCCTCGGACTGATGCTGCCAAGAAGTCTTCTAATCTTAGCTGAATTTTCTTTGGATGTTTGCATAGTTGGCCCGGCTTGTGGGCTTTAAAACTCTTTATTTTGTATAGTTGAATATTTTGCTGACTGCTGGTACTCCTTTTGGTTGCTTGTTTAGTAACTTTTGTTAAAAAAAGTAGCTTTCAAGATTTTGGGCTTGACCCTAAAGCTTTATAATATTGTATAGCATGCTTGCTTGTCTTGGCATTTTTCTGGGTTTTTAGAATACTGGAGCCTTGCTGCTCGGCCTCTTTGAACTGCTTTGTACTTGGAGGTCGTAGATGTGTGGATCCAATTCGTATTTCGGTTTGCTTGCTTGTATTTGTCTACAACCGATTTTACGTCGTCCTTTTCCAAGTTATTTTTGTAGTGGACCGACTTTGTCATGTCGATTTCTTCTAAGTTATTTCGTAATCCTCTTTCTTGGACCTCTGTTAGGTCTCTTTTAGGGACTACTTTTATAACTTTTCGTAGGAGGTCGACTTCTTTATGTTGTCTTCTTTCTAAGTTATTTTTGTAATCCTCTTTC
The DNA here is from genome assembly GCF_059453495.1 of Arachis ipaensis. Classification (NCBI taxonomy): domain Eukaryota; kingdom Viridiplantae; phylum Streptophyta; class Magnoliopsida; order Fabales; family Fabaceae; genus Arachis; species Arachis ipaensis. Next base: position 18,687,139 of record NC_142442.1, read on the forward strand.
TTGGACCCTTGTTAGGTCTCTTTCAGGGATTACTTATATAACTTATTTTTGTAGAAGACTGACTTCGTTAGGTTGATCTCTTCTAAGTTATTTTGTAATCCTCTTTCTTGGACCTTTGTCAGGTCTCTTTCAGGGATTACTTATATAACTTATTTTTGTAGGAGACCGACTTCGTTAGGTCGATCTCTTCTAAGTTATTTTGTAATCCTCTTTCTTGGACCTTTGTCAGGTCTCTTTCAGGGATTACTTTTATAACTTATTTTTGTAGGAGACCAACTTCGTTAGGTCGATCTCTTCTAAGTTATTTTTTTAATCCTCTTTCTTGGACCTTTGTCAGGTCTCTTTCAGGGATTACTTTTATAACTTATTTTTGTAGGAGACCGACTTCGTTAGGTCGATCTCTTCTAAGTTATTTTTGTAATCCTCTTTCTTGGACCTTTGTCAGGTCTCTTTCAGGGATTACTTTTATAACTTATTTTTGTAGGAGACCGACTTCGTTAGGTCGATCTCTTCTAAGTTATAGCAATTCCTCTTTTATAGGGTTGGCCAGACCTCTTTCCAGGGATTTGCTGATAACTTGGGTTGACTTGGTCCGACTTCTCTATGTCGGCCAGTCTTTAAGTTATTATTTAGCAATCCATATGACCTCGTTAGGTTCTTTTTTTGGATCACTTTCGATAACTTCTTGCATTATTCTGTGTTCATCTTTGCCGATTTATAGAAGGTGATTTCTGTCTTTCTTCGGTTGAGCTTTAGATGAATCGCATTTTCATCTTTATTGGTCTTCCATCGTGATCGTGCAGTGAATCTGTTTTTCACTTTCTGTCGATCTGTTGCTTTATAATCGGACGATGAATGCTTCAGATTAATGCGTCTTGAGAATTTGTAGAATATCTAAAAATATATTTTATTCAAAAGCAAGTGCAAATATATACATGCGCCAATGTTCCGAGGGTTACCTGAAACTGTAGGTCGATCTCGGATGAGATCTTCTGTACTGGTCGGAGATGACGTGTCCGGCTGGCTGGTTGTGGCTGGAGCTGTTGTGTCCGACTTGTTGGACTGGCGGCACCTCTGATCCTTGGTCACCAGAGGGTGGGGGGTACCTGCAAGAGACTCCGATGCTTAAGTTAGCATGGGTATTAAACAAGTTTTTAGTAGAATCAGAGTATGAGTTATACCTGGGTGCTCCAGTGTATTTATAATGGCGTGGGCTGACCTTTCTGATAAGATAAGTTAGTTATCTTATCTTTATCTTATCTTATTTTGAGTGAAGTCAGCTTATCTTCAAGGGAACCGCCTTTATCTCTATAGGCTTGGATTGCCTTTGGATTTGGGTCATGTTCCTCTATTTGGGCCCTTTATTGGGCTTTCCTGTTGATTTGGCCGATCTCTTTAAGAAGAGATCGGATAGTCGGACCTGAGAGGTCGGTCGCCATGTTGCTAAACATCCCGGGTCGGACAGCTCGACTCAGGGTATGAACACCAACTAATCTGACTTGTTCTACTTAACCTTGTTTAGATCACATTGGAAATGATGAACATGAATCTCCTCCCACCATTACTTCTAAACCTTCTCATCTCACTGATCATACTATACAATCAAATTTTGCCCCACCTTCATCCATTAATGATCCAACCATCCTTATTTTTACTATTGAAATTTCATTACCTTTATCCTCATCTGATTTGAATGCTCCTAATAGTCATTCTATGCTTACTAGATCTAAAACGGATAACTTGAAACCCAAGGCATTCCATGTTGTTACTTCCTCTTCCAATTTTGAGTCTTCTTTTATAATTTATAAAACTATTAAGACTGCTCTATAATCCAAACATTGGAAATATGCTATGTTTTTTTAGTATAGAGCTTTGGTTTACCACAAAACATGGACTCTTATTGAACCTTCACCCAATGTCAATATCATTGGTTGTAGTAAGGTGTTTGAGGTAGACAAGAACTTGAGGGGTTGGATAATTAGAAACAAGGCATGATGGGTTGCTAAAGGGATTAAACAAGTAGCTGGTATTAATTTTGATTAGGTATACTTACCAATAATTAAACCTGTAACAATTAGACTCGTCTTAACTTTAACTTTATCTAAGGGTTGGCGCATCAAGTAATATGACTTTCATAATGCTTTCTCAAATGACACTCTACATAAAAAAAATATATGAGTCAACCGTCAGGCTTTCAATACTCTAATCCTAATCTAGTATGTAAATTAAATAAAATACTTTATAACTTGAAGCAAACCCCGCATGCATGGTATCTCACTCTAACTTCTACTTTATCAAAATTTGCTTTTTCATGCACTCATTCAGATCCTTCTTTATTTTACTAAGATTTTAGATTCTCATGTCACATATATTCTAATATATGTGGATGATATGTTGGTCATGAGTAGTAATAAAAATGGGGTATAGAATACAATTACTCAGCTTCATTCTACTTTCTTGCTTAAAGATTTGAGATATGTAAATTTTTTCTAAGGTATTGAATCCACATACTATTTACCAACTCATGTTTTCCTGAGTCAAACCAAATATATCAATAAACTCTTGGTGACATCTGAAATGCAACACTCCAAACTTATAGTTACACCAGTGGTCAGCTCAATTCAATCAACATCTACCGACACTACAAGAAAGGTGCTGAATACTGTCGGATTTAGTGACGGACATTAGCGGCGGCTTCACTGGAAGATTTACCGGGGGGTTTCGGTGTCAAATTCATCAAGTGAAAGCATCACCAGTGGAGTTTCAATTTCGACGATAAATTTGCCGGTAATAAATGGCAGAAAGACGGGAAAGATATGAGCAAAATTTAGCATCGAATTTATCATCGGATCTTTCTGACAATAAACACGTTTAGTGGAACGCTGCATTTTGGTGACCCACAATGTGTTACCGTCGGATTTATCCGCTGAAAAATTCGACAGTAATCTTGCCCTAAATTCAAACTGTGAATCATCTTTCCCTTCATTTCGAATTTCTCTCTCTCTCTAACCTCTTGCCTCCTAGTCTCTCTCTAACTCTCTCATCTCTCCTCTCTGTTATGACCTCACCGTCAGCGACCTCCTCTCCTCTCCTCTCCGGCAACATCTCACCATTAGCAACCTCACTATTCTGCTGCCACTACTACTACAAATGCTTCTGCCGCTGCTGCTGTAAGTACCGAAAGTTTCTTAATTGATTAATTAAAATAAAATAATAATTTAATTATCCAGAATAATTTCAAAAATTTAGAAATATTAATTATAAAATTTAAAGGTGAGATTTAAATTCAGCATATTTTTCTGAGTGGGAAAATGTATTTTCTGTGAAAAATACGTAAAAATGCGTACCGATAACTTAGCCGGCAGTACTAGCTTAAGTCTGTCTGGTACTATGTAAGAGAAATCAAAACTACAGAAAAACTTAGAAAAATATTTAGAATTGAAAACCAGTCACTTATTCTAAAGGTTTTGGCCCGAAGTTAGGTCAAACGAACCTAAAACGATAAATGGTTGGTCTAGGCCTAAGTTGGACCCAAGTCCAACGTATATATACCTTTTAATGAGGCCTTTTTAGCCATATTCATCAAACAAAGAGAGGGGGGCAGCTGAGTTAGAAGGGAAAGGAGAACCCTAACACTACTATTCACCCCAATCTTCAATCGCTCATAACTTGAGTTACGGAGCTTCAATTTGCGTGCTGTTTGTGACCATGCGAAATTCTTGCCAAGCTCTTCAATTCTATCTAAACAAAGTAATAAGTATCTTGAAATCCATTCTCTAATTCTTTGCTCTATATATTTTTGTATTTTTGGGTTTGGTTATTGAGAAAATTTTGTGAATTTCGTTATTTAGGTGCTATCTAGCATTGGGTAATTATTGGATTTTATCCCAATCCACAGTGGATAAGGTAAGAAATCTCTTAACCCTTGTGGTTTGTCAATTTGTTAAATCCTAGGATTGATTTTTGGTTATTTGTATGAATTAGCTTGGAATTCTTATTGATTTTGGTGGCTAAGCTTAAAGGCTTGTGAGGAGGAGACTATTTTTGGTGATTTTCATGCTTGTGTAGAAATTGGCCAAGGTATGGTTTTGATTTTCTTTAAATAATATGTAATGTTGTGATCTTAGGATAGGATTAAATTGAATGAATTGCATGAATTTGGTTAATTGATGTTGAATTTGTTGTGGTGACATGAAGTTAATGTTGATAATAATTTATGATGATTGTTGACGTTGATGAGGAGTTATGATGATTATTGATGTTGATGACAATTGATGATGATTATAAATTTTGATGATGATGAATTGATGAATAATGATTTTGATGGATATGGCTAATGGTGGATGATGTTTGTTGATGATTGTGATGATAATAGTGTTGATGACAATTTAGGGAAATTAATGAGTATTGATATGAGTTATGTTGAATTGAGAACTTTGAATGAGTTGATGAGATGAGAATTGAATGGTTTAGATAGTTGAATTATTGAGAAATGGTTAAGGAATATTTGGTATAAATTTTTTGGGTTATTTTGGTATTGTTGGGATGTGATTAAATTGGTTTGGTTGGGGAGATTTGGTACTTTGAGAATTTGACAAATTTGGTAAAATCTTATTTTTAACCAACTTCGGCGGGCTATAACTTTACCCTCGGAGTTTGGAATTGATTGAACTTTGTTCAAATTAAAGATGGTTGTGAGAGCTGTAAAACGGTATAAAGATAAGGGAAATTGGATTTTTGTAGAAAAAATTATAAATGTCGAAAATTCAGTATAAAAAACTGAACTCTATAATGTTGCAAAAAATCAGAAATTCTGGTTTGTATGCCCACACACACTATCCTGCACTCGCACAGACTAGAGCGTGTGTTGCGATGCACAAGGGGGTGTGCATACAAACATCCTGAAAATTTTGCAAGTTTTGCGTAGCATAGGCTGGGAAAGCTGTCTGGGGCATGCATACACACGGCTTTAATGCATACGCACAACCCTTGTTTTTCACCAAAATCCCTATTTTTAACTGTTTAAAGACCCCAATAAGCTTATAAAATTTCATAAAACTTGTTTAAGATCCCCTAACTAGTATTTAGGCTTTGAAACAAGGGAGAGCACAATAAGTGAATTTAAATGGGTATTTTCTGTTGTGAGTTAGAGACGGTGACTTATGCTTGGGAAGTTCTGTGGATGGAATAACTAGAGCGAGTTGGCAGAGTGTTGCGTTGATGATGAACTGAGAAAATGAAAGATTGAGATTGATGAAACTAATGAGAATGAGAAGTATTCAGTGAAATGGATATATATTTCTTATGTGCTATGATTGGTAAGTCGCTATGCGCCTGGCAAAGACGATGGTTAATCCCGCTTGTCGAGGTTGCGGCGCCGGTGTAAGGACGGTGGTTAATCCTACTTACGTTCAGATGTGAGGTCTGAGGCAGAGTATCCTGCTCGCATCTTTTCGAGTCATAAGAGTGTGTCGGGCACTATATCCCTAGATAGTGTGTCGGGCACTATATCCCTGGAGCGCTAATTATTTGTGAGCGAAAGGCAACATCCCAAAGTGATGTGTCGGGTTGGCAGTTGAATCGGCAAGTGATATCACGACCAATAGGATAGGAATTCATCATATGCATTCTTATGTGATTGTTTGCTTTGTTTACTTGCGTTGTGCCAACTTGTATAACATGTTTAATTGCTAATTGAACTACTTGCTATATATGTATATTACTTGTGTTTTACCTGCTTGCACTACTTGTGTTTTCTATTAGGATTGAAGAAGATTGGTAGGCGATGGTGATGGGATTGCATGGAGAATAGGTTGACGAAGGCTATAGGACAGCGGTGATCTGTTAGTTTAGGAATCCCCTAAGTTAGATAACCTTTTTATGGGTTAAATTTTTATTATAAGTTGAATCTTTATATTGGTTTGAAGTTCTAGGATTACCTTTGGCTTTCCGGAACCTTATATCTTATCTATTGGGCACTGTTACTATACTAAGAATCTCCGGTTCTCATACCATATGTTGTTATTATTTTTCAGATGCAGGTCGCAACCCACCTCGGTGAGTTTGCAGATAGTGACAGAGTGGATAATGGCTCGCTTTTGTCTTTTGTTTATTTTGCTGTAGTTATTCTCTCATTTTGATTATTGTACTTGTTGCCTTAGAGGCTTAAATTTTAAGAGACAGGATGTATCCGTTTTAACTTTCAAAAACTCTGTTGTATCTATTTTAACTAGTCGGCCTAAACTCTGTAGCCTGTTATATATATAAGTACCTTGTTTATCTTGTTTCCATAATCTCTTCTTCTTACCTTTGCGATTTAGTTATCGTGTGTGAACACTTCGCGCTTTTGTATCTCTGTTTTCTGCGTCTTTAAGCTTTTATTCTTTCATCAGACTTCTAGTGTATTATATTCCTTGATTATATATTATTGTATGAATTTTAGAATTGTTGTAGTGTTTTGTCATCTTTTGCTTTATGGCTAGAGGTAAGTAAGGTATAGGGTGATAGGGTGTTACATCTGCCACCGCGTCTGCTCTTCTTCTTCTTCTCCTGCTACTATTCTTTTTAGCGCCGGCGTGAGGAAGAAGGTCAGAAACTCCTGCTTAGTCGTATCCTTCCCCTGTTGGTGTGAAATTTATAACCCACAAACTAACCGATAAGTGCACCGGGTCGTACCAAGTAGTACCTCAAGTGAATGAGGGTCAATCCCACGAGGATTGATGGGCTAAGCAACAATGATTGCATGATTTACTTAGTTAGAGAAACAGAAAATGGTGTTTGAGTGTTTAGAAGCATTAAACAGTAAATTCATGAAATCAGAAAGCAAGTAGTAAACGGGTTGTGAAATATATGAGTAAAACAGTTAAGGTTTTAGAGATATTTATTTTTCAGATTAACTTTTCTTACCAACTATTTTAATCATGCAAGATTCAATTCATGGCAAACTATATCTGACTAAATCCTAATTCCTTAGACCTTTTTAGTCTCATCTAACCTTCATCAACCGCCAATTCCTTGGTCACTTGATTCCAATTAGAGGGTTAAGTTCAATTCTAGTTTATATGCCACAGAAATCCTAATTATCCAAATATAAGAGGATTATATGTCACGTATCCTGTTAAGTCCAGATAATTAGAAATTTAGGAGTAATTATTTTCAAGCTGTTGTTCAAGCAAAGAGCTTTTCCAAATTTTACAAGAACTCAATTAGAACAAGGGTCATACTTCTGTTCCACCCAGATTCATAAGATAAAGAACGAAAACAATTCTTGAATTCAAAATCAATACATGAATTAAAATAGAACAGTAATAATATTAATCCATAGAATAAACAGAGCTCCTAACCTTAATAGTGGAGGTTTAGTTGCTCATGGTTCAGAGAGAAAAGTAGGGTTCTGTAAAACTGTAAAGTGCGAAATGAGGTATGAGAAGAGAGTATCCCGAAGGGCTGATTCTTTTTCCTTTTATATCTAACCCTACTTAATGTAAAATATATTTTCTAAAACTAAATAATATCTTTTTATATTTGTAAATAAAATAAAAGTTTTAATCAAAATTAAATAGGATCTTCGTTGCTTGCTTGATTGAGCGTGGGGAACATTGCTTCTCATTAGTGTGGCACCTAAAGTGAAGTTAGACTTGAGCTTGGCAGTGAGCAATTGGGCATGTTGATGGTCACTGGCGCCTAGGTGCCACCCTGGCAGCAAGCACTTGGAGGCTATCCTTTTGTCTTGGCGCCTAACTTGGAGAATACCAAGTTAGGCGCCAGTATGGCCGAATTGTTGGAAAATAAGTGTATACTATTATATATTGTTGGAAAGATCTGAAAGTTAGCTTTCCAATGCCACTAAAATCACATCAATTGGACCCCTTCAGCTCAAGTTATTCTCGTTGGAGTGCAAGGAGGTCAGAGTTGACAGCATCATTCACTTTCTTCTCTTTTTCTACAGAAACTCCATCAAATTTGTCTGAATGCTACCTGAAATAAACAGAATTACACACAACTCAAAGTAGCATCCATAGTGGCTAGAAGGTATTTAAATCTTGATCAAACTTAACAATTCAAATGCAAATTCACTAGGAAAAGATAGAAAAGATGCTCATGCATCACAACACCAAACTTGAATTGTTGCTTGTCCTCAAGCAACCAAAACTAACATAGGCTCAGGATGTGAATTTGCTTGAGAAGTGAGTGTTCAATTAAGCTCCCGTCTTTTCTTAAAGTGGGGTTTATACACTGCAATCCTGAATAGTTTTGGCATCTCACTATCCTTTGAATCAAAGGAATGTCACTGTCATTTGGAATGAGAATCCAGATAATATTATGAATTCTCTGGTCTTTATACTTTGGTTTATTCCTTGAACACAGCAAAATTTCTTTCATTCTCTTTTCTTTACCTTGAGCCTAGCCGTGACTTTAAATGCTTTGTCTCAAGCTTTACTTGACACAAAAACACCACAAGCACTTGATTGGGGAACTCTCTTTTGGTTCTGATTTTTCTTTCAGTTACTCCCAGACAGTGGTGCTCAAAGCCTTTGGCATACTCTGTTAAATGCACTTGATCTTGACTCTTAGTGCTCTGTCTCAAGGATTACTTGACACATTTACACCACAAGCATGTGACTAGGGAAACAACTCTTTGAGCTTTTAACCATGTCTGACCTCCCTAGTCATTGATGCTCAGAGCCTTGGACCTTACTTTTATTTTTCTTTTGCTGTTTCTTTTGCTTCAAGGATTAAGCTTTTGTTTACTTCAGAGAATTCATAATAGTTCTCTAAATTCTTGTTCCTTATACATCAACATCCTTTTATTCAAATTCAAATATGCACGGTTCATATCATGCATTCAGAATCACAGATAATACCACCACATTTAAGTAAATAAGACTACTCTTTAATATAAACTCAATTTCTCATGCAATACATTACTTCTTTTCTTTTTCTTTTTAGATTCAAGCTTAGTGAACGGTACATGAGACATCTCTTCAATTAAAAGATAAATAACTAAAATTTCAAAATAGCAGAATTAAACTAGAACTTAGGACTTAGAATTACTAAAGATCATGCAAACATTCAAGTAAAATAGCAGAAAATAGGAATATAACATAATGAGAACGGAAGAAAATATAGAATGAAAAAGGGACTACACCACCTCAGTTATCCTAGTGGCCGTCTCATTTTTCAGACTGTGCTCCTTTGTGAAGATGATTTGCCTCCCTTTGGTGCCATTAAAATAAACAAAAAAGCCACAAACGAAGCAACAACACCAAACTTAAAATTTTGCTTGTCCTCAAGCAAAGAAAAACTGAAAACAGGGAAGGACATAAAAAAATGGATAGAGAAGTAAAGGCAAAAATAATTGTAAAAGAAATCGGAAGGGAGAAAAAGACAAGATAAAAATTAAAAACTTTTTTTCTTTTTTTATAGTTATTTATTTATTTATTTATTTTATTATATTATATTATATTTTATTTTTATTTTATTTTTTTGTTAAGAGGGTATATATTAGGTGATGAAGGGGGGTTATAGGTTCGGGGGGGGGGGGGTTCGGATTATATATATAGTAGGGGATGAGGGAATGTGGCATGCAGGAGGGTGTTCAACAAGGAATATATGGGGAGAAAAAAAATAGAAACAAAATTGTGATGGGATTTGATATGAGGCAGGGGTGTGGGGACCGAATTATTGATCTGATTCCCTTGTGATTTTATTTGATATAGTGCTAAATTATGGAAGCCGGCACCTGACTTCATTTGAATGGTGCCCAACTTGCTCCTGTTGGTGCCTAACTTCGCACTTGGTCCTAACCTGGCGCCTAACTTGAATACTGTGGCGCCTAACTTGGAATTCCCCAAGTTAGGCGCCACCCACCCAGCAACGAATTCCATATTACACGCATCAAGTGGCGCCTAACTTCAGAAACTCAAGTTAGGTGCCAGCCCTCCAGAGGCAAACCTTCAATTGTTGGCTTTTATGTGACGCCTAACTTCAGAAAGTGAAGTTAGGCACCACCCTATCTGCATCAAACTCCTCCAGGATGTCCGAAACTCTGTCTCAATGCACCTGTTTCTGTTCTAATCACTCTGCATAATCAAAATACACTCAAAACAAAGGAAAAACAATAGAAACTCATACAAAACTAAATCAATAAATAGAAAACATCAAAGTAAAAATCAAACTTAAGAATACGAAATATCAGGTTGCCTCCCGACAAGCGCTTCTTTACCGTCACTAGCTTGACGGTTAACTCCTCTAAGGAGGAGGATCATAGGGGCTCATCTTGACCCCTCACTGTGAACTTCTTTCCTGTGCTCTCATGGATCAACTCTATATGCTCAAGAGATAGATCCCGTTCACTGTATGAGGCAGAATTGGGCATGCAGTGAATAGCACCTTCATTCCTAGGGAGAAGTCTTCAGTGGGAATCTTTTTATTTCTCCATCCCATGGGTACTTTCTTTTTTTTGAGAACCTCCTCCTTGGTGGATGATGCATTCCCAACACCAAACTTAGGTTTGATGTCAGGGAAAATTTTGTTGATTCTCACCAAAGGAGGTTTGAGCTGCAAATTCTGTTGTGCATCATCAGAGGTTTCTTGAAGGTTTGGATTAGAAAGTTCAATCTGTATGCACTTCTCTTCTTCACTTGATGAGTGCATATTTTTGAAGATATGAAAGACCAGTTGCTCATTATGCACTCTAAGCACTAATTCACCTTCTTCCACATCAATCAGAGCTCTCCCAGTGGTTAGGAATGGTTTTCCTAGGATTATAGAGGCATTTTCATCCTCTCCCGTGTCAAGAATCAGAAAATCTGCTGGGAGGAAGAACTTACCCACTTTGACCAAGATATTTTCCACTAATCCATATGCTACCTTTAGAGATTTGTCGGTCATTTGTAATGCTATCCTTATGGGTTGTGCCTCATGGATTTGCAATTTCTCATCACAGACAAGGGTATTATATTTATGCTTGCACCCAGATCACATAGGGCTTTCTCAAAGGTGGTGCTCCCAATGGTACATGGAATTTGAAAGCTCCCTGGATCTGGCATCTTCCTTAGCAAGTTATTCTGAATTATGGCACTACATTCCTTAGTCAAGACCACTATCTCATCTCCCTTTAAAGGCTTCTTCTTTGACAACAACTCCTTCATGAACTTGACATAGAGAGGCATTTGCTCCAAAATCTCAGCAAAAGAATATTGATTTGCAACTTTCTGAAGACTTCCAAGAACTTTGAAAACTGCTTGTCCTTGGTCTTCTTTTGAAGTCTCTGAGGATATGGCATCTTAGTCTTGTACTCAGGAGCCTTAGGCAATATTGGATGTGTGTCAAGAGTGACTGGAAAAGGTTTGTTTGCATGCCTAGGAGGGGCGTGTACTACTGTGTCTTCAGTCTACTCTAGAGCTTCTTTTTCAACCGGCTCCTCAATAACTTGTGCTTCCGTACTTGCCACTTGTCCACTTATCAAGGTGATAGCCTTGCACGCCTCTCTTGGATTTGGAATTGTGTTACCAGGAAGGTTATTAGTAGTCCTCTGATCAATTTCATTAACTTTTGTGGCTAATTGACCCATCTGAATCTCCAAGTTCTTGATTGATGCTCTGGTTTCCTATATAAAACTCGTCATTAGTGCTTCTAAATCAGTGTTCTTCTGTCATTGAGAATTTGCTTGCTGAAGTGGTTGTTGTTGAGATGACTGAAACTGGTGGTTATTGAAATTATTCTGTTGAAAACCGCCCTGAGGATGATTTTTAAAATTCTGTGGCCTCTGAGGTTGCTCTCTCCACCCTAAATTTGGGTGATTTATCCACCCCTGATTATAGGTCTAGGCATATAGATCATTATTGGGATTTCTTGGAGCATTCCCCATATAGTTAACCTGTTCAAAAGGAAATTGAGCATAGTTATAATTCTCACCTGGAATGAAGCTACCATTCACGTCATAAGGAGCCTCTTGAGGGGCATTCTGAGCATTAACAGCTGAAACCTGCATCCCACTTAAGTGTTGAGTAAGCGTATTAATCTATTGAGACATGAATTTATTCTGAGCAAGAATAGCATCCAAGGTCTCTACTTCCAAAACACCTTTCTTCTGAGAAGTCCCAGAGTTCACAAGATTCCTATTAGAGGAGTAGAGATATTAGTTGTTAGCAACCAATTCAATAAGCTCAGTAGTCTCTTCAGGCATTTTCTTCATGTGCAATGAACTACCTACAGAATTATCTAAACACATTTTGGACATTTCACAGAGGCCCTCATAAAAGATCTCCAGCTGGGTCTATTTAGAAAACATGTCAGGGGGCATTGCCTGGTCAACAGCTTGTACCTCTCCCAGGCTTCATAGAGGGTCTCACCCTCTTTCTGCCTGAAGGTTTGAACCTCCACCCTTAGCTTAGTCAGCTTTTGTGGTGGGAAGAATTTAGACAAAAATCCAGTGACTACCTTATCCCAAGTGTTCAAGCTCTCTTTGGGCTGAGAATCTAGCCAGAGCTTTGCTCTATCTTTCACAGCAAATGGAAAGAGCATGAGCTTGTAAACCTCAGGATTCACTCCATTCGTTTTCACAGTGTCACAAATCTGCAGGAAGTTAGAGATAAATTGGTTTGGATCTTCCTGCGAGAGTCTATGATACTGACAATTTTGCTGCACCAGAGTAACTAACTGAGACTTCAGCTCAAAGTTGTTTGCAGCTATAGGAGGCACCACAATACTATTCCTATAGAGATCCGGATTGGGGGCAGTTTATGAGCCAAGCACTCTTCTAAGTTGTTCATTCTCATTCGGATTTGCCACATTGGTATTAACAGCACGATTATGATCCATAGTGGACTCTGCAGCTTCCTTTTCAAAGGTCTCACTTAGATTTTCACTAGCTTTGTAAAGTGATAAACCACAATTTTATGGTATATTTTGGATTGAATTGAGTGGATTTTGTCAATTATTCTCCCACTTATGCATGTAAATTGCATGTTTTTAAGTTTCCTTCCTAATTTTGTGCTATGATTGAAAACATACTTCTTTGGCCTTAAAATTGCTAATTTTTAATCCTCTCTTATTACCATTTGATGCTGTGATGTGTGTGTTAAGTGTTTTCAGGTTTTATAGGGCAGTAATGGCTTAGAGGATAGAAAAGAAGTATGCAAAAGTAGAAGGAACACAAGAAATTGAGGTTTTGAGAAGCTGGTGTCCAAGCGCACGCATGGTTGACGCGTACGCGTGACCGAGCCATAACCAAATGACGCACACATGTGGCTGACGGCTACGCATGGCTAGGTGCAGAGTTCAAGCGATGCGTACACGTGACTGATGCGTACGCGTGACGAGCGTCATGTGCCTCAGTAAAGAGAATTCACTGGTGGCGATTTCTAGGTTGTTTTTGACCCAATTTCAGGCCCAAAAATGAAGACAAGAGGCTGCAGAGTGGAGCTGGAAGGCATGATTCGAATCATTCATTTATTCACACACATTAGGTTTTAGATGTAGAATTCTAGAGTGAAGAAAAAATGGTAAGACTTATGTAATGCAACTTATCTATATGAATGCAACTACATGCTAAATGCTTTTACCTACTTGGTTACAAGTAAATAAATCTTCCAGGAGCAAATATGAACTAGATTCCACTAAATCAAATCTCAAAATAAAGTACAATTAGACTTGCAAGAAGAAAGCTCGTGAAAGCCGGGAATAAAGAATCGAGCATCGAACCCTCACTGTAAGTATATACACTCTAATAACTCTAATTACTCTAGTGTTTGAGGGTTGATTCTCTCGGTTTTCTACTAATCCTGCTTTCTAAGTCTTGCTCTTCTTCTACCAATCAACAAAAAATTAATGCACGAATACACATATCAAGAGGTCTTTTAAGGGTTGTAATGGGGTTAGGGTCAAGGTAGGATTGTATTTGATTAAGTGGACTAAAATCTGAATCCTTGATTAACCTAAACTCCCCACCTAACTCAAGACAATCCATGTAATCAAAATACAAAATCTAACTACCCATTAACTATGTTTTCCACATATTCATGCATCCCAAATTTGAGTACAATACATATGCATTGCTACCACCATTTATTTTTGGGCATTTTGTCCCCCTTTTATTATTGTCTTTTTTCTTTTTCTTTTTTTTTTTTACATTTTTTCTTTTTATTTTTCTTATTTTTATCAATGCATATGATTAAGGTATTGAATGTAATAATATGTGCTCAACTATCTTTTTCACATTTTCACAAAAATATACAATACCCAATTCCTAAACCAGATGTTCCCAACCCAATTTTTCCACACTTAAATTGTGCATACTCTCACTAGTCTAAGCTAACCAAGGATTCAAATTAAGGACATTCATTATTTTCCACTTAGAGTTAATGATGTGCTAAAATAAAGAACAAATGGGATAAATTAGGCTCAATATTGGTTTGTAAAGGATGATGAAAAGGGTAAGGCCATATGGGTATGTGAGCTTAGTGAAATAAGGGCCTCAATCATATAAATGCATTCATTCATCAAACAATGGAAATATAGAATCAAGCAAGACAAAGATCACAATCTTAGAGAGAACAACACACACCGAAACAAAATATTGGTTGATAAGATACAACCAATCAGTAAGATCAAAATCTCACTAGGCTTGTGTGTTCTAGCTCTAAAATCATGTTCCAAAATAAAATTCTTCAAGCAAGTTCAACACAAAAAAATTTATTCAAATTAGTGAAATACCCTAAAATAGTTTTTTGAAAAGGAATTCATCACTTCAACCAAGTAGTACATAAATGCAAGCAATTAACTACACATGCAATCTATCATGCAATGCAACAACTAATCTAACAAAAAAAATTAAACATTGGTGTTGGAAAAGGAGGTGGTTACCCATGGAAGTCGGTCTTGACCTCCCCACACTTAAAGATTGCACCGTCTCCGATGCATGCAAAGATGAGCTAAGTTGCTACAACTGACGAGTTTCTTCAAAGGATTGTGCAGAGGAACTTGTTTGTCGCCCCCATTTAGAAGCTTGTCCTTTCCCCTCTTGGTGGCCAGCCTGAAAGGAGAGAAAATGAAAGAGATTAAGCCCAAAAACAAATATATCGAAGCAAATAAAATATAGGTGGGGCTAATGCCAAATAAGAATGGGGTTCTCAACTACATGGTAGCTACAACATGTAAGTGAAAAGGCAATATAAGCGAATGGCATATCAATTAACACCTGATACAATAGTAAAGTCAAAGCATAATTAAATGAAAAGAATACTCGGAAGTATCAAGTTAAAACAAGGATTGATACAGACAAGATTAGTGATAAGTATGAGAGCATTTGGTCCCATCATAACTCAATGGTAATGAAGCACAAAAACAAAGAATAATGAGTTATGAAGGACTAAAGCACTAATCTTGTGTGTTTGGCAAAATTTGCAAATAATAAGGAAAAAAAGTGGGCTATGAAAGACAATGTGAGTCCATATCAATGCACGAAGAATGCAAGTATCACAAAAGATTAAGCATTGATTTAAAAGTATCAGCACCCAACAATATCAAACAAGTCAAGAAGCACCAAAACAATGCAATAAACATTCAACAGTTGAGTAAGAAAAGCCAACACCAATGGAAAAATAGCAAACTTAGAAAAGAAAATAAGAAGAAGCACAAAGTTAAAATGTAATGAATGAAGGTATGCAACTACAATTGAAAAAAGAAAATGAAAGAGGATAAAGATGAGAAGGGAGGAGAAGAAAGTGAGAAAGGGAGAGGAAAGAAGAAGAAAGGAGAAGAAATAGCGCTGTTGAAGTCGTGCAGGCGACGCGCGCACATGAGTCACGCGTGTGCGTGAAAACAGAAAAAGGCAGGTGACGCGTGAGCGTCGTCCTCGCGTATGCGTGGGTGGCCCAAAATAAAAAGTGACGTGTGAGCGTCGGTCATGCGTGCGCGTGACTACTTTTCGTGGCAGACGCACGATTACTGCATAGTTCCATCATAACTCTCTGGTTTTTGTACCAAGTGAAAGGGCGAAACTCTCGCGTGATCTAGAATTTTCACAAATATATTCGCGTTGTAAGTATAGCTTCTAGACCGGCAAGAATTTCTTTCTTACAAAAGTTTTGGTTGTCACTTAAGCAAACCCAATAAAATTGATAACCGAGTATTTAAACATCGGGTCGTCTTCTCAAGGAATTGCAGGGAGGTGTTCTTATTATTAGCTATGGAAAAGGTAGAATTTTGGGTTTTTAAAATAAAGAACAAGTAATTTAAATGGCAGGGAAAATAAATTAATAATTAATAAAACTCTTGGCAAGGTATGAAGATTTGGAAGTCCTATCCTAGTTATCCTTATCGATGGTGATGAGAATTGAGTTTTAATCCCACTTAGTTAACCTTTACTAAAGCAAAGGAAAGTCAAGTGGACTAATTAGTTTGATCCTCAAGTCCTAGCCAACTCCTAAGAAAGGACTAGAGTTATCGGAATTCAATTCAATTAGCAAAAATAACAATTATCAATCACGATGAGTTTGATAACTCAAGAGTCTCCAATTAATCAATTAAAGCCAAGAATATAAAAAGCTAAATAAGAATCATAAATCTGAAATACCTCAGTTTATATTAAATAAAGAAAATCCTAACATGAATGGTTCATAAGCCAATTTGGCAACATAGGTAATTAACAAATAAAAGCATTAAAGTATCTGAAAGTAAAAGAAAAATATAAAGTAAAAGGAATATTGAACCTGTGACTGAAGATGAATTGAACTAAACTAATAGAAATTCTAAAGTCCTAAATCCTAAGAGAGAGGAGAGAACCTCTCTCTCTCTCTAAAAACTACATCTAATCCTAAAATTATGAATTATGAATGTATGATCTCTCCTTTTTTTATTCCTCCATTCTCTGGCTTATATTCTGTGTTTCTGGATTCAGAATTGGGCCGAAAAAAGGTCCAGAAATCGCTGGGGGCATTTTTTGCAGATTCTGCTGCATGGCGTCTGTCACGCGTTCGCATCATCTGGGAGTTTTCCTTGTCACGCGTTTGCTTCGGTCACGCGTACGCGTCATTTGCGTTCTGCTCAAGGCATGCGTCCGCGTCAATCACGCGTTCGCGTCGCTGCCTTTTCGCGCTAGGCACACGGCCGCGTCGTCCATGCGTTCGCGTCGTTGCCCTTTTCTTCAAAACTCCATTTTTGTGCTTTCCTTCCATTTTTTTATGTTTCCTTTCTGTCCTCTAAGCCATTCCTGCCTTAGGAGATCTGAAAATACTTAACACACAAATCACGGCATCGAATGGTAATAAAGGGTAATTAAAAATAAATATTTTTAAAGCATAGGAAACATGTTTTTCACATATATCACATAATAAGGAAGGAAAAGTAAAACCATGCAATTTACATGAATAAGTGGGTGAGGGATTGAATAAATCACTTGAATTGAGCATAAAATACATCATAAAATATGGGTTTATCAACATCTCCACACTTAAACAATAGCATGTCCTCATGCTAAATCCAAGAGAAAGGGTAAAGTTAGAATGGTGGAATCTCATGCAATGCATTCTATTCTAAATGCAAACTACCTAAATGAGTCATGCAATTCTAGTTATTATTCACTTGTATATAAAGCTTACATGTTAAATTAATTCACATTCTCAAGGAATCATATATGCATAGCCAAACCCTAGATAATGTTAAAGCACTTTTACAATTGAGATGGGTAAAAGTATTTCACAAACTTGCAAGACAATTAGCAATTAAGCAGAGATATATGGTGATGAGCTATTGAACCCTCACTGGATTTTGTGTTTACTCTCTAGTCACTCAGTGTTTATTGGGTTAATCACTCTATTCTTTTTCTATCCTTGCTTTCTAAAACTTTGTTCTTTATCTAACCAATCAACAACTATGGTAAGGGTAAGGGTATATGTATAAGGCTAAGTGAGCTAACAAAGTGAATCCTTGATTAGTCTAAGATCTCACCTTACATACATACTTTATATACTTTAAAGTTCCTTTACCTATTTACCCAAATTTTCCCACTTTGTATTACAAGCTCATGCATTAAATTTAATTTTGAAATTTTGTCCCATGTGTATTGATTTTTATTTTGCATTTGGGGAATTTTTGTATCCCCTTATTTAAATACTGAAAATAATAATTTTTTTTTGCACATGGTAATTTAGTTATTTTGATTTCACATGAGCATGCTTCCCAAACTTCTGAAATAACTTATTCATTTTAAATCCCTACTTTGTTTCTATCATCCCATGTTCCCATAAAATTCCCCACACTTAAATTGTACACAATATCTATCTTAAGCTAACCAAGGATTCAACTTGGGATTTTTATTTTATTTTTCTGCTTAAGGCTAGTAATGTGGTTATAGAATAAGAGGGAATTAAGAAGCTCAAGGGGGCTAACAAGGGTGATGTAAAAGGTAGGCTAAATTGGGATAAGTGAGAAAAAATTCAAATGATGGCCTCAATCATCTCTTGGTATGTATCTATATTCTATATTGGACATATAGATTAAAACAAAGTAAAGAACATCAGAATGAAAAAGAAGGGCAAAACACACAGGAATGAAATTTATGGTTTGGATGTAACCATACAATTAAGCTCAAAACTCACAGGTTGTGTGTTCTCTAGCTCAGAAATCATATATCAGTTATGTATGTCATGCAAGTAGAAATCAAGAGTTTCCATTCAACTCAATGTAAGTCTTAGGGTGGCCCTTAAAATCTTAGTGTTCCTCCTTGAAGAAATGTTGTTAACTAACTAACATGTAATGCTATATATACAAGGTGTGTGGATGTTTGATTATGTTAATGTCTCTAGTTTACTTCTTTTTATTTTCAATTAAATCAAACTATTATATACTAAAAGGGTAAACTATACTAATTAATCCACATATTCTATAACTAATAAGTTTAGAATTGCAAACTAAACTAAATTTCTAAGATATAAACTAAAGTGTAAAATACAGAAATAAAGTAAAAATACAACAAAAAAAACAATGTGCAAGTGCTGAAAAAAATAAAAATAAAATACATAAAAATAAACAAAATAGGATAAAAAAGAGTCTGAAAAGTGGTTCACCAAAAAGATTTGCCAGAGATGGTGACCTCCCCACACTTAAAATATAGCATCGTCCTCGATGCTTACTCAAACTGGGTGTGAAGAAGTGTCATCACCGGAAGGATGGGCTGCTGGAGTCTCTGTGGTGGCCTGAGGGTCTGCAGGCTGGATAAGTGTAGGAGGATCTGTCTGCTGCAGTGGAGGCGCTGACTGTAGAGGGATCTCTGGATCTGCGGCTTATAGCTGGTGGTGCTCCTCATGATGTGGCGCAGCTTGCTCTGGTCCTGTCTGCTCAGCCGCTCTCTGTGCATGTGTCTCCTCCTCATGCTCGGCCGCCTCCTCCTCAAATGGCTCTGATGGTGTGCAGGCTCAGAGGGAATGTCATGGTGACCAGTGCGGAGTAACAACTTTAAATGCTCATAGCGTCGCTTGTTGCGACGCTCAGATCTCTCATATCGCCGCTGGTTGCGGCGCTCCATCTGGTCTAGCTGCTGAAATAGGCGGTGCACGAGGTGGTAAATGGGCTCTAAGGCAGGTGGAGGTGCAGTGGTGGTAGCTGGTGCAGCAGTGGATGAAGAATGTGTGGCTGCCTCAGCAGAAGCGGCGAGGAATGAGGGTCTGTAACCTAAAGCCTGAAACTTCCTGCTGTAAGGGATAATCTTCTTGCAGTCTGCAGCAGGTGGCTTCTCATCAGCAAGCTCCCAAGGCACGTCAGCTCGACAGCCGAGTTGGGTGATCAGATAAGGGAAAGGGAGAGTGCCTCTGACATGGACCCTGGCCATATAATACTGGATGAAACATGGAAGATACAGGTCTTTACCCTCCATCACACACCAGATGACGGTGATCATAGCAGCGGGCAGCTCTGTCTCATGAGTGCTCGGCATCACATAGTTGCTCAGAATCTGGTGCCAGAGCCAAGCCTCATCATTCAGATATAGCAGCTTGATTCCCTTAGGCATCACTGTGTTCTTTCCCATGACCCATGGGACAGTAGGATCAAGGGCTATTCTCTGCTTGACAGCATCCCATTCAAATCTCACAAATCTCATATCCTCTTCAGCCTTTTGGTAACCGTCAAGCTTATCTGACTTAGGCTGAAGGTGAAGGATGTCCTTAATAGCTTCCTCAGTGACCAAAATCTGTTTCCCTCTGAGGTGCACTACATCCAGGGAAGTCTTAAAATAGTTACAGTAAAATTCTCTGACCCAGGAAGCATTGACCTCTGTCAAGTTTCTTTCCAAGAAGAACTAGCCTCTCTGTTTTATCTGTTCGGAGGTGTGCTGCTATAGTTCTTCTGGAATTTTTAGAGTTCTTTCCAGGTACAGGTTCCTGGAAGTGGCAAACACTGGATACTTCAGCTCACATTATCTGTTTGCAAATTTAACTGGATCTGTGGCAGTGAGGAGCTGGTCAGCCTTCTCCTGTGGGGTAAAGTGCTTTTTCCGCCAGGAGTCGTCATGCAAAATGTCGAGGATGGACATAGAGGATTCGTCTCTTTTCCTTTTGCCAGTGGTTGCTTTGCCTTTTCCTTTGCGTTGAGGGTCAGACATCCTGAAAAGCAGAAATTCCAGGATATAATTGAAGAACAAAAGCAGAAAAACAAGTAGGCAAATAGAATAATAGCAACATAAGCACAGAGTGGCAAAAGAGTAAGAGAAGCATGAAATGAGTTGAATATATGTGCACTTTGGATTGTATATGAGTGAAAAGTCTGAAAAGAAAGAAAAATGCAATCCAAAATATATGATAAGCAGAATTCAAGTTAAATAGAAAAAACAAAGATTATGCCCTGAGTTAGAAAGTTAAAGTGGTTAGTAGGTAAAAAGGAGGTTAGAAAGTGGAAAGCAGTGAGTTAGTAAAAAGAAAGTTAAAGTAGGGGGCATGATAATGGTTTCCTAGTTAACAATAAATTTCCCAAGTTAAAAGAATAAACAACTCATAGTCAAGCAATGATATCAGGTTATTGATGATAATTCATATAGATACAGGAGTAGCTAAAATTAAAATGAAATCATCAATAATGCAATTTATTAACTAGGGAATCGAAAGGAATAAGAGCCCGTGCATTCATGAATTGGTTTGGTTATAGCTAAGTAGTGCAAAATGGTAAGTTTCCAAACTCAATACATGAAAACAATTTGCAGAAAATTGGGCAGCATTCCGGCTAAAATTGGATGTTCCCGAGTAATAAACAGCAAGAAAAAACAGTTCATATGAGATAAAAAAGTGCTGAAAAGAGTCACAAACAGTAGGAATAGTAAAGAACAGTCTAATATCAGCATGAAACATTAAGGAATAGCATATGAACAGTATGAACATTATAGCCAGATCAAAATTGCGAAATAGGTAAAACAAGTAACAAGAACAGCGTAATTATCAGGCCTAAATCCACTAACCACATCCTAGCTACCTAACCACCTAGAATCCACTACAAACATGCATCTCTAACTATTCTATGCTGAATAAAATTTGAAAAACTAACTAAGTAATCGAAAAGAGGAATCGCAGTATGGCAGAACCTGGTGTGTAGAAGTACAAATGTATGGAACAGAAAGATGGTGGGAATGTGGTGGTGGTGGTGCTGACGCGGCGGTAATCAGAGGGAAGCGCGGCGGTCGAAGGTGGCGGCTTAGGGTTGTTGGTGGTGTTGGGTTAGGTTTAAGGGGGGTTGTTGGGTTAGGTTTAAGTGAGGGGTGAGGGAGGAGATTGGGTCGAAGGTTGTGGTGGTGGGAGGCGGCGCTGTGGTGGCGGTTTGGTGGTTGGGGGCTTCGGGTAGGGTTTAATGGCGGAGGGGGTGATTTAGAAGGGAGGGAGGTGAGGGAAGGGAAGAAGGAGGGGGGGTTGGCGGCGGTTGCGCGATTGCGGTGGTTGGGTGCAGTGGTGGTGGTTGCAGAGGAGGGAGGAGGTTGCAGAGAAGAGAAGAAGAATGGGGGGGTATAGGGCGCAACGGGTAGGGTTTCGCATGGGTAAGGGGGTTAGTATTTTTGAATCCACACGAACGCGTGGAGCACGCGATTGCGTGACTAGGGTGAAATGGGTTTGACGCGGTCGCGTGATCGACGTAGTCGCGTGGGTTGGGTAAAAGATGGGTGACGCGGACGCGTGAGGCACGCGACCACGTCTCTGTAAATTGTGCTAGACGCACACTTTCAGCGTCGTTTCAGTGCAACTCTGTTTCCATTTAGGAGACCATTATATCCATACGACGCGGACGCGTCGCTCACGCTTTCGCGTGGGATGAGTGTTTTGCGAGTGACGCGCACGCGTGAGCCATTTTGTGCTAAACGCACACCAGCCGTACGATTCCAGCCCAGCTTTCTGGGCGTTGGATCTTTACGCCGATTTCCACTGCACGCCCACGCGTGGCCTGCGCGCTCGCGTTGCGTAAAAATTTTTTTTATTTTATTTTATGCAATTATGCAGTATGCAATATGCAGTGCTAATGTAGATGCTATGAATACTTCCAGGTTCAATGAAGATAAAATAAAATAAAGACAAATAATCACGAAAATTGAAAAAGAAACGATCATACCATGGTGGGTTGTCTCCCACCTAGCACTTTTAGTTAAAGTCCTTAAGTTGGACATTTGATGAGTTTCCTGTTATGGTGGCTTGTGCTTGAATTCATCCAGAAATCTCCACCAATGTTTGGAATGCCAACAGCCTCCGGGGTCCCAAACTAGGCATGTAAAGCCCTTGAGCAGCTTCAAACAGATTCTCAGGCTCCCGGGGTGACGAATGTAAGAATAGATTCCAGGATCCCAAACTTTGCTTTTAAATCCGCCTTTGTCTTGATCTATATTCTTCCATCCGGGCGGTTTAGAAATTGTATTCTCACCAAGATGACCAAACATCTTCCGAGACCCATTCAATTGAACTTGATACCAATCCTTGCACTTCAGATTAAAGTGTGGAACCTTATTGAATCTTGCACACTGGCTTTGAGTACGAGCCAATTCCCTCTTACTCTTAAAGCCGCAGAGAGCTCTAAGCTGGCCATCTGTTTCAAGCAAACTATATTCAAGTAAAAAAGTAAAGATAAAGGTTAAGGATTGTACCCACTTGAAGCTTGTATTAGGTGGTAATGGCCTTGGGATAGGTGTTTCCAGTGGTTCTGTAAGCTCTACTCCCTTGTATTTTTCTGTGAATTCCTCCACTTCTTTGAAAAATTCTTCAACTGCAACTGCATCTTGATCAAAGCCTTCTATGTCTTCCTCGTCACTCAATTCATAAGTTAGAAGTTGAGAGAAATCTACTTCGACATCATCTTCGTATTCACTTGGATAAGGTTCTTGATGAGCGGATAATTTATACGCTTTTTGGCATTATTTTTAGTATGTTTTTGGTATGTTTCATTTAGTTTTTATTATGTTTTATTAGTTTTTAAATAAAAATCACATTTCTGGACTTTACTATGAGTTTGTGTGTTTTTCTGTGATTTCAGATATTTTCTGGCTGAAATTAAGGGACCTGAGCAAAAATATGATTCAGAGGCTGAAAAAGGACTGCAGATGCTGTTGGATTCTGACCTCCTTGCACTCGAAGTAGATTTTCTGGAGCTATAGAAGCCTAATTGGTGCACTCTCAATTGCGTTGGAAATTAGACATCCTGGGCTTTCCAGAAATATATAATAGTCCATACTTTGCCTGAGATTTGATGGCCCAAACCGGCGTTCCAGGTCAGCATAGAAATTCTAGCGTTAAAACGCCAGAACTGGCATGAAAGCTGGAGTTAAACGCCCAAACTGGCACAAAAGCTGGCATTTAACTCCAAGAAATGTCTCTACACGTGAAGGCTTCAATGCTCAACCCAAGCACACACCAAGTGGGCCCCGGAAGTGGATTTCTACACTAACTATTCTAGCTTACTCATTTTCTGTAACCCTAGGTCACTAGTTTACTATAAAAACTACTTTTAGTGATTCATCTTGTACCTCATGACACTTTACATGTTTCATATTGTATTTCTGACGGCATGAGTCTCTAAACCCCATGGTTGGGGGTGAAGAGCTCTGCTGTTCTTCATGAATTAATGCAATTATTACTGTTTTCCATTCTATCACGCTTGCTTCTATTCTAAGATATTCATTCGCATTTCAACCTGATGAATGTGATGATCCGTGACACTCATCATCATTCTCACCTATGAACGCGTGCCTGACAACCACCTCCGTTCTACATGTAATCAAGCTTGAATGTGTATCTCTTGGATTTCTAATCTAAGATTGGAACCTTCGTGGTATAGGCTAGAATTATTAGCGGCCATTCCTGAGATCCAAAAAGTCTAAAGCTTGTCTGTGGTATTCCGAGTAGGATCTGGGAAGGGATGACTGTGACGAGCTTCAAACTCACGAGTGCTGGGCGTAGTGACAGATGCAAAAGGATCAATGGATCCTATTCCAGCATGAGTGAGAACCAACAGATGATTAGCCGTACGGTGACAGCGCATTTGGACCATTTTCACTGAGAGGACGGATGATAGCCATTGACAACAGTGATCCACCAACATACAGCTTGCCATGGAAGGAGCCTTGCGTGTGTGAAGAAGAAGACAGTAGGAAAGCAGAGATTCTGAAGATAGAGCATCTCCAAAACCTCAATCTGTTCTCCATTACTGCATAACAAGTATTTATTTCATGTTCTTTTACTTTTTACAATTAAATCTGAGAATTATTGATATCTTGACTAAGAGTTACAAGATAACCATAGCTTGCTTCAAGCCGACAATCTCTGTGGGATCGACCCTTACTCACGTAAGGTATTACTTGGACGACCCAGTGCACTTGCTGGTTAGTTGTGCGGAATTGTAAAAGTGTGATTGTAATTTCGTGCACCAGTTCTTCAGGCTCAAGGAGTTCAGTTGCAGATGCAAGTTCATGACTAGGAGAGCTTGATTCATGATCATCACTGCCTAAGGAATCAATTTCTTGGTCTGTTCTGTCCAATTTTTCACAAGGTATATGCCTTGGAGGTTGTGCACTATCCTCCTTGGCATCAAATTCAAACTGCTCGGCGAAATCCTTTATAGTTCTCGATTCCCATAGAGGTTCAGCATCTCCTAAATCTTCAACCACTTCTTCCTCTACAACTATTATGGCTTCCTCCACTTGTTCCAATACAAAGCCATGCTCCTCATTGTCCACTGAAGTTTCTAGTGTCTCCTTCATGCTTCGCTCTTCTTTTGATTCTCCACATGTAGCCAGGGAAGTACTTTGAGTGCTCAGATGTTGGGAAGCTAATTTATTTACTACCTCGGTTAAGGCAGTAGTGAGTTCCAGTACGTCCCTTTGCATCTTCATTTGTCCTTGAAGAAGAACACGAAGCGTGTCATCCATTGGAGATTGGGGTGGATATGAGGGTTCATTGGTTGGGGGAGAGGGTTCATAATAAGAATGTGGTGGTTCTTGGAAGTAATTGGATTGGAATTGTGGTGGATAAGGGTCATATGGTGGTGAATGGTGAAAAGGAACTTGTGAGTGTGGTGGTTCAAAGCTATGTTGAGAGGGTAGTTCATAAGCACAGGGTGAAACTTGTTGGTAACTACAACGGGATCCACCGTATCTATTGCCTTGGCATGCATTGTAGAATGGTCATCGTCTGTGATACTGTGGAGGGTGTTGTTGCCTAAAGGGTTGATCAACTCCTCGTGGCTCCATCCATCCTTGATTGCTCTGACCTTGATGCATGTTCCTGCTATAGCTTTTATTCCCTTCAACAATATTAGAACCAAACTCAAAGCGAGAGGGGTGAGAACTCATGGTAGCTAATAAGAATTAAAAATGAAAACAGAAACAAATAAACAAGCAAAAGAAAAATATTTACAATAACCAATAATAAGGCACACGTTTGGAATTCCCCGGCAACGGCGCCATTTTTGAAAAAGCGAAACTCTCGCGTGATCTAGAATTTTCACAAATATATTCGCGTTGTAAGTATAGCTTCTAGACCGACAAGAATTCCTTTCTTACAAAAGTTTTGGTTGTCACTTAAGCAAACCCAATAAAATTGATAACCGAGAATTTAAACCTCGGGTCGTCTTCTCAAGGAATTGCAGGGAGGTGTTCTTATTAGCTATGGAAAAGGTAGAATTTTGGGTTTTTAAAATAAAGAACAAGTAATTTAAATGGTAGGGAAAATAAATTAATAATTAATAAACTCTTGGCAAAGTATGAAGATTTGGAAGTCCTATCCTAGTTATCCTTATCGATAGTGATGAGAATTGAGTTTTAATCCCACTTAGTTAACATTTACTAAAGCAAAGGAAAGTCAAGTGGACTAATTAGTTTGATCCTCAAGTCCTAGCCAACTCCTAAGAAAGGACTAGAGTTATCGGAATTCAATTCAATTAGCAAAAATAACAATTATCAATCACGATGAGTTTGATAACTCAAGAGTCTCCAATTAATCAATTAAAGCCAAGAATATAAAAAGCTAAATAAGAATCATAAATCTGAAATACCTCAGTTTATATTAAATAAAGAAAATCCTAACATGAATGGTTCATAAGCCAATTTGGCAACATAAGTAATTAACAAATAAAAGCATTAAAGTATCTGAAAGTAAAAGAGAAATATAAAGTAAAAGGAATATTGAACATGTGACTGAAGATGAATTGAACTAAACTAATAGAAATCCTAAAGTCCTAAATCCTAAGAGAGAGGAGAGAACCTCTCTCTCTCTCTAAAAACTACATCTAATCCTAAAATTATGAATTATGAATGTATGATCTCTCCTTTTTTTTTATTCCTCCATTCTCTGGCTTATATTCTGTGTTTCTGGATTTAGAATTGGGCCGAAAAAGGGTCCAGAAATTGCTGGAGGCATTTTCTACAGATTCTGGTGCGTGGTGTCTGTCACGCGTTCGTGTAGGTCACGCGTTCGCGTCATCTGGGAGTTTTCCTTGTCACGCGTTCGCTTCAATCACGTGTATGCGTCATTTGCGTTCTGCTCAAGGCACGAATCCGCGTCAGTCACGCGTTCGCGTCGCTGCCTTTTCGCGCTAGGCACGCGGCCGCGTCGTCCATGCGTTCGCGTCGTTGCCCTTTTTCTTCAAAACTCCATTTTTGTGCTTTCCTTCCATTTTTGTATCTTTCCTTTCTGTCCTCTAAGCCATTCCTGCCTTAGGAGATCTGAAAATACTTAACACACAAATCACGGCATCGAATGGTAATAAAGGGTAATTAAAAATAAATATTTTTAAAGCATAGGAAACATGTTTTTCACATATATCACATAATAAGGATGGAAAAGTAAAACCATGCAATTTACATGAATAAGTGGATGAGGGATTGAATAAATCACTTGGATTGAGCATAAAATACATCATAAAATATGGGTTTATCACCAAGCATGGCAGCATTCAGATACAACGCGTGCACGTCGATCATGCCCACGCGTGGAAGGCCAGAAATGCAAATGACGCGTACGCGTCAGCAAGGTGCATGCATGGGTTGTGCGCCTAGCACCTCACCCGCACAGTTTCAGCACAACTCTCTGGTTTTTGTACCAGAGAGTAGCAGTAGCAAATTTTTTTTTAAGAAACAAAGGCAAATATGCATAATTGAAAAGGAACACACATATCTAATAAAGCAAGGATAAGTAAATAAATAAAAAAATACTATAGAAAAGAAAGATCATACCATGGTGGGTTGTCTCCTACCTAGCACTTTTAGTTAAAGTCCTTAAGTTGGACATTTGGTGAGCTCCTTGTCATGGTGGCTTGTGCTTGAACTCATCTTGAAACTTCCACCAATGCTTGGACTTCCAAGAAGCTCCAACATTTCCAAATGAATTCACCAAGCCTTGATGAAATTTTTCACAAGCTTTGAGCTCCCAAAGTGGATCCTCATATATTCCCGGATCCAAAATCTTATTTCTACACCCGTCTTCAAGTTGATCATCATTGTTCCAACCGGGTGGCAAGCAATCCAAATTCTCTATGAGGCATCCAAACAACTTCCTAGACCCAAGAAATCTAGCTCTATACCAATCTTTGCACTTCAACTTTGAGCATGCAACCATATTGAACCTTGCATGGCAACTTTAACCACTAACCATCTCCCTTTTGCTCTTAAAGCCACAAAGAGCTCTAAGTTGACCATCCGTCTCAAGCAAACCATATTCAAGTGGGAAAGTAAAGTTTAACGATAAGAATTTTACCCACTTGAATGTTGTGTTGGATGGTAATGGCTTGGGGAGAGGTGTTTTTAATAATCTTGCAAGCTCCACTCCCTTGTGCTATTTCTTGACTACTTTCACCTCTTGGCAAGCTTCTTCAACTTCAACCTCTTCCTCTTGGTAGCTTTCTTCCAATTCAATTTCTTCTTCATTGCGTACCAAGGGTATGGGAGGTTGTGTATCTTCTTCTTTGGCCTCTATTTCATGTCCAATGGGGGAGGATTCAATTGTAGATAGAAATTCATCAATTGTTGAATCCATCTCTTAATCAACCTCCTCAAAGTCTTCAACCATGATATGCTTTGGAGGTTGTATACCTTCCTCAACATCAAATTCAAACTTTTTAGAAGGAGGCTTTATGACTTGAGGTTTCCATAGACTCTCAACATCTCCTAAGTCTTCAACCACTTCCTCTTCTTCGATAATTTCGGCCTTCTCCACTTGCTCTAGTACGAAGTCCAACTCCTCATTCTCCATCGGAATTTCTAATCTCTCCTTCATACTATGTTCCTCATTATATTCTCCATATGCGACCATGGGGGTACTTTGAGTGTTGAAGCGTAGGGAGGCTAAATTATTTACTACCTCGGTCAAGGTAGCCATGAGTTCTAGTGTCGTCCTTTGCATCTCTCTTTGCCCTTGAAGTAGTGAAGTGAGAGAATCATCTATTGGGTCTTGGGGTGGATAGGAGGGTTCATTGGTTGGGAGAAAGAATTCATGATAGGAAGGTGGTTCATCTTGATAAGGATATGGAGATGGTGTATATTGAGGTGGTGGTTCTTGGGAGTAATTGTGTTGGAATTGGGGAGGTTCTATGTATGGTTCAGATGGTTCATATGATGGTTGGTATGGTGGATAAGGGTTAGGATCATGTAAAGGTGTTTGGTGGTATGAGCCTTGTGAGTATGGTTGAGGGCTATGTTGTGGAGGAGGTTCATAGGCATATAGTGGTGGTTGTTGGTAGTCACAAGGAAGTCCACCATATCCATTATCTTGGTATGCATTATGGAATGGCTCTTACTCATAGTACTTGGTGGAGGTTGTTGCCATGGAGGTTGTCCATAGGCTTGAGGCTCCTCCCACCTTTGATTGTCTCATCCTTGATGCATGTTCTCATTGTAGCTTCCATTCCCTACAATATAATTTGAACTAAACTCATAGCCAAAGTGGTGAGAATTCATAGTAATAAGAGAAAATAAAAGCAAAAACTAGCAAAAAATAATGAAATTAAACTCCTAAATCTAGCAACAACTAACAAAGAAATAAAAGGCAAACATATTCACAATAGCCAATAATAAGGCACACATTTGCAATTTCCCGGCAATGGCGCCAAAAACTTGACGGAGGAAAATTGTCGGTAAAGATTTTCACAAAAATATTGCGTTGCAAGTATAGTTCTAAACCAACAAATTATCCTCGGTCAATGTTTAATTTGTTTGTCACTTAAGCAAACCCAATAAAATTAACCAAAATATTTAAACCTCGGCTCGTCTCTCAAAGGAATTGTAGGGAAGTGTAGTTTATTATTGGTTATGGGAAAGTATATTTTTGGGGTTTTGTAATAAGAAACAAGAATTGTAAATATCAAGAAAATAAAGAAAACTCAAATGGTAAAAAGGTCTTGTCAAGGGTTAATGGTTAAGGATCTTTATCCTTGTCACTAACTACAATATGATAGTTGTAGGGATCAATCTCATTTAGTCATCCTCTAACAATTGAAGAAAGTCAAATGAGTTTATCAATCCCAATCCATAAGTCCTAGCCACTCACTAATCGAATTAGTGAAAGCTAGTGTCAATGGACATCAATCATCAATCATTTGGACATTAGCAACTTAAGGTCACCCAAGTTACCAACCCAAGCCAAGAATAGAAAAATTTACTCTATAGCTAAAAGAAATATTTCATCAAACACATAGCATAAAATAAAAGTAAACATCACAAAATGCAAGAAGTAATAAAGGCTCTGACTAACATAAACAAGAAATCAAAAATAGTAACTAAGGTAAATATCAAGAGACATGAAAATATGAAATTGCATTAAAAGGAAATTGAGAGTAACAAAAGGAATCATAAACTAAAATTTCAAAATAAAGAAATTAACAAGAGGAGTTGGTGAACAAAAGTGCCAGAACAAATAAAAGTAAGAGAAAACTAAATTAAAATAAGACTAAAACCTAAATCTAAGAAGAAATTGAAAGAAGAAACCCTAATGTTTAAGTCTGTGGAGATTGATAAACCACTATTTTAAGGTATATTTTGGATTGAATTGAGTGGATTTTGTCAATTATTCTCCCACTTATGCATGTAAATTGCATGTTTTTAAGTTTCCTTCCTAATTTTGTGCTATGATTGAAAACATGCTTCTTTGGCCTTAAAATTGCTAATTTTTAATCCTCTCTTATTACTATTTGATATCGTGATGTGGTGTTAAGTGTTTTTAGGTTTTATAGGGCAGGAATGGCTTAGAGGATGAAAAGGAAGCATGTAAAAGTGGAAGGAACACAAGAAATTGAAATTTTGAGAAGCTGGTGTCCACGCGCACGCATAGCTGACGTGTATGCGTGATCGAGCCATAACCAAATGACGCGCACGCGTGGCTGATGCCTACGCGTGACCAGTGCAGAGTTCAAGCAACGTGTACGCGTGACTGGCGCATATGCGTGACGAGCGTCACACGCCTCAGTAAAGAGAATTCACTGGGGGAGATTTCTGGGCTGCTTTTGACCTAGTTTCAGGCCCGAAAATGAAGACAAGAGGCTGCAGAGTGGAGCTGGAACGCATGATTCGAATCATTCATTCATTCATACACATTAGGTTTTAAGTGTAGAATTCTAGAGAGAGAGGACCTCTCTCTCCTCTCTCTAGGTTTAGGGTTTCTTCTTTCAATTTCTTCTTAGATTTAGGTTTTAGTCTTATTTTAATTTAGTTTTCTCTTACTTTTATTTGTTCTAGCACTTTTGTTCACCAACTCCTCTTGTTAATTTCTTTATTTTGCAATTTTAGTTTATGATTTCTTTTGTTACTCTCAATTTTCTTTTAATGCAATTTTATGTTTTCATGTCTCTTGATATTTGCCTTAGTTACTATTATTGATTTCTTGTTTATGTTAGTCATAGCTTTTATTACTTCTTGCATTTTGTTATGTTTACTTTTATTGCATGCTATGTGTTTGATGAAATGTTTCTTTTAGCTATAGAGTAGATTTTCTATTCTTAGCTTGGGTTGGTAACTTGGGTGACCTTAAGTTGCTAATGTCCAAATGATTGATGATTGATGTCCATTGACACTAGCTTTCACTAATTCGATTAGTGAGTGGTTAGGACTTATGGATTGGGATTGATGAACTCATTTGACTTTCCTTCAATTGTTAGAGAATGACTAAATGAGATTAATCCCTACAACTATCATATTGTGGTTAGTGACAAGGATAGAGATCCTTAACTATTAACCCTTGCCAAGACCTTTTTACCATTTGAGTTTTCTTTACTTTCTTGATATTTACATTTCTTGTTTCTTATTACAAAACCCGAAAAATATACTTTCCCATAACCAATAATAAACTACACTTCCCTGCAATTCCTTTGAGAGGCGACCCGAGGTTTAAATACTTCGGTTAATTTTATTGGGTTTGCTTAAGTGACAAACAAATTAAACGTTGATCGAGGATAATTTATTAGTTTAGAACTATACTTGCAACGCGATATTTTTGTAAAAATATTTACCGACAATTTTCCTCCGTCATAAAGCCTAGCTTGTTGCAAGTGTCGCCTCAAAGTCCTTTCAGGTTCAGGATCAAAATCTACAAGAGGTTCCTTGTCCCTATTCCTACTCATAAACAAACAGAAAACAAGAAAAGTGGGATTCTCTACATCAGAGTGCAGAGAATTCCCAGTGAGGTAACCTATGTAAAGAAATAAAATAGAACAACTAAATAATTGAAGCAGAAAAATTTGAAAATTGTAAATAAAATCAAAATAAAAATTTCAAAATTTGTAAAAAAAATTAAACAAGAAAATTAAAATAAAATTAACTAGGTGACACCAAACTTAATTTCAGAAAATTTAAGAGCCAAACTAAATAAAATTAAAGCTAAAATGCCTAATCTAAGAAATCAAACAACCAATAGTTGTCAATCACAGTCAATCCCCAGCAATGGCGCCAAAAACTTGGTGCGGTATTTATATCCCACAAACTAAGCGGCAAGTGCACCGGGTCGTACCAAGTAGTACCTCAAGTGAATGAGGGTCAATTCCCACGAGGATTGATGGACTAAGCAACAATGATTGCATGATTTACTTAGTTAGAGAAACATAAAATGGTGTTTGAGTGTTCAAAGGCATTAAACAGTAAATTCAGGAAATCAGAAAGCAAGCAGTAAATAGGTTGTGAAATATATGAGTAAAACAGTTAAGATTTCAGAGATATTTATTTTCTAGATTAACTTTTCTTACCAACTATTTTAATCATGCAAGATTCAATTCACGGAAAACTATATGTAACTAAACCCTAATTCCTTAGACCTTTTTAGTCTCCTCTAATCTTCATCAACCACCAATTCCTTGGTCACTTGATTCCAATTAGAGGGTTAATTTCAATTCTAGTTTATATGCCACAGAAATCTTAATTATCCAAATATAAGAGGATTATATGTTACGTATCCCGTTCAGTCCAGATAATTAGAAATTTAGGAGAAATTGTTTTCAAGCTGTTATTCAAGCAAAGAGCTTTTCCAAGTTTTACAAGAACTCAATTAGAACAAGGGTCATACTTCCGTTCCATCCAGATTCATAAGATAAAGAAAGAAAGAAATTCTTGAATTTGAAATCAATATATGAATTAAAATAGAACAGTAATAGTATTAATCCGTAAAATAAAAAGAGCTCCTAACCTTAACAGTGGAGGTTTAGTTGCTCATGGTTCAGAGAGAAAACTAGGGTTCTGTAAAATTGTAAACTGCGGAATGAGATATGAGAAGAGGGTAGCCCGAAGGGCTGATTCGTTTTCCTTTTATATCTAAACCTAATTAATGTAAAATATATTTTCTAAAACTAAATAATATCTTTTCTTATTTGTAAATAAAATAAAAGTTTTAATCAAAATCAAATACGATCTTCGTGACTTGCTTGATTGAGCGTGGGCACCATTGCTTCTCATTAGTGTGGCGCCTAACTTGACTAAAGTGAAGTTAGACTTGAGCTTGGCAGCGAGCAATTGGGTGTGTTGATGATCACTGGTGCCTAACTTCAGAATTCTGAAGTTAGGTGCCACCGTGGCAGCAAGCACTTGGAGGCTTTCCTTTTGCATGTCTTGGCGCTCCAAGTTAGGCGCCAGTATGGCCGAATTGTCGGAGAAGAAGTGTATACCATTATATATCATTGGAAGGCTCTGAAAGTTAGCTTTCCAATGCCACTAGAATCACGTAAATTAGACCTCTGTAGCTCACGTTATTCTCGTTGGAGTGCAAGGAGGTCAGAGTTGACAGCATCATTCACTTTTTTTCTCTTTTTCTACATAATCTCCATCAAATCCGTCCGAATGCTATCTGAAATAAACCGAATTGCACACAACTCAAAGTAACATCCATAGTGGCTAGAAGATATTTAAATCTTGATTAAACTTAACAATTCAAATGCAAATTCACTAGGAAAAGATAGAAAAGATGCTCACGCATCACCTGTTAAAGCTCATTTCAGATAATGCTTCTAAACTTCTAAAATAGGATTAAGGTCTGAACTTACTTGTTATTATAAAATAGAATTTATGTTAATTATTGTTGATTTGTGTTGATTATTTAGGTTGCTTAGTAAATTTTTATTATATTTTTTATTATTGTTGATTTAATTTGTCCTTAATTTAGAATCAGTTAGAGAATTTATAAAAATTAGCTAACATGCTATTATGTTTTTTGAATTTGAATTAA
Organism: Arachis ipaensis; assembly: GCF_059453495.1. Taxonomy (NCBI): domain Eukaryota; kingdom Viridiplantae; phylum Streptophyta; class Magnoliopsida; order Fabales; family Fabaceae; genus Arachis; species Arachis ipaensis. The sequence goes on from NC_142442.1 coordinate 18,721,290, forward strand.
ATTGATTGATTTTTTGTTGAATTTCTGTAATATGCTGTTGATTGTTGTGTTATTGATGCTGATTTGTGTGAATTGATGCATATATTTCACATATTCAAGTTATTATGTTCAAATGGACATATTGCTAAATGTTTATAAGGTTGGTTAAGCTTATTTTTGTAAGATCCGGTTAATTAACGGCTAATTAACCCATAAATGAGAATTTATTCTAGAAAGCCAAAAATGTTATTTTTATGGCTTAATATGATAGAGGAAATTGAGACGAGAATTTCGGTACCAATTTTATAGAAATCGGACCAAGATTGGACCGAACGGGCCAAACCGGGCCAACCGGACCCAAAGTGGGCCCTTGGCCCAACTAAACTAAACCAAAACCCTAGTTTTCAGCACTCTCTCTTCTCATTTGAGACACTAAACACGCTGAAATGGAGGCCATGGAGGGAAGAACACTCTCTCAAGTTCTATCTCTCACTTGATCTTCAAACCACCATAACTTTTGATCTAGAGCTCCGATTGCCGCTCCGTTTGCGGCCACACGTTCACCGCGGAGAGCTCTACAAAACCCATACAATTAATCTTGAGGTAAGCCACGTTTTACTGTTCGAAATTCCAGCCCTTGATTTCGAGTTTCATGAGTAAAAATGTTGAGATTTTGGGTTCTTTGATGTTATAGGACCCAACTCTCTTGAAGGAGAAGGTTAATCTTGTCTCTTTGGACCTTGGGTGTGGTAAGATTCTCAACCCTAGTGTAATTTGTTGTTCTATGAGGTTTGGGCATTGAGATGTTGTGTATGGGTATGATGATTGTGGCTTAGGTTGTGTATATGTGAATATTGGAGCTTGATTGGTGATTTTGGAAAGCTTGGAAAAGGGTTTTGTGTGATAAAATCTGTTCTTGGAGGTGTTGATATCTTGAGAGCTTGTGGACAAGTGGTTTGGAAGTGCTCCGGTTGAGCGTGGGAAATCGGCTAAGGTATGGTTTCGGTTTCCCGTATCTAATATGTAATGTGGTAGGAAATACTTAGGCTAGAGGCCCTAAGATAGGCATTGAATTGATGATGTTGTGGAATGGTTGAGATATATGATGTGATCATATGTGTGATTATGAATATTGATGCCTTGATTGTGTGATATGTGAGAAGATGCATGTTGTGATATATGCTTGATGAATGATTGAGGTTGAATTGATGGGTGGTGCCATATTGTTGGTGAGTATGATGATTATGTATAATGATGGTTGATTGGAAATTGATATTGTTAAAAATTGGGATGAGAAGGATGTATGACATAATATTGTGTTTATCCTTTGGCCTTTTGATTGAGAAGTGTTAAAATGGTTGGAGGTAGTTTTGAGAATTTTGGTAAAATGTCAATGCGCGAGTTGAGGATGGCTTGTTGTTGAATTTGGTACACTTTGATTGATTTCAAAGAAAAGGGATGAAATTGGCATGTTTTAATTGATTTTGAAAAGAGTTGAAAGTCGCTTGTTTTGAAAATGGCACTTTGTGGTTTTGAATGAAAATATGGTTTTTGGGCATACTTTGACGGGACATAACTTGGACTACGGATCTTTGATTTGTGCCAATTCTGTTTAGAAATGAAATTGGATCCGGGATGTCCATGCCGTTTGAAGAACGGGTGAAAAATGATTTAAAATGAGAGAGTTATGACCGTCGGAAGATTGGGGGTTGAACCTGTGAATTCTGCAGCTTTTAACTTAGAAAATTTTTAGCAGAATAACCCTCCGCGCGTAGGCGCACTTGGCGCGTGCGCGCCATTCTTCCAGGAAGCACCATCCACGCGTGCGCGTGGTGTGCGCGGGCGCGTCGATGCGCTGCGCCATATGCCCAGCTATTTTCCAGAGAGTTGTGCCAGAATTGTGCCAGTTTTGTGCCTGGGCGCAAGAGCACCCACGCGTACGCGTGGCTGACGCTTGCACGCCGTTTGGATATTTTTCAACCCGCGCATTCGCGCGTATGACGCTTGCGCGTTGATGAGTTTTTGGCCATCCGCGCATGCGCGTGGAGTGCGCGTACGCGTGGCCCTGTTTTCATCCCAAAGTTGATTTTTGAGTTTTAAAAGCCAAACTTCATACTTCTAAGCCTCCAATCTCACCACTTATGTCTTAAATCATTATGATATGCCTAGCATAAGGAAAAGGGCTAGTGAATGTGGTAACTTGCGAGTGAAGCAAGGGAAAAATGAATGATCCATGAGGATCAAAGATGATTATGTGAGATGTGGAGGATGGCGGTGGAAGTGCTTGTTATGCCATGGGCCGAATGGCCGTAATTGTTAATGAATTGGCTGGTTATGGATTTAACCGTGAGCCGGATGGCTGGATTATGCCGTGTGGCGGCGGAGCCATGTTTATGGCTAAGTATAAATGCATATATGCTGTTGAATGAATTGTGAATGTTGGCACTTCCACCATTGGAGATGAGGGTTTCCCTGGGTAGTAGCAATGGCTAGCCACCATGTGCTCTAGGTTGAGACTCGAAGCTCTGTTAACCCAATGTCGTAAGTGTGGCCGGGCACTGTGAAAGGCCCGGATGAGCTCGCCCCCATAAATATTCACCAGTGATGGTGATGGATAAATATTCACCAGTGAGGGTGATGGATATGGATCATGATTATGATCAAGTTTATGATGAGTATAACTCGAGTTGGGGATGCACGACAGAAGGACAGTCCAATGGCTAGCTACCAGGACTTGTCGGGTTGGCTCTATAACCGACAGATGATATCATCAGCCACTAGGGACAGGCATGCATCATAAGCATACTACATGAATTGTTTGAGATTGCCTATTTGACTGCATATTACTTGCTAACTGCCTAAATGCCTTATCTGTTCCTATTTGTAAAATCTCTTGTCTGATATAACTGTGTTTGCTATATTATACTCCTGCTGGTGGTTGGGAGGTCTGAAGGAATTGGAAAGGGAAGTATTAGTTAGACTGAAGAATCTTTAGTCAGTTGCCACTTACAGTTTAGCTTGTTTATAAGCTTTGATATTATCTGAAGGAAGTTCTAGGATTGCCTTCGGCTTTCCTCTATTATTATGTATTATATATGTGGAAGCTGTTACCGTGCTGGGGACCTCTGGTTCTCACCCATGCGGATTTTGTGGTTTTCAGATGCAGGACGCGAGGCTTCTCGTTGAGGCATGCTGGAGACTTCTGGATTAGCGAAGATCCTTTGTTTTCGGGACTCTGTTTTGGGTTATATATCTTGTTTAGATACTTTTATCTCCATTCAATAATACAAACTGTGATGACTCCTTCTAGAGGGGATTTTTGGAGAATAGGTTTTCTGTATTTGTGTCCCTTTGGGTTTCCTTTGGGGTTTTCTTATTTTATCATATGTATATATTACTATGCTCGGACCGGTTATCTTCGCAGCCGGATTTTGAGTCTTGATATTCCCGTTTTTGACACTCTTTATATATATATGATCTTGCGTTAGCTTATCCTTTGCTCGTTACGTTATCGATCAGAGTGTTGCGCGTTCGAGTTACGATTTTTGTTTACCCCTTTTTCTACAAAGGCTCCTAGTTATAATCAATTATTCATACTACTATACGTACTAAATTTTTGTTTTATAGGTCGTAATACCTTGCCATCTCTGAATTATGACTTAAGCATAAGACTCTGTATGGTAGGGTGTTACATTATGGTATCAGAGCAGTTCGTTCCGGTAGAGCCTGAGGAATGGACTGACTATGCTTCTGTGCATTCTCTGTATGTGTGTTATGTGCTATTAGTATATCTGCTTGATATAATTGGCATAAACATTCATGAGCATGCATTTGGGACTTTGAAGCACTAAACTTCCGATATTGAGACTGATTAACTTAATATCGATTGTTTGGTGTGTATAGGAACCAGATGGCGCCTCGTGGACGCGGTAGAGGCCGTGGGAGAGGTCGTACTAATGCTCGTGTGCCGGAGACTAACCCTAATGATTCGGTAAACTTTATGACTGCGTTGGAGAACATGGCTGCTGCTATGCAAGCCACTGCTGAGGCTCTTGGCCAACAGATGAACAACCATGGTAATGACGGAGGTGGAGTTCAGGGTCCGATGACACTGGCGAACTTTTTGAAGGTTAATCCACCGAAGTTCAAGGGAACTACTAGCCCGACTGAAGCCGATACGTGGTTTCAGGCTATGGAACGAGCACTGCAAGCGCAGGTGGTACCTGAAGGGCACCGTGTGGAGTTCGCTACCTATTTGCTCACTGGTGAAGCGTCGCATTGGTGGCAGGGTATCTGACGCCTCCTGTAGCAGGGTGATGATTATATCACCTGGAATGTCTTTCAAGAAGAGTTCAATAAGAAGAACTTTCCGACTTCTGCTAGGACGGCCAAGGAGCTTGAATTGTTGCAGCTGAAGCAGGGTACTATGTCCGTATCTGAGTATACTGACAAGTTTGAGGAGCTGTTCAGATTCTCTCGTATGTGTCAAGGGACTCCGGTGGAATATGAGGAATGGAAGTGTGTTAAGTACGAAGGAGGACTCCGGAGCGATATTTTCAGTTCAGTGGGACCAATGGAGATTAGGACTTTCTCCGAGTTGGTGAACAAGTGTAGGGTTGCTGAAGAGTGTGTGAAGAGGGCAACCGCTGAGAAAGGAAGTCACAAAGGATCATTTTTACAGAACCGAGGGAAGAGCTTTGCACCTAGAGGTCCGCCTTTCAAGAGGGGAGGTTCTTTTAGGAGGCCCAACAACAACTACTCCCAAGGAAAAACGTTTAGGAAGCAGCCTCAGAATGATCAAGCTTGTACTAGGTGTGGGAGTCACCATCCGGGAGTACCATGCAAGGCCGGATGGGATTTGTGCTACAATTGTGGAAAGGCGGGGCATAAAGCCGCAAGTTGTCCAGAGAAGCAAAAGTAAGGTGCTGGGAAAGCACAACAGACTGGTCGGGTGTTCACCACCTCAGCTGTGGGTGCAGAGGGATCCGAGACACTCATTCGAGGTAACTGTGAAATGGCTGGTCAAACTTTAAATGCTTTATTTGATTCGGGAGCATCGCATTCATTCATTGCATTTGAGAAAGCCCATGAGTTAGGGTTAAAGATCGTAACCTTAGGTTATGACTTAAAAGTGTATAATGCTACCCATGAAGCCATGGTAACTAGACTAGGATGCCCGAAAGTTTCGTTTAGGTTCAAGCAGCGTGATTTTGTCCATAATCTAATCTGCTTACCGATGATCGGTCTTGATCTTATCTTGGGATTGGACTGGTTATCCGAAAACCATATCCTGCTTGATTGTTCTACCAAGTCGGTGTACTTTATGCCGGAGGATACAGAAGGGCCGGTTGTGGTGAATAATTATTACTTGAATTCAATGATGGTGAACTGTTCTGGAACCGAATGTCAGGGTATCCTGTTGTTAACCGCGGGTGTTTCGGGTGATGATCAAAGGTTGGATCAGATTCCGGTAGTGTGTGAGTTTCCGGAAGTGTTTCCCGATGATATTGAGGAATTTCCACCTAACCGAGAGGTCGAGTTTGCTATTGAATTGGTGCCTGGGGCGGGACCAATCTCAAGTGCTCCTTATAGGATGTCACCGTTAGAGATGGCCGAGCTAAAGTCTCAGTTAGAGGAATTGTTGGGTAAGAACTTTATCCGACCAAGTGTTTCCCCGTGGGGTGCTCCAGTGTTACTGGTAAAGAAGAAAGATGGAAGTATGCGGCTCTGTGTGGATTACAGGCAGCTGAACAAGGTCACCATAAAGAATAAATACCCATTGCCGAGAATTGATGATCTCATGGACCAGTTACAAAGAGCTGGGGTTTTCTCTAAGATCGATTTGCGATCCGGTTATCACCAGATAAGGGTGAGGGGTGAGGATATCCCTAAGACCGCTTTCAGGACTCGTTATGGTCATTACGAGTACACTGTAATGTCCTTTGGGTTGACGAACGCTCCTGCAGTGTTTATGGATTACATGAATAGAGTATTCTGTCCGTTTCTGGATAAATTCGTTGTTGTTTTCATTGACGATATACTAATTTACTCCAAGACTGAAGAAGAGCATGCGGAACACTTGCGGACCGTGTTGCAGATTTTAAAGGAGAAGAAACTCTATGCGAAACTGTCTAAGTGTGAGTTTTGGAAGAGTGAGGTAAATTTTTTGGGTCACGTGGTGAGTAAGAAGGGAATAGCCATAGATCCAACTAAGGTGGAGGCTGTGATGGATTGGAAGCAACCAACCACAGTAACTGAGATAAGGAGTTTTCTGGGCTTAGCTGGCTATTACCGAAGGTTCATCAAAGGCTTTTCACAATTAGCTTTGCCGTTGACAAAGTTAACTCACAAAGACACTCCATTTGTTTGGACTCCTGAGTGCGAGGAGAGCTTTCAGGCATTGAAGAAAAAGTTGACCACTGCACCTGTGTTAGTGTTACCTGAGCCGAACGAACCTTTTGAGGTTTACTGTGATGCCTCACTAAAGGGTCTAGGATGCGTGCTGATGCAGCATCATAATGTGGTGGCGTATGCCTCGCGACAATTGAGACCTCACGAAGTTAGTTACCCTACGCACGATTTGGAACTCGCTGCGGTTGTGTTTGACTTGAAGGTGTGGAGACATTATCTCTATGGGGTTAAGTTCCAAGTCTTCTCCGATCACAAGAGCTTGAAATACCTCTTTGATCAGAAAGAGCTTAATATGAGGCAAAGGAGGTGGATGGAATTGTTGAAGGACTATGACTTTGAGTTAAATTACCATCCTGGAAAGGCAAATATAGTGGCGGATGCGTTAAGTCGGAAGTCATTGTATGCGTCTTGGATGATGCTTCAAGAGGAGAAGTTGCTCAAGGGATTCGAGAGTCTAAAAATTGGTGTTCGAGAAGTATCTGGAACCTTGTGTTTGAGCCGAATAGAAATCTCAAGTGACTTTAAGTCCGAACTCCTAAAGGCTCATGAAAACGATGAAGCGTTATGGAAGGTGTTACCGGCTATTGAGCAAGGAAAACAATGGAGAGTGTCGGAAGAAAAAGATGGGTTATGGAGATTCAAGGGTAGGATCATTGTGCCGGATGTTGGCACTTTGAGGCAAGATATCTTAAAGGAGGCACACAAAAGCGGATTCTCCATTCACCCAGGAAGTACTAAGATGTACCATGATTTAAAGGCGATGTTTTGGTGGCCGGGTATGAAGAATGATGTGGCGGAATATGTTTCAAAGTGCTTAACTTGTCAAAAGGTAAAGATTGAACATCAAAGACCTTCCGGGATGTTGCAACCCTTAGAGGTTCCGCAATGGAAGTGGGAAAGTATTGCAATGGACTTTGTGTCAGGATTGCCAAGGACTAGGACTGGTTTTGATGCTATCTGGGTGATCGTGGACCGACTGACGAAGTCAGCTCACTTTTTACCCGTTCGGATGACTTACACCCTTGAAGAGCTAGCTCGGTTATACATAAAGGAGATTGTGAGACTCCATGGTGTACCTGCTACTATAATCTCTGATAGAGATCCTCGTTTCACTTCGAGGTTCTGGGGTGCATTTTAGAAATATTTTGGAACTCGATTAAGCTTGAGTACAGCGTACCATCCTCAAACAGATGGTCAATCCGAGAGGACGATCCAAACACTAGAGGATATGTTGAGAGCTTGTGTTTTGGACCAACCGGCGAGTTGGGATCGGTATATGCCGTTAGTAGAATTTGCATACAATAATAGTTACCACGCGAGCATCGGAATGGCTCCGTATGAGGCTTTGTATGGGAGAAAATGTCAATCTCCACTATGTTGGTATGAAGCTGGAGAGAAAGGCTTGTTGGGACCGGAAATGATAGCTGAGACCACTGAACAAGTCAAGAAAATCCGAGATAGGATGCTTACGGCGCAGAGTCGTCAAAAGAGTTACGCCGATCAAAGGCGGAAGCCCTTAGAATTTGAGGCAGGAGATCATGTTTTCCTGAAAGTTACTCCGACCACAGGAGTAGGTAGAGCGATTAAAGCAAAGAGGTTGAATCCTCGATACATTGGTCCATTTCAGATCTTGGAGAGGATTGGGCCGGTGGCGTATCGGGTGGCTCTACCACCCCATCTTTCAAACCTGCACGACGTATTTCACGTGTCGCAGCTTCAAAAGTACACTCCTGATGCTAGCCATGTGTTAGAACCCGAATCGGTTCAGTTAAGAGAATATTTGACGCTTCCAGTGGCTCCAGTCAGAATTGATGATACTAGTATCAAACGGTTGCGTGGAAAAGAGGTTTCATTAGTCAAAGTGGCTTGGAGTCGAGGCGGTGTTGAGGAACACACTTGGGAACTTGAGTCGGAGATGCGAACGGATTATCCGCACTTATTCTCAGGTAATTGAATTTGAATTTGAATTTTGTGGGCAAAATTCCCAATTAGGTGGGTAGAATGTAAGATCCGGTTAATTAACGGCTAATTAACCCATAAATGAGAATTTATTCTAGAAAGCCAAAAATATTATTTTTATGGCTTAATATGATAGAGGAAATTGAGACGAGAATTTCGGTACCAATTTTATAGAAATCGGACCAAGATTGGACCGAACGGGCCAAACCGGGCCAACCGGACCCAAAGTGGGCCCTTGGCCCAACTAAACTAAACCAAAACCCTAGTTTTCAGCACTCTCTCTCCTCATTTGAGACACTAAACATGCTGAAATGGAGGCCATGGAGGGAAGAACACTCTCTCAAGTTCTATCTCTCACTTGATCTTCAAACCACCATAACTTTTGATCTAGAGCTCCGATTGCCGCTCCGTTTGCGGCCACGCGTTCACCGCGGAGAGCTCTACAAAACCCATACAATTAATCTTGAGGTAAGCCACGTTTTACTGTTCGAAATTCCAGCCCTTGATTTCGAGTTTCATGAGTAAAAATGTTGAGATTTTGGGTTCTTTGATGTTATAGGACCCAACTCTCTTGAAGGAGAAGGTTAATCTTGTCTCTTTGGACCTTGGGTGTGGTAAGATTCTCAACCCTAGTGTAATTTGTTGTTCTATGAGGTTTGGGCATTGAGATGTTGTGTATGGGTATGATGATTGTGGCTTAGGTTGTGTATATGTGAATATTGGAGCTTGATTGGTGATTTTGGAAAGCTTGGAAAAGGGTTTTGTGTGATAAAATCTGTTCTTGGAGGTGTTGATATCTTGAGAGCTTGTGGACAAGTGGTTTGGAAGTGCTCTGGTTGAGCGTGGAAAATCGGCTAAGGTATGGTTTCGGTTTCCCGTATCTAATATGTAATGTGGTAGGAAATACTTAGGCTAGAGGCCCTAAGATAGGCATTGAATTGATGATGTTGTGGAATGGTTGAGATATATGATGTGATCATATGTGTGATTATGAATATTGATACCTTGATTGTGTGATATGTGAGAAGATGCATGTTGTGATATATGCTTGATGAATGATTGAGGTTGAATTGATGGGTGGTGCCATATTGTTGGTGAGTATGATGATTATGTATAATGATGGTTGATTGGAAATTGATATTGTTAGAAATTGGGATGAGAAGGATGTATGACATAATATTGTGTTTATCATTTGGCCTTTTGATTGAGAAGTGTTAAAATGGTTGGAGGTAGTTTTGAGAATTTTGGTAAAATGTCAATGCGCGAGTTGAGGATGGCTTGTTGTTGAATTTGGTACACTTTGATTGATTTCAAAGAAAAGGGATGAAATTGGCATGTTTTAATTGATTTTGAAAAGAGTTGAAAGTCGCTTGTTTTGAAAATGGCACTTTGTGGTTTTGAATGAAAATATGGTTTTTGGGCATACTTTGACGGGACATAACTTGGACTACGGATCTTTGATTTGTGCCAATTCTGTTTAGAAATGAAATTGGATCCGGGATGTCCATGCCGTTTGAAGAACGGGTGAAAAATGATTTAAAATGAGAGAGTTATGACCGTCGGAAGATTGGGGGTTGAACCTGTGAATTCTGCAGCTTTTAACTTAGAAAATTTTTAGCAGAATAACCCTCCGCGCGTAGGCGCACTTGGCGCGTGCGCGCCATTCTTCCAGGAAGCACCATCCACGCGTGCGCGTGGTGTGCGCGGGCGCGTCGATGCGCTGCGCCATATGCCCAGCTATTTTCCAGAGAGTTGTGCCAGAATTGTGCCAGTTTTGTGCCTGGGCGCAAGAGCACCCACGCGTACGCGTGGCTGACGCTTGCACGCCGTTTGGATATTTTTCAACCCGCGCATTCGCGCGTATGACGCTTGCGCGTCGATGAGTTTTTGGCCATCCGCGCATGCGCGTGGAGTGCGCGTACGCGTGGCCCTGTTTTCATCCCAAAGTTGATTTTTGAGTTTTAAAAGCCAAACTTCATACTTCTAAGCCTCCAATCTCACCACTTATGTCTTAAATCATTATGATATGCCTAGCATAAGGAAAAGGGCTAGTGAATGTGGTAACTTGCGAGTGAAGCAAGGGAAAAATGAATGATCCATGAGGATCAAAGATGATTATGTGAGATGTGGAGGATGGCGGTGGAAGTGCTTGTTATGCCATGGGCCGAATGGCCGTAATTGTTAATGAATTGGCTGGTTATGGATTTAACCGTGAGTCGGATGGCTGGATTATGCCGTGTGGCGGCGGAGCCATGTTTATGGCTAAGTATAAATGCATATATGCTGTTGAATGAATTGTGAATGTTGGCACTTCCACCATTGGAGATGAGGGTTTCCCTGGGTAGTAGCAATGGCTAGCCACCATGTGCTCCAGGTTGAGACTCGAAGCTCTGTTAACCCAATGTCGTAAGTGTGGCCGGGCACTGTGAAAGGCCCGGATGAGCTCGCCCCCATAAATATTCACCAGTGATGGTGATGGATAAATATTCACCAGTGAGGGTGATGGATATAGATCATGATTATGATCAAGTTTATGATGAGTATAACTCGAGTTGGGGATGCACGACAGAGGGACAGTCCAATGGCTAGCTACCAGGACTTGTCGGGTTGGCTCTATAACCGACAGATGATATCATCAGCCACTAGGGACAGGCATGCATCATAAGCATACTACATGAATTGTTTGAGATTGCCTATTTGACTGCATATTACTTGCTAACTGCCTAAATGCCTTATCTGTTCCTATTTGTAAAATCTCTTGTCTGATATAACTGTGTTTGCTATATTATACTCCTGCTGGTGGTTGGGAGGTCTGAAGGAATTGGAAAGGGAAGTATTAGTTAGACTGAAGAATCTTTAGTCAGTTGCCACTTACGGTTTAGCTTGTTTATAAGCTTTGATATTATCTGAAGGAAGTTCTAGGATTGCCTTCGGCTTTCCTCTATTATTATGTATTATATATGTGGAAGCTGTTACCGTGCTGGGGACCTCTGGTTCTCACCCATGCGGATTTTGTGGTTTTCAGATGCAGGACGCGAGGCTTCTCGTTGAGGCATGCTGGAGACTTCTGGATTAGCGAAGATCTTTTGTTCTCGGGACTCTGTTTTGGGTTATATATCTTGTTTAGATACTTTTATCTCCATTCAATAATACAAACTGTGATGACTCCTTCTAGAGGGGATTTTTGGAGAATAGGTTTTCTGTATTTGTGTCCCTTTGGGTTTCCTTTGGGGTTTCCTTATTTTATCATATGTATATATTACTATGCTCGGACCGGTTATCTTCGTAGCCGGATTTTGAGTCTTGATATTCCCGTTTTTGACACTCTTTATATATATATGATCTTGCGTTAGCTTATCCTTTGCTCGTTACGTTATCGATCGGAGTGTTGCCCGTTCGAGTTACGATTTTTGTTTACCCCTTTTTCTACAAAGGCTCCTAGTTATAATCAATTATTCATACTACTATACGTACTAAATTTTTGTTTTAGAGGTCGTAATACCTTGCCATCTCTGAATTATGACTTAAGCATAAGACTCTGTATGGTAGGATGTTACAATTTTTATACGGGTCCATTTTTGGTTAAACTAATTTTATATGTGTATTTAAATAATTAATTCTCTATCATTCTAGTAGTTCTTTATTTTATAAATAGTCAGTGCAATAGTCAACAAGTTGATTAAAGACTCCAATAATAAGTCACATTAATTTTCAATATGTTTTAAGAGTGAAAATAACAGTAAATTAAAAAAAATCAAATAGGAGATCATTTTAAATGACTTACGGATGACTTTCTATTTGCATTGGACAAAATTATACATGTATTAATATATATTGCTAAATGTTTGTGAAGTTAAAATATGCACTTACCTCTTTTGTTTTATTTGATTTCAATGGATAATGTATTTCTTTAACTAAGTTTAACATAGTTTATTTTGATTAATCATTTTGAATGATGTTTTGAATATGTTTAGTACATTTTTAATTAGTATGCACTTTGCAGACATGACAATAGGTAGAGGTGTTTTGGATCAGCTAGTGGTCGCGGTCATGGTAGAGGAAAGGTTTCTCCAGTACCCCTAGGAATTCTGCATCCTCTCCCTCTAATCCGAGTACCCTGGTGACGTTACAGGTTGCGGGTGCATCGGAACAACCATTCATCATGGTACCTAACCCCAACTACGTCCATGTGTCTATGGCGACGATGCGGCCTCCATCCGTTCCTACTGTCTTGGCGATACCACCTCTAACGACGGACACCGCGACGCTGGAATCCTCTCACGAAAGCCAACTAGCTGATGCCCCTCCACCACCTCCCATCGTATGGATAACGATTTGGCCTGATGGCGGAACATCGTAAGTACTATTTTAAGTTTTTTATATGCTGAAAGTGTTTGATATATTGTGATTAATAATTCTTGATTATTGATTCTAGTTTTAGTGGATTTATGGATGTAGTTTTGAACTATTGAGAGTGTTTGATACATCGTGATTAGTAATTCTTGATTATTGATTCTAGTTTTAGTGGATTTAAGGTTGTAAGTTTGAACTGCTGAAAGTGTTTGATATATATCCTAATTATTAATTCTTGATTATTGATTATAGTTTAGTGAATTTAGTGGATTTATAGATGTTGCTTCTTGATTATTGATTGTTGTTCATTGATTGTTGACAATTGGTGCTGTTTAAGATTATTGTTGATGGATAGAGTGTGGCGAATTTCAGTTATAGATGAAACTCTGCCAAAATTTCTAAAAAAATCTCTATATATTTTGGTTATTTGCTTCTGAAGTTTTATTTATATTGCCATCTTGGGTTGTTTGTGAATTGTCGATAGGTTTGTGCCGAACAACAATGCATATTCTTAGGAGATGACCAACATCATCAAGCTGATGTACGACCATCCATGGCCGAGCTACAAGAAGATCTCCTCTGAGACCAAAGAGCGATGGTTTCAGAAGTGGGCAGTAAAAACTTAATATAGTCAAACCTTATTAGCTAGTTTATATCTTCTATTTTGTTTAATACGATATATTTTGATTAACTAATTTTAAAGTTTCTTTGTGCAGGTGAACTTTATATGGGACAAGGAGCACGATGCCCTCATCGGGAAGATATACGACCATCGAATGGGTAGGCAGTTGCAACAGATGTTGGAGGATGTACGTGAGAGGCACGACCACCTCACTTCCTGGCTCCACCCGGAAATCAAGAAGGCTCTATATGTTCACTGGGAGACCGATGAGGGATTCAGGCATCGGTGTCTCACAAACAGAGCTAACAGGGTATCGGCCAGGTCGTCCAAGTATACTGGCGACTCAGAGATCTTCATGAAGACTAAGGCCAGACTGGTATGTAGCTGGTGCACGAAATTGTGATCTCCAGGCTCGAACAAATCCTGGTAATGGCTCCAAAGCCTGGTGCTCTGATCTTAATTCATAATTGTCACAACTTCAATACAACTAACCAGCAAGTGCACTGGGTCGTCCAAGTAATACCTTACGTGAGTAAGGGTCGAATCCCACGGAGATTGTTGATATGGAGCAAGCTATGGTCACCTTGTAAATCTCAGTCAGGCAGATATAAAGTGATAATGGTGTTTTTGAATATTATATAATAAGATAGGGATAGAGGTACTTATGTAAATCATTGGTAGGAATTTCAGATAAGCGAATGGAGATGCTTTTTGTTCCTCTGAACCTCTGTTTTCCTGCTATCTTCATCCAATCAGTCTTACTCCTTTCCATGGCTGGCTTTATGCAAGGGCATCACCGTTGTCAGTGGCTACATCCCCTCCTCTCAGTGAATAATATGCTCACGCACCCTGTCACGGCACGGCTATTCATCTGTCGGTTCTCGATCATGCTGGAATAGGATTCACCCTCCTTTTGCGTCTGTCACTAACGCCCAGCACTCGCGAGTTTGAAGCTCGTCACAGTCATTCAATCATTGAATCCTACTCGGAATACCACAGACAAGGTTTAGACTTTCCGGATTCTCTTGAATGCCGCCATCATTCTAGCTTACGCCACGAAGATTCTAGTTAGGGGATCTAAGAGATACTCATTCTAGCTTAATTCATATAGAACAGAAGTGTTTGTCAGGCACGCGTTCATAGAGGATAATGGTGATGAGCGTCACACATAATCATCACCTTCATCACGTTCTTGGGTGCGAATGGATATCTTAGAAGCGAAATAAGATGAATTGAATAGAAAACAATAGTACTTGCATTAATCTTTGAGGAACAGCAGAGCTCCACACCTTAATCTATGGAGTGTAGAAACTCTACCGTTGAAAATACATAAGTGAAGGTCCAGGCATGGCCGAGATGGCCAGCCCCCTAAAACGTGATCACAGGATCAAAATACAATCCAGGATGGTCTAATACAATAGTAAGAGGTCCTATTTATAATAAACTAGCTACTAGGGTTTACATGAGTAAGTATTTGATGTATAAATCCACTTCCGGGGCCCACTTGGTGTGTGTTTGGGCTGAGCTTAAGTGTTGCACGTGCAGAGGCCATTTGTGGAGTTGAACGCCAGTTTTTGTGCCAGTTTGGGCGTTCAACTCTGGTTTTGGATCCTTTTCTGGCGCTGGACGCCAGATTTGGGTAGAAAGCTGGCGTTGAACGCCAGTTTACGTCGTCAATTCTTGGCCAAAGTATGGACTATTATATATAGCTGGAAAGCCCTGGATGTCTACTTTCCAACGCAATTGGAAGCGCGCCATTTCGAGTTCTGTAGCTCCAGAAAATCCACTTTGAGTGCAGGGAGGTCAGAATCCAACAGCATCAGCAGTCCTTTTTCAACCTCTGAATCTGATTTCTGCTCAAGTCCCTCAATTTCAGCCAGAAAATACCTAAAATCACAGAAAAACACACAAAATCATAGTAAAGTCCAGAAATGTGAATTTAACATAAAATCTATTAAAAACATCCCTAAAAGTAACTAGATTCTACTAAAAATATACTAAAAACAATGCCAAAAAGCGTATAAATTATCCGCTCATCACAACACCAAACTTAAATTGTTGCTTGTCCCCAAGCAACTAAAAATCAAAATAGGATAAAAAGAATAGAATATACTATAAATTCCAAATTATCAATGAAACATAGCTCCAATCAGATGAGCGGGACTTGTAGCTTTTTGCCTCTTGAATAGTTTTGGCATCTCACTCTATCCATTGAGGTTCAGAATGATTGGCATCTATAGGAACTCAGAGTTCAGATAGTGTTATTGATTCTCCTAGTTCAGTATGATGATTCTTGAACACAGCTATTTTTTGAGTCTTGGCCGTGGCCCTAAGCACTTTGTTTTCCAGTATTACCACCGGATACATAAATGCCACAGACACATAATTGGGTGAACCTTTTCAGATTGTGACTCAGCTTTGCTAAAGTCCCCAATTAGAGGTGTCCAGGGTTCTTAAGCACACTCTTTTTTTGCTTTGGACCTTGACTTTAACCGCTCAATCTCAAGTTTTCACTTGACACCTACACGCCACAAGCACATGGTTAGGGACAGCTTGGTTTAGCCGCTTAGACCAGGATTTTATTCCTTTAGGCCCTCCTATCCACTGATGCTCAAAGCCTTGGGATCCTTTTTATTTGCCCTTGCCTTTTGGTTTTAAGGGTTATTGGCTTTTTGCTCTTGCCTCTTGGTTTTAAGAGCTTTTGGCTTTTTCTGCTTGCTTTTTCTTTTTCTTTCTATTTTTTTTCGCCTTTTTTTTTCTATTTTTTTTTCTGCAAGCTTTGTTCTTTGCTGCTTTTTCTTGCTTCAAGAATCATTTTTATGATTTTTCAGATTATCAAATAACATGTCTCCTAGTCATCATTCTTTCAAGAGCCAACATATTTAACATTCTTAAACAACAACTTCAAAAGACATATGCACTGTTCAAGCATACATTCAGAAAACAAGAAGCATTGTCACCACATCAATATAATTAAACTAAGTTCAAGGATAAATTCAAAACTCATGTACTTCTTGTTCTTTTGAATTAAAACATTTTTCATTTAAGAGAGGTGATGGATTCATAGGACATTCATAACTTTAAGACAAAGTTACTAACTACTAATGATCATGTAATGAAGACACAAACATAGATAAGCACATAACATAGAAAACGAAAAACAGAGAAAGTAAGAACAAGGAATGAGTCCACCTTAGTGATGTCCTTGAGCTCTTCTATGTCTCTTCCTTGTCTTTGCTGCTCCTCCTTCATTGCTTTTAGATCTTCTCTGATTTCATGAAGGATGATGGAGTGCTCTTGATGTTCCACCCTTAGTTGCTTCCAATAATTGTGTGGAAGAAAATGTATCCCCTGAGGTATCTCAGGGATCTCTTGATTTGCAGTCAAATGTTCTACCACTGAGCTATAGACCCTTGATGGAAGCTTTTGTCTTCCTTTTCCTCTTTCTAGAGGTTTCTCTGGCCTTAGGTGCCATCAATGGTTATGGAAAAAAAACAAAAAAGCTATGCTTTTACCACACCAAACTTAGAATGTTGCTCGCCCTCGAGCAAAAGAAGAAAGAATAGAAGAATAAGAAGAAGATATGGAGGAGATAGATGGGAGTGTGTATTCGGCCATATGGGTGGGATTGGGTGGGAGAGAGATGTTGAATTTTTGAAGGTAGTGGGTGTATGGATGTGAGTGGTAAATGGAAAAAAAAAAAAAGAAGGGATGATCATGAATGGAAAGAGAGATGATGAGGTAGGTGGGGATCCTGTGGGGTCCACAGATCCTGAGATGATCCTGTGGGGTCCACAGATCCTGAGGTGTCAAGGCATTTACATCCCTGCACCAATTTAGGCATGTAAAATGCCCTTGCACACAACTCTGGGCGTTCAGCGCCAGGTTGGTGCCCATTTTGGGCGTTCAACGCCCCTTTGCTGCCATTTCTGAAGTTGAACGCCAGAACCATGCTTGTTCTGGGCGTTCAGCGCCAGGATGCTCCCATTCTGGGCGTTCAGCGCCAGAACTATGCTCTGTTCTGGCGTTTGAACGCCAGACAGATGCTCCTCCAGGTTGTGATTTTTCTTCTGCTGTTTTTGATTCCGTTTTCAATTTTTATATTTATTTTGTGACTCCTCATGATCATGAACCTATAAAGACACATAACTAAGAAAAATATAGTTAGATAAATAAACATTGGGTTGCCTCCCAACAAGCGCTTCTTTAATGTCAATAGCTTGACAGTGGGCTCTCATGGAGCCTCACAAATGTGCAGAGCTTTGTTGAGACTCTCCAACACCAAACTTAGAGTTTGGATATGGGAGTTCAACACCAAACTTAGAGTTTGGTTGTGGCCTCCCAATACCAAACTTAGAGTTTGACTGTGGGGGCTCTGGTTGACTCTGCTTGGAGAGAAGCTTTTTCTGCTTCCTCTCCATGGTTGCAGAGGGAGATCCTTGAGTTTTAAACACAAGGGAGTTCTCATTCCATTGAAGGAATATTTCACCTCTGTCAACATAAATCACAGCTCTTGCTGTGGCCAGGAAAGGTCTTCCTAGGATGATGGATTCATCCTCTTCCTTTCCAGTATCCAGGACTATGAAATCAGCAGGGATGTAAAGGCCTTCAACCTTTACTAACACGTCCTCTACTCGTCCATAAGCCTGTTTTCTAGAGCTGTCCGCCATCTCTAATGAGATTTTAGCAGCTTGCACCCCATAGATTCCCAGTTTCTCTATTACAGAGAGGGGCATGAGGTTTATTCCTGAACCAAGGTCACACAGAGCCTTAAAGATCATGGTGCCTATGGTACAGGGTATTATGAACTTTCCAGGATCCTGTCTCTTCTGAGGCAATGTCAGTTGATCCAGATCACTTAGTTCATTGATGAACAAGGGAGGTTCAACTTCCCAAGCATCAATACCAAACAATTTGGCATTCAGCTTCATGATTGCACTAAGAAACTTGGCAGTTTGCTCTTTAGTAACATCCTCATTCTCTTCAGAAGAGGAATACTCATCAGAGCTCATGAAGGGCATAAGGAGGGTTAATGGAATCTCTATGGTCTCTAGATGAGTCTCAGATTCCTTTGGTTCCTCAGAGGGAAGCTCCTTATTGATCACTGGACGTCCCAGGAGGTCTTCCTCCTTGGGATTCACGTCCTCTCCTCTCCTCACAGGTTCGGCCATGGCGCTTATGTCAATGGCCTTGCACTCTCCTTTTGGATTCTCTTCTGTATTGCTTGGGAGAGTACTAGGAGGGATTTCAGTGATCCTTTTACTCAGCTGGCCCACTTGTGCTTCCAGATTTCTAATGGAAGACCTTGTTTCATTCATGAAACTTACAGTGGCCTTAGATAGATCAGAGACTAGATTTGCTAAATTAGAAGCATTTTGTTCAGAGTTCTCTGTCTGTTGCTGAGTTGATGATGGAAAAGGTTCGCCATTGCTAAACCTGTTTCTTCCACCATTATTAAAGCCTTGTTGAGGCTTTTGATCCTTCCATGAGAAATTTGCATGATTTCTCCATGTTGAGTTATAGGTGTTTCCATAAGGTTCACCTAAGTAATTTACCTCTGCTATTGCAGGGTTCTCAGGATCATAGGCTTCTTCTTCAGGAGAAGCCTCTTGAGTACTGTTGGATGCAGCTTGCATTCCATGCAGACTCTGAGAGATCATATTGACTTGCTGAGTCAATATTTTATTCTGAGCCAATATGGCATTCAGAGTATCAACTTCAAGAACTCCCTTCTTCATAGGCGTCCCATTGCTCACAGGATTCCTTTCAGAAGTGTACATGAACTGGTTATTAGCAACCATGTCAATGAGTTCTTGGGCTTCTGCAGGCGTTTTCTTTAGGTGAATGGATCCACCTGCAGAAGTGTCCAGTGACATCTTTGATAGCTCAGATAAACCATCATAGAATATATCCAGGATGGTCCATTCTGAAAGCATGTCAGAAGGACACTTTTTGGTCAACTGTTTGTATCTTTCCCAAGCTTCATAGAGGGATTCACCTTCTTTCTGTCTGAAGGTTTGAACATCAGCTCTAAGCTTGCTCAGCTTTTGAGGAGGAAAGTACTTGGCTAAGAAAGTCGTGACCAGCTTATCCCAAGAGTTCAGGCTGTCTTTGGGTTGAGAATCCAACCATAATCTAGCTCTGTCTCTTACAGCAAAAGGGAAAAGCATGAGCCTGTAGACTTCAGGATCTACTCCATTAGTCTTAACAGTATCACATATCTGCAAGAATTCAGTTAAGAACTGAAAGGGATCTTCAGATGGAAGTCCATGAAACTTGCAGTTCTGCTGCATCAGAGAAACTAATTGAGGTTTCAGCTCAAAGTTGTTTGCTCCAATGGCAGGAATGGAGATGCTTCTTCCATGTAAATTGGAATTAGGTGCAGTGAAGTCACCAAGCATCTTCCTTATATTATTATTATTTTTGGCTGCCATCTCCTTTTCCTGTTCGAAAATTTCTGAAAGGTTATCTCTGGATTGTTGTATTTTAGCTTCTCTTAATTTTTTCTTCGGAGTCCTTTCAGGTTCTGGATCTGCTTTAACAAGAATGTTCTTGTCCTTGCTCCTGCTCATATGACAAAGAAGATGGCACAGAAAAAATAGTAATAATAATATGGATCCTTTATACCACAGTATAGGGATCCTTGTGTTAGTAGAAGAAAAGAAGGGAAGAAAATCTGAACTCAGAGAGAGAGGGGGTTCGGATTTTTGGAGAGTTGAAGGAAAGATGTTAGTATATCAATAAACAAATAGAAGAAGATGAGAGGGGGAAGTGAATTTTCGAAAACAATTTTTGAAAAAGAGTTAGTAATTTTTGAAAATAGTTTTTGAAAAAGGTTAGTATTTTTTTTCGAAAATATTTTTTTTTAAAATAAAAAAAATAAAAATAATTAGTTAATAAAAAAGAAATTTTTGAAAAAGAGGGAAGATATTTTCGAAAATTAGAGAGAGAGAGTTAGTTAGGTAGTTTTGAAAAAGTTAAGAAACAAACAAAAAGTTAGTTAGTTAGTTGAAACAAATTTGAAAAGATAAGAAGTTGGGAAGTTAGAGAAGATATTTTGAAATCAAATTTTGAAAAAGATAAGATAAGAAGATATTTTTTTGAAAAGATATGATAGAAATTAGTTTTTGAAAAAGATTTGATTTTTAAAATCACAATTAATGACTTGATTCATAAGAAATCACAAGATATGATTCTAGAACTTAAAGTTTGAATCTTTCTTAACAAGCAAGTAACAAACTTCAAATTTTTGAATCAAAACATTAATTGATTATGTTATTTTCGAAAATTTGGTCTAAAAATAAGAAAAATATTTTTGAAAAATATTTTTGGAATTTTCGAAAATAACTAAGAATTTTGAAAAAGATTTGATTTTTGAAAAAGATTTTGAAAAAGATAAGATTTTCAAATTGAAAATTTGATTTGACTTATAAGAAACAACTTGATTTTAAAAATTTTTGAAAAGGTCAACTCAAATTTTCGAATTTGATGAGAGAAAAATGGAAAGATATTTTTTTGATTTTTGAATTTTTATGATGAGAGAGAAAAACACTAAAAATGATGCAATGCATGAAATTTTTAGATCAAAACAATGAATGCATGCATGAATGATATGAGTGTCAAGATGAACACCAAGAACACTTTGAATGTCAAGATGAACATCAAGAACATAATTTTGAAAAATTTTTAATGCAAAGAAAACATGCAAGACACCAAACTTAGAATTCTTTAATGCTTAGACACTAAGAATTCAAGAATGCATATGATAAACATAAAAGGACACAAAACAAAAAATCATCAAGATCAAACAAGAAGAATTACCAAGAACAACTTGAAGATCATGAAGAACACTATGAATGTATGAAATTTTCGAAAAATGCAAGATGCACATGCAATTGACACCAAACTTATAACATGACTCAAAACTCAAACAAGAAACAGAAAAATATTTTTGATTTTTATGATTTTCTAATTTTTTTTTGGGTTTTTATTTTATATTTTTGAAAAACTATTTTGGAAAAGAAAAATAAGGATTCCAAAATTTTCAATATGAATTCCAGGAATCTTATGCTCTAAAGCTCCAATCAAAGGGTCAGGCATGGCTCAATAGCCAGCCAAGCTTTAGTATGTAACTCAGACATGACACGCCTGACATTCCTTACATTTAACAGCCAATTGGCTAAGAAAGATAAAAAAGCTCTTCTCTTGGGTATAAGGATTGAGACATGGCTTTACAGCCAGCCAGGCTTCAACATGCTTCATGAAACGCTAGAATTCATTCTTAAAAATTCTGAAACCATAGAATAATTTATTTTTGAAAACATATTATTTTTTTTTTTTGAAAATATTGTTATTATTATTTTTTTTCGAAAACAGATGAGAAAATTTTAGAAATATTTTTGAAAAATTTTTGAAAATAAAATAAAAAAGAAAATTACCTAATCTGAGCAACAAGATGAACCGTCAGTTGTCCATACTCGAACAATCCCCGGCAACGGCGCCAAAAACTTGGTGCACGAAATTGTGATCTCCAGGCTCGAACAAATCCTGGTAATGGCTCCAAAGCTTGGTGCTCTGATCTTAATTCATAATTGTCACAACTTCGATACAACTAACCAGCAAGTGCACTGGGTCGTCCAAGTAATACCTTACGTGAGTAAGGGTCGAATCCCACGGAGATTGTTGGTATGGAGCAAGCTATGGTCACCTTGTAAATCTCAGTCAGGCAGATATAAAGTGATAATGGTGTTTTTGAATATTATATAATAAGATAGGGATAGAGGTACTTATGTAAATCATTGGTAGGAATTTCAGATAAGCGAATGGAGATGCTTTTCGTTCCTCTGAACCTCTGCTTTCCTGCTATCTTCATCCAATCAGTCTTACTCCTTTCCATGGCTGGCTTTATGCAAGGGCATCACCATTGTCAGTGGCTACATCCCCTCCTCTCAGTGAATAATATGCTCACGCACCCTATCACGGCACGGCTATTCATCTGTCGGTTCTCGATCATGCTGGAATAGGATTCACCCTCCTTTTGCGTCTGTCACTAACGCCCAGCACTCGCGAGTTTGAAGCTCGTCACAGTCATTCAATCATTGAATCCTACTCGGAATACCACAGACAAGGTTTAGACTTTCCGGATTCTCTTGAATGCCGCCATCATTCTAGCTTACGCCACGAAGATTCTGGTTAGGGGATCTAAGAGATACTCATTCTAGCTTAATTCATATAGAACAGAAGTGTTTGTCAGGCACGCGTTCATAGAGGAGAATGGTGATGAGCGTCACACATAATCATCACCTTCATCACGTTCTTGGGTGCGAATGGATATCTTAGAAGCGAAATAAGATGAATTGAATAGAAAACAATAGTACTTGCATTAATCTTTGAGGAACAGCAGAGCTCCACACCTTAATCTATGGAGTGTAGAAACTCTACCGTTGAAAATACATAAGTGAAGGTCCAGGCATGGCCGAGATGGCCAGCCCCCTAAAACGTGATCACAGGATCAAAATACAATCCAGGATGGTCTAATACAATAGTAAGAGGTCCTATTTATAATAAACTAGCTACTAGGGTTTACATGAGTAAGTATTTGATGTATAAATCCACTTCCGGGGCCCACTTGGTGTGTGTTTGGGCTGAGCTTAAGTGTTGCACGTGCAGAGGCCATTTGTGGAGTTGAACGCCAGTTTTTGTGCCAGTTTGGGCGTTCAACTCTGGTTTTGGATCCTTTTCTGGCGCTGGACGCCAGATTTGGGTAGAAAGCTGGCGTTGAACGCCAGTTTACGTCGTCAATTCTTGGCCAAAGTATGGACTATTATATATAGCTGGAAAGCCCTGGATGTCTACTTTCCAACGCAATTGGAAGCGCGCCATTTCGAGTTCTGTAGCTCCAGAAAATCCACTTTGAGTGCAGGGAGGTCAGAATCCAACAGCATCAGCAGTCCTTTTTCAACCTCTGAATCTGATTTCTGCTCAAGTCCCTCAATTTCAGCCAGAAAATACCTGAAATCACAGAAAAACACAAAAAATCATAGTAAAGTCCAAAAATGTGAATTTAACATAAAATCTATTAAAAACATCCCTAAAAGTAACTAGATTCTACTAAAAATATACTAAAAACAATGCCAAAAAGCGTATAAATTATCCGCTCATCAGTAGCTTCTCTAATTTTGTTATTAACATAATTATATTCTTTGACATATCATTAGTAGGCATCTTAACATATTGTTTTAATACAATATGTGTAGTCGAAGTCATTGGATCACGATGCGATATTGGCGGAGACTTTCAGTTATACCCACATTTTGAAGGAGAACAAAGAGAGATTTGCTTATCAACGGTTTGCGAATCATTATGTGAGAAAACATCTGATCTTGTGATATAAAATTTTCAATTAACTGTACAACTGTCATCCTAATTATAATAACATGTGTTATACATGAGTCCTACATGCAGAGACTGGAGGTCGCAACTCAGCAATCTCAACAAAATAGGAAGGACGCTAGTGGTTCTGCTGTTTTAGTTATCAATCTCGAGACTGCCTCAGAGTCGTACAAGAACCGCATATACAGACTGGAGTCGTTCTTTGCCAACAGCCTCTGTACCTCCACATTGAGACCATCATCCGCCTCTGCCACCAATCGAGCTGTCAATCCCGAGGAAGGCATTGATTTGAGGCTACAGGTGTAGGAGCTCACCCGGAACCTTTACGAACAAACTCAACAGCTGAACGAGACTCAGGAGAGGTATTAGGAGATCCTCACAGGAGTGATGGACACGGATGAGTTCAGGTTAGAGTGGAGGGAGCAGCTGGAGCGGCTTTAGCGGATGGAGCAGCAGATGACGGTGTACTAGGCTCTAATGCACGCCAGTGGCAGGTGACGCTGTTGGTGGCAGCAGTACTGCTGGTGGGACACAAATGAACATCACCGCCTTTTCCGGTGCCTCAGTAGGACCACAGGAATAACGACGACGACAACTACTAGGATCTTTGGTGATTAGGACTTTGTTTTACTGTTTCATTGGATTTGATTTATTTGACTTTTAATTTATGTGAACTTTTGATATTTAATATTTAATAATTAGTTTCTATTATTTATTATTTGTCCACTAATTGCATGAAAATAAGTTTAAATAAAAAATTAATATTAAAAAAAATTTAAAAAAATTGACATTACCATTAAATTTATCGAAAAAATAATTTAACGATAATAGTGTAGAAAAGGTGTATCTAAGACTAACAAATATAAAGTTAAAAAATATATAAGTTATAATAATTTAAAAGTTAATTTTGTAACAAATCTAAGACTAATTAAGGTGTATCTAAAACAAACACGAATCCAACTCCTCTAAAGTTATATTGTTATTTTAGAGAAAAAAGTATACGATTAATTATCCTTAAATTAAGATAATAGGGCTCACAATTAATAAATGTTACAAATTTAAAGGTGATTAAAATATCACTTTACTACTTACTACCTTACTAACATTATCACGTTAGAGGATCTTTTTTCAACAATCACATATAAAATTGAAATTTAAGTTATATTTAATTTTCACCGACAAAATAGATAAGATTTCAGTGAGAGTGAAATATACTGGACTTGATAATTCCTTTCTTTCATACAGGTTTCTGTTTGCTGGAGATCAGAAATGAGGGTTGATGAGAGAAAATGACATGATGTTGATGAAGATTATGTGGTTAGGAAATTAAAAAGAAAAAAATTGACTAACTAATAAAGAATTATTAAATTAAAGTTTATTTTAAATTCCAAAGATAAAATTAAATTCAATTAAATTAAAAATAATAAATACTTTTAATTTTTTTTAAAATGTTAAGAATAAAAACATACTTTATCTTTTTATTATTTATTTGACCAATTTATTAACTTTTGATAAGAGTCCTACATGCTTTCTTATCTCTTTACCAATCAAAATTGAACAGTAGCTCTTTGAAATATATTAAAAAAATTGAATATTATTTAATTACTTCTAAATATTTTGCACTGATTCAACTCACATTCTGGATCAATTTTCTGTTTTGTTTAACTTCTTGATTTGTTCAAATTCAAATTGCTTCTGATGTACTTAAACTTTCAGATTCAATGAAAAACTGAACTGTTTTTGCATTCTGTTTCAGCTAAACTAGTCTTACTTCAAGTCTTCAACTGATTTATTTGCTCTTTCTTAGCTTAACTGATTTCACCTTTCAACTTATCCATCTTGATTATAATCATATTTATATTGTTCTCAGTGTTATCTACTTCTCAAGTCATGGTGACTTCATCATTATTTGCGCCATGCTGTATTGCTGCTCATGTCTGTCAGTGAGTTACAACTTACAACTATCGTTAAACTTTGTCACCTACTATCAATTTGACAAAATAGTTGCAATTTCGAGTCAAAAAAAAATAAAATAAAATAAAAATTGTATAAATATCCTACCCACTTGTATAACATCAAGGCATAAAGAATATTTTTTATTTTTAACATTTGTAACTTTTTTTTAAAATATTTTTAATATTTAATTTTATTTAATATTATTCCTAACGTTTTTAATTTTGTGCTAAAATTATTTTTAGACGTTAATTTTATATAAAATATTAAGAATAAAATTAAAACGTTAAAGACAAAACTTTAAAAATAAAATTAAATAAATAAAAAATATTAAAAATAAAATTAAATGTTAAGAATTTTTTTTAAAAAAAAAAGTAAACGTTAGGCCAGAATTTGCAATTGTGCGAGGCTCCAACAATATAGCATCGTCAAGGCCACAATTGCGTCCTTCATCAAGAATTTTGTCCTCCTTCTTCTTTGAATTATTTGAGCCTCCAAAAACTTAAAGCTGCAATTCCGTTTGAACTTTCAAGGGGTTACTCATCTCCTAGACACTGACTAGACATTCCAAACACACTTGTCAGCGAATGATTTGGCGTGGTTCAAATTTTTTGTGGGAGCAACATTGGGGATTGCTTTGGTTTGAATGAGGTGGGGTTTTAGAGCACCTCCAATGGTGAGTTTCTCTTTGACTTTTTTCTGATATATAGGAACTCTAACCATTGGAGAAGAGAAGGAGTGAGTTCCCGCACAAGGATCAAGGTAAGGGAGTCCCTCTAAGCAGGGACTCAAATTAATCAATAATAACTTGTCATTTGCCAAGTTATTATAAAAAAATAATAATATAAAATCTGAAATAATTAAATAATTAAATAATAATTAAATTAATAATAATTATAATAAAAATTATATTAAATAATTAAGTTTTTATTTAATTAATAATTTATATTAATTATTTATATTATAATTAATATTGAATATTATTTATATTATTATATTAAATTATAATTAATTAAATTTACTTACATTAAAAAAATAAATTTAATTTTTATACCTTATAAAATAATTTTTAGTTGAGTTGGTTATTTTTATTTTTAAAATTTAAAATGCTAATGATATTATTAAAATTAGCAGTTGTAAACACAAAACTATAAATTAGTATAATCTCGAATTATATATTGTGTATTATTATTATATATGAATTTATTTAATATTAATATCTTTTAATAATGAATTATTTTTAAATTTATAAATTTAAATAATATTATTGAAAAAAATTAATTATATTAATTTTAAGTATTTTAATTAATTAATTAAGTGGAACCACAATAGAGACTAAAGTTAGTTCCTCCTAATGGAAAAGAGAGAGATGCTTTGAGTTCCTATTTATTGTTTATGACGCAAAAGCTGATGTGGAGTTACTTTTTATGACAGGTGGGCCATAAACAGGAACTGTGATGAGTTTCCTACTGGAGATGGTCTTAGATTGAAAAAGTTGGGTTTTCATTGGAAAAAGGGGTTAAAATGGTAACATTTAGCTGTGAGTTAGTAATTTCAAATGTCAATGTAGAAGAAGATAAGAATCTACGAAGAAAGACATTTTGTTAAGCTTGATTAACGATTGGATAATTTTATTACACATATCTACTCTTTAGTAAATATCAGGTTAATTTCCATCTTTTATTTTTACTTTTTCAATGAATCCATTTTTGATGAATACGTTTGATAGTTTAGTAAAATATGAATAAACAAAAAGGAAGAAGAGGGAAACATGTGTATTATATTTTTTGTTTTGGTCAAAGTAAAGTAAGCACAAACATATATAAATTGTACAATTATACATTTCCATTGCTTCTATTTATTTCTATCTTTTCTTTAAAAAAAACATCCTTATATCAATATCTTAATAAAAAAGATAATCTATAAAAATGACAATTAAAACAACAAAAAAAGTAAAATAAAAAGCATTGCACATACCAACATCGGCGTGTATGCCATAAACCCTCCTATTTGATTGAAGTAAGATTTCCATTAGGAGTAAAAATAGGGATTAATACTCAAATTCGTCTTTAAAAAATTATTCATTCTTTAAATTAATTTTTAAATAATTTTTTAGTCATATTAGTCATTGAAAAATAAAACGTAAATTAAATTGATCCTTCCGTTAGTTAGATAATGACGTAATAAGTTAATGCCACGTGTCACAAGATTATTAGTTGATGTGGACACTAGTACATCATGTATTAATTGACATGAAAAAAAGTTATTTATAATCATTAAAATAGTCTTTGAAAGTTCAGACGTAAATTATTTTCATTTTTAAAATTTTAAAAATTAATCAAATTATTCTTTATATAAATTTCTTTTATTTTTTCTTCATAATATTAAATTTAAAATATTTTTGATTGTACTAATTTTAATACTATTTTTTAGACCTTAATAAACAAAATTATCCTTACATACAATAATAAAAATAATTAAATTATTATAAAATTATTTTGTCATTTGTATTTTAAAATTTTACATTTTAAAATTATAATTTTTTTATGTAATTTTTTTTATTTAAACGAGTTCATCAAATTATTGTTGATTATATATTTAAAAATTTAATATTTTAAACCTCACTAAATAATATAATAGTTATTCTAAAATTTAAATCTTTTAAATTTTTAAAATTATAATTTTTATTATTGTTTAATTTATATGGTATAACTCACTAATTAAAAAACCAATTTATGAGATCACTTGTTAAATTTTAATATTTTAATATAATTTTTTAAAATAACTACTATATTTATTTATTGAGATCTAAAATATTAAAATATTTAAAATAATTATTATATCTAAATTTTTTATTTTTTTATCTATTTTTTCTTCATACAAATAATACATAAATAATTTTATTTTTTTCTTTTTTTTTCATTTTTTTCTTTTTTTTTAATTTCCAAACAAAGCCTTGCACCAAACACAGTGTAAGTCTACAATTGTGACTGGTCAATGTGTCAAACTAGTTGGATCGGAGTGGTTGCTTCTTTGAACGGCTGCGATGTATGTTTCACTACAAAAAATAGTGTAATTATCGACGCCAAAAATCAATGGTCAAGTTTTTTGTCGATATTTTTCGACAGCTTATCGTCGATAAAATAGAAAAGAGATGATTAGAAATAAAATATTAAAATCGACGACAATATCGTCTATTATTTTGGCAACCTTTTAATGCCTTAATACTATCGTTACATTACCGACGAAATAGTAGTTAAATTTTTTTTCCCTTTAAAATCGACGGACTGGTTGTCTATTTTAATAATTAAAATATCGACGATTTTTATCGTCGATAAATTTAGACGATAGAGATTTCTTTTGCAAGTGAAATAAACGGTGTAGATTTATTATATAAAATAGACGGCTAAAGCGTTGATTTTTATTTTAACTAAAATCGACGAAATAGCCGTCGATTTTTATCCAAAAAAACATCACTCCCGCGTTTGCTTCCCGCGTCCCTTGTTTCACTCATTTCCCCTAAAATTTAACCCCAATCCTTCAGACAATCAGGATTCAGGGTGAGACTTCTTCTCCTCCAACGCCTGAGAGTAGAGAGCAGAGACGGTGTCACGATTACGGAGAGAGACAGAGAGCAGAGTTTGTAAGTACCGAGCTTAATTAACCGCCTAATTAGATAATTAATTGCCCCAAAATAGAATATAAAAATTTAGAGTGAGAATTTGAGGATTTAAATGTAATTTTTTGACTCAGTAGGTTTTTCTGAGTAAGAAAATGTGTTTTCTGCGAAAAATTGTGAAAAACCGCGAACCGACAGTCGAACCGGTTGAACTGGTTCAAGTCTGCCCGGTACTGTGCGAGAAAAAGTGAAAACAGTCAAAAAACCTTAGAAAAATATTAGAAATGGAAAACCTGGCGTTAATTTTAAAGGTTTGGTCCGAAGTTAGGCCAAATGGGCTAAAAATGCTAACGGGTTGGACCAGACCCAAGTTGGACCCAAGCCCAACATATATAAGGGTTCATTTAATGAACCCATGTAGCAACAACACAATTAAATACACACACACTCAGCAACAAAGAAAAGGAGGAAGAAGAAGAAGAAGTACTATTCACCATCTTCTTCCCAAGCTCATATCTTGAGCTATAGAGCTCTGATTGCCGCACCGTTTGCGGCTACGCGTTCCTTGTGAAGAGCTCTACAAGACCCATACAAAAAACTGGTAAGGAGAGCTCGAATCTCTTTCAGTTTTTCTCTTCAAAAATTTGGGTTTTTAGGGCTTTTGATTAAGTAGATTTTTTTATTTTGGGTGTTTAGGTTCACTCTAATCCTTGCTTAGCATTGGATTTTGGCACCCATAGCTATTGGCAAAGGTAAGAGGCATTAAACTCTTGTGAAATTTTATTTATGATAAGCCCTAGGTTGATTTGTGATGGTTTATGCATATATAGTTTGATTATTGTGGGTTTGGGAACTATTGAAACTTGTTGGTGCTTGTTGGAGTTACATTGGAAGCTTGGATTGTGTTGGAAGGCTTGTTGGTGATTATTGTGGGCTCAATTTTGAGTTTTGGCATATTGGGAATCAGCCAAGGTATTATTTCGATTTCCTCTATGTAGTATATAATATTTATGGACACTTAGGCTAGTGACCCCTAGGATAGGTTTGGAAATTTATATGTTGTTGATGATTGTTTGGGTTGATGATGTATAATGAATTGATGTTGTTGTTGTGGTTAAATGATGAAGTTGAGATATGATGGATTTGGATGAATAAACATTGTTGATTATTAATATGAATCATGGTTGTGTTGATGATGAGAATTGATAGTGATGTAATGATGATTGGTGGATATGTGATAGATGTGATATTGAGATTGAGAATAATATGTGGAGAAAAATGTGGTAAGATTGGTGTAATATGACACAAAGGGTTGATTTTGATGAAAAATGGGAGTTTGGTATTGTTTTGGTTGGATGTGGTTTGAGGATTTTGGAAAATTTGGTAAAGTGTGATTTTTGGTAAAAGTTGGTTTTTGGTGAACTTTATCTGATCATAACTTTTGCCTCAGTTTTTAAAATTAGTTGAAATTTATTGGAGATTAAAGCTTATTGAAAACCCTTCAAATTGATATAAAGTTTATAAAATTTTGGTTTTTGTAGAGGAAGTTATGATCATTCAAAGATTGGTGTAAAAATATGAAATTCTGTTAAGTCAGAGAATTTTATGATTTCTGGTATGTGCGCATGCACAGCCTTGTGCGCACGCACAACCCTGCAAAAATTTTAACCTGTGCGCACGCACAGATCTGTGTGTCCGCACACGCAAGGGAAGGCTCCCTGGTTGCAGCGCTAGCACAGCTTGTGTGCGCGCACACCAATGAGAAATTGCAACATGTGCATGCGCACAGCTCTGTGTGCACGCACACGTTGGGAAGGTCAGTCTGTTGGGGGCGCTAGCACAGCTTGTGTGAGTTAACAGACTTGTGAGTTTTCGTACCTGTGCGTATTCACACCCCTGTGCGTATGCACACTTTTAAAAATCTTCCTGGGTGTGTGCGCGCACACCCCTGTGCGGACGCACACGCCCTGTTTCTCAAATTTTAACTTGTTTTCAACTATTTCACCTTCCCAATAAGATTGTAAGCTTCTATAACACCATTTTGAGACTTTGGAGCTTAATTTTAAGTATGAGAACATGGGAAATAATCTAAGGGTTTTAGTTGATGATTTTTATGAAAAATTAGAAAACGGAGGATTAGGTCTCGGGTGTACTGAGGATGGTATGATGGTATGTGAAGGGTGATTGATATATGAGATGAGAAATGAGGAACTATTGAGTTTGGAACTTAAATGTGAATTTAAAGTGGTTGAGATGAGTCGAGGACTCTGAATGAGATTATGGATCCATGTATACTGAAAATGTTTTTTGAAAAAAACACTAAAGTACTGATTTGTACTGAGATTAAGACACGCTATGCGCCCGGCAGGGACGGTGGTTAATCCCGCCTGTCGAGGTAGCGGCGGCGGTATAAGGACGGTGGTTAATCCCGCTTACGTTGAGATGTGAGGTCTGAGGCAAGAGTATCCCGCTCGCATCCCTTCGGATCAATAGAGCGTGCAGACGCAAAACCCTGGACATTGATCCGAGCACTATATCTCGGGGGTTTCCATTGATGATTTCGAAGGGCGACATCTCCATGGAGATGTGTCGGGTTGGTAGTTGAACCGACAATGTGATATCACAGCCAATAGGACAGGCGTTCATCATATGCATTTTCTATCTGTTTGTATGCTTTGACTACTTGTAATGGTTTGCCTATTTGCTATTTGAATTATCTGCCTTATATGCCAATAATTGTGTTTTACTTGCATTGTAATTAATTGTGATTTCTATTGGGATTGAGGAGGTTCAGAAGGCGGTAGCGATGGGATCGCATGGAGGATAGGTTGGTGAAGGCTGTGGGACAGCAGTGTTTGGTTAGAGTAGAAATCCCCTAAGATAGAGTACCCTGTTCCTTTATGTTAATCTTTATATAATTATGCTTATTTGTTTTAGTATGCCTTAAGATTGAATTCTTGTGATGGATATGAAGTCTAGGATTGCCTTTGGCGTCCCGGGGTCTTATATCCTACATCACTGGGCACTGTTACCATACTAAGAACTCCCGGTTCTCATACCATATTTCTGTTGTGTTTTTCAGATGCAGGTCGCAACCCACCTCGGTGAGTTGCTTGGATGGTGACAGAAGCGAAGGATCATGATATCTTTTTGGAGTCTTTTGTTTATTTTGTTTATACATTTCTCACTTTTGTATTTTGTTTTGCCTAGAGGCATGTATTGATAGAACAAAACTTGTATAAGCTATTTTTACTGTCTGATTCATGTATGGTCTGTATATGGCTAGCCGGCTTAAACTCCACGAGCCGTGGCTAGATTCTTATGATATTTTACTATTATATTTTGATATATCTTAGTTGTATCTTGTGTTGTAAGTTAGAAGCTTCGTTAGTACGTTTGCGCTTTTTAAATCCTGTTTTTGAGTTATATCCTTCATCGGGCTTCTAGATTATATTATTCTTTCTATATATTATATGTATGAGCTTTAGAACTGTCGTAACCTTTTATTAACCTTTGCTTTACGACGCGAGGTAAGGCTTAGGCTAATTAGGGTGTTACAGAGCTTTTTCTTCTCCGACGCCTGAGAAAACCCGCCGTCCTCTGCCTGAGAGCAGAGCTGCTGCTGCTTTTCTTCTTCTTCTTCTTCTTCTTCTTCTTCTTCTTCTTCTTCTTCTCCTCCTCCTCCTCCGCCGAGCCCGCCGCCGCGCCATCCTCTCTCTCGCTCTCTCACTCTATCACATTGTTATTTGTGAATCTGCATGTAAGTTCTTCTTCTTCCACAGATTCATCGTTGCAACGTCTTTATCGATCACCGTCGCTGTGAGCCCGTTGCTAGAGCACGTTGCCATAGTAGCTTCTTGTAAGTTCCTCTCTGTCTCTCTCTGATTATTATATTTAGTTTTCAATTTTTTTGTTCATCTTATTTTAGATTGAAATTTGAAATTTGTTCATCTTATTTTAGATTGAAAATTTGCACAGAGAAACCAATAAAGATGTGAAATATCTCAAAATGATCCATATAAGTGAATCCAACATATGGACTCTTAGGTTTTCGCAAGGCTTTTGTTTTTCTTTTCTCGTTTTTTAGGTTTTGAAATTGATTTCACGTTTTTTTTACTCAAACTTTTCGCAAGTTGAAAAATGAATTACTTTTCTTCTTTATAGACAAAGAAAACTTGTTAAAATGTTTTTTTTTACTCTTCACAAGTTGTAAATGCAAGATTTATAGATTGAAAAGAAAGAATGAGTTTTTCATAAGCTACTAAATGCATATAAAAATATATTTTTCAAAATAAAAAATTGAGTTATTAAAAGGAAAAAAAACTATCATTTAAAACCATAGAATTCACTATAAAATTGTTTATTATCTCAGCATAAGTGATCTCAGAAGTTATTTTAATCTACCAATAAAAAACCACTTAAACTATGATGCTAACATACATATTCCAATGTAAACAAATCCAAAGACTTGATAATTTTCAATGTCCCTCACGGGAATGGATGTGACTTGAAGACAAAGACAATGTGCATTGTATATTCTTCTTCTGCGGACACCATCTCACTAAAATGTCTCAAGAATGTGTTGATAATAAATTACACAAAATCTACCATTCAAGTGTATAAGTGTGACACACTAGCTTCTCTTGAAGATGACGAGTGACAAAGCACAATTTCAAGTTTGAAACCCAGAGACAGAGTTGAGATTGTGATTGTTGTTTATGGGACAGAATTTGTTATGAAGAAGACATCAGTTTATCTCATATATGGTGAGCCAAATAATGAAGAAATGGAGAACAGCCACGTCAGAGGTAAGAATAATGTTGATGATATGAGAATAGTTGAATACATGAGTCATAAAATCATTTATGAGGACTAATATATGTATCTCGTGATGATGATATGGAAGGAGATATGGATGCTACTGATATGATAGAAGATAAGAATGTTATTACTTTTAGGGTATAAAGGGGTATGATTGATATAAAAACAGTTTTATGAGCCTCCATATATTAGTATAATTTTTTTTGCCTTTTATTTTGTTTCTTCGTTTGATTATAGCACTTTTATTTTAATTATACTGCTGTTGTTATATAGGGCTTTTTGATTTCTAACTGGGAAAGACTTGACCGTCTTTGCCATCCTCATGGATCAAATTATCCCTACTGCATTAAATCTGCTGTCAATGCTGAAATTGACATGGTATAGATCTTCAACAAGTGGAATTTTTTACTAGAACTTTTTGAAATTGTTCATTTATTTAAGATTACATATAGGTAATGGTGGGTTTACAATTTGAACCATTCATTGAAGATTTGACCTTTCTTGTTAAATCGGGGAAAGTACCAATAAGCAGAATTGATGATGCTGTTGAGCAAATTTTGAGAGTGAAGTTTGCCGCTGGTCTTTTTGAATTTCCTTTTAGTGACAGATCTTTGCTAGATATGGTTGGATGCAAGGTAAGAAAATAATCTCTTTGACCCTTTCTAAGTTGATTTTTATTTCATGATTCAAATATCAACATCATTGCAGGTAATTGTGTAAACTATTGCTGCTTAACTATGTCTATATTTAAATAAAGTCAAGTGAGAAATAGTTAGAAAATTAGTTCTAACTCTATTTACCC
The DNA here is from genome assembly GCF_059453495.1 of Arachis ipaensis. NCBI lineage: Eukaryota > Viridiplantae > Streptophyta > Magnoliopsida > Fabales > Fabaceae > Arachis > Arachis ipaensis. Next base: position 18,756,201 of record NC_142442.1, read on the forward strand.
TCATTGTTTAGCAACATAGAGATCTAGCACGCGAAGCAGTTCGAAAGTCCTTGGTTCTGTTGAAAGATGGAAAAGATATTAGCAAACCCTTTCTTCCATTGGATAGGAAAGCAAAGAGAATCCTTGTTGCTGGGACTCATGCCGATGATCTTGGATTTCAGTGTGGAGGTTGGACCAAAACTTGGTATGGATGTAGTGGGAGGATTACCATTGGTAAGCCATTGATTTCGCTGTTTTTCCGACATATTTTGTTTCCTCTGAAATCTGAGAACCTTTGTTGCCTTTTCAACAATACTAAAGTACTACTTTGCTCATTGCTTCATTAACTAACAAATCTAGAAATTCATTTACTCCATCTATTCCCAAGTTTCAACATTAGTTTTCTAGTAGGGATTGTCCTATACTCATACTTATGATAGCATTTAAGATTCATTTATATTCTATCGGTTGCTCATGAAATGCTCTAGAGTGACAGGTAACTATGTATGGTTGGTTATAGGCTTATAGCCCCGCTTTACATGCCCTATATGGTGCAGATTTATGACAAACTTCTCTTGCAGATTTTCTAATTTTGTAGATCTAAATGCCACAAGAACTTCAAAATGAAGAGGAATCCTCAGAAAGTAAAATGGACCAAGGCGTATAGGCGGGTGCATGGAAAGGATATGACTCAGGTAAATGAAACTTTATATTTCCTTTCTTTTGGCCTACGTGTCTGTGTCGTTCATAATTATGGTTTGAAAGAGCCTCATGACTGTCATATATTGCTTTAGGATTCAACCTTTGAGTTTGAGAGAAAGCGAAACAGGCCAGAGAGATATGACAGGAATCTTGCAGAGAACGTCCTCAAGGTCATTCCAAAGATTGAAAAGATCAGAGTCACCAGGGAGGAGAGGCACCATAAGAATAGGTAATTCATCAGTTCCACTTTTACATGTATGAGGAAGCCTTACAATGCCCTCCCATTTTTTTATTTGCTGACATTTTGTCAAATTTTTAATAGAATGAAGGGCAAGAAAGAAAAAGATATAGAAGGAGGCAGCAAAGGAGTTGGAGCAGGGCATCAGTTTGGTCAAAGCTCCTTTGGCCCTTCAGAAGGACCCATTTCTTACATTACCACAAAAGATCAAAGTCTCTGTTTCCCAATGGCAATCAGAGGACAACAATGCGATGGAGGAGTGATGTCAATGCTGCACTCTGTGTGTGTGTGTGTTTCATTTGTTTGATGTTTGTGACTTGGATTCGAAGTGTCGAACAGCTCGATCAACCAATCGATAGAGTTAGTTCACAAGAACCATTGTTTCCTCTTGGTTTCGATCAATCAACCTGTTATCTAATATTATGTAAATTTTATTTCTATATTTAAAAGTTTGTTTGTATTAATTGATTACTATTTTTTAAATAGAAAAAAATAATTAAAAAATATAGCTATTAAAATCGACGGTAGCGTTGTCGCTTTTTATCGGTATCTAAAAATCGACAAAAACGGCGTCGATTTTATATAATAATAATATCGACGGCAATGTTGTCGATTTTATTTAATCAAATATCGACAAAAATGGCGTTGATTTTATATAATAATATCGACGGCAAGGTTGTCGATTTTAGTAAGTAAGTAAAATTTTCAAACTCATATTATAGACAAAAATAATGTCGATTTTATTAAATTATTATCGACGGCCAGGCAAGCCGTCGATTTTATTCGAATTTTGAAAAATCGACAAGCTTAATAGCGACCACCACCGCCGTCCATTTTGCCGTTGATTTTTAATATTATCGACAGCTTAGCCGTCGATTTTAATGATGTTTTTTGTATTGTTTGCTTATAATATATGATATAGCCTGGTTAGTTTTGCTAATATAGCGAATTAGCGATAGCTGAGATATATGCACTTTACAACAGAGGCGCTGCTTTGCAGCGGTTTTTTCCTCTATTGGCGGTTTTAAACCGCCACAAAATCAAATTTTGGCGGTTTAGTGAACCGTCCTGGTTATTGGCGCGGAAAAATCATTTTGCGACGGTTCTAAACCGCCGCAATATATAAATATTAGGATTTAGTCCATTTTTTACCGGCGGTTACAAACCGCCGCAATATTATCACGGTCTTTTAATTTAAGGCTTTTGCGGCGCTTATAAAACCGCCGCTAATTCCGAATCGTATTAAAAAAAATTGAATTTTCCTTTTAAAAAATGCTAATTTTTTGGGTTTAATTTTAAAGATATATTTTTTGCCCTTTTTTGGATTTTTTAATCTTATAAATCTAAATATTTTAAAGCCATTGAATCTAAACTTGTGGTAAAAACAACAAAATTAACTAGAAAACAAAATAATATATTTATAAAAATATCAATATAGTAAATCTCTTGCTAAGAATTGCATAATCAAATTCAAAAAAATGTTTGCATCAAACCAAAATAAGTCCAATCCTAGGATTCTATTTTTTACTCTGTCCTTCCCGAAATTCATCCCTGCAGCGATGTTTGGCGGCAACTCCTCACTCTGTCGTTGAAATAGATATCTCAGAGCACTCTCATCGGCTACCTCTTTTTCTTCTTTGCTGCTGGCCTGCTGCTTTGAACCTAATAGATTACAAGCATTGCAATCTTAAGACTATAAGTAGAAAAATGAAAGGAAGTAAACTCAGGCACACAAATTATGAAATATAACAATGAAGCATTTTATCAAACATCGGTTGAGCAAAAACATTCTTTTAAATCAATATAAGAATAAAAACAAAAGCAACTTGCAACCATTTCACAACAAATTTCAACCCAAAAATTATTTACCAATAATTAGTAGTAGAAGTGTGGCTCGAATATCAAATGTTGTGCGAGGCAGGTTTCCTCTTCCTTTACTTCCAATCGCAACACCAAATGCAATGTCATCAGTAGCTACTCCAGCCAATTGAATTAGTGGCCAATAGAGCAAGGCAGCAGGAACACGTTCGATTAACTGCATTGCACTTGTGAGACTTGAATTTCTACCATTTTGTACATCATCTCCAAAAGACAGAGCCATAGCTGGAGGAACTCTTAAGCACAATTGAAAAAATAGTATGTCACGCATTTAGGAAATAAAATAGAGGGTTGAGCAAAATAGATATGATATGCCAACAAATACTCAAATGGAAGCCATAAACATCAATAAAAATTCTAAGAGGTCATCCAGATAGACAATATTCAGAATACATCATCAATAAAAAAATAATGGAAAAATTATCCATGAAACTAACTAGAGAATAGCATAAAAAAAATGAAGCTCTTGATATTTTCATGTCTTTCCATCACAAAATAGTTCTATGCACACAAAAATGCTAAATAATCATACTAGTTAACTAATTCAATAAATGTTAGGAGCTAAGTTGACTTTAAAATTTACACTAAGAAATATCTCAAATCAAGGGCCTTCTGCCTTCATAATATTTTCATCCTACAAAGACTAAGCATTACACATGTATGTTATTTCATCACAGCCAAGCTCATATATGCAAATTATGGATTTTACATTTTTAAAAAAAAGCTAACATGTCTAGTGAGACAGACATATATGCACAATATATATGTAATAAGAAAAATCAATTCCCACAGGATGGGCAAAAAAATATATCGTTGTTGAATCCATAAAATGCACTTGTAATGACACCAATAACACTAATTTTCCTTTGGCATTAAACTAAACCAAACAAGTAAATAACCACAAATGCCATCAAATATAAAAAATCCAACAAAGTGAAGCTACGAACTTTCATTGGGACATCAAAATTCAAAGTTTTATAGATGGAAGATTGCTACGTAATCCACTGCCTACCCCAATGCTAGTAGCTTGCTGTCCACTTCACAAGCTTTGGACTTTAGAGATTATAAAACTAAATTGGTAGACCTAGATACACATGAATTCCAACAAATAGAGTGAATAAAAATAAAATATAAAACAAAAAAAACATGACTTCATAACTACAACTTAATGCAATAAAAAATTTCTCACATAAGTTATAATAATATAAATCTTTATCACATTCAGTACACCTGAAGCTAAAACCAAAATTGGAGGCTTCTTTAACAAGCTGAAACTTTAACATATATAAAGCTAGAAATCAAACTCAAACAATGGCATTGGCTGCTGGTGGACGAAATTGTGATTACACTTTGATTATGTAAAATTCATTGCTCTTTCTTTCCCTGGCAATGGCGCCAAAAAACATGTTGCCAATACCATGGTTCACAACTTCGCACAACTAACCAGCAAGTGCACTGGGTCGTCCAAGTAATACCTTACGTGAGTAAGGGTCGAATCCCACGGAGATTGTTGGTTTGAAGCAAGCTATAGTCACCTTGTAAATCTCAGTCAAGCAGATATAAAATAGTAATGGGATTTTCAAAATTTAGTAATAAAAGAAGGATAGAAATACTTATGTAATTCATTGGTTAGAATTTCAGATAAGCGTATAGAGATGCTTTCGTTCCTCTGAACCTCTGCTTTCCTGCTATCTTCATCCAATCAATCTTACTCCTTTCTATGGCTGGCTTTATGTAAGGATGTCACCGGTGCCAATGGCTACTTTCGATCTCTCTCGGGAAAATGATCCAAATGCTCTGTCACAGCACGGCTAATTGTCTGGAGGCATCACCTTTGTTGTTGGTTGCATCCTATTCCTCCCTGTGAAAATGGTCCGATGCGCTGTCATTGCATGGCTAATCATCTGGAGGTTCTCGATCATACTGGAATAGGATTTACTATCCTTTTGCGTCTGTCACTACGCCCAGCACTCGCGAGTTTTGAGTTCGTCACAGTCATTCAATCCCAGAGTCCTACTCGGAATACCACGGACAAGGTTTAGACTTTCCGGACTCTCATGAATGCCGCCATCAATCTAGCTTATACCACGAAGATCCCAATATCTCGGACTCGGTCCCCTATATTAGTAATCTAAGAGATACTCGTTCAATCGAAGGTAGAACGAGAGTGGTTGTCAGGCACGCGTTCATAGGGAATAATGATGATTGTCACGTTCATCACATTCAGGTTGAAGTGCGAATGAATATCTTAGAAGTGGAATAAGTTGAATTGAATAGAAAATAGTAATACTTTGCATTAATCTTTGAGGAACAGCAGAGCTCCACACCTTAATCTATGGAGTGTAGAAGCTCTACCGTTTGAAAATACATAAGTGAAAGGTCCAGGCATGGCCGAATGGCCAGCCCCTCTGATCTAAGAACCAGGCGTCCAAAGATGTCTAATACAATAGTAAAAGGTCCTATTTATAATAAACTAGCTACTAGGATTTACATAAGTAAGTAATTGATGCATAAATCCACTTCCGGGGCCCACTTGGTGTGTGCTTGGGCTGATCTTGAATGTTACACGTGCAGAGGTTATTCCTGGAGTTGAACGCCAGTTTTTGTGCCATTTTGGGCGTTGAACTCCACTTTGCAGCTTGTTTCTGGCGCTGGACACCAGAATTGGGTAGAGAGCTGGCGTTAAACGCCAGTTTGCGTCATCTAAACTTGGGCAAAGTATGAACTATTATATATTTCTGGAAAGCTCTGGATGTCTACTTTCCAACGCAATTGGAAGCGCGCTATTTTGAGTTCTGTAGCTCTAGAAAATCCATTTTGAGTGCAGGGAGGTCAGAATCCAACAGCATCAGCAGTCCTTCTTCAACCTCTGAATCTGATTTTTGCTCAAGTCCCTCAATTTCAGCCAGAAAATACCTGAAATCACAAAAAAACACACAAACTAATAGTAAAGTCCAGAAATGTGAATTTAACATAAAAACTAATGAAAACATCCCTAAAAGTAACTAGATTCTACTAAAAACATACTAAAAACAATGTCAAAAAGCGTATAAATTATCCGCTCATCACAACGCCAAACTTAAATTGTTGCTTGTCCCCAAGCAAATGAAAATCAAATAGGATAAAAAGAAGAGAATATACTATAAATTCTAAACTATCAATGAAACATAGCTTCAATCATATGAGCGGGACTTATAACTTTTTGCCTCTTGAATAGTTTTGGCATCTCACTTTATCCATTGAGGTTCAGAATGATTGGCATCTATAGGAACTCAGAGTTCAGATAGTGTTGTTGATTCTCCTAGTTCAGTATGATGATTCTTGAACACAGCTATTTTATGAGTCTTGGCCGTGGCCCTAAGCACTTTGTTTTCCAGTATTACCACCGGATACATAAATGCCACAGACACATAATTGGGTGAACCTTTTCAGATTGTGACTCAACTTTGCTAAAGTCCCCAATTAGAGGTGTCCAGGGTTCTTAAGCACACTCCTTTTTTTTTGCTTTGGACCTTGACTTTAACCGCTCAGTCTCAAGTTTTCACTTGACACCTACACGCCACAAGCACATGGTTAGGGACAGCTTGGTTTAGCTGCTTAGACCAGGATTTTATTCCTTTAGGCCCTCCTATCCACTGATGCTCAAAGCCTTGGGATCCTTTTTATTTACCCTTGCCTTTTGGTTTGAAGGGTTATTGGCTTTTTGCTCTTGCCTTTTGGTTTTAAAAGCTTTGGCTTTTTCTGCTTGCTTTTTCTTTTTCTATTTTTTTCGCCTATTTTTATTTTATTTTTTTTTTCTGCAAGCTTTGTTCTTTGCTGCTTTTTCTTGCTTCAAGAATCATTTTTATGATTTTTCAGATTATCAAATAACATGTCTCCTAGTCATCATTCTTTCAAGAGCCAACATATTTAACATTCTTAAACAACAACTTCAAAAGACATATGCACTGTTCAAGCATACATTCAGAAAATAAGAAGCATTGTCACCACATCAATATAATTAAGCTAAGTTCAAGGATAAATTCGAAACTCATGTACTTCTTGTTCTTTTGAATTAAAACATTTTTCCTTTAAGAGAGGTGATGGATTCATAGGACATTCATAACTTTAAGACATAGTTACTAACTACTAATGATCATGTAATGAAGACACAAACATATATAAGCACATAACATAGAAAACGAAAAACAAAAGAAATAAGAACAAGGAATGAATCCACCTTAGTGATGGTGGCGTTTCCTTCTTGAGGAACCAATGATGTCCTTGAGCTCTTCTATGTCTCTTCCTTGTCTTTGTTGCTCCTCCCTCATTGCTTTTTGATCTTCTCTTATTTCATGAAGGATGATGGAGTGCTCTTGATGTTCCACCCTTAGTTGTCCCATATTGGAACTCAATTCTCCTAGGGAGGTGTTGATTTGCTCCCAATAGTTTTGTGGAGGAAAATGCATTTGAGGCATCTCCGGGATCTCATGGTGATGAGCTTCATACGCCTCTTGAGCTCCATGAATGGGCTCTCTTGCTTGCTCCATCTTTTTCTTAGTGATGGGCTTGTCCTCTTTAATGAGGATATCTCCCTCTATGTCAATCCCAGCCGAATTGCATAGGTGGCAAATGAGGTGAGGAAAGGCTAACCTTGCCATAGTGGAGGACTTGTCAGCCACCTTGTAGAGTTCTTGAGGTATAACCTCGTGAACTTCCACCTCTTCTCCAATCATGATGCTATGGATCATGATGGCCCGGTCTATAGTAACTTCAGACCGGTTGCTAGTGGGAATGATTGAGCATTGAATGAACTCCAACCATCCTCTAACTACAGGCTTAAGGTCCAGTCTTCTTAGTTGAACCGGTTTGCCTTTTGAGTCAATCTTCCATTGAGCTCCTTCTACACATATGTCCATGAGGACTTGGTCCAACCTTTGATCAAAGTTGACTCTCCTTGTGTAGGGGCGTGCGTTCTCTTCCATGTTTGGCAAGTTGAACGCCAACCTCACATTTTCCGGACTAAAATCTAAGTATTTCCCCCGAACCATGGTGAGATAATTCTTTGGGTTCGGGTTCTTACTTTGATCATGGTTCCTAGTGATCCATGCATTAGCATAGAACTCTTGAACCATTAGGATGCCGGCTTGTTGGATGGGGTTTGTTAGAACTTCCCAACCTCTTCTTTGAATTTCATGTCGGATCTCCAGATACTCATTTCTCTTGAGTTTAAAAGGGACCTCGGGGATCACCTTCTTCTTGGTCACAACATTATAGAAGTGGTCTTGATGGGCTTTGGAGATGAATCTTTCCATCTCCCATGACTCGGAGGTGGAAGCTTTTGTCTTCCCTTTCCCTTTTCTAGAGGATTCTCCGGTCTTAGGTGCCATCAATGGTAATGGAAAAACAAAACGCTTATGCTTTTACCACACCAAACTTAGAATTTTGCTTGCCCTCGAGCAAGAGAAGAAAGAATAGATGAAGAAGAAGAAGAAAATATGGAGAGGAGGGTGGAGGTGTGTTTCGGCCAAGAAGAGAAGAGAGGGTTATGTTGTGTGAAAATGAGGAAGAATGGAGGGCTATATATAAGGAAGGGAGGGGTGAAGGTTCGGCCATTTAGGGTGGGTTTGGGTGGGAAATTGATTTTGAATTTTGAAGGTAGGTGGAGTTTATGAGGTAGGTTTATGGGGAAGAGTGGATGGATGTGAGTGGTGAGGAGGTGATGGGGAAGAGAGATTGAGGTGATTGGTGAAGTGTTTTGGGGAAGAGTGTTTATGGGATTTTGTGAAAGAGAGTGGTGAGGGGTGAGAAGAAGTGAGTGGAGGTAGGTGGGGATCTTGTGGGGTCCACAGATCCTGAGGTGTTCAAGGATTTACAACCTTGCACCAAATTAGGCATGTAAAATGCCCTTGCACACAACTCTGGGCGTTCAGCGCTAGGTTGGTGCCCATTTTGGGCGTTCAACGCCCATTTGTTGCCCATTTCTGGCGTTGAATGCCAGAACCATGCTTGTTCTGAGCGTTCAGCGCCAGCTCCTCTCCAGGGTGCAATTCTGGCGTTCAGCGCCCAGATGCTGCCCATTTTGGGCGTTCAGCGCCCAGATACTGCCCATTTTGGGCGTTCAGCGCCAGAACCATGCTCTGTTCTGGCGTTGAATGCCAGGCAGATGCTTCCTCCAGGGTGTGATTTTTCTTCTGTTGTTTTTTATTCTGTTTTCAATTTTTATATTTATTTTATGACTCCTCATGATCATGAATCTATAAAGACATATAACTAAGAAAAATATAGTTAGATAAATAAAAATTGGGTTGCCTCCCAACAAGCGCTTCTTTAATGTCAATAGCTTGACAGTGGGCTCTCATGGAGCCTCACAGATGTTCAGAGCATTGTTGAGACTCCCCCAACACCAAACTTAGAGTTTGGATATGGGAGTTCAACACCAAACTTAGAGTTTGGTTGTGGCCTCCCAACACCAAACTTAGAGTCTGACTGTGGGGCCTTTGGTTGACTCTGCTTTGAGAGAAGCTTTTTCTGCTTCCTCTCCATGGATGCAGAGGGAGATCCTTGAGTTGTAAACACAAGGTTGTCCTTATTTAATTGAAGGATCAATTCTCCTCTGTCCACATCAATCACAGCTCTTGCTGTGGCTAGGAAAGGTCTTCCTAGGATGATGGATTCATCCTCTTCCTTTCCAGTATCCAGGACTATGAAATCAGCAGGGATGTAAAGGCCTTCAACCTTTACTCACACGTCCTCTACTTGTCCATAAGCCTGTTTTCTTGAATTATCTGCCATCTCTAATGAGATTTTGGCAGCTTGCACCCCATAGATTCCCAGTTTCTCTATTACAGAGAGGGGCATGAGGTTTATCCCTGAACCAAGGTCACACAGAGCCTTAAAGATCATGGTGCCTATGGTACAAGGTATTATGAACTTTCCAGGATCCTGTCTCTTCTGAGGCAATGTCAGTTGATCCAGATCACTTAGTTCATTGGTGAACAAGGGAGGTTCATCTTCCCAAGTATCAATGCCAAATAATTTGGCATTCAGCTTCATGATTGCACCAAGAAACTTGGCAGTTTGCTCTTCAGTAATATCCTCATTCTCTTCAGAAGAGGAATACTCATCAGAGCTCATGAATGGCATAAGGAGGTTCAATGGAATCTCTATGGTCTCTAGATGAGTCTCAGATTCCTTTGGTTCCTCAGAGAGAAACTCCTTATTGATCACTGGGAGTCCCAGGAGGTCTTCCTCCTTGGGATTCACGTCCTCCTCTCCCTCATTGGGTTCGGCCATTTTGGTTATGTCAATGGCCTTGCACTCTCCTTTTGAATTTTCTTCTGTATTGCTTGGGAGAGTACTAGGAGAGATTTCAGTGATCCTTTTACTCAGCTGGCCCACTTGTGCTTCCAAATTTTTAATGGAAGACATTGTTTCATTCATGAAACTTATAGTGGCCTTAGATAGATCAGAGACTAAGTTTGCTAAATTAGAAGTATTTTGTTCAGAGTTCTCTGTCTGTTGCTGAGTGGATAATGGAAAAGGTTTATTATTGTTAAACCTGTTTTTTCCACCATTATTAAAGCCTTGTTGAGGCCTTTGATCCTTCCATGAGAGATTTGGATGATTTCTCCATGATGGATTATAGGTGTTTCCATAAGGTTCACCTAAGTAATTCACCTCTGCTATTGCAGGATTTTCAGGATCATAAGCTTCTTCTTCATAAGAAGCCTCTTGAGTACTGTTGGATGCAGCTTGCACTCCATTCAGACTATGAGAAATCATATTGACTTGCTGAGTCAATATTTTGTTCTGAGCCAATATGGCATTCAAAGTATCAACTTCAAGAACTCCCTTCTTCATAGGAGTCCCATTATTCATAGGATTCCTTTCAGAAGTTTACATGAACTGGTTATTTACAACCATGTCAATGAGTTCTTGAGCTTCTGCAGGCGTTTTCTTTAGGTGAATGGATCCACCTGCAGAAGTATCCAATGACATCTTTGATAGCTCAGATAAACCATCATAGAATATATCCAGGATGGTCCATTCTGAAAGCATGTCAGAAGGACACTTTTTGGTCAACTGTTTGTATCTTTCCCAAGCTTCATAGAGGGATTCACCTTCTTTCTGTCTGAAGGTTTGAACATCCACTCTAAGCTTGCTCAGCTTTTGAGGAGGAAAGAACTTGGCTAAGAAAGCCGTGACCAGCTTATCCCAAGAGTTCAGGCTGTCTTTGGGTTGAGAGTCCAACCACACTCTAGCTCTGTCTCTTACAGCAAAAGGGAAAAGCATGAGCCTGTAGACTTTAGGATCTACTCCATTAGTCTTAACAGTATCACATATCTGCAAGAATTCAGTTAAGAACTGAAAAGGATCTTCAGATGGAAGTCCATGAAACTTGCAGTTCTGCTGCATCAGAGAAACTAGCTGAGGTTTTAGCTCAAAGTTGTTTGCTCCAATGGCAGGAATGGAGATGCTTCTTCCATGTAAATTGGAATTAGGTGCAGTAAAGTCACCAAGCATTCTCCTTGCATTATTGTTGTTGGGTTCAGCTGCCATCTCCTTTACTTGTTCAAAATTTTCAATAAGGTTGTCTCTGGATTGTTGTAATTTAGCTTCTCTTAGTTTCCTCTTCAGAGTCCTTTCAGGTTCTGGGTCAGCTTCAACAAGAATGCCTTTTTCTTTGTCCCTGCTCATAAGAAAGAGAAGAGAAAAAGAAAAGAAGAGGAATCTTCTATGTCACAGTAAAGAGGTTCCTTATTGTTAGTAGAAGAAGAGAAGAAGAAGAAAAAATTCGAACACAGATAGAAGAAGGGGGTTCGAATTTGGTGAGTGATGTGAGGAAGGGGTGTTAGTAGATGAATAAATAAATAGAATAAGATGAGAGAGGGAGAGGATTTTCGAAAATAATTTTTGAAAAAGAGTTAGTAATTTTCGAAAATAGTTTTTTTTTTTTTTGAAAAATGTTAGTAATTTTCGAAAATTAAGATTTTAAAAATTGAAATAATTAGTTAATAAAAAAGAAATTTTGAAAAAGAGGGAAGATATTTTCAAAAATTAGAGAGAGAGAGTTAGTTAGGTGGTTTTGAAAAAGATAAGAAACAAACAAAAAGTTAGTTAGTTAGTTGAAACAAATTTTGAAAAGATAAGAAGTTAGGAAGTTAGAAAAGATATTTTGAAATCAAATTTTTGAAAAAGATAAGATGAGAAGATATTTTTGAAAAGATATGATAAAAATTAGTTTTTTTTTTTTGAAGAAAAATTTGATTTTTAAAATCACAATTAATGACTTGATTCACAAGAAATCATAAGATATGATTCTAGAACTTAAAGTTTGAATCTTTCTTAACAAGTAAGTAACAAACTTGAAATTTTTGAATCAAAACATTAATTGTTATTGTTATTTTTGAAAATTTGATATAAAAATAAGAAAAAGATTTTTGAAAATATTTTTTTTATAATTTTCGAAAATAACTAAGAAAAATGAAAAAGATTTGATTTTTGAAAAAGATTTTGAAAAAGATAAGATTTTTAAATTGAAAATTTGATTTGACTCATAAAAACAACTAGATTTTTTAAAAATTTTTGAAAAAGTCAAATCTAATTTTCGAAATTTTGAGAGAGAAAAAGGGAAAGATATTTTTTTTTTGAATTTTAAATGAAGAGAGAGAAAAACAAGAAAAATGATGCAATGCATGAAAGTTATGGATCAAAACGATGAATGCATGCAAGAATGCTATGAATGTCAAGATGAACACCAAGAACACTATGAAGATCAAGATGAACATCAAGAACTTATTTTTGAAAAATTTTAATGCAAAGGAAACATGCAAGACACCAAACTTAGAATTCTTTAATGCTTAGACACTAAGAATTCAAGAATGCATATGAAAAACAAGAAAAGACACAAAACATGCAAATGCAAAGATCAAATAAGAAGACTTACCAAGAACAACTTGAAGATCATGAAGAACACTATGAATGCATGATTTTTTTGAAAAATGCAAGATGCACATGCAATTGACACCAAACTTATAACATGACTCAAGACTCAAACAAGAACACAAAAAAAATATTTTTGATTTTTATGATTTTCTAATTTTTTTTTTGTATTTTTTTCGAAAATTATTTGAAAAACAAAAATAAGGATTTCAAAATCTTTAATATGAATTCCAGGGATCTTATGCTCTTTAGTCTAAAGCTCCAATCAAAGGGTCAGACATGGCTTAATAGCCATTCAAGCTTTAGAATAGATTTACATCCATTAAGGTGATTAGTCGAAGACCAATCCCAAAGGAGTTTGGGTATGGCTTTTCAGCCAGATAGGATTCAACATGTTACCATGAAACTCTAGAATTCATTCTTGAAAGTTTTGAAGCCATAGAATAATTTATTTTTGAAAACATTTTTATTTTAAAAAAATTTTTTTTTGAAAACAAAGGAGAAAATTTTGAAAGATTTTTGAAATTTTTTTGAAAAGAAAACAAAAAGAAAATTTACCTAATCTGAGCAATAAGATGAACCGTTAGTTGTCCAAACTCGAACAATCCCCGGCAACGGCGCCAAAAACTTTGTGGACGAAATTGTGATTACACTTTGATTATGTAAAATTCATTGCTCTTTCTTTCCCTGGCAATGGTGCCAAAAAAACATGATGCCAATACCATGGTTCACAACTTCGCACAACTAACCAGCAAGTGCACTGGGTCGTCCAAGTAATACCTTACGTGAGTAAGGGTCGAATCCCACGGAGATTGTTGGTATGAAGCAAGCTATAGTCACCTTGTAAATCTCAGTCAGGCAGATATAAAATAGTAATGGGGTTTTCGAAATTTAGTAATAAAAGAAGGATAGAAATACTTATGTAATTCATTGGTTAGAATTTCAGATAAGCGTATAGAGATGCTTTCGTTCCTCTGAACCTCTGCTTTCCTGCTATCTTCATCCAATCAATCTTACTCCTTTCTATGGCTGGCTTTATGTAAGGATGTCACCGGTGCCAATGGCTACTTTCGATCTCTCTCGGGAAAATGATCCAAATATTCTGTCACAGCACGGCTAATCGTCTGGAGGCATCACCTTTGTCGTTGGTTGCATCCTATTCCTCCCTGTGAAAATGATCCGATGCGCTGTCATTGCATGGCTAATCATCTGGAGGTTCTCGATCATACTGGAATAGGATTTACTATCCTTTTGTGTCTGTCACTACGCCCAGCACTCGCGAGTTTTGAGTTCGTCACAGTCATTCAATCCCAGAGTCCTACTCGGAATACCACGGACAAGGTTTAGACTTTCCGGACTCTCATGAATGCCGCCATCAATCTAGCTTATACCACGAAGATCCTAATATCTCGGACTCGGTCCCCTATATTAGTAATCTAAGAGATACTCGTTCAATCGAAGGTAGAACGGGAGTGGTTGTCAGGCACGCATTCATAGGGAATGATGATGATTGTCACGTTCATCACATTCAGGTTGAAGTGCGAATGAATATCTTAGAAGTGGAATAAGTTGAATTGAATAGAAAACAGTAGTACTTTGCATTAATCTTTGAGGAACAGCAGAGCTCCACACCTTAATCTATGGAGTGTAGAAGCTCTACCGTTTGAAAATACATAAGTGAAAGGTCCAGGCATGGCCGAATGGCCAGCCCCTCTGATCTAAGAACCAGGCATCCAAAGATGTCTAATACAATAGTAAAAGGTCCTATTTATAATAAACTAGCTACTAGGGTTTACAGAAGTAAGTAATTGATGCATAAATCCACTTCCGGGGCCCACTTGGTGTGTGCTTGGGCTGAGCTTGAATGTTACACGTGCAGAGGTTATTCCTGGAGTTGAATGCCAGTTTTTGTGCCATTTTGGACGTTGAACTCCACTTTGTAGCTTGTTTCTGGCGCTGGACGCCAGAATTGGGCAGAGAGCTGGCGTTGAACGCCAGTTTGCGTCATCTAAACTTGGAAAAAGTATGGACTATTATATATTTCTGGAAAGCTCTGGATGTCTACTTTCCAACGCAATTGGAAGCGTACCATTTTGAGTTCTGTAGCTCCAAAAAATCTATTTTGAGTGCAGGGAGGTCAGAATCTAACAGCATCAGCAGTCCTTCTTCAACCTCTGAATCTGATTTTTGCTCAAGTCCCTCAATTTCAGCCAGAAAATACCTGAAATCACAGAAAAATACACAAACTCATAGTAAAGTCCAGAAATGTGAATTTAACATAAAAACTAATGAAAACATCCCTAAAAGTAACTAGATTCTACTAAAAATATACTAAAAATAATGTCAAAAAGCGTATAAATTATCCGCTCATCAGCTGCCGCTTATGTGGATGAATAGATGGTCTATTTGGCAACAGAGAAGACGAAGACTGATATATGTTCTATTTAATAGTATTATATATGTCAGACATAAATATACACAAAATTAAACACCTGAATATTTACCTTCACCTCATCATCAAGTATTTTTTGCGATGACCACTTGCCCATACTTGTTATAAACCCAAATCCAAATTTGTCCCTGTACCTTCAGCCCTATTGATGCAACTCCTAAGATTTCAACAGAACCAATGAAATTACTTTCGGATCTCTTCCAAAAATATGAAACACGTATCGAAATTTGTTTATATAATTGTAGAGAACCTTTTTACTTTTTAAATTTTTTATATACAAGGTTAAGACAGCACTACTATTCGCCTTTGTTTTGTAGGAGATTTTTTTGTTATTGTGACTTCATGTGCAAGTTCCACAGCTACAGCCATTGTTTTACCTTATAGTTTTGCAATTCAGAGGAATAAGTCAGCAATAATAAAAATTGCATGCAACCGCCTATCATTCAAGAAATTCATATCAAAGCATACAAAGAAAGAATGGCCCACAACTTATAGTTCAATATGATGCATGTGTAGTTTCCAATGATCATGATAAGGATATGTTCTTCTGGGAAGTAGAAATGGGGTGAAATTTTTACAACAAATTCTATGAGTAAAATTACACATGGACCACATCCATTGAAAATTTCCATCCCATCCTAGATAGCTAGGTATATCATCATTGATCGGGATACTTTTAATCATGTAAATCAATAACTATTTAAAGAATTAAAAAATGTAAAAGGATAAAAGATGCTATAACTTCAAAGTTTAAGATGAATCATATAGTTACTTACTTCTTTTGATCAATAGAATAAATCAAATGGAGATTAACAGGAAAAGGGACATCTAAAAGGAAATAGGATTCAAACTGAAGAAAGAGAGATATGCAAGCACGTAGCATTCTTTTTTACCCAAAAAAAGGCTCTTTTTTCACCTGTCTAATATAATGTTCCAACTAATCTAGGTCGAGATAAGTCTAACAAAATTCATCTAATGCTATTTTGATTCAAATAAATCCATTAAGATAATAACATAATAAAGAAAAGGGGGATCTTTATTTACTTGAGGTGATGAAGATCGGAGAGGGTGTAATGGAGCTTGATGCAGCCAAACTCAGAGGCGGGCATGGTGAGGTAGATGCAGAAGGCTGGTGGCGAAGAGGAAGAATACGGCAACGGCGGCCAGCAAATTGGCATCTGTTGAGAGGGAACTTCTCCGATTTCGGCTTCTTGGCGGCGGGGGAGTCGTCCTCGCCATTGTTCTCGAGGTCCCTGAGGAGCAACTTACCAGTATCGACCGTCGTGATGCTCCGTGATGCTGGCATCATCGTCGGCAAAAGGTGGGTCCAATCACGGCGCTGGCATTCAGGGGTCTATGGAATGGAATTTGAGTAATTACTTGAAAATAAAATTAGGGGAATTGGGAACCCTAAAGATAGGATCTTTGAGCTACAATTTCAATTTGAATTCGAATGCGAAAGCGTGTGGTGTTGTGTTGTGATGTGAGATAGAAGGATTTGTGAGAGAGACGAGAACATGAACAGGATACTCGTGTCGCTACCGCAAATCCGAACCGCGCACAATGCTACGTGGATGAGATAGCTAACAGATTTGGCAGAGCAGAAGAGGGAGCAGAAGAAGCAGAGGAGCTAGCACAATATAGAAACTTTTGAGAGGTGCAGAGATGGTGATGAAAGTTGGAGAGAAGAGAACTGTGTTGTAACTAGTGAGAGTAAAAAAAATCAGAATGAGAATTGAGATAGAGATCTGAGAAAAAGAGACATCTAATAAAACCCTGAAAAAAAAGCAAATAGCAGCTTCTCTTAAATCTGTCATAAAAATCGCTGCTAAATTGCAGATAGCAGGTATTTTTAAAACCGATTCTAATAAAGCATTGCTATCTGCCGTGTGTCTTGTAGTATTGCAATTTTTCCGTGCATCAGAATGACATAAACCCTCCTATTTGATTGAAGTACGATGCACATGCCTGACTTTCATTGATAGATAGTCAATCACAATTCACAAGTGTTGTGCCAGAAAAGGACTTAGAAGAGGAGTCACGTTTCTTTGTTTCTAGTTTTCCTTTTTTTGGATAATATTAAACCATCTTTTGTGGACAACGGGGAATGAGGAGTATATATATATAACACCATATATTAAGGGATTGTTTTATCTTTTTTATCCTAATAATAAGATTGCGATGTATCTGGTTTAAATAAATTGTCCTATTTTTGGTTAATTTTTTGTGTATTTTTTATTTTTTAAAAAATTCATCGATAAAAAATAAAAAATCTTTTATACCATATACAAAAGAGACATATTTATTTGTCGGTGCAATTCCGGAAAACAATATATTCGGTCTCATGAGAGAAATGTTACAAGTTCACTTCAAAATATATAAAAAAAAAGAAAAATAAGAAAATTATTAGAATTTATTACTTTGGTTATTAATTAGTCATTAGTATTTAAAATATGAAATAAAGTATATTGTTAAATTATTATATTAAAAAAATAGACTAAAAAAATTAAATTGATAATTAAATAATAATAAAAAATAATAAATTTTAATAATTTCTAATATTTTTTTAGAAACGAATATACAAAAAATATATCTTTTTTATTTGTCGGTGCAATTCCGAAAAACAGTATATATTTAGTCTCATGATGAGAGGAATATTTTATAAGTTCACTTCAAAATATAACTACATACATTATATTACATTACTTGCACTCCATCCTGCTTTAATTTCGTCCCAATTCACAAATGGCTCCTGCATCAGAATCCAATGCAAAGCTACTTGAGATCCTCAAGCTACCACAAGATGAAGAAGAAGTAGATGTCTTCTTGTTTTCTCAAATGGCATGGTCAATTGTGGTTCCAATGGTTGTGAGGACCACAATAGAGCTTGGTGTATTTGACATCATAGCAAAAGAAGGCAAAGGTGCAAAGCTCTCAGCAAAAGATATTGCGGATCACATTGGAAGCAACAACCCTGAAGCAGCATCAATGTTGGATCGTCTTCTTAGGCTTCTTGCAAGTCATTCATTACTGTCTTGTTCTGTTGTTAAAGATCCAGTAGAAAGCTCTAATAACTTGCATCAGAGGCTGTATAGCCTCTCACCTGTTTCCAAATATTTTGTGGGTGATGCTGATGGTGTATCTTTGGGACCTTCCTTGTTGCTGCATCTAGATAAAGTCTTTACCCAAAGTTGGTTAGTATATAAATAGATACATATCACTCATGTTAGGAGTACATAAAAATTAGTTATTAAAGTTGAATATATATTAAAATATAAAATAAATATTAAAAATAAATTAAATATATGTATTTTTGATATATATATATATATATAATAATTATATGTACAAATTTTTTTATCAATTAAATTCAATTAAGTTAGTCTAACACATTAATAACAAAAATTATTTTTATCATTTTCACTTATTTACTCACCTAAATTTTATTTTTATTGTTCAACTTAGTTAAATTTAGTTCACAACAAAACTTATACATATTATATACTTGTTATAGTTACTATAACTGTACAAATTTATTAAAAAAATATTAAAAGATTATTAAAATTTATTGTATTTTTATCATCACTTAATCATCAATTTAATTTTTTAATTTAATTTTTTTAGTCTAATAATTAAATAATATATTTTATTATATATTTTTAAATATTGATGGCTAAACTTTTCTAGTAATGCTAAACTTTTCTAATTGTTTATATATGTTTTGTATCATTAGGAATGAATTGAAAGGAGCAATCCTTGAAGGAGGTATACCATTCAATAGGGCTCATGGCATGCATGTTTTCGAGTATGCAAAAATTGATGGTAGGTTCAACGAGGTCTTCAACAAAGCAATGCACAACTCCTCCACTTTATTAATGAAGAGGATTCTTGATGTCTACAAAGGCTTCGACCACATCAATAAACTAGTGGATGTTGGTGGTGGTGTTGGGGCAACTATCAAATTAATCACTTCCAAACACCCTCATATTCTTGGTATCAATTTTGATTTGCCTCATGTCATAGAATGTGCCTCAGCCTATGATGATGGTATGTGTGATAATTTATTATTTGTTTGATTTTAGCCCGCGTTTTCACTTTTTTTTTTCACCATTTATTCTTTCGTTAAAGGTTCAATAATCCTTTAGATATATTGTTTTTAAGATAAACAATAGAGATAAAGCAAAACAGAACGAAGTATATATATAATATAGGAAAAGTCTAGGGGTCAGCAACTTTGTTAAATTCTGGCCAGTATATAATCAGTAAAGAAAAGTGAACCATTGGATGAAACTTCACACCAATCTTACACCATTAAAATCATCATTGATGACTATTTGATGGCTACAAATCACAAAAGTTGCTGCCCCTAGCATTCCTCGTGTGTATATATATATATATATATATATAGTTGTTCAGTAGTTTATTATTATATATAGATTTTTCCTTTTAAAGGAAATATGACCAATGACAATTATATTTTCTAATAATGTTGCAGCCGTGGAACACGTGGGAGGAGATATGTTTGAGAGTGTTCCTAATGGAGATGCCATTTTCATGAAGGTGGGAGGAATATATATTATGCTTTTTGGAGCTTTTCATTACTTAATTTTTTTGTTGATTTGCTTAGCTGATATAATTAGCGCTAAAAACTTAAAATCTATTGTAGAGAGAGAAAGTCTGATTTGTTAACCATATATCATTTGTTATACAACTTTTTTTAGAGGAATGGAAAAAAACATGTAAAGTCTAAAAACAAATTTTAAAATTAAATAAAAACAAACATTAAAAAATTATTATAAAAAGAATATTCAAAATTTAATAAAAATAAACATAAAAAAATGTAGCAAGAAGAAACATTTAAAACTTAACAAAAAAAAGATTTCCACAGTTATTTTAAAAAAATTCAAAATCTAATTAAGGTTCCAAGTAAATTGAGGAGGGAAGTTAAGTCAAGGAATCACTTGTAATGCTTAAAAATAAATTATGTAAATAGAGAAGAAGAAGAGTGAGATCACGATATATACTAGTTTAGCTATGAAGTGTAATGTGGCCTACGTCCAGTTTTCGCCACAATTATGGTGAAATTTTCACTATAACCAATTTGGATTACAAACTCCAATAATACCAAAAGATTCACACTCTTGTAAACTCACCTAAGTTATCCCAAACTTAGTCACTCACATAGGTATTAATCTTACCTAGTTAACGAGAACCAAGTGCACTCTAACCCAACATACTTTTCGAAATTAAACCCTCAAACAAAATGAAAATTGGCTTATGTATGCTCTATTTTTTTTTTTTTTGGCTTCTTGTATCTCTTAAAAAAAAAAACTTAATTCTAGACAAAAAAAAAAAAAAAGTAAGAACACACATAATAAAACAAAGGAACAGAGACTAGGTGTTTCAGATAAGAAATAATCGAGTTGCCCTTCCTCCTTGGATCAAATTTTTTTATAGAGTATGATATCTTCCCATTTATCTTGATAAAATGCAGTCTATCCAATTGCTCGTGAGCTTGATTCTTGAAGCGTCTTTTACTGTTTTGATTGTTCAATCTGTTTCCAAACTTGTCTTGATATGATATTTATATTAGTGTTGTTGATTTGCACAATTTTACCTTGCTTGATTGATTATCCTTGATTAATTCCTATAATACTCATCATAATAAATTAGTTATACTAGGAAATAATTAATTATGTTTGTCATCACAAGGTACCAAATCAAATTTTGACTCAACACCTAATAAAAAGAGACAACAAAAAATATTAATTAAAGAACATCCAAAGACTAAGAATAAAAATATCTAAAACTATTAAAAAAATCATCTAAAATCTAAAAAAAAGACACATATAAGACACATAAAATTTAGGAGAAAGAAATATCCAAATCAAGTAAAAAAATAATCCAAAACCTACAAGGAGAAGAACACCATTGTAAAAACAATATCCAAAACCTAATAAAAAGAATACCTGAAAAGAAACATAAAAAACCTAACAAAAACGAGATATCCAAAATCATTTTAAAAAATTCAAAACCTAACAAAATGAGACATCCAAAATTATTAGAAAGATCATCTAAATACTAAGAAAAGAAACATCTAAAACTATTTTAAAAAATCATCAAAAACCTAAAAAGAAGAAATAACTGAAACCTAGGAGAAAGAAACATCCAAAACTAATAAAAAGAATCATCTAAAACTAAGAAGAAGAAAAATAGCATGAGGAGATGATGGAGGTGGAGGCTGCAGTCTTCAATGTCGTTTGAGGAGAGAAGTGAGACATCGTGGGTGTGGAAGGCATCGTCGGAGAAAGAGAAGGGAATGGCGGTGTCATCAGAGAAGAGAAGGGAGACACCATGGGTGTGAAGGAGTCATAATCGTTGGAGGTGAGAATGAAGTCGTTATTATTTGGAGGAGGGAAGAGAGAGGCCATAGGTGTGGAAGGCATCGTCGTCATCAGAGGAAGGAATGGCATCGTCGGAGGAGGAGATAAAAGAGACGCTGCTGGTGTGAAAGGTGTCATTATCGTTGGAGCTGAGAATAGAGTCATCATCGTTGGAGGAGATAATGGAGACGTCGAAGGGTTAGAAGGCGTCGTTGGAAGGTTTTTTTGTGTTTTTTTTTAATTTTAAAAACATATTCTTTTTTAATTTTAAAATCAAAATTTTCACTAATTAACTGTAATTGATTGCATCCTAGCTAGTTATCTATACTTTTTCTTTTTTATTAGGCTTTATTTTCTTTAAAGAAGAACTAACAATAATGATGTGACATAATTCTTCTAAATGTTTCTTTAATCAAGGATAAGAAAGATAATGTCGATCAATCATGTGTTTGAGGTTAATCAATAAGAGAAATAATAAAATAATTTTTCTTTTTGTGGGATACATTCACTTTAAATTTTAAAACTCACCCTCTCATTATTATACAATACGTACCTGTCAATGTGGGCTATAAAGGGGGAACAAGTCCTCGGCTAGCCTGCTTGATGGGTTTTTGGTGCCAATGAATAATGGGGGTATATATATAACAACTTGAGTATTAAGGACTCTCGATAGAATAGGAGCTTTCTCTCAAGAGGGGAGGTTTGGTATCTCCCAAAAGGAGATATAACTTCATCTACAATATTCATCCTGAGTTTTATACATATATCACAGATATTGTATCTTATAAGCTTCCATCAACTTTATAACATACACATATTTCATCTCTTCTCAACCTTTATAAACATCAAGTCTTGCTGTTCTGTTACTGTCTGGCAGAAACAAGCCTAAATGATGGAGGATGTAAACAATACCAAAGCTGATCCTATAAAAAAAATTATCACCATTAGCAAAACAAGGAATAAAGGTTTTAAAGCAGATTGTATTCACTTGGTAGGAAAAATCATTTCAAAAAATAAAATTAGCTTCAAAGCATGCAAAAACACCTTGATGGGAATATGGGGCAACCCAGAGGGAGTTAGTATATCAACTTCAAGAACAAAAGTAATTGCCTACAGATACTAAAATGAGGCCCATGGAATGTTCGAGGTGCACTATTAAACCTACAGTTGTGGTCATCTAATGAAGCAATAATAGAAGTTAACCACTGATTTCTTGAATTTTAGGTTCAAATGTATGGGATCCCTCTGGATTATATCAATAGAGATACGACAAGGAAGATAAGGAAAAGGATGGGCATCTTAATATAAGTGGAGAACCCTCTAAAAAGCATTACATTAGATAGAACATTTTTAAGAGCCAGGGTTGCAATGGATTTCACAGAGTCTTTGCCAACAGGATTATGGCTAGCTAGGGATGGATTACCCATGACTTGGGTAGACTTTTAATATGAAAGGCTCATGGACTGTTATTGTCTGAATTGTGGCATCATTGGCCATAACAAAAAAGAATGCAGGAACATCACAGCTTTGTCCTTATGAGGTCTAACCCAGCCCTGGCATACAGTAGGTCTTAGAGTAAACAAGGTCAGAAAATTAGATTGATGGGAAGAAAGAGAAGAAGAAAACTTGCAATAGGACCATGAAGAGGAGGCGCATGAATTGCCAATCGTGATGAAAGTGGTATAATGTAATTAAGAATCTATAGCAAGGGGAGCAGGTCATAATTTGGGAAAAAGTAGGCAGCTAATCAGAGAACATGCTAGAGAAAAAGTGAGAGAAATGGAGGAGAAAAATTAAACTTCAGAGTAGGTGAATATAATCGAATTTCCAGCTTGGAGAGAGAGAGAAAATCAAGGGATTGAGGGAAGGAGGCAATGCCCTACCCTGCGAGTGGCGCCAAACATCTAAGGGAGACAGAAACAAAAAAATATAATGGTGGGCCAAAATAGCACAAGCCCAATAAGAAGAAGTGTCTGTCCCAAATATATTGATAGAAAAACAAAATGGAAAAGTCTAGGGGGCCAGCATCTTTGTTAAATTCTGGCCAGCATGTAACCAGCAAAAAAAAGTGAGCCATTGGATGAAATATCACATCAATCTCACACCATTAAAACCATCATTAATGGCTATTTGATGGCTACAAATCACAAAAGTCGTTGGCCCACTAACATTCCTCAAACAAAATATACAGTTTGGAAAGCATGAAAGCCAAGTGGGTCTTATAGAAAAAGAGATGGGAAGACAGAAAAAGGACATAGTGAAAATTTTTCAAGATCAAGCTATGAGGGAGGAAAGTAAAAAACGATAGAAAGCCTAGACTATGAAAGAAAAAGGGGTGGAGGTTCAGGTACCAATCAGGGAACTTTTAATACAAAAATTTAAAAGCATATGTTTGGAAAAGATATACCGAGATGATAGTGCAAAAGAAAGGAGTGAAGAACAGCACAAGGGAAAAGCTGGGAAAGGAAAAAAAATAAATTCATGATGTTTGAAATGGTTCTTGCTATTTCGTTGAGCTGGCTAGCGATGAGGAAGGAGAAAGAAGGGAAGAGGCATTCATGGAAACAGAGACTAAGGGTTGGGAAATTGAACTCGCAGAAAACATGAATAACAAGCTAAAGTTAAAGAGGAAGAGAGAAGAAACAAAGATACTGCTAATGGAAGGCATTGAGGGATGTAATGAAGATCAAGAAGCTGACAATGGCCAGAAAAAGAAGAGCAAAGTAGAAGGTACAAGATGGGAACTAGCAGGGACGTTGGTGAAAGAAGGATATGTACATGAACACAACACACTCCACAAGGCTGAGGAGGCGGGCCATAACAAGCTCCACGTGAAACCATGAAGTTTATTAGTTGGAACTGTCGCAGAGTAGCGGCGCTCGCGACGGTGTCAGAATTAATAGAGCTGTGTAGAAATTTCAAACCAGTAATCATGTTCTTAATAGAAACTAGAGCTAAATTATGTAAGATAAATAGGCTTAGAAAAAAGCTTTGTTTTGATCATTTCTTTTGTATAGAACTTCGAAAATTATCCGGCAATCTATGTTTATTTGGAATGATAGTATGAATATTAATATCTATTCTTAGAATGATAGATTAATTAAAACTCATATAAAGAATAGGAAAGGTGCAAGTTGGGAATGTAATTTTGTTTATGGTGATCCAAAATATAAGAATAGAAAATTACAATAGAGGGAGTTCACAACCCTGGATATAAATGCAGATCCTCCGAGTTTGTTCATTGATGACTTCAATGATATTTTGCAACAAGAAGATAAGATTGGCTTACATCCGAAGCCTAGGGAATAGATGATAGAGTTTAGAGAGATTGTAGATAGAAACAAGCTAATGGATATTGAATTAAAAGGAATAAGCTTCACATGGTTCAATAATACAAGAAATGGGTTTGTTACAAGAGAAAGAATTGACAGGACTATGGTGAATTGGAAATGTAGGAATTTATACTAGCATGCGACACTAGTAACACAAACTGCAATGAGCTTAGACTACTGCCCTATTATCCTGGAACTGGAGCCGACAAGAAGGAGTAGCAAATTGTTCAGGTACGAAGCATTTTGGGAGGATCATGGTCAATGCAAAGAGGTCATAAGTAGGGGGCTGGACATGCAGCGGAAGAACAAAAGATAATTGGGAGAAGATAAAGAGAAAAATGTCAAATTGCAAAGGAGAATTGTAAAAATAGAGTAATGGTGCATTCCCAAGAGCAGACAAAGAGATTGTAAGAAAAAAAGCCGGTTAGAAAAGTTGTTAGAATCAGAACTCACTGAAGAACATCAAGAAGAAAGTTGCAAAGTTAAAAAAGAAATTCATAATTATGAAAGAGAGAAGAAAAATTTTGAGGTCAGTAGTAAATAATTAAGTGGCTCAAGTGGGGGATAAAAACACCACATTCTTTCATGCTACTACCATTCAAAGGTGGGATAAGAATAGGATTGAAAAGTTGAGGAATACTAATGGCGAGTGGGTCAATGGGAAAAAAGAGGTTATGAAGTTAATTGAAGAACATTTTTCAAACCTATTTAAGATAACGGGAAGACCATGCATGGAGGAATGTGTGAGCAAGATTCCAAAGAGGGTCACCAAGGAAATAAATGTAGAATTAGTTAAGGAAGTGACTGATAAAGAGATTAAGGATGCAGTTTTCAGTATGGGCAGCTTGAAAGCACCCGGACCGGATGGACTAAATGGACTTTTCTTTCAGAAACATTGGGATGTTGTAGAGGAGGATGTGTGTGTAGTAATAAAGGATTGTTTTGCAAACCAAAAGCTACCAAAGGACTTTGGGGAAACAATTGTGGTGCTTATTCCAAAAACTAAGAACCCAAAAAACTTGAACCAACTGAGGTCTATTAGTTGCTGCAACTTCATCTATAAAATAATCTCAAAGATTATGGTTTGAAGGTTGAAAGAATTTATGGACCGCATCATTTTTCCAATTCAAATCTCATTCGTGGGAGGAAGACTCATTCAGGATAATATCATAATAGTGTAAGAAACTTTTCATAGTTTATCAAAAAAAGAAAAGAGGAGAACACAAAGTTTGGCAGTTAAGCTCGATATGAATAAAGCATATGACCGGGTGGAATGACTCTTCATGGAAAGAGTGTTAGAGGATTTTGGTTTTTATCAGAAATGGGCCCGGCAAGCAATGGAATATGTTAGGAGTGCTAAGTACGAATTCAAGATTAACGGAAATTTAACTTGGACAATCATTTCTTATAGAGGTTTGAGACAAGGAGATCCTTTATCTCCATACCTCTTCATTTTGGTAGCGGAGGTGTTCACAATTTTAATGGAGGAAGATAGAGCAAAAGGAAACATTTCAGGTTTCAAGATAGTGCCAATAGCACCAGCAATTTTTCATTTATTATTTGTGGATGACTGCATAATTTTTGGAGACCATGTGCAGATTTAAACAAGGGTCAACATCGAGGAGATTATGGGGATGGTTGCTTGGGACAATCTAGGAAAGTATCTTAGGCTACCAACACAATGGAGAGATCTAAAAATAGTGCACTAACATGGATTGCAGAAAAAGCGATAAACAAAATGGAAGGGTGGAAGGAAAAGCTCCTAAATTAAGCGGAAAACGAGATGCTCACTGACGAACGGGTTTTTGCTAGTAAAGAATTTCACAAAAGTAATCACGTTGTAAGTATAGTTTCTAAACCAACAAAGAATCCTTTCGTACAAAAACTTGTTTGTCACTAAAGCAAACCCAAATTAAAATAATAACCGAAGTATTCAAACCTCGGGTCGTCTCTTAAGGAATTGTATGGAGGTGTAGTTATTATTGGTTATGGAAAAGTATATTTTTGGATTTTTCGAAAGGTTGAACAAGGAATGTAAATGATAAGAAAATAAATTTATAATTAAGAAAACTCTTGGCAAGGTATGACAATCAGACATCCTATCCTAGTTATCCTTATCAATTGTGATGAGAATTGTTCATTACTCCCACTTAGTTAACCCTTACTAAATAAAGGAAAGTCAAGTGGACTAATCAATTTGATTCCTCAGTCCTAGTCAACTCCTAAGGAAAGACTAGCTTAGAGGCATCCAAATCAACCAACAAATTCCAATTATCAGTCAACAAAGGAGTTTGATAACTCAAGCGTCTCCAATTACTCAACCAAAGCTAAGAATGTAAAAAGCTAAATTAAAATCATAAATATGAAATACCTCAAATTGCATTAAATAAAGAAATCAAATCTAACATGGAGTTCATAAACCAAATTGGGAAAATAAATAAACTAGAATGATAGAATAAATAAAAGTAGAAGAGAAACTAAATTAAAAGAACATTGAACCTGGAATTGGGAAGAAACAAACCTAAAACTAAGAGAAATCCTAAAACCTAGAGAGAGGAGAGAGCCTTTCTCTCTAGAAACTACATCTAAAAACCTAAATTGTGTGAATGAATGTTGTATGAGTTGTGTCCTGTGTTTTCCCATTCTGCAGCTCTTATTCTGTGTTTTTCAGGCTTGGAACTGGGCCATAAGGAGCCCAGAAATCGCCCCCAGCGCTTTCTGCAACTTTCTGCACGTGGTGCATATCACGCATACGCGTCAGTCACGCGTGCACGTCATTTGGCGAAATTCCTTGTCATGCGTACGTGTCGCTCGTCTTCTGCGCTAGGCACGCGTACGCGTCGCCCATGCGTGCGTGTCGCTGCCGGCTTCTCTAAACTTCATTTTCGCACGTCCTTCTACTTTTTCATGTTTTCTTTCCATTCTTTGAGCCATTCCTGCCCTATACAGTCTGAAAACACTCAACACACGGATCACGGCATCGAATGGTAATAAAGGTTAATTAAAATTAACAGTTTAAAGGCCTAGAAAACATGTTTTCAATTATATCACAAAATTAGGAAGGAATTGTAAAACAATGCAAATTATATTTTGTTCCCAATGAGTTTTTTCCAAAGACTTAGCTCAAAGGTTACTAGATTGTCGTGGACATCGGCTGAAAAGGATAGGGGCATCCACTGAAAAAGCTGGGGAAAGATTAGTAAAAGCAAGGCTGAAGGCAGAATGGGGTTTAGAGATTTTCAAAGTTAAAATATTGCACATCTAGCCAACAGGCATGGAGAATGATAACAAATCCAAGCATATTGTGGGTTAGAATACTCAAAGCTATGTACTTTCTGAAAGAGGAATTTTGAGAAGCAAAGGAAAGGAAAAGTGCTTCATGGGTCTGGAAAAGCATACTACAGAGTAGGGATTTTTTGAGAAGAAATAGAAGATGGTGCATAAGAGAGGCTTCCAAGGTTACAAGGTTAAAATCTGGGAAGACAATTGGGCCATGAAAAATAATAGATTTCAAGGCAAAGGAAATAATAATATAGAATTTGTAAAAGATTTAATTAAAGAAGGCTTTGGATGGGACGAAAGGAAGGTCAAGAACATTTTTCCAGCAAGCATTAGTGAAAAAATTTTACAAACACCAACTTATAAGTAGGGAGGATCAACTTGTTTGGTCATTTAGATGGGATGGGAACTATACCATTAGAACAGGATACCACATAACCAGAAAAGAGACTGCAGATATGGAATCGGATGCACCTATAAGGCTATAACGAGTGAGGACCTGAACGACCTTTGGAAGGAGATTTCGAATCTACAAGTGCCCCAGAAGATAAAATTATTTTTGTGGAAGGTAGCTCACAATAGTCTTCTAGTCAGCAGTAATCTATTCAGCAAAAAGATAGCCAGGGATTCGAATTGCCAAATTTGCAATGATGGGATTGAAACTAGGGATGAAAAATTGGGTCAAACTCATCGAGTCAATCCACCAAAACCACCAAAAAAGATGGTTCAGGGTGAGATTTTGAACCCGCTAACATGAAAAATCCCGTCAAACCCATACCGTCGAACTCGCGGGTTTTAGCAACAAAATAAATACCTAAAAAAAGGGAATTAAGGTTTCAGTTCTCCTCCCTTAGCCACACACCCACTCCCCACTCTTTTTTTCTTCTTCTTTCTTTTCAATGGCAAAACCTTCTCCCTCACCGTCGCTACCGCTGCTTGCTCGTCACCCCTTCATTGTCCTCAAAAGCCGGTCTCATGGTGCCTTACTCCTTCAATCTTGTAGCAGATCTCTCGATTTTTCTTCTCAGAATTGCCGTCGTCGCCGCTGCTTGTCCGCCGCCCCTCCACCCAGAAATTGATAACCTCCTCCTTGCAGCATCTCTAGAAGCGTTGTTGGCATCTTTGTGCAGCGTCTCCAACAATGACTGTGTCTCCAGTGGCATTTCTTTCCTTTCTTCGTTCTTTTCCTCTTATTTGATTTATATTCTCTCTCATATCTGAACCTCACGTTCTAGTCTGTCTGTGGCGGCGGCAACCTTCTCTGCTTCCTCAGTATCTCTGCTTTCTCGACAACCTCTAAGCCTAAAGCCATAGCTATATTTGGGCACGCTTTGGCGGGGCGCATTTTGGTGGCTTTACCACCCCTAATTGAAACCATCGAAAATGCCTTGCTTTTATGTCCTTGGACAAGGGCTGCTTGGTTCGGTGGACAATGCCAGTGCATACCTAGTTCGGAATCAGTAAGTTCATGTGGAAATGGCTAATGGAGTTGTTTGGAAAATAAATGAACATGAAGGAGACCAAAAAGAGACCATGCAGAGCATAATTGGGTATCTTATGTGAGAAATTTGGAAATTGAGGAATCATATACTATCTTTAGAAATATTGAAGTGAACCCTATGTTAGCGATGGTTAAAACAATGTTGTTGGAATCAGAATTTAGAACAACCAATCAAACAGATGATCAACTAAATTAAACAGCAACAACATCACCAATAATAATAATAGTGTGAGAAGAAGGGTTACCTGGAGGGCCGGAGGCGCCTATAGGAAAAGGTCTAAAGGCAAATGTGGATGCTGCATTCCAGAAGAATACGGTAGATGGAGCTACAGTGGTGGTTGTCAAGGACAACGCAGGTAGATTAATCTCAGGAAGTGTGGCTAAAATCAAAGCAACATCCAGCCTCGGGGCAGAAGCAACTACAATGAGAAATGTGTTAATTTTAGCTATAAATCTACAATTAGTGCAAATAAACTTTGAATATGACAATTTATCCCTAGTCCAGGAAATTAAATCTAAGGCGTGCATTGGCGAAATTCAGGCCATCCTTTGAGACATACATGAGTTGGCGACCAAAATTTCTCGGTGCGGCTTCACTTGGAGTCCAAGGGAGGGAAATTCTCTAGCGCACAAGGTAGCTGCTCTAGCTTTTGTCAACCATAGGAAATCAGAACCATTCTTCGAAGGGAGGCTTTCTGATAGCAAAGGAGACAACAAATCACCGATCTTGTAACAAGCGAGACAACTGCGTAGGTATTACTTGTAGCGAGAGACAGAAGCAATGAGTATCACTGCAACCTTCTCAATAGGATAGGTGGAAATCGATACCAACCAGTTGGAATGTTTTCAAGAAATGCAGAGTATGAACATACAGGGCAAGAGGAAGCTGTGGACAAGTTCCTTCCAGATTTTGGTCGTGCACATCAAAGCATCGAAGAGCTCATCGACTCAGATTAGGGGTTGGCAACGCGTGGATCATGCGGCAGAGGTAGCCAGCTTTCAGGGGCTGAAACCGAACAGGCATATCGTTTAGAAGATGATGACGGCAGCGGAAGTTCAAGTCTTCCTCCTTGGCGCAGCGATGGCAGCGTTCCGCAGCCAATGGTCTGTGATGCAGCTAGCAGAACCAGATTAGGGGGGGAAAGCAAGCTCTCTGCCAAATCAAGCAAGAGGCAAGGGGGCAGAATTTCAATCTGCAAAGAAAAAGGGCTTTTAATACTCTTTGGCATGGTGTGGCAACTGGCGATCTCACATGCATCGGCGATGAAGGTTTGGTGGTGAAACACCGTGACTGATAGCAACAAAGGAATCTGATCGAAGAAGGGAGTAGAGATGTCGCGTGCTTCAGAGGGATAATTACGACAGTGAAAAGGAGTTGGCAGTGGTGGTATGGCGATGTTTTGACACCAGGTGGGTGATGGAAACTGTTCGGTGGCAATGGATTCAGCTGCAGCAAGGTAGGAGAAGGATCTGCTCAAAAGGGGTGGTACGTGAATGAGGTAGGAAAGTATGGGTGGTGTAACACCCTACCACACAGAACTTTACACCTAGGATGTAAAGCAGAGGTGGTGAGGCGCTACGACTGCTAAAATAAAATACATACATATAATAGTAGAAAGAATATAATAAACTATGAGCCTTGAAAAATGGGTAAAACAAAACTCGTAAAATAAAAAGCGCAACGCTCCGAAACGGAATAACTTGCGTGCGAAGAAACCTAAAGATTATAGATATGAATAAGCAAAAGAATAAAAGAAAGCCAAGAATATAGTGAAACTAACTCCTGACTCTGCCTGCGAAGTCAAGGCTGGCCGGAGAATATTTACATATAATTACATAAGTATCCCAAACACCCAACGTATAGTAATAAGTCCCTAACTCTCCTGTAACCTCTATGAGGAACAAAATAGGTAAGTTTCTTGGAGAGAAAGCTAAGTACTTATATACATAAATTGATAAACACCAAAACGCAGGAACCGCTCCTCTTCAGAGATCCAGATGCCTAGCGAGAAGCTTTTCGACCTGCATCTGAAAACAGTAACACAGTATGGGGGTGAGAACCGGAGGTTCTCAGCATGGTAAAGGTGCTACGCGTATAATAAATAAGGTCCTGGGAATGCCAGAGGCAATCCTAGAACTCCGTCATACAATTGCAAAGCTTAATTTCTAAGCAGAAGCCATAAAAAGGGGTAAGTGGCCTAATGAATTCTAACCTTACATATTTTAAACCTAACATTAACTCCAAACCGGTCCACCCTTCCTCTGCTCCTCCATCACCAATTAGTTTACACAGACAAATAATCAAACAAGGCAAGCACAAGTAACTTACAAGTAATACAGATAACAAGTACAACAGATAGCATGTTATAATCACGTAGGCATTCCCAAATAGTTCACAAACAAGCAATTCAAACAATGTGCACATGATGCATGCCTGTCCTATGGCTGTTGATATCAACTGTCGGTTACGTAGCCATCCTGACATGTTCTCAATCTCAAAATACACCATGGGGAGAATCCCAAGCTGACATAGGGAGGAGAACGCCCCCAAGCTCAATAATATCCATGGGACGAATCCCAAGCTGACATGGGGAAAACAATACCCCAAGCTCACAACCACGGGAAAAATCTCGGCTGACATGGGGACAATGCCCCAAGCCTAAGTTATTCAATCATTTTCTCATAATTATTAATTTCATTCTCAAAACCAATTCATATCTCATCTCATCATTCTCAACTTTACTTAACTCATTGCTCATACATTTTATTATTCTTGATTGATTAACATTATCAATTCTCAACTTTACTTAACTCATTGCTCATACATTTTATTATTCTTGATTGATTAACATCATCAATTCTCAACTTTTATTTCATTCCTTGTTCCTCATTCTTCTTTCTTCTCTTTATCTCTCAATATCATTGTCTTTAACTTTAACCCTTCCTAGGGGCAACTTACATTTCTTTTCATTTCCTAAGCTTGTTTAATCTAAAACCTTCTTGTGTTGTAAATACTTATGCACGACCTATTTTTCTTGGTAAGGTAACTCTAGAGATCTTAATCTTCAATTTAAGTTAGGTTTTTGCTGAACTTGGATTAGAATTGAATTTTTTACAAAATTTAGAATTCTGCTACTGCATTTACAAAATTCCAGAAAAACAGACAGCAGCAGTATTTTTATAAATTCCACAATAATTCTAATTCTAATCCGTTGCCTCTAAATTTTGATGGGACTACATTCAAAATTCCCAAGTTTAAAAATCCACAAGTTTCAGGTTCATATAACTTCATTTGAGTAATTAATTATCAATTGAAAGAAGTGCCCTATTTTTATGAATCAGTTCAGAATTTCCAGCAAACAACCCATCTTCCAAATGACTTATCTAAGTCTACAAAATAGATATGGATCTGAAATTTATTCTCATTTAAAATATACTGATAAATTTTTAAATCCCTTTTGGGAGCAACTTAAAATTCCGTTTAAATCCAAAGTTATAGCGTCTGGAAGTTGGTACTACAGAACCAGAAAACCAGAAAAATCTGCAGCAACCACTAAACTTTAAAAAATCATATCTTCCAAACCACTCGGCCAAATTCCTTGAAATTTTTCTGGAATAATATTGACTTATAGAAATTTGTTTGAAAAATAGATTAGTTTGAAAATCATGTCCAGATTATTTCCAGTTTTCGTTTTAAGTTGCTGTCCAAACAGATTAGGAATTTCTGCAGTAAGACTTCTCAGTTTCACTAACCGAATTTAGTCCTCTAGGTTTCCAACTTATACTAGTCCACCATTCCTCTCATTCATCACCATATCTACTTTAATTATATCATAACCCTACCCCAAAACCTCAGGTCCATGTACATATCAGAAATTACCATGATTTATATCATACAAGCATACTTTAAAGCATTAAAATTCTGCACTTCCTCTAACAATAATAAACCAACCAATCCATAGAATTTCAGCAACATCAACCTTACTAACTCATCACCTTCAACTAGAAATTGCATCTAACAATTACCCATAATTCATTATTAGCCAATCAACAAACCATAACCACAAAATATCATTAACATATACCAACAATATCATCAACTCAAAACTAATCATTTAATGCATAAAACCATTTCAACTTATCCTATAGTTCTTCTAGCCTAAGTTTTCACACCACCTTATATATTAAACGCGCGAAACCTAAACCATACCTTGGCCGATCACTATATTTAGTCCAAGGCAGCCACACGAATCACAACCACAGCCCCTCAAGCTTTGAGAAACCAACCAAAATCTTAGCTCCAATCACCACCAAGCTTCCAAATGCCCACAATTCAATTCCAATGCACATATATATACTTAATTCACACCTAATATACATATATATTCTCAATTCAGATTTTACATAATAAATTCAAGATTTGGCTAGGTTTAGGTGATCTTTACCGCACCCACACTTCTCACAGCAACTCAATCCGATAAGCTCCGCAAGCTAAATCGAACCTAGAACACCAAATTGAACAATTTTCAACATATTTGCTCATAGATTTTCGAAACTGAAACAGAGGAGATCGAGGAAGGAAATGTGGATTTCTTACCTTACAACGTACTGGGCTTTGTAGAGCTCGACGCTGCGGTCGCATGGCTGCAAACGGATCGTCAATTGGAGCTCCGGATCAAAAGTTATTGAGAATTGAAATTTGAGTGAGGGTTTTGGAAGCTTCAAACATTCTTCCTCTTCATGCTGAGCTCTCCAGCGTTTGCATGCCAAAATGAAGGAGAAAATGAGCTTCAGCTCATTTAAGTGATGGGTCCGGTTGGTCCACGGATCCGATTTGGGCCCGGTTCAACCGGTTCGGTTCATCCGGTCCAATTTTGGGCCAAATTTTTCGAAATTAGTATTAAAATTCTCGTTTTGAAGAGCTCTATCCTATTTTGATATTAGTTTTGCATTTTTAATTTTTCTAATTAAAATTCAATTTATTGACTAATTATTTACTAATTTTATGAGGTTTACATGTGGGTGGGGTTTAGAAGCAGGTTTCTATGCGAGTTGAGTTCTTTTCTTGCTGGGTTGAGTCCATGACCAAAAAAAGAAAAGAATAATGGGTGTATTTGTAAAGACACCTAACATTCAAATTAAAAGAGCCAAATAGGTAAAGAGTTAGAATTGTGTCATATTTGAGAGCTTCGAGCTCCTCTTTATGTAGTGGGTTTCCTGTCAACCGTGAGGGAATACATGAGATCAAATCTCCCCAAATTTGAGAAATTGTTAGAAATCGAATCTCAAGTAAGGACTTGGGCCTTAACTCAAGAGCCCCTATAACAGGGTTGATGGGTCGTTCAGTTGGTCTGACAGTTGGGCCGATTATACGATCCCGTAACAATTATCAAAGGATACAATATAACATCTACCTAGTTAAATAAAAAGGAATTGAATATTTTTTTTCGTAAAAATTTATAGGAAATGCAATAGATGTACAGATTATCTGGTTAAAATAAATTAAAGTTTAGATATGGATAATAATTTTGTGTTCTAGAATTTACCTCTATCTGAATTAGCTAGTTGGCATTTTGAATGATGATAAAAGAGAAATTACTTTATTCTGTTTAATTTGTAATTAAGTTTTTTTTGGAGTTTATGTCATCTTTCAATACCAAAAAAAAAACATCTACCTATAAAATAAAAAATATTTATATTATTTTTGTTTGTATATTTTTCTTGCGCAAAAAACTATTTTTATTTCTTGACTCACCGATTAGGTATATTATGATTGGTTATGTATAAAAAAAGGACAAATATTTTTTTTCCAGTTTTTATCAATAACTTTTAATAGTAAAAGTAAAAGATGTACAAAAATAAAAAAAATGTACGCAAAGATAATGCATATAATATTCTTCTAAAAAAACACAAAAATTGTGAATCCTATAAACATTAATTGTATTATCATACTATTAAAACATTAATTATATTATCATATCAAATATTTGATGTCATGGAGTTGTTGAACCGAAAATTTGTAGAGAATACTTCATGACTGGGGCGATGACGAATGCTTGAAGATATTGAAAATTTGCCTTAAGGCTATTCCGAATGATGGGAAGGTCATTGTGGTGGAAACAATTGTTCCCATTGTTCCTGAGCCAACATCTTTTGCCAAGAATGCTTTTAGAAATGATGTTATCATGATGACTCAAATGCCTGGAGGGATTGAGAGAACCAAACAAGATTACATGGACTTAGCAAATGGATCTGGATTTAGTGGAATAAGATTTGTGTGTTGTGTCTCTAGCTTCTGGGTCATGGAATTCTACAAGTAGTTCCAACACACGCGTGTTACTACTTTTTAGACTATATTTGTATTTGTATTTTGAAATGTTTACAATGTTTCTTTGTAGTTGTTTCAATTGAATAAGTGTTTGTGTTTGTTTTGATATCATATCTTTTTTAAAAAATAATTTTATTTTTTAATATAATTTTATGTAAAGTCCACTCCCTCCATTTGATGGTTGCCCAAGGCCGCTAATCTAGATTTGTATCGAATAATACTACTGGTAGGGCTTCTTTAATTTGCAAAAACGTATTTGGATATGATTATGGCGCTATTTGAGAGTGGAGTAACCAAAGTCCATGTTTATGTGTTATATAAGGGACCGAACTCAGTTAACATAGCCTCCTTCCAATGATTAAATTGGGTAGTCTTCTAAGCAAAACTTGGTATAGTTTGTATACTCAGGATCAGGATTAGTACTAGAAAATAGCATTAAAAGATTTAGGTTTTGAGTGAATCTAGATTTTGCTCTGGTAATCATAGAATGAGTGTTAGTAGTATGGGTAGTTTTTGAATTAAAAAGAGGATTAATTTGTATGCAGGAATAGTTGAAGGATGTGGATTAGTAGGAGATTGATCTTTTGAACTCAAGGATGAGGGAACAGAATATGTTAACAATGAGTTTAGTATTAGTTATTATTATTATATATATATATATATATATATATATATATATATAAATCTTTTGCAGAATATACTTCATGATTGGCAGGGGTGGCGCCTCACTTAAGGAAAGTGGGGCAATGCTCCTCTAAATCTCAATTTTTCTTTATAAATTATGTAGAAATTTTAATTTAGACTCCCAAAAATTTTTGGTTTAGTCTCTTTTATATTACAAAATTAATTTTTGTCCCTTCTTAAAATTTAGTCTAGCTCCATCCTTAATGATTGGGATGATGAACACTGCTTGAAGCTCCCGAAGAATTGTCACAAGGCCATTCCCAATGATTGGAAGGTCATTGTGGTTCACATAACATGCTTCCTAGTGTACCTGAGCCAACAGCTGTTGCCAAGAACGCATTTAGATTTGATGTCATAATGACTCACACACTAAGAGGGAAGGAATGAATACAGCAAGATTTCATTCATGGACTTGGCTAAAGGATCTGGATTCACTGCCATAAGATTTGTGTGTTGTGTCTCTTAGGTATGGGTCATGGAGTTCTAGAAGTAACTCTACGTCACCACACACACAAACATACTATATATATATAGTTGCTTGTATTTTGAAACAATGTTGACAAAATGTTTCATGCAATCTAGTTTAATATATATATGGTTGCTTGTATTTTGAAACAATGTTGACAAAATGTTTCATGCAATCTAGTTTCTTTCGACATTTTACCATCTCTTCACAGTTTGTCATCTTTTCGGTATTTTTCAGACAGTTCGCCATCTTTTTGGCAGTTTTGCCTGCGCTTTTTTTGCGGCAGTTACTTCTGCGCTTTTTTGCGGCAGTTTCGTCTGCGCTTTCATTGCGCCAGTTGCATCTACGCTTTTCTTGCAGCAGTTCTGTCTGCATTTTCTTTCAACGGTTCCGTCTGAGCTCCTTTCAGCAATTCCATCTACACCTGCTCTATCAGTTTATGCAGTTTTTTTTCTTTCTTTTGTTATTTTGAATAAGTTTCCACTTGAGTTTGAGGAGATATGTTAGAATATATTAGGATCAATTAGCTTTTATTAGAACTATTTAATATATCTGAATATTTATTATAAAATATTACGTCTTTATTATTTCGATTCTCTTATAGTATCTATAAATATCATTTTATATTATAACATTTTATACAATTTAAATAAATACAAATCTTTTTTTATTACTCTTTCTTACTTTTCTATGTTAAATTGTCATTTTGCCTATCAAGTCTAAAAAATCATACAAGATTATTTTTTAAAGATCTCCAACATCAAGATTTAACAACCCAAACATTAACTACAATATGTGAAGCAGCATGGCATGACTGCCACTGAATATTTCTATTCTTTTCGCAGACTTTTAAGCATCATTAATAAGTAAAAATAGTTATTCTTCTTCTTCTTCTATTATTTCACTTTCGATTGCTGTAAAGTGCTATTTACATAAGAGTGAATCAATTATTTTTAAGGGGTTTCGAAGAAACTAAGAACCTTGGTGAGGGCACCATAATTTTCTAACGATGGAATTTGTCGAATTATTAGATCATTGAATCGTTGCCTAATTCAATCAGGAAGTCACTAGTTGAATTTGTCACAATTAAATAAATTATAAAAAATTATAGTAAATATTTAAATTTTAAAAGAATAAAATAAGGAAATACAAATAAAAAATTACAGTTTAAAATTAACTATAATCATAATTAATAAATTTAAAATAAAGAAAATAATAAATACATTCAGTAAAAAACTATAATTGTTTAACAAAAATACATCTACAAATTTTTTTATTTTTTTCAATGATAAAATACATAACATAGTAAAATAAAGAAGTAAATGAAAGTTCAAGTATTTTATAATAAGAAGATGAAATAAATAAAAATATTTATTATAATTAATTGAATATGAAATAAATATTAATTTTATTATAAATTAAAGTTCAGGTAATATATATATATATAAGGTTCGCGATCCAACACAGATTATAAATCAATATGCATTGAATGATGGTCCATTCCCTGGAATATATATATATATATATATATATATATATATATATATATATATATATATATATATATATATATTATTTTTAGGGCAAGTTATTCATTTAAATTGTTTAAAAATAATAATTATTAGAGTATAATTTTTGAATATTGCAGATGCAAATGTAACATTTATATTATTATAGAAACTGTGAGAAAATATAGTGGTTTCAGAAATGCACATAAACCGCTACAAGGTGAAGCGATTTACGTTGAAATACGTGACAAGAGAAATCGCTACACCATGTAGCGGTTTTCTGAAGGAATGCAACAATGAAAAAATTGTGGTACACCTATAGCGGTTTTTTTTCAAATGACTCATTGCACAAACTGCGGTGGGCGTAGCGAATCAACCACGTGCAACTTTTACCGAACTTCTTACATCTCTCATGATACTTGAGATGATCTGACTCTATCACTCTATACTCAACTCCACGACGGATGCTATAATCTTTTACACTCAACACAGCTTCCTCCTTAGTTTGGAAAGATTGGCCAATCTGAAATTTCATAGCAGGATTTCCCTCATGCAATCCTTGACCCTAAAGGTCGAATCTATGTTTGGTTGCTGGCCAATGGCTTCTAAATTCAGCGTTGAGAAATGTGGAGGATGTTACTGTGTCCCAAAACTTAATGGCCCCTTATGTGTAGGTGAGTTTCTCGGGGTATCCTCATCACTATCCCCTCACGATGTGAGCAGGCTCTTCGTCCGAATCATCCTCTTGCATTGCATTTTCAATCCGATCCGGTTCACCATCACCTACAATCTGGAATCATACATGGTGACCTAGCTATCCCAACTGCAACAGATGGAGGATCAGCTAACAGACAAGCAGGTGCAACGACAGGCATCGAGGTAGAAGCACCCTCCACCGTAGTCGACAGAGGATTTAGCGCTAATGCTCCAAAACTGTTGACGCTATCTTTCAACTTGGCATACATCTTGTGTATTCTCACTCTCAAAAAACTTCACAGACAATGAAACAATATTTTCGTCCGACCCTATCACAAATGTTTCATACTTCACACCAACGGATACAACTGCAATAGGAATCTTGTAAAACAACTTCTTCACCCACTTTGTCCTACACACTCCCACCTTTTGCAATATACTCGTTTTTAGCTCTGATAACGTATTTGATGACCAAATATAAACACTCATTGGTTCTCTATCAGTAAACTTAACGTCATGCCTTTTGCTTTTTTGAATTTTTTCAGAGCAATGTACTATAACTAAAAAACTCTCCTCACTATCCATTTGTGAATTTGTGAAAATGACAATCTACTACTACACCATTGCCTCCTGCTTGATATTTATAGGCATTTCTTATATGAAGAAACTGCTATAGGCTCACACGGTTTCCTAGGCTATCCATTTATAAAGAAACCGCTATAGGGATACCATGGTTTCTTCATTGATGCATTCCTTCAGGGTGCAGTGGTTTACATGCATTCCTGAAACCACTATACCCTCTCACAATTTCCATAATAATATAATGTTGCAAATGCATCTGTAGTTTGCAAAAGTTATAATCTGGTAATTTTGAACTCCATATATTTGGAAGGTCATTGTGGTGCACATAACATACTTCCTAGTGTGCCTGATGTAATACCCTACTACACAGAGCTTTACGCTTAAGTCGTAGAGCAGAGGTAGTGTGGTGTTACAGACCTCTAATCAGGAAATACATGCGTATAATAGTGGAGAAATATAATATACTAGGAGCCTTGAAAAACGGGTAAAACAAAATCGCAAAATTTAAAGCGCAACACTCGGGAAACAGAATAACTTCCGTGCTAAGAAACTTAAAGGTCATAGACATAAATAAGCGAAAGAGTGAATAAAGAGGCAAAAATACTACATAATTAGCTCCTGACTCAGCTTGCGAAGTCAAGGCTGGCTGGAGAATATTTACATACATATACAAGTATCCCAAAACGCCCAAGATACAGAGATAAGGCCCTAACTCTCCTTTAACCTCTATGAGGAAAAAAATAATCAAGTTTCTTGGAGAGAAAGCTAAGTACATATATACACAAACTGATAATCCAAAAGAACCCAGGGACTACTCCGCTTCAAGAATCCAGACGCCTAGCGAGGAGCCTCTCGACCTGCATCTGAAAACAATAACATAGTATGAGGTGAGAATAAGATTTTCTCAACATGGTAAAGGTGTCACGTATATAATATATAAGGTCCTGGAAATGTCAGAGGCAATCCTAGAACTCCAATATACAATTATAAAACTTAAACTCTAAGCAGAAGCCATAAAAGGGGGTAGGTGAGCTAAAAGGTTCTAAACGTACCTACTCTAAACCTATCATTAACCCCAAACCAATCCACCCTTCCTCCGCTCCTCCATCACCAATGATTCAGCAAAGACAAACAACCAAACAATTTCACGCACAAGTAAGAAACAGATAGTGCAAGTAGCAAATATAACAGGTAGCTTGAAATATATTCAGTTAGGCAATCCGAAGTAATGCATAACAGACAAAACAAACAAATGCACATGATGTATGCCTGTCCTATGGCTTATGAGGCTCATCTGTTGGTTATCCAGCCAACCCGACAAGTCCGAAAACCTTAGACTGTCCCTCGTCGTGCATCCCCATGAGTCTATGCATAGATTTCTCATTCATTCATTTATATATCACTCAATGGGGGATATCCATTCCTGGAAATTTATACGTGCCCGGTCACCCTTACGACATAGGGTCAACAGAGTATCGAGTTTCAACCTGGAACTCGTGGTGGCAAGCAACGGTTCTGTTACCCAGGGAAACTCGTATCTCAGATATCATTAATTCATAAGCCGTTTAATATTCATAATCATTATATAATCATTCATCATAGCCATGGCATCATAACTTCATTTAACATCTACATCTTTTTCTTATAACTCATCATGTTTACCCCTTTTTTCGTCCCCAAGTTACCTTATTTCCCTAGCTTCAACTAGCTACTAGACTTAGTATTATACTTTATGACTAAAAGGATGAAAATAGAGGTTTAGAAGTCTAAAATTTGGTTTAAAACACAAAAATTCAGTTTTGCAGGAAACAGGGGCCACACGTACGCGTGCGAGTATAAAAAGGCAGCTCGCGTGCGCATTCCCTTACCATGCGTACGCATAGGTGAGAACATCATTGATGATTGGATTTTCTATCGGTAATGAATTTTAATAAAAATAATCGCGTTGCAAGTATAGCTTCTAAACCAACAGAGAATCCTTTCGTACAAAAGTTTGGTTGTCACAAGTAACAAAACCCAATAAAATTTATAACCGAAGTATTTAAACCTCAGGTCGTCTTCTCAAGGAATTGCAGGGAGGTATGATTTATTATTGGTTATGTAAAACAGTATATTTTTGGGTTTTTTAAAATAAGGAACAAGTAATTTAAATGACAAGAAAAATAAATTAATAATTATAAAAATCTCTTGCAAGGTATAAAAAATTGGAGTCCTATCCTAGTTATCCTTATCAGGTGTGATGAGAATTGGATTCTGCTTCCACTTTAATTAACCCTTGCTAAACAAATGAGGGTCACGTGGACTAATTAATTTGATCCTCAAGTCCTAGTCAACTCCTATGGAAAGACTAGAGTTATTGGAGTACAAATTAACCAGCAAAGAATTCCAATTTCAATCAACAGCTGAGTTTGATAACTCAAGAATGCAGCTACATGCTAAGATGTTTCTACCTACTTGGTTAAAAGCAAATAAGTTCTCCAAGACAAAAATAATTCAAATTCCACTAATTCAAATTATACAATAAAAGACAAGTAAACT
Source organism: Arachis ipaensis (assembly GCF_059453495.1). NCBI lineage: Eukaryota > Viridiplantae > Streptophyta > Magnoliopsida > Fabales > Fabaceae > Arachis > Arachis ipaensis. The sequence continues at coordinate 18,798,671 of NC_142442.1, forward strand.
TGTAAGAAGATAGCTCATGAAAGCAGGGAACATAGAATTAAGCATTGAACCCTCGCTAGTAGTGTATATCACTCTAATCTCTCAAGTGTCTAGGGTTAATCACTCTACTCTTCTCTAGTCATGCTTTCTAAACCTTGTTCTTCATCTAACCAATCAACAAATATTTAGCATACCAATGCAAACATCATGAGGTCTTTTCAGGGTTGTAATGGGGCTGAGGTGAAGGTAAGGATACATGTATGGCCAAGTGAGTTGTAATATGAATCTTTAATTAACCTAAGCTCTCACCTAACATACATATACTCTATATAATTCTAGAATCATGCCTAGCTACCCAAAATTCTCACTTTTGCATTACATACTCATGTATCAACTTTTCTTTGATTTTATCACATATGCATTGATTTTTCATTAACTTAACATCGGGGTAATTTTGTCCCCTTATTTATTTACTTATTTATTGAATATTTTTAGATTTTTTTTTGAATGATAAAAGCAAACATAAGTTATCAATGCACATAGATTTTTCATTATTTTTCTATTTTGTTTTTTCATGAGTAGGTTCCCAAATTTCTAATATTCAAATAAGTTGGAAACATGATACATTCCCTTATTAACCCATGTTCCCACAGTTTCCCCACACTTAGTTGATGCACAATCTCTATCTTAAGCTAACCAAAGATTCAATTGGGGTATTTAATTATTTTTCTGCTAAAGGCTAGTGATGTGATTATAGAACAAAAGGGGATAAAAAAGCTCAAAGTGGCTAACAATGGTGACATATAAGGGTAGGCTTATTTGCGATAAGTGAGCAAAACAAGTAATGGCCTCAATCATATGCAAGCATGTAAATATACTAATTAATGGACATATAGACTGGAACAAAATCTAGATTGCAGTTATAGAGAAGAAAACACACAAGAATAAAAATTTATGGTTAAATAATGTAACCATGTAATTAAGCTCAAGTCTTACAGGTTGTAAGTTTCTAGCTTTAAACTATGTTCCAAATACAACTTCCAACAAATTTAACAAAAAAAAAATTTTCAATTTAAATTAGTTAAATACTATAAAAATTTCTTGAAAAGGAAAATATTACTTCAACCAAGTAGTAACTAAATGCATAAAATCAAACAAACATGCAATCAAATATGCAAATGCAACAATGAACAAACAAAGAAAATAGAATATTGGTGTTGAAAAAAAATAACTAACCCATGGAGATCGGTATCGACTACACTTAAAGATTGCACCGTCCTCGGTGCATGCTGAGATGTGCAGGTGGACGGGCTGTTCCAATTGGCGCTTTTCTCCGAAGATTTTGCAGATGGACTTGTTTGTCTCCCCATTTAGAAGCTTTCCCTTTCTTTTTCTCGGTGGCCAGCCTGAAAGTAGAGGAAAAGAAGAAAAGTAACCCAGAAAGAAAGATAAAAAACAAATAAAATATGGCTGTGTTAATGCCAAATAATGAGGATCACAATTACATGGTAGCTACAACATGCAATTGAGAAAACAGTGGAAGCAAATGGCATATCAATGTTGCAAAAAATTTGCAACAAAAGGGAAGAGTAGGAAATGAAAGACAGTATAAAGTATTACCCAACAGTGTAAAGCAAGTCACTAAGTACCAAAATAATTCAAGAAAAGATGTAACAGTTGAATAAGAAAATGTAACACCAATGGTAAAATAATAAATTTAGAAAAGAAAATAAAAATATGCACAAAATTAAAATGCAATGGATGAAAGTATGCAAATAAATTAAATAAAATAGAATGGAAGTGAAGAGGGATGAGAGGTTAAAGAGATGAAGAAGAAGTAAATAAGAAAGAAAGAAGAAAGAAGAAAAGATAGAAGAAATTAGGATTAGAAAAGAAAAGATAAAATAATTGGCGCTGATCTGGATAAGTTGTGCGACGCAGGCGAGCAGACGCGTGGGTCACGCGATCGCGTGATGTGTGATATTTTCCAGGTGACGCGGACGTGTGGGTCACGCGATTGCGTGATCTGATTTGTGCTATTGGTGCGAGTGCAGCCGTGCGTTCGCGCAACTTTCTGTCTCAAATCCATTTTGCCAAAATTTAGGATGACGCGTGCGCGTGGGTGACGCGCACGCGTGAATGGACTGATTTTGTAAAACGACGCGGCCGTGTGGGGCACGCGATCGCGTGGGAGGGCTGGTGCTTCTAGCATGGTTCCAGCCCCATTCCATCATAACTTGCAGCCATACACCCATTTACGTCGATTTTACAGGGCCACGCGTTCGCGTGGGTGACGTGGACACGTGGAGAGGCTATATCGCAAACAACGCGAACGCATCAGCGACGCGGTCACGTGATCATATTTGTGCCTAAGGCACGCCTCCAGCCACGCTTTCGCGTGACTCTCTGTTCAATTTGTTTTCTTCCCAACGCACTTTGTGACGCGGACGCGTTAGCGATGCTTACGCGTCGCGTGCATTCCCTTTTTTTTCTTTTTTTTGATGCAATATGCAATATGCAGAATGCAGAATGCAAATGCTGATATGGAGGTTATGAATAATTCCAGGTTCAATAGAATAAAACAAAACTTTAAAACAAACAAAACAAAATAAAATTAAAATTGAAAAAAAGGAACGATCATACCATGGTGGGTTGTCTCCTACCTAGCACTTTTAGTTAAAGTCCTTAAGTTGGACATTTGGGGAGTCCTTTGTTATGGTGGCTTGTGCTTGAACTCATCCAGGAATCTCCACCAATGTTTGTGATTCCAATGGCCTCCGGGATCCCAAACTAGGCGTAAAGAGCCTTCAAGCAAGTTAAAGCAAGTGACAAGGCCCCAAGAGTGTTGATTGATGGAATGAATTCTGGGGTCCCTGATGAGCGGATAATTTATACGCTTTTTGGCATTGTTTTTAGTATATTTTTAATATGTTTTAGTTAGTTTTTATTATGTTTTTATTAGTTTTTAAATAAAATTCACTTTTCTGGACTTTACTATGAGTTTGTGTGTTTTTCTGTGATTTCAGGTATTTTCTGGCTGAAATTGTGGGACTTGAGCAAAAATCTGATTCAGAGGCTGAAAAAGGACTGCAGATGCTGTTGGATTCTGACCTCCCTGCACTCAAAGTGGATTTTCTGGAGCTACAGAAGCCCAATTGGCGCGCTCTCAATTGCGTTGGAAAGTAGACATTCTGGGATTTCCAGCAATATATAATAGTCTATACTTTGTGATGTGCGGAAAACGATCCGACACAAAACTCACCGGCAAGTGCACCGGGTCGCATCAAGTAATAAAAACTCACGGGAGTGAGGTCGATCCCACAGGGATTGAAGGATTGAGCAATTTTAGTTTAGTGGTTGATTTAGTCAAGCGAATCATGATTTGGTTGAGAGATTTGTGATCAACAAAATTTAAATTGCACAGAAAGTAAAGGGAATGGGAAATTTGCATGAAATTAAAGAGAACAGGAATTAGAGTGCTGAATCTTAAAGAGCAAGAAATTAAATGGCAGAAACTTAGAACGCAAGAAATGTAAATTGCGGAATCTTAAAGTGCAACAAATGTAAATGGCTTGAACTGTAAAGGGAATTGGGAATTGGATTTGCAGAAATTAAACAATGAAAAGTAAAATTCAACAATCAGAAGAGTAGAAAATGACTTGAATTGAATCGGATCTAAAACAGAATTGTAAATGGGCTTGAAAAGTGTTAAACAGAGAATCGAAAATGTGAAATCCAGATCTCAGGACTCAAGAGACTAGATAACCAAGTCTAGATCTCAATGCCTTCCTAGATCCAACAAGAGCAATTGCAAAGGAAATGTAAATTGCAGAGAAAGTAGAAGAAGAAGCAATTATCAGAAATTGAAATTCAATTGTGCAGTAAAATTAAACAAGATCCCAAGTTGAGATTGAAACAGAATTTCTTCAATTCTCCACCCAAGATCCGAAGCAAGAAAAGTAAAGAGTATTCAAGAAAAAACAAGGAAGAAGAGAGATCAATTCTCCTCCCCAAATTCTCTTGAATTCAAGCAACAATGCCAAAATGTAAAAGTGAGCTCTCTACAAAACTACTAAATCAAAACCGAAAAGAAAGCTCCCCTAGAAACTTAAATCCTAATCTATTTATACACTTTCTTCAAATGGTCTTCAAGCCTTGGATTGGACCTTTGCTCTTGATGGAATTGGGTTGATAGAGGCCTTGGTTGATTGTTCTTGGAGTTGGAAAAAGAACCGAAGTGAACCAGGTTGGGAATTATAAAAGCTTGAGTAAAAGTTTGAGTAAAAGTTTGAGGCAAACTTTTACTCAAACTTTTCATATCAGCCACCCCATCCTTGCTGCTACCAACGTTTGAGCCAAAGTTTGGGGTCAAACTTTTGCTCAAACGTTGGCTCCCCCTTGCACACTCATGGCGCCAACGTTTTCCAAAAAGTTTGAGGCAAACGTTGGCACAAACTTTTGCTCTCCAGGGTGTGTTGTTCATGGCGCCAACGTTTGCCAAAAAGTTTGAGGCAAACGTTGGCGCAAACTTTTGCTCTCCAGGGTGTTGATTTGTGATGCCAACGTTTGCCAAAAAGTTTGAGGCAAACGTTGGCTCAAGCTTTTCTCCCAAAAGTTTGCCAAAAAGTTTGAGGCAAACTTTTGCTCAAGCTTTTTGCCCAAAAGTTTGCGCAAAAGTTTGAGGCAAACTTTTGGTTAAGCTTTTTGCTCCCTGGTTCGTTTTCACTTATTCCAAAAGTTTGAGCTAAAGTTTGAGGCAAACTTTTGCTCAAACTTTTTGTCCTCTCTTCCTCCTAGCCATTCCTTCTTGCTTCAACCTTTCTCCAAGCTTTCTACACCTATCATTAATCAACCAAACACATCAAAGCTATGCTCAAAATCATGAGATATTCATTCTTTCATAATATGTGACAATTATACCATAAAACCTCATGAAATTGCATTAATTCATCTATGGTTGATTAAATCAAAGAAAGCATGAAAATCTACCCAATTGGCTTGCTTATGGCTCAAGAAAGTGCATAATTCATTTGAAAACAAAAGAAAAAGACTAGTGAAACTAGGCTAAGATGACTTGTCATCACAACACCAAACTTAAAGCTTGCTTGTCCCCAAGCAAGAAAAGATTTATTGAGAAGAAAGAATGAAATGGAAGAGGATGTTCATGCTAGTAGAGTGTTATTGGTAGTTCATGGGGTTTTATGTGGATATGTAAACACTCACTTCTTATTGACTCTTAAGCCTAGAAAGTCTCCTTCAAGCTTCAAGTAACATACTGCTATGACCTCTCATTATTCCTTTATCCTTGGCTATTATTTTGTTCATAAGCTTTATTTGAGTGTCATGTGTAGCAAGTTCATTTTCTTTTCTTTATACTTGACACATTATTCACTATAGACACTTGGCTCACATTCCTTCTTAAAACATTGATGCCCAGCACCTCTTTGGGCTACTAAATGCCTTGTAGTTAGGTTGCTCTTGATAGTGGACTTTCAGCTGATGATCCCGGGTTAGTTAACCCAAGTCACCGAGTGTTGATGCACTCCAAAGAGCTTAGTAGTCCAAGCAGATCCTAATACAAAGACACCACAGGCATATATTCTAAGGTTCAAGCTATTGGTGTCCAGCTTTGTTTCTTTTTGTTTTCTTTTGTTCTGCCACTCTTTGGCTATTTCTTTTTCTCCTCTTTTTTCTTTCTTTTTGTTTTTCTTTCTAACCAAGGATTTTTATTTGATTGAGATTCATAGACAGTAGGCCACTTTATACTTAGAAGGAAACATCCTAGTTCTTTTATTTACTAAAAGTGAGCTATCATACAATCACACACGCATACCACCACTTACTTTTATTGTACTTCTATCTAACAGAGAACTATCTTACTTCACATTCAAACATTTCTTTTATTGAATTGAAATTGCAGGGGACAAAGCATGCTTTTTGTTAAGTGAAAGTAAACACACAAGCACACACTTAGACTAGCTTGCTTATTTTAAGAAAATTGATTCTACTTGTACTAGATGAACACTTTAGCAAGATATAAATCATAGCATCTCTCAACAGTTGAAGTTAAGTATAAATACAACCTATTGGTTTGCAGTTCTTTTGTTCTTCCTTCTGTTGTGCCCCTTTTGAGTCATGATGCATAATGTCTTCAAAGGGTGGTTCGTTCCCTGCACAATTCTCAAAAGTTTCTTGCTTCTCAAGCCCTTAATTGACTGGTTAGTATGCATGAATTGAGTGTGGATTTTGGATTTAATTTGGTGTGGGAACACCAAACTTAATTCCTTGCCACTGTCTCTAATGCAACAGGTTGTACATTTATTAATTCTTTTGGCCTTGCTAAAGGTTATGGAACCAAAACAAAAAAAAAGCAATTAACTGGTTGAATAATTTGTCTGATTGCTTGGAGCTAACATTAACTGGTGGAACACCAAACTTAGAATCCTTCATTCTCCCTTAAATTATTTTGGTGTGCAACACCAAACTTAGCTCCTTGCAATACATACTTAATTATTCAACATTTTTATTGAAAAAGCTATGAAAAGAAAATTACCTCAAGTTGGGTTGCCTCCCAACAAGCGCTCTTTTAATGTCACTAGCTTGACATCTTGTTCTTTTGATCATGGAGGTTGAAAGTCATAGTGCCTCAGCTTTTCTCCTCTTACTGTGAACTTTCTTCCGGTCTCCTCTTTGATGATCTCTAGGTGTTCAAGTGAAAGGATCCGGTTCACAGTATAGCATTCAGATGATTGTGGGGACACCTTCATTGGTTGGGTGTTTAACACTACTTTATCCCCTGGTGAAAAGCCTTCAGTGGGGATTTTCTTGTTTCTCCACCCTCTTGGCCTCTTCTTCTTTTCTTTCTCAAAAGATACTCCCTGCCTTGGTGGTTCCTTATCTGAGATGTTGAATTTCTCATCTGGAGGTTTTGGATCTAGTTCCTCCTTGATTTCTTTGGTCTGTTGCACCATCTCTACTTCTTTCAAGTATGGATTTGGAAGTCTTGGAGCTAACTCATTGACTACCTCCTTCAAACTTTGATCCTTGGCCTTATCCTTCATACAATCTTCTTGTTGAGTGGGCTCATGCAGGATTTTAAAAACATGGAATGCTAGGTGCTCATCATGCACTCTTAACAACAATTCTCCTTTTTCAACATCTATCAATGCTCTGCCCGTAACCAGGAAAGGCCTCCCCAGGATGATGGGAGTGTTAGGGTCTTCATCCATATCCAGGATGACAAAATCAGCTGGGAGAAAGAATTTTCCCACTTTTACCAACACATTCTCCACAACTCCCAGTGCTTGCTTAATGGATTTGTCAGCCATTTGGAGAACTATTCGTGTGGACTTCAGCTCAGAAATTTGAAGTTTCTTCATTAGAGACAAAGGCATCAAGTTTATTCCTGCACCGAGGTCACAAAATGACTTCTCAATTGTTATGTTTCCTATGGTGCAAGGTATGTAAAAACTCCCAGGATCATCTTTCTTCTCTGGCAACTCTCTTTGGAGGATAGCACTACATTCCTTTGTCATCTCAACAATCTGTCCTTCCTTCAGGGATCTTTTCTTTGTGAGTACTTCTTTCATAAATTTGGCATATAATGGCATCTGTTCAAGTGCTTCTAAGAAAGGAATATTGATGCTGAGAGTCTTGAATATATCCAGGAATTTTGAGTATTGCTTATCCTCGTTTTCTTTTTTGAACCTCTGAGGGTACGAAAGTTTGGGGACATCTGGCTTCACCCCTTCCTTCTTCTCTTGTAGCTGTGTTTCAAGGATGTCCTCATCTTTCTTTGAGCTTTTTGCATTCTTGGTCTTTATCTCCTCTTCACTTCTCTCTTCTGTCTCTTCTTGTGGAACTTCTCTGTTGTGTTCTTCTTGATTGATGGCTTCCTTCTCCCTAGTCTTTTCACTTCCCACTATGATTGCTTTGCACTCCTCCCACTTTGTAGCTTTTCTTTTGTCCTTTGGATTGGAGATTGTATCACTTGGGAGAACATTGGTCGGCCGTTCAGCTTGTTTGGCCAATTGTCCCACTTGTCGTTCAAGGCTCTTCATGGTAGCTTCATTTCTCTCTTGCACTTTGACCAAGCTTTGAGTGGACTGAGCAATTGCTTGTATGGATGCCTCAAGACTTGAAATTCTACTTTCATGATGGTCTATTGGTGGTATGATGGGGGTGGAATGTGGTTGCTGGAAGTTATTTGTAGGGGTAGTGTGGTAGTTTTGGGGGTTAGATGTTGGTGCGGAAATGCTATTTTGATGAGTTTGTGGATTGTGGTGGGGTGGTTGATATGTATTTTGTGGTTTCTTGTATTTATTATTATTAGTGTTTTGCTGGTCGTGGTTTGAGTAAGTTGTGTTTCTTGAGTTGTTTTGGTTTGAGTTTTTCTGCCACGGTTGCTGGCTGTGGGTGTGGTTATCTCCCCATCTGAGATTTGGATGGTTCTTCCAGGATGGATTGTAGGTGTCACCATAAACCTCATTTTGGCCTGAGCCTTGGTTGTGCACATATTGAGGTTGTTCCTGTTGCTGATTTTCTTGGTTTTCTTCATTTTGTCCCCATGTGGTTGATGGTTGGCTTGTATTCACTGCTGCAACTTGTAAACTATCAATCTTTTTAGCCATCTTCTCGAAATGTTCTTGAATCTGCTGCTGCATTATCTTGTTTTGAGCTAGGATGGTGTCCACCCCTTCCATTTCTAACACTCCTTTCTTTAGTGATGGTTGGCGTTGTCTCTGATGAGCAAAGAAGTATTGATTGTTTGCCACCATATCAATGAGGTTCTGAGCTTCTTCAGCTGTCTTCATAAGTTGCATCGAGCCTCCTGCGGAATAGTCAAGTGCCTCTTGAGCTTTCATTGTCAGTCCTTCATAGAAATTTTGGAGTTTATCCCATTCATTAAACATCTCAGGAGGGCACTTCCTGATTAGAGCCTTGTATCTCTCCCATGCCTCATAGAGAGGTTCAACATCCATCTGTGTGAATGTTTGTACTTCGGTCTTCAATCTAATAATCCTCTGAGGCGGGTAAAATTTAGCAAGGAATTTGCTCACTAGATCTTTCCAATTGTTGATGCTATCTCTTGGAAATGACTCCAACCATTGAGTGGCTTTGTCTTTGAGGGAAAATGGAAAGAGCAGCAATTTGTAACTGTCAGGATGCACACCATTGGTCTTCACTGTGTTACATATCCTCAGGAAGGTGGATAGGTGCTGGTTTGGATCTTCCAAGGGGCCTCCTCCTTAGGAACAGTTGTTCTGCACCAAGGTGATGAGTTGGGGCTTCAATTCAAAGTTATTTGCATCGACATTTGGGGTAAGGATGCTACTCCCACAATGCCTTGGATTAGCAAATGTATATGAAGCCAAGACTCTCCTCTGGGGTTGACCATTGTTGTTGGCCATTCTCACTGGTGGATTTGTTGGATTTGTTGAGTGTTCCTCCAATTCATGATATTCTTCATCTGATTCTTCCTCTCCAGCAACATTTTTTTCTCTTGCTTCTCTTCTTAGCCTTCGGAGGATTCTTTCGTCAGTTTCATGAAAGGTAGGGATCTCTCTTCTTGCATCTGACATACAAGCAAAACACAAGAATCACACAATACCAAAAAAGCAATAACACTTCAATCCATGGCTGAAGTGAAATATTAGTTAGCTTAGGCAAAAATTCAAACAGTTAGCGTGTTAGTCAAAAGTTAAAGAAACAGAAAAGAAAAAGTGCTTGATCTAGATCTCCACTTCACTTAATCATTGTCAATCTGATCAATCCCCGGCAACGGCGCCAAAAACTTGATGTGCGAAAAACGATCCGACACAAAACTCACCGGCAAGTGCACCGGGTCGCATCAAGTAATAAAAACTCACGGGAGTGAGGTCGATCCCACAGGGATTGAAGGATTGAGCAATTTTAATTTAGTGGTTGATTTAGTCAAGCGAATCATGATTTGGTTGAGAGATTTGTGATCAACAAAATTTAAATTGCACAGAAAGTAAAGGGAATGGGAAATTTGCATGAAATTAAAGAGAACAGGAATTAGAGTGCTGAATCTTAAAGAGCAAGAAATTAAATGGCAGAAACTTAGAACGCAAGAAATGTAAATTACGGAATCTTAAAGTGCAAGAAATGTAAATGGCTTGAACTGTAAAGGGAATTGGGAATTGGATTTGCAGAAATTAAATAATGAAAAGTAAAATTCAACAATCAGAAGAGTAGAAAATGACTTGAATTGAATCGGATCTAAAACAGAATTGTAAATGGGCTTGAAAAGTGTTAAACAGAGAATCGAAAATGTGAAATCCAGATCTCAGGACTCAAGAGACTAGATAACCAAGTCTAGATCTCAATGCCTTCCTAGATCCAACAAGAGCAATTGCAAAGGAAATGTAAATTGCAGAGAAAGTAGAAGAAGAAGCAATTATCAGAAATTGAAATTCAATTGTGCAGTAAAATTAAACAAGATCCCAAGTTGAGATTGAAATAGAATTTCTTCAATTCTCCATCCAAGATCCGAAGCAAGAAAAGTAAAGAGTATTCAAGCAAAAACAAGAAAGAAGAGAGATCAATTCTCCTCCCCAAATTCTCTTGAATTCAAGCAACAATGCCAAAATGTAAAAGTGAGCTCTCTACAAAACTACTAAATCAAAACCGAAAAGAAAGCTCCCCTAGAAACTTAAATCCTAATCTATTTATACACTTTCTTCAAATGGTCTTCAAGCCTTGGATTGGGCCTTTGCTCTTAATGGAATTGGGTTGATAGAGGCCTTGGTTGATTGCTCTCGGAGTTGGAAAAAGAACCGAAGTGAACCGGGTTGGGAATTATAAAAGCTTGAGTAAAAGTTTGAGTAAAAATTTGAGGCAAACTTTTACTCAAACTTTTCATATCAGCCACCCCATCCTTGCTGCTACCAACGTTTGAGCCAAAGTTTGGGGTCAAACTTTTGCTCAAACGTTGGCTCCCCCTTGCACACTCATGGCGCCAACGTTTGCCAAAACGTTTGAGGCAAACGTTGGCGCAAACTTTTGCTCTCCAGGGTGTTGATTTGTGATGCCAACGTTTTCCAAAAAGTTTGAGGCAAACGTTGGCTCAAGCTTTTCTCCCAAAAGTTTGCCAAAAAGTTTGAGGCAAACTTTTGCTCAAGCTTTTTGCCCAAAAGTTTGCGCAAAAGTTTGAGGCAAACTTTTGGTTAAGCTTTTTGCTCCCTGGTTCGTTTTCACTTATTCCAAAAGTTTGAGCTAAAGTTTGAGGCAAACTTTTGCTCAAACTTTTTGTCCTCTCTTCCTCCTAGCCATTCCTTCTTGCTTCAACCTTTCTCCAAGCTTTCTTCACCTATCATTAATCAACCAAACACATCAAAGCTATGCTCAAAATCATGAGATATTCATTCTTTCATAATATGTGACAATTATAGCATAAAACTTCATGAAATTGCATTAATTCATCTATGGTTGATTAAATCAAAGGAAGCATGAAAATCTACCCAATTGGCTTGCTTATGGCTCAAGAAAGTGCATAATTCATTTGAAAACAAAAGAAAAAGACTAGTGAAACTAGGCTAAGATGACTTGTCATCACTTTGCCCGAGATTTGATGACCCAAACCGGTGTTCCAAGTCAGCTCAAGAATTCTGGCGTTTAACTCCAAAACTGGCACAAAAGCTTGCGTTTAACTCCAAGAAAAGTCTCTACACATGGAAGCTTCAATGCTCAGCCCAAGCATACACCAAGTGGGCCCGAAAGAAGATTTCTGCATTAATTACCTATTTCTGTAACCCTAGGCTACTAGTTTTCTATAAATAGGACCTTTTGCTATTGTATTTTGATCTTTTACTCATACTATGGATCTTTGAGAAGCCTTATGCTATCTTAGACACGTTTGGAGGCTGGCCATTCGGCCATGCCTAGACCTTGTTCTTATGTATTTTCAACGGTGGAGTTTCTACACACCATAGATTAAGGTGTAGAGCTCTGCTGTTCTTCAAGAATTAATACAAAGTACTATTGTTTTTCTATTCAACTTAAGTCTATTTCTTCTCCAAGATATTCATTTGTTCTTCAACTTGATGGATGTGATGATCCATGACACTCATCATCATTCTCACCTATGAACATGTGCCTGACAACCACCTCTGTTCTACTAGCAATGGCTTGAATGCGTATCTCTTGGGTTTCTGATCTAAGATTAGAACCTTTGTGGTATAGGCTAGAATTATTGGCGGCCATTCCTGAGATCCGGAACGTCTAAACCTTGTCTTTGGTATTCCGAGTAGGATCTGGGAAGGGATGACTGTGACGAGCTTCAAACTCGCGATTGTGGGGCGTGTGACAGACGCAAAAGGATCAATGGATCCTATTCCGACATGATCGAGAACCGACAGATGATTAGCCGTGCGGTGACAGCGCATTTGAAACATTTTCACTGAGAGGATGGGAAGTAGCCATTGACAACGGTGATGCCCAACATAAAGCTTGCCATGGAAAGGAGTATGAATGATTGGAAGAAGGCAATAGAAAAGCAGAGGTTCAGGAGGAATAAAGCATCTTCATATGCTTATCTGAAATTCCAACCGAAGAATTACATAAGTATCTCTATCTTTATTTTATGTTTTATTTATCTTTTAATTATCAATTCTCCATAACCATTTGAATCCGCGTGACTGAGATTTACAAGGTGACCATAGCTTGCTTCAAGCCGACAATCTCCGTGGGATCGACCCTTACTCACGTAAGGTTTATTACTTGGACGACCCAGTGCACTTGCTGGTTAGTTGTGCAGAGTTGTGATAAAGAGTTGAGATTACAATTGTGCGTACCATGATGATGGCGCCATTGATGATCACAATTTTGTATACCAAGTTTTTGGCGCCGTTGCCGGGGATTGTTCGAGTTTAGACAATTGACGGTTCATCTTGTTGCTTAGATTAGGTACTTTTCAAAATTTTTAAGAATGAATTCTAGAGTTTCAAGGTGATGTTCTTAGCATCACAAAAGCTGATTGATTCTCATCAATTTAGCTGCTGAATGTAATGTCCTGCTGAAGCTTGGCCAAACATGTCTAATCTTTTTAGACTGAAGCTTTAGATTAACATTGCATGATTCCTGGAATTCTCATTAAAAATTTTGCTTCTCTTTATTTTCTTTTTCCATATAAGTTTCGAAAATCACAAAAAAATTTATAAAACCATAAAAATCAAAAATATTTTATGTTTCTTGTTTGAGTCTAGTATCAATTTTTAAGTTTGGTGTCAATTGCATGTTTTTATTCTTCTTGTATTTTTTCGAATACATGCAATATGTTCTTCATTGATCTTCAAGTTGTTCTTGATGATTTCAGTGCTCTGATCTTTAAATTCTCTTGTTTTGTGTGTTTTGTTGTTTCTCATATGCATTCTCAATTTGTTAGTGTCTCTTATATGAAAATTTTTAAGTTTGGTGTCCTGCATGCATTGTTTGATTTGAGTTTCCTAAGATTAGTTGTATTTTGATTGTTTCTCATCATTAAAAATTCAAAAATATTTTTAAAATCGTGTCTTTTCAAGTCAATAATACAGAGAATTGAAGATTCAGAACATTCAGCAGAGGAATCAAACAGAAAAAGCTGGGCGTTCAAAACGCCCAGTGAAGAAGGAAAACTGGCGTTTAAATGCCAGCCAAGGTACCTGGCTGGGCGTTTAACGCCCAAAAAGGTAGAGTTTTGGGCGTTTAACGCCAGGATGACACTAGAGGGAAGATTTTGTTTTTAATTTAGATTTTTTTTCAAATCTTCATAATTTTTCAAAATCAAATCTTTTTCAAATCACATCTTTTCAATCATATCTCTTCAAAATCAATTTCTTTCCATTTTTTTATTTTCGAAAATCCATGTTATAATTAAAGATTTACTTCAAAATTTTCAAGTCGTTACTTGCCTATTAAGAAATGATCAAATTTTAAATTTTAAGAATCATATCTTTTAATTTCTTGTTAGTCAAGTAATCAACTTTAATTTTAAAAACTTTCTTTTTCTAAATTGATTTTCAATCATATCTTCTCAATCATATCTTCTCAATCACATCTTTTTCAAAATTAACTCTCAATCATATCTTTTTTATTTCTAATTTCAAAATCTTTTTCAAAAATCACTTAATTTCTTTCCCAATCTTAATTTTCGAAAATCATCAATCAAATTTTCAAAATTTCTTTTTAATTATTTCAAAATCTTTTACTTTAATTTCGAAAATTCTTCCCCTCTTCTCACATCCTTCTATTTAAAGGACTAACACTCTTCCTCAAGGTGCAATTCAAACTCCCTCTTTCTTTATATGTTCGAATTCTCTTCTATCTACCTCCTCCTTCTATTCTTCTTTTCCTCTGACACCTCAAGGAATCTCTATACTGTGACATAGAGGATTCCCTACTTTCTTGTTCTCTTCTCTTTCATATGAGCAGGAACAAAGATAAAGACATACTTTTTCAAGCTAATCCTGAACCTGAAAGGACCTTGAAGAGAAAGCTAAGAGAAGCTAAAGAACATCTCTCTTTAGAGGGCCTAACAGAGCTTTTCAAAGAAGAAGAAACCATGGCAGCCGAAAACAACAATGCCAACAATGTAAGGAAGGTGCTTGGTGACTTTACTGCACCTACTCCCGACTTCTATGGGAGAAGCATCTCAATCCCTGCCATTGGAGCAAACAACTTTGAGCTTAAGCCTCAATTAGTTTCTCTAATGCAACAAAATTGCAAGTTTCATGGACTTCCATTGGAAGATCCTCATCAGTTCTTAGCTGAATTCTTGCAAATCTGTGACACTGTCAAGACCAATGGGGTTGACCCTGAAGTCTACAGACTTATGCTTTTTCCTTTTGCTGTAAGAGACAGAGCTAGGACATGGTTGGATTCACAACCTAAAGAAAGCATGAACTCTTGGGAAAAGCTAGTCAATGCCTTCTTGGCAAAGTTCTTTCCACCTCAAAAATTGAGCAAGCTTAGAGTGAAAGTCCAAACCTTCAGACAGAAGGAAGGTGAATCCCTCTATGAAGCTTGGGAAAGATACAAGCAATTGATCAGAAGGTGCCCTTCTGACATGCTTTCTGAATGGAGCATCATAGGAATTTTCTATGATGGTCTGTCTGAACTATCCAAGATGTCATTGGATAGCTCTGTTGGAGGATCTCTTCATCTGAAGAAGACGCCTGCAGAAGCTCAAGAACTCATTGAAATGGTTGCAAATAACCAATTCATGTACACTTCTGAAAGGAATCCTGTGAATAATGGGACAACTCAGAAGAAAGGAGGTCTTGAGATTGATACTCTGAATGCCATATTGGCTCAGAATAAAATATTGACCCAACAAGTCAATATGATTTCTCAGAGTCTGTCTGAAATGCAAGCAGCAACAGGCAGTACTAAGGAAGCTTCCTCTGAAGAAGAAGCTTATGATCCTGAGAACCCAGCAATGAAAGAGGTGAATTACATGGGAGAACCCTATGGAAACACCTATAATCCTTCGTGGAGAAATCATCCAAATCTCTCATGGAAGGATCAACAGAGACCCCAACAAGGTTTTTAACAATAATAATGGTGGAAGAAATAGGTTTAGCAATAGCAAGCCTTTTCCATCATCTTCTCAGCAACAAATAGAGAATTCTAAGCAGAGCCACTCTGATTTAGCAACCATTGTCTCTGATCTAATCAAAACCACTCAAAGTTTTATGACTGAAACAAGATCCTCCATTAGAAATTTGGAGGCACAAGTGGGTCAGCTGAGTAAGAAAATTACTGAACTCCCTCCTAGTACTCTCCCAAGCAATACAGAAGAGAATCCAAAGAGAGAGTGCAAGGCCATAAACACGTCTCACATGGCCGAACCTGGAGAGGAGGAAGAGGCAGTAATCTCCACTGAGGAAGACCTCAATGGACGTCCACTGACCTCAAAGAAGTTCCCTAATGAGGAACCATGGGAATCTGAAGCTCAGACTGAGACCATAGAGATTCCATTAAATTACTTTTGCCATTCATGGGCTCTGATTAGTATTCTTCCTCTGAAGAGGATGAAGATGTTACTGAAGAGTAAGTTGCTAAGTACCTTGGAGCAATCATGAAGCTAAATTCCAGGTTGTTTGGTAATGAGACTTGGGAGGATGAACCTCCATTGCTCATCAAAGAACTGGATGACTTGACTAGGCAGCAATTACCTCTGAAGAGACAAGATCCTGGAAAGTTCTCAATACCTTGTACTATAGGCACCATGACCTTTGAGAAGGCTCTGTGTGACCTGGGATCAAGTATAAACCTTATGCCTCTCTCTGTAATGGAGAAGCTAGGGATCATTGAGGTACAAGCTGCAAGAATCTCATTGGAGATGGCAGACAATTCAAAGAAACAGGCTTATGGACTTGTAGAGGATGTCTTGGTAAAAGTTAAAGACCATTACATCCCTGCTGATTTCATAATCCTAGAGACTGGGAAGTGTATGGATGAATCTATCATCCTTGGCAGACCCTTCCTAGCCACAGCAAAAGCTGTGATTGATGTTGACAGAGGAGAATTGATCATTCAAGTGAATAAAGACTCTCTTGTATTTAAAGCTCAAGGATATCCCTCTGTCACCATGGAGAGGAAGCATGAAGAGCTTCTCTCAATACAGAGTCAAACAGAGCCCCCACAGTCAAACTCTAAGTTTGGTGTTGGGAGGTTCCAACATTGCTCTGAATATTTGTAAAGCTCCATGAGAGCCACTGTCAAGCTATTGACATTAAAGAAGCCCTTGTTGGGAGGCAACCCAATTTTTACTTATCTATATTAAATTTCTATTTTCTTTTGTTATTTTATGTTTTCTATAGGTTGATGATCATGTGAAGTCACAAAAAACAATTGAAAAATCAAAAACAGAAGGAAAAATAGAATGAAAAATAGAACACCCTGGAGGAGACACTTACTGGCGTTTAAACGCCAGTAAGGGTAGCAGAATGGGCGTTAAACGCCCAGTCTGGCACCATTCTGGGCGTTTAACGCCAGAAATGGGCACCAGACTGGCGTTTAACGTCAGAAATGGGCAAGAAGCTGGCGTTAAACGCCAGAAATGGGCAAGAAGCTGGCGTTAAACGCCAGAAATGGGCAGCAGCCTGGCGTTTAACGCCAGGATTGGCAGCAAGGGGCGTTTTGCACGCCACATGGTGTAGGGATGAGAAATCCTTGACACCTCAGGATCTGTGGACCCCACAGGATCCCCACCTACCCCATCTCTCTCTCTCTTCTTCACCCATCACCTCAATACCTCTACCCCAAAAACCCCTCACCTATCAAATCCCACCATTCTCTTCACCACTCACATCCATCCTTCATAAAACCCCACCTACCTCACCATTCAAATTCAAACCACTTTTCCACCCAAACCCACCCATAATGGCCGAACCATACCCCCTCCCCACTCCTATATAAACCCATCTTCACTCCTTCATTTTCACACAACCTAAACACCACTTCTCCCCCTTGGCCGAAACACAAAGCCCCATCCATCTCCTCTATTTTTTCTTCTTCTACTCTCTTCTTTCTTCTTTTGCTCGAGGATGAGCAACCTTATAAGTTTGGTGTGGTAAAAGCTAAAGCTTTTTTGTTTTTCCATAACCATTAATGGCACCAAAGGCCGGAGAAACCTCTAGAAAGAGGAAAGGGAAGGCAAAAGCTTCCACCTCCGAGTCATGGGAGATGGAGAGATTCCTCTCAAGGGTGCATCAAGACCACTTCTATGAAGTTGTGGCCAAGAAGAAGGTGATCCCCGAGGTCCCTTTTAAGCTCAAAAAGGGCGAATATCCGGAGATCCGACATGAGATCCGAAGAAGAGGTTGGGAAGTTCTCACCAACCCCATTCAACAAGTTGGAATCTTAATGGTTCAAGATTTCTATGCCAATGCATGGATCACCAAGAACCATGATCAAAGTGTGAATCCGGATCCTAAGAATTGGCTTACAATGGTCCGAGGGAAATACTTAGACTTTAGTCCGGAAAATGTAAGGTTGGCATTCAATTTGCCTATGATGCAAGGAGATGCACACCCATACACTAGAAGGGTCAACTTTGATCAAAGGTTGGACCAAGTCCTCATGGACATCTGTGAAGAGGGCGTTCAATGGAAGAGTGATTCAAGAGGAAAGCCGGTTCAACTAAGAAGGCATGACCTCAAGCTCGTGGCTAGGGGATGGTTGGAGTTCATCCAACGCTCAGTCATTCCTACTAGCAACCGGTCTGAAGTTACTATAGACCGGGCTATCATGATTCATAGCATCATGATTAGAGAAGAAGTAGAAGTTCATGAGGTTATATCCCAATAACTCTACAAGGTGGCGGACAAGTCCTCCACTATGGCAAGGTTAGCCTTCCCTCATCTCATTTGTCACCTCTGCAATTCAGCTGGAATTGACATAGAGGAAGACATCCTCATTGATGAGGACTGATGCACATAAACTTGTTATGCTACGATTTAGGAAATTGCACGATCGGCAAAATTCCTTCCGGCAAGTGCACCGGTTATCGTCAAGTAAAAACTCACAATAGAGTGAGGTCGAATCCCACAAGGATTGGTTGATTGAGCAATTCGGATTAGAAGTGTGTTCTAGTTGAGCGGAATCAAGATTGAGATGAGTATTGCGGAATGTAAAATTGGCGGGAAAAGTAAATGACAAGAAATTGAAATGGCGGAATCTTAAATTGCATGAATTAAAGAGCAGAAACTAAATTGCTGAAATTAAAAGGGAATGGGGATGATTGCATGAATTGAGTAGCGGAATGTAAAGAGAAAGTGGAAATCGGAAATGGGGAATTCATTGGGTTATAGGAGATATTGAGATCTCCGAATCAAAACATGTTTATCTCTTCCTCAACCAATGCGTTCATTGAATTTTGCTTGGCAATCTTATATGATTGGATCCCAATCCCTTGGCTCACCAATTCTCTCTAAAAACAAACAAATTCCCAATCCCTTGGTTTAAATGTTCATAAGAAGAGATGATGCTCGATCACTGATTATACCACACAGTTTCATGAACCACAATTTGGTAGGATTACATGTCACAATATCCATCCAAACCCCAATCCAATTCACTGTGAGAAAGCTTCTCTAGCATGAATCCTCCATTCCTTTCCCAAGGTTCCGAAGAATTCCAAGTATGGGTAGTTTCTTTCCCAAGACAACTACTCAATGGAATTAGATCGAGAAGCTTTCTAACAAAATTCAAGAGAAAAGATTGAAGAAGAAGATAAACTATTATTGATTCATTGAATTACAATAGAGCTCCCTAACCCAATGAAAGGGGGTTTAGTGAATCCTAGCTCTGAATTCAATTACAAAGAAAAGGAAAACTAGCTAAAAGTGAAAGTAAGTCCCCTCTCAGGGGCTGGATTCCCCTTTAATCCCCCCCCCCTTCAAATGCAGAAACTAAGGCCTTTAAATAGGCTCCCTAAATTACAAAATGAAAATGAAATTCAAAGCAAATTACAATCAAATGAAAATAAACTATTCTAGATGATTCTTGTGGCCTTGATTTGGTGTTGTTGATGGGCCTTGCTTGCTTGAAGGGCTGAGTGACATAATTGATCCAAAAAGGATAATGATCCATTAAACTACACTCAAATGTTGCACCCCCTTTCTTGAGTCGTCACTTTGTTCTCTTGTCAACCTTGCCAATTTGATGCCAAATATAGACTATTATACCTCGTTGGAAAGCTATGGATGTCAGCTTTCTAACGCAACTGGAAGCACCTCAATTGGATCTCTACAACTCGAGTTATACTCCATGGAAGGTGAAGAGGTCAGCTGGCCTGATTGCATGTTGGTACTATGCTCTTCTATGCACATTACGGGGCTGTTTTCTCCCTCAATTTTTAGTATCCACCATGCATGCCATATATGCTTGGAAAGCTCTAGATGTCTTCTTTCCAATGCATTTTGAATCACCTCATTTGGAGTTTTGTAGCTCAAGTTATTTATGTTTGAAGAAGGCATGGTCAAGCTGTTCCATATAACACGTTTAAGCTTCAGTTTAAGGTTAAACTGAAGCTTAAACGTGGAAATGGAAAAGGTAGCCCTGGAGGTCGAACACGTTTAAGCTCCAGTTTGAGGTCAAACTGGAGCTTAAACGTGGAAATGGAGAGAGCAACCCTGGAGGAGAAAACTTGGTCGAACACGTTTAAGCTCCAGTTTGAGGTCAAACTGGAGCTTAAACGTGGAAAATGGCTCCCTGGTGCTTTTCCCATTCTGGCGTTTAACCTCCAGTTTGAGGTTAAACTGGAGGTTAAACGTGGAACTCCTTCCTGATTGGCATTCTCATTCTGGCGTTTAACCTCCAGTTTAAGGTTAAACTGGAGGTTAAACGTGGAATGCTTCTTTGGTGAGACTTTCATTCTGGCCTTTAACCTCCAGTTTAAGGTTAAACTGGAGGTTAAACTTCAATTCCAGCATTATATGGCTTGGTAGTTTAAGTTCCAGTTTAAGCTTAAACTGGAACTTAAACTCCACATGTGATATTCAAGCTTCATTTATTGATTTTGTTGCTTCCTTGCCTAGCCTCTTCTTCCCTGAAATCATCCAAACAATTGCATCAAAGTCTTGCAAAATTTCATGAGAAATCTTCCATTCATAGCATTCAAGTAATATAACTAAAAACTCATGGAATTTGCATCAAAATCTTCATGTTGAATGATTTAAGACAAGCATGACTATTTGGCCCAAATGATTACTTAAGGCTCAAGAAAATGCATAAAACAACTAAAAATAAAAGAAAAAGGCTAGTGAAACTAGCCTAAGATGCCTTGGCATCACAACACCAAACTTAATCCTTGCTTGTCCCCAAGCAAGTTCTGAATTATTGAGAAGAAAGAATGAAACAGAAAGTAAATTCATTAGCCATATCAGTAAGTAATTGACATTGATTAATGGGGTGTTCATGCAGAAAGTTGTTGCAGCATCACTTTATTGTTTCTTAGGTAAGAATGTCACTTTTTATGTTTCCACTAAAACACTGCTATGGCCTCTTGTTATTCACATATCCTTGGCAAGTTTCTTTTCTTTGTTTTTCTTTTTCTTTGAGCTTATTTGCTCCTTGTTGCTCAGTGTCATGTGTTGCACAAGCCTTTGGCATTTTCTTTTTCTTATCAGTGCACTACACATATCCACTACAGGCATTTTAGTTCACATTTCTTCTTGAGACATTGGTACCCAGCACCTCTTTGTGTGACTAAATGTTTTGTATTTAGGTTGCTCTTGATAATGGACTTTTGGTTGATAATCCCGGGTTAGTTAACCCAAGTTACCAAGTGTTGAAGCACTCCTCAGAACCTATTCATCCAAGCATATCCTTAATACATACACACCACAGGCATTTGTCTCAGAAGTTCAAACCATTGGTGCCTAGCTTATTTTCTCAATTTTTTTGCTTTTTGGTTGCCCTTTTTCAGTGGCTTTTTCTTCTTCTTTTTCTTTCTTTTTCATGGCCAAAGACATTTATTCATCAAGATCCATAGACAGCATCCTAATTTCCACTAAAAGTGACAATTCTAACTTTATTTCTTAGTGAGCTGACTATTCAATCAAACATGCATACCACCACTTAATCTTATTTGATTTCTTACCAAATGGAATTGAGTTACTTTTGTTCAAACATTTCTTTTATTTTATGGAAACAGAACAAGCATGGCAAGCATACATTTAAGCAAGTGAAGTTTATCCAGACACTTAGACTATCACTTATTTGGAAATTAAACAAACAGACAAACAAAAACTGCAATGACTCAAACTTAAAGCAGGGGTGCATGCAAACTTCCAATATCAGCAATTCAAAGTACAAGCAATTAAGTGACAATACAACCTTTTAGCATCTTCTT
The DNA here is from genome assembly GCF_059453495.1 of Arachis ipaensis. Taxonomy (NCBI): domain Eukaryota; kingdom Viridiplantae; phylum Streptophyta; class Magnoliopsida; order Fabales; family Fabaceae; genus Arachis; species Arachis ipaensis. The sequence goes on from NC_142442.1 coordinate 18,820,509, forward strand.
TGTTGTTCATCATCCTTCCTAGCCTTGGTGTTCTCTTTGATGATGATGTATATTCCTTCCATGAGATTGATTGTTTTCCTGCAAAGCTATTAGAAGTTGCTTGTTCCCCAAGCACTTTGAGAATTGGTTAGCATGCATGTATGTTTGTAGGCCTCTGAACTTAGATTGGTATGTGAACACCAAACTTAGTTCCTTGCCATATGCAGCAATTTGGATCATATGCAGAAAACCTCATGTGCTTTTATTAAGAAAATAACTATGAACTAGAAAAAGAAACTATGAACTAGAAATTAAACTATTGTTTAAGTAGTTTCCCTGATTGGTTGGAGCTAGTGACTAGTCATGCTGAGGTAGAAATGTGCTTTTAATGAAGTTTTTGGTGGAACACCAAACTTAGAATCTCACATTCACCCTTGAATTGTTTTGGTGTGCAACACCAAACTTAGCTCCTTGCAATACAGATAAATCTACTTAACTATTTTATTGAAATAACTAGAAAAGAAAAACTACCTTTGGTTGGGTTGCCTCCCAACAAGCGCTTCTTTAACGTCATTAGCTTGACATGCTGTTCTTGACTTTCTTCCTCTTCCTCCAGTTTGTTAAGAGGAATGACTTCAAGTGGATAAAGGAGCTAGTTAGTGCCCCTTGTTGTGAATGCTTCTTTCCAGCAAGCTTTCCCTTGTGATTGGCTTGAGTGAACTTGCTTGTTGGCTCAGGAGTTGGATTGTTCTTCGACCTTCTCTTCTTCATGGATATGGTCCTTTGTTTCTCGGTCACAATCCTCATTTTGGTGCTTGTTTCTACTGCCTTCACATCCTTGATCTCAGAACTTGGTTGTTGTTGGACAGTTGGAGTATCCTGTTCATCAAAAGCTTCCTGAATTTGTGGTTCAATGAACCCTTCCTCTTTGCAACTCTCTGTGTCATTGGAGTGTGATCTCCCTTGATTGACTTTCTCCCTTTCTTGTTCTTCTGATTCCTCCCTTGGGTTTGCCATGGTATCACTAGAAGAATTGTGGGTAGGGATTTGCTTTGATAGATATCCAATTTGTGCTTCTAGCTTTTGAATGGCAGCACCTTGATTTTGTAAGTTGGATATCACTTCTTCCTTAAAGCCTTTCAAATCGGCCACATCTCTGCCCATAGTTGCAAGCATTCCTTCTATCCTATTTAATTGATCTTGAAATTGTTGGTTCGGATTGGGTTGATGAGGTTGATTATCTTGGCTGTGATATGGTGGTTGGGAGTATGTGTTTTGTGTGAGCTGATAGAGTCTTTGGTTGGAGTGTTGGTAGTGGTATGACTCTTGTGTGTAGTGGAATGAGTCTTGTGGATAATGAAATGAATTGTATGAATTTGAGAAGGAATTTTGTGCTGAGAAATGCTCAAGTGATGAAGAATTTGGATATGTAAAACTAGGAGGTGAGGTTGGATAATTCAGAGGTGATGGCTCTTGATGAATGGGGTGTGAATAAGTGAAATCTCTTTGGTTTTGATCTTCCCAGCCACAACTTGAGTAGTGATCAAATTCACCAAAACATGGACCATTTTGTGGCTCTGGGAAGTACCCCGTTTCCTGTTCCTGATACTCCCACCCACCATGAGCATAATAACATGAATCATTCTGTGGTGGTGGAGAGTTTCTCATGAATTTTGATTGACCAAAAGATGATGGATACTCCTTTCTTTTTTGCAATGTGCTCAGTCTCAAACAATACTCATCCAAAGATAGTGGAAATCCCATAGTGAGGCAATATCACAAACAGCTAGTGGTTAGTATGCTAACAAGTGAATAAGCAAAGAAAACAAATTAAAATTTGCAGAAATTAGCAGTAATAAACTGAAACAAAAATTATTAACAAAAGAAAAGAAAAATTGCTCAATCTAGTTAACTTCCAATTGGAGAATTGTCAATCAAAAACCAATCCCCGGCAACGGCGCCATAAACTTGGTGCGCAAAAACTTGTTATGCTACGATTTAGGAAATTGCACGATCGGCAAAATTCCTTCCGGCAAGTGCACCGGTTATCGTCAAGTAAAAACTCACAATAGAGTGAGGTCGAATCCCACAAGGATTGGTTGATTGAGCAATTCGGATTAGAAGTGTGTTCTAGTTGAGCGGAATCAAGATTGAGATGAGTATTGCGGAATGTAAAATTGGCGGGAAAAGTAAATGACAAGAAATTGAAATGGCGGAATCTTAAATTGCATGAATTAAAGAGCAGAAACTAAATTGCTGAAATTAAAAGGGAATGGGGATGATTGCATGAATTGAGTAGCGGAATGTAAAGAGAAAGTGGAAATCGGAAATGGGGAATTCATTGGGTTATAGGAGATATTGAGATCTCCGAATCAAAACATGTTTATCTCTTCCTCAACCAATGCGTTCATTGAATTTTGCTTGGCAATCTTATATGATTGGATCCCAATCCCTTGGCTCACCAATTCTCTCTAAAAACAAACAAATTCCCAATCCCTTGGTTTAAATGTTCATAAGAAGAGATGATGCTCGATCACTGATTATACCACACAGTTTCATGAACCACAATTTGGTAGGATTACATGTCACAATATCCATCCAAACCCCAATCCAATTCACTGTGAGAAAGCTTCTCTAGCATGAATCCTCCATTCCTTTCCCAAGGTTCCGAAGAATTCCAAGTATGGGTAGTTTCTTTCCCAAGACAACTACTCAGTGGAATTAGATCGAGAAGCTTTCTAACAAAATTCAAGAGAAAAGATTGAAGAAGAAGATAAACTATTATTGATTCATTGAATTACAATAGAGCTCCCTAACCCAATGAAAGGGGGTTTAGTGAATCATAGCTCTGAATTCAATTACAAAGAAAAGGAAAACTAGCTAAAAGTGAAAGTAAGTCCCCTCTCAGGGGCTGGATTCCCCTTTAATCCCCCCCCCCTTCAAATGCAGAAACTAAGGCCTTTAAATAGGCTCCCTAAATTACAAAATGAAAATGAAATTCAAAGCAAATTACAATCAAATGAAAATAAACTATTCTAGATGATTCTTGTGGCCTTGATTTGGTGTTGTTGATGGGCCTTGCTTGCTTGAAGGGCTGAGTGACATAATTGATCCAAAAAGGATAATGATCCATTAAACTACACTCAAATGTTGCACCCCCTTTCTTGAGTCGTCACTTTGTTCTCTTGTCAACCTTGCCAATTTGATGCCAAATATAGACTATTATACCTCGTTGGAAAGCTATGGATGTCAGCTTTCTAACGCAACTGGAAGCACCTCAATTGGATCTCTACAACTCGAGTTATACTCCATGGAAGGTGAAGAGGTCAGCTGGCCTGATTGCATGTTGGTACTATGCTCTTCTATGCACATTACGGGGCTGTTTTCTCCCTCAATTTTTAGTATCCACCATGCATGCCATATATGCTTGGAAAGCTCTAGATGTCTTCTTTCCAATGCATTTTGAATCACCTCATTTGGAGTTTTGTAGCTCAAGTTATTTATGTTTGAAGAAGGCATGGTCAAGCTGTTCCATATAACACGTTTAAGCTTCAGTTTAAGGTTAAACTGAAGCTTAAACGTGGAAATGGAAAAGGTAGCCCTGGAGGTCGAACACGTTTAAGCTCCAGTTTGAGGTCAAACTGGAGCTTAAACGTGGAAATGGAGAGAGCAACCCTGGAGGAGAAAACTTGGTCGAACACGTTTAAGCTCCAGTTTGAGGTCAAACTGGAGCTTAAACGTGGAAAATGGCTCCCTGGTGCTTTTCCCATTCTGGCGTTTAACCTCCAGTTTGAGGTTAAACTGGAGGTTAAACGTGGAACTCCTTCCTGATTGGCATTCTCATTCTGGCGTTTAACCTCCAGTTTAAGGTTAAACTGGAGGTTAAACGTGGAATGCTTCTTTGGTGAGACTTTCATTCTGGCGTTTAACCTCCAGTTTAAGGTTAAACTGGAGGTTAAACTTCAATTCCAGCATTATATGGCTTGGTAGTTTAAGTTCCAGTTTAAGCTTAAACTGGAACTTAAACTCCACATGTGATATTCAAGCTTCCTTTATTGATTTTGTTGCTTCCTTGCCTAGCCTCTTCTTCCCTGAAATCATCCAAACAATTGCATCAAAGTCTTGCAAAATTTCATGAGAAATCTTCCATTCATAGCATTCAAGTAATATAACTAAAAACTCATGGAATTTGCATCAAAATCTTCATGTTGAATGATTTAAGACAAGCATGACTATTTGGCCCAAATGATTACTTAAGGCTCAAGAAAATGCATAAAACAACTAAAAATAAAAGAAAAAGGCTAGTGAAACTAGCCTAAGATGCCTTGGCATCAAGGACAAGCCCATCACTAAGAAAAGGATGGAGCAAGTGAGAGAACCTCACCAAGAGCATGAGGAAACTCCTCATCATGAAATCCCTGAGATACCTCAAGAGATGCATTTTTCTCCACAAAACTATTGGGAGCAAATCAACACCTCCCTAGGAGAATTAAGTTCCAACATGGGACAACTAAGGGTGGAGCACCAAGAGCACTCTATCCTCCGTCATGAAATTAGAGAAGATCAAAGAACCATGAGAGAGGAACAACAAAGGCAAGGAAGAGATATTGAGGAGCTCAAGCACTCCATAAGATCTTCAAGAGGAAGAACAAGCCGCCATCACTAAGGTGGACCCGTTCTTTAATTTCCTTGTTCTTTATTTTCCTGTTTTTCGAATTTTTATGCTTATGTTATTTATGTTTGTGTCTTTATTACATGATCATTAGTGTCTAAGTGTCTATGCCTTAAAGCTATGAAAATGAATCCATCACCTTTCTTAAATGAAAAATGTTTTTAATTGAAAAAGAAAAAGAAGTGCATGAATTTCAAATTTTAAAACAGTTTAATTATCTTGATGTGGTGGAAATACTATTGTTTTTCTGAATGAATGCTTGAACAGTGCATATTTTTTAATTTGATTGTTTATGAATGTTAAAATTGTTGGCTCTTGAAAGAATGATGGGAAAAGGAGAAATGTTATCTGATGATCTGAAAAATCATAAAATTGATTCTTGAAGCAAGAAAAAGCAGTGAAAAGCTTGCAGAAAAAAAAAGAGAAAAAAAAAAGAAAAGCAAGCAGAAAAAGCCAATACCCCTTTAAAACAAAAGGCAAGGGTGATAAAAAGGATCCAAGGCTTTGAGCATCAGTGGATAGGAGAGTCCACAGGAATAAAATCCTGGCCTAAGCGGCTAAACCAAGCTGTCCCTAACCATGTGCTTGTGGCGTGAAGATGTCAAGTGAAAACTTGAGACTGAGCGGTTAAAGTCGAGGTCCAAAGCAAAAAGAAGAGTGTGCTTAAGAACCCTGGACACCTCTAATTGGGGACTCTAGAAAAGCTGAGTCACAATCTGAAAAGGTTCACCCAATTATGTGTCTGTGGCATTTATGTATCCGGTGGTAATACTGGAAAACAAAGTGCTTAGGGCCACGGCCAAGACTCATAAAGTAGCTGTGTTCAAGAATCAACATACTTAACTAGGAGAATCAATAACACTATCTGGATTCTGAGTTCCTATAGATGCCAATCATTCTGAACTTCAAGGAATAAAGTGAGATGCCAAAACTGTTCAGAAGCAAAAAGCTAAAAGCCCCGCTCATCTAATTAATACTAATCTTCATAGATATTTTTGGAATTCATTGTATATTCTCTTCTTTTTTATTCTATTTGATTTTCAGTTGCTTGGGGACAAGCAACAATTTAAGTTTGGTGTTGTGATGAGCGAATAATTTATACGCTTTTTGGCATTGTTTTTAGTATGTTTTTAATATATTTTAGTTAGTTTTTATTATGTTTTTATTAGTTTTTAAATAAAATTCACTTTTCTGGACTTTACTATGAGTTTGTGTATTTTTCTGTGATTTCAGGTATTTTTTTACTGAAATTGAGGGACCTGAGCAAAAATCTGATTCAGAGGCTGAAAAGGGACTGTAGATGCTGTTTGACGTTAGGATTTTTGCCAGTAAAAAATTTCATAAAAACAGTCGCGTTGTAGATATAGTCTCTAAACCGACAGAAATCCCTTTGTACAAACGTTTTGGTTGTCACAAGTAACAAACCCCTTTGAAATTGATAACCGAGTATTTTAAACCTCGGGTCGTCTTCTCAAGGAATTGCAGGGAGGTATGTTCTTATTATTGGTTATGAGTTTGTAAATTGAGGTTTTGGAGTTTGGGCAATGTGCACAGGTATATTTTCAAGCAATAAAAATAAATAAATAACTGTAAAATAAACTCTTGGCAAGGTATGAGAACCGAAAGTCCTATCCTGGTTATCCTTATCGATTGTGACGAGAATTGGACTTTTCTCCCACTTTGTTGACCTCTAACTATGAAGGTAAGTTAAGTGGATGAATTAATTCTGATTCCTCAAGTCCTAGTCTTTCTTTAGGAAAAGTTAGAGTTAGTGGAACTCGAATTAATTCTTGAAGAATTCTAATTTTCAATCAACAATGAGTTTGATAACTCAAGAGTCTCCAATTATTTAACCAAAGCCAAAAGGGAAGAAAGTCTACTTGAATGAAAATAACTTGGATAAACACAGAGCATTAATAAATTAAAGAGAGCAATCATAAGTCTGAAATACCTCAAATTATATTAAATAAAATATTCAAATCATAACATGGAAAAGTTCATAAATTAAATTGGAAAAATAAATAAAAATAAAGAACCTGGGATTGAGAGTCACTCCTAAAACTAAGAGAAGTCCTAAATCCTAATCCTAAGAGAGAGGAGAGAACCTCTCTCTCTAAAAACTACATCTACTCCTAAAATTGTGAATATGAAAGCCTGATTATGAATGGATGCATTCCTCCACTTTATAGCCTTTAATTTGTGTTTTCTGGGCCGAGAACTGGGTCAAAAACAGCCCAGAATTCGCTGGTCTCGAATTCAATCACGCTGGATTTTTGTCACTGCGATGCGGCCGCATGGAGCACGCGATCGTGTCACCTAGTGTCAGAGAAAATATGGCATATTATATATCAAATCGAAGCCCCGGACGTTAGCTTTTCAACGCAACTGGAACTGCATCGTTTGGATCTTTGTAGCTAAAGTTATAGCCGTTTGAGTGCGAAGAGGTCAGGCTGGACAGCTTAGCAATTTCTCCAACTTCTTGTATTCCTTCCACTTTTGCATGCTTCCTTTCCATCCTCTGAGCCATTTCTGCCCTGTAATCTCTGAAATCACTTAACACACATATCAAGGCATCTAATGGTAATAAGAGAGGATTAATAATAAGCAAATATAAGATAAAAGAAGCATGTTTTCAATCATAGCACAAAATCAAGAAGGAAATATAAAACCATGCAAATATTATGAATAAGTGGGTAAAAGGGTTGATAAAATCCACTCAATTGAGCACAAGATAAACCATAAAATAGTGGTTTATCACTGTTGGATTCTGACCTCCCTGCACTCAAAGTGAATTTTCTGGAGCTACAGAAGCCCAATTGGCATGCTCTCAATTGCGTTGGAAAGTAGACATCCTGGGCTTTCCAGCAATATATAATAGTCCATACTTTGCTCGAGATTTGATGGCCCAAACCGGTGTTTCAAGTCAGCTCAAGAATTTTGGCGTTTAATTCCAAAACTGGCACAAAAGCTGGAGTTAAACGCCCAAACTGGCACAAAAGCTGGCGTTTAACTCCAAGAAAAGTCTCTACACATGGAAGCTTCAATGCTCAGCCCAAGCACATATCAAGTGGGCCCGGAAGAAGATTTCTGCATTAATTACCTATTTTTGTAACCCTAGGCTACTAGTTTTCTATAAATAGGACCTTTTGCTATTGTATTTTGATCTTTTACTCATACTATGGATCTTTGAGAAGCCTTATGCTATTTTAGACACGTTTGGAGGCTGGCCATTCGGCCATGCCTAGACCTTATTCTTATGTATTTTCAACAGTGGAGTTTCTACACACCATAGATTAAGGTGTGAAGCTCTGCTGTTCTTCAAGAATTAATACAAAGTACTATTGTTTTTCTATTCAACTCAAGTCTATTTCTTCTCCAAGATATTCATTTGTTCTTCAACTTGATGGATGTGATAATCCGTGACACTCATCATCATTCTCACCTATGAACATGTGCCTGACAACCACCTCCGTTCTACTAGCAATGGCTTGAATGCGTATCTCTTGGGTTTCTGATCTAAGATTAGAACCTTCGTGGTATAGGCTAGAATTATTGGTGGCCATTCCTGAGATCCGGAACGTCTAAACCTTGTCTGTGGTATTCCGAGTAGGATCTGGGAAGGGATGACTGTGACGAGCTTCAAACTCGTGATTGTGGGGCGTGTGACAGACGCAAAAGGATCAATGGATCCTATTCCGACATGATCAAGAACCGACAGATGATTAGCCGTGCGGTGACAGCGCATTTGGAACGTTTTCACTGAGAGGACGGGAAGTAGCCATTGACAACGGTGATGCCCAACATAAAGCTTGCCATGGAAAGGAGTATGAATGATTGGAAGAAGGCAATAGGAAAGCAGAGGTTCAGGAGGAACAAAGCATCTTCATACGCTTATCTAAAATTCCAACCGAAGAATTACATAAGTATCTCTATCTTTATTTTATGTTTTATTTATCTTTTAATTATCAATTCTCCATAACCATTTGAATCCTCCTGACTGAGATTTACAAGGTGACCATAGCTTGCTTCAAGCCGACAATCTCCGTGGGATCGACCCTTTCTCACGTAAGGTTTATTACTTGGACGACCCAGTGCACTTGCTGGTTAGTTGTGCGGAGTTGTGATAAAGAGTTGAGATTACAATTGTGTGTACCATGATGATGGTGCCATTGATGATCACAATTTCGCATACCAGTCCCAAACCTTGCTTTTGCACCCGTCTTCTTGTTGACCATCTTTATTCCAACCGGGTGGTAAGCAATCCGAATTCTCACTGAGGCATCCAAACAGCTTCCTTGACCCATTCAGTTGAGCTTTACACCAACCTTTGCATTTAAACTTTGAGCTCCCAACCACAACGAACCTAGGATTGTGTTGCCAACCACTAACCATCTCCCTCTTACTCTTAAGGCCACAAAGAGCTCTAAGCTGACCATCTGTCTCAAGTAAACCATATTCAAGTGGGAAAGTAAAGGGCAAGGATAAGAATTTTACCCACTTGAATGTTGTATTGGATGGTAATGGCTTTGGGGGAGAGGTCTCCAACAGCTTTGGGAAGGTGATTTCAAGCTCCATTCCCTTGTGCTCTCCCTTGGCAACTTCCTCCTCTTTACAAGCTTCTTCTAGTTCAACCTCTTCCTCTTGGTAGCTTTCTTCCAATTCAATCTCTTCTTCATTACTCACCAAGGGCATGGGAGGTTGTGCTTCTTCTTCTTTAATAATTACTGCTTTTTCCAGTTGTTTTAGTATAAAATCGTACTCATCCTTGATGATTTCCTTTCCATGACAGCTCCTTTCAACTATTCCTTCATCTACAAGGGTCTCTTCCATCTTCACCTTTTGGGCCTCCTCTTGCTCTAAGACAAGATCAGACTCTTCCTTGAGGTCTTCCTTCACTAATTCTTCAACCACTCCTTCGACTTCAAGGGTTTCTACTACCTTCATCTGTAGGGCCTCCTCTAGCTTCTTATAAAGTATGGGTTCGCAAAGATGATTCCTTCTTTCTTGTTCCATATCAATAGCATAATTGGGATCATCTTGCTTGATGGATGTCGGTGCTCTTCCATGGAGGGTGGTGATGGGATGGGAAGATTATTATGTGGTTGAAAAGGAAGCGCACTGAAGCTTGAGGGTTGAATATTGGAGGTAGAGGGTTGGTCCATGCGAGATATAAGATTTTGGAGTGTAGAGGTGAGACCAATGATATTAGAGATGAGTGTGTTGTTATCCAATGGAGATGGTGAATATTGAGGTGGTGGTTTTGGGTGTGGTTCATATGGTGGTTGGTGTGGTGGATAAGGATTAGGGTCATATGGGGGTGTTTGGTGATAAGGTGCTTGTGAGTATGGTGGTTCAGAGTTGTGTTGAGGAAGTGGTTCATAAGCATATGGTGGGACTTGTTGGTTATAGCGCATTGGAGGGGATTGTTGCCAAGAGGGTTGATCAAATCCTTGTGGCTCCTCCCATCTTTGATTTTTCCAACCTTGATGCCTATTTTCATTATAGTTTCCATTCCTTACAACAACATTGGAACCAAACTTGAAACCAGATGGGTGACAATTCATAGTAGCTAATAAAAATTAAAAACAAAAACAAATAAACAAGCAAAGAAAAATAAAATAAATAAGAGAAAAGGTTTGAAAAAGAATTGATTTTAAGATTAGAAAAGATAAGATAAGTTAGGTAAGATAGGTTTTTACAATTAAAAGGTTTTGAAATTTAAATTTTAAATTTTGAATTTTTGAAAAAGTCAACAATATAAGATAAAGATTTGAAAAAGATTTAAATTTTGAAAAGGTTTGATTTTTAAAATTTTAAATTTAAATTTTGAATTTTGAATTTTGAATTTTGGAATTTAAATATTGAAATTTGAAATTTGATTTTTAAAATAAGATAAGATAAGATTTTGAAAAAGATATGATTTTTGAAAAATATTTGAATTTTGAAATTTAAAACTAAGATAAGATAAGATAAAAAATTTTAAAATAAAAATCTGAATTTTTTTTAAATCAAAACGAAGAAAACAAACAAGAAAAATATTTACAATAACTAATAATAAGGCACACGTTTGCAATTCCCTGGCAACGACGCCATTTTTGACGATCGAATTTTTTATCGGTAAAGAATTTTAATAAAAATAATCGCGTTGTAAGTATAGCTTCTAAACCAACAGAGAATCCTTTCGTACAAAAGTTTGGTTGTCACAAGTAACAAATGTAACACCCTAACTACCAAAGCTCACACTTCCGGCTGCGCGACTCTGATAGCTCGGACATTACGACGACTTTTATACTATTTAATACTAAAATATGAGCCTGTTTGAAACTTTAAACCGCAATACCGCTCCCAAAAATTCTTTCGTTCGATAACGTACATCCATAAATACCATACAACTTACAAAAACTCATAAAGAGTACATCCATATATATACATACATATATATAAGTAATATTACAAACATAATCCAATACAATTCCTATCCCTCTTACAGATTATATCAAGATAAAGGCGAGGGTACAATAAACCATAACTAAAATAATATAGAGCATCACAACAACAATTAAATAAGCTCTTCGTAACTTCTGCGCCCATATCCTAAAAGGGGAAAAATGTAGGGGGGTGAAAACATCATCCTCGAAAGGGTTCTCAGTAGAGGGTTTTTAGGAATTACTGTAATAGGATACATGAAGATAACCGTACCAGTGATTCATAACCATCTTATGCCTCTTTTCAAAAACAACGGTTTACAATGAAAGTAAAGTCGGAAATCTTTTCGGAAAGAAGAACCGTTCAATTCTCAAAAACTCAAAAGCCTTTCAAAACGGTTTATCTATGCGGAACCAAAATAGCCTTTCATAATTTTATTCCAAACCAGAAACACAAAAGTGAAATCAACCATCGGTTCACCTCATTCCAACCATGGCCCTAGGCCCAAACAATCCAACCAGCAACCAATCACCACAGTCCAACAAAGTCCCAGTAGCAAACACAAATAGAAGGATGCAAGCACAAACAAATAGTTATCGCAAGTAGAACAATTAGCAATTAGTCACATAGGCAAACCAAGTATAATATGCACACCCAAAAAATGTCACATAAATGCATATGATGCATGCCTGTCCCTAGTGGCTGATGATATCATCTGTCGGTTATATAGCCAACCCGACACGTCCTGGTAGCTAACCATGGACAGGAACACCCCTCGCGGAGCAAGTAGGTTTGAGCTATAACCCCATTGCTACTACCCGCTCAACCCAGAGCCAGTGGAACAACCACTACTGCGGCTACTACCCAGGCGGGTGTTTAAAAGCTCAACCTGGAGCGAGTGGAATCACCACTACTACCGCTACTACCCAGGCGTCACAATCTCTGACCTGGAGCAAGTGGGACGAACCACAACCCTTGCTACTACCCAGGTATCTCAAGCATATATTCATTCAGTCCCAACCATGGATCAACATCCATCTTAGCCATCCGGCTTAAATTCATAATTCATAGTCAGCCATACGGCCCATAACTCATTCGGCAATCAGCCATAAATCAATATCATACACAGCCATTCCGGTTCACGGTTCAATCCAGAACCAGCCAATATTCATAATCATACACAGCCATTCCGGCCCATAACAAAACAGCACTTCCTCCATCCAACATCATCAAATTCATAAAACTGGCATTTAAGCCATCAATCACTTTTTCTCAAATCGCTTCACTTTGAAATCAAGTTTCAACTCTTTCCAGCCTTGGCTTTAGAAATCTCGTTTCTCAAATCATCTCAGGCTCATAAGCCAAATTTACTCAAAGTGAGTTCCCTTTTTAAAACAAAGCCACTCTCGGCATTCTCTTTCCAAAACTTCCAAAACCATGGCAAGTTAAGGATTTATCTCAAAGTATTCAAAATTACCCATACAACAATGGGATTTCATAACAAAAGTTTCTCGGCAGAGTCCCAAGTCTTTAGGGGAGAATAACATATCTCATTTCGCCAAATTCATTTAAAATCATTAAAACATTGGCTTTCTTATTTGAGTAAGCAAATAGGATCTAAGCCAAACCGAGTCATGTAATCATTTACTTCTTTCAAAGCCGTTTTCTTTACTTAGGCAAAACCAACTTCAACCCCCATGATAAATTCTAGAACGTTTCAACTGTTCAAAATTGTTTTGGTCTTGCAAGAATTCAGAATTCAAAGAGTACTTAAAACCTTTCTCAAAACATTTCAAAATGAAACTTGTCAATAGACATTCAGGTTCTTTCAAAGTCATTGAAACTTCTTTAATTGAAACCCCCAAGTCAAATTCAAAGGCATAAACCCTTTTCACATCCAAACAACTTTAAAACACAAGTTTCATCTAAATAACCTTCTCCTGAAAGAGATACAATGCCTTTCTTAAGAAGCAAGACTAAATCACAATTTCCTCTTTATTAATTCATTTCGAAAGCATGAATCATCCTTTTCTCGATAATTCAAATAAAATAGTACAAGTCTTTAACTCATCATTTTCCAGACAACATTTCAATAAAGACTCGGATTTTATAGAAATTTTGGCAGCACCTCCCCTAAAACTTGGACTTTTGCCACCCGGTTCGGGTCCCAACTAAACCGTTTCTCATTCCTTTTCAACAGCTCAAAACCAGAAATCAATTCAAAAGCAAGCTAAATCCAACAGTCGCCTCAATGGCATACCTCAAGGAAACCATTTCAAAAATCAACTCAATATCAACCGATTTAACTCATTTATAAAGCTTTAAAGAATCGGTTCAGCAATAAATCATTTATCAAAACCAGAGCAATTAAAGCAACCGAGGCTGAATTTCAAGAGCATTCTATCTTTCACATCATCAAAATAATTGACTCAATTCAAACCAATCCTCAACGGATTAAACTCATTTCAAATATTTAAAGAATCAACTTCAAACATTACATTTCACAAGCCACACAACAATTCAGCCAAGCCAACATCCATAATCATTCGAGTCAATCAAATAATACATAAGGCAGATACAATCACTAATTACACCATATCTCACATCAGTATCCATATGTAATAATTCCAATAATAAACTGTAGTTTTCGGAAAGCGCCCCTACCTCAAAACGCAACTCCATAACTCAAACGCGTCACCGAGTCCATTCCGCCTCGACCCGAAATCAACAATCAAAATCCCGGCTACCAAAACCTCAGCTCCAAACCGTTTTCTCAGCAACCACAACGACTCTAATCACAATATATAATAACCGAGATTAACTCTCATAACAACAAATGCTACAACTCCTCAACGTATAATAGAGCAGTAACTAGAGGGCATTCAGATCGAAACGCTTACCGAACCGAAGGAGGAACGGCTGAACCGAAACAGTGGCAGCTTCCGAATCGGTTCGGCGGCGACCACCTCAAGTGGCAGCAGCGACGACTTCCGGTCATGATAACCGTGACTGCACAACAACGTCATGACCATAAGACCCAGGAACAGGAAGGAATGAGAACCAACTACAAAGACCCTTACCGGCGGTGGTTTCAGCGGCCAAGGCGGTTTTTCTCCGGCGGCCATACAGTGGACCACAACCACTGTGGCAGCGAGGTCTCTCCGGTGGCCAGAACTCCAGTGACGCTGCACTAATGACGTTTTCCGGCGGTAGAGGCTTACCAGCGCACCCCATGAGCAGCGACAAGGTTCCTAACAGCAGCTGGGCTTCACGGCGGCGGAGTAAGCTCGACTGGCAACGGCACGGCTGGAGGTCACAGCGCGTGCGGCGGCGACACGGAAGGACTCCGACGCGGTGGTTGGACCTCAGCTCGGCCCTCAGATCCATTCTCTCATTCGTGCGTATCTGCTCTGGCGGTGGGGTGAACACCGACGACACGGGTTCCACGGCGAGGAGTGACCGCGGCCACACAAGCCCCACGGAGACGGCGGCGAGTTGGACGCGGTTCTGGGCAGCGCAGCAGCTTCTTTCAATCTCTCTTCCTCAGTCCAGATCGGAACAGCTCCATAGTGGCAAGGATGGCAGGAAGCAACGGTGAAGCTGACCGCAGCAAGGCGCGACGGCGACTGCGACGGCAGTGAGCCCAGCACGCCGGCGCAATCCTCTTTCTCTTCCCCTCTGCGGCCCTCCGTTCTTTCTTTTGTTTTCTGTTTCTTTGTTCATGGAGGAAGGGGGAAACCGTGGGTGAAAGGGGGGACAAGGCATGGTTTCGGCTGCTGGGATGAAGGCTTTAGGGTTTCATTATTTTGAAAGTTAGGGTTAGGGGCAAATTGGTAATTTCAAATGAAATTGGGGATAATGTAGTAATTGAAACCCAATTTAAATCCAACACTATTTGTATATAGAAAAATACTATTTACTCATCAATTCTACAAATTATTTTCAATAAAATGCCCAAATCTAAAAATTAGAAATAATATACTTAATTTCTTCATTTTCCAAAATAGCAGTAATAATATTTAAAATATTACTTATCTAATCCAAATCATATAAAATCCTTATTATTTCATAACTATCAACTTTATAATATAATTATAGAAAATAATCCAATAATTATCATATTAGATAATAGTTATAACTTATCTCAAGTTCAATAAATCAAAACTTGCCTTAATTATCTTTAATAAAATGATCTCTGAAATTAAGGCTATAAATAACTGTAGGATTTGAGACTTGATCATAACAAGACTTTTCAAAGATTCTGGGTCTTACAACAAAACCCAATAAAATTTATAACCGAAGTATTTAAACCTCGGGTCGTCTTCTCAGGGAATTGCAGGGAGGTATGATTTATTATTGGTTATGTAAAACAGTATATTTTTGGATTTTTTAAAATAAGGAACAAGTAATTTAAATAACAAGAAAAATAAATTAAAAATTATAAAAATCTCTTGCAAGGTATAAGAAATTGGAGTCCTATCCTAGTTATCCTTATCAGGTGTGATGAGAATTGGATTCTACTCCCACTTTAATTAACCCTTGCTAAACAAAGGAGGGTCACGTGGACTAATTAATTTGATCCTCAAGTCCTAGTCAACTCCTATGGAAAGACTAGAGTTATTGGAGTACAAATTAACCAGCAAAGAATTCCAATTTCAATCAACAGCTGAGATTGATAACTCAAGTGTTACTAATTACTTAACCAAAGCAAAAAGGAAGAAAATCTACTTGAATAAAAATGCCTTCAGATGGGAAGCAACAGTAACATAAATAAAAGAAAGAAATCTTAAATCTGAAATACCTCAAATTATATTAAATAAAAGAAATCAAATCTAACATGAAAATTCATAAATTAAATTGAGAAAATAAATAAAAGTAACATTGAACCTGGAAATTGAGAGAAGTATCAATCCTAAAATTAACAGAAATCCTAAATCCTAAATCCTATGAGAGAGGAGAGAGCCTCTCTCTCTAAAAACTGCATCTAAAAACCTAAAATTTTGTATTTTAAAGTTGTATTGTGATTGTTGAATGAATGGATGGATTCCCCCACTTTATAGCCTCTAATCTGTGTTTTCTGGGCCGAAAATTGGGTCAAAAACAGCCCAGAAATCGCTGGGGGCGAAATCTGCCACACTGATTTTCGTCACTGCGATGCGTCCGCGTGGAGTACGCGTTCGCGTCGCCTAACTGTATGGACACTATGGTAAATTATATATCAAATCGAAGCCCCAGACGTCAGCTTTCCAACACAACTAGAATCGCATCATTTGGACCTCTGTAGCTCAAGTTATGATCGATTTAGTGCGAGAGGGTCAGGCTGACAGCTTTGCAGTTCTTTCAATTTCTTGTATTCCTTCCACTTTTCTTTGCTTGCTTTCCATCCTCTAAGTCATTCCTACCCTGTAATCTCTGAAATCACTTAACGCACATATCAAGGCATCTAATGGTAATAAGAGAAGATTAATATTAGCAAATATAAGGCCAAAGAAGCATGTTTTCCATCATAGCACAAAATTAGGAATGAGAATGTAAAACATGCATTTTGTATGAACAAGTGTATGAAAGATTGATAAAATCCACTCAATTGAGCACAAGATAAACCCTAAAATAGTGGTTTATCAATCATGTCACGCGTACGCGTGGTCATGCATGCTGGATCATTACGCATACGCATGGGGCTACTCGTGCACGTGCAGTTCAAAATTTCATGCCACGCGTACGCGTGGACGTACGTTCTTTAAAAAAAATACCAGATCACCCAGAAAGCTGCATAAACCTGCAATATTCACCTGCATAATACATAATTCACACCAAAACTTCCGGCGTGCATAACTTAATCGTTTTAAATCGTTTTTCTTCCATTCTTCGAACGGCATAAACTTTACGAACCCAATTTTCATTTAAAATAAGTTGGAAAAAAATTGAGGGTCCGAAAGCCAAGTTATGCCTCGCCGAAGTTTAGCCAAAAATAGCTTTTTGTAAACTTTTAAAACGTCAATTTCAACCATGACAAATCCTATGCTAATAATCACCAAACCTGCACTTTCCAACACTTCTTCATTAACACATCAACCACCATAACAACTATGTCCCATACCAACAATAATGCTCATACATTTCCTCAAAATCCACCATTCAAACTATAAGTCACAACTTTAAAATTTACTTTCTTATATCCTCAATTCATTAACAACAATCTATCAATCATCATTAACCAACCAACAAGCAACAAACCACAATAATTCATCATCATACATTAGCAACATCATTAATTCCAATAAACTCATATTCATCAATATTAATTCCAACACCAACATCCATATCAAACCAAAACCCAACCTTGTTCAAGATGTATCAATAAAGCACTAAGCCATTCACATATTCAAACATTGATTCCTATCCTACGATCATCTAGCCTAAGTTTTTACAGAGTATTACATATTAAATGCGCGAAACCTAAACCATACCTTGGCCGATCACCACATTTGATCCAAGGCAGCCACTCAAGCCACACACATAGCCTCATAAGTTTTAAAAAAAATCACCAAAATCTCAGCACCAATCCTCCACCAAGCCTCCAAATGTCCACAATTCAATTCCAATGCATATATATATATATACACTTAATTCACACCTATTACACATGTATACCTCAAAATTCATAATTCCTATAATAAAATCAAGAATTTGCAAAGGTTAGGTGATCCTTACCGTCCCCACGAACAAAACAACTCAGCCCGACAAGCTCCGCAAGCTAAATCGAACCTAGAATACCAAATTCGACAAAATCTCATTACAAGGGCTTAATTTCGAAAATCAAAAGGGGGTAGAGAATCTGAGATGGGATTGTGGCTTACCTGTGAAATTGATCCGATAGAAACGTAGAGCTCGGCGCGCTGGATGCGTGACTGCAAACGATGCGGCGATCAGAGCTCGAACGGAGGAGTTATGGTGGTTTATGGTGATGGTGAGGGTTAGGAAGCTCTCCTCTCCTCCCCCCCCCCCCTTTGCTGTTCAGTATGTTTTGTTGCTTAATGGGGAAGGAGATGGCTCTTGCCCACTTAAGTGATTGGGTCTGGTTGGGCCCACGGGCCCGGTTCAACCGGTTCGGCTCATTCGGCCCAATTTTGGGCCAAATTTTTTGAAATTAGTGTCAAAATTCTCGTTTTAAAGAGTTCTACCCTATTTTAATATTAGATTTACATTTTTTATTTTTCTAATTAAAATTTAATTTATTGACTAATTATTTGCTAATTTTAGCGGGGTTTACACCTGAGTCAATAGCTGTTGCCAAGAACGCGTTTATATTTGATGTTGTCATGATAACTCACACACTAAGAAGGAAGGAATGAACACAGCAAGATTTCATTCATGGACTTGGCTAAAGGATCTGGATTCACTGCCATAAGATTTGTGTGCTGTGTCTCTTAGGCTGCATTTGTTTACAGAGACAGGACACTGAGACACAAAATCGTGTTTGGCAGAGAAGACATGGACAGAGACAATGTGTCCAGAGACTCTGAATTAGTGTATTTTGTGTCCATCCTGACAGGAAGGACACGGAGACACTAACAAGGGACATAACTTATTTTTTATTTTTCTTTCATTATTCTTGTTAATTTTTCATAATTATATTTTTTTATTGTTATATCTTTCATCTCAAATTTTTTGAATGAAAAAATGAGAATAAATTGAATTTTCATAATTTGTTCTAGTTTATCACCAAACAGAATACAAGAACACAAAATTTTGTGTCTCTGTCCATCAGTATCTTGTCCTGTCCTGTTCTCAGTGTCTTGTCATGTCCTGTTCTTAGAAACAAACGCAGCCTTAGGTATGGGTCATGGAGTTCTAAAAGTAACTCTACGTCACCACACACACAAACAATATATATATATATATATATATAGTTGCTTGTATTTTGAAACAATGTTGACAAAATGTTTCATGCAATCTAGTTTAATAAGGATGAGTGTAATAGATGATAAGGTTACTTAGAGTCTAAGCTTGCTAATGCGGTATAATAGCTAAGGTTGTTAAAGTAGTTGTGCTTCTAAATGATTTACCTATTCTTGTGTGTATATCAGCTGCTATATAAGCCTCTGCTATCTCAATGTAAAGGACAATTCATAATATCCCAAGTTCGTTCAATACTCAGAGCAATACTTTTTTGTTTTTACCCTCTCAAATCCTATTGTACATGGCAACAACTTCCTTTTCATGCCATCAATTCTCATTATCTTGGAGATCATTTAATTTGATCAAAGAAAAGGTTCCTCCACAGTTTGATTCTGATATGTAGCACGGTTGGCAGGAACAGAATCTGCAACCTACAAGTCATGAAACTCAAAGATCACTTTCTTATGATTTGGCTTCTCCTCTCTTTGGATCATCATTCAAGAATCGAATGTGTTAGAATATATTAAGATAAATAGTTTTCATTAGAATTATTTAGTATATTTGAATATATATTATATAGAATATTACGTTTTTACTATTTCAATTCTCTTAGCATCTATAAATACCTTTTTATATTGTATTATTTTATACAACTTGAATAAACACAATCTTTTCTTTTGTCACTGCTTTGATGCTTTTTTCACCTCACCGATTAGCCTATACTCTCCGTCTTGTGTCTTATCCATTCTCATAAAGAAACTATATATTTTTTGTCACCTTCCAACAGTTCGTCATCCTCCGACATTTTACCATCTCTTTGCAGTTTGTCATCTTTTCGGCATTTTTCGGGCAGTTCGCCATCTTTTTGGCAGTTTTGTCTGCGCTTTCCTTGTGGCAGTTACATCTTCGCCTTTCTTGCGGCAGTTTCGTCTGTGCTTTCATTGCGCCAGTTGCATCCACGCTTTCCTTGCGGCAGTTCCGTTTGCATTTTCTTTCGATGGTTCCATCTGCGCTCCTTCCAACAATTCCATCTGCACCGGTTCTATCAGTTTATGCAGTTTTTTTTTCTTTCGTTATTTTACATAAGTTTCAAAATCAAGTTGTCACTTGAGTTTGAGGAGCGATGTTAGTATACATTAGGATCAATTAGTTTTTATTAGAACTATTTAGTATATCTGAATATTTAGTATAAATTATTACGTCTTTATTATTTCGATTCTCTTAACACCTATAAATGTCATTTTATGTTGTATCATTTTATACAATTGAAATAAATACAAATTTTTCTTATTACTCTTTCTTATTTTTCTATGTTAAATTGTCATTTTGCCTATCAAGTTTGAAAAATCATTCAAGATTATTTTTAAAGATCTCCAAGATTAAGATTTAACAACCCAAATATCAACTACAATGTGTGAAGCAGCATGGCATGACTGTCACTGAATATTTCTATTCTTTTCGTAGAATTTTAAGCATCATTAATAAGTAAAAATAATTATTATTCTTCTTCTATTGTTCCACTTTCGATTGCTGTAAAGTGCTATTTACATAGGAGCGAATCAATTATTTTTAAGGGGTTTCGAAGAAGCTAAGAACCTTGGTGAGGCCACCATAGTTTTCTGACGATGGAATTGGTCAAATTATTGGATCATTGAATCGTTACCTAATTCAATCAGGAAGTCACTAGTTGAATTTGTCACAATTAAATAAATTATAAAAAATTATAGTAAATATTTAAATTTTAAAAGAATAAAATAAAGAAATACAAATGAAAAATTACAGTTTAAAATTGTTTATAATCATAATGAATAAATTTAAAATAAATAAAATAATAAATACATTCTGTAAAAACTATAATTGTTCAACAAAAATACATCTACAAATTTTTTTTTCAACGAGAAAATACACAACATAGTAAAATAAGGAAGTAAATGAAAGTTCAAGTATTTTATAATAAAAAGATAAAATAAATGAAAATGTTTATTACAATTAATTGAACATGAAATAAATATTAATTTTATTATAAATTAAAGTTCAAATAACATATATATATATAAAAGGTTCGCGATCCAACACAGATTATATATCAATTAGCATCGAATGATGGTCTATTCCCTAGAAAATGAGGATATATATATTATTTTTAGGACAAGTTATTTATTTAAATTGTTTGAAAACAATAATTATTAGAGTATAACTTTTGAATATTGCAGACGCAAATGCAACTTTTGTATTACTATAAAAATCGTGAGAGAATATGGTGGTTTTAAAAATGTACATAAACCGCTACACCTACTGTTAGAATATAATTAGGATCAATTAGAACTAGCCTATTTTGAGTTGAATGATCAAACACCAAAATGCAGACGGAACTACCACGAGAGAACACAAACAAAACTGACGTAATATTCTATAATAAATATTAAGATATACTAAATAATTCTAATTAATCCTAATTGATCCTAATTATATCCTACGTTGGAATACGTGTCAAGAAAAACTGCTACACCTTGTAGCAATTTCTGAACAAATGCAACAATGAAAAAAATTGTGGTACCCCTATAGTGGTTTCTTCTCAAATGACTCATTGCACAAACCGCGGTGGGCGTAGTGAATCAACCACGTGCAACTTTTACCGAACCCCTTGCATTTCCTATGATACTTGAGATGATCTGACTCTATCACTCTGTACTCAACTTCACAACGGATGCTATAATCCTTTACACTCAACACAGCTTCCTCCTTAGTTTGGAAAGATTGGCCAATCTGAAATTTCATAGCAGACTTTTCCTCATGCAATCCTTGACCCCAATGGTCGGATCTATGTCTGGTTGCTGGCCGATGGCTTCCAAATTCAGCATTGAGAAATGTGGAGGATGTTGTTGTGTCCTGAAACTTGATGGCCCCTAATGTGTAGGTGGGTTACTAGGGGTATCCTCATCACTGTCCCCAACGAAGTGAGTAGGCTCTTCATCTGAATCATCCTCTCGCATCGCATTTTCAATCCGATCCGGTTCACCATCACCTGTAATCTGAAATCATACATGGTGACCTAGCTATCCTAACTGCAACAGATGGAGGATCAGCTAACAGACAAGCAGGTGCAATGACAGGCATCGAGGTAGAAGCACCCTCTACTGTAGTCGATAGAGGATTTAGCGCTAATGCTCCAGAGCTGTTGACGCTATCTTCCAACTTGGCATAATACTCGTGTATTTTCACTCTTAGAAAACTTCACCGACAATGAAACAATATCTTTGTCTGACCCTATCACAAATATTTCATACTTCACCCCAGTTGATACAACCGCGCGCGCAATAGGAATCTTGTAAAACAACTTCTTCACCCACTTTGTTCCACACACTCCCACCTTTTGCAATATACTCATTTTTAGCTCTGACAACGTATTTGATGAGCGAATAAAAACACTCACTGGTTCTCTATCAGTAAACTTAAAGCCGTGAGTTTTGCTTTTTTGAATTTTTTTAGAGCAATATACTATAACTAAAAAACTCTCCTCACTATCCATTTATGAATTTGTGAAAATGACCATCTACTACACCATTGCCTCCTACTTGGTATCTATAGGCATTTCTTATATGAAGAAACTGCTATATGCTCACACGATTTCCTAGACTAGCCATTTGTGAAGAAACCGCTATATGGGTACCGCAGTTTCTTCATTGATGCATTCCTTCAGAAATCGCTATACCCTGTAGTGGTTTATGTGCATTCCTGAAACCACCATATCCTCTCGCGATTTCCATAGTAATATAATGTTGCAAATGCGTCTATAGTTTGCAAAAGTTATAATCTGGTAATTTTGAACTCGATATATTTTAATTAGGTAACTTGTCCTTATTTTTATTTTTATCCCGTTTGCACTGTAACATTTTTAATTTATGACCATAATTTTTTTGGCCACATTTGAAAACAGTGATCATAGACCTTCTATGGTCACGGTTTTGAAGAGTAACCAAAAAGGGTCTCCAAAAAGGTTTATTGTCACGGTTAAAAAATATGACCAAAAAGTACTTATGGTCATGATTTTTCAAAAAAAGGGTCTATGGTAATGGCTTTAAGCAGTGACCTAAAAAAATCTATAGTCACGGTTTTAAAGAGTGACTCAAAAGGGTCTATAGTCACAGTTTTATAAAAGGGTAACCTAAAAGGGGTTTATATGGTCACCATTTTAGTACGTGACCTAAAGAGATATATGGTCACAGTTATGAAGTGTACATAAAAGAGTCTATGGTCACAATTTTAAGCAATGACCTAAAGAGATCTATGGTCACGGTTTTAAAGAGTGCCCTAAAAAGGTCTATAGTCATGATTTTATAAAAGGGTGACCTAAAAAAGGGTCTATGGTCACAATTTTGGTGCATGACCTAAAGAAATCTATGGTCACAGTTATGAAGTGTGACATAAAAGGTCTATGGTCATAGTTTTAAAAAGTGACCTAAAAAGATCTATAGTTACGATTTTATAAAACGGTGACCTAAAAGAGGTCTATGATCACGGTTTTGGTGCGTGACCTAAAGGGATCTATGGTCACGATGATGAAGTGTAACATAAAGGGTCTATGGTCACGATTTTGAAGCGTGACCTAAAGAGATCTATGGTCACGGTTTTAAAAAGTGACCTAAAAGGATCTATAGTCACGATTTTATAAACGATAACCTAAAAGGGGTCTATTGTCATGATTTTGGTGCGTGACCTAAAGGGATCTATGGTCACGATTATAAAGTGTGGAATAAAGGGTCTATAGTCACAGTTTTGAAGCATGACCTAAAGAGATCTATGGTCACGATTTTAAAAAATAATAACCTAAAAAGGTCTATGGTTACGGTTTTATGAAACAGTGACCTAATTTAGAGTACTTTTTTGAAACTAATTAGTAAGTTGATAAATTAATAGTGTTCTTAAAATACTTTGAATGAATTACATTTGATTTTTAATTACTATTTTGTCCTCTAATTTTATCAAAATACCTATTATACCCTTACTCTTTTAACGAAACCCCCTAACCCAAATTTCCAAATTAAACACAAACACACTCATTCACCTAATGTAACATCCTTACTACCAAAATGTCACGCTTTCGACTGCGCCACTCTGATAGTGAGGAGTTTTACGACGACTTCCATATATTTAATAATAAAATAGCAGCCTTTGTAAAACTTGAAAATCGTATAAACTATTCTTTTTAAATTTGAAAATACTTTTTGTTTGAAAACGCACATACATACATACATACAAATCAATCACAACCACTTATATATATATATATATATATATATATATATATATATATATATATATATATATATATATATATATATATATATATATATATATATATATTATACACTCAATAACTAAGTTCTTTATACAATAACTTACAAACGTAACCATCACGATTCCTAATCTTTTTTACAAGATACAATATTAATGGCGAGGGAAAAATAAATAATAACTAAACTAATATAACAACATCGTATAAACAAGACACAATTAAACTCTTCATAAGTTTCTTCATCTGATTCCTGAAAAGATAAAGCTATAGGAGAGTGAGAACCTAACCACATGGTCTCACCACGGATTTTCAGAATTGTCATAAGATATTTAAAAAAAGAAAATTGTTTTCAAGCATAGTGATCATCACTTGTCTTATGAATCTTTTGAAAACCAACGGTTTAACATCGAAAAATCCAAAACCTTTTTTTAAAAGGAATCAGTTAATTATTCAAAATCCAAAACCTTTATTTTCTTATAAGAAAATCTTAAAAGTTTCCTAGACTGTATGCATGACCAACCTGTTCCAAGCATAGGTTCATTAAGTCTATGCTGAACCAGCTTGATTTTTTATACTTAACTAAACTTCAATCAGAAACCAATCATGGCTTCCAGCCCATTACATAATCAATCAACATTATCATCAACTCATCACCAATACTCAATTTCAAAAGTACCATCCCAGAAACAACCCTTAGTGCCTCCTCTACCTGCTAGAGGGATCTCTCAAAAACAAACACAAGCAAAACAGATCAGAAAAGCACATGTATAGATAGCAGTTATAGTAACTAGCTCAGATAGCAGTTAATAACAGTTAAGCAACTAGGCAAACTAAAACAAATTCAAACTCAAACAAAGCATACAAATGCATATGATGCATGCCTGCCCTATGGCCGATGATATCATCTGTCAGTTATATAGCCAAACTCGACATGTCCCGGTAGCTAACCTTGGATAGAAACACCCCATCGCGGAGCAAGTGGGTCTGAGCCACAACCCCCTTGCTACTACCCGCTTAACCTAAAGCAAGTGGAATGAACCACTACTGCTGCTACTACCTAGGCGAGTGTTTAAGAACTCAACCCAGAGCAAGTGGAATAAATCACTACTGCTGCTATTGCCCAAGCATCACAATTACTTATCCGGGGCAAGTGGGACAAACCACTACCCTTGCTACTGCCCAGGTATCTCAATCAAATTCAATTTCATTTTCAAATCCATTCTCAATATCATTCAATTCATTCAAAAATCATACTTTGAAATCAATTTTCCTCATCCTTCATTCAAATTCAATCATCATCATTCTTCATTATCACACTTCCCATTCCGTTCATCAATAATTCAAACTCAAAACATAATTCATTATTTTCTAAATAAATCAAACTCAAAATATAATCCTTTTCTTAATAACTCAAAATCAAATCATATAATCCTTAAATCCAAATCTTTCTAAATAACCACTTCAAATGAAGCCCCCAATTTTTATAAGAATTTCGGCAGCATCTCCTCTAAAACTCAAACTTTGTCACCCTTACGGGTCCCATCAATACCACATCTCCCAAACTATTCTCAACCATTTTCAATGTCAAACAATTTTCAAATATTAAATCCTTTCCAATTTTTAAACCAATGCCGATATCAAATCAGGTTCAATATCAAACCATTTTTAATTTCTACCATTTTCAATATAAATTCCTTTTTCAATATCAATTCAACCCTAAAACTAAGAAACCCACTTTTCATCATACTCAATCGAATCAACTTTTTAAATTTATTTTTATCAACAACCACACACCACTCATGAAATCAATAATTCAATCTAGTAAACAACCACATCTATAAGACTCACATAAATCATAGAAATATATTTTTCACATCAAATCTATCTATAACAATTTCGTAATGGAAAATAAGTTTTAAGAAAAACCCATACTTCAACTCGTCGAAACTCACAAAACCAAACATGTCAAAACCCCTTTCTACCGGCCCACAACAGCAACAACAGCAACCACATCTCCATACCACTTTCGCAACAACTGCAGCAAATCTAATCGCTACATGCAACCTCAAAAATTCCACCCTAAGACATCAATATTGCAAAATCTTCAATAACTTATAATAGAAAAACAACGGTAAGGGTTTTGGGGCAAGAAAACTCACTGTACTTAGAGAAGAACCAAATATCAGAGAAACAGCGGCTCCCGTAGCGACTTCCGGTGGTCATAGCCACTCTCCCAATAGCCACAGACATGGCAATAGAGCCCAGAATGGCGAGCAACGGCGGGACAATGACTGGTCCCAGCAACAGCGGCGATAGCAGTGATTTCAACGTCGTCTACTACCGTCAAAGCGCCCTTTCTCTCCACTGACCAACAACGATGGCGACCGCGAGGGTTCCTTCCGCCAATGGCGACAGCGGATCATCGGCAACAAGCATCCTCCCCTCCGTCAAATTTTTTTTCGCAGCTGCAGCTCCCACTCTCGCACAGCTCTGCTTCACAGCGACCAAGAAGCACGACAGTGACTAGTGCGACGGGATGCAGCTCCTCCAGCGACGGCGATGGAATGGACGTAACGGTATCTTCTCTTTCACGTAACACTCTCCTTCGTCTCTCCCTCTAGTTTGCTCGAAGACGACGGCAACAGTAGGATGCGCACGACAGGGTGCAATGGCGGCGCGGTTCCTCTCCTGCCTCTCACATATCTCTTTCTTTTTTCCTCTACTCTTTCCTCTCTTCCCGTTAGTGTGTGTGTGTGTTGAAGATGGAGGGTAGGCGGCTAGGGTTTGGGTAGTGGGTGAGTTAGGGTTAGGTAAAATTAGGGCTTTGATTTGGGAATTAGGGTTTGAATAGAGTATTAATTTAAAATCAAATTTAATCTAATATAATTAACTTTAAGAATACTATTTATTTTTCAACTTACAAATTATTTTTAATTAATTACTCTAATTTAAAATTAGATATAAATAAACAAATTTTTTTAGTTCATAAAAATTAATTAAAACTTTCAATTATTCAATTTAAATTGTATAAAGCTCTCGTTATTTTCAATTTCTAAAACTTTAAATCCCTAATATAAATATACTCAATTATTTAAAAAAATTTATAAATCCTAATGGATTTTAAACTTAAAATATCAAAAATTTATTTTAATTACGTTTAGGAAAATAATTTTCTTTAAATAAAATTATGAATCAATATAATAAATTATAAATAACTTACTATTTGATTTTAAAAAATCTGGGGTCTTACATCTAACTCTTTCACATTACACACACACAGAAGAGAGGGAGCAAAGGAGAAAAAAAGAAAAAGGAGAGAAAAGGAGGAAGAGTGTAACATCCCATATTTTTTTAAAATCTAAATATGAATAAATTGTGATTTTATCTTATTAAGTTTAAACTTTATAATTTTAGACTTTATTCTATTAGAAATAATTAAATAGATTAGGAAATAATTTCATTTTAAATCCATCAAGGCTCTTATCTAATTTTATTATAATTGAATATTTTGCATAATTTTAGTGATTGAAAAATAAGAAAGAATTGTATAATTTAATCTAAGTAACTTCTATTATGAATAATTTATGATTTAATTTGAGTTCTTTTTTTCTTGAAAATAATCTATTAAGAATGATTGAATTGATTTTATGAATTCTTTGAGTTTAAGTTAATTAATATTCTTGTATAAGTTTATTTTATATAATTTGAAATTAAAGTTCTGGTAATAGAAAAATAATAAAAAGTTATATCATTTAATTTGAATAATTAATATTTTGGGTTTAAACTGTATTTTATGAAATGTGATTAATATGTTTATTTTATAAATTAAATTAGAAATAATTATTTGAACTTAGCGATATATTAATAAATAGTGTCTTAGATATTTTTAATGGAGTACATTTGGTTTTAAAATTATTATTCTACTCTCCAATTTTATCAAAATATCTATTCTATCTTTATTCATTTATAAAATCCCTAATTTCTAACTCTAAATTTCTAAATCAAAAAACCTAATTCCCAAATTAAAAACCCTAACCCTAACCCCTTTACCCCACCGCCATCCCTTTTCCAAAATTTAAACAAAACGTAAGCACACATAAAGAAAATGAAAGAAAACGAGAGAAGAGGGAGCTCGAAGGGGGAAACCAGAAGGGCAGAGAAGGGGAGAAGAAGGGAGGGAAGAGATGGAAGGGACGACACCGGCAAGGGTTCCACCATCACCGCCGTCGTTGTAGAGTGGAGGTGGAGGAGTGAGAGAGAGAGAGAGAGAGAGAGAGAGAGAGAGAGAGAGAGAGAGAGCTGATGTCGTGTCACGTACAAGAGGAAGGCCGAGGGAGAGTGTGCTGAGAGATAGGGAGACACGAGCCAAGGATGAAAGACAGAAGATGCCGCGTTTGGTATTCGCCGTCATGTCTGTCATCGTCTTCGCGGGGTCTATGTCGCCATCAGAAACTGCACGCCACTGTTGGAGGGATCTTCGTCGCTACCGTCGTTGACGCGCGAGGAAGAGGAGCTCGTCCTTGCCGCTTTTTTTGCCGTCACCACCCACGAAGCTGAGGGGAAGCCGCTGCTGTCGGAGGAGAAACCAACCGTGCCACTGCGCCTGTCGCTAAAAAACAGCGCTCCTCAACAGGATCCATTGTCGGTACGAGCGTTCTTCCCTCTAATTTATGTTTTCTTTATTTTCTGGGAATATTGTCGTCATTGATTTCCATTACAGTCGCGTCATTGCATCTCTGGTCATCGAAAAATCCACCACCAGAGCTTTTGGTAGCTGCCGTCACTGGAAGTAGCTCCCGGAGCTTCTGCCTACAGTTTAGAGGTCCCTGCTGCTTTGTTCCTTTGTTGCAGTAAGTTTTCCTGCTTGAAAACCCTTGTCGTTAGTATTCTGTTATATGTTACTAAGGATTTTGCGACATTGTTATTTTAGAATTGAGTTATCGAGGTTGCATGTCGTGATTAAAGTTGTTTCTATTGTTGCGAAAGTATACAGAGCCATGGATGCAGCTGCTGCCGTTGTGGGCCGAGGGAAAAAGGGGACTCTTGACGCATTAACTTTTAAGGGTTTCAACTTTTGAGGTAGGGAATTGTTTAAAAATTAAAAGTGTTTTGGGCTTGAATACCTGATGAGTTTAATGAATTAATGCAAATAAATGAATGCCTATGATTCAAATGATTTTCTTCTGTGGTTGAGGTTGTGGCTAATTTTGTTATTGAATATGTCAATTTTGAACTTTTATTAAAATTGGTATTGATTGATTTTGAATGACAAATTTGAAATTGCTAATTTGAAATGCTGATTTGGTTAGGTTAAGGTTGAGTAGAGGGAACTCGTGAAGGGTGGTAACCTCCGGTTTTTAGGGGAGGTTCTGTCAAAATTTTTCTAAAAATTTAAAGAGTTTTATAAGTTTGATTTAAATGAGAAATGAGTTCCATGGTTTGATTTGTGAAAATGGTTTATGATTTAACTTACCTGATTTTAAAATAATGAAGAAAACAGATTTATTTAATTAGTTGAAGTTTTAAAAAGGCAAATTACTTTTTCAAATCACGAGTTCGGATTTAGGAAGTGTGAGAGAAAATAGTGTTGATAGAGTTAGGTGATGAACTTGAAGGAAAAAGAGATACTTGGAGAAAGATATAGTTGGGTTTTGATTTATAAGAATTCTTGTGATAATGGTTGCGGATGTTGGGAGTATTATATGGAAATTGAGGATTTAGAGAAGTTTGGTCTGTCAATTTATAAAGTGACTAATAGAGAAATGATTTAATGAGATTGAAGATGTTATTAATGACATGATTAGTGATGATTATGATAATGAGGCAATGATAATGCTGAATGAAATATGATTGATGGCAATGATGATATCGATGAATAATGATCTAAAGATCCATCTGGCATGAGCATTTGAAATTATTTGAGACACGAGTTTATCTGGGTAGACGCAGTGGCTTGCCACCACTTACTCCAAGTTAAGACTCGATACTCTATTGACCCTCTATCGTAAGATGTGACCGGGCACTTTAACTCCCTGGGTTCTGGTGCGGTATTTGTAACCCACTAACTTACCGGCAAGTGCACCGGGTCGTACCAAGTAATACCTTACGTGAGTAAGGGTCGATCCCATGAGGATTGATGGATTAAGCAACAATAGTGTTTGATAGGCTTAGTTAGACAAACAGAAAATAGTGTTTGAGTGTTCAAAAAAAGCATTAAATCGTAAATTCAGAGTTTGAACACAGGCAGGTGAATAGGTTGGGAATAAAATATTGAGAAAGTAGTTAAGGCTTCAGAGTTATCTATTTTTCCGGATTTACTTTTCTTACTAACTATTTTAATTATGTAGGATGTAATTTATGGCAAACTATATGTGACTAGACCCTAATTCCTTAGACCTTTCTAGTCTCCTCTAAAATTCATTAACTGCCAATTCCTTGGTCAATTAATTCCAAGTAGAAGCTACATGATCAAATTCCAGTTTATATGCCACAAAAACTCTAATTACCCAAAAATAAAAGGATTATAAGTCACGTATCCCGTTAAATCCAGATAATTAAAATTTAGGAGAATATATTTTCAAGCTGTTGTTCAAGTAAAGAGTTTTTCCAAGTTTTACAAGAACTCAAATAGAAAGAGGGTCATACTTCCGTTCCACCCAAATTCATAAGATAAATAGCGAAAACAATTCTTAAATTATAAATCCATGCATAAATTAAAATAGAAAAAGCAATAAAATTAATCCATAGAAATAGACAGAGCTCCTAACCTTAATAATGGAGGATTAGTTGCTCATAGTTCAGAGTAGAAAATAAGGATTCTAATAAAATATATTTTGGTAGTCTGGGATTGAATAATGTCGAGGTGGTATCCCCCTATTTATATCTAATCCTAATTAATTTAAAATCTATCTTTAAAAATAAAATAATATATTTTCCTATTTTTAAAATTTGAATTTAAATTAGAATTAATTATAGCAATCAGCAAATCTTCAATTGATGGATGGGGACCACTTGGCTTCACTAGGATCCACGCTTAACTTGGGCTTGGCAGCATGAATTGGAGTTTAGTTAAGTGAAGCTGTGCCTAACTTGGGCTTTAGTGCGCCTAACTTGGGCTTTAGTGCACCTAACTTGAAGTGGACAGGACCAATCTCGCGTATGGTTGTTGTGTCTTGCGCCTAACTTGAGAAATCTCAAGTTAGGCGCAGCCTTGGCAGTGAGTTCGGAGAAGAAGTATAGACTATTATATATCGTTGGAAAGTTCTGAAAGTTAGCTTTCCAACGCCACTAGAATCACATCCATTGGACCTCTGTAGCTCGAGTTATTCAGGTTTGAGTGCAGAGAGGTCAGGGTTGACAGCATCATTCGCCTTCATCTCTTCTTCTGCAGAAACTCCATCAAATCCAGCTGAATGCTACCTAAAATAAACAGAATTGCACAAGATTCAAAGTAGCATCCATATTGGCTAAAAAGATAATTAATTCTTTATTAAACTCAATAATTTAGATGCAAATTCACTAGGAAAAGATAGGAAAGATGCTCACGCATTAGGTTCCCGGCCCCCATGGGTATATATATATATATATATATATATATATATATATATATATATATATATATATATATATATATATATATATATAACACAAAGGGATTGCCCAATGATTAGCTACCAAGACATATCGGGTTGGCTATATAACCGATAGATGAAACTCATTAGCCATAGGATACGCATACAACATATTGTTTGTTTTGATCGAGTGTGCATTTGTTTTGGTTTGCCTAATTGCTTAACCATGTTTATCTGCTACTTATTTTACTTGTTGTACTTGAATCCTACCTGTGATTTCTTTGTTTGCCTTTTATGTGTATGCTTATCTGAGAGATCCTCTTTGGTGGAGGCGTGATGAGGGTGGTTTCTGATCTATGGTGATAGAGATTGAGGTAGGATGGACTAGGTGCTGCCTTGTTATTCTAATTTATGTATTGGTTGGATAGGAGTGAGTGATGTAAGTTGGGTAGAAAGTCCTTAGGCACGTCCTTGGTCCATTCCATTTATTTAAACCATTCACTTTACTGATTTGTAAACTAAAGGAGTTTCTTTACGATTTTTTCAAAGTAGGTTTTTCCACAAAGCTTTTCCAAAAGATTATTTCAAGGATAAACTTTTTTATATTGAAATTAATTCTATTTGCAAGTATTTATTTGCTTTGATGATATTCCCTTCCCTGCTAAGAACCTGCAAGGACGATGTTTTCACTCCCCTACAGAATTTCTTTTTCAGTGACAGGTTCAGGAAGCTTTGGCGCGAAGCCGCGACCGAACTACGGAGCTTTATGTATATATATGTGTTTTTGTCGTTTATTGTCATTTGTTTTTAGAGGGGTAGGACTTGTATTTGAGGAATATTATATAAGTCTATGTACTTAATATTATGTGGATATAATTGTGTGATTAAGTGGTTGAAAGTAATGGTTTTTTTTTTAGTTCTTAAGTAAAAATCCAGTTTATATTCACAAAGGCTTAATATTAATAAATATAGTATTAAATTAAAAATATGGAGATTGGTGACGCTTGAACTTTTAGTACGATCATGAGGTGTTGAAGGTTAGGGAGTTACAAAGAGGGCGCAGGTGTTGGGAGGACTTTTGCTCGCCATAAACACTGCATCACAATTGTGGCTGACGGAGGAGAGAGAGAAATCACACACACACACACACACACACAGAAAGAGAGAGAGAGAGAGAGAGAGAGAGAGAGAGAGAGAAAGAAATAGAGAATGGAGAAGAGAGAGTGAGAAAGAGACCGAAGGGAGAAGAGAAGGAGAAGATGACGGTGCCGTCAAAGCACGGGGAAGACATCGCCATCGTCGAGATAGAGAGGAAGAGAGACGCGATTTATAGAGAAGACGAAGGAGAGAAATGGATGGATAAAAAGGCAGTGTCACTGCCGTCGTTGCTGGGGCTCGTCGTTGGAGCCACGGCCGTTGCCGTCGAAGTTGCCACTGTCGGAAGGGAAACCTTGCCATCGCCGAACACAGTAGAAAAGAGAACGAATTAACAAAGGGGAAAGAGAGAGGGGAATGCAACGGAGGAAGAGTGTCTCCGCTGTCCCTGTAATCGACGTGCCTTTAGTCGCTGGGAAATGGCACTGCTATCGCCAGAAACCACCATCGAAGAAGATGTTGCCGACGTTGCGTCCCTGCCCGCCATTCTGTTCACCGGAAAAATGCTGCCGGTAGCACTACCTCAGCACTATTTTGTTTTTTGCTTCTTCCTTCCATGATTTAGTTTTCCTTCTATTTTTTTGTTCTATTGTTCTTATTTTATTGAGCCTCTACTTTAACTTAGACTTTCTAGCACCATTTTGCTTTCCATTCAATTCGAATCTGTCACTTTCTCTTGGTGTTATGGTCATTATCGTTATAATGGGGAGTTAATGTTGCTACCACTGTCATAGTTGTGGTTGCTGCTGTAACCTTTCCATCATCCCCAAATTCGTTATTCTAATCATTAAGTTTGTGATTACTTGAGGTAGGGGATTTTTGCTTAAACTTATTTTATTTTAAGGGATTGTTATAAATCGATATGGAATAATACATATTTTTAGTGATTATATGAGTCTTATGAATCAAATTGGACTATTTTGGAGAAATGAAACTGATTAAATAATGACGGAGTTTAAATAATAAAATGGATTAGAAACAATGGCTGAAGCCTCTTGGTGGGTGGATTAAGATTTGTGAATATGTTGCATCTTATATGAGTTGTGATTATTTAATTGCTCAAACAATTTGATGAATGTCGTAGTTAACTTGGGTAAAAATAAAGTGTGTTCTATTTTTAATTTCATTGTTTTTGTTCTTGCTGATTTTTAATTTAATTATTTATTATATGTTTAGTTTTTGTTATGATTTGTTGTTGTTGCCTCTGTTTTTTTAATTTATTTTTTTGTAGTGCTGATAATTTATTCTTGGCTCAGATTATTGATTATTGATTTTTAATCTGATTATATGATTATTAATTCTGCACAAGATGATTATTTAAAAGAGTAGGCAATAAATTGTCCCAAGTCCCTCTGAATTTATTTCACAGTTTGTATTTATTTTTCACAACTATGTGAACTTAATTTGTTGATTTGAGAATCTCAATATTAAGATACAATTCACTACAAGAAAGTACTAGAATAGCAACCGATTTTAGCGACTAAAAAAATTGGTGTTAATAGCGACCGATATAGAATTTTCAGGACCAAAAAAATGTTGGTTAAATCGGTCACAAAAATCAGTTGCCATCTTTTAATTTAGCGACCGAATTAGCAACCAAAACAAAAGTAACGTATTTAGAACTGTTGGTCACAAAATCGGTCGCTATATTTTATTTTAGCGACCGATTTTGCAATTGATAGTGAAAAAAGTGAACAACTATTTGGTAGCTAATTCAGTCGCTAAAATACTAGTCGCTTAATCAGTTGCTAATTGTTAAAATAACGACTGATTTTTGCAACCAATAGAATCAATCACTAATAGCAACCGAATTAGCGACACATAAGTTTTATACAACAAGAATAAATTTGGTTGCTAAAAAATCGGTTGCTATTTTTTAATTTAGCGACTTAACTAACAACCAAAACAAAGAAAGGAATGTCTTTAGGATTCTTGGTCACAAAATCGGTCGCTATTTTTTTATTTAGCGACCAATTTTGCAACCCTTAGGGAAATATAGTGAAAATTTATTGGTTGATAATTTGGTTGCTAAAGATGTAGTCGCCAAATCGGTTGCTAATTATTAAGATAATGACCAATTTTATAAACTGATTAGTCACTGAATCAGTCGCTAATTTAAATAAAATAGGATATTGTCCGAATTACCCTTACTAACGCTAATTCACCCACACGACCACACCATTCTCATCTTCGCTAATTATTGAGTTAGGGCTTTTTTACCATATCTATTCTCTGATTTTGGAACTATCAATTATGCATTCTCAGGTTTTGGTAGATATGATCTTAAGCCTATTGTTGTGAACCGCTAATTCCAACACATTGTTAGATCCCTACAGTCACCTCCGTCTCCTTCGGTTTTGGCTAATCTTCAGGTATGTTCACTGTTTGATGTGTAATTTCGGTGTTTTAGATTCTTCGAGGGGCAATATTCATTTTTCAGAATTAATAAGAAGAATTATTTCATAATAATATTCGTTTTGGCTAATCTTCGCGGTTACCCTCACTAACCCTAACTCTGTTTGTTGCGAAGGCATGAGAACAGAAAGCTAACCATCGAACGAACGAAGCAATCAGATCCAGTAACACAGTAGCTAGTAGCAGCGACTAAGTAGGATTATAATTATCACCGCGGCACCAACAAGGTACCCTCTCCTAATTATCCCACTCATATGGATTATAATTACGATAATGATTATGATTGTAATTATTAATTATCTTCTAGTTTTAATGTAATAATACATGTTGCTTATCTCATCTAATTATATCACATAGCAATTGGCAACAACCGATCAATCATGTAGTTGCTTACTCGCTATATGATTTGGTTAATTTGATTGAGGGTGATGTGCTTTTATGCTCGCATAGTTTATCTCGAAATCAAGTAGGATTTTGTTTTGATTTATTCAATCTTTCATTATTCTGAAAAGGATTTTGGTGAAAATGGTTGTCTCAAGATTAATTGGGTGAGTCTGAACAGGGTTTCATGCATTTGGATGTATAAATCTTTTGCAGTAGAAAGTGCTTGATTTGAATCTCCTTTTCTTGCTTGAAAATACTAACAAGGGTCAACTTTGCTTGAAGAAAAGAGCTCTGCTTCAATCCTTTTGAAAATTCTAGTTCCATTGCATATGTTTTATTCTTCCTTTGTAGTCTTTTGTTAGACTTTTATTTGTAATGATTTTGGTTTTTTTTTAAAACCTATATATGACTTTGGTAATGATTTATTATTGGTTCTATAGACTTTTTGTTTAATGACACACACACAAATATATATATATATATATATATATATATATATATATATATATATATATATATATATATATATATTGTAATTACATAAATTGAATGCACTAAATAATTGAGAATTGTAGCGAGTAAGCATTTATGTGTGTTCACTTAGCATTTATGCTTAGAGAATCATTGCATCATTTAGCATACAAACACGGAATTTATGC
Organism: Arachis ipaensis; assembly: GCF_059453495.1. Lineage (NCBI taxonomy): Eukaryota > Viridiplantae > Streptophyta > Magnoliopsida > Fabales > Fabaceae > Arachis > Arachis ipaensis. The sequence goes on from NC_142442.1 coordinate 18,856,968, forward strand.
TTATGTGTGTTCATTTATGTTTAGACAATTGTTGCATTATTTTGTATACATTATGTATGTATGTGGTGTTGAAAATGTCTTTGTTCTCTTTTTAGAAGCTGCACTTGTTGGTATTGTTGTGTTCCGAGATGTCTTCCTTGTTGGTGGTGCACTATATTTGAGAGCAAGTAGTTTGGGTTAGAAGGTGAGAACAATTTAAATCTTAAAGTTTTTCATTTGCTTGATTATTATCTAATCTTCTAGATGAAACATTCACTTTGTACTTCTCATTGAAAAAGCTGGTCTGATTTCATTAACCTTGATGGGACATCCCTCTAAAAGACTGAACCACTCTTTATAAGTAAGATAAGTGTGATAGATGTGGGAGTTTATTTGCTTGCATGCTGTTGGACATTGAGTTCATACCACTTTTTATTTGCATTAGTTGTTGCAGCCCTTCTTCAATCAGAGTTTGGAACCCTAGAAACTCACTCGCTACAATTCAACTATAGACGTGTTAGTTAGTTTTGCTGTGAATGCATGTATATATGTTTTATTCTTCCTTTGCTTATTCTTACTTATTTTTCTTTGAGAATTGATATTTTTAAAATTTAAGTAGGTATTTTATTTTATCTTTTTCTTCAGGTTTGAAGTTGATTGTGTAGCTTCCATTCTACTTTAAAGCTTTGTAATTGTGTGAGAGTGTCCATCGAGTTAAGATACTTTATTTTTATATACTTAACTATTTATCAATTGATGTTTTATTGTAGTTCTTAAAATGTGATAGTAAATATTAGATTCTTTATGTTATAATTTTATATACTTCAATTGGTAGTTGATACTCATAGAATTTTTAATTTATATGTTTGGTAGAAAAAATCATTAAAGAGGACTACAACACAGTTAGAATTGTTTGCGAAGACCCACAAACACAAGGATGAGACGGGTGGATAAGCAATCAAAACATGTTGAGGTGAGTCTATCTTAATCAAAATATATCTCTCTCCCTCTATATGTATTAAACAATATTGCATGATACTAAACAAGTTGTTGGGAGTACAAGCAAATGACAATTAACCCAAGTACATAGCTTGATGAGGGTCTTGGATAACTACATATGGTTGAACTTTGTTTTTCTAAATGTAGCTAGTAAATTTACATTTTTGTTTTAAGAAGAAGCTTCAATTTTTTTCATGTAGATGTATTAAAGTTTGATGTTCCAGACTTGTGGCCATTAAGCCCAACAACTTTTTTGCATATAATAGTAAATATTTTTAGGATGTTCTGGTCTGATCTTTTTCTTTTTCTTTTTTTTTTAATCCAAATTAGGGGCACAGGCGTTTGAGAGGGAAATTAGATGTGAACTCAATAACCATTCGCTTCAACAAATGATGAAAAAGCTTAATCACTACAAAAAAATAGGGTTAAAACGGCGGTTATTTTTGAAAATTACCGCGGTTAGAACCGCCATTATTACCGAAAATGGCGCCTCCAAGAAACGCCGTTATTCTGGGCGCCATTCTGGTTATTACGGCGGTTTTTAGAAAACCGCCACAATTATCTGTGGATAAAACAGTGGTTTTTTGAGGGTTAAAATGGCGGTTTGTAACCGCCATTATTTCCGCATAAAATGGCGGTTTTTGAACAGCCGCCATTTTTACCAGAATGTTGTGGCATCACTTCTGTTTAAAATGGCGGTTAGAAACCGCCATTTTTATCATTATAACCGCCATTTTTACCAGGTTATAATGGTATCTTTTGTGTTTAAAATGGCAATTTCTACCCGCTGTTTTTACCAGGTTTTAATGGCATCTTTTGTGTTTAAAATGGCAATTTCTAACCGCCGTTTTTACCAAAATATAATGGCATCATTTTCATTTAAAATGGCAGTTTTTAACCGCCGTTTCTACCAGCATATAATGACATCGTTTTCATTTAAAATAGAAATTTCTAATTGTCGTTTGTACCTAATTATGATGACAATTTTATGCTTTTTAAAATAAGATTAAAACCACCAATTTAAAGGGATATTTTCGAAACTCACTTAAAAATCTCGTAATAACCAAAAGGCATAGCCATAATCAAACATCATAAGATGATTTTTAATTCATACATGATCCAAAAGTCATAATCCAAGTCATAATTGAAATGTCATAATTCAAAAACAAAGTATCAAAGTAACATTTTTCAATAATACGTCTTAACATATAATCCTTAATATACGTCTTAACATATCAAGCAAGGTCATGCTTCCTTGTTGCTTGCTCCCGAAGACCTACTTCCTAACTCTTTTGGTGATGGAATCTCACTCTCCTAATCCAATTCCTACAACAAAAATATAATTATTATGAGCACAAAAATGCAAGAAAAAAACATATATTGATATATTTTAGGTCTGATTTAATTTATAAGAAAAATAATTATCCTATCCAATCAAAAGCCAAACTAGTGTTCTTTTTATATATAGAGGCAACTAGTGTTGTAAGAACTTACATCTTAGAAAATGACAATTAAAAGTGAACAAAATAAAACCAATTTCCATACATTAAATAACAATATTCTTATAGAACTATTTGAAAAACCATATATCAAGTACTATTAATACGTACCACTATTAGTTACATCTTTTAAAATTTCATTATCATTAATTTTACTTCAGTAACCATACATTTTTTGTACAAGTTAATAATCAACCTTGCAAAAAGAGTAATTGCAAAAGAACGAATCCGATTATAGCAAAGTGGCAGATGGTAACTAACATAGTACTAATAAAAAAAAGGCAAAGCCTAACAGTAGTAATATTGTAGAACAAAAATTATAGAATAGCTGTGAGAATGGTCCATCATATATGACTAGATAAATATTTAATAATTTTATGGCATAAAGTATGGAATAAAATTGGTCACTATTACTAGATAGTCAACAAATTATTTGCAATATGCAATTTTTTCAAGCAATCAAATTTTCAAGATTCATAATGAGATAACATTATTATTTTAAATATTAATGGCATAACTCAACCAAGTGTAACCCATTAACTACGGGGAAAAGATTTTGTTCTTCACTTTTCTGGTTCCTTTTTCATAGACACCTCAACTTTACCGCACAATTGTTGGTGTTGGGAAGAATAGAACCTTACTGCACAAAGTATCGATTTCAGAGCTGAGGCACAGGTAGTATCAGAGAGGTTCAGAAGCTGGAATTGTTTCGGAATTTGTGTATCTTTTGTGGAGTTGCAGCAAGTGCTTCCATTGTAAGGACAAAATTCAAGTGTGCTATTGAGGATGAAAGGTGCACCTACACCAAACAAAAACAATATTAAGAAAAACAAAAGCATGTGCATAAGAAAAAATGGCAAAAGAAGAAAGGATGAACATACTTGAGTCAACACATAAAGGAAGTGAAGTTGATGAATCCAAAAACAGTAAGAAGCAACAAAAGATAAAGTTGATGGAAATTAGAACACCCTTCATGATACCAAACCAGTTGAAACTGAAAGCTAAAACTACAAGATCGAAGAATATCAAATCTAATTCAACTTTAACATTGTTTAACTCTAAGGAGCATTAGTTGTAGGAGTGGTAGGGTTGAAAACATTATTCTACCTAAAAATAAAAATAAAAATAAAATAGCTTTCTGAAAGTGTTAAATTTTCTTCCTTCTACTCTCTGTGTGTCTGTCTCTTTCTTTGGACTTTGAAATCTTCTCCTAAATCATTCACTTTATCTCTTCTTTTTTGTTTTGTTCAAGTATCAACTTTCACAGTCACATGAAAGCTACTTGAAAAAAGATGGTCAAAAAACACTCGCCTCAATTTTTAGAGTAGTTGTTGCGTTCATTTATTTTAGGCTTGTAGGCTATGGCTTCATAATTCATATTGATCATAAATAAAATCATCAAATTATAATCATGACAGTTGAAGATGATGATGAAAAAGGCATCAAGTTGGAGATGTCTATGGGACAACTGTTGCGTGGCTTTTGTGAGAGAGAAAGGGTTGGGGAAATGATTTTCGCATAGATTTAAAAACAAAAAAGAAAGCAAAACATGCATTGACTCTACCTAAACAATCCAAACAAAGATTCAATCTTGAAACAAGGAATAATCCTACACCAATTCTGAATACAAAACAAAATAAATGATAGCATAGAAACATTGATATCAAATAACAAAAGGAAGAGACAGTGGCCAAGCACCAACACAAATAGGAAATGAATTATCTTAACAACCTGAAAAGTGAAAACAATATAGGAAATGAATTATCTTAACAACTAGTTCTTAAAATTCGATGCTCCCAAGTTTTAGAATGAAAAATAATTCTCAAGCCATTCACCTTGTTTTGAAGCAAGGAACTCTTCTTACTCTCTAACTGTGCAATTCTCATTTCCAAACCAACCTGTAGGTGATCCAGTTAGGCATGCCAGGCCAGCAATCAGCAGCACAACACATATAAGAACAATATTCCAAATATTAGTCAAAATTGTTCACTAAAATTGATTTAACTGTTTTCGTGTGTGCAATTCATTGTCACATTTTTATTTATTGATAGTCTCTTCCAAGGCTACTTGAGTGGGCTTTTCCACTAATTCAGCCTGGATATGATACAAAATTAAATATGAAAAATTTTAACATCACAGACTCAACGCTCTAAACTCTTAAAAGAACACAATACTAAGTCTTTCACCTCTTTTTCAAGTAAGGAACTATTCTCACTCTGTAATTGTGCAATTCTCATTTGCAAACTAGCCTGCAAGGGATTAGGTTAATCATGCCAGTTAATAGCCAAACACATATATAAGAATAATAATAATATTCAAATAAGAGAAGAAAGCTATCCACACAGTTATTAAATCGTAAATTCAAATTCAATGACCTGGTTTTGCTTCTCCCATTCATTTTCACTTTGTAATTTATTGATGGTCTCTTCCAAGGTAACCTGTGCAGAAAGGGAAGCAAATAAATGATATAAAACAAGCAATTTATTTACATAAGTGATAAATGAAGGTTAAAATACACAATAACAAAAAAAAATTAGTGCCATTTTTACCAACATTTTTTGCAGTGGGCCCTCGTAATGAACACCATATTCTTAGGTTACTACATAAACCACATCAACCATACTATATTAACATATACTCTAGTGTGTTGCATTCAGTTTAGTTTATTTTCTAGAGTCCCCTTAATAAGAAAAACTGCAGAAAGCCAATAACTTAACTTATTATCCAACCAAAATATAGAATCCAAATTATGGAAATGCCACAGATCATATCCTCACCCAGCACTTAAACTGAACCAAAATAAAATTAAAATTTATCGAAAATTTTAAAAATAAATTTGTATAAAGTAAACGTCTCTTGATATTAAAGCAAGGTTAGAGATATTGGACGATTAATACTCCACCAAACTTTGTTAAATACAGATTCAATGTGACCAAATAAAATAGATAAATATATTGGTCTAGCTATTTGATTTTCGATTTTGCTAATTTTATGCAATTGCTTTATGTTTAATCTTGCTTCACATATGACTATGAGGTATATCAAAGACAACGAAAGCCATTTTCAACATGAAGTGGTGGAGGGGTTTTTGATGCATTAGATACAATAGAATATATTATTCTTATGATGAAAAATCAAATAAACAAACTTCTATAAGAATATACCAGTAATTTTGAGGTTTTATGTTCCTGTGACATACTCCAATGCTGTTGTGAAGATAAGCAAGTGCTCTAAATATCTACAATATAAGAAAGAGTAAAGATTAATGCACACTAACAAAGTGACAAATAAAAAGAAAAGGGCTTACTATTTGTGCTACAACTGGAAACAAAAGAGATTATTATTAACAAGGAAGAGCATTACAAACCTCACACCTAAATTAAAGAAAAAGACGTGAACATAGTCTACTTGAGGGGGAAAATGCATTAAGAGCACTTAAGTTGAAAAATTGCAAAAATGTATTAAGTACATTAAGAGCACTTAAGATGAAAAATTGCAAACAGAGTCTACTAGAGCTATATGTGCACATTTGACATTAGAAAACCCACGTCACCATACCAAAATTTTAACCATAGGATATATAGCATATAGATTTTATAAAATGCTTAAGCTTCCCAAGTTTAGATACCAAATGTCCAGATAGATTAGAGTTATCAAGATTCCTGCAAAAAGTAACACAAGATGATCAATTTAAAAGAAAATGTTAATGGAATACTAACTACTTAAAAGCTTACTCAAGTAAATTCCTTAAAAGCTTTTTCGGCAAACAAAAAACATGAAGAAGAATATCAATGCAGTTCACAGTGCACATAATACCAGGAGAAAACAAGTATCATATGATTCTAATCATTCCTATAATTATGACAAATTCAGTGAAGACCTTACTCATTTTTTTCTAACAATCCCCAATTTCTGACCTAAAAATAAATTGAACAAGTAAGAAAATCAAAACCTGGAATTAAATAAAATAAGTAGCAATTAGCACAGAACAATTAAAACCTAGAATCAAACAAAATAAGGTTGATGAGGAGAAGAAAAGCTCGAAGAACAGAAACTAATAGAATACCTAGAAAATCGCATCAATGGAAGCAAATGTACCATCAGAGGAGAAGCATTGATGGACATGACATCGATGGAGGGGAAGAATCATTGATGGAGGAGAAGCTTGCAGCATAGCAATAATGTCATTTTCGAATTCTGCCACACCAACGCAACTCTCACACACATAAAATAATGAATTGAAAGAATAGTAATAAACAGAGAGGAAGTAACAAATCATAAATCAAAAGAAGATGAGGAAGAAAAGGATGAGAATTTCGTACAAAAACCTAGAAGTGAGAAGGGACACGGAGAAGACGGGTTAGGATAAGAAGAGCTCGCACAACACAGAACGCAGAAGCTCGATGGAGGAGAAGCTCGCATCAATGGCAGAGAAGCTCACAAGAATAGAAGAGAAGCTCGCATCAATGGAAGAGAAGAAGCCATTGGAGGAGAAGCTCGTTCCTCACGCTCTACTCTCTTCTACTCGCAATTAGGTTTAGGTTGGGCTTTCTTCTAATTAAATAGTAGATAACAGTGGTTAGTACTGCCAAAAATGTCCCTGACTTACAGATATATTATGGCAGTGACACAAACCGCCTTAATCCATGAATATTGTGGCGTTATCACAAAACCGCCATAATATTAATGATGTTTTAACCAGCTTTTTTTGTAGTGAATTTTAAAATTCCGATTCCTCAACTAGAAGGTGGAGAAACAAAGAAACAAATATAGGAGAGGATAAAGATGGTGAACGCACGTCTGAAGAGTGATTATTTCATTGTAGTTGTGATGCTAGTTAGTTAATAGACTTTAAATGATGTAATTAGAAATTTGAGAGTGTTGTTTACGTATTATTGTTGTTGTCTATGATATTGAATTGATGAGTTATTTTGGTTATTGGTTAAGTGTGTTATGTTATTTGAGATATATCTGTTATGGGTTCGCTTTTATGTGTTAAGGTGTAGGTTTTGTATTGATGTTTTTTCCATATTTGATGGCCTAGATGTAAAAATTTCGTAAAAAATTGATAATTAAAAAATGGTTTAATTACTATGTTGGTCCCTATACTTTCGTAAAATTTTTAATTAAGTCTCTATATTTTTTTTTCTTTTAATTGAGTCCTTGTACCAAAATTTTTTTTAATTGGGTCCCTACACTTTTTTTTCCTTTTATTAATTGAAAAAAAAATTTGATGCAGGGACTCAATTAAAAAGAAAAAAAGTATAGGGACGTAATTGAAAATTTCACGAAACTATAGGGACTAACAGAGTAATTAAACCTTAAAAAATTAGGATCAGCCATGGAAATTTGGTCACTAAATTGCTTGGTTACTAATTAGCGACCGATTTAGCGACTGAAATGTTAGTTGCTAAAATACAGGTCCCCACTTAGCGGCTGAATTAGAGACTGAAACATTGGTCGCAAATTAGCGACTGATTTAGCGACCGAAATATCAGTCGCAATTAGAGACTAAAACACTGGTCGCAAATTAGCTACCAATTTAGCGACTGAAAAGTTGGTTGCCATTTAGCGACTGATTTACTCAGAGACCAATTTAGCAACTGATACTCTTTGGTGAGGGTTTGATGGCCTTGTTTACAAATCGGTCATTAAAATCGGTTGCTAAAATTTAGTGACCGAAGTTGGTCACTATTTTCTGATTAGCGACCAAGGTTTTAGCGACCACCTGAATCAGTCGCTAAGTGTAACCACCCTACCCCATGGGGCCCGTGATTTCTGATTCTTTACAGTGTTCACTGACACGTATAGGTTTATATATATGTAGCATAGATAACGAATTAGAATTAGAACACGTAGCGCAAAACTTTTTTTTTAGTACTTCCAAGCGACGAGCCTTTTTCCAATTCAATTATTCTATGGAATAAGTACTCCCAGAAGATTTTAATAATCTCTTTGGTTGTTCTTGAAGAGAACTAATGCATGAATCATTGAACCATATTAGTTTGATAAGCCAAACCCTTGAACCGGATTGGCTTCTTCTCTTTTGGTCCAACCAAACCACCTTCCACCTAAATAAACCCAATCCTAGTTAACTCCTCTCTCAGCACTGCTTGGAAATCAGTCCCAACTATGGTTTCACCTTCTCATATGCACGTTGCTACTGTGTTGAAGGGAGAGAGAGACACGAAGCCATCATTAACAGCTTAGCCCATCCCTCTTTCTTTATAAACAAAGGTAAGTAGCCTCAATTCCTCTTCTTCCCAAAACACACATCACGCAGAAGAAAGGAAAGACCGGTGGCAGGAAAAGTAGAAAAAGCAAGAAGAGGGACAGCCAAAGCTGAAGCAGGAGTTCATCCTATCCACCCAGTTAATTTCTCAAGCCCCTCTATAAAAGTAAAAAACCAGCAACTTCATCTTCTTTCCTTACTCCTCTAATTCGAATTTCTGAGTAACTCTTTGCTACACTCCTTTAGTTTGCCCGGTTCACGAAACAGCTACCATCATAAATGAGGAAGGGTAAGTAATTTTCCCTTGCTTGTGTTTGTTTGGGTCGAATGGCCTTGTGAGTATGATAGGGAATGTTGGTTTTGTTGCGAATTAGAGTTTGGCGGCAAAAAGGCAGTAGAAGCAAGCTTTGTGTATTTGATCAACAAATAAGGTAAGGGTTAGTCTATACAAGATATCTTGCTTGCAGCTATGTATACTGTTGATGATTGATGGTTTATCATGTGTTTGTCTATTGAAAAGTGTATAATGAATTTTTGTTACATTAAAGATGCAGAAAAGTGAATGAGTTATGAATGTGCCTTTGAAACAAGGGATAAATTAATGAATATAAACTCTTAGAGCTGTGCTGATTATGCTAACAACTTTAGTTAGTCAAAAAAAGGTAAAATTATGGTTTTAGATGAATTCTAGGCTTGAATATAAGATTTGGTATGTGAGGTTGTTGGAAATACTTTGTGCAGAATTTCTGCAGAAATCTGCATAATCGGCAGCAGAACAAACGATTTTCTGGGAGTGGTCCAGACCTAATTTTTAAATGAAGTTATTTTTCCTAAAACTTCAGTATGTCTTGAATATTCCATAAAAATTTCATGGAATTTGACCAAGCGGTTTGGAAGATATGAATTTTTGAAATTTAGTGGTTGCTGCAGAATTTTCTGGTTTTTTGGTTCTGCAGTACCAACTTCCAGACGCTATAACTTTTAATTTAAACGAAATTTTGAGTTGACTTTAAAAGGATTTTAAAGATCTATCAGTCTATTTTAAGTGAGTACAAGTTTCATGTTCATATCTATTTTTTAGACTTAGATAAGTCACTTGGAAGGTTGGTTGTTTGCTGGAAACTCTGCACTTATTTATGAAAACAGAGCTCCACTTCTAATTGATAATTAATTAATCATATGGACCTAAAACTTGTGGATTTTGAAACTTAGGGATGTTGACTGTAATCTCACCAAAATTTAGAAGCAACAGATTAGAATTGAAATTATTGTGGAATTTATAAAAACACGGCTGCTGTCTATTTTTCTAAATTTTTGTAAATGCAGTAGCAAATTTTTAAAGCTTGTATAAAATTTAATTCTAATCCAAATTCAGTAAAACCTAACTTAAATTAAAGATTAGCTTTAGAGTTATCTTACCAACCTGGTTTTAGATTAGACAAACTTAGGAAATGAAGAGGAAGGTAAGTTGCCCCTAAGAAAGGTTAAAGTTAAAGACAATGATATTGAGAGATAAAGTGAAGAAAGAAAAATGAGAAACAAGAAATGGAATAAAAGTTAAGAATTATATTGAATGGGCCTTGTGCCGGACTGCTAATGCGAAAGTGCCCGCCTAATGGATAGCCTGAGATTGTTAATGCGGGAATGTTCGCCTAATTGATAGCACTGTTCCTTACTATGATACACATTGAACTATTATTATAATAAGGCCTAATTGACACGGGTAACCGTGATGCTAAGGTGTCTAATTGACACAGTAAAGGGACCATATTCGGGGTTCACTCTGAGTAACGTCGGGTTGTGGGTAGACAACCGATGCATGAGCTCATGGCCTGCACTAGGAACAGGCATGCATCATCTTATTTGTGCATATATATGTACTTCTTGTGAATTATTTACTGCTATTTCCTTTTTGTCTATGCTATCTACTTGTTATATGCATGTGTGTGCCTTAAGTCTCTGTGTTTGTTTTTCTTTTCTTTCTGTTTCGCGACAACTTAGAGACAAAGACCCTAGGTTTCCCTTTTACCTTGTTGAGAACTCTAGGTTCTCACCCTTCTTTCCTTTCTTTTTTCCCCTCCCCAGATAGGTTCGGCAGACGAGTCCGTTGAGTTTCGGGTTTCGGTACATCGCCCACATTTCGACCCCGGCATGTCATACGTATTCACTCTAGCTAAAGACCATTCCGGAGATCGACCTAGCTGACTTTTTACTCTTTTTGGTGATCTTAGTATTACATTTCCCTCGCTTTTGTAATACTTTTAGAGGGGTAGGACATCTTAGTAGTTCGGTTCCAGTTTAGGAAACCCGTATGAGGGTTGGGACTGTTTTTCTTTAATTTTATCTCTATAAATATAACTTGGTGTAATACTCGTTATTTTGATACTTGGCATGTATTCTCAAACTTAACTTATGTTTATATACGTATATATGTATATATACTCTGTTATCATGTGCTTTTCGGTAATATGACTTTAAGTATTGTCCTTGCAAGTAACTATATGACGTTTCACGAGAAATAGTTTATTCACGATTAAATCGATAAAGGCTTTTATTAATTTTTGTTTCGAAATTCTGAGTCTAGAGCTAAGTAGGTCCTCACGTCGAGTAACACCTGAACAGTTGGCATTGGTAATGACGTGTCAAAAGTTAGGATGTTATACTAAGGCTTTTTAGCGACCGATTTTCAAGAAAAATCAGTCGCCATTCTAGTAATTTCTTGTAGTGCAAGAAGCCTATACTGAAATTTATTGTCATGGATATGTTGGTAATAGTATATTATTTGTTTTTCTCCATGAACCTATCATACACTTGATTCATTATTATAAATGGAAAAAGTTTGGGAACCAAAATAATTCAGCCATAACTAGCCCAAAATTTTCTAATTTGACTTCATTTATATAACTTTTTTATATTTTGATTTTTTATCTCTTATCACATTATATCTCTAACTATTAGGATGTAATATATCATATATTACTATATTAGTGAGACCTTTTATAATTTGATTTTCATATATACTATTTCATTAAATACTAATCATCATAATATACTTTGAATGTCATTAATGTTAATTGATTTTTCTTTGTAACCACTAATTGATTTTTTTCTTATTGTTTCCCTGCACTTACATAATATTGTAGATATTGGAGTAATCTAAATTTTAATTGTCATTAATTTTAATTAATTTTTCTTTTGTAATTACTAATTTATTGTCTCACGTAATATTTGTTTCATATTTTATAAAGTGGAATAATGATTTATTCTGAATTTTTTAACACACAAATGTTTTCATATTTTATCATAATTGGATTAAAAAAATATCAAATACTTAAATTAATTTATTCAATTGACAACTTTACTCATAACATCCATAAGTTTATACACATAACATCCATAATTTCATATTAATAACATCCATAATTTCATATTCATAACATTCATAATTTCATACATATGATATCCATAACTAATAAATTTTTACAACTAATATTACCAAATTTTAAACTATGTGTCTTTTTATTGTATTTTTTCAAATTATTATCTCATATCTGCACTAATGAATCATAATTTTAATTATTTTAATATTTTTTATTTAATATTCATATGTATGCTTATTTATTGATTTTAATATAATGAGTTAATAATTACTTTTAAAATTTTATTTTTTATTTTTGTTTATATTTTATTTTTTATTTTTTATTTTCTAATAGTCTATATATAAAATATGAGTTGTATAGTAGAAGTTGTTAAAATTTTCTAATTTAACATCCATAATTTTATATGTATAAAATCTATAATTTTAAACACATAATATCTATAATTAATGAATTGGTGTTAATTTATTATTTATTATTTTATTTTGTAGTTTAAAAACTAATAATTTTGGACGGTTTTAATAAATAGAAACTAATCAAATATAAGATATTTTTATTTTTTATAAAACGTATCGAGATGATTTGAGATTCTTTTAGGATTAAAAATATCAAAATTTAAAATTTTTATTTGGAAAAAAAATATAGAGTTATGAATGTAATAATAATAAAAGTGTATTTTTTGAGATTTAATTCACATTAAATTTAGAATTGACTTTTAGTGTAATTAAACGAGAGAAAATATTTATAAAAAGAAATTAATTGTGTTAATTAAGTCTGGAGAGTGATTCACACTCTCTTATAAGTAAAAGTATTATTGATCATGTATTTTTATTTATCGTCTATAATGTTTTGACTACCTAGTATTACTCTAAATAAATCAACTCACAATGTGCATTATTGGGCATCCAATGCTCCATTAAGAATCCTATGAGGAGGTTATTTGAAAATGACATTGTATAGGGGAGAATAATTGCTTTATCAAATTTCTCACTTGCTGTGAATGATTAAAAAAACTAACCAACTATCCATTCTCATCGTATATACTTTAAGAGGGAACTCAGATCCGCCCTTTAGATGACAGTAAATTTTCTGATAATATATTTAACTTTGCTCCTAATGAAATTATCCTTGGTCGTGACAATCCTCAGTCACACCTAATTGGTAATTATTTTTTCTTTATTCATATTTTAAAATTATATTTACCTTTTAACTATTACTCACATTTTTCTTAAATTATATATTGAAGACGTCATTGATTTGTTAACTGATAAGTGTAAGACCCAAAACCTTTGGAAAAAGGGCTATCATTAGCTAATTTCAAATTCAGTGTTTCTGTAGCTTTAAATTCGGGAATTTCTCTATTAAAGAAAATTAAAGCAAGTTTTGATTTACTGAATTTGAGATAAGTTATGATTATTATCCAATTTTATAATTATTGGATTATTCTCTATATTTAAATCATATAGTTGGTAGTTGTGAAATGAAAAGGATTTTTATATGATTTTGGACTAAATAATTAATATTTTAGAATATTGATATTTCTATTTTGGAAAATGAAAAAAATAAGTATATTATTTCTAATTATTTGGTGGGGACATTTTATTGAAAATAATTTATGAAATTGATGAGCAAATAGTATTTTTATATATTATTATTAATGGATTAGAATTTATTTCTAATTACTATAATATCCCTATTTTTATTCGAAATTACTAGAATGCCCCTAACCCTAATTTTTGAAAGAAAAACCCTAACCCTGAAAAACCTACCCGGTAACCCGTTGCTCCCTCGTGCCCCAGCAGCCACAAAACACACGGTTCCCTTTCTCTCTTTCCATGAAAAGGGAAGAAACAGAAGCAGAAAAATTAATTTGAGGGAGAAGAAGAGAGGGGGGCGATCTCTAACTGTTGAACGGAGGAGAGCGAAGGGGGCCTCGCCGCCGTGCTCAGCCCGCTGCGTGCCCCGCCGCACCTCTCCGCCAATGCCGCCATTGTCACCATCGATGGAGGAGAAGGGGGAGAGCGCTTGCGAGGAGCTGCTGCAGAAGCCACCGCCGTGCATCATCGTGCCGTCGCTGGAGATCTGGCCGTCGTCGCCGATCATCCTTGCGCCGCATCGGAGACAGAACTGTGAAATGAAGGGAGCGCGACCCACAGCCACCAACGGAGAAGAAAGAGCGCGCAGGAAAGTGAAGCCGCCGCTGTCACCGTCGCTGTGGAGCCGCCGCTGTGCTTGACCTCCGTTGCTGTTGCACTTCGACCGTCACCATTCTTGTCGCCGTCAAGCCACGTCGAAAGGAAAGCGCCGCCGCCGTGCCTTGTTAGAACTTCTGGAGCCGCGTTGGAGCTCGCTGCAAAAAGAGGATGAGGCTAGGACTAGCGCCATTGTGCCTGGTAAGGACCTGCAACAGCTGCTGCTCTTGCTCCGTTCTGCTTTATTTTGCCACTGTTTAATGGTTATCCTTGGTGCCGTTCTGTCCGCTAGAGCTGTTGCTGTCGATTTGGAGTTGCTGCGCAATGAGGCCACTAGGAGAGTATTGCTGCTGCTGAACCATGGGCTCTGCGGCCGAGACTCTGCCGCCGAAGAACACTCTTTCGGTAAGGGTTTTTATTTGAGGTTTCTGTCCTTTTGAATTCTGAGAATTCCGTAGTCACTGCGTGTTGGTTTCAATTGGCGCGATCGGAAATTGTCGTCGCTGCCGCTTGAGGTGGCTGCCTGGCTGCCGTTGAACCGGTTTAGAAACTGCCACTATTCCGGTTCAGCTGTTCCTTCTTCATTCGGTAAGCGTTTTCGATTTGAAAGCTCTCTAGTTACTATTCTGGCTTCATACACTAAGGCTTTGCGGCATCAATTGCTATGAGACTGAGTTTCTATTGTTATGTGTCGCGATTAGTGTTGCTGTGGTTACCGCGGGAGTGGCTTGGAGCCAAGGTTATGTTGTTGGTGATCTCGGTTTAAGAGAGGAGGTTCCTGTGACGCGTTTGGGTTATGGAATTGCGTTTTGAGGTAGGGGCGCTTTCCAAAAACTATGTTTTGTGTATTGGAATTATTACATATGGATACTGGTGTGAGATATTGTGTATTTGGTGATTGTATCTGCCTTATGTATTATTTGACTGACTCGAATGATTATGGATGCTGGTTTGGCTGAATTGTTGTGCGGCTTTGTGAAATGTAATGTTTTAAAGTTGATTCTTTAAAGATTTGAAATATGAGTTTAATCCGTTGAGGATTGGTTTGAATTGAGTCAATTGTTTGATGATGTGAAAGATAGAATACTCTTTGAAATTCAGCCTGGTTTGCTTTCACTGATTTGGTTTTGATAAATGATTTGTGGATGAACCGATTCTTTAAAGCTTTAGAAATGAGTTAAATTGGTTGATATTGAGTTGATTTCTGAAATAGTTTCCTTGAGATATGCCACTGAGGCGACTGTTGGATTTAGCTTGCTGTTGAATTGATTTCTGGTTTTGGGCTATTGAAAAGGAATGAGAAACGGTTTAGTTGGGACCCGAACTGGGTGGCAAAAGTCCAAGTTTTAGGGGAGGTGCTGCCGAAATTTCTACAAAACCCTAGTCTTGTTTGAAAAGTTATTTAGAAAAGGTTGGATTTGAGAAATTGTATTATTTGATTATTAAGAGAATATTTATGTTTTCAAGCTTAATTTATTTAATGAACTTTATGCGTTGAGTTCGGCTTATTTAGAAAGGAACTATTTTTACCGTTTGAATCACTGAAGAAAAGAATGATGCTCTAATATTGATTTCAATATTAAAAGGAGCTTTTAGTGATTTTAAAGGAATCTAGACTTTTGATTGAGTAATCAAGTTTGAGGCATTTTGGAAGAGTTAGAAAAATGGGTTCCAAAAAGAAACCTGAAGTGGTTTGATTCAAATGAACCGGTTCCGTTTCAAATGAGTTGATTTTTGGACCGGGTTGGAACTTGAGATTTTGTATGGTCGGTTTCATAATAAATTCAGTTTTATTTACTTGAACCGAGAATCTATGATTTTAAGAGTTTCAATGAATTTTAAGGAATTGATATAAGTTGACCTTCCCTAAAGACTTGAGACTCTGTCGAGAAACTTTTGTTATAAAATCCCATTGTTGGATGGGTGATTTTGAATGTTCCCAAAATGAATCTTTAACTTTCCATGGTTTCGGAAGTTTTGGAAAGAGAATGCCGAGAGTGGCTTTGCTTTAAAAAGGAAACTCACTTTGAGTAAATGTGGCTTATGAGCCTGAGATGATTTGAGAAATGAGATCTTTAAAGCCAAGGCTAAAGAGAGTTGAAATTTGATTTCAAAGTGAAATGGCTTGAGAAAAGTGATTTATGGCTTTAATGCCGATTTTATGAATTTAATGATGTTGAATGGTGGAAGTGCTGTTTTGTTGTGGGCCGGAATGGCTGTGTATGATTTATGAATATTGGCTGGTTCTGGATTGAACCGTGAGCCGGAATGGCTATGTATGATTATCAATATTGGCTGGTTCTAGATTGAACCGTGAGCCGGATGGCTAAGATGGATGTTGATCCATGGCTGAGAATGAATGCATATATGCTGAGATATTGATAATTGTGATTTTGCACTTCCACTATCTGAGATACGAGTTTTCCTGGGTAGTAGCAGTGGCTAGCCACCACGTGCTCCAGGTTGAGACTTGATACTCTGTTGACCCTATGTCGTAAGTGTGGCCGGGCACTGTGAAAGCCCCGGATGAGCTCGCCCCCGTAAATATTCACCAGTGAAGGTGATGGATATGGATCATGATTATGATCAAGTTTATGATGAGTATAACTCGAGTTGGGGATGCGCGACAGAGGGACAGTCCAATGGTTAGCTACCAGGACTTGTCGGGTTGGCTCTATAACCGACAGATGATATCATCAGCCACTAGGGACAGGCATGCATCATATGCATCTATGTGACATTGTGTGGATGTGCATATTATACTTAGTTTGCCTATGTGATTAATTGCTAATTGTTCTACTTGCAATAACTGTTTGTTTGTGCTTGCATCTTCCTATTTGTGTTTGTGATGAGCGGATAATTTATACGCTTTTTGGCATTGTTTTTAGTATATTTTTAGTAGAATCTAGTTATTTTTAGGGATGTTTTTAATAGATTTTATGTTAAATTCACATTTCTGGACTTTACTATGATTTTGTGTGTTTTTCTGTGATTTCAGGTATTTTCTGGCTGAAATTGAGGGACTTGAGCAGAAATCAGATTCAGAGGTTGAAAAAGGACTGCTGATGCTGTTGGATTCTGACCTCCCTGCACTCAAAGTGGATTTTCTGGAGCTACAGAACTCGAAATGGCGTGCTTCTAATTGCGTTGGAAAGTAGACATCCAGGGCTTTCCAGCAATATATAATATTCCATACTTTGGCTAAGAATAGACGATGTAAACTGGCGTTCAACGCCAGCTCTCTGCCCAAATCTGGCGTCCAGCGCCAGAAAAGGATCCAAAACCAGAGTTGAACGCCCAAACTGGCACAAATACTGGCGTTCAACTCCACAAATGGCCTCTGGACGTGCAACACTTAAAGCCCAGCCCAAGCACACACCAAGTGGGCCCCAGAAGTGGATTTATGCATCAATTACTTACTTCTGTAAACCCTAGTGACTAGTTTATTATAAATAGGACCTCTTACTATTGTATTTGACATCTTTGGACTCAGTTTTATTCCATTGTTCATCTTAGGAGACTATTGATCTCGTTTAGGGGGCTGGCCATCTCGGCCATGCCTGGACCTTTCACTTATGTATTTTCAACGGTAGAGTTTCTACACTCCATAGATTAAGGTGTGGAGCTCTGCTGTTCCTCAAAGATTAATGCAAAGTACTACTGTTTTCTATTCAATTCTTCTTGTTTCGCTTCTAAGATATCCATTCGCACCCAAGAACGTGATGAAGGTGATGATTATGTGTGACGCTCATCATCCTTCTCCCTTATGAACGCGTGCCTGACAAACACTTCTGTTCTACATGAATTAAGCTAGAATGAATATCTCTTAGATCTCCTAACCAGAATCTTCGTGGCGTAAGCTAGAATGATGGCGGCATTCAAGAGAATCCGGAAAGTCTAAACCTTGTCTGTGGTATTCCGAGTAGGATTCAATGATTGAATGACTGTGACGAGCTCCTAACTCGCGATTGCAGGGCGTTAGTGACAGACGCAAAAGGATAGCAAATCATATTCCAGCATGATCGAGAACCGACAGATGGATAGCCGTGGCGTGACAGGGTGCGTGAGCATATTATTCACTGAGAGGATAAGATGAAGCCATTGGCAAGGGTGATGCCTCCAGACGATTAGCCGTGCCGTGACAGGGCATTGGATCATTTTCCCGAGAGATGACCGAAAGTAGCCATTGACAGTGGTGATGTATCACATAAAGCCAGCCATGGAAAGGAGTAAGACTGATTGGATGAAGATAGCAGGAAAGCAGAGGTTCAGAGGAACGAAAAGCATCTCCATTCGCTTATCTGAAATTCCTACCAATGATTTACATAAGTATCTCTATCCCTATTCTATTATTTATTATTCGAAAACTCCATGATTATTTTATATCTGCCTGACTGAGATTTGCAAGGTGACCATAGCTTGCTTCATACCAACAATCTCCGTGGGATTCGACCCTTACTCACGTAAGGTATTACTTGGACGACCCAGTGCACTTGCTGGTTAGTTGTATCGAAGTTGTGAACCAAGGGATTGTTCGAGCCTGGACATCACAATTTCGTGCACCAGTTTGCTACTGGGACTCTGTTGGATTGTGGTGATTGGTTGATGGTTGGATTGTTTGGGCCTAGGGCCGTGGTTGAAATGAGGTGGACCGATGGTTGGTTTTGTTCGTGTTTCCGATTTGGAAGGGTATGAAAGGCTATTTTGGTTCAGTATAAATAAACCTTTTTGAAAGGGCTTTTGAGTTTTGAGAATTGAATGGTTCCTCTTTTAGAAAAGATTTCCGACTTTACTTTTATTATAAACCGTTGTTTTTGAAAAGAGGCATGAGACGGTTATTAATCACTGGTACGGTTTATCTTCATGTATCCTATTACAGTAATTCCCAAAAACCCTCTACTGAGAACCCTTTCGAGGATGATGTTCTCACCCCCTACATTTTTCCCCTTTCAGGATATGGGCGCAGAAGTTACGAAGAGCTTATTTAATTGTTGTTGTGATGCTCTGTATTGTTTTAGTTATGGTTTACTGCACCCTCGCCTTTATCTTGATATAATCTGTAAGAGGGATAGGAATTGTATTGGATTATGTTTGTAATATTATTTATATATATTTATGTATATATATGGATGTACTCTTTATGAATTTTTGTAAGTTGTATGGTATTTATGGATGTACGTTATCAAGCGAAAGTATTTTTGGGAGCGGTATTGCGGTTAAAGTTTTAAACAGGCTCATATTTTAGTATTAATTAGTATAAGTGTCATCGTAATGTCCGAGCTATCAGAGTCGCACAGCCGGAAGCGTGAGCTTTGGTAGTTAGGGTGTTACATTATGGTATCAGAGCAGTTCTTCCTGTAGAGCCTGAGGAATGGACTAACTATGCTTCAGTTGCATACTCTGAGCGTTTGTCATGTATTAGGTCTTGTCGAATGACGAGAATTAGAGCTTTATGCACAAGACGATCTATTGATTAACGCTGTTAGTCTTGCATTACATAATTCCTGATATTAAGTTTGGCCGGCTTAATACTAGTGAATTATGTATATGAAAGCACTGATGGGTTATCATAGATGAAATACGAGTTTTGAGTGAAGCGAATCGCTGGTTTTGGGAACGTTAGAAACTATTTCTCGAGGCTATTCAGTTGTGTATCTTGGATTTTGTTCGAGTCGACCTGTTCTTCATACCCTAACTTGAAGTTCTTGTTTGCTACTCCTCTTGAAAAGTAATTTGATGCTTCCACTCTGTTTCTCTATTCATATGCATTCTTGTTTGATCTTAAGTGCATATGCTTGTTTAAAATCCTTGTTGCATCTATCTTTCTCTGTTTGAATTCTTCTTGATTCATGTATTCTTTGAAATGGCTTTGAACTTGTCCTAATTCGTTGTGCATTTTGACTCCGGGATTCCGAGTCCATTATTAGAGAAATTGTTGATTCAGTTTTTCTCTTATTTGACAGTGAGCACAGCCAATTTTGAGATTTTATGAAAATTGCTGTTGAATAGATATATACTTATCTATACATGAAATTTTGAAGATTTCTCATACCGCTTAGCAACTATCTATTTTTAATACCTCGCCTGTACTTTTACTGGTTGCGGAACTGCACTTTCTTTAAATACAAATTGACTTTCTAGTAATTTTACTATAGTTCCAATGCACATCTTCATTTGATTATGTATTTGGAATATTTTTCAAAATTTTGAAAAGAGAGGATTTACCACTTTTGTCTCGGTTGAGTTTCGTTTGATAAGCTTTACTTAACTTATTTTGAATTGAGTTTGATTTAGCATACTACATGGTTTATGCCATTGTTGTTCTTTTGAAAATGTTGGACTCATAGCTTTCTCCTTACGAACGGACTAAAGTCTTCCTTAAGCCTTCCATCTCCATGAATGTCATGCTTGACCTTGTTTTTAACTGATCTTTTACATCTTGTGAACATTACCATTGATCTTGGTTTTTCCTCTCTTGTGAATCTCACTCTTATGCGAGTCAGCTTGATTTGTTTCAATTTCGTGCATCATTTATCCTCTCATTGTCCTTACAAGAGTTTAGTCAAAGATTTATCCTTGGGAAAATTACTAATGATTGGGTTGTATTTTCCTATGACTTTTGTATTCTTTTGAATCAATTGGAAGCTTGTTTGATGTTTCATGCCTAGTGGATCTTGTTTGAACTATCTTGGTTTAAGATCCTTTCTCGCATGGCTTGACTCCTTTTTAGTACATCTTAAACTTCTTGAATGTTCTTCTGAGATGGTGATTTCAAGAACACTTTTGGAGTCTTGTTTTGAACTTTTTAAAGAAGTTTTGAATTCTCTCGTAAGAAGTTTTAAACGGGATTTATTTTCTGTTGCTTGATTTAGATTGAAACCATTGTTCAATTTTGACGAAGTTAATTTAAATTTGGCATGCACTATTTTAAATGAAGTTTTGAAAAGCTTCCTTGTTCAGTGGAAACCGGTTTGTTTGTAACGCACCACTTATTTCCTTACCAGATTGCAAGTAAATTTTTACCTCGGAATTTCTTTTCTAAAAAGAGTTTAACTTCCTCTTTCGTCCTTGCTATAAATGTTATACACGACTGTTTGAATATGAATTTTGAGAATTTTGAACAAGCATTTGATTATTTCCGAGTTTTTATGAACTGCTTTTGGTTAGGTTGTGCACCCAACTATCTTTCTAAAATATTTGAGGAAATATTTTAGCTCTTAGCCAAACTTGTGTGTATTTTGTTTTTAAAACGCTACATGGTCTACTTCAACATGAAATTGTATTGAAGTAAAGCCACATTTATGCTTTTGGCTACTCTCTTGAAGAATGTTTGTTGTTTAACTTCTCTTTCAGACTGCGAAGTGATTTTCCACAAATTTTCGATTCTTTTATGAACAATGTATTCGAAAGTATTTTTAATTATGCTCTTGAATTCTGTGAGCCTTGTCTTAGGTTTGAAATATTCTTTTCTGTAAACCTCATGCTTCCTCGACTCAGCTTGAGTTCGTCCCAAATTGATGCGCTGGTTTTCTTCCTATTGATCTTGTTGAACTTCTTTGATCTAAGGGTTATCCTTGAAGTTGTCAATTGATTTATTTCTAGCAAACTTCATTGCTTGAGTATCCTTGGTTATCTAGGATTGGATATATTCTCTCAAATCTATTATTGCTATCCTTGACATTTGACTCTCCTTTCTAAATCTTGTATCCTTCTAAGTAGACTCGAGAATTATTTTGATATCACGTGCAACTTGTAGACGTATACGTAACGCGATGCGTTAGTTCTTTAAGACGTGATATGTGTATATGGAAGGTGAAGCGGTAGGTGTGTAACGTTATGACGAGTTGTGGGTGTTTTGTCCCTTGCAAACGAGCTTGCAGGTGTTAGGCTTATGATTGGCTATGAGGTTGAAAAGTGCCTGATGAGGTTAGAAAGTTGAAGCCTTGAGGTTGATATGAGATTAGTGTGTGGATGATAAGCACATCGTTTTAACCCCATCATGTTTTATACCCTTCAATGCCTTGCCTTACTATCACATGTTTGAACCATGTCATCATTGCGTTGTGAACGCCCATCTTGATTTGCATCCTATTTGGTACCTCAAGTTTTTGTAAAGCTTTGAGATTATATGACCTTGTGCATTGAGCCTATCTTGTAACTTTTGCTTTGCAATCCCACCCCTACCTTTGTATCCTTATGCATACGACCATCCAAGTATTTGAAAACCATATATATGTTTATATTTTGAGATATGTTTGCTTCTTCCTTAAATGTGTTTAAGGGTGAACTGTTATGAAATTTCTTTCGTTTTGTATCAATTTTCGAGGGCGAAAATTTTTATAAGATGGGTAGAATGTAAGACCCAAAACCTTTGGAAAAAGGGCTATCATTAGCTAATTTCAAATTCAGTGTTTCTGTAGCTTTAAATTCGGGAATTTCTCTATTAAAGAAAATTAAAGCAAGTTTTGATTTACTGAATTTGAGATAAGTTATGATTATTATCCAATTTTATAATTATTGGATTATTCTCTATATTTAAATCATATAGTTAGTAGTTGTGAAATGAAAAGGATTTTTATATGATTTTGGACTAAATAATTAATATTTTAGAATATTGATATTTCTATTTTGGAAAATGAAAAAAATAAGTATATTATTTCTAATTATTTGGTGGGGACATTTTATTGAAAATAATTTATGAAATTGATGAGCAAATAGTATTTTTATATATTATTATTAATGGATTAGAATTTATTTCTAATTACTATAATATCCATATTTTTATTCGAAATTACTAGAATGCCCCTAACCCTAATTTTTGAAAGAAAAACCCTAACCCTGAAAAACCTACCCAGTAACTCGTTGCTCCCTCGTGCCCCAGCAGCCACAAAACACACGGTTCCCTTTCTCTCTTTCCATGAAAAGGGAAGAAACAGAAGCAGAAAAATTAATTTGAGGGAGAAGAAGAGAGGGGGGCGATCTCTAACTGTTGAACGGAGGAAAGCGAAGGGGGCCTCGCCGCCGTGCTCAGCCCGCTGCGTTCCCCGCCGCGCCTCTCCGCCAATGCCGCCATTGTCACCATCGATGGAAGAGAAGGGGGAGAGCGCTTGCGAGGAGCTGCTGCAGAAGCCACCGCCGTGCATCCTCGTGCCGTCGCTGGAGATCTGGCCGTCGTCGCCGATCATCCTTGCGCCGCATCGGAGACAGAACTGTGAAATGAAGGGAGCGCGACCCACAGCCACCAACGGAGAAGAAAGAGCGCGCAGGAAAGTGAAGCCGCCGCTGTCACCGTCGCTGTGGAGCCGCCGCCGCGCTTGACCTCCGTTGCTGTTGCACTTCGACCGCCACCATTCTTGCCGCCGTCAAGCCACGTCGAAAGGAAAGCGCCGCCGCCGTGCCCTGTTAAAACTTCTGGAGCCGCGTTGGAGCTCGCTGCAAAAAGAGGATGAGGCTAGGACTAGCGCCATTGTGCCTGGTAAGGACCTGCAACAGCTGCTGCTCTTGCTCCGTTCTGCTTTATTTTGCCATTGTTTAATGGTTATCCTTGGTGCCATTCTGTCCGCTAGAGCTGTTGCTGTCGATTTGGAGTTGCTGCGCAATGGGGCCACTAGGAGAGTATTGCTGCTGCTGAACCATGGGCTCTGCGACTGAGACTCTGCCGCCGAAGAACACTCTTTCGGTAAGGGTTTTTATTTGAGGTTTCTGTCCTTTTGAATTCCGAAAATTCCGTAGTCACTGCGTGTTGTTTTCAATTGGCGCGATCGAAAATTGTCGTCGCTGCCGCTTGAGGTGGCTGCCTGGCTGCCGTTGAACCGGTTCAGAAACTGCCACTATTTCGGTTCAGCTGTTCCTTCTTCATTCGGTAAGCGTTTTCGATTTGAAAGCTCTCTAGTTACTATTCTGGCTTCATACACTAAGGCTTTGCGGCATCAATTGCTATGAGACTTAGTTTCTATTGTTATGTGTCGTGATTAGTGTTGCTGTGGTTACCGCGGGAGTGGCTTGGAGCCAAGGTTACGTTGTTGGTGATCTCGGTTTAAGAGAGGAGGTTCCTGTGACGTGTTTGGGTTATGGAATTGCGTTTTGAGGTAGGGCGCTTTCCAAAAACTATGTTTTGTGTATTGGAATTATTACATATGGATACTGGTGTGAGATATTGTGTATTTGGTGATTGTATCTGCCTTATGTATTATTTGACTGACTCGAATGATTATGGATGTTGGTTTGGCTGAATTGTTGTGCGGCTTTGTGAAATGTAATGTTTTAAAGTTGATTCTTTAAAGATTTGAAATATGAGTTTAATCCGTTGAGGATTGGTTTGAATTGAGTCAATTGTTTGATGATGTGAAAGATAGAATACTCTTTGAAATTCAGCCTGGTTTGCTTTCACTGATTTGGTTTTGATAAATGATTTGTTGCTGAACCGATTCTTTAAAGCTTTAGAAATGAGTTAAATTGGTTGATATTGAGTTGATTTCTGAAATAGTTTCCTTGAGATATGCCACTGAGGCGACTGTTGGATTTAGCTTGCTGTTGAATTGATTTCTGATTTTGGGCTATTGAAAAGGAATGAGAAACGGTTTAGTTGGGACCCGAACCGGGTGGCAAAAGTCCAAGTTTTAGGGGAGGTGCTGCCGAAATTTCTACAAAATCCTAGTCTTGTTTGAAAAGTTATTTAGAAAAGGTTGGATTTGAGAAATTGTATTATTTGATTTATTAAGAGAATATTTATGTTTTCAACCTTAATTTATTTAATGAACTTTATGCGTTGAGTTCGGCTTATTTAGAAAGGAACTATTTTTACCGTTTGAATCACTGAAGGAAAGAATGATGCTCTAATATTGATTTCAATATTAAAAGGAGCTTTTAGTGATTTTAAAGGAATCTAGACTTTTGATTGAGTAATCAAGTTTCAGGCATTTTGGAAGAGTTAGAAAAATGGGTTCCAAAAAGAAACCTGAAGTGGTTTGATTCAAATGAACCGGTTCCGTTTCAAATGAGTTGATTTTTGGACCGGGTTGGAACTTGAGATTTTGTATGGTCGGTTTCATAATAAATTCAGTTTTATTTACTTGAACCGAGAATCTATGATTTTAAGAGTTTCAATGAATTTTAAGGAATTGATATAAGTTGACCTTCCCTAAAGACTTGAGACTCTGCCGAGAAACTTTTGTTATAAAATCCCATTGTTGGATGGGTGATTTTGAATGTTCCCAAAATGAATCTTTAACTTTCCATGGTTTCGGAAGTTTTGGAAAGAGAATGCCGAGAGTGGCTTTGCTTTAAAAAGGAAACTCACTTTGAGTAAATGTGGCTTATGAGCCTGAGATGATTTGAGAAATGAGATCTTTAAAGCCAAGGCTAAAGAGAGTTGAAATTTGATTTCAAAGTGAAATGGCTTGAGAAAAGTGATTTATGGCTTTAATGCCGGTTTTATGAATTTAATGATGTTGAATGGTGGAAGTGCTGTTTTGTTGTGGGCCGGAATGGCTGTGTATGATTTATGAATATTGGTTGGTTCTGGATTGAACCGTGAGCCGGAATGGCTATGTATGATTATCAATATTGGCTGGTTCTGGATTGAACCGTGAGCCGGATGGCTAAGATGGATGTTGATCCATGGCTGAGAATGAATGCATATATGCTGAGATATTGATAATTGTGATTTTGCACTTCCACTATCTGAGATACGAGTTTCCCTGGGTAGTAGCATTGGCTAGCCACCACGTGCTCCAGGTTGAGACTTGATACTCTGTTGACCCTATGTCGTAAGTGTGGCCGGGCACTGTGAAAGCCCCGGATGAGCTCGCCCCCGTAAATATTCACCAGTGAAGGTGATGGATATGGATCATGATTATGATCAAATTTATGATGAGTATAACTCGAGTTGGGGATGCGCGACAGAGGGACAGTCCAATGGTTAGCTACCAGGACTTGTCGGGTTGGCTCTATAACCGACAGATGATATCATCAGCCACTAGGGACAGGCATGCATCATATGCATCTATGTGACATTGTGTGGATGTGCATATTATACTTGGTTTGCCTATGTGATTAATTGCTAATTGTTCTACTTGCAATAACTGTTTGTTTGTGCTTGCATCTTCCTATTTGTGTTTGCTACTGGGACTCTGTTGGATTGTGGTGATTGGTTGATGGTTGGATTGTTTGGGCCTAGGGCCGTGGTTGAAATGAGGTGGACCGATGGTTGGTTTTGTTCGTGTTTCCGATTTGGAAGGGTATGAAAGGCTATTTTGGTTCAGTATAAATAAACCTTTTTGAAAGGGCTTTTGAGTTTTGAGAATTGAATGGTTCCTCTTTTAGAAAAGATTTCCGACTTTACTTTTATTATAAACCGTTGTTTTTGAAAAGAGGCATGAGACGGTTATTAATCACTGGTACGGTTTATCTTCATGTATCCTATTACAGTAATTCCCAAAAACCCTCTACTGAGAACCCTTTCGAGGATGATGTTCTCACCCCCTACATTTTTCCCCTTTCAGGATATGGGCGCAGAAGTTACGAAGAGCTTATTTAATTGTTGTTGTGATGCTCTGTATTGTTTTAGTTATGGTTTACTGCACCCTCGCCTTTATCTTGATATAATCTGTAAGAGGGATAGGAATTGTATTGGATTATGTTTGTAATATTATTTATATATATTTATGTATATATATGGATGTACTCTTTATGAATTTTTGTAAGTTGTATGGTATTTATGGATGTACGTTATCAAGCGAAAGTATTTTTGGGAGCGGTATTGCGGTTAAAGTTTTAAACAGGCTCATATTTTAGTATTAATTAGTATAAGTGTCGTCGTAATGTCCGAGCTATCAGAGTCGCGCAGCCGGAAGCGTGAGCTTTGGTAGTTAGGGTGTTACAATAAGGGAGATATAATTGAGTTCACAAAAAATGGCAAGAAATCAATCTACATCGTACTCGAACTTGATGACATCCAGTAACCAATCTAATTGAAAAAACTTATTTCATTATCATTATCGCTTATACCGTTATAACAGTTTCTTATAATAATTTTGAAATTGTGTCTTTATTTTGTTAAATTTATACAGAGGTAAGGGAAAGACTCGATGCACTCTTTGGGAAGAATTTGCAAATCAATTGGTGCAACACATGCAATTATAATACTACTCTATAGTTAAAATTTTCCATTTCACCGATTGATTTCATTTATATAGGTTCGATGGGTATCTCGAACACCAATTATAATACTACTCTACAGATCAATGCTGATTTTCAAGAGGTTAAAGACTTTAGACAAAGGTGTCATCTCAACTTCAATTTTAGTATTAATATTTTCATCTTTTATATTCCAAAATATGTTACAACTAATACATGTCCGTTAATTAGTATTATAATGGACTTTGACAATCCATCAAACAAACTATCTCAAATTATATCCTTTTTTCTTACTCTCTGGAGGAGAATTTTCTACGTCTAATGCAATATAGGCCTATATGTGAGCTGAAAGATATTGCTAAGGCATAATTTAATTATATAATTTTAGTTAATTATACAATCATTACATTTTGTTGAGTTAAGAAATTAACTAAATTAATTAGTGATGACAAACATTATTTTTGGTAAATAAATAATTAGTACGGATTAATTATAATTGCATATTACTAATTATTTATTATGTGTTGCAGGCCATAATTTAATTCAAGCAGCCCAATTGGAATAAAATAAAACAACAAGGCTGGGGGGTTAGTAATTCAAGCGAAGCCCAAAAGAAAAAAGCCAAAGAAATCAAAACGGGTTGCTTAATGGAAATCCAATCCAAGCCCGTATCCATCCCACAAAGCTTCTCTTGTAAGATTGAAGTCTTCACTCTTTCAATGTGCAACGTTCACCTCTGTGAGTTGGTCAAAAATTCAGAAAAGTAAGAAAGAGAGAAAGAGCTTCTTCCCTAAGCTAGTCACCAAAGAAGCAAGAGAGAGAAGGATTAAGCTTGAAACACAGAAGTCTAATCAGAAAATCCAAACCAAATCAAGCTTAGGTTAAAGGTAACCCATTTCCTCTTGCATGCATCAGATCTTCTTCTCTTCTTCCCAACTCTCTGCTCTATCCGAAATGGGATACAAAGAAAAGATAGTTTCTGCTCTTCCCTGCTGTATATCCACGGTCTTAAACATGACTTGGGGACCAAGTTGGTTTTCAAGGGATAAGATTAAGTTGACCATGGGAAGATTTCTATGGTTACTTCTTTATGGCTTTCGGTCAAGATGAGGAAGTTAGAAGGAAAGTTTCTACTCTGGGATTAAGGAGAAAAAGTGACTCTGTGGGTTGGTGAAGCTCAAGGCTCAAGATGTTGACCTTGGAGGAAGAACCAAGCAACATGCAAGGAGATAAAAGAAGACTTTGTGCTCATTCAGAAGTAAGGAGAGAAAACCAGTGAATAGAGGTTTTGTTCTGAGAGAGCTCTTTGAAGAAGTTCAACTAACTGGATAGTGTAACCTAATAAAAGGTGCATTCCGCCAGTATGAAGAACTGAATCAGAGGCTTGCCAATCTGGTTTTTCGCATAGCACAGAGGCTGTTGATAAAATCAATCTCCTTCATGTTTTACTGATTGTAATGTACTTTTCTAAGTTTATCTTTCTGTAATTTCTTGTGAGAAAAGGCATTGTGAGAAAGCTTAAGAAAAAGCCATGAGTGGAAAAAGGCTGAGAGAAACACTTGAGAGAAAAGCCTAGAGTTATTTTCTGATTTCTTTAGGTTGGTTAAGTGTCTTGTATCTTGTACCTGTAAGGTATCCCTTTCTTAGTTGGGTTAGCACTAAGAGTGATTAGTTAGGTATTTGCATAGCCAATGTCAAGTTAGGTTAGAACTTGAGTGTGAAAGGATTGGGTCAATCCTGTGAAATTGGTGTATGTAATACTGTTAACTATAGTGAAATTCTTCCATTGTTGTGGAGGAGACTAGATGTAGGTTGCATAGCACAAGGCAACCGAACCAGGATACATGCTGGTGTTAGCTTTTCTCTTCTTTGCTGAGTTCTGTTTTCTGATATTCATGAGACAAAAATAAATTGTCTCATAAATTTTCGTTGCTGAGTTCAATCAGAACCTGAATTGAAAGTTTGTTTTAAAAGGGTAATAACAGCAACTGAAAAGGAAGGCATAGATTCAACCCCCTTCTCTAAGCCTACCACAACCTTCACATTTAGAGATATAATTTATTTTATTTTGTTAAATAGTTTGGTACTTATGTTACTACTGTAATTTCAATCGAAACCAAATTTGGATGGTGGTACAAGGATTGTAAGATGTGTTTTCATTCATTGAAAGAAGATGAAAGTTCTTATTATTGCTCATCATGTGATATTTATCCCAACACTCATGTACTTAGGTATTATTCTACTTACTTTATATGTACTTTAATGTTATTGTTATATATTTCATGTATTCTCATCACATTTATTTAAATTTTCAAGTTTTGTATCCATCTTAGAGTGTCCCATGATACAGATTTTGCCTTGTTTATTGTTTATGATAAGGAAGCCTCTAAATTTTTGAAAATTACTGCATTTGATCCTTTCATAAATTTCACGGGTAGCATGTTAAATAATTTATTTTTTTTAACAATTTTACATATATCTATATTTAGTTATCAAATATTAATTTATTTTATTAGATATATATGCATGCATTAATTTAGTCTTCTACCTTTAACTCATTTTATGCTATATACCTTTCTTTTAATTTTGACCAGGGTGTTAACAAAGATGTGTTTCCAGTTGAGATCAACTCATTTAAGCACAGAAAATTTGTGTTTAAGGTATCTGTGAAGCTAGATAACATTAATACATTCCAACCTTGCAAGATAACTGTATTGAAATTGAACGAGGACAAATCATTGATGTCCTCCATTGCAGCTAAGTAGGGGTGTACATGGGCCGGGCCACACCGAGTTTGGCCTGACCCAGACCCGGCCTGAAATATAGACCGGGCCTAATTTTTAGACCCTAACCCGACCCTAGACCCGATGAAACCTATGCATCTTCGGGCCGGGTGACAACCGGGTAAAAACCGGGTGAAAACTGGGTCTTTAGCATATAAAATTCACCTAATCTCCAACCATTATTTCACAATTCACATAGTAAAATTCACTTAAAAAATTATAACAAGAACCAACCATTATCTAAAATTAAAACATAACCACAATCAATACTAATATTATCTCATAATACTAAATAGTTAAGTCACAAACAAATAACACAAAACATTACACAAAAGTCTTGTTCTTCCTAAACATAGAACTTTAACTCATAGTCTTTATAACACCACATTAACCACAGAAGAATAGTCATCCATCAATTGCTATTAATGTTGTCAACTTGTTCCTTGTGATATGGATGCATTAGTAAAACCTACAAAATACAAATTACAAAATATATAAAATTATTCATTTTCATATAAGAGATTATTGATTCAAATAATTAAGTCACAATAATAAAAATATTATAAATGTACCTTCAACAATTTTCTGACTACTATCAAATTGATCAAACTCTTGATCTCCAACTTCTTGTTTCGAAGGGCACAACCAACTTTGAGTGCATATCAAAGCTTCAGCCATTAATGGTGACAAAGAGCTGCAGAAGACATCAAGCACACGTCCACCAGTGCTAAAACATGATTCAGAAGCAACGGTTGAGACCGGAATATCTAAGACGTCACGGGCTATGAGAGAAAGAACTCTGTATTTTGAAGCATTCACTTTCCACCAAGCCAATATATCAAAATTCTCATCTTCTACAGTATCCTCGGCCAGATATCTCTCCACATCTGACTTGCTATCTGCATTAGCCTTCTCTCTTTTTTGCTTTTTCCACATATTCACTCTATTTTCAAAAACTCCCTTAGCACTAGTTGAGACTTTAGTATTATCATCCAAGACATCTCTAGATGAACTTCCACCATCCTCCCTTCCTTTATCATCTACAACCTCCTTTTCATAAAACTTATATAAAGTCTCTAATGTTAATTTAACAAAACCAGTCATATTAGTAGACATTTCCTTGTCATAAACATCCTCCAAACACCAACAGAGATAATCTAATTTATAACGAGGATCCAATACAACAGCAACAAGTAACAACAGGTTAAATTTGTCAACAGGTCCCCAATATTTATGATATTTATTCTTCATAGAATATGCCATAGACCCTAACAAGTCAGAATGACTTTGGCTCCAAGATGTTAATTGAGAAGCAATAGATGCAATTTTATGAAAATATTTGTTTGATGTAACATGTAAAGAAGAAGAGAAACTCAAAGTTATTTCATAAAAGATTCTCAAAAACTCAATGAATAATCTAGCATGTTGCCAATCAAGTGGTGTAGGTGGACCAACTTTCCTTTTTCCCCCACTATCCTCTCCAAACCATCTAAGAAAATCAGGTTCTTGATCAAAAAGTCTATCAAAAGCTTTTTCAAATTTCTCAGCATGTTTCAACATTAGATAGGTAGAATTTCACCTAGTTGGAACATCCAAGCACACAAGACTTTTAGATTCAACCAACTCAGCCTCAATGCAGTCTTTAAATTTTTTAGTCCGTTGAGGAGAGGACCTAACATACCTGACAGCATTTCTAATGCTTTCAATTGAAGTTTGTTGCTCCTTAATTCCTTCATTCACTATCAAATTCAGAACATGAGCGTAACATCTCACATGCATATACTTTCCTCCACACACCAACCCACCTCTTGCACCTAATTTCCTTTGAAGGTAAGTAATAGCTCCATCATTCAAAGTTGCATTATCCACTGTGATTGTGAAGACTTTTTCAATTTCCCACTCTCTCAAGCATTTCTCAATTTCTCTTCCTACTGTATTACCCTTGTGGTTCTCAATCTGGCAGAAATTTATAATTCTCTTTTGTAACTTCCATTCTTCATCAACAAAATGTGCAGTCAAGCTCATATAACTATAATTCTAATTTGATGTCCAACAATCTGTTGTTAAGCAAACCCGAGCACATGAATTTGCCAACCATTCTTTTAGCTTTTTCTTCTCATCTAAATAAAGTTGAAAGCAATCTCTTGAGACCGTCACCCTAGATGGGACTGTAAATCTTGGCTCAAATCGATTTAACATTTTGCGAAACCCAATCCCCTCAACAACTTTAAACGGCATTTCATCAAGTACAACAAACTCAGCTACAGACTTCTTACAATCTTCCAAGCTATAACCCTTAAAAGCTTTGTATAGTTCCCCTTCTTCATCAATTTTAGGCATATAACCATGAAGTGTCCCCTGCTTCCCCACTTTAGTAAATATCCACTTATGAGCACTCTTCAAGTGCTTATTTAGAGAATTCGTGCCATGTTTAGTTGGGTGACAACTGTATTTTTTCTGGCAATGATGACATTTAGCCTGATGCTATCCCTTTGTCTCAATCAACGAAAGTACAGTGAAATGCTGCCAAACATATGATTTTTTTCCTTTACGAACAACTTCTGGATCTTCATTGTTTGCATCTTTATTTTCTTCATCTACTTGTGGTGCATTACTAGCAGGAGTAGGAGCACTAGGATTTTCAGCTTCAATAGCAGAAGTAGAAACAGCAACATTTTCAGCTTCAATTTCTATTGCTTTGTCCTCTTCGATGGTTGGTGGAGGAACACAATTGTCTCCTCCTCTCATTGTTTGTACCCTAAACTAACAAAGTCAAGACTTAATTAGAAATTTCTTCTAATTTTAAGGTAAAAAATCATATGCATCTTCATTAGAGGTTAATAGTACCTTGACATATTCAATTAAATTGATATAGAAAAGTTTTGAAAACAAGACAAATACACACAGTGAACACCTAACTTTTCAGTCAACCAATACATTGTTTATTTGTATCCAACAACAGGAAGAATAAAACACTAATAATAGGTTGAAAAAAACACTAACAGAAAGTCAGGAATTAACCAAATTTCTAATCCAAATCAATACACAAAATCAGAATAAAACACTAATAAGAAGAACAAAACACTAATAGAAAGAACAAAACACTAATAGGAAATCAGGAAGTCAGGAATTATATTAACCAAATCCTTAATCCAAATCAATACACAAAATCAGAACAAAATACTAATAGAAAGAACAAAACACTAATAGGAAGTCAAGAATTATATTAACCAAATCCCTAACATGAAACAAGTAATCAGTAAAAAAATTAGTAAACACAGAACAAATAATTAGTAAATACATCAGTCATCAGTAATCAAGATCAACTCAAAACAAAAATCAGCTAAAAAAATCATTTAACACACATCAACACCCACACCGAATCAGTAAAAAATCAGTAAACACAGAAGTATAGAACAAGTAATCACTATTCACTAAACACATTAGTAATTAACAACAATTTAGACAAAAATCAGCTAAATACACATCAACACCCACGCCTAATCAGAGTTCTAATAATGAAAATCAACACCCACATCCTAAATTCACAAATTCTGTTTATCAAAAACCCTAATCCTTAATCAGAATATTAATGAAATAATAAATTTAATTAATAAAATTAATTACTTACCTGAGAAGAAGACCTGAGAAGAAGACCGGAGAAGAGAGCGGAGTAGAAGGAGCAGGACTAGCAGAGCAGAGCAACGGCGGGGCAGTAATAGAGAAGAGGACGACCAGGCCAAGTACAAAAGCTTCACATCACCGAGAAGCAGGGCAGCACCGTAGGTCGTCACCGTCGTCAGTCGAACAAAGAGCTTCGCCGGTGACTGGGGTGAAACAAGGAAGGTTGAGAAGAGACGAGAATGAGAGGAGTGGGCAACTGCGTGGTGCGTGGCTGCGTGCTGTGATACTGGGAGAGGCTCGTGGGGAGAGAAGATGAGGTCAGGGGTCACCAGATCAGCTTGTACCGTGGGGAGTGGGGACTGCCGGTGCCGGAGTGGGGAGTGGGGACTGGGAACTGGGGGTGTGGGAGTGAGCCTCAGTCGCTGAGCTGCTGAGGGAGGTAGTGAATGGATGGAGAATGGACTGAATCACTGAATGTCCCCTAATTTGCAATCTGTAAATGTGTTTTGTATATATGGCCGGGCCACCAGGCCAGGTCCAGGTGACCCGAGCCATGGCCCGGTCCCGGCTTCACATCCTTTCTTGGTTTCATTGTTTTTCCCCGGGTCCTCCCCGGGTCACTTCGGGTCCGACCCTTTGCCATCCAAAATCCTTCGGGCCTGGGCCGGGTCTTCGGGCCAGACCGGGCCGTGTACACTCTAGCAGCTAAGTACAAGATATATGATGTAAGTTCTTATTCATAAATCATATATTGTTATATATATTTCAATAATAAAGAATTAGTCATTTTAACATGTATATAAATTCATAGGAGAATATGCCAGTTGATGTCTCTTAAATTTTAAGTATGCAAATTGAATCTACAGATACTTCAAAGGTAACTCCCATTTTTTTATTTATAATATTATATATTTATTTTATGAAATTTGTACATACTTGCCATTTTGTATAATCAATTTCTTTTAATCCAATTTATCAAAAAATTTACTGAATCATGTAGGAAATAAGCTCTCAATCATGTGAAATTATTGCTTCTGATGACAATGATGGTTTTGTCACACCTAAAAGGACTCTTATAGCCACGGGTTAGTCCAAGAAGCTCCTAGATGTTTTTTTAGATTCTGGGACAGGTTCATCTTCCAAAACATGCAAGATATCCGAGCTCTCTGACTGTGCATCCGGAAAAGAACATGCTACTTTGTATTCAGTTATGTTTAAGCATGAATGTCTTTGGATTCAATCATTAATGGTTGAATTATGTTCAACTTATTGTTGTTGTTTATGTTCCTCTTATTTTCATGTTGTTATGTTTAAACAATATGGTCTTTCTATTAAATAAGTAATGGTTATACTGTATATAGCTATGTCGTTGTTGTCTTTGTTTCCTTATCAATGTCTATCAGTATGTAGCTATTGGTGATAAATTATTATCTTGTCTACTTGTCATGTCAGCTATGTCTCAATGTATTAGTAAATATGCATATATGGTTCACATGTTTTGTTTTATTAAATTCTAGCTCAATTCTGAGTTACTACAAAATATCTAATATCAATTCCACCAAACAAATTAATATTTTTTTAACCATGTCAATTCTTTTTTTGCCTTTCAACGTGTTAGTTAATACTTTTCATCGATTTATAATAATTAGTTCAACAAGCAATATTATTTTTTAATACAACTCTTTTTTTTTAGTTAGTAATGACTATATTTGTTGTATCTCAGTATATAGTTCATATAAACACCACAAGTTTACTCAAACACTGCTATAATGGTCTTTTAATAAGATTGACTGATACATTAATACTTTTCATCAATTTATAATAATTAGTTCAACAAGCAATATTATTTTTCAATACAATTCTTTATTTTTTTTAGTTAGTAAAGGGTATATTTAGTGTATCTCAGTATATAGTTCATACAAACACCACAAGTTTACTCAAACACTGCTATATAGGTCTTTTAATAAGATTAACTGAAGCATTATTTTCCATTAAACAAAAGCAGTTATCTATTTGGTATAGTTCAATAACAATTTTATATGGATAACAAATTTTAATTATAAGGATTTGTCTATGTGATTTTAAATCCTGTTTGTTAATAACAAATGTATGTTCCCAATGTTGTCAGAATTCAAACACTTTATATGTTATATTTTTACTTACATAACATGCCAGTTTTATGTTTTTTTTTTTTTTTTGTACTCTCCACAGCTGCCAATTTTTAATTGAAGCTGACCATTCTCACCTTTTAAGAATAGACTTCAGTTACATTAGCTTTTAATTAAATGCTAATAGTCATTTTCTATAAATACCTCAAGTCCATATTGCTTCTCCCAACCTTTATTTCTTAGCATGGAGTACTTCATGGAAGTGATATCAAAGAAATCTAGTATGCTTTCTTTAATTTGTAAATATTTTTTTTGTAATAGATCAACAAGTTTCTTCCCGTCTTAATTTGTTATTAACACAGTTGTTTATTTTTTCAACTGTCAAATATAATTTGTACTTGCTTGAGGACTTTCAACATGATCGACTATTTTACTTACAAATTGATCCTTCAATGGTCAATTGTTTTTATAAAATAACTTCACATATTCATAGTAGCATTAATTATGCAATGAGTTGTTGGTTAGCCTTTTTATTTAAATATGGTGTTTAAGTTCTTGTTTATTTCTTGCAGGCACTTCATGAGTTTCCATAAGTTTGTTTACAAAAAGTACAAGGATTTACTAGGTCAAATAATGTTTTTTGTTGATATCCACTAAAATAAAATTCAAGTAACAATCACCAGAGGTCACTCATGTGGTTATATACTTAAAGGTTTTGATAATTTGGTTAATTTATATGGCCTTATAGATGGTGGTTGGTTGAATGTTCTATATGTTAGAGAAAACATTTTTGTCATCCTCAAGGTGAAGGATCCTATAATGAGATCTTTGGATTTTCCAAAGTATCCAATAAAACTATTTCTCCAACCTAAACTACCAATATATATAAATAATCTAAATAGCTATCCTTATGCAGTTATGCTAATATTAGGCCATCCACTGATAAAACTGAATCCCATCATCATATTAAGTATTATCCTTCTTATACGAATCATGCCCTTCCATGTCACAATGGTTCAAGTTCAGAAAATTGTTTCACTCCATCACTTAATACAAATACATTTTCATCAGAGTCTGAAACCCACAAAAAATAAGAATTTTTCGCTGTTAACTCAACTAATTTTTCTAATTGTTCACAAAATTACCATTATTCAAATCATCACATCTTTTCTTCAACTTTAGCCAATACCGCTCATTGCAATACTGGTCATTCACCATCTTTTATTTGTTCTGATCCAGTCTATAACAAACTCAAAGGTTTTGTGTGTGTTTCTAACACACCATGTTTTTTACCTCCCGTTATGAACCAAGTTGGGTGTAAAAAAGATTTTATTATATTAGAGTTTTTTACAAACAATATAAACTTCTCTGCAAACGGTTTTATAAAACATGCTGTAAGGTTTTTTCTCTCAACCAATCTACCAATAGTTATGTGGTAAGTAAATTGTCCTCTTAACAAGATCTATTTATTATATATTAGAGAGTTTGAAATGATATTAATTGTTATTTTAGATATATATATATATATACCAAATGATTCCCACCAAGTTTGCTAGAAAGGCATTTCCAAGCTGACCTGATTCTATCCTAATCGAGATGCATAATACTATTGGTGTTCAAATGACTTTCCACTAGCACATATCAAGAAGGATCAAATGGTTCTTGACAAGGGTTTGGAGAGAAATTGCTAAGGTTAATGGTTACAAGAAGGGTATTATTATTATTTTTGGTGTGTTTTAGGTGATGAAGTTGTAATGTACTTCAAGATTGAGTTTGTAAAGATTTATATTTCACTGTTAATCTCCTCTATTTTAAAATATTGTATTAGCAAGAACTTTAAGTTTGTTCACCATCAATAACTTAGTATGTAATATTTACTTAATCTTAACCGTGTTGTTTCGTCTATATATATATATATATAACCCAATTCACTTAATTTTATTTAGGCTTTTAATTTATATGTGGTGATACATCCGCACAATTAAAACATAATGTTGCTAACACTACTTCATATGCAAAATTTTGCATAAAGATGAGTTAATATTCAATTAATGGATTTCGGTGAGAACTCTATATAAGTAAATTCTTATTTTGTTCTTTCGAAAAAACTAAAATATATTCTATATTATATACATACCATCAAAACAATACAAGTACACTTTTATGATAACAGTTATAATTACATTATGCTTATTTATATTTTTTATTATTAAAGCATAATATCTAGGTTCATTATTACTATAAATATTATAGTTGTACAATCAAAGTTATTTCAGTAGTCTTATTTGCTGCTAAAAGTTTATTTATCTATCAGTACTTCGTATTAGATCAACACTATTTCCAAATTAAACATGTTTAGTTTATTATAACAGAACATTATAAATTGTATATTAGCTGTTCATTCTCAAAAATTTTAATAATTACCAAATTTGAAAATCTTTTTCTCATCCATTAATTGTGTGGCCATCTTTACATTGTGGTAGTTCTCCCACTGGTTTTTTTTTTTTAATGAGTTATAAGAAATGTAGAAGAAACACACATTGTGGTATTAGTCTTCAATTACTATATAATTTAATTTTTATAGCCCCTAGTTATCCCTATATACATTTATATAATTTTCAGTTTTGATCATTTAATGCGAATATATCCCATTTTTGTTCAGTTTCTTTATTTCATTATGCTAAAATGATTTAAGACATTGCCACTGGTTTTTTTGATATAAATATATATTAATTAAATATTTTATGAAATTTATACCTTACCAAGATAATGTTAGGATGATATTATGACTTTTTATTATTATAATGATATCTACATTACATCCTTCCTTTGGAAGTCTCTTCTGACAAATCCATTATGTCATTTACCTTTTTATGCTCTGAATTTTTCTTAGACAAAAATCCTTTCACAATCGCTTTACTTAGCTTCTGCATGAATTGTGTATCATTTAATATTGTGGTGTACATATCAATAAAACTACCTCTAAAACCAATTTGAGTAAACTAATTGTTTATTCAAAAACTTCTCATCTAATATACTTAGGAAATCGATCCTATTGCCTATTTTACATTTACTACTCTGCTCCTTTATTTTTTCCGTTATATATGCATTACAATGATGAGGTCTATTCTAGTATATAATATGAATTATAATTTTTAATTTTTTTAAATCTATTTTCTTTTCATTTTTTTTTTTTCAAATTGGAGGTAGTCCAAAAGTCTGTTTAGTTCAAGACCATCTCCACCACACCATCTAATCTTCATCCACCCATTAGTCTATTTTATACCTCATGTTGTCATCCAAATAAGATGTCATACCAAAAAATTAACCACTAAACTTATATTTCTTATCCACTTAGGTCGTTCTTTCTGCTATTTCTTACTTTGTTAGTTAACTAAGTATTTTCAGTGTAATTTGCATATATTCTGATTACTACAACAAACTTTATAATGCATAGAATTATTCATCACTTTTGTTTTTTATTTTCTTCTTTTACATTTAAGATTTCATGGATTCTAAACAGCATTCATCGATGAAATTAAATTATTACCGAGTTTTTTATTTGGACATTCATCCTACCTCGGTACACTCCATTCTTATTAGTTCTCATTCAAACACCATGTTAATACTTTTAGTGTATATATATAGACACACACACACACACACTAAGCACAAGATTTTTTATGTTATTCATTTTGTTTCACAAATTCTTTTTTTTTTCTTCGTGTAGAAATATAATCAGCTTCCTTCTATATTCTATAGTAAGTTCAAGAATTTTCTTAGCAACACCATGATTTTAACAGATGATAATCACAATCATGTTGAGATGAGGATTCTAAAAGGTTACAAGATTGCTCATATTACTAAAGGTTTAGAAAACCATATCAACTTTTACGGTATTAATCATGGTGGCACAATCAAGTTGTTTTATGTCACAAAAGACTTCTTTCGTATCATCAGGGTGTTCGACCACAATATGAATAAGAAGTGCTCAATTTATCATTCAGTTAAGTTATTGTTGGATGACAATATACTTTACAAAGGTAAAATGCAAATTGATCAGTTTGACATAAGCTCTACGAATGAGAAAGTGAAGAAAGTATACAACAAGGAGTCTCCATCATGTTCTTCTGCTATCCCTCCCAAAATTATAGCAGCAGACCATTTATCTACATCTTTCAATTTGACAGATAATTATATCCATCAACCTTACGCTGGTCATGATAAAGTGCCTAAGCATTCATTTTATCTCAATGCTATTCCAATCGATGATGAGTTTCTTAAAGGTGATAGCATCAATCCACTTAGATATGAAAGCTCAGCTTCCCAACTCATTAAATTACCTGTCCCATGTAGTCATATTCATGCTAAGAAAATCATTCTTGTTTCACTTTCTAAATTTATCTCCCACCAAATTTCAAATATTAACACACTACCTCTATCTATCTTTCCACATAATTCTCCTTATATATCTCATTTTAAACATGCCATCCCAAATGATTTCCCATATCTGATATCAGTTATTTGTCGAATCAATGGCCAAGACATTTGCTCTTCATCATTGGTTATTACAGATTTTATTTTTTACTTTATTGATTAGCATAATGTATCCCACATAAAACTAATCATAAAGTAAAAAACATTGTGCAGGTATTACCCATTGAATTTGCATTGAAAGCATTGTCATCAAAGCATGATGCAGTTCGTATGGTGCACACTGTTGGTTATGGATACAGGATGGGATTACGCTGGAGAAAAGATAGTTTATATCAAGAAGTTAATATTACCACGGGGTGGAAGGCATTTAGAGAGGACAATGACATTAGAAGTGGAAGTGTTTTAGAACTTTTTGTTTACTCAAATGATGAGAGAACAATGTACGTTAATATAGTGTAAAAATAATCATTTTCATGTTCCTATATAAAAAATGAGTAAACAAGAATGATGTCTTTGTAGTTTATTTCTATGTCATGTTGCACTAAATATATCAATTTATGCTTAGTTGCCTTTAAAATTATCAAGTTAGTTTGTGTAATCATTATACTTAGATACCATTTCCAATTAAATAATTATGAACAACAATTAAGAACTTCTTCATCATAGTTACTCTATTTTACATCCTTTTAAATTAATCCATTTTGATTCTAATTTGTCTTCCATAAAGCTTATGTTCAGTATGCTTTCCAGCTATTTGTAATACCCGGTCTAACCAAAATTTAGCAAATAATAAGTTAAATAGGAGCGAATATGGTTGGAAGATTTGGCAATTGGAATTTGATAATTTAAATACGATATTTGGATTCAGTGAATTTTTCCGAGTCAGAAAATATAGTTTTCTGCGTAAAAGTGCGCAGTGGAATTTTGACCGGCAGTACCGGCTGAGATCTGTCTGGTACTACAACTGAGGAAATTGATTATGGGTAAATAAGATTAAGAAATGAGGAATTATAATTAGGGAAGGTAGAAATATTTAAAGTGCGATTTAGAGCGCTAATCTTAAAGGTTTTGGCCCAAAATTGGGCCAATGGGCAAAAATAAGTGAACCGGGCCTAAGTGGGCCCAAGACCCAACATATATAAACATTAGTTATGAGCATTTCAGCTCATTTTACCCTAAAAAGAAGGGTTGGGGCGCTGATTTGAGAAGAGAGAAGAGAAGAGAGAAAACCTAACTCTCTTTGATCTTCAAACCACCATAACTTGAGCTACAGAGCTCCGATTGACGAGCCGTTTGCGGCCACGCGTTGCTCTTCTCATCCTCTATAATTCTATCTAAGTTTGGTGGTGAGTATTTCATTCATCTCTACCCAGTTTTCGAAATTCCCCACTGTTACACGTTTTTGGGTAGTTAGTGTTGAAATCTTGTGATTTTGGATGTTTAGGGATACTCCAACATGGATTCTAAGTGGGTTCTACCCCCTACTTCATATGGGTTGAGGTAAGAAGTGCTCAAACCCTTGTGATTTGTCATTTTTATGAGCCCTAGGTTGATGTATGTATGTGACATTGGTTATGTTAGTGTATTTGGTGATGTTGGTGCACAATTGGGAGATTGGTATTGCTTGAGGAGCTTTGGTAAGGCTTGGAGCTAAGGTTGGTGAAGAATTCCAAAGAAGAGGCTCAATTGGTTTGGCTACAAGAGGTACGGTTTAAGTTTCATTTAAGTACCGTGTGTTGTGATGAGAATTCCTAGGCTAGATGCCCCTAGGATTAAGTTTGGATTGTGTAAATGGTTGGTGCTAATATGCATAGTTGATATGTAATTTGAATTAATGATTGGGTTGAGAATTGTGTGACCTTGTATACTTGGTGTATTGAGAATTTGATGTACTGGGTAATGAGTATTGATTTGTGGTTTATGCATTTAAATTGTGAAAATTGGGCCGGAGGCCGTGAATTTTGGGCCGGAAGCCGGAAAGAGGTAAGAAAGGTAAGTCGATGTGTGCATTGTATGATGGCACAAGTGATTGGATGAATTTCAGATAATGAATATATGAATGATTAGGTTGGTTATTGAATAATAAGGTTTGAGAAGTTGAAGTGTGGAATTTGGTAATTTTGGGTGAAATTATGTAGACGAGGTATGTTTGGTTCGGTTGAGATATATTATGTGATTATATATGTGATTATGATTATTGATGCCTTGATGGTATGATGATGCATTAGAGATATGTATGTTGTGATATATGCTTGGAGAATGATTAAGGTTGATTTGTGGGTGAAATCACGTGATAGTGAGTATGATACTGATTACGTATAATGATGGTTGATTGGAAATGGTATTATTGGAAATTGGG
Source organism: Arachis ipaensis (assembly GCF_059453495.1). Classification (NCBI taxonomy): domain Eukaryota; kingdom Viridiplantae; phylum Streptophyta; class Magnoliopsida; order Fabales; family Fabaceae; genus Arachis; species Arachis ipaensis. Next base: position 18,899,694 of record NC_142442.1, read on the forward strand.
ATGAGGAAGGATGTATGACATGATATTGTGTTTGTCCTTTAGCCATTTGATTGAGAAGTGTTAAAATGGTTAGATGTGGTTTTGGGAATTTTTAGTAAAGTGTCAATGTGTGAGTTGAGGATGGCTTGATGTGGATTTTGGTACATTTTGATTGATTTCAAAAAGGGTTGAAATTGGCATGTTTTGGTTGATTTTGAAAAGAGTTGAAAATGGCTTGTTTTGAAAATGGCACCTAGTGGTTTTGTATGAAAACATGGTTTTTGGGCATATTTTGACGGGACATAACTTGGACTACGGATCTCTGTTTTGTGCTAAATCTATTTAGAAATGAAATTGGATCCGGGATGTCCATGCCATTTGAAGAACGGGTGAAAAATGATTTAAAATGAGAAAGTTATGTCCGTCGGAAGATTGGGGGTTGAATCTGTAAATTCTGCAGCTTTTAACTTAGAATATTTTTAGCAGAATGACCCTCCACGCGTAGGCGCACTTGGCGCGTACGCGTCGTTCTTCAAGAAGGCACTATCCACGCATGCGCGTGGTGTGCGCGGGCGCGTCGATGCGCTGCACCAAATGCCCAGCTATTTTCCCGAGAGTTGTGCCAGAGTTGTGCCAGTTTTGTGCCTGGGGCGCAAGAGCACCCACGCGTACGCGTGGCTGACGCTTGCGCGTCGTTTGACTATTTTTCAACCCGTGCGTCCGCGCGTATGACGCTTGCGCGTCGATGAGTTTTGTGGCCATCCACGCGTGCGCGTGGAGTGCGCGTACGCGTGGCCCTGTTTTCATGCCAAAGTTGATTTTTGAGTTTTAAAAGCCAAATCTCATACTTCTAAGCCTCCGATCTCACCTCTTATGTATTAAATCATTCTGATATGCCTAGCAATGAGCTAGGGGATGTGGTAACTTGCGAGTGAAGCAAGGGGAAAAGTTATGATCAATAATGATCAAAGATAATTATATGAGATATGGAGGATGACGGTGGAAGTACCGTGTATGCCATGAGCCGGAGGGCTATATTTATTGATAAATGGCCCGTTCTTGATTGGACCATGAGCCAGATGGCTGAGTTATTGCCGGGTTACGGCAAAGCCATTATTGTTTATGGCTGAGTATGAATGCATACATGATTAATGAATGAATATGTTAAATGGATAATAATGAAAAAATATTTAAATGTGATGTGCGACCCCGGGTAGTAGGCAGTGGCGTTGTCCACTTGCTCCGGGTATGAGACGGGAAAGGAGGATTATGATAAACGAGTTTAATCATGGGGTTTTGAATAAATGTGTATTTGTGATACCTGGGTAGTAGCAAGGGTCGTGGTTCGTCCCGCTTGCTCCGGGTCATTGTCTAAGGATTGATAATAATGAAGGGTGATTATGAATAAATGTTTATTTGTGATACTTGGGTAGTAGCAAGGGTTGTGGTTCGTCCCACTTGCTCCAAGTTAATGTTTGAGATTTGGTAACAATGAATGTTGATAATATGAATTGAGATTGAATGAATATATGTTTGAGATGCCTGGGCAGTAGCAAGGGTTGTGGTTCGTCCCACTTGCTCCGGGCCAATGCTTGAGATACCTGGGTAGTAGCAATGGTTGTGGTTCATCCCACTTGCTCCAGGTCAGAGATTGCGACGCGTGGGTAGTAGCGGCAGTAGTGGTGAATCCACTCGCTCCAGGTTGAGCTTTTAGACACCCGCCTGGGTAGTAGCCGCAGTAGTGATTATTTCACTGGCTCTGGGTTGAGCGGGCAGTAGCAAGGGGGTTGTAGCTCAAACCTACTTGCTCCGCAAGGGGTGTTTCTGTCCAATGGTTAGCTACCAGGACATGTCGGGTTGGCTATATAACCGACAGATGATATCATCAGCCATAGGGCAGGCATTCATCATTTGCATTTGTTTGAATTGTTTGGGTTTGCCATTTGTCTTGGATTTCTACATCATATATGCCATGTTACCTGACTATATGCTACTTGTTCTACTTGTATCATGTTTGTGTATTACTTGCCTGTATTGCTTGTGTTTGTACAACTGAGAGGCCCCTCATTCTGGTGTCAGTGGGTGTGAGGGCTGTTCTTGATGGAATGAATTGATGATGCGATTGCATGATGATGTATTGATATAGAACTGCTGAGGCAGAACAACTGGTGATGGTTTTGCTTATGATTCTGAGTCTGATTCGTGGAAGAGTCAGCGAGTTGGGAAACATGTGAAACATGAATTGAATTTAGCACTCCCTTATGACAGTTGCCTATTCATGGATTAGCGAGAACCTAGGATGAATAATTGGTGAAGAAGTTTAGGATGCTTAGTGAGTTTTTGTTGCAGTACATTGAATTTATTTGGCACTTTTACCGTACTGGGAACCCATGGGCCCGGGGTTCTCATTCCGTATATATCTCTTATTTTTCAGATACAGGTCCAGGTGCTCAGAAGTGAGTTGTGGGTCGTCTGAGAGACGGCGAAGATCTTTATTTCCTCTACTTTGTGTTTTGATTAGAATCTCTCCACCTTTGTTTTGGAAAGTTTATATTATGTATTGAACTCTTTGAATTTGCCTATAGAGGCTCTCATGTTTCCTTCGGGAGAGATTAGGATATACTGTTGTCAACTAATTTCATAATGTACCCTAGCCGACCTAAACTTCGCGGGTCGCGACTAGTAGCTATTTACTTATGTTATATATATCTATCTGTTATCTATCTCTTAATCTCCTCTACGCCTTGTCCGTATATCGTTTTCGGCTTCATGGTTTATCTTTTGTTGTCGAAACGTGAGAGATACGTCTTCGCGATTTTATTTCTACTCTTTTCAGGCTTCTCGATTAATACTCCTTTCGAAATTACCTATATTTATTTATTAAAAATCCACCTGAGAGTCGTACCACCGTAATATCATTGACTTATGACTCGAGCATAAGAATTTGAATATTAGGGTGTTACACTATTCATATATTTTTTGTAAATATTAAAGTTATCGATGCTATATTTCTGACACTAATATATTTTTCTCCTTAACTACTATACAAGATGTGTTTTTATACATACTTTTGTTAAACTTATAATATATATATATATATATATATATATATATATTGGCATTAGACACTTAGCCTAAGCAGATGGATATTAGTAAGCCTTTTTTATGGTATTAGATATATTAGTTCTTCTTTTTGTTTGGGTTTGACTTTAGCTTTATAACCTTACAGATACAATTAGGAATACTACTTTAACATACAACATTTCAATTTTATTGAGTATTTTCTTTTCAATAACTACACTAGATAACCCCTTTAGTTATCATTCTCCTTTAGTCATAATACACTTTTTATAATTTTTATATCTCTGACAATTAATTTATAATACTATTAATTTACTAAAGCTCACTGATACTTTATATAATAATTTTTTAGTATTCTGATTGTTTTTACAACTACAATGACACATTAAGTTTCTAATTTATTTCTCTTCTCAACTAATGCCTTCATGCTTAGAAGCATTTGGTATTTCTCTTTGCTCTGTTCCTATTTTACCCTCTTTTATTTGTTTAATCAAAGTTTATGAATTTGATATCAAAAGACACATCCATTTTGGAGTATTTTTTTAATTGAGTGTCATGGTCATCATTGACTACTATTTGTCAATAGTTACTTCCATACACTATAAAAAAGGCGCTAATTTGCGAGGATTTTTTTGGTTTTGAGGCAGTTTTTAACCCCGCTAGTTGCGTAACGGCGGTTTCATAAATTGACAGAGTTAGGTGTCCTGCAATTTAGTTATAGGAGTTTTTAAAAAATCGACGCTATTTCAAATTTAAATTGCGGGGATTTTTTGCCCTCCGCAATTTGTGGCGGTTTTTAGTATATTGCGTCGGTTTCCTAAAGCATCCAACCACCTTATTTTATAGCAGTATTGCTTGAGGTTGTGGGGGGTTTTAAACCCCTGCAAATTATGTAGACTAAAAACTATTTTTCTATTAGTGGGAGTTGTAAACCACCTCAATTTGAAAAGCACTGCACAAATAAAATTGCCATAATATTTTTATTATGCATATATATGCTTTTTTATTTTATAAGATATTAATAGATAAGAAAAATTTTAATACTAATAAAATTATTTAAAATATAAATGTAATTCATAACCTATTGTAATAAATAATAACTTCTTTATATTACAATAAAATGCATAATATCTTAATCAACATTGTCTTCATATATCTAATGCTAAAAATTAAACAAGTTAAAATTCAATAAATTCACAACCACCACTAACGAGTTCACTACCTGAATAAGTTTGTTTAGTAAATAAAATGCAATATAATACCCTAAAAAATGTTCAAGACTTAACAACTAATCATTCTTTAAATCAGCTCTAAACAATGTCTTCACGATTTTCATTGCTTTCGCCTTATGATGTTCTTCCTGTTGTTGGTGTAATAGTTTCATTCTCAATATCATTAGCCTAAAATAAATTTAAAAAAAATGTCAACATAAAAAGAACCCACATTTATGGCACTATAACAATAATTCAAATGAAAAAAATCTTTTAAAAAAGTCATTAACCTTTTCAAATGTCAAAATTTTCAACAACAAATTGAAAAGAGTAGGGGTGTGAGGTTAGAATATACGAGACTAACAATGTTAGAACATTAGCTCAATATAACAATTATTATTTATCATAATCTTCAAAGTGATTATTGCAACATAAATTCGACAAGAAAAGGTAATTTATCTGAGCTCCGTGGTCAAATATAATAGTAAGTTCAACAGGAATTCTTCCTTCTTTAGAAAGGAAATAAGTCTTTGCAGTCAATGTTCCATCAAATTTAGACTCCAAACGTTTAAAATCAGCTTGGGAGTAATTGGTAGAAGACATTGAAGTTGAAGAATTAGCTAACTGGCTATGACGATTGGCATTTCTAAAAGTAGTAGTAGGTGTTGCTCTCATTCCCATGCATCGCACCCTACCAAAATGCTCCTCCCCAAACACTTTGCCAATAGCATCATTTGTGGATGGTCCAAATTCATCTTTCTCATTTTGAGTCATAAGTAGTTTAATTTGTTCCTATAATTGAGATTTAAACAACGAAAATATAACAAAATAACAAGATAATTAATATTAGCAAGATACTATCCCAAATTAGGCACAACATTAGCAAGCAATCTTCCTCTTAATTCAAATATCTAAAAATTAACTAGTGATGAATGATGATCTTTACTGAAATCAAATAATAATAAAGTGAGTATGGACATCAAATAAATAATATTTCTATTCAAGATTTTCAAGTTAATAGTATTCTTATTCAGATCAGAAAACAAAGAGAAAAGAAGAAAGAAAACAATTAAGTCAGTCTTGCTTTTAGAAAACCTAGGACGTAAGTAAAATGTTGAATATTTAAAATTGAAACTAGAACTTTAAACCTGGGACGTAAGTGAAATGTTGAACATTTAAAATTGAAATTAGAATTTTATAAAGATTTATAGGAAAAACTAAAGATGGTGACCATGATGTTACTTGTGATTTTTTTTTTATAGTTTGTTCATTCTGCTATATATATATCGCATATGGGAACACTGAGCCAAAGAAACTACTTAATTACACGAGTGATGAAAAAGTTACCTGGGTGGTAAATCACTTCAACCATTTAAATCTATGTAAAATTGTAATGAAGGATGGATCACTAGTTTCTAATAATCTAAATTTTCCTTTGAAACCAAAATGAGTCACTATGTCTATAAATGGAAATAAAAAGAGTATATATTACTACTAAAACTCATTGTATGAAATGCTAATCCAAGCTTGTGAGTGTGTTTAGTTTTTAATTAGTTGTTTAGTTTAATTAAGCATAGCAATATCCGCATTGTTTCACAATGTAATCCGGGTTTGGTTTTTTATTGTATCAATGGCGGCACAAAGGTATATTTCCTTTTGGACACTTCAATTGTCTTACCTAAGAATTACGTTCAAATCGACAACAGCTACATCTTCTCTAAACACTCTTTAACTATTACTATGTCATAGTAATTGATTAACGATGACAATTCTCCAAATTAAATTAACTAAACTATTTTATTCTTTTAATTAATTAACATCTCTGTTTGTTGTAACACCCTAACTATCAAAATGTCATGCTTCCGGCTGCGCCACTCTGATAGCTCGGGTATTACGACTCTTAAAATATTTAATACTAAAATATAAGCCTGTTAAAATCTTAAACCGAATTTTCAAAACATACATCCATACTTTTCAATACAATTTACAATACTTACAAATAATATATATATATATATATATATATATATATATATATATATATATATATATATATACATCATACCAATATATAAACTTCACAAGGAGGGGTCCTTGGTTCGAAACTTGATGAGTGCATGCGCTGGAGCTTTTCCTTGGTTTTCTTGTGGTGCCTTGCTCCTTGCTTCCTCTAGGTGCTGAGTTCGAATCCTGGATGATGCATTTGGCCATTTTTGGCTTATTTCCTCTTGTGATTAGCGCTCCCCCAACCCCCTTTGGTCATGGGTTCAAATCTTGGAGAATGCACTTGTCAAACAATTTCCTTGAATTTATTTGGATGCATGCCCGATAATGCTCACTTGGTGAGCTGAGCTTGGTCTTTCCTTTCCTTGTTTCTTGGCCTCATATTGTGCTCAGCTCACAAAGTGAGCAAAGCATTGTGCCTTGGTTCCTTGAGAGAAAATGTAGCGCTCCCTTGGTGAGCATGGTGCTCTTGGAGTGAGCTTCATGGTTTTCCTTCATTGTTGCGCCACACTTCTTCCTTCCTTGGCCACACTTTTTCTTCCTTGGGCCACGCTTCTTAGGCCACGCTTTCTTCTTTTCTTCTTTTCTTCACCTACAATTAATCAAAACAACTAATCAAAGTATCACCAAATTCACAAGGTTTATAAATCATAAAAAATCAATGAAATTTAGCCTAAACCTCATGATTTAGCATCAATTAAATGGTGGTTGTTTGATTCAAAGAAGTCATGCATTTCCATTCCAAATTACGTACTTAGAATGCAAGAAAGTGTATAAAACCTAATAAAAACAAAGAAAAAGGCTAGTGAAACTAGGCTAAGATGACTTGTCATCAAACGGCAGAAGAAGAGGCTCACAACAGCAGTGATAGGTCGCGATGAGAGTGACAATGGCGGCTCACAACAAACACGACGCCTCTCCCTCTCTCCGGCTGGTTCTCCTTCAGCATGACACTCTCCCTCTCGATGGCGATGCACACCTGCGGCTCCATGGATGGCGACAGAACTTCGGTGGCACAACCCCCAAACTGCGGTAGTGGCGGCGACTACTGGACACAACGCCTGTTCTTCGCGCAGCTCTCTCTCTCGATGTCACCTCCCTCTCGTGCGAGACTCTCCTCTTGGTGGAATCGACCGCGACGATGACCCAACAGTGGTGGTGGCGGGTCAGTAGCGCTCTACAAACGGCGATGCATGCGATGAAGACCACAGTGGTTATGCGAGATAGGGCAGAGCACGGTGGCGGCGTGGCAGCAGCCCTCCCCTGGTGGGCGTGATCCTCTCCCCAGACTCTCTCTATCTCCGGTGTGTGTGTGTTGTACGTTAGTGTGGGTGTGTGCTATGAGGAAGAAGGAAAAGGGGAATGGCGGCTAGGGTTAGAGGAATTAGAGTTAGGGTTGTATTTTGGGGATTTTGGGTTAATCTTGTAACACCCTAATATTCAAATCCTTATGCTCGAGTCATAAGTCAATGATATTACGGTGGTACGACTCTCAGGTGGATTTTTAATATATAAATATAGGTAATTTCGAAAAGAGTATTAATCGAGAAGCCTGAAAAGAGTAGAAATAAAATCGCGAAGACGTATCACTCACGTTTCGACAACAAAAGATAAATCGTGAAGCCGAAAACGATATACGGACAAGGCGTAGAGGAGATTAAGAGATAGATAACAGATAGATATATATAACATAAGTAAATAGCCACTAGTCGCGACCCGCGAAGTTTAGGCCGGCTAGGGTACAGTATGAAAGTAGATGACAACAGTATATCCTAATCTCTCCCAAAGGAAACATAAGAGCCTCTATAGGCAAGTTCCAAAAGAGTTCAATACATAATATAATCTTTTCAAAACATAGGTGGAGAGATTCTAATCAAACACAAAGTAGAGGAAATAAAGATCTTCGCCGTCTCTCAGACGACCCACAAACTCACTTCTGAGCACCTGGACCTGTATCTGAAAAACAAGAGATATATACGGAATGAGAACCCCGGGCCCATGGGTTCCCAGTACGGTAAAAGTGCCAAATAAATACAATGCACTGCAATAAAAACTCACCAAGCATCCTAAACTCCTTTTCACCAAGTATCCAGCCTAGATTCTCACTAATCTATAAATAGGCATCTGTCGTAAGGGAATACTAAATCTAGATCACATCTCATATGACTCCCAACTCGCTGACTCTCCCACGAATCAGATTTCAGAATCATAAACAAAGCCATCATCAGTCGTGCTGTCTCAGCAATTCTATATCTATATATCATGCCCTCCCTGGAACTAGTGAAACCACATCACTGCGTCTACCCAGGGAGCTCAAATCATCTCAACTAATGATCACCATCATCATGCAATCGCATCATCAATTCATCTCATCAAGAATAGCCCTCAACCTCCACCGACACCAACATGAGGGGCCTCTCAGTTGTACAAACACAAGCAATACAGGCAAGTAATACACAATTAGGGTACAAGTAGAACAAGTAGCACATAATCAGGTAACTTAGCATATATAATGTAGAAATCCAAAACAAATAGGCAAACCCAAACAATTCAAACATATGCAAATGATGAATGCCTGCCCTATGGCTGATGATATCATCTGTCGGTTATCAAGCCAACCCGACATGTCCGGTAGCTAACCCGGGCACAGTCTCTCTGTTGCGTATTAATATCATTAGAGGGAATATGTGCCCTGTCACCATTAGAGGGTATCTGCGCCCTGTCGCCATTAGAGGGTATCTGCGCCCTGTCGCCATTAGAGGGTATCTGCGCCCTGTCGCCATTAGAGGGTATCGGTGCCCTGTCACCCTTACAACCAGAGAGAAAACACAAGCATGCTTACATTCAACATTTTTCATTATTATTCATTTATCATATTCGTTAATTTATCATATATGCCTTTATACTCAGCCATAATCCATAATGGCTTTGCCGTAACTCGGCAATAACTCAACCACCCGGCTCACAGTTCAATCCAGAACTAGCCAATTTATCAACATGGCTCTGCCGTATCTGGCAAGAACTCAGCCATCCGGCTCATGGTCCAATCAAGAACCAACCATTTATTAATAAATATAGCCCTTCAGCTCATGGCATACACGGTACTTCCACCGCCATCCTCCATATCTCATATAATCATATCTGATCATCATTGATCATAACCTTTTCCCTTGCTTCACTCGCAAGTTACCACATCCCCTAGCTCCTTCCTCATTGCTAGGCATACCATAATGATTTGATACATAAGGGGTGAGATCGGAGGCTTAAAAGTATGAGGCTTGGCTTTAAAAACTCAAAAATCAACTTTGGCATGAAAATAGGGCCACGCGTACGCGCACTCCACGCGCACGCGTGGATGGCCAAAAACTCATCGACGCGCAAGCGTCATACGCGCGAACGCGCGGGTTGAAAAATATCCAAACGGCGCGCAAGCGTCAGCCACGCGTACGCGTGGATGCTCTTGCGCCCAGGCACAAAACTGGCACGACCCTGGCACAACTCTCTGGAAAATAGCTGGGCATTTGGTACAGCGCATCGACGCGCCCACGCACACCACGCGCACGCGTGGATGGTGCTTTCTGGAAGAACGGCGCGCACGCGCCAGGTGCGCCTACGCGCGTAGGGGTGTTCTGCTAAAAATTTTCTAAGTTAAAAGCTGCAGAATTTACAGATTCAACCCCCAATCTTCCGACGGACATAACTCTCTCATTTTAAATTATTTTTCACCCGTCCTTCGAACGGCATGGACATCCCAGATCCAATTTCATTTCTAAATAGATTTGGCAGAAAACAGAGATCCGTAGTCCAGGTTATGTCCCGTCAAAGTATGCCCCAAAACCATGTTTCCATACAAAACCACAAAGTGCCATTTTCAAAACAAGTCATTTTCAACTCTTTTCAAAATCAATCAAAACATGCCAATTTCAGCCCTTTCTTTGAAATCAATCAAAATATACCAAAATCAACATCAAGCCTCCTCAACTCGCACGTTGACACTTTCTCAAACTCAAACACATTTACATATCATATACTCTTTCTCATGCCAAATTTCAACAACACTATTTCCAATCAACCATCATTATACATAATCAATATCGTACTCACTATCACGTGGCTTTACCCACAAATCAACCTTAATCATTCCTCAAGCATATATCACGACAAACATATCTCTAATGCATCATCATACCATCAAGGCATCAATAATCATAATCACATATATGACCATATAATATATCTCAACCAAAACCAACATACCTCATCTATATAATTGCACCCAAATTTACCAAATCCCATACCTCAACTCCTCAAACCTTATTATTCAATAACCAACCCAATCATTCATATATTCATTATCTGAAATTCATCCAATCACTTGTGTCATCATACAATGCACACATCAACTTACCTTTCTTACCTTTTTTTGGCCTCCGGCCCAAAATCCACGGCCTCCGGCCCAATATCATAATTTAAATGCATAAACCACAAATCAATACTCATTACCCAGTACATCAAATTCTCAATACACCAAGCATACAAGGCCACACAATTCTCAACCCAAATCATTAATTCACATTACATACCAACTATGCATATTAGCACCAACCATTTACACAATCCAAACTTAATCCTAGGGGCATTTAGCCTAGGAATTCTCATCACAACACACGGTACTTAAATGAAACTTAAACCGTACCTCTTGTAGCCAAACCAATTGATCCTCTTCTTTGGAAGTCTTCACCAACCTTAGCTCCAAGCCTCACCAAAGCTCCTCAAGCAATACCAATCTCCCAATTGTGCACCAACATCACCAAATACACTAACATAACCAATATCACATACATACATCAACCTAGGGCTCATAAAAATGACAAGTCACAAGGGTTTGAGCACTTCTTACCTCAGCCCATATGAAGTAGGGATAGAACCCACTTAGAATCCATGTTGGAGTATCCCTAAACACCCAAAATCACAAGATTTCAACACTAATTACCCAAAAACGTGTAACAGTGGGGAATTTCGAAAACTGGGCAGAGATGAATGGAATACTCACCACAAAAGTTAGATAGAATTGTAGAGGATGAGAAGAGCGACGCGTGACCGCAAACGGCTCGTCAATCGGAGCTCCGTAGCTCAAGTTATGGTGGTTTGAAGATCAAAGAGAGTTAGGTTTTCTCTCTTCTCTTCTCTCTTCCCAATTTCAGCGCCCAACACCCCTTCTTTAGGGCAAAATGAGCTGAAATGCTCATAACTAATGTTTATATATGTTGGGTCTTGGGCCCACTTAGGCCCGGTTCATTTATTTTTGCCCATTGACCCAATTTTGGGCCAAAACCTTTAAGATTAGCGCTCTAAATTGCACTTTAAATATTTCTACCTTCCCTAATTATAGTTCCTCATTTATTAATCTTATTTACCCATAATCAATTTCCTCAGCTGTAGTACCAGACAGATCTCAGCCGGTACTGCCGGTCAAAATTCCACTGCGCGCTTTTACGCAGAAAACTATGTTTTCCGACTCGAAAAAATTCACTGAATCCAAATATCATATTTGAATTATCAAATTTCAATTGCCAAATCTTCCAACCATATTCGCTCTTATTTAACTTATTATTTAATTAATTTCGGTTAGACCGGTTATTACAAATCTGAAATCTAATTAAATTTCTAAAATTACTCTAAAATATTATTTGTTGTATCAAAATACTAATTGGTTTAAAATCAAATACTCTAATTGAATTTATAAGGTAATATAATTAATTTTCTTTATTTATAAAACTTAAAGATTAAATTATAAAAATATCAATTATTTCAAATAAATTATATAAAAACTCTTGTTATTCCATGATTACTGATTTTGTAATTTAAATATATAAAATTATTCAATAATTATGAGAGTAAGTAAAATTTCTAATTTAATTATCAAAAATTTAATTTAATTACTTTTAATAAAATAATATCTAAAAATAAAGACTTTAATGAATAAATAAATTGAAATTAACTCATAATAATATTTTTCGAAAATTTTGGGTCTTATATCTGTATTCAAAAAGAGATTGAAAATTGCAAAAATGGAGAGATGAATCATTGTGGGAAGTGGAGAACAGGGGAGAAGTATTCAAAGGTTGTGTTCCATATAGGATTCATCAAAAACAAGTTAACGTAATGTCAGCTAGTATCGTTGGAGAACAAAGATGTGTGATTAATTTTAGGAATTGTCTCCACACAAAGCAATTACTACATCAAAAGTAATGAAATTAAACTTAAATTTAGAGACAAAATTTCATCATATTGTGATACAAAACTATAATCAGAAGGGGGATAATTAGTTCATAAACCCTATAGTTCCCATCTCTATAGACTATCATATACATACCTTTGCATAGAAGAACACCTGCAACTATGAACGCGAACAACATCAGCAATGGAACCCGAACAGTAGGAGCAACACAAACGCGAATAGTTGCATTAACCGGAACGCGAACAGCAACAGGAACACGAACGTGAGTTCCAGTGGCGCGGCACAACCCTGACAACAGGAGCAAGCAATGAAGAAATGCAAATAATGAAGAATGACTGAATGAAGAAGCAATTAAAATATGACAAGAGTGGGAGTAGAAAATTGTGGGAGCAAAAAATGGTGGGAGCAGGGGAATTAAGTCTTGCAGGAAGAAAGGTTTTTGGCTATGCCCTTGCCAAATTGTTTGGGGGAAATGCTTTTATTTTGAGGGGGTTTTTAAAATCCTAATATTTAAATTAAAATAAAATCTGATGTTAATAAAATTCTTAAAAAATAAAAGATAATTTTCTGTTTTTAAAGTTAAATTTGTAGGATTTTTTTAAAACCTCCATTAACAAATTCCAACAATATAGCCATTTTGTAGTGATATTCACTTCACATTCAGATAGTTAACCAAAGACTCTTATATGCAGGGAATCCTTTGTGTGTTAATTCGTAGTTATTACCAATATTCAGGGATGATTATAATTTGAACGTTAAATTGGCTAGAGCAAAAAGGACGAGTATTATCAAACAAAAGAGATTAAGAGGTCATATACAACAGGATGATTTAGTTTTATTAAATCCTATATATCTAATTTAGTTATTTCTTAAATTAGTGCTTATATTTATCCAGATAATTTTCATTATATTCTCTCTTTTTGGTTTTGTACATGTTTTAATTACTAAATACAATCAACTTGCTACCATATAAGAGAGATACATCAACTTTATATTCACAGTTTACAACCTCAGCTACATTTTTAAGTGAACATGGATATACTTATGTTAATTCTATATCAGGTGGTTCTCATTCTGATCCATCAAAAGCACATTTTATTAGTGTGGAGAAGCCTTTATCAAGCAGTCAACATAATAACTATTCCAATTTACATAATTCGATGACACCTGATGGTTAGTGTACAATTTTGTTGCGTATAAACAAGGACAGCGTTCCTCATCAAATTTTCTTTCTGCCTTCTTTAAGATTAGATAATACTTATGTTTTTTCATTTTTTTTCTATTGCCTACACTATATGTCTATTTATATGTTCATGCAGTTCACAATGTTTTATTTTTGTGGATCAAGCAATACTCCTCAGCTTCAACTAAGAAATAGTAGTGATGGAGGCCAGGAACCTGTTAGTGATAATTTCAAAGGAAAGAGGATAGTTATAGCATATAGTTACCAACACGGTTCAAGTTTCACAAAACATAATTTATCATCTATTTCTCAGCCCAATGTTATAAGGACTCCACTTTCCAACATATCTAATGGTTAGTTCCTGTTCAGTTATTTTTGGTTCGTTGTGGGAAACATATATGAATTTATTATACAGATCTCTTCTTTTGTTTTTAAAATTCTTATATGGTTCAAAACATTTTGTTCAGTTATTTTTTATTCATTGTATGAAACATATATGAATTTATTATATAGATCTCTTCTTTTTTTTTTTAATTCTTATATAGTTCAAAAAAATTTAGAACATTTCTACATAACATACGCAACTCATCAGATAGTTCAGCACAGTTTCATCAAGTTCAATTGATAAATTCATCAATAATAAAAGATAATAATTTATACAAAACCAGGAGATCAAGTATTTCTTCAAATATTATTCTTTTTTCAAACAATACCAGTACAGACAAAGACTATCATGGAGGAAGTTCTTCTTACACGAAGAGATTATTAATCAATTTTCACTTCTTGGTATCTTATAATTTTAATTAATTTTATGTATAACAGAACTTTTTCTTATATAAATATTTTAATTATTGAAATTTAATTACATGTAGGAGGAATACCAGAAATCATAAGTCTTTAATCCAACAGTCAAATCAAATAATTCTATCTGTAAGGAGGAGGTGTGGTTCTTCACTTTTTAATAATGTAATGTTAAATAATTGTGATTATTCAACTCAATACCAACAAACCAACGAGAGAGACAATGACATTAGATCGTATTATTTTGAAGGTACACTTATTTTTATAGTTTTAAGGTACACTTACTGGTTATAGAAAATTATCATTTATGTTATATTCAATTAATATTATAAATCTCATGTTAATGTAGTTGTTGATGGTTTTGATGACATAAATATTGATGCTGAGCTCATGCCAGATATATTTGTAGATTATAATTGTGGTAATTTTTACACTGTTATATTTTTATAAATTTTTTTGAAAGAATTACTCTAAAGGACTATTAAAGAGATTTAATTACCAAAAAAGATTTTTAGTACAAATAATTATTAAGAAGAATTAATTTTATTTTGTAATGCTTAGGGAGAAGGACCAAATCTTTTTTATAGAGAAACATATTCATAGGTTATTTTTTGTTTATTTTTTTATAAATATTTTTTTAAATTATCTATCATACCCAGACCCTTATTAATTTACTTTTATCTATAACATAAATTTATTGTTGCAAACCATCAATTTTCTATTAATAATTCCTTTTTAACTTTTAATGTAATTCTTTTATTATTGTTGTGATAAAATATATGACCTCCATAATTTAAAATTTTTTTAATATTAAATTTGTTTACTTTCTAGCTATTTCCTTTTTTTCTTTCTTTCTTCTTCTAACACTGTTTTTATCGTCAAATTAATTTCTAGGTTTTACTTGGATTTATACTTTAAATTTGTATCTTAAATAACCTCACTATTTCATTAACACCCCATACCAAACACAACAACAACAAAATAATATAAACTAAAAGAGAACTAATATTAATTAAATATAAGAAGAACAAATAAACAACTTCGGTCAATAATAATTAGTTAGTATCAACATAAAATCTATTATATCCTATTTAATTAACAGCTCTAGATCTTCTTCATATTTCAATACAAGTAAATATAATCCTTTTTGTTAAAAAAAATTGTTCACAATAAATTTCAAAGCTTGAGACATAGAGTGAAAATTTTATTTCTTACAATGCGCTACATATTAATTAATTTGTTTATTTTCAAGAGAATATCAAATGTAATGAAATAATGGGATAAAATTTTGTTATAGATGAAAGTATACGAATAAAGATTTGCGTATGATGGACAATTAAAAAGAAAATGTATTTACAAAAAAAAATAAATAAGAAAAAAAATTTAAAGATATGTTTGTCTTTTTTAAAAAAGATTTGGTCCTTCTCTCTAAACATTACATAAATTATTCCTTCTTAATAATTTTTTTATAGTAAAGATCTTTTTTAATAATTAAATCTCCCTAACGGTCCTTTAGAATAATTTTCTCTTTTTTTAATATCCTTATAAATTTATTTAACTGATGTCTGTTTAAAATCCTCATTGATTAATGCTAGATGATGATGTCATATTTACTGATCAAACAGAATAGATATATGTTGAGAAAGATATGTTTCAATTTCCAATTAACCATTTAGGTTTATTGTATAAATTTTTTATTATTTACTATTTATTTATTTATATATTATTTTGTTGTAGACACCTGGGATTCTAGCAATCCATCAATTGAATGTGTATTTTGTGGTGCTCTTATGTGGGACTTTGAGAGACTTTCTAAATCAAACAACAGCACAATTCCGCACTTTGGGTTTTGTTGTATGGATAATAAAGTTTAACTACCTTTGCTTGATTCTCCACCTCAAACACTAACTAAGTTGCATTTTCAAGATGATGAAAGAGGAAGACACTTTCAAAAACACATCAAAATGTTTAATTCAATGTTCTCTTTCACATCTATGGCTGGTAAGATTAACCATCAGATCAACAACAGGACTGTTCCACCATTATTTGTATTAAGTGGCCAGAATTATCATTCTATTAGTAGTTTAATTCTTCAAGAACATGAGAAACCAAAATGAAATCAATAATAGGATTAATGCTATCAGGTAAATATTTATGTACTTAAATACTCAACTATACTATTAGTAAATAAATGGCAATGTCGTAATTTATCAGTTGTTTCTGTATGGAATAATTTTTTACATGTTTTATGTAAGTCTATAGAGTCAATGTCTCCAATTAAATTTGAGATTGTAACCATGTTAAAAGATATGCTAGATAACAACAATCATCTAGCTAAGTCATTCCGTTTTGCAAGGGATAGATTCAAGGAGTCTAATTTCGTTGATATTAACTTAAAGTAGATTAGACGCAGGGATAGGGATGGCAAGAGATATAACCTACCAACAGCATCAGAGGTTGCAATTTTAGTTGTCAGTGATCTAGACGAGTCATTGATGGAGAGAGATATAATCATTGAGACCAAATCAAACCACTTGAAAAAGATAGATGTAACACATCCTTTGTACCTTGCTCTTCAATATCTTTTAATATTTCCTTATGGTGAAGATGGATATAGGATTGGTGTTGAAGCTGCAGCTTGATACAATACTGATGGTTTGAAAAAATGAACTACAATTAGCATGAGAGAATTCTTTGCTTTTCGTTTACAAATGAACCATCAAGAATCCCAATTTTGCTAAGTTCACGTAAGCTTTTTAAATAGTTTTTGGTTGATGCTTATACTATGGTTGAGGCTGATAGCCAAAATTATTTTCAATTCAACCAACCTAAACTAAGGGGGAAGAATTTTTACAAGTTTTTACATGAATCATTGGTTAGAGGTGAAACTAATGTCATTGCAACTGGACAGCAAATTGTACTCCTAAGTACTTTTACTGGTGGTCCACGATACATGTTTAATAATTGCAAGGATGCCTTTGCAATTTGCAAGTATTTTGGTTACCCGAATTTTTTGCTACTGTGAGGTGCAATCCTGAATGGAATGAGATAAAGAAGTTATTAAAGGGAACTGGTCTACGTGCTGATGACTGTCCTGACATTATCTTTTGAGTCTTTAAGATAAAGCTCAATCAATTAATCAGAGACTTTAAGGATGGTTCAATTTTTGGTAAATTATCTGCATGTAAGTTAAAATAAATTATCTGATAAATAAGTATTCTTCTTAAGTTGCAACTTATACCTTATTTGGTTATTTTTATCATCTTTGCTAGATGTTTGCACCCAAATTTCAGAACAGAGGTCTTCCGCATGCACATATTTTATTGTTCATGCATCCTATTTCTAAACCTAAATCTGCAGTTGATATTGACAAGTTTATGTCTGCTGAGATACCTAACAAGAGCAGAAGACCAAAGTTATATGCAGTGGTGGAGAAATTCACGGTTCATGGCCCATGTGATAAGTATAACAACAAAAGCCCATGCATGCTAAATGGTATATGTTCCAAATATTTTCCAAAACCATTTAGAGCTAGGACCATAATTGACGAAGCAGGTTTTCCAAAGTACAGGCGGCTTGATAATGGCAGAACAAAAAGAAAGAAGAATATCATCCTTCATAATTCCTACATTGTTCCATACAACCCATCACTTTTATTAAAGTATGGATGTCACACTAATGTTGAGAATACTTGCCAGACATTTGCAATCAAATACCTCTTCAAATATGTTCACAAGGGCAATAATCAAGTTACTGCTTCTTTTTACCAGACTTCAGAAGATGGTAACATTGTCCCAGTTGTTGATGAGATTCAAAACTATTATGATTATATATCTTTGTGTGAAGCAGCTTGGAGATTATTTGGCTATAATATATAAGTTAAGGAACCTGCTATTATTAGACTTTCCTTTCACTTACCTGAAGAGAATCCTATTGTTTTTTCTTACTCGGAGAACATGGAGGATGTAATTAGGCACACAAATGGAAAGCTCACAAAACTATAAGCATGGATGCTTGCAAATAGGCAATATCCTTATGCTAGATCACTGACATATACTTAATTTCCTATAAATTTTGTTTGGAAGGATGATATTTTAATGTGGTTTCTAGAAAACAAGAATTCTCTATTGGGAGGTTAACTCATGTTCCACGTATGAATTCTGAGAATCACTACTAGTGTCTACTATTTAATATTCAAAACGGATACAGAAGTTTTAGTGATTTATGTACTGTTGAAGTTGTTGTATAAAGCACATACAAAGAGGCATGTTATGCACTTGGACTACTACAAGACGACAAAGAATTTATTGATGCTATAATTGAAGCAAGCACATGGTTATCTGCTAATTATGTTCGTGATCTCTTTGTTGTTTTACTCATATCTAATAATATTTCATGCCCAGAATTAGTATGGAAAAAATGTTCAATCAATTTTCTGAAAATATTTTGTCTTCTCAACGCCAATTTCATCGATCTCCATGTATTATTTCATCGATCTCCAAGTAAATACATGGCAATGTTTATTTTTGTATATATTTATTATGTTGTTTAAATCAATTACTATCAGGAGCTTACTTTATTATGTCTATTTTAGATATGTAGTTAACTGATGAACAAATAGCGAACTTAACTCTAGCTAGGATTGAAGAGTGTAACACCCTAACTTTTAGCACATTATGATCGCACTAAAAGTTCAGGCGCTACCTACCTCTAATCCTTTAATGACATACTATATTTATTTAATATTGAGCCTTCGCGAATATAAACCGAATCTTTAATTTAAGAAATCATAAAGTTTTTACTTTAAATCTTTTAATCACACAATTATATATGCACATAATATTAAATACATAGTCTTATTTACAATTTCTCAAATACAAGTCCTACCACTCTAAAAATCAAAACAGTAATTATCGAGGGGAAAAATCTAATAACTAAAACAAATTCATAAAGTACAATCATACATAATAAACTTGTGGTTTAAATGCGACTTCGCGCCAAAGCTTCCTGAACCTGTGACTGAAAAGAAAATCTGTAGAGAGTGAGAACATCTTCCTCACAGGTTCTCAGTAGGAAAGGGAATACCATCAAAATAAAGAAATACTTGCAAATAAAATTAATTTCATTACAGAAACCGTTTATCCTTAAAATAACCTTTTGGAAAAGCTTTGCGAAAAAACTTACTTTGAACAGTCGTAAAGAAACTCCTTTAGTTTACAAATCAGTAAGATGAATAGTTTAAAGAAATGAAAAGGACCAAAGACGTGCCTAAAGGCTTTCTACCCAACTTACATCGCTCTTCCCTATCCAACATATACATAAATTGGAGTAATAAGGCAACACCTAGTCCATCCCGTTTCAACCTCCATCACCACATATCAGAAACCACCCTCATCACGCCTCCACCAAAAAGGGTCTCTCATATAAACATACACATACAAGGCAAACAAAGAAATCACAGGTAGGATTCAGGTACAACAAGTAAAACAAGTAGTAGATAAACATGGCTAAACAATTAGGCAAACCAAACCAAATGCAGACTCAATCAAAACATACAAATACATATGATGCATGACTGTCCTATGGCTGATGATATCATCTGTTGGTTATATAGCCAACCCGAGATGTCTTGGTAGCTAACCATTGGACAGTCCCTCTGTGCGCGCATCCTCAAGCTAAAAAATATTCATGGAAAAAAATCCAAGCTCAAATTAATATATATGCATGCCCATGGGGGAACTCCGGGAGTAAAGTACCCGATCTCATCTTACGACAAAAGATCAACAGAGTATCGAGTCTCAACCTGGAGCAAGTGGTGGTAAGTCACTGCGTCTACCCAGGAAAACTCGTGTCTCAAATAATTCAAATTCATCACTATTCTCATTACCACTATCATCATCTCATTCAATATAATCTCAATATTTACTTATCTCAACTTCAATCATAACTCTCAACATACTCATCAACAACTGTGCCAAAATCCTACTCCTGCCCTTTATCATTTACCGTGTGAGGCTTGGACCATTACATACAACTTGTGGGTATGAGGTCTCTAAATACGACACTCTAGACTCGAAGTCAAGGTTGTGTACTAACTCAAAATAAAACATAATCTTTCATAGCTAACAACAATCTAACTCAATAAGGCATAACTTCTTCAGTCTCATTAAATCATTTCTCTTATTAGTCACTTTATATATATAGACAAGCCAAACGTCTCTAAATCCTCAATTTTAATATAATACTCCCAAAGTCCGCAATCATTATCACAAGAATTCTTATAAATCAAAACTCAACTACATCCTTTCCCAAGTATCACTTTTTCCTTCAAGTCCATCATCTAACTCCATTAACATTATTTTCTCTCACACTTCCTAAACCCGAACCCATAGTTTGATAAAGTAATTTGCCTTTTTAAAATTTCAATTAATTAATTAAATCTCTTTTCGTCGTTATTTAAAATTAGGCAAGTTAAATCATAAACCGTTTTCACAAATTGAAATCTTGGAACTTATTTCTCGTTTAAACCAAATTTCCAAAACTCTTTAAATTTTTTACGAAAATTTCGGCAAAACCTCCCCTAAAAATTGGAGGTTACCACCCTTCACAGTTTCCCTCTTTTTAACCTCAACACAACAAAACCAGCCTTTCAATTTAAGGTTTCCAAATCCGTCATTCAAAATTGATCATTATCGATTTCAATCAAAGAAAACCAAAATTCAACATATTCAATCCATTTCTCCAGAAATTCAGAAATCAACTAATTCAACCACAAACACAACCTTTCAATCACAGTAGAAAATTATTTAATTCATAGACATTCATTTATTTGCATTAATCTACTAAACTTATCAGGTATTTAAAGCCCAAAATATTTTTTATTTTTAAAACAATCCCCTACCTCAAGGAATCAAGCCCGCAACGATTTTAACACTATAATTCCATTTTTCCTCGACCCGCAACAGCGGCGGCTGCATCCATAGCTCTGTTTACCTCTGCAACAACACAAACAACTTTTATTTCAACCATGCAATTACCAAAACTCGACCCTAGAACGTTAACATCGTAAAATTCTTAATTACAGATAACCAGAACGATAGCAATGATAGTTTTAGAACAGGGTTAACTTACTGCAACAAAAGAACGAAGCAGCAGCCTACGAACTGACTCAACAGCAGCTCTGACAGCAGCCAAAAGCTCCGGTAGTTCAGCAGCAACCTTAATTTTGACATGCAATCATCGGAACTCAACCCTACGATACCAAAATCTCAACATCTTTAACAAATTAACAGAAAACTAAATTTTGAGGGTTCCGAAAAAGAGAAATTACCGTGCTCAGGAAGAACACCGGGACAGAGCAGCGGTAACTCTGATGGTGGCGCTGACAGTGATGGCTCCCTCCGGTGACTACCCAACAGCAGTGGCAGCGGCAGTGAGCTTCAGCGGTGACGGTCTCAGTTTTGATGGCAACAGCTCACGGAGACAGGGACGCTCCTCCGCGACAGCAACGACGGCGCTAGCGCAGACTCCACGAATGGCGACGAGCCTCCACGGACCCCCTCTCTTTCCGTCGCATCTCCCTTCCGCGACGGCGTAGCTAGCAGCAATGAGGACGAACGGCGTGGGTGACGGGTTCGGCGGCGACCAGCTGGCGGTGGCTCCTTCACTCTCCTCTCCTCCCTTTCTCCCTTCACTTCCCTCTCCTTCTCTTCCCGTTTCTCTCTTCCCGTTTCTCTGTGTGTGTGTGTCTATATTTTTGGGAAGGGAATGGCTGAATGGCGGTAGGGTAAAGGGGTTAGGGTTTTTAATTTGGGAATTTTGGGTCTTATAAAGAGAAGATGCAAGCGAATGACAGATCTCTTAGGCTATGTTTGGTTAGAAGGAAAGAAATAAAGAGGAAAGAAATAGAAAAGAAAGAAAGGAAAGAGAAAAAATTGAGTGGATTTTTATTTTCTTTAGACGTGTTTGGATGAAAGGAAAATAAGAAGGAAAGAAATAGTATAAAGAGATAATTTTACCCTTATATTATAAAATATATTGAAAAAAGTAAAGGGGTAATATTGGAAGTAGAGAGAGAGAGAATCAATTTTCTCTCCATTTTCTCTCCATTGTTGGAAGAAAAAAAAATAGTGGACCCCACCAATATTTTTCCATCCATTTTCCTTCCTCTCCCATTTCTCTCCTCAATCAAACAAGGAAAAATAACTATTTTCCTTCTAATTTCTTTCCCTTCCTTTTCCTTCCTCCCATTTTCACCTCAAACAAACATAGCATTAAAGAGTTTAATAACATGCCATATCCATCTGACGAAGTCATTGATGGTCTTGATGACCACTTCATGATGGATGAGTTAAACTTTAATTGGATATCTCTTAAACTCAAGCTTCAAAGATGCTTACAAACCATAACAGATGAACAAAAAATGCATTTGATAAGATTTTAAATGTTGTTAATAGTGGAGTTGATGGGTACTTCTTCGTGTGTGGTTATGGTGGTACTAGAAAGACTTTCCTATGGAGAACTCTTTCTGCTACTTTTAGAAGCAGTGGTCAAATTGTCCTCAATATTGCTTCCAGTGGTATTACTATTCATTTTGAATTTAAGATTCCATTCAGCATAAATGAGGACTCTATATGCCACATAAAACAAAGATCCTCACTAGCTAGATTGGTTTGTAAGGTCAAGCTTATTATATGGGATGAGACACCTATGTTGAAAAAGCATTGCTTTGAAGCTCTTGACAAATGTTTTAAAGATATTTTGTGCAATGAATCTTATTTTAATCCTAATTTACCCTTTGGCAGTAAAGTTGCTATATTAGGAGGTGATTTCAGATAAATTCTACCTGTAATACCAATGGGCTCGCACTATAACATTGTACAATCTTCAATAAATTCATCGTATCTCTAGCCATCTTGCAAAGTTATTTGGCTAAGAACAAACATGAGACTTATAGAGGGAGGTAGCTTACCTGAAGATGAGAAATTAAAGTATTTTTCACAATGGCTAATAATCAAAATTGGAGAAGGGTTGGGCGATAATTCAACTGATAGTGAATCTGAGGTTATTATTCTCGAAGAAATACTCATTGATAATAACACCAATGGTTTTGCAAAATTAGTAAGCTTTGTTTATCCGGACTTATTACTTAATATCAATAATTCTATATATTTCAAGGAGCGCACAATCCTTGCTCCAACACTTGAGGTTGTGCACGATGTAAACAATATAATGATGGGTTATCTTACTGGAGAAGAAAAGGTTTACATTAGTTCCGACTCATTATACATTGAAGAAGGAAACATGGAATCTGAATTGGATACCATCACCACTAATGTGTTGAACTCAATTAATTATTCTGGATTACCTACCCACCAATTTAAACTCAAAATAGGTGTACCTGTTATGCTATTACGAAACATTGATCAATCTAAGGACCTTTACAATGGAACTAAATTGTAAGTAAGACGATTAAGTAATCATGTTATTAAATGCATTATATTGACATGTGACACAGCTGGCCAAGTTGTTCTCATTTTTAGGATGAGCATAATTTCAAATAATGAGACACTTCCATTTAAGTTTAAATAGAGGCAATTTTTTTTTTATTGTGTCCTTTACTATGATAATTAACAAATCGAAGGTCAAACACTTTATATGGTTGAACTTTTTCTGTCAAGATCGGTATTTACATAGACAATTATATGTTACATTATCAATGGTGATGAAATCGATAGATGAGTTAAGAGTATTAATACAGAACAATAGTTCAATCTCCAATAAGTGTACTTTAAATATTGTATATAAAGAGATATTTAATAATGTATGAAATTATTTTAACACAACTCTCAAAAAATTATGCGTTGATTTGAGATCTATAAAGCATCATATATTTTTTAGATGGTCTAAATTAATACGCCAAATTTTTAGTTTATTAAAAGACTACAGTAATATAATATGAAGCTTGAAATATATTAGAAAATATTAATTTATCAGTAATTCTATTGTTTATTAGGCAAATATAACATACATAATATTTATTTTTTCATCATGTACTGTCTCTATATAGCATTCCAAATTATTATGTAAATAATATAAAATAATAAAAAAAAAACTTTTTATGGTACGACGTTATCCTTTTTATATATAATAATTTCAGATTATTAATAAGATTTATTATTTATAACTTTTTAGGAATTTAATTATACTGTTTTAATATCATTATTTTACTATTTTTGTTTTAATACATACTTTTAAAATCCTTCCCTTAATAGAAAATTCTACTTTAAGTTTTTAATAGTTCTGATAGAAAAAATGAGTTTAAGTTTAGCTTTGGACGGAAGAATTTTGCTTAGTTACAAATAATTTGGAATACTTTGCATATTTTCAATCAAGTATTTTGTTATTGCTGATGAACATGTTTTTTAATTCCATGTATTCCATGTATAAGGATCTCAAGATTACAAAACTTAATCATGTATTTTCAAGTTACAGATTTTTTAATTAGGGTTTTGCCTGTGTAATATGAAAATATGCAAATACCAATCCTAAACCCCAAATTATTTAACATATAAGGGATGATTTTATTTTTCTAATTCTCACTAGAAATCTGTTTATTTTATTTAGTTCGATTAATAATGAACATTATGTTATGTATGTATAATTTATTTCGATTATGATACACATAATGTTATAAAGACTTAATGTAATTTTTAATTTCAGTGCTTAGCACGGGTTCATTCACTAATAAAGAAATCACAGAACACCAAACATGACTACCTGAGTTAATCCCATGTTATCCCACGCTCTCTCTGTCAGCATTGCAGCCTATATAAACTCCAACCATTCTTGAGTCCTATCTTAGGTTGCTGATCTCCAAAAGGATTTGCTTATACTAAAAAATAATAGAAAAACTATCATGCGTTGTTTACGTATATTTATTTATTTACCATGCAAAAGTGCCAATAATAAAATAGCTAATTCAACAAACAGGTGGCTAACTTATAATTTATAAATATTACAAAATCCTAGAAGCAAGCAAAAAGTTTAAAAAGTACCCATGATGCCCTACCCGCGGATACCCAACCCGGTCCAACCCGTTCGGGTAGAGTAGAATACCCTACCCGCTGCGGGTAGGGTAGAGTACGGTCCGGGTATGCCTGCGGGTAGGGTAGGATACGGGTTTAGGGTGTACCCTACCCTACCCTACCCGCACCTCAAATATAACACATATTTTATAAAAATTAGGTATATAATGAAGGAAGTGAGAGTTAAACGCACAACTTCTCTTATGTAATGACTTACAATAAGTGAACAACAACTAAACTAGTTAGTTAATTTAGTAATTTAGAGCATTAGTTTGTTATTTTTTATGTTATTAATATGTATAAAATTTGAAATGATTGAATTTTATATTTACTTTGAAAAAAATTGATATTTCTGCGGGTAGGGTAGGGTAGGGTAGGGTAGGGTTTAGAACTTTAGGGTGCGGGTAGGGTTAGGGTTGAGAGATTCTCAACCCGCGGGTAGGGTAGGATAGAGTTTTAATAGAATTTTCAACCTCCAGGTAGGGTTAGGGTAGGGTCCAAATCCTACCCATTGCCAGCCCTAGTAGTAGGTATAATATGTTAACAATAAAATAAATTATCATATGTTTGTCCAATTTTTAGAAAATTATCCGAGGATTTTGGGCTATTTATTATATTTGAAAATAAAATTATATATAATTTAACTCATTTTAAACATGTTTAATATATTTTAATGTATATTTTATATTGATATTAATTTTAATATTAACTTAACATAATTGTATTAAAAAATACGTAGGTGAACTCATCAAATCCAAAATTAGATTTTCTCAAATTTATTCTTTTTATTTTAAATTTTAATTTTTTTATTTGTTTATTTTTCTTTTAAATTTTAGAAGAAATATGTATTCAACTTATATTTATTTGCATAATTTATTATAACGTAATTATTTATTAAATATATAGATGGATTAGAGATATAATACGATTAATTTTTCACTCTTTTTTACACATAATAGATTCTCGAACCCAAACTCTTTAAAAGACCAGCCTTTCATTATAAATCTAAAGATTTTTTCCATTTTTTCAAAATAAAAATTTGACTTTCGCATTTTAAAAAAAAAAAAAACATTTTCACCGCATTCTGGTTGCAAAGCTCCTTCATAAGCTGAGACATATTACATATATAATATGCGAATATTAAATTAATCATTTTTAAGGGTATTGTTAAATAGAAGAGCGTGTGCTTCTTCTATTAACCAAACTAACTTGGTTAGCTTAATAGTTAGTTTATTAGTGTACTTAAATAAATATTAGGAGTTTAAATTTTGTCTTATATATATAATAATCTATTGGTGCATAACAGATTAATCATTAACATGTTAAATTAGAGAATATCGTACAGAAAAAAACTTCTCTTAACCAAATATTGAACGTCCAGTCTGTTTTTACTTTTTAGTATAGAAAAATGTTAGGTGAGATGCCCTACCAATTAAAATGCTTAGAAATTAATTAATGATGAATTAATTATCATGTTTGATACCTATATATGGTGAATATTTTTTACGTAAAAAATATTTTTTTTTCTTTGTTAACACCCTATAATTTTTAGAATAATATTTGATCGATCATGTAATTAAGCTCTGCACTCTCACCCTAATTTCATATTGTTGAATGTTTTCATGATAAACTAACCTCGATTAGATCAGATGTGATGTTTTTATGATGACTTAAACTAAAAGCGTGTAGGGATAGACAGAACCCAGCAAGATGACAAAATATTTTCTCAAAGTTTACTAAATTTACAAAATAATTATTAAATTTTATATCAATTTAAGTTCTTAAATTGGTTTTCATTTCTTTTGGTTGTTGGAGACTGAAGTATCGACCCTCATACACGGTTTTAGTTCCATTTTTCTAATAATTAATAAATAAAAATATTATGTACATACAAAAAATTAATTATATTATATATTTATATATAAATACAAATACTTTTATTTAATTTACTTTTAATATATATTTTATATTTTAATATATATTTTATATAAATAATTAATTTATTAACTAATTTTTTATGTGCACGTAACATAGTTGATAGTCCTTAATAAATATTTAGCCTCATCAATTAAAAAAAAAAAAAAACTAATATTACAACTTGTTCTTCGGCAGAGAGATGTTCAGTTTGATTGGATTTGGCGGGAAGCTGTTGTAGATAAGTTAGCTAAATTTGGGACGATGCAAGAAGCAATTCTAAGCATGTAATTTGAAGTTTGAACTGCATTTTGATGCAGGATAACCGGCTAGGTTTTTTTTGTTTTCTTTTGAGATGTTTAGGCAACAAAAACAAAATTAATAGTCTCAAAACAAACTAAATCTAAAAGAATAAAACTCTACATTCAATTAAAATACTTAATCAAGTCTAATCAAGTTATTATAATAACTTTTCAAATCACGCCTTTCCTTTTCCTTTTCTTTCTCCTTCTCTTTCTCCTTCTTCTTCTTCTAAATTTGCACACGCATGTTCTTCTTCTCCTCCTCTTCTTCTTGCTCCTCTCTCTTCTTCTTTAAGAATTTTTTAACTATTTGTTTAAATTTGAATCGAATTCGGTTTATAATTATTTGTGAATTAAGTTAGGTTCACTTGATATTACTTTTAAGTATTCACCAAATTTGTTATTCTTTAAGAGATTCAGTTCATCTTTTAGTTTAATTGAGTTCATTTGCATGCAGAAATGAATTGAAATGTGTTTTTCTTGCTGATTGAATATTTATTACTTTTTGTTCAAATCTAAACCGAATTTAGTTCATTTATGAATTGAGTTAGGTTCACCTGATACTACTATTAAGTATTCACCAAATCTGAACCAAATTCAGTTCATTTCTGAATCCAAATGAACTTCAATTAAAAGGAAAAAAAGAAAAAAGAAAAAACGCAACAAGCACGCAACAATAAAAAAAATTACGATCGAGAGAAAACAAACAAAGAAGAAGAAGGAACGCAAAGAAAAAGAAAGAAGAATAACGCGAAGAAGAAGAAGGAATGCAAAGACGAAGAAAGGGGAAAGCGAAGAAGAAAAAGGAAGAATTAGAAGACGAAACGAAGACGTAGAAGCATTATTAAAACGTTTGTATATGCACGCTAGTATAATAAAAGTAGTTTTTGTTGAGTTTGAGCCTGTTTGATTGAACTTGAATGCCAAAATACTTAAATGTATAGTTGGGCTGAATCTAAAATTCTATTTATCCTTCCAAATATAAAACTAACTAAAAGAAAGTATCATATGGAAAACTTAAAAAGATTAAAATTAAAATTTCAAATTAAATAAAAAGACATTAAATACTTATATCCATCTTCTTTTTTTTTCGAAAAAGGGACTCAAACTGATTTTCTGGTAAATAGTATCACAAATCAACTTTTAAATAATTAATTTTAAAAATTATTTTTTCTGTTAAATTTTTTTTTTAATATTCACCTCATGCTTCATATCACTGCCTATTTTTTCCTTTTTCATTCTTTCTCGCTCTCGCTCTCACACCAACAAACACCTTACCACATCTTTTTTCCACTTTATTTCTTCTTTTATCTGACCTTTGAAGTTTTTTTATTTCTCAATTTTCATATGTCACCACTTTGTTCTTAGCTTTTTATTTTGATGTCTTTTCTCATTTTTTACTCAAATGTAAAAATTTATGATAAACACTCTAAGTTATATTGGTAAATTCTCAGATAAAGACGCCTAAAACGTCTTTTTTTAAAGATATTTTCATGTTGTGTTTTAATTGGTTTCTGTATAATTTATTCGGTGTTCTTCGTCACATATTATTAAATTCCTCAAAAGATTTTCTTTCCAAAAACAATAAAAAATATTTAATTTGGACTAAAATAAAAAAGGTAATAGATTAACTATTAAATTTTTTTTAAAAGATTATATACATAAAAAAATATATCACATTCATCAAAATATATATATATATATATATATATATATATAACAAGCTCAAGTCTCTTTAAAATTTTTATAAATAAAAAAATAATTAATTTACATTCGTACAATATATAAAATAATTACTATATTATAATATATATTATAGATTAAGATTCACTAATTTAATTTTTTTTATTTTTAATATAAGCATTAGAAATAAATAAAATTTTTATAACTAAATGTAGTGTAACAAAATATATATAATATTAATTAATTCTCAAAAAATTTTAAAAAATTTAAAGGTTCTTGGTTCTTGGTTCGAGATCTTGTGGAGACATTTTAAAAAAAAAAAATTAGAATTTTTTAAGAACTAATTAATATTATATATATATTGTTACACTATATTTACTTATAAAAATTTTATTTATTTCTAATGCTTATATTAAAAATAAAAAAAATTAAATTAGTGAATCTTAATCTATAATATAATAATAATATAATAATTATTTTATATATTGTACGAATATAAATTAATTATTTTTTTTAATAAAAATTTTAAAAGGCTTGAGCTTGTTATATATATATATATATTTTTGATGAATGTGATATATTTTTTTATGTAAATAATCTTTTAAAATAAATCTAATAGTTAATCTATTATCTTTTTTGTTTTAGTCCAAATTAAATGTTTTTTATTGTTTTTGGAAAGAAAATATTTTGAGGAATTTAATAATATGTGATGAGGAATATCGAATAAATTATACAGAAACCAATTAAAATACAACATGAAAACATTTTTAAGAAAAGACGTTTTAGACGTCTTTATGTGAGTGGCCTCCTAATTTTATAATTAGTACAAAATTTTTAATTGACTCTTCATTTTTAATAAAAAAAAATCGATTTAAGCACTTGTCACGCCACTCTTATTATAGATTATAAGATATTTTTTTTAAAGCAAGTATATATTTGTTATAAAAATATCAAAAATTGAAAAATAATCTAATATGATTTTACCCTCATTATTAATGACCCAAAAATTATGGTCTCTATGAATTCTTGAATATCGATTCACATTCTTTTCTACATAACCATTTAAATTTTTTTCTAAAAAATTTTTTCTCCCAATAATATGTTTTAGATTAAATTTTTTTAGTTGTTTTTTAAAATATGTTTTTATAATGTCCTTCTAAACCTACTTGTAGTGCATAGACGTTAATTAATCAGATGAAAAAGACCTTTTTTTAGTACAAATTTTATAATAAGCATTTGATCACTTATTTTTTTTATATCTACCATATCATTCTTCTACTCTTTATCCACAATAATGCCTACCTCATTTTTATTTTATATTTTTTGTATACCATAGTTTAAATCAAAAATATCTAATTCTCTTGTCTTCATTCTCACCCACTTTATTGTTTGCATGCATATAATCAAGCTAAGGACGGACCTACATTGATGGAAAAGGGAACATTTGTTCCCACAAAATTTTAAAAAAAAAACACTAATACTTATATATATATATATATTTGTTTTAAAATAAAATTGTCTTCCATTTGCCCCCACAAGGTTTAAAAGAAACACTAATACTTATATATATATATATATATATATATATATATATATATATATATATATATATATATATATATATATTTGTTTTAAAATAAAATATAAATAATTTTTTATATTTTATGTTAAAAAAATATTTTGTTAAACTTAACATTTAATAATAATTATATTGTTAAATTTGATTTAGCATAAAATAAAAAATTAAATAAATAAATAAACTCAAAAAAAGTGATAATTAATTTTATTATATTAGTTAATTAGCTGATAATTAAATTAAGTTATATTAACTTAGTCGTCCACTTAAGCAAGTGTTGTGAGTTCGAATTTCGCCTCGTATATATAATAACTCATTGGCCCTTTTAAATGAAATTCAAATTTTTGATAATTAATTCTTAATTTGTTGGGTATCGTAAGAACAAAAAAAATATATCTATACCTAAATTTTATTATATTTTTGCTCTCACAACTAAATTTTTCTGGGTCCGTCACTGCATATAATGTTAATCTTTCTTCTTGCCTGCTGTCCACCACCTCTATATACTGAGGTTTTTTTTTCTATTAGTGTGCTTACATTTTATGTTTCAAAATACAATTTTATGTTGTCTAGTTATATTTTACTTTTTTTGGTGCAATTATTTACCTTCATTTGTTCATAAAAATGTGAGAACATTTGTTCATTTTGTACTATATTCGAGCGATTTTTTTATTTATAAAATAAAAAAATTATTATTTCTCCTACATGATTTTTG
Source organism: Arachis ipaensis (assembly GCF_059453495.1). Taxonomy (NCBI): domain Eukaryota; kingdom Viridiplantae; phylum Streptophyta; class Magnoliopsida; order Fabales; family Fabaceae; genus Arachis; species Arachis ipaensis. The sequence goes on from NC_142442.1 coordinate 18,931,471, forward strand.
TATTTTAATTCTCTAAATACGATTTTTTTTTTTTTTTTGCATTTAAGTAAGTTTGCCCAACTCCCGCAAACTTTATAAAAATGGGCAAGTTCGCCTAATCCCGAGCGAACTCCTTTTTAAGTTTTTTCAAAATCGCATTTTTATTCCATTATCATCATCTCCAAATAGTATATAAATCTACAAATAGTATATAAAAGTACACAAAAATACACGGACAACAATCATGGCTTCTTCAAGATTTTTTTAATTATAAATGAAAAAAATAAGCTATATTTAACAATGGCAACCATTATTATCGTCTCTAAAAATACATAAAACCGTGACCATAGACCCCTTTAGGCCACCCCCAAATCTATGACCATAGACACTTTTAGGCCACCCCCAAAACCGTGACCATAGACCCCTTAAGGTCACCCTCCAACACCGTGACCATAGACCCTTTTAGGTCACCTTTTTTTGTAAAACCGTGACCATAGCCCCTTTTTGGTCACTGTAAAAAACCGTGACCATAGACCCCTTTAGGTCACCCCAAAAACCGTGACCATAGACTCTTTTAGGCCACCCCCCAAAACCGTGACCATAGACCCCTTTAGGCCACCCTCCAAAACCGTGACCATAGACCCTTTTAGGTCACCATTTTTTGAAAAACCGTGACCATAGACCCCTTTTGGTCACTGTAAAAAACCGTGACCATAGACCCCTTTAGGTCACCCCTCAAAATCGTGACCATAGACCCTTTTAGGCCACCCTTTTTTAAAAAACCGTGACCATAGATACTCTATGGTCACCCTTTCCAAAAAAACCGTGGCTATAGCTTTTTTTTTTTGTCACCCTAAAAAACCGTGACCATAGAGGGTCTATGGTCACGGTTTTTTACCGTGACAAAAAAAACCGTGGCCATAGACCCAAAATGTTGTAGTGAATTGAGTTAGGTTCACCTGATACTACTATTAAGTATTCACCAAATCTGAACCAAATTCGGTTTATTTCTGAATCCAAATGAACTTCAATTAAAAGGGAAAAAAAAAAGAAAAAACACAACCAGCATGCAACAATAAAAAAATTACGATAAAGAGAAAACAAGCAAAGAAGAAGAAGGAACGCGAAGAAAAAGAAAGAAGAATAACGTAAAGAAGAAGAAGGAATGCAAAGACGAAGAAGGGGGAAAGCGAAGAAGAAAAAAGAAGAATTGAAAGACGAAACGAAGACGTAGAAGCGTTATTAAAACGTTTGTATATGCACGCTAGTATAATAAAAGTAGTTTTTGTTGAGTTTGGGCCTACTTGTTGAACTTGGATACCAAAATACTTGAATGTATAGTTGGGCTGAATCTAAAATTCTATTTATCCTTCCAAATATAAAACTAACTAAAAGAAAGTATCATATGAAAAACTTAAAAATATTAAAATTAAAATTTTAAATTAAATAAAAAGACATTAAATACTTATATCCATCTTTTTTTTTTTCGAAAAAGGGACTCAAACTGATTTTCTGGTAAATAGTATCACAAATCAACTTTTAAATAATTAATTTTAAAAATTATTTTTTCTGTTAAATTTTTTTTTTTAATATTCACCTCATGCTTCATATCACTGCCTATTTTTTCCTTTTTCATTCTTTCTCGCTCTCGCTCTCACACCAACAAACACCTTACTACATCTTTTTTCCACTTTATTTCTTCTTTTATCTGACCTTTGAAGTTTTTTTATTTCTCAATTTTCATATGTCACCACTTTGTTCTTAGCTTTTTATTTTGATGTCTTTTCTCATTTTTTACTCAAATGTAAAAATTTATGATAAACACTCTAAGTTATATTGGTAAATTCTCTTCTATAATAGTTTTATAGTTAGTACAAAATTTTTAATTAACTCTTCATTTTTAATAAAAAAAATCGATTTAAGCATTGTCACGCCACTCTTATTATAGATTATAAGATATTTTTTTTAAAGCAAGTATATATTTGTTATAAAAAGATCAAAAAATGAAAAATAATCTAAGATAATTTTACCCTCATTATTAATGACCCAAAAATCATGGTCTCTATGAATTCTTGAATATCGATTCACATTCTTTTCTACATAACCATTTAAATCTTTTCCTAAAAAATTTTTTTCTTCCAATAATATGTTTTAGATTAAATTTTTTTAGTTTTTTTAAAAATATGTTTTTATAATGTCCTTCTAAACCTACTTGTAGTGCATAGACATGAATTAATCAGATGAAAAAGACCTTTTTTTAGTACAAATTTTATAATAAGCATTTGATCACTTATTTTTTTGATATCTATCATATCATTCTTCTACTCTTTATCCACAATAATGCTATCTCATTTTTATTTTATATTTTTTGTATACCTTTAAATCGAAAATATCTAATTCTCTTGCCTTCATTCTCAACCACTTTATTGTTTGCATGCATATAATGTTAATCTTTCTTCTTGCATGTTGTCCACCACCTCTATATACCGAGGGTTTTTTTTCTATTAGTATGCTTACATTTTATGTTTCAAAATACAATTTTATGTTGTCTAGTTATATTTTACTTTTTTTGGTGCAATTATTTACCTTCATTTGTTCATAAAAATGTGAGAACATTTGTTCATTTTGTACTATATTCGAGCGATTTTTTTCATTTATAAAATAAAAAAAATTATTATTTTTCCTACATGATTTTTGTACTTTAATTCTCTAAATACGATTTTTTTTTTGGCATTTAAGTAAGTTCGTCCGACTCCCGCAAACTCTATAAAAATTTGGCAAGTTTGCCTAACTCCGAGCGAACTTTTTTTTAAGTTTTTTCAAATTTGCGTTTTTATTCCATTATCATCATCTCCAAATAGTATATAAATCTACAAACAGTATATAAAAGTACACAAAAATACACGGACAACAATCATGGCTTCTTCAAGATTTTTTTAATTATAAATGAAAAAAATAAGCTATATTTAACAATGGCAACCATTGTTATCGTCTCTAAAAATACATAGGTATACCGGAATAAGCCATATTTAACAAGGATTTTTTTAATTATAAATTAAAAAAAATATAATTCCCAATGGAATAAGTCCGTGTATTTTTGTGTACTTCTATATACTGTTTGTAGATCTATATATTATTTGGAGATGTTGATAATGGAATAAAAAACGCTGATTTAAAAAAAATTAAAAGGAAGTTCGCCGGGAGTTAGGCGAACTTACCAATTTTTAAAGAGTTTGCCTGGAGTCTGGCTTAAATGCAAAAAAAAAAAAAAAAATCGTATTTGACGAATTAAAGTCCAAAAATCATGTTGGAGAAAATAATAATTTTTTTATTTTATAAATAAAAAAATTCCTATATTCGAGTATTAGTACCGTGATTCTTGCTCATTTGACATTATATTTGAACCATTAATGCATTGCTTTCAAACAATAACCTAACTTTAATACAATAATTTGTTTGATCTATGTCATGAAAATTATTAGAGATTTTATCTTGGCTGTCGAAAGTGTAACATAATATTTTTCCTTTATCTGAGTTAGCTATATAGTATAGGTGGAGTTTAAATATAATTTCAAATAAAAAAAAAAGAAAATAGATATAAAAGGAGAGAGTGTACATATAGTAACAAATTATAAACTAAAAAATTAATTGAATTTGATTATAAAAATTAATTTTTAATTAAGCTCTTTGAATTTGTATAGTTTATTTAAAAGAGTTCCTAGGTACGGATACAGTGAGATACACACTCAATCTCTCTCTCCCTCAATTGAAAGATATTAATAATTTTAAATTTATAAAAAAAATAGAAAAAAATGAGGTAGAGATCATATTAGATTATCAGACTGATTTTAATTTGATTCACACCATTCAATTCCACATTGGGAGAAGGCAACATTAATGGTTATACATCTAACACTCCCCCTCAAACAAGAGCCTCTTTTGGGTTTGTTTGATTTTGCATAGGCCTTCTTTTCTCTTTTATTTGCCTTATGCCACTTTTGGGGTTCACCAAGGATCGAACTCTTGACCTTTCGGACATAGAGCTCTGATACCATGTTATGAAACCACTCATCCCAAAAGCTTAAGCTGATGGGAGAAGGCAACATTAATGGTTATACATCTAACACACATGACAAGTGAAAGGCATAAATGATTGTTAAACAATTTGAATATTATATATACTCTAAATTCTTATAATGGTATTTAATTAGTTAAACCGTGCCTCACGAGTTATATGGAACAAAATAAAATAATATAGCATTCATTGACATCGCATTATATATATACACGAACGCCACATATCATGAACCAAGCAAATCAAACTGAGTTCATAATACACATTTAAAACTACCATAAGCCACTTACACACCACCATCTAGTTTCTCTCCTTTCCGAATTCACATATGGGTTTTGTTGCATCAAGCGATTTCGATGTGAAACTTGAGAAACAAGAAGAAGATGGCTTCTTGATTGCAAAAATGGCATGTTCAGTTGTGGTTCCAATGGCTGTGAGGACCACAATTGAGCTTGGTGTATTTGACATCATGGCCAAAGCAGGCGAAGGTGCAAAGCTTTCAGCAAAAGACATTGTGGACCACATTGGAGCCAACAACCCTGAAGCAGCATCAATGTTGGATCGTCTTCTTAGGCTTCTTGCAAGTCACTCATTACTGCGTTGTTCGGTTGTTGAACATCCAGAAAACCCTAATAACTTGCATCAGAGGCTGTATAGCCTCGCACCTTGTTCCAAATGTTTTGTGAGTGATGCTGATGGTGTGTCTTTGGGACCCTCATTGTTGCTGTCTCTTGATAAAGTCTTCTACGAAAGCTGGTGTGTCATTTATGAAAAATTTATAGTAAATATTTAATTAATCCTGCTAGGGCTAAATTAAAATAACCGTCTAGTGGTACAATAAACGTGGAAACTCAGGTGCAATCGACTTCACGTGAAGTTGATATCTGAAAGTCATTAGATGATTTGACTGATTTGACTAAATTTTCATCTAACGGCTCTCAGGTATCAACTTCACGTAAAGTGGACTTCACCTGAGTTTTCACCCTGAGAGCCGTTAGATGATTCAACTGATTTGACTAAATTTTCATCTAACGGCTCTCAAATATCAACTTCACGTGAAGTCGACTTCACCTGAGTTTTTATCTACAATAAAAGTTTTTTCTATTTTTTATTAACAGATTTAGGTATAGGATTCCATTCAGCCCAAGAGTGAAAACTAATGATTGGTTATTAGTATAAAAAAATATACATTAAAATATAAATTTTATATTAAAAATAAATTAAAATATATATATATTTATATTCAAATATATAATAATTAATTTTAGTGGTGAATTTTTAATTTGTGTATAAATAGTATTTTTATATTTTAGTGTTATTATATCTTATCATCACTAATATATAACCAAAGATGAATTAAAGTATTTTTAACAAAAATAGTATTTTAATCTACATATCTATGGTAAGTAAATAGGAAATTGTTTGTGACTTTGTGGTTTGTATCATCAGGAATGAATTGAAAGGAGCTATCCTTGAAGGAGGAACACCATTTAATAGGGCTCATGGCATGCATGTCTTCGAGTATGCAAAGGTTGATGCTAGGTTCAACAAGGTTTTCAATAAAGCAATGCACAACTCCTCCACTGTATTAATGAAGAGGATTCTTGATGTCTATAAAGGCTTTGACCACATCAATAAACTAGTGGATGTTGGTGGTGGTGTTGGGGCAATTATCAAATTGATCACTTCCAAACACCCTTATATCCATGGTATCAATTTTGATTTGCCTCATGTCATAGAATGTGCCTCAGCCTATGATGATGGTATGTGTGATACTTTATTGTTTGTTTGATTTTAGTCTGCCTTTTGATTTTTTTTTTTAAACTTTTATTCTTTATAAAGATTCAATGATTCTTTAGATATTGATTCTAAGATATAGACAATAGATCAGAGAAAGCAATACAGAAAGAAGTATATAATTGTTCAATTTAATTTATTATATTTTTTTCCTTTTAAAGTAAATATTCAAAAAATAATAATGACAATAATTATATTTTCTAATAATAATGTTGCAGGTGTGGAGCATGTGGGAGGAGATATGTTTGAGAGTGTTCCAAATGGAGATGCCATTTTCATGAAGGTGTGAGGAATATATATTATTATGTGTTTTGAGCTTTTCATTATTTAATTTTCTATTAATTTGTTTATTATTTGACGTAATTAGTGCTAAGAATTTAAAATCCACTCTAGAAGAAAAATGATTGGGAGTTCTAATATTTTAATTATCTTCCTAACTTCTAAATAAAAAAAAAAAACTTTGATTTTTTTTATCCTTTTTATGCTTTTAAAAAGAATATTAAACTATTAATGCTTCGAAACACAGACACTTTGTTGAGTTACTGTATTCGTGTGTTAGACACATTTCGGACACGACACTCACCGACACTCGTCCGACACGCGTGTCTGTTGTGTCCAACCGTGTCTTAATAAAAAATAAAAAAAATTTCTCCGGACACGCCTAAATACCATCACGTGTCAGCGTGTCCAGTCTTATTTTTAACATATATTTTTAAAATAAATATAGATATAGTATATATTATTATTTATTAAAATAAAAAATATTTTAAATACTTGAAAATAAGGCATTAAAAATAATTAAAAAATTTAACTTTTTTTTAATATCAATAAATATCAAAATATCATTACAATTTATCTAAAAAATATTTTATATTTTATATGTATGCGTGTCCCGTGTCATGTAGAATTTTAAAATTCGCGTGTCGGTGTGTCCTGTGACGTGTCGTATCCGTATCAGTGTCCGTGCATCATAGTTTGCGTACAATATTGTTGACAATTAAATCTAATCAAATTGATCTAGTATTAACAAAAATCATTCTCATCACTCTTATTTACTCAAATTTTATTGTTCAATTTGGTTAGATTTGATTGACAAAAAGATTTATTATACATGTAACAATTTTTCTTTAAAAAATAACATATATATTTAAATTTATTATTTTTTAGATATTAAAAAGATAATTAGGAGAATGAATTAAAACTTTCAATTATTATTATTATTATTATTATTATTGATCTAAATTGAACCCCTTTTTTAACATAACTACATATAAACTTAAAAACTCATTGTAATCATTATTAGTTATATGGTAGAATACAACATCCACTTAAAATAAAACGTCATGTTGTATAATTGGCAATAAACACACGAAAAAGACAAGTACACAAAATTGTGATTCACATAAACAATAATTATCATATTATCAAATATTTGTTGAACCGGAAATTTTGCAGTGGATACTTCATGATTGGGGCAATGAAGATTGCTTGAAGATATTAAAGAATTGTTACAAGGCTATTCCCAACGATGGAAAGGTGATTGTGATGGACACAATTCTTCCTACTGTTCCTGAGGACACATCTTCTGCCAAGAACGCTTTTAGAAATGATGTTATCATGATGACTCAAATGCCCGGAGGATTTGAGAGAACCCAACAAGATTTCATGAACTTGGCAAATGGATCTGGATTTAGTGGCATAAAATTTGTGTGTTGTGTCTCTAGCTTCTGGGTCATGGAGTTCTACAAGTAATTCTATGCACATGTACAACTATGTATTATATTATACATATTTGTATCTCAAATGTTGACACAATAATGTGTCTTGTTAATTAGTTGTTTCAATTGAATAAGTGTGTCTGTTTGGACGTCATATCTTTTGTAAGAAATAAAATTACATATTATTAATTGTTTTAATTTTTTGTCATCAGCCACTGCAAGAATGCATAGGATTACCACTGATGCGATGATAAATCCTAGGTAGACTATCATTTAAAATCGGCTCACAGTCTTATTACTATTAATTAAATTAAACAATAATAATTATTTAACTTTAAAATTTGAGTTCAAGGTATATAAATATCACATGTTATTACTTCTTAGCCATTCATCATGTGTTGTACGGCTCATAATATTAATATTTATACAAAATAAATGGCCAATGTTAATATTTAAATCTAAACATTTCAGTTCAAGGATATCGTTATCGTAGATTAAAATGCATTTCTGTAAATTATTCAAGCACGTAGTTGACTACTATGAAGAATGCGCATGAGGGAGTGGAGAACTAACTAACCACTTTAGGGTTGTTATGTAACACCCTACTGCACAGTTTTACGCTTAAGTCGTAAAACAGAGGTAGTGTAGTGTTACAGACCTCTAATCATAAAATATTTATATATAATAGTGAAAAGAGATAATATACTAAGAACCTTAGCTTGAAAAACGGGTAAAACAAAGTCGCAAAATAAAAAGCGCAACACTCAGAAAATGGAATTACTTGCATGCTAAGAAACCTAAAGGTTGAAGATATGCATAAGCGAAAAAGCGAAAAAAGAGTCAAGAATACAGTGAAACTAGCTCCTGACTCAGCCTGCAAAGCCAAGGCTGGCCGGAGAATATTTACATATATATACATAAGTATCCCAAGTACCCAAAATACAGAAACAAGTCGCTAGCTCTCCTGTAACCTCTATGAGGAACAAAATAATCAAGTTTCTTGGAGAGCAAGCTAGTACATATATGTACATACATAAACAAACTGAAAAACCCAAAGTAACCCAGGAACTACTCCGCTTCAGGGATCCAAACGCCTAGCGAGGAGCCTCTCGACCTGCATCTGAAAATAACAACACAGTATGGGGTGAGAACCAAGGGTTCTCAGCATGGTAAAGGTGCCACGCATATAATATATAAGGTCATGAGAATGCCAGAATCCTAGAACTCCAACGTGCAGTTATAAAACTTAAACTCTAAGCAGAAGCCATAAAAAAGGGGTAGGTAATCTAAGCATTCCTAAACTTACTTACTTTAGATCTAACATTAACATCTAACCAAATCCACCCTTCCTCCACTCCTCCATCATCCAAGATTTAGCAGAGACAAACAAACAAGTAATTTCACGCACAAGTAGGAAACAGATAGTGCAAATAGCAAATATAACAGTTAGCAGAGTATATATTCAGTTAGGCAATCCCAAGTAATGCATAGCAGACAAAACAAATAAATGCACATGATATATGTCTGTCCTATAGCTGATGAGGCTTATCTGTCAGTTATCCAGCCAACCCGACAAGTCTGAAAACCTTAGACTGTGTCCCGTCGCGCATCCCATGAGTCTATGCATAGATTTCATATTCATTCATCATTTATACAATCATTCATATATCGCTCAATGGGGGATATCCATTCCCGGAAATTTATACGTGCCCGGTCACCCTTACGACGTAGGGTCATCAACAGAGTGTCGAGTTTCAACCTGGAACACGTGGTGGCAAGCCACGGCTCTGTTAACCCAGGAAAACTCGTGTCTCAGATATCATCATTTCATAAGCCATTCAATATTCATAATCATTATATAATCATTTATCAAAGCCATGGCATCATAACTTCATTTAATATCCATCTCTTTTTCTTATAAATCCTCATGTTTTTTGAAGGTTGTGGTAGGCTTAGAGAAGGGGGGTTGAATCTATGTCTTTCTTTTAGTTATTGTTATGACCCTTTTTAAACAAACTTTCAATTCTGATTTTGTTTGAACTCAGCAGCGAAAATTTATGAGACAATTTATTTTTGTCTCATGAATATCAGAAAACAGAACAGTGCAGAGAAGAGAAAAGCTAACACCAGCATATATCCTGGTTCAGTTGACTTGTGCTATGCAACCTACGTCCAGGCTTTTCTCTCAAGTGTTTCACTCAGCCTTTTTCCACTCTTGGCTTTTACTTGAACTTTCTCAATATGCCTTTTCACTCAAGAAATTACAGAAAGATAAACATTGAAAAGAACATCACAATCTGTAAAACATGAAGGAGATTGACTTCATCAGCAGCCTCTTTGCTATGTACAAAACCAGATTCGCAAACCTCAGATACAGTTCTTCAGTAATGGCCGAATGCTTATTTGAAAGAAAGCATTATCCAAGTAGAGGAACTTCTTTCCAGAACACTACTCTCACAACTCTGGTTTTCTCTCCTTGCTTCTGAATAAGCAGACAGTCTTCTTTTATCTCCTTGCATGTTGCTAGGTTCTTCTTCCAAGGTCAACACCTTGAGCCTTGAGCTTCACCAACCCACAGATTCACTTTTTCTTATTAAACCTCATAGTAGAAACTTTGCTTCTGACTTCTCCATCTTGACCGAAAGCCATAAAGCAGCAACCACAAAAGTCTTTCAATGGTAAACCGAATCTGAACCCTTGAAAACCAACTTGGTCCCCAAGACATGTTTGAGACCGTAGATTTACAGCAAAGAAGAACAGAAATTCTCTTTTCCATATAACTCAAAACGGAGTGGCAGAGAGTTGAAGATTGAAGAGGAGAAAGTGTGTTGCATGTAAAAGGAAATGGGTTACCTTTAACCTAAGCTTGATTTGGTTTGAAATGGTTGATTAGACTTCTGAGTTTCAAGCTTGGACTTTCTCTTTCTTGCTTCTTTGATGATCACCTTAGGGAAGAAGCTTTCTCTTTCTCTTTCTCACTTTTCTGAGTTTTGTGATTTGACATGGTCAGAGAAAAAGGAACGTTGAGTTGGTGAAAGCAAGTGAGAGGAAATTTGCTTGCTGAATATCAACTCGGGCTTGGATCGGGTTGTAATTTGCTTGGCCCGTTTGACTTTTCAACTTTGCTTTCTTTTGGGCTTTGTTTATTTCATTAATCCATCAGCCTTGTTTTATTTTCCATTCCATTTGGGCTATAATTCAAATTTTGGCCTTCAACGTTTTATAAATAATTAGTAATATATCATTATTAACACTCAACACTAATTATTTATTTTACCCAAAAATAATGTTTGTCATCACTAATTAATTTAGTTAATTTCTTAACTCAATATTTTTCCTTTTCTTCATTCCCAAGTTACCTTATTTTCCTAACTTCAACTAGCTACTGGACTTAGTACTATACCCTATGTCTAAAAGGATGAAAATGGAGGTTTAGAAGTCAAAAATTTGGTTTAAAACACAAAAAGCCAGTTTTGTAGGAAACAGGGGCCACGCGTGCGCATGGGCCATCGTACGTGTGGGTCATGCTTACGCGTGGTCATGCTTACGCGTAGTCATGCATGTTGGCTCACCACGCACACGCATGGGCTACTCGCGCATGCGCAGTTTAAAATGCCACGCCACGCGTGCGCGTGGGCCACGCGTACGTGTGGATGTGCATTTTTCCAAAAAAATAACAGATTGCCCAAAAAGCTGCAAAACCATAATATAGTCACCTGCATAACACATTTCACACCAAACTTCTGTCGTTGATGAGCGGATAATTTATACGCTTTTTGGCATTATTTTTACATAGTTTTCAGTATGATTTAGTTAGTTTTTAATATATTTTTATTAGTTTTTAAATAAAAATTCACATTTCTGGACTTTACTATGAGTTTGTGTGTTTTTCTATGATTTCAGGTATTTTCTGGCTGAAATTGAGGGACTTGAGCGAAAATCATATTCAGAGGTTGAAGAAGGACTACAGATGCTATTGGATTCTGACCTCCCTGTACTCAAAGTGGATTTTCTAGAGCTACAAAACTTCAAATGGCGCACTCTCAATTGCGTTGGAAAGTAGACATCCAGGGCTTTCCAGCAATATATAATAGTCCATACTTTGCCCAAGTTTAGATGATGAAACTGGCATTCAATGCCAGTTCCATGTTGCATTCTGGAGTTAAACGCTAGAAACAGGTTGCAAAGTGGAGTTAAACGCCAGAAACAGGTTACAAACTGGCGTTCAACTCCAAGAGAAGCCTCTACACATGTAAAGCTCAATGCTCAACCCAAGCACACACCAAGTGGGCCCCAAAAGTGGATTTCTGCATCATTTACTCATTTCTGTAAATCCTAGTAACTAGTCTGATATAAATAGGACCTTTTACTATTGTATTAGACATCTTTGATCAGTTTTATGCTATCTTAGACCTTTATGGGGGCTGGCCACTCGGCCATGCCTGGACCTTGTTCTTATGTATTTTCAACGGTAGAGTTTCTACACACCATAGATTAAGGTGTGGAGCTCTACTGTTCCTCATGAATTAATACAAAGTACTATCGTTTTTCTATTCAATTCAAGCTTATTCCGATTCTAAGATATTCATTCGCACTTCAATATGAATGTGATGATCGTGACAGTCATCATCATTCCCAACCTATGAACGCGTGCCTGACAACCACTTCCGTTCTACCTTAGATTGAATGAATATCTCTGGGATTCCTTAATCAGAGTCTTTGTGGTATAAGTTAGAATCCATGGACGGCCATTCTTGAGATCCGGAAAGTCTAAACCTTGCCTGTGGTATTCCGAGTAGGATCTGGGAAGGGATGGCTGCGACGAGCTTCAAACTCGCGAGTGCTGGGCGTAGTGACAGACGCAAAAGGATCAATGGATCCTATTCCAGTATGATCGAGAACCAACAGATGATTAGCCATGCAGTGACAACGCATTGGACCATTTTCACTGAGAGGACAGGATGTAGCCATTGACAACGGTGACGCCTAACATACAGCTTGCCATAGAAAGGAGTATGAATGATTGGATGAAGACAATAGGAAAGCAGAGGTTCAGGAGGAACAAGCATCTTCATACGCTTATCTGAAACTCTCATCAATGAATTACATAAGTATCTCTATCTTTAATTTACGTTTTATTTATATTTTCAATTATCAAATATCCATAACCATATGAATCTGCCTGACTGAGATTTGCAAGATGACCATAGCTTGCTTCAAGCCGACAATCTCTGTGGGATCGACCCTTACTCACGTAAGGTTTATTACTTGGACGACCCAGTGCACTTGCTGGTTATTTGTGCGAAGTTGTGACAAAGAACTAAGATTATGAACGTGCGTATTAAGTTTTTAGCGCCGTTACCAAGGAGTGAACCGTCACGATTTCTGCGCACCAAGTTTTTGGCACCATTGCCGGGGATTGTTCGAGTTTGGACAACTAACGGTTCATCTTGTTGCTCGGATTAGGTAATTTTATTTTATTTTTAAGCTTTTTTATTTCTTATTTTCGAAATAAAAAAATTTTCTTTTTCGTTTTTCCCAAAATAATTTTCGAAAAAAAACAAAAAAATCTTATAAAATCATAAAAACCAAAAAAATTAATTTGATGTTTCTTGCTTGAATCTTGTGTCAGTTTTTAAGTTTGGTGTCAATTGCATGTTTATCTCTTTCTTGCATTTTTCAAAAATCCATGCATTGTATTCTTCATGATCTTCAAGTTGTTCTTGGTAAGTCTTCTTGTTTAATCTTTAAAATTTCTTGTTTTGTGTCTTTTCTTGTTTTCCATATGCATTTTCAATTTGTTAGTGTCTAAAGTTTGAAAATTTCTAAATTTGGTGTCTTACATGTTTTTCTTTTCTTCAAAATTTTCAAAAATAAGTCCTTGGTGTTCATCTTGACATTCAAAGTGTTCTTGGTGTTCATCTTGACATTCATAGTGTTGTTGCATGCATCATGTGTTTTGATCTAAAATTTTCATGCATTGTGTCTTTTTTTGTGTTTTTCTCTCTCATCATTAAAAATTCAAAAATTAAAAAAAATATCTTTCCCTTTTTCTCTCATAAATTTTCGAAAATTTGAGTTGACTTTTTTAAAACTTTTTAAAATTTAGTTGTTTCTTATGAGTCAAATCAAATTTTCAATTTAAAAATTCTATCTTTTTCAAATCTTTTTCATTTTTCTTTTATGATTTTCGAAAATTTCAAATTGATTTTCAAAATCTTTTTCTTATTTTTATTTCATATTTTCGAAATTAATGCTAACAATTAATGTGATTGATTCAAAATTTTTAAGTTTGTTACTTGCCTAGTAAGAAAGGTGCAATCTTTAAACTCTAGAATAATACCTTTTTAGTTTCTTGTTAGTCAAGTAATCAACTTTGATTTCAAAAATCAAATCTTTTTAAATTTCTTTTTCAAATCTTTTTCAAAATAAATGTCAATCACATCTCTTTCAAAATCAATTTCAAAATCTTTTCCAACTTCTTTTCTAACTTCTTATTTTTTCAAAAATTGATTTTCAAATCTTTTTCAATTAACTACTTGACTTTTTGTTTGATTTTAAAAGTTTACTATTTCAATCATATCTTTTTCAAAACTACCTAACTAATTCTATCTCTAATTTTCGAAAATCCCTTCCCTCTTTTTCAAAATTCCTTTTTAAATTAACTAATTGTCTTAAATTTAATTTAATTTGATTCAATTTTCCTTTCTTAATTTTTGAACTTTAATTTTTATTTTTTTTAAATTCAATTTAAAAACAAAAATACTTTTATTTTAATTTATTTAATTTTCGAATTTCTCTTCTCCTCATCTCTTTCTAATTATTTATTCATCTACTAACACCTCTCTTTCACCCAAGAATTCGAACTCATTCCTCTCCCTTGTGTTTGGATTCTTATCTTTTCCTTCCTCCATTATTCTCTTCTTATACTTACATAAGGAATCTCTATACTGTGACATAGAGGATTCCTCTTCTTTTCTGTTTTCTTCTTTTTCATATGAGCAGGAACAAGGATAAGAACATTCTTGTTGAAGCTGACCCTGAACCTGAAAGGACTCTGAAGAGGAAGCTAAGGGAAGCTAAAGCACAACTCTCTGGAGAAAATCTGACAGAAATTTTCGAAAAAGAAGGAGACATGGCCAAAAATAATAACAATGCAAGGAAGATGCTTGGTGACTTTACTGCACCAAATTCCAATTTACATGGAAGAAACATCTCAATCCCTTCCATTGGAGCAAACAATTTTGAGCTTAAACCTCAATTAGTTTCTCTGATGCAACAAAATTGCAAGTTTCATGGACTTTCATCCGAAGATCCTTTTCAGTTCTTAACTGAATTCTTGCAGATCTGTGATACTGTTAAGACCAATGGGGTTGATTCCGAGGTCTACAGGCTTATGCTTTTCCCATTTGCTGTAAGAGACAGAGCTAGAATATGGTTGGACTCTCAACCTAAAGACAGCATGAACTCTTGGGATAAGCTGGTCACGGCTTTCTTAGCCAAGTTCTTTCCTCCTCAAAAGCTTAGCAAGCTTAGAGTGGATGTTCAAACTTTCAGACAGAAGGAAGGTGAATCCCTCTATGAAGCTTGGGAGAGATACAAGGAACTGACCAAAAAGTATCCTTCTGACATGCTTTTAGAGTGGACCATCCTGGATATATTCTATAATGGTCTGTCTGAATTATCAAAGATGTCATTGGACCATTCTGCAGGTGGATCCATTCACCTAAAGAAAACGCCTGCAGAAGCTCAAGAACTCATTGACATGGTTGCAAATAACCAGTTCATGTACACTTCTGAAAGGAATCATGTGAGTAATGGGACGCCTCAGAGGAAGGGAGTTCTTGAAATTGATACTCTGAATGCCATATTGGCTCAAAATAAAATATTGACTCAGCAAGTCAATATGATCTCTCAGAGTCTGAATGGATTGAAGGAATCATCCAACAGTACTAAAGAGGCATCTTCTGAAGAAGAAGCTTATGATCCTGAGAACCCTACAATAGCAGAGGTGAATTACATGGGTGAATCCTATGGAAACACCTATAATCCCTCATGGAGAAATCATCCAAATTTCTCATGGAAGGATCAACAAAAGCCTCAACAAGGCTTTAATAATGGTGGAAGAAACAGGTTTAGCAATAGCAAGCCTTTTCCATAATCCACTCAGCAACAGACAGAGAATTCTGAGCAGAATCCATCTAGCTTAGCAAAGATAGTCTCTGATCTATCTAAGGCCACTGTAAGTTTCATGAATGAAACAAGGTCCTCCATTAGAAATTTGGAGGCACAAGTGGGCCAGCTGAGTAAAAGAGTCACTGAAACTCCTCCTAGTACTCTCCCAAGCAATACAGAAGAAAATCCAAAGAGAGAGTGCAATGCCATTGATTTAACCATCATGGCCGAACCTATAAGGGAGGAGGAGGACGTGAATCCTAGTAAGGAAGACCTCCTGGGACGTCCAGTGACCAATAAGGAGTTTCCCTTCGAGGAACCAAAGGAATCTGAGGCTCAATTAGAGACCATAGAGATTCCATTGAACCTCCTTCTGCCCTTCATGAGCTCTGATGAGTATTCGTCCTCTGAAGAGGATGAAGAAATTACTGAAGAGCAAGTTACTAAGTACCTTGGTGCAATCATGCAGCTAAATGCCAAATTATTTGGTAATGAGACTTGGGAAGATGAACCTCCCTTGCTCACCAATGAACTGAATGCATTGGATAGGTAGAAATTACCTCAAAAGAAATAGGATCCTGGCAAATTCTTAATACCTTGTACCATAGGCACCATGACCTTTGAGAAGGCTCTGTGTGACCTGGGGTCAGGAATAAACTTAATGCCACTCTCTGTAATGGAGAAACTTGGGATCTTTGAGGTGTAAGCTGCCAGAATCTCATTAGAGATGGCAGACAACTCAAGAAAACAGGCTTATGGACAAGTAGAGGACGTGTTAGTAAAGGTTGAAGGCCTTTACATCCCTGCTGATTTCATAATCCTAGACACTGGGAAGGAAGAGGATGAATCCATCATCCTTGAAAGACCCTTCCTAGCCACAGCAAGAGCTGTGATTGATGTGGACAGAGGAGAATTGGTCCTTCAACTGAATGAGGACAACCTTGTATTTAAGACTCAAGGATCTCCTTCTGTAACCATGGAGAGGAAGCATGAAAAGCTTCTCTCACTGCAGAGTCAACCAAAGCCCCCACAATCAAACTCTAAGTTTGGTGTTGAACCCCCACAGTCAAACTCTAAGTTTGGTGTTGGGAGGTTCCAACAATGCTCTGAACATCTGTAAGGCTCCAAGAGAGCTCACTGTCAAGCTATTGACATTAAAGAAGCGCTTATTGGGAGGCAACCCAATGTTATTTAATTATATCTATTTTATTTTCCTTTTGTTATTTCGTGTTTTAGTAGGTTGATGATCATGTGGAGTCACAAAAACTACTGAAAAATCAAAAACAGAATGAAAAACAGCATTGAAAATAGCACACCCTAGAGGAGAGCAGTCTGGTGTTTAAACGCCAGAAACAAGCATCTGCCTGGCGTTAAACGCCAGAAAAAGGCTACATTTGGGCGTTTAACGCTAGAAACAAGCAGCAATCTGGCATTAAACGCCAGGATTGCACAGCAAGGGCGTTTTACACGCCTAATTGGAGCAGGGATGTTAAGTCCTTGACCCCACTTGATCTGTGGACCCTACAGGATCCCCTCAGGATCTGTGGACCCCACAGGATCCCCACATCTTCTTCTCTCCTCTTCACACCTTTTCATAACTCTCTTCCCCAAATACCATTCACCAATCACCTCAATCACTCTTTCCCATCACCTCTTCACCACTCACATCCATCCTCTCTTCCCCATAAACCCCACCTACCTCCAAAATTCAAACTCTTTTCCCTCCCAACCCAACCCTAATGGCCGAACCCTAAATCCCATCCCACCCCTATATAAACCCCTCTTTCCTTCTTCATTTTCACACAACACAACCCTCTCTTCTTACCCTTGGCCGAATACACCTTCTCCCTCTATCTCCTCCTCCTTTTTCTTCTTCTCCTTCTTTCTTTCTTCTTTTGCTTGGGGACAAGCAAACATTTTAAGTTTGGTGTGGTAAAAGTAGAGCTTTTTGTTTTTCCATAACCATTTATGGCACCTAAGGCCAGAGAAACCTCTAGAAAGAGGAAAGGGAAGGCAATTGCTTCCACCTCTGAGTCATGGGAGATGGAGAGATTCATCTCAAAGGTCCATCAAGACCACTTCTATAAAGTTGTGGCTAAGATGAAAGTGATCCCTGAGGTTCCTTTCAAGCTCAAAAAGAATGAGTATCCGGAGATCCGACATGAGATCCGAAGAAGAGGTTAGGAAGTTCTCACCAACCCCATTCAACAAGTCGGGATCTTAATGGTCCAAGAGTTCTATGCAAACGCATGGATCACTAGGAACCATGATCAAAGTGTGAACCCGAATCCAAAGCATTGGCTCACCATGGTTCGGGGGAAATACTTAGACTTTAGTCCGGAAAATGTAAGGATGGCGTTCAACTTGCCAATGATGGAAGAGAACGCACGCCCCTACACAAGAAGGGTCAACTTTGATCAAAGGTTGGACCAAGTCCTCATAGACATATGTGAGGAAGGAGCTCAATGAAAAATTGACTCAAGAGGCAAGCCGGTTCAATTAAGAAGGCATGACCTCAAACCAGTGGCTAGGGGATGGCTAGAGTTCGTTCAACGCTCAATCATTCCTACTAGTAACCGGTCTGAAGTTACTATAGACCGGGCCATCATGATCCATAGTATCATGATTGGAGAGGAGGTGGAAGTTCATGAGATTATACCTCAAGAACTTTATAAGGTGGCTGACAAGTCCTCGACTTGGGCAAGGTTAGCCTTTCCTCACCTCATATGCCACCTCTGCAATTCGGCTGGGATTGACATAGAGGGAGACATCCTCATTGAAGAGGATAAGCCCATCACTAAGAAAAGGATGGAGCAAACAAGAGATCATGGACCTCAACAAGAGCATGAGAAAATTCCTCATCATGAAATCCCTGAGATGCCTCAGGGGATGCACTTTCCTCCACAAAACTATTGGGAACAAATCAACACTTCCCTAGGAGAATTAAGCTCCAACATGGGACAACTAAGGATGGAGCACCAAGAGCACTCCATCATCCTCCATGAAATTAGAGAAGATCAAAGAGCTATGAGGGAGGAGCAACAAAGACAAAGAAGAGACATAGAGGAGCTCAAGAGCACCATTGGTTCTTCAAGAAGAGGAAGACGTCACCCTCACTAAGGTGGACCCATTCCTTAATCTCCTTGTTCTTATTTTCCTGTTTTTCGTTTACTATGCTTTATGTTTTATTTATGTTTGTGTCTTTACTATATGATCATTAGTGTTTAAGTGTCTATGTCTTAAAGCTATGAATGTCCTATGAATCCATCACCTCTCTTAAATGAAAACTGTTCTAAAAACAAAAGAACAAGAAGTACAGGGTTTCGAATTCATCCTTGAAACTAGTTTAATTATTTTGATGTGGTGACAATACTTTTTGTTTTCTGAATGAATGCTTGAACAGTGCATATGTCTTTCGATATTGTGGTTTATGAATGTTAAATATGTTTGTTGGCTCTTGAAAGAATGATGAAAAAGGAGACATGTTATTTGATAATCTGAAAAATCATAAAATTGATTCTTGAAGCAAGAAAAAGCAGTGAAGAACAAAGCTTGCAGGAAAAAAAAAGAAGAAGAAGAAAAAAATGGCAAAAAAAAAAAAAGAGAGAGAAAGAAAAAAGAAAAAGCAAGTAGAAAAAGCCAAAAGCTCTTTAAACCAAAAGGCAAGAGCAAAAAGCCAATAGCCCTTAAAACCAAAAGGCAAGGGTAATAAAAAGGATCCAAAACTTTGAGCATCAGTGGATAGGAGGGCCTAAAGGAATAAAATCCTGGCCTAAGCGGCTAAACCAAGCTGTCCCTAACCATGTGCTTGTGGCGTGTAGGTGTCAAGTGAAAACTTGAGACTGAGCGGTTAAAGTCAAGGTCCAAAGCAAAAAAAAAGAGTGTGCTTAAGAACCCTGGACACCTCTAATTGGGGACTTTAGCAAAGCTGAGTCACAATCTGAAAAGGTTCACCCAGTTATGTGTCTGTGGCATTTATGTATCCGGTGGTAATACTGGAAAATAAAGTGCTTAGGGCCACGGCCAAGACTCATAAAGTAGCTGTGTTCAAGAATCAACATACTGAACTAGGAGAATCAATAACACTATCTGAATTCTAAGTTCCTATAGATGCCAATCATTCTGAACTTCAATGGATAAAGTGAGATGCCAAAACTATTCAAGAGGCAAAAAGCTACAAGTCCCGCTCATCTGATTAGAGCTAAGTTTCATTGATATTTTGGAATTTATAGTATATTCTCTTCTTTTTATCCTCTTGGATTTTCAGTTGCTTGGGGACAAGCAACAATTTAAGTTTGGTGTTGTAATGAGCGGATAATTTATACGCTTTTTGGCATTATTTTTACAGAGTTTTCAGTATGATTTAGTTAGTTTTTAATATATTTTTATTAGTTTTTAAATAAAAATTCATATTTCTGGACTTTACTATGAGTTTGTGTGTTTTTCTATGATTTCAGGTATTTTCTGGCTGAAATTGAGGAACTTGAGCAAAAATCAGATTCAGAGGTTGAAGAAGGACTGCAGATGCTGTTGGATTCTGACCTCCCTGCACTCAAAATAGATTTTCTGGAGCTACTGAACTCCAAATGGCACACTCTCAATTGCGTTGGAAAGTAGACATCCAGGTATTTCCAGCAATATATAATAGTCCATACTTTTCCCGAGTTTAGACGACGCAAACTGGCGTTCAACGCCAGTTCCATGTTGCATTCTGGAGTTAAACGCCAGAAACAGGTTGCAAAGTGGAGTTAAACGCCAGAAACAGGTTACAAACTGGCGTTCAACTCCAAGAGAAGCCTCTACACATGTAAAGCTCAATGCTCAGCCCAAGCACACACCAAGTGGGCCCCAAAAGTGGATTTCTGCATCATTTACTCATTTCTGTAAACCCTAGTAACTAGTCTGATATAAATAGGACCTTTTACTATTGTATTAGACATCTTTGATCAGTTTTATGCTATCTTAGACCTTTATGGGGGCTGGCCACTCGGCCATGCCTGGACCTTGTTCTTATGTATTTTCAACGGTAGAGTTTCTACACACCATAGATTAAGGTGTGGAGATCTACTGTTCCTCATGAATTAATACAAAGTACTATCGTTTTTCTATTCAATTCAAGCTTATTCCGATTCTAAGATATTCATTCGCACTTCAATATGAATGTGATGATCGTGACAGTCATCATCATTCCCAACCTATGAACGCGTGCCTGACAACCACTTCCGTTCTACCTTAGATTGAATGAATATCTCTGGGATTCCTTAATCAGAGTCTTCGTGGTATAAGTTAGAATCCATGGACGGCCATTCTTGAGATCCGAAAAGTCTAAACCTTGTCTGTGGTATTCCGAGTAGGATCTGGGAAGGGATGGCTGCGATGAGCTTCAAACTCGCGAGTGCTGGGCGTAGTCACAGACGCAAAAGGATCAATGGATCCTATTCCAGTATGATCGAGAACCGACAGATGATTAGCCATGCAGTGACAGCGCATTGGACCATTTTCACTGAGAGGACAGGATGTAGCCATTGACAACGGTGACGCCTAACATACAGCTTGCCATAGAAAGGAGTATGAATGATTGGATGAAGACAATAGGAAAGCAGAGGTTCAGGAGGAACAAGCATCTTCATACGCTTATCTGAAACTCTCACCAATGAATTACATAAGTATCTCTATCTTTAATTTACATTTTATTTATATTTTAATTATCAAATATCCATAACCATATGAATCTGCCTGACTGAGATTTGCAAGATGACCATAGCTTGCTTCAAGCCGACAATCTCTGTGGGATCGACCCTTACTCACGTAAGGTTTATTACTTGGACGACCCAGTGCACTTGCTGGTTAGTTGTGCGAAGTTGTGACAAAGAACTAAGATTGTGAACGTGCGTATTATGTTTTTAGCGCCGTTCACAAAATTTATATCGTTCAAAAGCTTGTAAAACCATCTTTTATTTGAAACAAACCGCATTTCCATCCAAAATTTGAGGAGCAAGTTATGGACTGCCAAAGTTCATCAAAAATCATTTTTAACTAAATTATACCAAATCCCATTTTTACCAAAATCACATTTTTCTTTCAAAACTCATTCTCATTCAGCTCAACATACCACAATCACCAATACCACTTACCCTTCACCATAACTCCACAATTCTTGCAACCTTAGCTTAACAACTTCACATTTCACCCAATTTTACAAGTTTTAGTAACAAACCAACATACTAATCCATATACACATATTGCCATTATCCTAAAGTTCTTCAACCAACATCACAACATTAATCAATATAACAATACCAACAAATCCAAATAAACACCACTCAATCTCAACCATATCACTATATTGCCATAAACATAAATCCTTCATCCTTCATCATTATACTAGCATATATATACATTTACATTCAATCCATATTATTAGTTACTCAACACAAGCCCACATCAACTTATCCATCAATATCATAAAGACTAATCGTTTAACACATTTAAATCATTTCAACTTATCCTATAGTTCCCTAGCCTAAGTTTTCACAAAACTTTATATATTAAATGCGCGAAACCTAAACCATACCTTGGCCGTTCACCACGTTTAGTCCAAGGCAGCCACACTAGTCACATACACAGCCCCTCAAGCTTGAGAAATCAACCAAAATTCCTAGCACCAATCATTCACCAGGTCTCCAAATGCCCACATCTCAATTCCAATGCATAAATATATACTTAATTCACACCTAATACACATGTATACTTCAAATTCAGATTTCACATAATAAAATCAAGAGTTGACTAAGGTTTAGGTGATCCTTACCGCACCCACACGCATAGCAACTCAAACCCGATGAGTTTTGCAAGCTAGATCGAACCTAGAACACCAAATTTGGCACAATCTCATTATAAAGCTCAATTTCAAGAATCAAAAAGGGGGTAGAAAATCTGAGATGGCATTGAGGCTTACCGGTAAAATTGATCCGACAGAAATGTAGAGCTCGACGCGCTGGACGTGTGGCCGCGAACAGTGCGACGATCGGAGCTCAAACGAGAGAAGTTATGGTGAATTGAAATGATGGTGAGGGTTTGGGAAGCTCTCCTCTCCCCCCCAAATCTGTTCAGCGTTCTTGTTGCTGAATGGGGAAGGAGAAGCCCCTGCTCATATTAAGTTATGGGTCCGGTTGGATCCACGGGCCCAGTTGTGGATCCGGTTTGACTCATTCGGTCTAATTTTGGGCCAAATTTTTCGAAATTGGTATCAAAATTCTCATTTTGAAGAGCTCTATCATATTTTGATATTAATTTTGTATTTTTAATTTTTCTAATTAAAATTCAGTTTATTAACTAATTATTTACTGATTTTAGCAGGGTTTACATGTTATCAAGTCACTTCTCTATAAAAAGCTTAAACTTTTTGAATTTATTATTTTTTTATTTAATTTATATATATTTTTTAAGATAATAAGAATCAAACTCTAGATTTTTTTATATAGAGAAGTTTTGATGCTATATTATGATATCACTTTTTTTAAAAATTTAAATTGATAAAAAGATGTATATAAATAGTTATATTTCTAATAAAAATGATCACGAATTTAATTTTAAAAAATTTTGAAAATTTTTAAATTCATAAATAATAAAAAAATGTTTAAAAATTTTAAGTATATCTCTTTATTTCCTCTAATTATATTAAATTCATACAAAAAATCAACCACAATTAATTACTTCAATAAAATAATTAAACAATACATATATTTATAAACAAATATATACTAACTTATTTAGTAATTAATTTTTTTATATATTTTTTCTTCTTTTCTTTTCCTTCTTCCAAAATATTTTTTCTGTTTCTCTTATAACTCACAAATGTATCTTAAAATCAATATTTCACCGAAAAGAGAATTTTAAATAACATTTGTGAAGTATAAACTTTTTTTAAACTAATATGTGTTCTCAACGTATTCATTGGATAAAAAATTAATAAAATTTAAACCTAGTCTGATTTCGTTAGGCTCGGCTTATTTTAAATGAATTTAATTTGGTTACACGGTTAATGTAAAATTATTTTACATATATATCCAATTATTTTACATATATATCCAATTACGTAATGTTATATTAATAAAAAAAATTATTTTTATATTAATCGCATAAATAATTATTTAAAAAAACGGTTATAATTAATTAATTACACAACATTATATCATAATTAAACTCATTTAAAATCTGTTAAAAAGGTGGGACTTACAACATGGGGTTGGAGTAGCACACTTAGAAGGCAAATGAAATGTCGCTTAGTGCGTATATATATATATATAATTCCAATTCTTATCCCTTCATTCCTTCTTTTGGTCTATCTACATTCCAGGAAATTCAGACACTCTATGGACGGAGTAAAAAGTGGAGTCTTGGTCAGAGTAGGCCGTGCCACGAGACACGACCATAAAAGTAATGAAAAAGAAAAAATTATGTAGTTGGACCATCCGCTCTATCCGTTCGAGTCCCGGGATGGGACCCAATAGTGACTGTAAAAGTCCATGTCTGCAGGAAGGCAAATCATATTCTTTCTTAGTTGCTGAAGAGCGGGTTGAAGCCACTAGCTAAGGCCCACCTATGTTCACTCCTGGGAACAAGAAAAGTATATATATATATATATATATACTACAAAAATTGAACACTGTTAGATTGTTGAAGATTAGTGACAGATTTATTGGCAAATTTACTAGCAAATTTGGCAATAAATTTATTGGGTGAAAAGTTATCGTCAGATTCAATTTTCTGACAATAAATTTGACAGAAATAATTGGAGGGAAAAAAGAAAAAATTGGCACGACTATTACCATCGAATTTAGGGGCGAAAAAATTCGATGGTAAGATAATTAAATGAAACAAACCGTTTTGGTTACAGGCTATGTATTATTGGCGGTAAAATTAACCCTAAATTTGAATTTGTGAGTACCTCCCCTTCATTTGTGCAACATCGCAACCTCGCTTCTCTCTCCTTTTTCTTTGTCTTTCGCCGTCAGCCCCATTCGTCACCATTTGCCACCGCCACTGCCACCCTCACTCACTCTCATTGTTGGCCACTATCACTCAGTCACTGTCGCCACTTCAACGTTGTCACATCCTGTACCGCCCTCGTTCAATAGTATTGGTGCTTCCTGTTCCACACTTGTTATCACCGTTTTCTCTGATTAGTTTCTTTTGTTTTTTTTTTAACATTTGGAGGTTTAGGGTTTTTTTAGTTGTTTAAAATTTTTTTGAAATTGTTAATCTTCTGAGTTTATATATTTGTTTGTTTATTTTTTAATTTAATTTAATTTTGTGTGTGTATTGTAAAAATTCACGATAAAAATAAATAAAGGTTCAGTTTTTGTAATTGTTTGTGGGAATAAAAAAAAACAGCTTTATGAAAATAAATAAAAGTTAAGTTAACTATTTTATTTTCTGTGCTTGTTTATATATTTTTTTTCTATTTTTTTTTCAGTTTTGTAAAATTTATTTCTATTTTGAACTTGAGACAAAATGTCTTGTCTTTTTTTGGATAGAAATGTTTTGAGGGATTGGAATTTGTATCTTGTGTATTGTAAGAGAAATTGAGTGAGACTTGAAATATTTCACTTATTTGAGTATTTCTATGGTTGTATTGAGTGTGTTGGCATTGCAGATAAGTCTGCGTATGAGTTGCGTGCTCACTCGATAATGATCATTAGTTAACATACTCTGAGTGATATCTTTATTAAACCAAAATACAGTTCTAATAAATGAATAATATGGTAACTTTGGTGGTTGGTATAATTCAAATTGTGTATGTTAACTATAAGATTAAGGAAAATAAATATAATTCATGTGCTTTATTGACGATGGCATATTGTTGAGTAAAATACAATTTTGTCATTAAAAAAGTTAATTATTTGATCTATTACTTATTCTACTTTTGAAGTTTCAGTTTTTGCTATCTAGTGCTTATTGTGCATTTGATTAATAAGGCAGAATTTTCAACTTTGAAACAACTTATATGGGACTTTAATGATCGTAAAAAATTAGAAGGGGAATAAATTTAGAAGTAGCTATATTTAAGGGAACTTATATGCCTGCGATTTGTTTCATTCTCATTGCGACTTTTGTATTTTATATTTTAGGATAAAATTAAAGTGAGATTCTGTTAGTGGCTGAAGAAAAATTTTCAGAACCTAAAAAAGTGGAGGTACGTTTTAACATTAATAGTATATATATATATATATATATATATATATATATATATATGGAGCAATGCTAGGGAACCAAAAGGTATTAGCCAAAAATCAGCCAAATACTTTTGGGTGAATTCAAAATCTCTACGAATTAATATATATGGATGTTTCTTTTGCTAAGTATCAGAATGTTTCTTTTTCATACTAAATGGATGTTCTTTTATATATTTTTCGGATTTTTTTGTATTGCAAATATGAATGTCTCTATTTTTTTAAAAATTTCATATTTTTTTAAAATTTTATAGATATTTAATTATTTTTCCTAAAATATAATTAGATGTTTCTTTTGTTAAGTATTAGGATATTTTTTTTTTTCATATTAAATGAATGTTTTTTTTATAATCCCTCTCATGGCTATACTGATGAGAAGCATGGGACTTGAATCCGGAACTGAAGCCTATCAACGCCGTGTCTATGGGGAGTGCGAGGGGAGTTTGTGATAGCGCCATGAATGTGAATGCAACCGGGGAGGGTATTAGTGCAATACATAGCCAACCAGTCCTTGCAAAGTATAATTTGCTACCAATATAGTCGTGTAGAGCCGAAAGCAAGCGACCGAAGAAGGAAAAGGAGGCATACACCATCACAAGTGTAGAAATGTCACAACTCGTGCCTGGCTCCGCAATCTGTCCTAGGTTATTGCTGTACACAAGCCCAATAGTTCTTCCGCAAATGTAGGTAACATAGTAGAGCCAGAAATCCAGTCTTCCAAGAACGGCGCCGCCACACTGCTCTTCTTCCAGCATCCTTTTGCAGCTAATTGAGGAGGTGGTTGAGGAGGGAAGAAGAGAAGGTTTTATCGGTGACGAAGTCGAAGGTGGACTTCGTGTTGAAGCAGTTGTATTGGATGCGCTTGTTGAGGGCGTCCCGGAGAGCATGGAAGTCGCCGGCACTTCCAGCCGCATTGGTGAGAGAGAGGTCTGTGTGTGTGATTGTTGGAGGTGGGTAGGTTAATGTGAGAGAGAAAAAGAAGGTTTTTATAAATTTTAATTAGGTTTACTTAATTAATTTTAAATTTTTTGAATTTTGAATTCCATAAATTTAAAATTAATTATTAATATAAATTAATGTGGTTTTGTTTAGTTTTTGGCTAGTAACCTTTTAGTTACATATAGTTTTCATATATATATATTTTAGTGTTGCATATCAAGAAAACTAGTGTTGCATATATTTAACATTAATAGTGTACACTAGTCACTGATCCCTAAAATTTGATATGCAACACTAAAAAAATTCGGTACCTATGGTAGCGTTTGTTTTCGAGGGCAGGACACGGAGACATGGACAACACTTGTTTAAAAAGTGTTTGGAAGCAGAGACATGGACAGTGGACATATTGTCTCCGAGACAGTTTTTTATACTTTTGTGTCCACTCTTTCACGAAGGACAATGATGGACACGGAATTTGGAAGAGTGGACACGGACAATTTTATAAATTTTGTTTTCCTTTTTTTCCACTATTACCCCTTCTTATTTTTCCTATTGCGTTGTTCAGAGATACTTTTTTCTTCCTTTCTTCCTCTATCTCTTTCTTTTCCAGGTACTCTCTCCTTTCTGTAGAATTTTTTATTGGGGGTAGATAATTCTTTTCTTTATATTGTTTTACTTCAATACCATTTTAACTTCATATTATATTATTTGATTTGTAATAAAAATAATAACAAAAATAATTAATCTTGAAACTTTTAAAAGATAAATATTAGCAAAAGTAAAATTAATCTTTTAAAATATTAAAAAATAATTTATAAATTGTAATTGATTTTATATAATTTAAAAAAATTAGTTTTTTATAAAGAAAAATCAGTTTTTAGATAAAAAAAATTAGTTTTTTAAATAAAAATAAATTTTTATATGCAAAAACTAATTGTTTTTTCATGTAAAAATGGATTTTTTTTAAATTAATTTTTTATTTAAAATTAATTTGACTTATTAACTTAAACAAAATTTTTTATTAATCAAATTTAAATTTATTTTTTTTGTTAATCTTAACCATATGTATTCCTACATATTAATAATAAATTTTAAAATAAAATAATTATATTTATAAATTTTATTTTAATATAAATATTAATATATTTTTTTATTAAAATTTTTTGCCTCTTCAAATATTTTTTTCAAGTTCCGTCTGTACTCCTACGTACTCTCATTTTTTATTAAATTAATTTGTATTGATGTAGAAAATTTGGAATCACAGGACTATTTTAGTCATTTCATATAATATTTTAGTCTTGTTCATGTGTATCCAAACATAATACTAGACATTGCATTATTGTCTTGTCCATCGTATCCAAACACACTACACAAAAGATAATTTTTAGTGTCTCCATCCTATTGTCTCCGTTTCAGTGTCATGTTTTGTTCTGTCTCTAAAAATAAACACAGCCTATTAGTTAACATGGTTTACAATAATGCTAGAAATTGGTTATATATTGAATTTTGTTACTTTAGAACTTTGAATTTTGTTAGTTTATGTATGATGTTATTAAAATTTTAAATTTTATTAGTATAAAAATTATTAAATCTAAATATTTAAATTTCTCCGCACTCTACTACTTATTGCTCAATAGACGGAAAAAATCTCATCGTATTATGCCCTTAGCCTCTCCACTTTGCTCACACCTATTGCTTCTCCCTCCATCCAGATCAATTCAAAAATTCTAAAAAATTACTATATATATATATAAAATAGGGGTGGCAAAGTGGGTTGGCCTGCCCAATCGATCCCGCCCTACCAATTAAAATGGGTTTAAAATGCTAGTCCGCTCTATTTTATGGCGGATTGGCAGATCGATGGGCTAGCCCGCTTGACTCTTTTTTTTTTTTAAAATAAAATTCATTAAAATTAACTAAAAAATAATAATTAAAAAATCAAATACAAATAAAAAATAGTCAAATTATGATATAATTTTTTTATTATCTTTTTTAAAATTTTTAACTTCAATAAAATTGTTCAAAATAATATTTGTCAATAGAACTATCTTTATTTTAAAAAATAAGTCACATAATTCGAACAAATATACGAAATTGTAAAATAAAATAAATAAAGTTAATAACTAAAAGAAGAATAAAAACAAAAAAAAAGTATTTAAAAATTCTATAATTATTAATTTTATAATAGTAATCATTCTTTTATTTAATAAAAAAATAAAAAAATCTTCGACCCGGCGGATCGGCCCGCCCCGGCCCACCAAAACCCGCCATTTTAGCGGATTTTTTTAATTTGGCGGGCTCCAAATTCTAGTCCTAGCGGGTCGGCCCAATGGGTTCAACCCGTTTTGCCACCTCTATATATATTTTGTTAGTTTATGTATGATGTCATTAAAATTTTAAATTTTATTAGTTTAAAAATTATTAATTATAAATATTTAAAATTATATATTAAAATTTTAAATTTAAAAAAAATAAAATTTAAGTTTACCGCCTGAGTTACCATCAATTAAATCTGCTGGTAATTATTAATAATAAATAATATATTATCGTTGAATTTATTGAGAGAAAAATTCAATGGTAACAAGCTCCAAAATTTTACCAATTAAAAAATTTATATCCGCCACTAAATTTGTCGATTATTAGTGGCAGATGAAAAAATCCGCTGATAAATAATTACCGGCGAGGTTTTACTGTCGGATTTATTTCACTGCTAAATCTGACGGTAAATCCAACGACTTTCTAGTAGGGGTGTGCATGAGCCAGGTGAAACTGGATTTGATGTGACCCAGACCCGCCCCGAAATATATACCGGACCTATTTGTTAGACCCGAACCCGGCCCTAAACCCGATGAAACCTATACACTTTCGGACCACAATTATATCGGGTGAAAACTGGGCCGTTAACATTACATTACCTTGATACCTTCTTATAAGCTAGCATGTGAAAATATCCAAATTTCCAAAACTCCAACCATTATTTGACATGGTAAAATTCACTTAGAAAAATATAATAAGAACCAACTCTTCTCTAAAATTAAAGCATAACCATAATCAATACCAATATTGTCTAATAACACTAAATATTTAAATCAATACAAATAATACAATATTATGCATTAGTCTAAAATTTTATACATTTTAAACATAAAACATTAATTTATAGTCTTATAATAACTAATAACACAAAATATTAAGGTTTATAATATTTAAATTCCACATAAGAATAACAATCATCCATCACTAATAACACAAAATATTAATTATGTATGATGATCCGGCCACTGGACCGACGAGCCATGGCCCAACCCCAACTCGAAATAATAACCGGGTCTATTTTTAAGACCCTTATCCAATCTTAAACTCGGTAAAATTACACCAAATTAGCCCCTAAAATGTTCGGGGCGGTCTGAGTCTTCGAGGCGAACTGGACTATGCACACCCTTACTTTCTAGTAGTACATGTCCTTTCGAAGCTTTTTTTTAATAAACTATTAAAATAATACTCAAAAATTTACCTTGCTGACAAAAAGAATCTTAAAAATATTAATGAAAAATAAACTTTTGAAAAATTTAAAAACGTGACAAAAGAACGGATATTAAACATATATTCTAAAAAAGTATTTTAGAGATAAAATTTTAATATAAATTTTTTGTAATAATTAATAAAAAAATAAAATTTTCATTCTTAAAATCTAATCATTTTATTTTAAATATTTTGTTTAAAAAAGTTTTTTATTATAAATTTTCACTTTTCTTAAAAAATAAAAAAATCTAAAGATAAAATTCTGTTTAAAATTTTTTTGTATATTTTTTAAATATTTATTTAAATATTAATAAAAATTCAGATGAAATGAATAAATTATTTGTTAATAAAAAAATTTAATTATAAAAAATATAATAATTATGAACTATTTTATCGATAACATCAGAATTTATGTGTAAGCGCTAAATCTTACCAAATTGATAGTTAATTTTTTTTGTTTTTTATTTTTATGAAAAATTCGCCGTAGCCTTTTTTAAGCTTACTTAAAAATAAAATTTCTTATTCTTCTCCCTATTGTTCGACTTCCTGTGACAGTGATTCACGAAGGGGCGGTTCACTTCTTTTCGAAGGGTTTCAAAGAAGCTAAGAACTATGGTGTGGGGACTCTTCCCCAATGATCCTCTTTCTGGTACTACTTTCTTTTCTTCAAACTTTTCTCTTCTTCTTCTTCTTCCGACGAAGCACTGTACATGTGATTTTGTGGTCATTCCATAATCGGATTGACAAATAGTACTTTGCATCTTAGCATTTAGGGTTTATTAGTATATTATGGTATTCCATGAGTTCTTTTCTAATTTAATTCTTGTTGCAGGTGAAGATAAGTACTACATTTTCAAAACTGGAACTTATAAAGTTGGTCGAAAAGGTACTTTTTTTTTTTTTTTTATGGTTCCTACTAATTACTTTTGGAACTGTTTTTTGACCAAGTACTTTTTTAATCTCTTTGGCATAAGTTTTTTGTAAGTAGTTAATGCTTGATGCATGGAAGAAAGAAAACGCAAAAATGTAGAGATACACTTGATGTTGAGCTGAAATTTCAATTTTGTTGTAAATTAATTGAGTTGTCCTTGTCCAACTAACAAATATGGGATAGGCTCTGATGTTATGTTGAATTCCATGGCTATCAGATAGAAAAGAGAGTTGAGAGAAGGTCGGAAGAATGTAGATTTGATAGAGATAGAAATTAGAATGAGAGAAGTTGATGTAATACAAGTGATATTGGTTTATGTTAGAGTAGCTAACTAGTAACTAATCTTAACTATCTAACTAAGACAATATTATCTCTAATGATGAGGATCACAGTCCTGAGTAGTTGATCAAAGTGATTCTCATCCAATTTCAGAACTTCAACCTTGGGTTTCATCATTTTGTTTTCTTAAATAAAAAGTTGTTGGTATTTGCTTGCAGGTTGTGATGTAATCATCACTAAAGATAAAGGGGTTTCTCGGGTTCATGCAGAAATAATTGTTAATGGGATGAACCTGTTAAACTCTTTACCAAATGAACGTTCTCGTATGTCACCAAATGTACAGATCAAAGATTGCTCCAAATATGGGACATTTATTAGCAAGAATAATGGACACAGGATGAAAGTTCATGAGCTTCCAAACAAAGAAATAGCTTTGGACAATGGCGATCTTGTCTCATTTGGTACTGGTAGTGCTACCTACAAGTATGTTAACTATCTAACTGTTGAAGTTTTCTACTCCTTTTGTTCTATTTGCTTTTAATGTTTAGAAAATCCTTGCAATGCTTTTGTAGATCTATGTCATATACCTAGATGCAATCTCATGACATCTAACTGTCTTTCACTTACATGCTCTCAAGTCTTAACACTTCTAAATTTACTCTGGCAGGTTTTGCCATGTCCCACTTATGTTTTTCATTTGTTCCTTGGACAAAGTAGATCAATCTATTGAAGAGAAAATTTCGTCAATTGGTTAGTGATGAAAATCCTTATAAAGGTTCTTCAGTTCCTATAGTTCATGAGTAAATGTGCTTTCAATTTGCTTTAACATGTGTACGCACTGCACATGATCTTGTTTTGGTATGGAAGAAAGCACTAATATTTTTGCCAGAATCAGGGCTTGCAGTGTGAAAAGAGATAATAGGTTCTGAAAAGTTGTCACTAACTTGCTTTATCCCTGTTAGTGATGCAATTTTGGTATTATCAAATGTTTAAATTTTGGTTGCTTCAAGCCTTGAACAAATATTATTAATTGTGGTGGGAAACTAATAAATATGCTGGTAATGGGGTAGAGTTTGCATATTGTTGATAATGACTTGGCGAAATAACTTCTGTTATATAAATTGAAATCAGATAAGTCCTTGGCCAGTTAGCTTATCTTGCTCCATGGTTATTACGTTAGAAGTCCTTTGCTTAATGAAGCATTTGCTTTGTCTTAACATGAATAGTGACCAACTTACACTTTAATTTTCAGGTGCTGCTAGTACTTGTACCTTAAGTGAAGATTGCACACACGTTCTGGTGGATCAACTCATGCCATTGAAAAAGGATATTGTTGATGCTGTTGTAGCAAAAAAACATTGTGTTCTCAAAACATGGCTTGAGGTATAGAAGCATTCAGTGATTGTATTGATCATGTCAGTTTCCTGTTAAACAATTACTCTGTTACAGCCAATGGAACAATCATACTTATCGAGATGTTATAATACTGCTGCGTACTTGCTTTTCATAATCATCATATTCATATTTTCATGGTTGATGTTGATTATTTTCTGATGTATTTTAAATGAAGTGGCCTTTATGATTGCCGTAGCAATTTTCCTCAATAAAAGGGGTGACTATGTAAACAAGAGTTGACATGTAGGGATACATAGCTCAAAACATCTTATGCAGTTTATACCAATGTAGCAATAATATATTTCAATTCTTGTTACCTTCTCAAACAGAGTGAATGATTTGCTATGTTTCTTGTTCTAAGCGTAATTGTAATTTTTCATTTAACTCGTGGAACCTTGTACTTTGTCATGAATTCTCATGATTGCATCTATTTTCTACATTTTAGAGTCATGTCATGCACAAGGAGTCTAGTACATGTTACATATTCATTCATTCTTCTGTGTTTGTCAGCTGCTTAGACCTTGCATTGTATATCTGCATTTGGATTATTGATTATTCATAACTCAACAGCCATAACATACTATCTAACATATAGTCATAGACCAGAATATGAGATTCTTGAAGGATTTTAGTGTAGAACAAGATAAGCTGCTTCACTCATGTTGAAAGTTTCAGTTCTGAGTTCTGACCATTGTTTCCTTTGTAGGATTTTGCAGAAAAGAATATTGTCACTGATATGCCTAGCTGTTATTCGTAAGTGTTCCTTCAACAGTTAACTTTGGATTTGGTATAGGGAGCTTGTCATTTATTGCTTTTTTACACCATTTAGGCTAACTAAAGATTCTTTCTTCTTTTCTTTTTGTATCCCTTTGGTCCTTCTCAACCAGATATATACCAACGGTGTCAGTGGAAGGAATATCTATCAAAGTTGCTGACCCTAAAACTCGTGAAAATTGCTTGAAAGGATACACGTTTTTGTTAGAATCTGTGCATATGGTATCTATTTTCTGGAGCCCTTTATACTCACCAATACCACAACTTAAGCATAATGATTAAGAAATTTTTTTTTTCAACACAAATTTCCATTCTCAAAAAAAAAAAAAAAAAAAACCTGCTGGTAGATTTTCTATACTTCTTTTCTTGGATTTGTTTTTCCATTTTGGATTCTCAAGTACTATGCAGGAACAGCAACAAACAAGTTTCCGAACCTATAAGATAAACCGATATTGCTACTTTTGGGCATAACATGTCTTTATAACCTACTTATTTAAGTCTTTTCTCTGCCTTACAGTACAAATTCAGGGATCAGCTCAAATCTTTGTTGGATGTCACTGGTGCAAAAACTGTCTCCTATGAATATTTTTGTTCAAATAGTCAGGTATGTTTTTTCATTCACTTTTTTCTTCTTTATGTTTTTCAATTTTGCAAATTACGAGGTGGAATCATCAACTCTAAAAGTGAGATAAGTAGGTTGAATAATGTACCTGCCTCTAACTCCGTGGATGTTTATATACATTCTATTCTATGTG
Organism: Arachis ipaensis; assembly: GCF_059453495.1. Classification (NCBI taxonomy): domain Eukaryota; kingdom Viridiplantae; phylum Streptophyta; class Magnoliopsida; order Fabales; family Fabaceae; genus Arachis; species Arachis ipaensis. The sequence goes on from NC_142442.1 coordinate 18,966,045, forward strand.
CCCTAAATGAGCATTTGGAATAAATAAATAAATAAATAAATAAAATATGTAGAATCTCATGTCTTATCTATCATAGACAGACATCGTTTACAGTAGGACATATTGAAGTGGTAGATCCATGTTGGTTACCCCATCTAGTACCATCTTTTTTCCTTCAGCCCTCTTTCTCAATCTTGCATTAACCCAAATCACATATCACCATATAGCAAAAGTTTTCTTATTATCAAAAAGAAAAAAATTTCAGCTTGCAAATCTGATTTGCAATAGTCTTGTGTTTAGACATATGCTCTGGCCAATTATAATCTCTTATTAGAAAAGATATATACTTCATGATGGTAATTCTCATTTATTCCATGTAGGGTTCAGATTATGGAGACGATAATCGTTTGGTTTGTGTCATCCCAGGGGTACCAGCATGCAAATCTGATCGCTTCAATAAATTAAGTTCTTTGCTTAGAGTGAATGAGATGGATGTAATATTTGCTGCTTTAAGTGGACATCTTGATCCATCGATACTGAAGTCACCATGCAGTAAGTACCGCTTAGATATATCTATTTGATTAAGTTTGTACTTTACCGAGTTACTATAACAAACTGTGTGTATTGCTGCAGTACTTGTTTCATCTTCATGCTCCACAGACGAGACAGTGGTAGCAGATTCAGATACTGAAGTTGAAACAGCCACATCAGCCCATGCAACTGAGACATTCCTCAACGGAAATACCATACAATATGTTAAAACTGAAGCATTGGATGATGATTCTGGCAGTATGGATAATAAAAAACATGAGAAAATGGAACCATCCGCAGTTGATGTTTCTACCAGATCAACTGACATAAAACAAGCAAAAACAGCGTCACCCTTGGATGATTGTTCTGCCAAATTGGAAACTCATGCTATGAGCTTCAGAGATGGTAGTGGTAGTATAAAAGTGAAGAAAGACAAGGTTGATGATTATGGAAGTGGAACTGCAGATATTATTTATAGTCAAGATTTAGTTGTCCGAGATGTAAACAGAGTAACTAACATGAGTACTGCACAAAACAGCAGCGTTCCAAATTTTAAACATTTTAGAAAGGTTGGTATGGTGCTATCTCTTGCATAATAATAGCTACCTTATCATGTGAAAGCTGGACCTTGCAGAATTGAACATATTTTGGCTATCTAGTTCTTTTTTGTGACTTATCTGACCTCTAATTTCCAACATAGTTTTTTTGCTTCTCACAAATCAACTTATTAAATTTTCATACGGTGTCATGGCTATTGTCACTTAATGAATCGCATGCCTAACTATTCTGGTTTTCTTTGGAATGGAATTGCAGACACATACTCAATCTGGTAATAGTTTCGAAAGTCTTGTTCCGTTTGCAAAATATCCATACAAGTAAGGATGACACAAAATCTAATTTGTATTATTTCAAATAAAATCTGGCTAGCCATATTTAATTGCTTTTCTCGTAGTAATAAGTTGTGTTATATTTCCTTGTTTTCTACCCCAGGGACTCTGATTTTGGGAATGATGAGGTACATGAGTCTGTGAAAGAGGAAAAACGGCGGAAGAAAATGGAAGCTGTGGCTGAAGACCTTTTTAATAATGAGAAGGTAAGTTTGATACTCTTTCCTTGGGTCCATATTTAAGCTTGGCTTGTTGTATCTGCCTTAACATCATACGTGTTCATGCTGCAGGCAAGAAAGCGAGGCACAGCTGGTTCACTTCGTGGGATCCTTATTTCGTGAAGGTAATCTTCGGCATTTTTTTTTATGTGTAAGACTTGGTAAATACTGATGAATCTTTATGTATTCGAGCACATAGTGTGTCGAAGTTACCAAAATAATCTCAAATCAATTACCAGCCATGACAGATGAGGATAAAAACCAGCAAGTAGGACCAAATTGTCATTTTGCAGGGCAAAGAAGAGAGAGAATTTACACTCAGGTCAATCCTAAATCAGTAAACTTTCCACTACTATTCCATAGATGTACCGGTTTTGTTTCTACATATTCTCTGTTGTCTATGTCTTTATCCCAGAATTAGAATGTGAATTATTGCAATGTTACTATTTTTCAGAAAAAATGTGTATAAAATAGATTGTGTAGAATTATTGCAGTTCGGTACCTTTGTTTTTGATTGATAATGAAGTGATTGGCGTTTGAAATATATCTGGTTTCAGTTGGTGTAACGTAATCTCTGCCTAACATTGTTAAGCACTCTTTTAGGGTATATTTTTCTATCAAGAATTACATCTCCGTTGCAATAACCTCTAAAAATTGGTACAATTGAAAATCAAATGTATTTAAACATATATGTCCACGTATAAGGATTTTTGGCTGTACTAGTATAGTTTATTTATTCATTCATTCATTTGAGAGTTATTATTAGATTGTTGGAGAAACAGAAACTAAACCTACTGGAAATTACCGGAAATATAGTGAGTTTGAATTGAGAATCTCCACTGAATATCCGTCCTAATAATTGTAGTACTATTTTGTTTTCAATTAAACATTTCTTTTTAAAACTTATTGGTCTGAAGTCTGAAGTCTGAAGTCGGACATTTTGCATCTGTTCTTCGTTTATTTATTACTAGCATTTATGCCTGTGAAACATCTCAGGTTAATTCTCACAGGATCATCAATGTCAAAATGATGATTATCCAAATTATTGATTGTTAAAATGAATCTAATTAATGTTTTATTCTTTTCCAATTAATCTTAAATAAATTTCAGTTATTTTTTCCCCCAAAACAGGGGGGCAGATAAATCAATATTTGGGGTGAGCTCTTTATAAATTTTAGTATAAATTCTATTTTAAACTTCAATTACATAATGCGCTATGATATTTTGAGGTAGTTCTTTACTAAGATAATATGTACTCTCTCTTTCACTATATTTATGATACGAAAAAGGAGGTAAATAAAATACAAGAATTAAAATTGAATAAGAAAGATAAATTGAAATTAAAAATAAAAAAATAAAAAAATAAAAAAAGATAAAAAGAGAATTATTCTATCTTTTATTCAATTTTTTTATATAATAAAAAAGAGATTCACTCAACTTAACTTTGTCTACACTATAGTTTAAGAATTGAATCGAAGAGAATTATTCAACTTTTTATCTAATTTTTTGATGCAACAAGAGAACTCACTCAATCTTATTTGTTTGCACTATAGTTTCATCACAAAACCAAAAAAAAAAAATTCATACCTCTAATCACTCTATGACAACTATAATAATTTAGAATGTATTTATAATCTCATATTAAGTTAAATAAAAAAAATTTTAAACCCATTAAGATAAAGCTCAATCTAATAACTAAATAAATAAAATTAAAATACATAAAATTAAACATTCTAATACTTAAAAATATAAACTAATAACTACTAAATTTTTAAACTCTTCATGTCACAAATATTTAAAATACATATCAATTTATTTCTCTAAAACTACCTATATATTTAATATTTGACCATGTTGATATTAATGAGGTTGTATAGTTAAAATAATTGAACGTGTAAGATAAGGGAAAAAATACTGTCAGAGATACTTAGATAGATTTAGTTATAATATTAATTTGATCATTCAGCATTTCAGATTTAAAAGCATACTTTAGATCTGGGAAAGGCTAACCAGTTGGAAAGGACGGCTACTCAACGGGGCGGGAAGACTCTGTATGATCAATTCGGTAGTAGTTGCTATTCTTACTTACCACATGTAAGTTTTACTCTTTTTCAAAGGGATAACAAATTCTATAGCATCTATGATGAGAAATTTTCTTTGGAAAGGTCAAGCCAATGATCGGGGGCTAAATCTTGTTAGTTGGAAGGTGTTGGTCACCTCAAAGAAATTTGGTGGTCTGGAAATTAGAGATCTGTTTTGTATTAATGCTGCTCTTCTTGAGAAGCTAGTCTGGCAATTTTTTCATCATCCCCACAAGCTATGGGTTCAGCTGTTGGCAGATAAATATCGATTTTTCTTGAGTGACGATTTCAGCTGTTCTAGCGATAACGGGTCTATATTTGGAGGAGTCTGTGTAAAAGTTGGGATATTTTGAAGGATGGTTTTGATTGGTGCATCGGAGATTTGGATCAAAATTTTTGGTTCTCTAAGTGGAGGAAAGAGGGGTCGCTCTGTAATGAGATGGATTATGTTCACATTTCTGACTCGAATCTCCGGATTTTAGATATTTGATTGGGGAGAGAGTGACACTGACACCTTAAGAATGTCTATTCTCCTCTTCAACAGTTTTTGTGTGACAGCATTCTCTCCTACAACCCGGATGTTCAAGCAGGTTCAGTGGTAGGCTGGACTTGGATCGGGGGGCCGGCTAAGGTTTATGATGCTCATACTGGTTACTATTGGCTCAGCAAGAAGATGTTTGTCTAGGAGAAGAGAGGAATTGGTTTTAGCTTTGACATCATCTTGTTCTGGAAAAGATTAAATTCTTGGGGCTTGGCTTTGCCCACTGCTATTTTTCGTTTCAGTAGAGGCATGTCGCCTTCGGATAGTTGCCCCAATTACTTGATTTGCCAGGAAATAGTTTCTCACTGTATGCAGAATTGTCCGAAAGCTCAACTAGTTTGGCAGATGTTGGGAGTTTTCTGCCATCTTCTAGATTTGAAGAACTGGTTCTTGTCCCATAGTAAAGAGCATCCTTTTCGATTCTTTGCTGGTCTTTAGTGGATTTAGAGAGCGGGAAATAATGAGATTTTTAATTACCATGAGTCTTGGCCTCCATTTAAAGTGGCTAGTATGTCTTTAGCCTTGGAGAAAGAGTAAAATATCTTTGAAGTGAATCGAGTATCTATTCCTTTTTCGATTAGTTGCTTTTGGATTTCTCCCTCGATGGGTACTTTTAAGATCAATTGCGATTCTAGTTATTCGGGATCTGGTGATCGGATGGGTTTTGCCTGTGTTAGTAGAGACTGGAATGAAACTTGGCAATGAGACTGTTTGGGAACAATTGAGAGTAGCAATATTCTTCAAAGAGAGTTATTTGCTATTTGGAGAGGTTTTCTTTTAGCTTGTGACTTGGAAAAAATGACGTAATTTGCGAAACGGATTGTTTAGAGACTTTCAATCTTGCCACTAATTTTCATGATAATGTTGGTCATAGATTCACTGGTGCTTAAAGTCAGAGAGATTATAACTTGGAAGTGGCACGTTGATATTCGTTTGGTCTTAAAGAATGCAAATACAGTGGCGGACACCAAGGCAAAGATGGCGATGAAATTTCATTTTCAGCATGTAGAGCTTCCAGTGCCTTGGAAGAAATTTGAGAGGAGTATCCAACGGGACTGTTCTGCACCTTTTTAGTCCCTTAAGACTTTATTTTTCCCTTTTTGTTTGGTTGTTTTTCTTACTTACCCGTCACAAAAAAAACATACTTTAAATAGAAAAGCTAAATTAGGTCTCTAACTTTTTAACTCGGATACAAATAAGTCTTTGACTAATTAATAATACAAAAATATTCATCATTCTCTAAAGTACGAAACATTTAAATTTATTTATTCAAAATATATGAGAACAAACAAGTCTTTAAAGAGATTTAGATGTCTCGCTTTTTAAAAAGTGATAGATGATTTTATATTTTCAATTAATAAAAAATTTATTTGTCTTTGAGTTAAAAGTCAAAGAGATTTAAAAATCCTGAAACATGTTCAAATATCCTGCATTTATTGAATTCTTATGAAAGCATCAGTTGTCAGAGGGTAAATCTTAATAAATCTGCTGTATTCTTTAGCCACAACACTCCGTCCACTACTCGTACACTACTGGCTAACTCTATGAATATTAATCATATTGGGGCTCAGGATAAATACCTTGGTTTGCCTTCTACAGTCTCTAAATCGAAAAAGGCTTCTTTTAGTATGATCAAAGAAAAGGTTTGGAAAAGAATCCAAGGGTGGAAGTGCAATCTTCTTTCGTCAGGTGGTAGACACGTATTGCTTAAGGCAGTGAGAGAAGCTATTCCTATTTATACATTGTCTTGCTTCAAGTTGCCTGATGGTTTAATTTCGGAAATTCACTCTCTACTTTCTCAGTTCTGGTGGGGACAAAAAGGTTCTGAAAGGATGATGGCTTGGATTAGATGGGACACTATGACTCGCCCACGAAAAAAAGGAGGCCTTGGATTTAAAGATCTCAGAATCCAAAATCTGGCGTTTTTAGGCAAACAGTTTTGGCGACTTGTAACACAGCCTACTTCTTTATTATCCAAAATCTTAAGAGGTAAATACTTTAGCAATGGTAATGCTATAACGGTAGAAATTGGAGTCTTACCTTCTTAGGGATGGAGGAGCATACTGGAAGGCCGAAAGATTGTTGAAAAAGGTCTTAATTGGGCTGCGGGTACTGGTGAGAATATCCGAACCTTTGAGGATCCTTAGCTGCCTCCTTCGTATCTTTTAATGATTTCTGACATGCCAAATAGACAGGCTATTTCTGAGTTGGTTCCAAAAGTTAAAGATCTAATTACTGAAGATAGAAATTGGAATCAGAATCTCATTCAAGAATTATTTCCCCAAGACGTTGCAAACAGGATTTTGTCAGTTAAAATTCAGCAGAGTAGGGACAAATTGCAATGGGATTTGAACAAATCCAAGCAATATGATACAGTTTCAGGTTACAAAATTGGCTATTTATTTTACCATCCGCCTCTGGAGCTTTGCCCTAATTATATGCAGCAGAAAAAGCCGTGGATTGATCTATGGAAGTTGAACTTGCCTCACAAAATTAAGCTATTTATCTGGAAAGCTCTCCATGGCCGACTTCCGGTGCTTGCTCAGATTCATCACCGCATCCCATCTATATCACCAATATGCCCTTGCTGTCATGAAGTAACGGAAACAGTCACTCATTGTTTGATCAATTGCTCTAGAATTAAAGACGTATGGTCTCAGAGTTATCTTCGTGACTGTCTTCCCCCTCAGAGTTCTAACGACTTTTGGACATGGTGGACTGCATCAATAGAGATACTTAACCCGTTGAAGAATGCTGACCGTAATCCTCAATTGCTTGCCATCATTTGCTGGAACTGCTGGAAAGCTCGCAACCAGTTGATTTTTGAAGGTTCTACTTCTATGCCGTTTGCCATTCTAACAAGCTCTGTCAAGTTGCTCCGTGAAATCCAAAGAACTCCCAGTTTAGGTCGTCATCTCCATGAGACTAGCTCTTAGTTGCATTCAATTTGATTTATCATTATTTCTTCTTTAAGATTTTTCTTCGTTTTTCGACCACGCACCGTTGGATGAATACCTTCAGTGTAGTGTTTTTGGGAAATCCCCACCTTTTATTATGCTGTTCTACTTTTGGACATCTTTATATTTTATTTTTTAATAATTAATGAAATATAACCTATTATCTTTGGAAAAAAAAAATCAAAGACCTATTTATTATTTTTTCTTAATTCTTTTTGAAAATCTCGGTTATTCAAATCAAAGACTCTTTTTAGGCACCAATGATAGCAAAAATAGTTGTTCCAATTAATTATTTTGATTGGAGTATTAAGTTAGATGGTGTTGTGACTGAATCTAGGGAATTTAGATCTTTTAAAGTAAAAAAGTTGATAAAGTGATAAAGTGAGAGATTAATCACTATTAAATTTGTAATTTTTATGAAATATATGTTCTATTATCTTAATTTAAAAATGATTAACTCATCACTTTACTACTTTATTATTTTATCAACTTTTTTACTTTAGAAGATCTTGATCTGTACCTAGAGATAGGCACATAGTTTGAGTGAGATTTAAAACAATTATTAAAAAAAATATTGCTCTAATCTCTATCTCTAAAATTTTTTATATCTTGTGTCTTTATTTTTTAGAGATACTGAAGAGACTAAAATTTTATATTTTATAACTAAAATTTTAGTTTTAATATCTGGCCACTAAATATAATACTGAATTTAAGTCTCTCAATCTTAATTTCAATCTATAAAACTAAACACTACCTTGATGATTACACAAGAATCTAATACTACTTTTGGTTAAAAAATAAAAAGAAAAGTGATATTAAGAAAATTATTAATTATATATATAAATTAGTGTCGTCCAAAGGTATTTTATAAAATTATTTTCTTGATAAAACATCTTTCTTATTTCTTTCCACTATCTTCTCCCTCTTTAACGATAGGGAATGTCAAGGAAAATAAAGAAAGGAACCTTGTCTAAATTTTTGTTAACAAGGCAATTATTTAATATAAAAAATTCAAACAGAACATTTATTTTTTTCAAAGATAGTACTACTATATACATTTTTTTCACAAAAATTCTGTAGTTAAATATTTTGTTAGTACACTTTGTATCACGTTACATTAAAAATAGAAGAGTACTAGGGAGCCAGCAGATTTTGTGAGTTATAGTCATTAATTAGCCATCAATAGTGTATTTAATGGTGTGAGATTTTATTTAATGGTGGAGAATCACTCATTTTTCTTTTGCTAGTTAAGTGCTGGCCAGATTTTAATAAGTCTGCTGGTCCCCTAAACTTTCCCTTAAAAATAATAAAAAAAATTAACAATAAGGTATTAAACATATATATAGGATAACATGTTACCAAAAATAGTATAAAGGATATAACAATATAATATAAGCTATAGCACGATCACCAAAAAATAATATGGGCATGAGTAGTGGCAGAAAAATACAGAATCAAGAATACAGAACTAAGAAAAATCCTAAAATGTAAATCTCCATCTGTAAAGTAAAAATAAAAAAATAAAATAATAATCTCAATCGGAGACCATATTAAAAAAATGAAAAAAAAAATAGTATATAGTAATACATAGCAATATATATGGGATATATTGTACTAATAGTAATTATAACGAACAATAGTTATAATAAGCACCAAAGAATGATAATCTATAACTTGAGCCTGAACTTGCAGCTACTGCTCTTGATTCTAATAGAGTTATTAGCATTAAGATTATCCACAACAATCCAGCACCTAACCCTGAAGGTGATCTTGAATAGCTTCAACTTCCCAAACTTAATCCTCACCGGTTGCTTGGCCTTCAACCGAAGAGGAACACTTCCACTTTGCTGCAGTTGTTGCGTCAATGAATTCTCCAAAGCTGTTGCATTTTCTGCTTCCCCTGAAAGAGGAATGTTAAGAACTGTAGTGTTATGGTGACCTTGGTAGAATTTCGGTAACGATCCATCACATAGTTTTGTGCCATTGTAATAAGCACTAATGTGGCTTCCACCTCTGTAATCGATTCCAATTCTCTTGTTTGGATTCCGAGCTGTTATTGTCAAGTTGAATGTGACACTTAAGCTATCGTTGTTTGAAAGATCGAATCTTGTCACCCCAATTTCGTTGATGGAGTATTTCGGAAGCTTCGGCCTGAACACAAGATAAAGTATACCCACTGTTGCGCCGATCGCCACCACCACGATAAGCAATATGCTTATAAACCAACATAGGAATTTGCAGCAGCAACCTCTTCTTGATCTTCTGTTGCGAGCAGGAGGAGGAGGAGGTGGTGGTGGTTGTTGATTTGACAACTCCGGATCGCCTTTATCCGATCTGGACATGTTCCTTGGCACCAAAGGTGCCAATGGTTGTGGCGGTGGCGGCGATGGTGGTGATTCAACATCATGATGAAGAGGGTGGATTCTCTGATTATCTCCCATAGTTGGTACAAGTATATGAATGAATGTGATCTCAAATGAAAAATGGGGTATCAAGTTTTGTTACTTTTGGCTATGCAAGTGTATTTAATGAATGAAATGATCATGTCTTTGAAAAGCTTGGATTAGGTCATGGCATATATGAAGAGTTGGAAGATTGAAGCTTTTCCAAGTTTTGACTTTGATGGCTCCAAATGAAAAATGTCACCTTTTCTAAGTCACATGTCATATGAAGTGCAAGATATTCAATTCAATCTTTGTGTCTTTATAATAAAAATGCCGCCGAAGTTTCTATTACTTTTTTTTTTTCCTTTTCTTTTCTGGGGTCCTTGCGTCTCTTATTTGAGCATTATTATATGCTTCGATATATACCATTTCGTTATAACCATGAGCACATATAAAAAAATCAATCACTAAATTAATTATATGTATAAAATATATTTTAAAATATTAAATATATATTTAAAATAAATAAAATAATATTTATATTTATACAAAAATATATAATATTAAATTTTTTATGTGTACATAGTATTTTTATTTTTTGGATTTATCTATCATGTATTTTAAGGGTATAAGTCAAGATTACAAATTGAAAAAATTTTTATTGAAAATACACAAAATTTATATTTTTAATGTATTTATTTTGTATTTATTAAACAAAAAAAAATTTAAACTTTTGACTATCGATAAATTTATCATGTATCCTATAAGGGCACATATTAGCTAAATCCTTAATTTTTTTTTATAATACTTAAAATAATGGTAATATTAATAATAATAAATATTTAATGAAGACATACACGAAAATTCACAAACAATATTATTTAGAGGTTAATAATGGTACAAATATGGGATTTTTAGTAAAAGTATATAGATATGCATTTGAGTTATTCATTGTAATTTATTGTCAATAGACTATTTGAGTAGTAAGTTAAGTTACATCACAATTTTCTGAAGTACTTGCTTAATTTACCATATTTACAATATCCTCTCCAAAGAAAAGAGATGTTTTATGTTCAAAACCAATGTCAATTGTCAACTTTTTTAAAAGGATAATTTTGGAAGAACAACAAAACAATACCTAATAATAGCATGCCAACATAAATCTTGAATATGTGATTTTAAGATTTTGAATAATGTATAATTTTTACCGATTTTTCTTACTTTTCTAATTTTTGTTGTCCTCTTAGCAGAACAATTTTTAGAAATAAAAGTATAATGAATGTTATATAACCCAGACTTTCAAAAGTAATTTCCTAATTATTATTATTATTATTATTATTATTATTATTATTATTATTATTATTATTATTATTATTATTATTATTATTATTATGTGTGTGTGTAATATAGACACCCAAAAAAAATGTGTAATAACGGTTTTCATCCCACAGAAAAACTAATGTAAATGCAAAGGCAATAATAGTCAATTTGAATTATTTGATTGAAAGATATTATATATACTGGAAGCAATTCACCAATTCCCTTGTTTATAAGCCGCTGTCAATTGAGAAGTTGTGCACTCAATCTTATATAGTTTGAAACGGAACATCATTAAATGTTTCATAAATAAATCTCTTAATTCCGATCCCTTATTTTTTAATTATCTCTTAAAATTAAGATGCAATCCTATAAACTTAGCTTACCCACACCGTGTACATAACTCTCAAACTTTGGTAAGTAGGTAAACAAACGCGTGCAATACATAACAAACAAATTCCTTTTTTTTTTCATCTTTTGAAATTGGTCTATTGAGTTACACATCTTATAAGATTAAAACAAAAAGAAAAATCCATGGATTAAAATGAAACTTATTCCATGACAATAATTTTTTGAGCTTCTAGAACAGTTTTAACATAACAAATTAAAATAAATAAATGTCACGCCATTAACTTTTATGTGAAGAATTTTGAATAAAATCCCCCATGATATACCAGTATATATCTAGAACATATTATGCTGACACTGAATTCATTTATTTTTCCCTTATTTACTTTGACGAAAAGCTAAAATCTCAATTCTCACCAAGGTATTTCGCCACATTTTGCTTACTACTAGTAAAAAAATATAAAACGTTGCATTCACACTAAGAGAAGGTTTCACCTTAGAAGATTCCTTCATGCGTGTGCTTTTCTCCGCCTCTAATACAGGCACAGGGACTTGGTCATGGCCGTCGCAATTAATTAATTAATTAATTAATTAATTGTATCACACAAGTACTAAATCAAATTAACACACAATTAATAGATGAGTTTATCAAATTTTCAATTCCACTGTGTTGGTGGCTCACATTGGTCCTTGTGATATCATTGATGGCATCACATCTCTATATACTATTATACTATTATTGTGCTAACTGTATACTAAAATTAGTCATTAAAATTAATTATCAATATAAAATATATATTAGAATATAAATATATATTAAAAATAAATTAAATCACACATATATTTATACACAAATACATTAATAGCTGGTTTTAATGATTAATTTTAGTGTACCAATAACATTTTTTTTTCTTTCATAATACAAGTGTTTAATGAAATAATAATGCAAAGATAGATGGCTACTCATTTACACGAAGATGTTTTCGCATAAAATTAGTATTTAAGATATAAATCTGTATCATGTTAAATAATTTAGCTAAAATATATCTACTTTATATTGGACAATTACTTCAGTACTTTTTGAAAATTAGAGAGTAAATCACTTTTTTTTTGTATATTACACATAATAAGCATAATTATATATGTATTTAACGTATAAAATAAATTTTTTTACGTATTTTATTATAAAATATTTTAAGTTAAACTTTAGATAATTAATTTATTGCATCATTTTCATTGTTATAAGACTATAAAACTTATGAAATACTTACATAATCATATATTTAATATATGTTCCAAAAATTTATTTTTAGTGAAACTCTAACTATGTTTTGAATTAGTTAAACATAATTATTTTATATGTTAAAAGCATACAAAATAGGCATATATAATAATACATGAAAGGAGGCCACTCAGATAAACACGCCTAAAACGTCTTTTTTTAAAGATGTTTTTATATTGTGTTTTAATTGGTTTCTGTATAATTTATTCGGTGTTCCTCATCACATATTATTAAATTCCTCAAAAGATTTTCTTTCCAAAAACACTAAAAAATATTTAATTTGGACTAAAACAAAAAAAGTAATAGATTAACTATTAGATTTTTTTAAAAGATTATTTACATTAAAAATATATCACATTTATATATATATATATATATATATATATATAACAAGCTCAAGCGTTTAAAAATTTTTATAAATAAAAAAATAATTAATTTATATTCGTAAAATATATAAAATAATTACTATATTATTATTATATTATAGATTAAGATTCACTAATTTTATTTTATTTTATTTTTAATATAAGTATTAGAAATAAATAAATTTTTTATAATTAAATGTAGTGTAACAAAATATATATAATATTAATTAGTTTTTAAAAATTTTAAAAAAATAGTTTCTCATTTTAGTAAAATAACTATTTATTAAAGTAGACAAATTAATTATTTTCTTTTCATATACGATTTTTTTAAGACATAAAAGCAATTAATTAGGACATTGGTTAAGATAATTAAAGTCACTATTTCATTAAATTTTTAATTTAAAGAAAAATCTTAGTTAATTTTGGTATAGAAATTTCGAATTTAAAAACATTGATAAAAATTATGTTGAATTTTGATTTATTTGATTTTCATTTAAATTAAGCACTACATAAGTTAAAGTTCTGTTTTGAAGTTATATTCGAGCTTTAATTTGATTTTTAAAGTTTCAATTTACTTAGTTTGATTTTTTAACTTAGGTATCCGTGACTCATATTAGGGTTTTAAGTGTTTAGTTGAAAATAAAAAATAAAGTAAAAAAATTTCAATTGTCACATCAAATAGTCGCTAGAATGTATAATGTAGCAGTCGTTAGTCCATTTCAGCATGTCGTTAACGATTTTGTGAGACAGTGACAAAAATGAGATTAGGAACCAATGTGAGTCATAACTATTAAGTTGGGAGACATAATTGTTAGAACTGATTAGGAACCAATTGGGAGACATAATTTGTTGTTGCTTGATTAGGAACCAATTGTGAGTCATAACTATTAAATTGAGTAAATCGAAATTTTTGAAATTAGATTGAAATATAATTGTTAGAACTGAACCAGTGATCGAACCGATCAAGCTACTTGTTCACTGGTTTATTGGTTCAACTGATAAATTACTGGTTGAACCGATAAAACTGGTCTCACGTAAATATAAAATATAAAATAGTTAAAAACTTAAAATTAAAATTTGAAATACATATCTTCACTAACATTTTATGAAGAATCAAGTCTCAACTTCTAAAAATAACTAATATAAAAAAAACCATAAAATTTTAATACTACAATAGTATCTTATTTTGACATAATAAAAAAATAATTAATTCACAAAGCCTATCTTCTAACTATAATATCAGTAGATTTTAACACTAACATCAAAACAAATAACCTTAATCACAATACTAGCAATAAAATAGATCAAGTAAATTAATAAATTTTTAGTGAAATTTATATTTATATTAATAATGGTATATAATTAAAATATAATTAATTTTAAAAATAGAAAAAACAAAAATTAAATTAAATTAGATATTTATGTATACTATATAATTAGTATTTGTCAAATATAGTGTCAAATTATTAGTATTCTTGTAAAATTATTATTAAATTTGTCCTAAATTTTTTAAAAAATTAACTATCAGAAAATTTATTTAATGCAAACAAAAGTTTTTAAAGATAAAATTAAAACAATAAAATTTAAAAATATTTTAAAAAATTTGAACAAATTTTAAAAGCAAAAAGCATACATTACCCCAAAATATATGTATTTGCATTTTGTAAGAGCGATGTTATGTAATGAGAAATCATTAGTTGAGTTGAGATGATTCAGAAATAGAAACTTGAAAATTATTGTAATTAATTAAACCATGACACAATAGCTGTTTTATCCAATCATAACAGCAAGTGTTTTCACTTCAATGAACAAAGATAATTGAGAATTAGCCTTAAATTGAAAAACAAGAAAGTGTTGCAAAGTATGCAACTTCAAACTAGATGAACTGTTGAAGCATATTCAACGTTACAAACAAGAAATCACCACAATTCCATCTGTTATGTTGATGCAACAGGTATACTGTTGTGGTGATGAAGAACTTTAGAAGAAGAAGAGGAAGAACCACTAAGCCTTCCGCGCCCGATTCCGCTGCTATGTTGATGATCATCACACTCTCTTTTCTTGCAGTTCAATGCTTTTCTAGCTTCAGCCACAGCATCACTACCTTCCATCAACCTTGAGCTCCAACAATCTGTTGAATCAGCTGAGTTTGCTTCCCATGTGTTTGATGAAATGCCCCACTGATTTTGCTGTTGTATTTGGCCACTTTGAGTGATGAAGCTGTTGCTACCTGAAGATTCTTGGTCTTCCATGTCCACTACCCCACAAACTGAACCACCCCTCTTCACTGTCACATACTTGTGCAAGCTTGGTTCCATCACATCATCACTCACAACTACCTCGGATTCCACAAATGGCTCCACCCTCTTCTTTGCATAATGGTTGCTACTGTTATTCGCACCTAGTGATGGAGTTTTCTTGTCCTCAGAGAATGCACCAGCAGAGAAGTTTGGGCTTGTGGTGGAGTTGAGATCGGCAACAGCTTCGAGGATCGAGCAAGCTTTGGAGAGACAAGCTGGGAGAGAAATGGAAGGCTGTGTTGTGTTTGTGTTCTTTTGGTGGAAGTTTTGGATGTCTTCAAGGAGGAGGGAGGTGTAGGACTGTGGTACAGGGTTAATTAGTGTTTCAGGGTTGAGATCTAAGTCCCTTGATCTTCTTGAAGACCTGCTTCTTGTTAGAGATTGGGGTTTGATGTTGTCAGCAACACCTGATGGCACCATTGTCTTCACCACAACATTGTCATTGTTCATTGATGCCATTCCCTTGCTCTCTTCCTCTTGTTGCTCCTTCACCTTGCAATTTGCAGTAACACCTTTCTGCAATGAACATGGATTCTGAATATTAGGAAATTATAGAATATCATTAATCCATTCTTCACATCAACAAGACAAAACAGAAAGAGAATGTGATTTTGAGTAAAATTTTTATCCACCATTGAAATGTCGACAATACGTCCAGCAAATGTTAGATTCAAATAACAATACTGAAACAGAAAAAATCAAATCTTTCTGGCTGATATAGATAAGAATACAGGATGGTGGATCAATTTAAATTGATACCTGATTAGCTTCTGCTTCAGCGTCCTTCTTGGGTCTGTTTTGCACCTTGTTGCTGCTGCTGCTATTGTTGGCATTTGACTGTGGATAAGAAAGGGAATTAGGATCAATCTCATTCAATGGATTCCTTCTATAAGGAGACTGTTCAGTTTTCCTTGACGAGTTGTTGCGGCTAATTGAAGGTTGTTGCTGCTGATTCCCTGCATTCCCATTGTTTCCTCTTGCAGGAGAGTGTGCTCTTGCAGGAGAGAGTGCTCTTGCGGGAGATTGTGCTCTTGCGGGAGATTGTGCTCTTGCGGGAGACTGAGACCGTGGTGATGCTGCACCCCTTGAACCAGCCACACCACATTCACCAACATTTCTCTTAACAGTTATCCTTTTGACACCTGTAGCGGCTGCAGATTCTCCTCCACCAATTCCATTGTTACTCTTATCCATGACCAGTGATGTAACAGTGGCAGGAACGGACACCAACTTCCCAGGCCTAGTAGAACCTACATTATTGTGGTTGCCATTTCCATTGTTGCTTCCATTGCCATTGGCACCGTTTGTTGTCTCTGATGACCTTCTTCCAGGAGATCTACTCACCCTCCTCTCCCTGCTGCTGGACCTTTGATTCTGCTGCTGGTCCCGTTCCCTGCTTGGGGTCCTTCTCCTTGGAGAAGGCCTTGGTGACTGGCGGTTGCGCTGGCGGTGTTGGGCACGGTGGCGGTTCCCGGTGGCTACCCCATCATATTCCTCACACAAATCACTGTTGTCAGTTGTAGTAGCATTGCCCCTCCTTTGGTCATCATCATTGGAATTAGCATCATTGTCACAGTGATCAAAATCAAAGCTTCTCTTTGAGCCTGAGTACTTTCTCCCACCAGAAGAAGAGGCAGCTCTACCAGAAGAGCTTCTGCTGAGCCTCCCACACTGGATCAGAATTGCATCCACCTCTTCTTTTGTGCAGCTTGAGGTCCTCACACCACTAGCAGCAATGTTTGGTGTAGAAGGTGCAATTTTGTTCTTGTTGTTTCCCATTGATTCGGCAGATTCTGAGGATGACCCATCATTTGAATATGCTGACAGGTTCTGCTGAGCAGTGCAAGGTTGAATCTTGGAGCTCCTTTCATCGTGGCTCTTCCTGTGCTTAATGATAAAAATCTCTTTTTTCACTTGGTTTTCACCTTCATGCGCTGCTGCTACCACTACTGTGTCATGTTTCTCTTGCACTGTGTTCTTCTCATTATTGAGGTTCATTTCTGGGTTGGTGGGTTTGGATAGGGTGGCGGTGACACCACCATTTTCAGAATCCTTTAACTTAGAAGGAACCTGAAAAGTTGCACCTGGAGAAGTAGTTGACCCTTTCTTCTTGCTCAAACATGCACCCATGGGACTTTGCAGTATTGCCTAAAAACAATAAACCAAAAAAGGAGTGGGAAAATAAAAAGGGAAGCAAATGAAATGGGCAAGGATGTTGAAGAAATTGAAAAGGGATTTGAATCAAAGATTTTAATTAACTAATAGAGAGAAAAGAAAGGTGAAGCAAGAGAGAAAAAGGGGGTGAAGGATATTTGAATTTCAACTATGATAAAAGAGCAGAAGAAGTAGAACGTTACCCAAGAAACATTTTTTATTAGAAAAAAAATTGTTACTTTCAGAGTTAATGAGAGAGATAGAGAAAGGGGGAACAGAATTCAAATTTTGGCGAAGAGGGCGGGCTTCTCTTCAATAGTTCAAGCTAAAGCTTAATAAGATCCGTTGGATGGGGATCTAGTTGTGGTTGTTGTCTGACCCTGTTGACCCTACAGCAGCACTAACTAAAATTTCATGACCCTTTTTGAAATACTCCAACCATTATTTATGCAAAAATAATGTGAATTTCTCGCCGTATGTGGAGACAAAACAAGTGAGTTATTTATATTCCCTGTAGAATTATGTTATATATACAAAAATAATTATTGCGTAGAGAGATATATATTTGGTATTTTATAAAAAAAACTTACTGTATTACTATAATTAAGTTTAATTATTCATCTAACAAATTTAATTATTTTATTATGACAGATTTGATTATTTTAGTGGTTGATTATTTAATTGAAAATGTATAAATCAATATGTTTAAATATATACAATTATATAGTGACTAATTTTTAGTGTATATAGAATATTTTTGTTCATTATCTATGTATATTGAGTTTATTTTTTTGGGTAAAATTTGAGATTAACATTTGTACAAGATGTACTATTTTGTGTTTTATTTAACAATTTAACAGTGAAACTAATTACACCAAAACATTTATGTATCTCCAATGTGTCATTTTCTGTATATCTGTCCTTGTTCTCTTCTGCCAGGATTCAAATTTGCCCTAAAATTTGTGCAACCGTTGAACTTGATTAGATCCACAAAAGGTTAATTTAAAAGTTACCACAGGTCTGGATATTGGTTAAACAAAAAGATGGGTAACGGCTATATTCGTTTGGATTCTCCTTGGTATTTTCAATGGAATATTTAAGCCATAGACGTGGACGAGAATGTTTATACTTACTCATATGAAAAGAATTTAGTGTTGCAAGCACGTTACTCTGAAATTTTATTTTATTTCTCTTGATTTGGATGCATGTTCCATGACATAACCATAAGTCCGCAACTAAACTAAGATGAAGGAAAGGACAGTCAAACTACAATAGGAGACTAGAATATTCATCTGGCAGCATGGACTGCATGTAGGTATGGATTAGGAGTATCTTGAGAAGTTGCATTGCACAAAATTAAAATTTGTACTTCCAAAGTTCAAAGTTCAAACTGATTTGCTTCCGGGAAAATAATCCCTAGGAATGGGAAAGTGTTCATATGTTTTCTATAAATAGATACGAAAAAATATTCTCCAAAATATCTAGTTTAAATTTTGTAATGAAAGTAAAATTGGTGATTTATGCTGATTTGAGCATACAATACAATTACGAATTTACGATATTTTTTGACATCATGTGCATGTTAAGGGGCTTGGTGAGCAAGGGTGGCAAAGCCGCTCAAACTCATTTAATCAACCAGCCAAATCCATTAAGAAAGATGAACAAGGTTATTATTTGGAACTTACCAAATTAGTATTGCCAAACTCGTAGGTTTTGGCGGAATTTATTGAGCCAAATGTTTTTCCATTAGTATTTCAAAAATATATACAAAAATTAATAATTACCACTTTTGTTTTTATTACAAAATTATATTTCTATTTTTAATTATCATTTTTTTAAACTAAAAATTTTATTAATCGTCTCTTTTTTAAATTAGATTAGCTAGGCTAACTCGTCGGTCCGTCAACAAACTAGTATTTTAAACTTGTTTTATTTTAATGAGACGAGACGGAATAAGATAGACTACTTGCTTTAGCTTTACACCTTTCAGTGAGTTGTTGTTGTTGCTTCCAGACTTTTCACAAACCTGAGGTTTATAATTGAGGATCATGTGCCTATCATTCCTTTACAAGTTTCTATGGAGATCATGTTAATACCAAATTTTTACAAGTGTTTTTTTTTTAAGTAAATTACTATTTTTACTCATGAAAGTTTTAAATACTTATAAATCTACCTGTAAAACATCGAAATTGAAATTGTACTCATGAAATATAAGCTTCTTATCACAAAACTATTCAAATCCTAAAAAATTACCCACAAATTTCAAATTACCCTTTTTCTAATCCTAATTTCTCTTTCCCTTATCCCCCTCGCTATCCCCACTACAAATACTACAAGCAACACAATTAATTCCATAAAGTTATCAAAAACTAGGAGAGAAAGAAATGGCGGTGCTGGCAGGGCTAGGAACGAGTGAGCGACCATCATCGTCGTCATCGAGCAAGGGAGGAAGAGTGAGAGAGAAGGTTGAGACAGAGAAGGTGAGAAAGAACGAAAAATGCGAGGAGAGGAAGGAAATGTTGTGTTGTCGCTGTCGGAGCTTCCCTCGCTGTCGCTACTGTCAGAGCTGTCGTCATTGGAGGATTTTGCCCTCACCGTCGTAGCTGGAGGTATACAGAATACAGAGAGGGAGAGCCCGAGTTAGCCAAAGAAAAAGAGGAGGGATGCGATGAAAGAGGAGTTGTTCCGTCACCGTCAAGCGCCTACTGTCACCGTCAACAGAGCTCGCCACTGGAGGCACTGTCTTTACTGTTATTAGGCCGCTTCATCACCGTTCTTTGTTGTCACTGTTTGCTAAAAGTTGTCATAATCGCTACTGCCAAGTCACGACTGTCGTCACTCTATTGCTGCCTCTGTCGTGGTATTAGAGGAGGTTTTGTGTGCTGGAGTTGCTTTTTCTTTGATTTCTTTGTCCCTGAGGATGAATTTTTTAGAGAAGCCAAGGTTTTATCATTGAAGAAAAAGGGAGGATGGTGGTGGTAAAGAGAAGGAAGCGACGGTAGTGGTGATTATGATGAGGTGGCATTGGTGGTTGTGGTAGATGTGGATGAGATTTGGAGAAGAAGAATTTTAGTGGTGGTAAAGCCATAAAGAATTAGGAATTATGATGGGTTAGGTTGTTAAGAAAGGTAATTTGAAAATTTTGGATAATTTTATCGTATGGAGCCGATCTCTCACAAGTATAACTTTAATTTTATTGTTTCATGGATAGATTTATCAATATTTAAAATTTGTATGGATAAATAATAATTTTTTTAATAATTTAATGATACAGTATGGGTTTAGTTAATAATTTAATATATTCTAAAAAAATGTTAAAATTATTATGGGTAAATATTTTTAAATATTTTATTTTGATAAATATATAATAAAAATATTAAAAATTAAACTTTGAATTTTTTTTATAATAATTTTTGTCATTGACAACAAAAGATATATGTTAGTTTATTAATTCATACAATATTTACTTATTCTTTTAGTATGCTCTTATTCTAATGGGTACTAGACTTAAGGAAATACAGTAACACAACTAAAATTTAAGGATGAAAAAATAATATAATTATGTAAAAAATATTACAAACATTAAAATTAAAAGAGAAAGTTATAACATTACACTTAACAGTTAACACATTCACTAATTAAGTTTAGATAAATATTAGTTGAACAAATTATTTTTATATCCAAATTTAATTATTAATTATTTCGCTTTTCAACTCTTACACACCTAGCTTCTCTATTTCTCACAATCTCACTTATGCCACTCTACTTTTTAGGCACACATTGAAAATATATATACCATGGCCGTGAAGAGTGTAACTAATAAATAACTGCGTTTATATTTTGAGGTTATTAAAAAAAATAATGTATTTTAATAAAAGGTTGTTTAAATATTTAATTTTTTAATAAATCTAAAAGATAAAAGCGATAATTATTTTAAAAGAAATGGAGTATCACACTTTGGTTACTTATAATATTTGTTGCTTTTTTATAAGATGCTAATTTTTTTTATTATTATCAGTTAGTCTACCAGTAAAAATAGAAATAGATCAGATCAATCTGATGTAATATAGTTAATTGTTTAAGTTTAACATGCAGTTTGTTATATAATTTTTTTCAAACACTAAGTCTAATTTATTATTGAGTCTAGGCTAGTTTGAAATATATTAAAAAATTTGATAATTTTTTATTTATAAAAGTAAAAATAAAAATATATTATTTTAAAAAAAATATTTTTAAATAAAATTACTTATATGTAATATATTAAATTTAATTTTTAAAAAATTTAAAATATATAAAAATTTTTATTTATGTTTTAATATGTTTGACAAACTAACATAACTAATTTGTGAAATTGGACCTAATCTATTTAATAATAAGTCAAACTAAATTAGATTGAATACATGTCAGATTGTAAGCCTAACTTATTTTCACTCTCATCTGCCACCTACCATTTGTTATTAGTTATTACTAGTATTTTTAAAATGTATGAAATATTCGCAGACATTTAATATACTTATCATATATATACATATAAGAAAGTGATCTAAATATTATTCTACAAGATAGGATATCTAGAAATAAAATTGTTTGAATAAACAACATATGCGCACCTTAAATAACTCTCATTTGAGTTATCACTTTGAAATAGAAAGTGCCTTTCTCTTCATGGCAAGGCAAAATGTATGAATACTAATGTACAACCTTTTCAATAACTTGTATATCTTCCAGATTTAGAGTCCTGTGCTACCTAAGTTTGAAGTATTAGGACATGTATATTTTGGATTGATATTAAATTATTATAAAATTATGAAAAAAACAAAAAACAAAAATTTAAAAGAATTATACAGGCAAAATACTCTTTTAGGATTAATATTTTAACAGGCGAAAGTATCTTTTAATATTAAACTTATTTAATTTAAATTAAAAATTTAATTTAATTATAAAAAAATAAAATAAGTTTGTAATTAATTTTAAAAAGACAAAAGTATTTTTTTAAGATAAAAGTTGTTTGATTATTTTAAAGATTCAAAATTTACATTTGAATTTATAAAATTACTCCACCTAGAGATTATTTAAAAATTTAAAATATTTATCTAAAGATTAATTAAAAGGACAAAAATATTCTTTTAGTATTAGTGTTATTTAAATGTATTAAAACAAAAAGACCTAAATATCATTTATTTTGTGTAAGCATATTGAAAGGGACAAAATTAAAAAAACAGCTCTATGCCATTAGTCACTTAGATATATTTATAAATTTAACTAACTTTAAAAATCTAAATTTATATGTATGCCTTTTTTTTTTTTTTTACTAAAGATAGAGAGACTCGAACTCACTCGTTGGCATTTATATGTATACTATCTAATGTAAAATAAATACTTTGTATAAATACTTTGTATAAAAGAATGAATTTAATTATTGTTTTTTCTAATTTTAAAAAGTAATTATCTTAAGAATTTTGTATCTTAATTTTAATTATTTATATTTAGTTTATCCCATTATATCAAAATCATTTTTATTATACTATACATACTAAAGCATACTTATGTTGTGATTTTTTTTCCATTCTCTATACGTATCTTCTTATTTAAACATCAATTCATAAAAATAAACATAAATATATAATAAAAAATTTATTTATTTAAGTATTATAAAGAGAATATTATTTACAAAAATAGAAACTATTCATGAAATTATTATTAAAATTTAAAGAAAAAATAAATATGACTTAAGTAATTTATATGCATAATTTACTTAAATAGACTTAACTCTCTAATATTTTTAAAAAAGACAATATACAAAATAGAGACAAAAAATTTTTTTTAAAAGAAATCTAGGAATTACCACTAACTTTATTGTAAAAGACGAAAAAAAAAAACTTTAATTTTTACAAAATATTTTTTTTTTGAGTTTAGAACCGATCTGACCTAAGTATCTTATATATTAAAAAATAAAAATATAAAATTTATATAATTTTTATCTAACTCTAATCACACTTCAACCATTATTCAACTATTTTTTTATTTTTTTTTTCGTTGTAGATTTTTTTTTCTTTTTTTTAGAATTCTAATTCTAATTCGATATTCAAATTAATGCAATCTAATATGATTGGTCCATGTTTAGTTACAAAAAATATATTTATCCGATTCATT
The DNA here is from genome assembly GCF_059453495.1 of Arachis ipaensis. Lineage (NCBI taxonomy): Eukaryota > Viridiplantae > Streptophyta > Magnoliopsida > Fabales > Fabaceae > Arachis > Arachis ipaensis. The sequence continues at coordinate 18,989,542 of NC_142442.1, forward strand.
CTAAATCGATCAAATTTAATTGGTTCAGTTATCAATTTCTTCCAAATCCAAGCCAATCCGATTACACCCTAACTTCATGGACTAAATATTAGAAGCAAGTAACAACAACTCTAGTTACGAGTCTGATGGCAATGTAACACTATTCTGCTCCTTGAGTTGCGACTACTTAAAATTATTTCTAAATTTAGTTTTAACTATAAAAATCTAAAATCATTCAACTAATAACCTAAAATAAACATCACCAATAAAATCTTAAAAAAAATCTTATGCAGTACTTTAATGCATTTAAATTTGTCTTCAATATCTATGTTTTGCCAAATAAATTTGAAATAACACTTTACAAGAGAATGTTAATTCTGTTCCTAATTAAATGGTAATGTCATAATATAGTTAATTTCTAAAATCACGATGCTATAGATGAACAAAAGAAAGTAGATATATGAATTTAATTTTAATGCACTGTCAGTATAAAAGTAGTTTTATATGTGCATCTAATTACGTAACACCACATCAGCAAAAATAATTACCTTTCTCTTTGACCACGTGATGGTCATCCAAATGAATGGATGTAATTACACGACTGTGTAAAACGTTTTATACTGTCAGTGTATCAAAATTAAACTCGTAAATATATAAGACAAGTTTTATGAGATAAAGTATAATTTCAAATAAATAAATAAAATTCCAAAGGTAAAAGACTTTATTTAATATTCAATCAAACAAAATCATGATAAGTGTCTAAGTCATAGGGCAGATTGGAATTGAAAGATTGGAGATCTCCTAAAGGTTATTTAGCACTAGCAGATTTACTAGAAATAAAAAAAAAAGAGTAAAGTTGCTTAGTAAAGAAGAGACAGAAAAGCTATTGAGAAAAAAAAAATCAGAGTTGTTAACTTGAAATTTCTTAATACATAAGGTTTTTGGCGGACGTTGCTAGAGTTTATGGGGGTACCCGTATCTTCTCAAACACAAATTGATTCATGGATTTTCAAATACACCAACAGACACTGGCCACGAACTCGATCACTATTTTTCTCTCTTGTTGCTGTTGGTTCGCACCTCTTATTGAGACCCACCAATCCGAGAAGCTATCGAACTGCAGATTGAAAAGAAGATGTCTAATTGGCATTCTTGTCCATACCTCTCTTGCTTCCATGTATCTGGCCAGACAATACACAATAGATTCATCTTCATCATTACAGCGGGAGCACTGCGAAGGAGTGTTAGAGAATCGGCAATTGAATGTCTCCATGACTAGGAGCCGTTCATGTAAAGCCTTCCAAATGAAGATCTGCACTTTATAAGGGAGTCTCAATTTTCACAATTCCTTCCAAATCCCTAGTTGTTGCAGATCAATAAGGCGTTGTGAAGATGGGGCATGATAAAACTAGTAAGTGATTTGGTATTCTGAAAATACGACGTAAGAGTTTGATTTATTGAGGACCCATTAAATTTTATCTTCCTCCTCTATTTTAATTGATTGGATTCTGAGACTTGTTTCAGGTGAAAAAACTTCTTCAATCAGTGCCTAGTTTCATTCTCTATTTTGGGTTTGTAGATCCTTCACCTAGAAAAAAGCCTGTTATTCTACAGAATATGAGCTTGTACCTAATCGATGTGAAAAGGGATAAATGGAAGGAAGTCATGGCTCGTTGAGAATGCTGATTGTTGTTTTAGGGCCTACCTACCAGTTTAGTCCTTCCTCTGCTACATTTCTACCTTCCAAGACACTCCTCTAGTCCCATGAAAGTACATTTCCAACCTCTACTCTCATTATGTTTTTAAACATGTAATATTTTCCTTTTAGTATTTTGGCTAGCATTGAATTAGGTTATGACACTAGTCTCCATAATTATTTTCCTAGGAGAGCTAAATTTTGTGCTTTAAGATCTTTGATTCCCATCCCTCCTTCAACCTTTGTTCTAGTCATAGTATCCCAACTCACCCATGCCATGCACCTTTCATTACCACGTTGTCCCACTAGTATTGATTTAGAATAGTATGAATTTTTGTGATGAGACTGTCTGGTAATTTGAAGCATGAGAGAGTGTAAATAGAAGTAGCCTCACCGATACCCTGAATGAGAATCTGCCTACCTCCTGCAGACGAAGGGTTGCGCTACCAACCTTGTACCCTCCTCCAGACCTTCTCCTTGATATTACTAAGAGTAGCTTGCTTAGATTTTTTTAATAACTAATGGTAGGTCGAGATACTTGTCTTTTATCCCAATGTGAGATATATTCATAACTTTAGTCAATTGTAATCGGAGCCAATAAGGAGTGTTACCACCGAAGAAAATAGAGAATTTGTTGAGGTTGATTTTTTGTCCATTAAATCCTTCATAAGCATTTAACATTTTCATTATTCAGCTAATACTGTCTAGAGAAACTTTACAAAATAGAATATAATCATCAGCAAACAACAGATGGTTTAGTATGAGACTCCTTCGATTAACCCGAATTTCCTGGATAGAACCATTTTGCTCTGCTTCATGTAGCAAGAAAGATAAACTTTCTGCACAAAATAAATATAGATACGGTGATAGAGGTTCTCTATGACGGATACCTCTATTTGGTGTAAAAAACCAAACAGTTGGCCTTCCACAACCACGGAGTAAGAAACAGTAGTAACTAGTTCGTGAATCTAGTCAATCCATTTAGAGCCAAAACCCAATTTTTCAAGCATAAACAACAAAAAATATCATTCTACTCTATCATAAGCCTTGATCATATCTAATTTGATAGACATTTTTGTTCCTATACCTGTCTTTTTGTTTTTCAAATAATGCGTACTTTCATGAGCTAACAGAATATTATCAGAGATTAAACGACCGTTAAGAAATGCACTCTGGTTAGAACTAACTAGTTTATTCATGCACCCCGAAGCCTATGAGCTAAGACTTTAGAGATTGTTTTATATGTAACTGAAGATAAACTAATAGGTCTAACCAGAGTCATGTTACCTGCATCGGGGATTTTAGGGATAAGTATATATGTGTGTGGTTAAGGCCCTTTAATATCCTTCCTCCCCTAAAGAAATTGAATACTACTCAAAAGATATCTTCCTCCAATGCTAGTAGAATTAGAATTTTGCAGTGAAACCATCATCTCCGGGTATACTTTGTGGGTGAATGCTAAAGGTAGCCCTTTTCACTTCCTCCATGGTTACCAGCCTTTGAAGCCTCCTGTTCATGGAAGCTGACACCTTTGGCTCAAAGTCGGTAAAGAAAAGAGAGGGGTCTACTTGATTAGTGGAAGTGAAAATATTTTTAAAGTATTCTTTAGCCACTGAGGCTATTTCCTTATTGCTTGTAGCTATAAAGCCATTGTTGCTTTTTAATATATGTATTTTGTTTCTTCGCATTCTGGTTTTGTACTTCTGATGAAAGAAGTTGGTATTACGCTCCCCATCCTTTAACCATTGGATTCTAGCTTTCTTACACCAATATTTCTCCTCATTCAGCACCGCGGTTTCTAGCATTTCCTCAAATTCTATCATCTCTAAACCTTCAGTGACTCCTGTTGCTCTTAAGTCATCAGTAGTCTTGGTCAGCCTTTCAATTTTTTTTTTTGAGTTTTGACTACCTTTTTAGTGCCACTTAACTAACTGATGTCTGCAACCTTTCAGCTTTTGAGCTAGTTGGTACATGGTCGAGTCCTCAAACTGAATTATCCAAACCTGTTCCACTATTCTTCTCACCTCCTCATCCCCACACCAACGTTCCTGAAATTTGAAACGTCTCTTAGATCTCTCTGTCACCGGGTGGGAGTTTAGTAATAGTGGGGCATGATCTGATCCAGTTTCAAAGAGTCTAAGGACTATAAAATTCGACAATTGTTGAAACCATAAGTCATTCACCAGGAACCTATCTAGTCTTTCAAGAATCATCTTGTCTCCCTGCTTTCAATTTGACCATGTAAATGGTCTTCTAATCATCCCCAAATCAGTTAAAAAGTCTCCAATAAAGCACTTAAATGTGACAATTGAGGAAGGAGACTTAACTTTACCTCTTACTTTTTCACTCTGATTAGCAATAGCATTGAAATCTCCAATTACCATCGTTTTCAATTAGAAGGCTGACAATGCAGATGTGACTTCTTCATACTACTGAACCCGGATATGATCATTGTAACTAAAATAAACTCCAATTAAGCCCCATATCTCGTTAGAAACTAGCTCTTTAATTATAGCAGAGAAATAAAGAAATCCTTAGCATGAATGATGTTGACTTCAACTCTATCCTTCCACGCTAGAGTCAAACTCCCCAGACATACTATTTGAATCAACCATGCAGCAATTATTCAAACCACAATATCTCATTTTTGCCTCCATTTGTCGATGTTGGTTTTTAGTCTCACATAGAAACACAACCTTGGGGGAGTGGGATGACACCATCCCTTTTAAGTTATGGATTGTCAGGGGTCTCCCCAAATTTCGACAATTCCATCATTTCCATGTGAGTACTTTCAAGTTGCCTAGGATGCCAATTTGTGGCTGGCACCCTCCACTAAATCATTTTCGACTTGATCTTGCATCAAACAGACTCTCTTTTGGTTTTTAACATTTTCTTTTCCATTATTTCTTCGCTTTGGTCTACTAATAATATCCATAACTGTTCCTATTCTTCTTCTCTCCAGTTTCTTCATACTTGGGTTCCGTTTGCTGTATATGTGGTTTAAATGAATTTCTTGCAGTGGATCACACTTCATTGGCGAAGAGACATCTATAATTGTCTGTGCAGAATTTGTTTCTGAGTCTTCCCCTCCTCTATTCTCCATACCTCCATAACCCCTTTAGACTAATCAAAACTCCCTTGACTCTCCTTACTCTCTTTCATAGACAAATTAGAGAAGCTATTTAGGAGCTAGCTTGGCATTGATTTTTTCTGTGGCTGTTCTGTTGTCGTTCCTGCTGCCACTGGGTTTTCATATCGTACTTCAGGATCAAGATGGACTCTCTTTCCTACCTAGTCTGCTTTTATCCAGTCACTAAATTTGTCTAACTGTATATTTTTTGCGGCAGAATCTACAATGAAACCAGAACAAAAACGGGAGACATGCCCCAATCGAGCACAATAGGTGCATACATTACCAATGCATTCATATCTCAGCCCCACCTCTACCTTTTTCTGATTCGGCCTTATTAAATTAACATTGTCTTTGATTTGCTTTCTAACATTAATCTCAATTTTTTTCTTGATTATTCTGGATTATTTTTCCCTGACTTTAAATATCCCCACGTCAATGATCTTTCCAACGTTGCTGCCTATCTTTCTTCCAGCCTCCAGTGTTTTAAAACTCTTGGAAAGACCCCAAAACTGAACCTAGATTGAAAATGTTTCTATCACGTTCTCCCCTTCCTGATCCTCCTCCTTCCATCTTTTACATGTAGTCTTTAGATAGCCAAAGAACTCCCTGTTCAATATGAATCACATCCAATTCATTTTTAAAGAAGAACTAAAATTGATTCTTTCCACGTGCATCAACTCGAAACCTATTTGGCCTACCCTAGATGGCACTTAATGCACTCTCTATAGTCCCTATTGAAAAAGTTTTATCAGCAAAAATTCTTCTAATGAGACTATTTGCACACACATTAATCCATTGTCTCACATCCTCTTCCTCCAAAACAACCACATTCTTAGTTTTTTCATTACTCTCTTGATTGGCATCTCGGTCAAAGTTTCCTCCATTCTCTAGGGTTTGATACGTTGCACTGGCTTTAAAGGTGAGAAGAAAGAAATTAGAAGGATTGAGAATTGGTGAAAGAAAACAGTTGTACTCAAGAAGCTCTAGCAGAGCATTAGAGAAACCTAATTAGGTCATTTTTTTATTAGAGAAATAAAATAAATAAAATTTAAAAATATTAGTTAATTAGATTTTATAAACTAATTTAAAAACTTTATAACTTATATATTATGAAGTACGGACACTTTGCTGAGTGCTTGAGTTGTCGTGTCCACGTGTTGGACACATTTCGAACATGACACTCATCAACACTTGTCCGACATGCGTGTCTACCGTATCCAACTGTGTCTTAATAAAAAATAAAAAATTCTTTCCCAAACATACCTGGACAAATCTAAATACAATCACATGTCAGTGTGTCCAACCTTATTTTTAACATGTATTCTTGAAATGAATTTAAAAATAATATATTATTATTTATTTATATTTATAATTGTTTTATATTCTAACATTATTCTTTTAAGAATTTATATAATTTTATTTTCTTATTTTTTAATCAATTTTTGATATTTTGTTACTACCAAAAAGATCGAGGTCCTATAAAATAAAAAAGAATTCTATTTGTATAAAGTTGTTTGAAGTATTTCATTCAATTTTTTATGTTAATTTTAACTTTTGTTCCTAAACGATATTTAGTACTTTATTTTGTAGGCTTTGTAAGTCCTTCATTTCTTTCGATTAAAAGGTAATAATAATATTTTTTCTTCTTTTATATTTTGTATTTTTATTTTATTTTATATTTTTTCATATTCTTCGCATAATATACAAAATATTTATTTTTATTCTATTATATATAAGTTTTTTATTTTTTTTGTCTGAATTAAATTCATAACTTATTTTTTAGGTGTTATTGTGATTAAAATTTATTTATTTTTATTTTTCATTCTTCATGTTATTGACCTTATTTATATAGATAATTTGAAAAGATTTGGTGATATAAGAAAAAGTTTATGTGGCATAATCTAAAATTTCTAGCAGAAAAGTTAGATATCTATTTTAGATTTTTAAATAATGTAATATTCTAATTTATTATAGAAATAAAAAATATTTTATTTTTTGAAGCTTTCTTTTTCTTTAGTTTTAATTTTTATTTGTTTAACCATATTTTGAAACTATAATGATTGTGATTATGAAATTTGTAAGACCCGGTTAATTAACGGCTAATTAACCCATATATGAGAATTTATTCTAGAAAGTCAAAAATGTTATTTTTATGGCTAAATGTGATAGAGGAAATTGAGACAAGAATTTCGGTACCAATTTTATAGAAATCGGACTAAGATTGGACCGAACGGGCCAAACCGGGCCAACCGGACCCAAAGTGGGCCCTTGGCCCAACTAAACTAAACCTAATACACTCATTTCAGCACTCTCTCTCCTCACTACACTCAAGAAATACGCTGAAATGGAGGTCATGGAGGGAAGAACACTCTCTCAAGTTCTCTCCCTTGGTTGATCTTCAAACCACCATAACTTTTGATCTAGAGCTCCGATCGCCGCACCGTTTGCGGTCACGCGTTCACCGCGGAGAGTTCTACAAAACCTATGCAATCAATCTTGAGGTAAATTATGTTTTGCTCTTCGAAATTTCAGCCCTTATTTTCGAGTTTCATGAGCAAAAATGTTGAGATTTTGGACTCTTTGATGTTATAGGACCCAACTCTCTTGAAGGAGAAGGTTAATCTTGTCTCCTTAGACCTTGGGTATGGTAAGATTCTCAACCCTAGTATAATTCGTTGTTCTATGATGTTTGGGTATTGAGATATTGTGTATGGGTATGATGATTGTGGCTTAGGTTGTGTGTATGTGAATATTGGAGCTTGATTAGTGACTTTGGAAAGCTTGAAAAGGGAGTTTTGTGTGATAAAATCTGTTCTTGGAGGTGTTGAGACCTTGAGAGCTTGTAGACAAGTGGTTTGGAAGTGCTCCGGTTGAGCTTGGGAAATCGACTAAGGTATGGTCTCGGTTTCTCGTATCTAATATGTAATGTGGTAGGAAATACTTAGGCTAGAGGCCCTAAGATAGGCATTGAATTGTTGATGTTGTTGAATAGTTGAGATATATGATGTGATCATATATGTGATTATAAATAGTGATGCCTTGATTGTGTGATATATGAGAAATGCATGTTGTGATATATGCTTGATGGATGATTGAGGTTGAATTGATGGGTAATACCATGTTGATGGTGAGTATGATGTTGATTATGTATAATGATAGTTGATTGGAAATGGTATTATTAGAAATTGGGATGAGGGAGGATGTATGACATGATATTGTGTTTGTCCTTTAGCCATTTGATTGAGAAGTGTTAAAAGGGTTGGATGGTGATTTTGGAAAATTTGGTAAAATGTCAATGTGTGAGTTGAGGATGGCTTGATGTTGATTTTGGTATATTTTGATTGATTTCAAAGAAAAGGGATGAAATTGGCATGTTTTGATTGATTTTGAAAAGAGTTGAAAGTGGCTTGTTTTGAAAATGGCACTTTATGGTTTTGTATGAAAACATGGTTTTTGGGCATATTTTGACGGGACATAACTTAGACTACGGATCTCTGATTTGTGCCAAATCTATTTAAAAATGAAATTGGATCCGGGATGTCCATGCCATTTGAAGAACGGGTGAAAAATGATTTAAAATGAGAAAGTTATGTCCGTCAGAAGATTGGGGGTTGAATCTGTGAATTCTGCAGCTTTTAACTTAGAAAATTTTTAGCAGAATGACCCCCCGCGCGTAGGCGTACTTGGCGCGTACACACCGTTCTTCGAGAAAGCACCATCCACGCGTGCGCGTGGTGTGCACGAGCGCGTCGATGCGCTACACCAAATGGCCAGCCATTTTCCAGAGAGTTATGCCAGAGTTGTGCCAGTTTTGTGCCTGGGGCGCAAGAGCACCCACGCGTACGCGTGGCTGACGCTTGCGCGTCGTTTGGCTATTTTTCAACCCGCGCGCCCGCGCGTATGACGCTTGCGCGTCGATGAGTTTTGTGGCCATCCACGCGTGCGCGTGGAGTGCGCGTACGCGTGGCCCTGTTTTCATCCCAAAGTTGATTTTTGAGTTTTAAAAGCCAAATTTCATACTTCTAAGCCTCCGATCTCACCACTTATGTCTTGAATCATTATGATATGCCTAGCATGAGGAAAAGGGCTAGTGAATGTGGTAACTTGCGAGTGAAGCAAGGGGAAAAATGAATGATCATTGAGGATCAAAGATGGTTATGTGAGATACGGAGGATGGCGGTGAAAGTGCTTGTTGTGCCATGGGCCGAAGGGCCGTAATTGTTAATGAATTGGCTGGTTGTGGATTTAACCGTGAGCCGGATGGCTAGATTATTGCCGTGTTACGGCGGAGCCATGATTATGGCTAAGTATAAATGCATATATGCTGTTGAATGAATTGTGAATGTTTGCACTTCCACCATCGGAGATGAGGGTTTTCCTGGGAGAAAGCAGTGGCTAGCCACCACGTGCTCCAGGTTGAGACTCGAAACTCTTTTGACCCTATGTCGTAAGTGTGGCAGGGTACTGTGAAAGGCCCGGATGAGCTCGCCCCCGTAAATATTCACCAGTGAGGGTGATGGATATGGATCATGATTATGATCAAGTTTATGATGAGTATAACTCGAGTTGGGGATGCGCGACAGAGGGACAGTCCAATGGTTAGCTACCAGGACTTGTCGGGTTAGCTCTATAACTGACAGATGATATCATCAGCCACTAGGGACAGGCATGCATCATAAGCATACTACATGAATTGTTTGAGATTGCCTATTTGACTGCATATTACTTGCTAATTGTCTAAATGCCTTATCTGTTCCTATTTGTAAATCTCTTGTCTGATATAACTGTGTTTGCTATATTATACTCCTGTTGGTGGTTGGGAGGTCTGAAGGAATTGGAAAGGGAAGTATTAGTTAGACTGAAAGATCTTTAGTCAGTTGCCACTTACGGTTTAGTTTGTTTATAAGCTTTGATATTATCTGGAGGAAGTTCTAGGATTGCCTTCGGCTTTCCTCTATTATTATGTATTATATATGTGGAAGCTGTTACCATGCTGGGGACCTCTGGTTCTCACCCATGCAGATTTTGTGGTTTTCAGATGCAGGACGCGAGGCTTCTAGTTAAGGCATGCTGGAGACTTCCAAATTAGCGAAGATCTTTGTCCTTGGGGGCTCTGTTTTGGTTTATATGCTTTGCGTAGATACTTTTATCTCCATTAAATAATACAAACTGTGATGACTCCTTCTAGAGGAGATTTTGGAGAATAGGTTTCTGTATTTGTGTCCCTTTGGGTTTCCTTTGGGGTTTCCTTATTTTATTATATGTATATATTGCTATGCTCGGACTGGTTATCTTCGCAACCGGATTTTGAGTCTTGATATTCCTGTTTTTGACACTCCTTTGTATATATATGATTTCGCGTTAGCTTATCCCTGTTCGTTACGTTATCGATCGGAGTGTTGCGCTTTCGAGTTACGGTTTTTGTTTACCCCTTTTTCTACAAAGGCTCCTAGTTATAATCAATTATTCATACTACTATACGTACTAAATTTTTGTTTTAGAGGTCGTAATACCTTGCCATCTCTGAATTATGACTTAAGCATAAGACTCTGTATGGTAGGGTGTTTCATTATGATATCAGAGCAGTTCGTTCCTGTAGAGCCTGAGGAATGGACTGACTATGCTTCTGTGCATTCTCTGTGTGTGTGTTATGTGCTGTTAGTATATCTGCTTGATATAATTGGCATAAACGTTCATAAGCATGCATTTGGGACTTGAAGCACTAAACTTCCGATATTGAGACTGATCAACTTAATATTGATTGTTTGGTGTGTATAGGAACCAGATGGCGCCTCGTGGGCGCGGTAGAGGCCGTGGGAGAGGTCATACAAACGCTCGTGTGCCAGAGATTAACCCTAATGACCCGGTGAACTTTATAACTGCGTTGGAGAACATGGCTGCTGCTATGCAAGCCACTGCTGAGGCTCTTGGTCAACAGATGAACAACCATGGCAACGACAGAAATGGAGCTCAGGGACCAATGGAGATTAGAACTTTCGTTGTGTTGGTGAACAAGTGTGGAGTTGCTGAAGAGTGTGTAAAGAAGGCAGCTGCTGAGAGAGAGAGTCGCAAGGGATCATTCCCACAGAACCGAGGGAAAAGCTTTGTACCTAGAGGTCCGCCTTTCAAGCGGGGAGGCTCTTTTAGGAGGTTCAACAACAACAACTCCCAAGGAAAAAGGTTTGGGAAGCAGCCACAGAATGAGCAAGCTTGCGCTAGGTGTGGAAGTCACCATCCGGGAGTCCCGTGCATGGCCGGATGGAGTTTGTGCTATTTCTGTGGTAAGGCAGGACATAAGCTCCCAAGGTGTCCGGAGAAGAAAAAACAAGGTGCAGGGAAAGCACAGCAGACTGGTCGGGTGTTCACCACTTCAGCTATAGGTGCTGAGGGATCTGAGGCGCTTATTCGAGGTAACTGTGAAATGGCTGGTTAAACTTTAAATGCTTTATTTGATTCGGGAGTATCGCATTCATTCATTGCATTTGAGAAAGCCCATGAGTTAGGGTTGAAGATCATAACCTTAGGTTATAACCTAAAAGTGTATAATGCTACCCATGAGGCCATGGTAACTAGGCTAGGATGCCCAAAAGTCTCGTTTAGGTTCAAGCAGCGTGATTTTGTCCATAATTTAATCTGCTTACCGATGATCGGTCTTGATCTTATCTTGGGATTAGACTGGTTATCTGAGAACCATGTCCTGCTTGATTGTTCTACAAAGTCGGTGTGCTTTATGCCGGAGGATACAGAAGGGCCGGTCGTGGTGAATAATTATTACTTGAATTCGATGATGGTGAACTGTTCCGGAATCGAATGTCAGGGTATCCTGTTGTTAACCGCGGGTGTTTCGGGTGATGATCAAAGGTTGGATCAGATTCTGGTAGTGTGTGAGTTTCCGGAAGTGTTTCCCGATGATATTGAGGAATTTCCACCTAACCGAGAGGTCGAGTTTGCTATTGAATTGGTGCCTGGGGCGGGACCAATCTCAAGTGCTCCTTATAGAATGTCACCATTAGAGATGGCCGAGCTAAAGTCTCAGTTAGAGGAATTGTTGGGTAAGAACTTTATCCGACCAAGTGTTTCCCCATGGGGTGCTCCAGTGTTACTGGTAAAGAAGAAAGATGGAAGTATGCGACTCTGTGTGGATTACAGACAGCTGAACAAGGTCACCATAAAGAATAAGTATCCATTGCCGAGAATTGATGATCTCATGGATCAGTTACAAGGAGCTGGGGTTTTCTCTAAGATCGATTTGCGATCCGGTTATCACCAGATAAGGGTGAGGGTGAGGATATCCCTAAGACCGCTTTTAGGACTCATTATGGTCATTACGAGTACACTGTAATGTCTTTTGGGTTGTCGAACGCTCCTGCAGTGTTTATGGATTACATGAATAGAGTGTTCCGTCCGTTTCTGGATAAATTCGTTGTTGTCTTCATTGACGACATACTGATTTACTCCAAAACTGAAGAAGAGCATGCGGAACACTTGCGGACCGTGTTGCAGATTTTAAAAGAGAAGAAACTCTATGCGAAACTGTCTAAGTGTGAGTTCTGGAAGAGTAAGGTGAAGTTTTTGGGTCACGTGGTGAGTAAGAAGGGAATAGCCGTAGATCCAACTAAGGTGGAAGCTGTGATGGATTGGAGGCAACCAACCACAGTAACTGAGATAAGGAGTTTTCTGGGCTTAGCTGGCTATTATCGAAGGTTCATCAAAGACTTTTCGCAATTAGCCTTGCCGTTGACAAAGTTAACCCGCAAAGACACTTCATTTGTTTGGACTCCTGAGTGCGAGGAGAGCTCTCAGACATTGAAGAAAAAGTTGACCACTGCACCTGTGTTAGTGTTACCTGAGCCGAACGAGCCTTTTGAGGTGTACTGTGATGCCTCATTAAAGGGTCTAGGGTGCGTGCTGATGCAGCATCATAATGTGGTGGCGTATGCCTCACGACAGTTGAGACCTCACGAAGTTAGTTGCCCTACGCACGATTTGGAACTCGCTGCGGTTGTATTTGCCTTGAATGTGTGGAGGCATTATCTCTATGGGGTTAAGTTCCAAGTCTTCTCCGATCACAAGAGCTTGAAATATCTATTTGATCAGAAAGAGCTTAATATGAGGCAGAGAAGGTGGATGGAATTATTGAAGGACTACGACTTTGAGTTGAATTACCATCCGGGAAAGGCGAATGTAGTGGTGGATGCGTTAAGTCAGAAGTCGTTATATGCGGCTTGGATGATGCTTCAAGAGGAGAAGTTGCTCAAGGGATTCGAGAGTCTAAAAATTGATGCTCGAGAAGTATCTGGAACCTTGTGTTTGAGCCGATTAGAAATCTCGAGTGACTTTAAGTCCGAACTCCTAAAGGCTCATGAAAATGGTGAAGCGTTATGGAAGGTGTTACCGGCTATCGAGCAAGGAAAACAGTGGAGAGTGTCAGAAGAAAAAGATGGGTTATGGAGATTCAAGGGTAGGATCATTGTGCCGGAAGTTGGCACTTTGAGGCAAGATATCTTAAAGGAGGCACACAAAAGCGGATTCTCCATTCACCCGGGAAGTACTAAGATGTACCATGATTTAAAGGCGATGTTTTGGTGGCCGGGTATGAAGAATGATGTGGCGAAATATGTTTCAAAGTGCTTAACTTGTCAAAAGGTAAAGATTGAACATCAAAGAGCTTCCGGGATGTTGCAACCTTTAGAGGTTCCACAATGGAAGTGGGAAAGTATTGCAACGGACTTTGTGTCGGGATTGCCAAGGACTGGGGCTGGTTATGATGCTATTTGGGTGATTGTGGACCGATTGACGAAGTCAGCTCACTTTTTACCCATTCGGATGACTTACACCCTTGAGGAGCTAGCACGGTTATACATAAAGGAAATTGTGAGACTTCATGGTATACCTGCCACTATAATCTCTGATTGAGATCCTCGTTTCACTTCGAGGTTTTGTGGTGCATTTCAGAAAGCTTTTGGAACCCGATTAAGCTTGAGTACAGCTTACCATCCTCAAACAGATGGTCAATCCGAGAGGACGATCCAAACCCTAGAGGATATGTTGAGAGCTTGTGTTTTGGACCAACCAGCGAGTTGGGATTGGTATATGCCGTTAGTGGAGTTTGCATACAATAATAGTTACCATGCGAGCATCGAAATGGCTCCATATGAGGCATTGTATGGGAGGAAATGTCAATCTCCGCTATGTTGGTATGAAGCTGGAGAGAAAGGCTTGTTGGGGCCGGAAATGATAGCTGAGACCACTGAACAAGTTAAGAAAATCCAAGATAGGATGCTTACGGCGCAGAGTCGCCAGAAGAGTTACGCCGATCAGAGGCGGAAGCCCTTGGAATTTGAGGAAGGAGATCATATTTTTCTGAAGGTTACTCCGACCACAGGAGTAGGTAGGGTGATTAAAGCGAAGAAGTTGAATCCTCGATACATTGGTCCATTTCAGATCCTGGAGAGGATTGGACCGGTGGCGTATCGGATGGCTCTACCACCTCATCTTTCGAACCTGCACGATGTGTTTCACGTGTCGCAGCTTCGGAAGTACACTCCTGATGCTAGCCATGTGTTAGAACCTGAATCGGTTCAGTTAAGGGAAGATTTGACGCTTCCAGTGGCTCCAGTCAGAAGTGATGATACTAGTATCAAACGATTGCGTGGAAAAGAGGTTTCATTGGTCAAAGTGGCATGGAGTCGAGGCGGTGTTGAGGAACACACTTGGGAACTTGAGTCGGAGATGCGAACGGATTATCCGCACTTATTCTCAGGTAATTGGATTTGAATTTTGTGGGCAAAATTCCCAATTAGGTGGGTAGAATGTAAGATCCGGTTAATTAACGGCTAATTAAACCATATATGAGAATTTATTCTAGAAAGCCAAAAATGTTATTTTTATGGCTAAATGTGATAGAGGAAATTGAGACGAGAATTTCGGTACCAATTTTATAGAAATCGGACCAAGATTGGACCGAACGGGCCAAACCGAGCCAACCGGACCCAAAGTGGGCCCTTGGCCCAACTAAACTAAACCTAATACACTCATTTCATCACTCTCTCTCCTCACTACACTCAAGAAACACGCTGAAATGGAGGCCATGGAGGGAAGAACACTCTCTCAAGTTCTCTCCCTTGGTTGATCTTCAAACCACCATAACTTTTGATCTAGAGCTCCGATCGCCGCACTGTTTACGGCCACGCGTTCACCGCGGAGAGCTCTACAAAATCCATACAATCAATCTTGAGGTAAGCCACGTTTTGCTCTTCGAAATTCCGGTCCTTGTTTTCGAGTTTCATGAGCAAAAATGTTGAGATTTTGGACTCTTTGATGTTATAGGACCCAACTCTCTTGAAGGAGAAGGTTAATCTTGTCTCCTTGGACCTTGGGTATGGTAAGATTTTCAACCCTAGTGTAATTTGTTGTTCTATGATGTTTGGGTATTGAGATATTGTGTATGGGTATGATGATTGTGGCTTAGGTTGTGTGTATGTGAATATTGGAGCTTGATTGGTGACTTTAAAAAGCTTGAAAAGGGAGTTTTGTGTGATAAAATCTGTTCTTGGAGGTGTTGAGACCTTGAGAGCTTGTAGACAAGTGGTTTGGAAGTGCTCCGGTTGAGCTTGGGAAATCGGCTAAGGTATGGTCTCGGTTTCTCGTATCTAATATGTAATGTGGTAGGAAATACTTAGGCTAGAGGCCCTAAGATAGGTATTGAATTGTTGATGTTGTTGAATGGTTGAGATATATGATGTGATCATATATGTGATTATAAATATTGATGCCTTGATTGTGTGATATATGAGAAATGCATGTTGTGATATATGCTTGATGGATGATTGAGGTTGAATTGATGGGTGATACCATGTTGATGGTGAGTATGATGTTGATTATGTATAATGATGGTTGATTAGAAATGGTATTATTGGAAATTGGGATGAGGGAGGATGTATGACATGATATTGTGTTTGTCCTTTAGCCATTTGATTGAGAAGTGTTAAAAGGGTTGGATGGTGATTTTGGAAAATTTGGTAAAATGTCAATGTGTGAGTTGAGGATGGATTGATGTTGATTTTGGTACATTTTGATTGATTTCAAAGAAAAGGGATGAAATTGGCATGTTTTGATTGATTTTGAAAAGAGTTGAAAGTGGCTTGTTTTGAAAATGGCACTTTATGATTTTGTATGAAAATATGGTTTTTGGGCATACTTTGACGGGACATAACTTGGACTACGGATCTCTGATTTGTGCCAAATCTATTTAGAAATGAAATTGGATCCGGGATGTCTATGCCGTTCGAAGAACGGGTGAAAAACGATTTAAAATGAGAAAGTTATGTCCGTCGGAAGATTGGGGGTTGAATTTGTGAATTCTGCAGCTTTTAACTTAGAAAATTTTTAGCAGAATGACCCCCCGCGCGTAGGCGTACTTGGCGCGTACGCGCTGTTCTTCGAGAAAGCACCATCCACGCGTGCGCGTGGTGTGCGCGAGCGCGTCGATGCACTACACCAAATGCCCAGCCATTTTTCAGAGAGTTGTGCCAGTTTTGTGCCTGGGGCGCAAGAGCACCCACGCGTACGCGTGGCTGACGCTTGCGCGTTGTTTGGCTATTTTTCAATCCGCGCGCCCACGCGTATGACGCTTGCGTGTCGATGAGTTTTGTGGCCATCCACGCGTGCGCGTGGAGTGCGCGTACGCGTGGCCCTGTTTTCATCCCAAAGTTGATTTTTGAGTTTTAAAAGCCAAATTTCATACTTCTAAGCCTCCGATCTCACCACTTATGTCTTGAATCATTATGATATGCCTAGCATGAGGAAAAGGGCTAGTGAATGTGGTAACTTGCGAGTGAAGCAACGGAAAAAAATGAATGATCATTGAGGATCAGAGATGATTATGTGAGATGCGGAGGATGGCGGTGGAAGTGCTTGTTGTGCCATGGGCCGAAGGGCCGTAATTGTTAATGAATTGGCTGGTTATGGATTTAACCGTGAGCCGGGTGGCTAGACTATTGCCGTGTTACGGCGGAGCCATGATTATGGCTAAGTATAAATGCATATATGCTGTTGAATGAATTGTGAATGTTTGCACTTCCACCATCGGAGATGAGGGTTTCCCTGGGAGGAAGCAGTGGCTAGTCACCACGTGCTCCAGGTTGATACTCGAAGCTCTTTTGACCCTATGTCGTAAGTGTGGCCGGGCACTGTGAAAGGCCCAGATGAGCTCGCCCCCGTAAATATTCACCAGTGAGGGTGATGGATATGGATCATGATTATGATCAAGTTTATGATGAGTATAACTCGAGTTGGGGATGCGCGACAGAGGGACAGTCCAATGGTTAGCTACCAGGACTTGTCGGGTTGGCTCTATAACCGACAGATGATATCATCAGCCACTAGGGACAGGCATGCATCATAAGCATACTACATAAATTGTTTGAGATTGCCTATTTGACTGCATATTACTTGCTAATTGTCTAAATGCCTTATCTGTTCCTATTTGTAAATCTCTTGTCTGATATAACTGTGTTTGCTATATTATACTTCTGCTGGTGGTTGGGAGGTCTGAAGGAATTGGAAAGGGAAGTATTAGTTAGACTGAAGGATCATTAGTCAGTTGCCACTTACGGTTTAGTTTGTTTATAAGCTTTGATATTATCTGGAGGAAGTTCTAGGATTGCCTTCGGCTTTCCTCTATTATTATGTATTATATATGTGGAAGCTGTTACCGTGCTGGGGACCTCTGGTTCTCACCCATGCGGATTTTGTGGTTTTCAGATGCAGGACGCGAGGCTTCTCGTTAAGGCATGCTGGAGACTTCCGGATTAGCGAAGATCTTTGTCCTTGGGGGCTCTGTTTTGGTTTATATGTTTTCCGTAGATACTTTTATCTCCATTAAATAATACAAACTGTGATGACTCCTTCTAGAGGAGATTTTGGAGAATAGGTTTCTGTATTTGTGTCCCTTTGGGTTTCCTTTGGGGTTTCCTTATTTTATTATATGTATATATTGCTATGCTCGGACCGGTTATCTTCGCAACCGGATTTTGAGTCTTGATATTCCTGTTTTTGACACTCCTTTGTATATATATGATTTCGCGTTAGCTTATCCCTGTTCGTTACGTTATCGATCGGAGTGTTGCGCTTTCAAGTTACAGTTTTTGTTTACCCCCTTTTTCTACAAAGGCTCCTAGTTATAATCAATTATTCATACTACTATACGTACTAAATTTTTGTTTTAGAGATCGTAATACCTTGCCATCTCTGAATTATGACTTAAGAATAAGACTCTGTATAGTAGGGTGTTACAAAATTGAGCTTATATATTATGATTGATTTATTGAAAAAAAGAAAATACAACAAAATAGCTTGCAAAGTTAAAAATTTATCATACTCAATAACATGCAAAGTTAAGCTATATCTTACGAATAAGTAATGATTCCTTAATTATTTAAATATCTATATTTGTATATTAAATATTTTTATTATTAATACAATTTTTAACTTTAATAGATCATGAAAAGAGTGAAAGTTAATCTCTTAATAGAATTAGTTAATATAGACAATGTAATTAGTTAAAGCTAATAAAAAGTACCATAAAAAATTGATAAAATTAAATAAATTTGATTAACAATAACAGAAAAAAACTACAACTATAAATTTTTTTGTTTGAATATAAAATTTTTGGATGTCAAATTGGTGATAAAGTTTGTTAGAATAAAGAGACTAAAAAATTAGGAGAATTAACTTAATTATTAGTATAAAAAATAAAAAATATTAAATTAGTCAGCTTAAAAATAAGAACATTTAAATTTTGTAGCTAAATTTTACTAATTATATTTCTAATCCAATGAATAAAAAGTATGTTTTACCTTTTTATAAAAGAATTATGTCATTTTTTTGCACTATAACTTAGATTTTTACAATAATTAAAAATTTTTTAAATACAAAAAATTGTTACTTTTTTAAATATATTATTTGAGGTAAATTATTAAATATAAATTATTAAAGAATATATAATAATTAGTTAATTATCATAATCACATTTAAAGTTATTAAAGTTATTTTCATATAATCAAAGTAATATTCTTTAAAAATATTTTTATATAATTTACTAACAAATATATATGCTATTTATTATAATTTTTATTTTTATTAAAAATATTATTATTTTAAAGTGATACACTTTAAAAGTGTATAAATATGCTTTTTATTTTAAAAAAATTATAAGATAGTAAATGCTATTTTTTTCAATTTTATCCTTAATATTTAATTTTAATTTTACCATTGAGATTTCAATGTTTCAATTACACCACTAGGATGAGCAACATTAGTTATAAATAATTAATTATCTCTTTTGTATTTCAGTTATTATTTTTATAATTTTTTATTTTTTGATTTTATTTATCTTTATTTTGCCAAAATTTTCTATGATTTTGTTTTATGTTATTTTTTTATGTATTTTTATTAAATAATTCTTAAGGGTATCAGTATTTTGTTTCTTAATATTTTAAATTTTCTGTAATATTTTTTTACTTGATTAATAAGTTCTTCTTCATAATTTTTTTTTTTTAATTTTTTAATAAGAACATTCTCGATAATATACAAAGTTAAGTTATATCTTAAAGATAAATAGTGATTCCTTAATTATTTAAATATATGTATTTGTATATTAAATATTTTTATTATTAATCTAATTTTTTACTTTAATAAATGATTATAAAAAGAGTGAAAGCTAATCTTTTAATAGAATTAGTTAGTATAGACAATATAGTTAATTAAAATTAATAAAAGATACAAAAAGAGATTGATAAAATTAAATAAATTTAATTAACAGTAAGAAAAAAAAACTACAACTAAAAATTTTTTGTTGAAATATAAAACTTTTGGACGTTGAATTGGCGATAAAATTTGTTGGGGGTACATAGACAAAAAAATTAGGAGAATTAACATAATTATTGGTATAGAAAATAAAAAGTTATTAAATTATACCGCTTAAAAATAAGAATATTTAAATTTTGTGGTTAAATTTTATCAATTATATTCTAATTCAATGAACAAAAAGTTTATTTTTCTTTTTCATAGGAAGTATATTTTGGGTGGGACTCGTCCAAATGAAATGAACGGAACGAGAATATAGTTATCTGTCCCATGGGTAGAGATGACAAAAAATCCGCACCTGTGAATCCTTACAGAAATTACTCGCGGCGATGAGACTAACGGGGGGATTCATAAGATCTCCATAGAACGGGGATCCGCTGATAAATCCATATCTTATGATATATTTTGTGCTTAATCTGAGTGATTTATTCAATCCTTCACCCACTTATTCATATTAATTGCATGGTTTTACTTTCCCTTCCTTATTATGTGATGTATGTGAAAAACATGTTTCCTATGCTTAAAAATAATTATTTTGATTACCCTTTATTTCCATTCCATGCCGTGATTAGTGTGCTGAGTAGTTTCAGATCTTCTAAGGCAGGAATGACTTAAGGGATGGAAAGGAAACATACAAAAATGGAAGGAAAGCACAAAACAGAGTTTTTGAAGAAACTGGCAGCCACACGATCGCATGGGCGACGCGGTCGCATGCCAGCGCAAAAAGGCATTGACGCGGCTGCATGACTGACGCGACCGCGTGCCTTGAGCGAAACACATATGACTGAGTGAAACACATATTTACTTGCCATTTAAATTGCTTGTTCTTCACTTACTTTATTTGCTAATTAGACTATTCGCTCCTCATTCTCAAAACCCCAATTTACAATCTCCATAACCAATAATAAGAACATACTTCCCTGCGGTTCCTTGAGAAGACGACCCGAGATTTGAATACTTCGGTTATCAATTTATTTAGGGGTTTGTTATTTGTGACAACCAAAACGTTTGTATGAAAGGACTTTTAAAGGTTTAGAAACTATACTTGCAACGAGGATTATCCGCAAATTTCTAGACCATGCAAAAGTTTTCTCATAAAAAATGGCGCCGTTGCCGGGGAACTGCAATCGTGTGCCTTATTATTGGTTATTGTAAATATTTTTCTTTTACTTATTTTTTTGTCTTTATTTTCCCCTTTTTATCTCTATTAGCTACTATGAATTCTCACCCCTTTCGCTTTGAGTTTGGTTCTAATGTTATTGAAAGGAATGGAAGTTATAACAGGAACATGCATCAAGGTCAGAACAATCAAAGATGGATGGAGCCAAGAGGATCTGATCAACCCTTTAGGCAACAACACCCTCCAAGATATCATAGACAAAGACCATTCTACAATGCATACCAAGCCAATAGACATGGTGGACAACCCTGCAATTACCCACAAGCCCCACTATGTGCTTATAGACCATCCTCTCAACATAACTTCGAACCACCACACTCACAAGCTCCTTTTCACCATTCAACACCGTATGATCCTCATCTACCCCGATTCCAGTCCAATTACTCCCAAACAACACCACTTCCCCATGTACCATATCCAAATCTATCACCCCGAGAATCAGAGGTTCGCCTCAAGGAAACAGTAGATCAACTTCAAACAACCCTTCATCAACTGGAGCAAGCAGTAAGTCTATTATATTCTAGACGTTCAAACATTCAAGGACCTCCCACAGCCCTGTGTGGACAATCTAACGAAGAGCGTAGCATGAAGGAGATACTAGAAACTCCAGTGGACAAGACAGAGCATGGCTTCGTCCTGGAACAAGTAGAGGAAGCTGTCATTATTAAAGAAGAAGAGTTGGTTGAAGACTTAGGAGACGCTGAATTTCCATGGGAATCCAGAGTTATGGAAAATTCTGTCAAGGACGTTACAATTGATGCTAAGGAGGACAATGCCCAACCCCACATAATGAACTTGCATCCGCGAGTGAATTCTTTGAGATCGAAGAATCTTCCCCAAGTGAATACGAAGGTGATACGGAGGTAGATTTCTCTCAACCTCCAGTCTATGACTTAAGTGATGAGGAAGACATAGATAGCTTTGATCAGGACATGGATACATTTGAAGAATCTTGCAAAGAAGTGGAAAAATTCACAGAAGAGCACAAGGGAGTAGAACTCACAAAACCACTGGAACCACCTATCCCAAGGCCATTACCACCCAATACAAGTTTCAAGTGGGTACAATCCTTAACCTTTAGCTTTATTTTTCCGCTTGAATATGGTTTGCTTGAAACAGATGGCCAGCTTAGAGCTCTCTGCGGCTTTAAGAGTAAGCGAGAAATGGCTCGTACTCAAAGCTGGTGCACAGGTTTAATAAGGTTCCATGCTTTAACTCGAAGTGCACGGATTGGCATCATGATCAATCGGATGGATCTCGGAAAAAGTTTGGTTATCCTGGTGAGAATCTAATTTCTAAACCGCCCAGATGGAAAAGTATAGATCAAGACGAAGGCGGATTTAAAAGCAAAGTTTGGGATCATGGAATCTATGCTGACAATCATCACCCCGGGAGCCTGACAATCTGTTTGAAGCTGCTCAGAAGCTTCACATGCCTAGTTTGGGACACCGGAGGCTATTGGCATTCCAAGCATTAGTGGAGATTTCTGGATGAATTTAAGCATAAGCCGCCATAACAGGAAGCTCATCCAATGTTCAACTTAAGGACTTTAACTAAAAGTGCTAGGTGGGAGACAACCCAACATGGTATGATCGTTCCTTTTTCAATTTTTATTTAGTTTTATTTGCTTTCAAGTTTTATTTTATTTTATTTAGTTTGCATCGCATTCATATTAATCGTTGCATTCCGCATACAGTTCAAAAAAAAAAGGTGCGCGACGCGACCGCATCATTCATGCGATCACGTCAAGTTGCGAAAAACACTTCCCACGCGACCGCGTCATTCACGTGGCCGCGTGACCTGGAGATCGGCGTAAAGATCCAACGTCCAGAAAGTTAGGCTAGAATCGTGCGGCCATTGTGCGTTTCGCACAAACGGCCCACGCGATCGCGTCCTTGACGCGATCGCGTCACTTGCACAACATCAATCCCACGCGATTGCATCAGCGACACGATCGCGTTGTATGGATTACACAACACCCCTAAAGGAGACAGAGAGTTGCGTTGAAACGACGCTGGATTTATGCGTTTAGCACAATTTTCAGCAACGCGATCGCATGCCCCAGGCGATCGCGTCATTCACTCTTTTAGCTATTCCATGCGATCGCGCCACTCACGCGGTCGCGTCGACCCCTATTTCACTCCAGCCACGCGACCGTGTGCTCCACGCGATCGCGTGGATTCAAATTTATAACCCTCCCCAGTCACGCGAACCCTACCATTCGCGCCCCCCCAAACCCTTCTCCTTCCTTTCTTCTTCTCCGATCACACCACCACCACCCAGCCACCATCACCAAACGACCGCCACCCCGCCGACCACCCAGACACCGCCGCCACCCACCCCTTCCTTCCCCCCCTCTTTCTTCTTCTTCCTTCTTCTTCCTCCCTCCACCGCCCTTGCCCTCCTCCGCGATCACCACCACCGCATCGCCGTCACCGACCAGCGCCACCCACGCCCCCTTCCTTCCCCTATCCCCCTACCCCCATTACCCCTACCTTTCCCTCCCTGCCCCCGAACAGCAGCCACCGCCGCCGCGCCACCCTCCTCCGCCGCGCCAGACACCACCGCCACCATCCCCAGCCACCTCTCTGCCCCACTCTCCTTAATTCGCCTACCAGGTTCCGACGAACGCCACCCTTCTATCCATTCGTAGTTAATTCATATTTTTCTGTTTATGTTCATATTTAGGCTAGTTAGATATGCATGTTGTAGTGGATTCTAGGTTGTTAGGTAGCTTAGGATGTGGTTAGTGGATTTAGGCCTGTTTACTTGAACTGTTCGTGTTTCTTGTTTTATCAATTTGCAATTCTGTTGTTGCTGTGAAGTTTAGTAATGTTCATATGCTGCTCTTCAAGTTCATGCTGCTATGCTCTTTCTTATTCATACTATTGAATTGGAGCTTTACTTTTGATTCATATGAACTATTCTGATTGCTGTTTATTTTCCGGGACAATCCAATTTCAGCCGGAATGCTGCCCAAATTTTTATAAACTGTTTTTGACTTTCATTCATGTTTTGGTTTTGGCTATTTAAACTCTGTTTTACTCTGCTTTTACCAAACCAATTCATGAATGCCAGGGCAAGCTTTCTTATTCTTTTTGATTTCCTGGTTCATAAATTGCATTTTTGATGCTTAGATTCCAATTTTTTGCTATTTCTATATCTATCTGAATCATCATCAACCTAATTTCCTTATTTGGTTATGAGTTACCTGCAGCCCTTAATTGTGAATGCTTGTTACTTAGAAACTTATCATTATGCCACTTACATTAACCCACTTTTTCCTAACTCACTAATATTAACTTCTTACACTCTTTTTCAATTCTAACCAACCTAACCTTTCATTCTCTCTCTTCTTGGTTTTTCACTTTCTCTTTAACCTTCTAACCATGGCATACTGATAATTTTTCCTAATTAACATCCTTCTATTACATTTTGGATTGTGAATTCTTCTTTTCAGACTTTTAACTCCTATACAATCCTTAATGCACATTTACTTAACTCATTTTCCTTATCCTATTGCTCCTTTGCCACTTTGTGTTTCTTTTGACTATTTGCCTACTTGTTTTCCTGTTTTTATTATATCCTGATTTTCTGTTTTTTCAGGATGTCTTCCACCCAGAGAAAGGGAAAAGCAAAGGCAACTACTGGCAAACGTAAAAGAGGAGAATCCGCTATGTCCATCATGGATATCATGCACGATGACTCCTGGAGGGAGAAAAACTTTACCCCGCAGGAGAAGGCCGACCAGCTACTCCCTGCTACTGATCCAGTAAAGTTTGCAAACCGATACTGTGAGCTGAAGTATCCGGTATTTGCAACCTCCAGGAACCTGTACCTGGAGAGGACTTTGAAAATCCCAGAAGAACTCCAGCAATACACCTCTGATCAGATCAAACAAAGAGGCTGGTTCTTCCTGGAAAGAAACCTGACTGAGGTCAATGCATCTTGGGTAAGGGAATTCTACTGCAATTACTTCAAGACTTCCCTAGATGCAGTAAACCTTAGGGGGAAGCAGATTCTGGTCACTGAAGAGGCCATAGAGGATGTTCTGAAACTTCTGCCTAAATCTGATCAGCTGGATGGTTATCAAAGAGCTGAGGAAGATATGCGCTTCATGAAGTTTGATTGGGATGCAGTCAAGGCCAGGATAGCCCTTGACCCGACCGTTCCATGGATCATGGGTCAGAACACCACCATGCCAAAGGGAATCAAGCAGTTTTACTTGAATGATGAGGCTCGGCTATGGCATCAGATACTTAGCAACTTCATCATGCCGAACACTCACGAGACTGAGATACCTGCCGCTATGATCACCCTCCTATGGTGTGTGATGGAGGGTAATGACCTGTACCTGCCACGCTTTGTCGAGCTGACGTGTCTTGGAAGGATGCTGATGAAAAGTCACCTGCTGCAGAATGCAAGAAGATTATCCCTCACAGCAGGAACTTTCTGGCTTTGGGCTACAGACCTCCTTTTCTCACTGCTACTGCTGAGACAGCCACACCATCTGCTGGCCCCTCTTCCTCTACAGATACCCCTGCCACCACCACTACACCTCCACCTGCCCCAGAGCCTGTCTATCATCTAGTGCACCGCCTGTTTCGACGGCTTGACCAGATGGAGCGTCGCAACAAGCGACGCTATGAGCACCTGAAGCTGATGATACGATCTGGCGACATCCCCTCCGAGCCTGACACACCATCCGAGGCATCTGAGGAGGAGGCGGATGATCACGAGGCAGAGACCCATCCACAGAGCGAGGCTGCACAGGCAGACACAGAGCAGGCTGCATCACATCAGGAGGCTCCACCTCAGATTCAGGCTGTAGACCCCGAGATCCCTATCCAGTCAGCACCTCCTCTGCAGCAAGCAGATCCTCAGACCACCACCGCAGAGACTCCAACTACCCGTCCTTCCAGTGATGACACCCCTTCACACCCTGCTTGAGTGAGCATCAGGGACGATGCTTCATTTTAAGTGTAGGAAGGTCACCATCTCTGGCGTACATTTTTTTGGTGAACCACTACAGACTCTTTTTTATTTTATTTCGCTATTTTTCTGTATTTTTCTGTATTTTTCTTTTCTCAGTGCTTATATATTGCTATTTTTATGTATTTTTACTCTATTTCTGCATTTTGCACTTTAGTTCATATTTTAGCCATTTAGTTTAGTAGCAATTCTAACTTATTAGTTATAGAAATTGTGGATTAATTAGTATAGTTTACCCTTTTTAGCATAAGATAGCTTAGTTTAAATTGAAAAATATAAAAAGGGAGTAAACTAGGAACTTGAACATAATAGAAACAACCCACACCTTGTATGTATAGCATTACATGTTAGTTAGTTAACAACATTTCATCAAGGAGGAACACTAGAACTTTAAAGCCATTCAAAATAAATTTTACATTGAGAATAATGAGAACTTTTAATTTTACTTGCATGACATGCATAATTGATAAATGATTTTTGAGCTAGAGAACACACAGCCTGTGAGTTTTGAGCTTAATTGTATGGTTACATTCAAACCATAATTTTTATTCCTGTGTGTTCTGCCCTTCTTATTTATTCTGATGTTCTTTACTTTGTTTTAATCTATATGTCCAATTATAGAATAGAAATACATACCAAGAGAGTAATTGAGGCCATTATTTGATTTTAGCTCACTTATCCCAAAATAGCCTACCTTTTACATCACCCTTGTTAGCCCCCTTGAGCTTTTAAATCTCTCTTATTCTATCAGCCACATTACTAGCCTTAAGCAGAAAAACAAAATAAAAATCCCAAGTTGAATCCTTGGTTAGCTTAAGATAGAAATTGTGTAATTGTTTAAGTATGGGAAACCTATTGGGAACATGGATGATAAAAACAAAAGGTAGAAAAGTTGAAAAGAATAAAATAATTCAAAATAAAAGTTTTGGGAAGCATGCTCATGTGAAATCAAAATAATTGAATTACCATGTGCATTAAAAAAAAGTGTTATTTTTCAATAGTTGAATAAAGGGGACACAAAAGAATTCCCCAAATGTGAAATAAAGCAATGCACATGGGATAAAAATAATAAACATTGAAACATGAGCATGTAACATCAAAAGTGGGAAAATATAGGAAAATAGGTAAAGAAGCTTTGCTTTACAAGGTATGTATGTTAGGTGAGATCTTAGACTAATTAAGGATTCACTTATTAGCTCACTTAGCCTTATAATATACCCTTACCTTTACCTTGGCCCCATTACAACCTTAACTAAAGACCTCATGATTTTTGGTATGTCTATATTCTATAATTGTTGATTGGTTAGATGAAGAAAAAAGTTATAGAAAGTAAGAATAAAAAGAAGAATAGAGTGATTAACCCAATAAACACTGAGTGACTAGAGAGTAAACACAAAATCCAGTGAAGATTCAATAGCTCATTAACATATATCTCTGCTGAAATTATTAATTGTCTTGCAAGTTTATAAAATAATTTTCTCTCCCATTTCAATTGTAAAGGTACTTTATCAACTATCTAAGGTTTGGCTATATATATATATATATATATATGACTCCTTGAGAATGTGAATTAATTCAACTACATGCAAGCTTTATATACAAGTGAATAAAAATTAGAATTGCATGATGCATCTAGGTAGTTACATTTAGATTAGATTGCATTGCATGGCATTCCACCACTTTAACCTAACATTAGCATGAGGACATGCTATTGTTTAAGTGTGGGGAGGTTAATAAACCCATATTTTATGATATATTTTGTGCTTAATCTGAGTGATTTATTCAATCCTTCACCCACTTATTCATATTAATTGTATAGTTTTACTTTACCTTCCTTATTATGTGATGTATGTGAAAACATGTTTCCTATGCTTAAAAATAATTATTTTGATTACCCTTTATGTCCATTCGATGCCGTGATTAGTGTGTTGAGTAGTTTCAGATCTTCTAAGGCAGGAATGACTTAAGGGATGGAAAGGAAACATACAAAAATGGAAGGAAAGCACAAAACAGAGTTTTTGAAGAAACTGGCAACCACGCAATCGCATGGGTGACGCCGCCGCATGCCAGCGCGAAAAGACATTGACGCGGCCGCATAACTGACGCGACCGCGCGCCTCGAGCGAAACACATATGACGCGGTCGCATGACTGACGCGACCGCGTGACAAGGAAAACTCCGAATGACGCGACCGCGTGACCCACGCGGACGTGTGACAGAGGCCACGCACCAGAAATTGCAGAAAACGCTCATAGTGAATTCTGAAGCCCTTTTTGGCCCAAATCCAAGTTCAGAAGGCCTAGACCAGAGGTTATGAAGTGGGGGAATGCATCCATTCAAGGAGAGTCTCCACTTTAGTTAGTTTTCATGATTTATATTTAGTTTAGAGAGAGAGGTTCTCTCCTCTCTCCCCTCTCTTTAAGATTAGGATTTAGAATTAGGATTTTATTCGCTTTCAGGATTATCTCTTTATCAGGTTCAATATTCCCTTTTATTTACTTTTGCAATTTAATTTATGAATTCTTCCATGTTACAGATTACTCTTTTGAATTAATGTTATTTGAGGTATTTCAGTTTAATATTGCTTTCTTTTATTTACATTATTGTTATTCCCATCTGAAGACATTTTTATTCCAGTAGATTTACTTTTCTCCTTTTGGTCTTGGTTAAGAAATCAGTAACTCAGGAGTTATCAAACTCAAACATGATTGATAATTGTTATCTTTGTTAATTAAATTGAACTTCAATAATCTCAATCTTTTCTTAGGAAATAAATAGGATCCGTAGATCAAACCAATTAATCCCTTGACCTTCCTTTATCTTAGTAAAGGTTAAAAAAGTGGAATTAAGATTCAATTCTCATCATCATTGATAAGGATAACTAGGATAGGACCTCCAATTTCTCATACCTTGCCATTTAAATTGCTTGTTCTTCACTTACTTTATTTGCTAATTAGACTATTCGCTCCTCATTCTCAAAACCCCAATTTACAATCTCCATAACCAATAATAAGAACATACTTCCCTGCAGTTCCTTAAGAAGACGACCCGAGGTTTGAATACTTTGGTTATCAATTTATTTAGGGGTTTGTTACTTGTGACAACCAAAACGTTTGTATGAAAGGACTTTTGAAGGTTTAGAAACTATACTTGCAACGAGGATTATCCGCAAATTTCTAGACCACGCAAAAGTTCTCTCATCATCCGCCACATGAATAAATGGGAATGAGGACAGGGATTGAGGTATCCGTCCATGGGGACCATAAAATTTTCACGAAAGAAAATTTAATTAAATGTCCTTATATATAAATTATGTAAGCAACTCTAATTCATTTTATTTTAATTTATATTTTCAAAATTTTATGTGTATGTTATTATGTTAAATTTGTATTTGATTAGATATATATGGTTGAATTGTATATGATTTTGTTATGATTGTGTTAATTTTTTTAAAAAAATAAAACTTAATAATATTTATGAATACCTGCCTCCCCGCAAGGAGAAATAAACGAGGATCCGTGACGGGGATGGAGCGAAGACCGGGGCATTTTACTAAACAGGGACGGGGTTGAGGAGGGGTTCCCGCCCATGGAGACTTATTGTCATTCTTACCCATGGGACCCATTAAATCAATGCGCATATGAAATTATTGATTTATTCTAATTTATATATACATAAATTCATTAGTAACCCTAATTTCTGCCTCCGATTCGAACCCTTTTTTTTCATTCAAACTCATTCTGAGGCTCGATTTTGGATCTCTCTCTATAATTGACTTTTTCTATCTCTCAAGTTTGTCATTATATCGCTGAGTCTTGTCTCAAAAAATTTTGTTCTGTTGTTATATTAGAAGATGTTTTTTTTATTTTTTCTTTTTTAAATTTTAATTTTCATAATGAATATGTTATGAATTATGTTGAATTATATTGAATTAATTATTTTGTGATTATTATATTATGATTTCTTTTTTTTTTAAAGAAGATATTTGTGAATATATGTGTTTTTTAAGGGGATAATTACATAGAGATTTGAGACGAAGATGAAGATGGAACGGGAGACATTTTTTTAAGGAAAAACAACCATTTGTACCCATAAACTTTACGAACGTTGACAAAAGTACCCATTAAAGAAGGAAACTAACGTTGTATCCATTAAAGATGGAGTCCGTACGACAAAAGTAGCCAAATCCTAAATTTATGTTGACTTTTTAATAAAATTCCAGAATTACCCCCACCATTATCTTCAACCCCTCCTCTCTTCTTTCCCAAATCTTAAACACCTCAATTACCTAAAAACCCTAATCTCAATACCTAAAAACCCCCAAATTATCATTTTCCTAACCCTAATCTCAATACCCCTTTCAACAAATTTCAACCCTCTCTTTATTCAGCAATTTAACCTTTCTTCTTCTTCTTCTTCTATGGCTTCAATGAACTTGCTGGGTTTCTCTCTCTCCCCTCAAGAACAACACACTACTACTACTCATCATCATCAAACTCGTTTTGGGCTATTCAATCCCACTGCACAAGATGATGTAACTGCTGTTGATGATGGAAACTGCTTCGATCTCACTCCTTCCACTCATGCCGCTACTACTCTCAACCTCCCTCCTTTTCCCATCTATCAAAAACCCTTCAACAATCATCATCACCTTTCTACTCATCAAGGTTTAATAATTATTTTTCTCTTTTAATTTCTCTATTATTATTACAAATTACTCTTTTTTTTTTAATTTTTCTTTATCATCATAGATTGGAAGGAGAATAACTACATCAACCAAAACCTGCTATTGGAAACTTCATGCAACAACAATAACAATGTCGACAACAATCACCACCACCATTACCAACAACCCAAGCTCGAGAACTTCCTCGGTGGACACTCCTTCGCCGATCATCATTATGATTACGGTGCCAACTCATCGGGAGACTACCTCTTCCAAAACTGCTCTCAGCCGGAAGTTACAGCAGCAGGAGGAGAAGGCTCCGCCGACGGCAGTGGGGAAGCACAAACTCAATACACCATCAACACGTGTTGGTGAAGGAGGTGGTAAAATTGATGAAAAGAATAAAGAGAGGGTTGAAATTTGTTAAAAGGGGTATTGAGATTAGGGTTAGGAAAATGATAATTTGGGGTTTTTAGGTATTGAGATTAGGATTTTTACGTAATGGAGGTGTTTGAGATTTGGGAAAGAAGAGAGGAGGGGTTGAAGATAATGGTGGGGGTAATTCTGGAATTTTATTAAAAAGTCAACATTTTAGGATTTGGCTACTTTTGTCGTACGGAATCTATCTTTGATGGATCCAGCGTTAGCTTCCTTCTTTAATGGGTACTTTTGTCAGCATTCGTAAAGTTCATGGGTACAAATGGTTGTTTTTCCTTTTTTTAAAACGAGAGTGAGGGACGGGAAAGGAGACCCGTCGCGCCCCCACAAGTATTCATTATCATCTCTAACTAGCAACGAATATTTAATATGGGCTGATTTGAGATGGGACATGTGAAATTTGTAACACCCTACCACACTTAATCTTATGCTTAAGTCATAAGATTGAGATAGCAAGGTATTACGACCTCTAAAAGTATATATAGTAAAAGAGATATTTAACTAGGAGCCTTGAAAAACGGGTAAAACTAAAACGCAAAGTAAAAGCGCAACGCTTAGAAAACGAGATAACTTGCGTGT
Organism: Arachis ipaensis; assembly: GCF_059453495.1. Lineage (NCBI taxonomy): Eukaryota > Viridiplantae > Streptophyta > Magnoliopsida > Fabales > Fabaceae > Arachis > Arachis ipaensis. The sequence continues at coordinate 19,021,072 of NC_142442.1, forward strand.
GAAGAAACCGAAAGTCAGCGAACATAATATAAACAGAAACTAAGAGTAAAGAGCCAAAAAGATACATAATAACAAGTTCCTAACTCAGCCTGCAAAGTCAAGGCTGGCCGGAGAATATTTACATACATATATGCATATCCCAAAGCCCAAAATACATAAATAAAACCCTAGCTCTCCATTAGCCTCTAAGAGGAACAAAATAACAAGTCAATCGGAGAGAGTTAAGTATATGTATATACACACAACTAGAAAATGGATTAATACAGACAGATTTACAAACGGATTTAGTCTTTATTACAGACGGATTTTTGGTTACCGACGAAATTACCGACGGATTTTGTCCCTCTGTAAAAGCCCCGTCGAAAATTATTTACCGACGAATTTTTTTCGTCAAAAAATTATAGACGGATTTTTACCAGTTACCGACGGATTTTCCCTCTCTAAATTTTCTACCCATTTCCCAATGGCGACGCACTTTCAGACGGATTTTCTGTCTGTAATTACAGACAGATTTTCAGACGAATTTTCTGTCTGTAATTACAGAAAAATTTTCAGACGAATTTTTCGTCTGTAATTACAGACGAATTTTCCGTCTGTAAATCCATCAGTAAGGTAAATTTTTTTTTTAGATTTTTTCTTTACAAAATACACATTTTTTCATACAAAATAAATATAAATTTAATAAATAAATTTTTTATCTAATTTGTATTCGAATATTTATAATATTTCAAAAAATAAACAAATTTATTATATTATCGAACTAAAAGAAAAATACTATAATCAAGGAAGCCAATATAATTCAAAAAATAAACAAAGTGTATTGATACATCAACTATAATAATAAATAACTATACATCAACAAAATGTGTTGATACATCAACTATAATTCAAAATATATACTCAGTGTATTGTTCTTATAGCATCATATAAAGAGGAAGAAGAAGTTACATTAAATTAATTAATTATTTGACAAATGCATCCTTGCTGGGAGTTACATTATTTGTAACTCATTCTTGTATATTTTAATCTCAGCTTCAAATGGAGTAATGATGCTGTCAATTGGGAGAATATCATCATCCTTTTGATTTGCATGTACCCTTCTAAGAGTTGCTTCTGCCGCATATTGTGTAGCCAATGCACATTTCTTTTCATTTGCCAGTTTCTTGATTTTCATATTCTGCATGGCAGTAGATTTAAAAACATGCATTTAGATATACTAAACATGATTTCAAATTCCATGAAATAACAGGACCAGACTATAGAGCACCTTTTGTTTGAGATGATCATCAGTAACTCCAAGCCTCTCCTCCAGTTTATTAACTTCATTTCTCAACTGGCAGACTCCAAAAGAATATGTTTTGTAATTATAATGCAACTGAAATACACAGAGACTAAAACTTAAATGCTAAAATTAGTTGATGATACCTTGAACATTATCACACTAGCTAGGATGGTAAGTGTTGTGAACATGACACAGTATATAGGAGAAACTACTGCAGTGTTGAAGGTGTCAAGAGCCTGAAATATTACAATTACATTACATTAGTTAAGTATAGTTGATTTCAAATTGCGAAAATTGTGTGTAATTCATAAAACAAATATGAAGTATGGCAATTATTCATGTTCCACTAAATAAAATTGAGACAACATTTTCAACAAGATATATGAATACAAACATCGATGTAAATAATGATAATTGATATTGAAATTATTAAGTAAATAACAACTATAGAGTAAACCATATTACTCCAATTAGCTGTAACTGAACAAATCTAAAAATTGTTCTTGAGAAGAGAACATAGAAAAAAGAGAAAAATACTGAACCAAAACTTTTAGTACCTTTTTGGATCAATAACAACCAAGATAATCATTATAATCATCGTGAAAAAAAAAAAAACTTTCATCTAGGAAAAACCTTCGCCGAATTCACAAACTCTGCATCAGAAATCGCGGAATTCTCGAATTGGTTCGCATCATCTTGTTCGGCTGGGGCAGGGAGATTAAGATCTATGAAACTCTCTCTTCCAAGCTTTGAGGAACTAGTGGTGGCAACCAATGACAAAGTTCGACGAGGACTACCAATGCTGTTCCCTCCAACAAAGCAGAGGGAATTATAAGAGATAATCATTGGTTAACATTTATATGCATAAGAAAAATTGGTGAAGAGTGAATTGCAACAAATTTCCCATTTCAGCATTTTTCGAGTAACTAAATATTTTAATCATAGATAAGCCTAACAATATTTAATAAATTAAATAATATATCTCAGGATTAAATTTTGTTAATGACGAATAAACCCATTTCATATTCTAAATTAACTCACAATCTATAGTTATGTGGCAAGTATTAGTATAAAGAGGGAAAAATTGTGAACAATTGAATGATTTTCAAGGAGTATCCAAAAGAAACTCTAATAATTAAGACAACAAAAAAATTATGCACTTTTCCATGAGTTCCCTGATTTAATGTCCAACATTACTAGTTGGCTTATTTACCGTCCATCATTTAGGATTCAAGTTTCACAAAAAGTTAAAAATTATGCACTTTTCCATGAGTTCCTTGATTTAATGTCCAGCATTACTAGTTGGCATATTTACCATCCATCATTTAGGATTCAAGTTTCACAAAAAGTTAAATCTCATGTATGATATGCATATGGTTAACTTATCTTATTAATAGGTGACCAGGGTCATATGCAAAACTCTACTGTGGAACTTTTTCTCCTGTTCACATGCAAGTATCCAAAACAAATGATGATGAAACCTAGAAAAAATCACATCTATACTGGTTTCTACTTTCAGATAAGATGTCGAGCATTCACAATCGTTGTGTTTCATTAATTTACAAAACTGAAGGAAGAATATAGTTTACATACCTATGACTAGCTGTCTCAACATAATGTGTCTCTGGTACAGTAGGAAGTGAAGGGTTTTCATAACCATTTCTTTCCATACTTTCCACATCTGCTTTGTTTACCAAATCCGGTATTGCAACCAAGTCATGTAACTCAAAATAAACACAAATCTTATATTCATATTAGAACCAGTAGCACATTAACTTATAAAAAATAAACACAAATCTTATATTCATACTAGACAGCTAAATGCGCCTGAATTTAACCCTCCACAGAAGCAGCAGCTGAAGTCAAATGCGCCTCAGACTTGTCGCTATCTTCAATTCCAGGAGATCCCTACAAAAACAACACCATCCAAAAAATCCCCAAAATAAGAACACAACTAATAAAAAATGACACATAAAGCTACCCCTCCCTCAAAACAGATTAAACATCAGATAAGAATTACGAATAAGCAACCGCACCAGCACACAACATAGCAATCTCAAATTCAAATGAATCTTGATCTTGATTGGCTCAACAGCTATGATCGCATAGCATTCCCTCATTGATCTTGATTTCTTGTAGGTTGGCAGTTAATCTGTAAGCCATTGCTACTCCTTGGGGCATGGTGATACCATTGCCATGACTTAGTAGCCTGCCAGCCTGCCATACAGCCAAACCACTAATCTTTTTTGTACCGAAAAAGGGGCTCCTGATAGGAGAGTAGCACCTATCCTAGCCATTAACTGTAGGCTAGAAAACTAACCAGAAGTCTTCGAACAACATAACCAATAATAAAATAAATGCCTCGACTAAAGCTATGTATTCAAAGAATACAACGAGACTAGATAATTCAAGATAATTATCATATGGATCTTCCCACGTGATAAAGTTCATGCCAAGCCACCAATCATTACTGTCTCATACTTAAATTTGTATGTAGAACTGACCTTAAACAAGAGGTTATCATCATTACAAATTTACAATAATAACAAGCTAAGTTCAGGATCTAAAAGATAGAGCAGAATATTAGGAAAAAATCTTTAAGATGAACAAATTCACTATGAATCTCTGAACACCTCTCTAAGTCCAATTTCTCCAAGTTAACTAAGCTTGAGAAAGCATGATCATATGTCACTGATAGAAGATTTAAGCATAAATTGTACTAATATTACCTTTGACAAATTTTCTCAAGCTCTCTGGGATCAGTAACTAATACTTGAACACCCAATTGCATTTTAGTCTTTTGAAGATTAAAATCAAGACATGCAATTTTTGCAGGGGCAACCTTAAGAGGCATTCCTTGAGCTGCACGGCCAGTATTTAGAGGAAAACCATTCATCAGAAAGCCGTCTCTAGCACTTTTTCCATGAGCCTTCAATATATTGATTCCCTATAATAATGGTGAACCAAAAAAAAAGGACAGAGGATAAAATCCAGAGAATGACCGTGATAATTAAAGCACGTAAAGGCAAGATTTAACTAATTGAAGTACACATCACAAATTCTCAACTCATGCTGAAAATAGAATGTTTTAGTTTCACCTAGGAGCAAGCCATATAAATAATAAGATGAAAAGGAATTCGAAAAACCAACCTTGATTGGGTATTTAACTTCCCCCCTAGCATTGGTCATCTTACAGCTTGCACTACCTCTACAACCTGTGTAAATAACCATGCAGCCAGAGGTTTGTCCTGAGACCTGCCAAATCATATAAGCCAACAAAACTAATCAGCATTTGCAATCTTTGCATGAAATGCATACCTCTTGTACCAAACAGAAAATAAAAGCATAAACCAAACAGATCCAAAAAGTGAAAATCAAATTCATTTGCAGTATATATACCAAAAACAAAAACACCTTCGAAAAGAAAAAAGGAAATAAATCATGTTCCTTCTTAATTTGAAACCAACCTTAACGTGGTAGTGACATTATACTTGGACAGCATCCTGCCACCAAAATAACCATGTCAGTAACAAATTTCTATTTGACAAATCCATAGAATCAATCAGTGCACTAACCTGATATCTTTCATGAAAAGCTGTTTGGGCTTTTCCACCAAACTTGATATCATCCCGGAGTATCTGCTCCTCACTCTTCAGCCAAGTAGATCATAGACAAAGTTAATTTTATTTTCCATTAATATTTAAGCTGAAAAGAAGGTCATAAAACAGAAGGAAAAAAAAGGAACCTTCCAATATTCTATCTTAACATATCACCTAACTACTTCTACAACTTCCAAATCACAGAAGAGAGAATAATACTGCAATAAATAATCCTAATAATACAATTTCTGCATAGATATATCTATCTGGTGCAATAAGTGATTAAGAGAAGCCATAATCTAGAAGTTCAATTCAATTCTATATTTATAAGAGTTCAACGAATTTCACTGTATTGCTAGAACATTGATTAATGAAGAATGTGCAATTCTAGGGTTTCAAAAACAATTAACCAAACAGAATAAACAAACATGCATACAATATGAGAGGAAATAGATTAAACCAGCGTTACAATGGTGAAACTGAAAAAGTTTCAGAAAGCCTCTTCAAGCTATATATATAAAATTGAAATCCAAGTGTTTCACACATTGTATAAGAACGAAAAATACTAAGATGAATGATTGAAAGCAATGCATTTATCTACACAAAAAAAAATCACAAATAGAGTAGAATCATGGAACAAGCTCAGAACAGGTCATCAAATCCCTAAGCTGGAAATTAGAAAAATTTAAACAGAAGAAAGAGAATGGAAAGGGCAAAATTACCATCTGTTTCGAGATACCAGCATGTGATAGAAAACTGAAACAGGAACAAGAAGCTCAATCAGCATCAATAACAACAAGAAGATAGAATCTGCGAGGAAAAATTGATAAACCTAAAATTGGTACAGAAAAATTGAACCCTAAGCAACAGCAAGGAGGGGGCTCGTGCGACGCAAGGGATGATAGAGAGAGATCGTGCAACGCAAGCGGTGGCGGCAGCGACAGAAGAAGACGAAAACTCAGAGGAACGATCAAACAATGGCAATAGAGGCGGCGGCGGAGGAGGAGGAGGAACGGAAGAGAGCGTGACGGAGAAGATCCATTGGAAGGGGTGTGACGGAGCTTCAGTGTGACTGAACCAAAGCTGAGATGCGCCGCTAATGGAGGATATGGAAGGGATGAGCGTAGAGATTTGTAATCGTGATTGAAATGCAGAGCTTTTTGGTAACAACCCTTATTTTAATATTTTTCGACGGAAAATTTTAAATTACAGACGGAAAAATCCGTCTGTAATAATTTAATAAAATGCTATATTTTTTTATTTAGTTACAGACGGATTTTCCATCTGTAACCATTTTTCACGGAAAAAAATTAATTTTTCTGACAGAATTATCGACGGATTTTTTTTTCCGTCTGTAATTTATGCTAATTCATTTTTTTTTGTTTTCCGACAAAAAATTCCTCTGAAATTCCCTCTGTATTTCAGTGGGATAAAATCCGTCGGAAATATCCATCTGTAATAACTAGTTTTCTAGTAGTACATAAGCTATATATCAAAATAAACCCAGGAACTACTCCGCCTCAAAACGCCTAACGAGGAGCCTCTCGACCTGCATTTGAAAAATACAACATAGTATGGGGTGAGAACTGGAGGTTCTTAGCATGGTAAAGGTGCCATGCATATAAGATATAAGGTCCTGGGAATGCCAGAGGCAATCCTAGAACGCCACACTCAGATTATAAAGTTTAAGATATATTAAACAGAAACCATAAGGGTGGCCTTCTAAGGGTTCCGAAACTTAACTAAAACTCGACCTAAACACTAGACCCTTCTATCCTTCCTCCATTCCTCCATCTCCGGTGAATATGCACAGACAGATAAGCAAACACAGGTAATTTACAGGTAATGCAGATAACAATTATAATAAGTAGCAGATTATAATCACGAAGGCAATCCCAAACAATTCACAAGCAAGCAATCCAAACAATATGCACATGATGCATGCCTGTCCTATGGCTATTGATATCAACTGTCGGTTATGTAGCCATCCCGACATGTCCTCAAGCTAAAAAAATACATCATGGGGAGGATCCCTAAGCTAACATGGGGAAGAGAAAACACCCCAAGCTCAATAATATCCATGGGTGGAGAACCAAGTTGACATGGAGAGAAGAGATGACATCCCAAGCTGACATGGAGAAAATAATACCCCAAGCTCAAAATATTCAATCATTTCTCATAATTATCATTTTCATTCTCGATACTAATTCATGTCTCATCTCATCATTCTCAATTTCACTTAACTCATTGATCATACATTTTATTATCCTTGATTAATTAATATCATCAATTCTCAATTTCTTACATTATTCTCTTACTTGCCTCATACATTTCATAATACTTGTAGAAAATCAATCATTCAAGCCTTAGCATCAGAACTCATTCATACATGCACCTCCTTCTTATACAATTCATCATTTTTAACATTTAATTCATTCCCAAGTTATCTCTATTTCCTAACTCCAACTTATAACTATGCTTATCATTATGTTCTAGTGCTAAAAGGGTAAAAACAGAGGTTTGGAGGTTCAAAATTGAGCTTTAAAACACATAATACCTTTGCTGAAAATAGGGGAGTCACGCGTACGCATGCAAACCAGGCAGTAGCGTTTGTCCACGAAGGGGGTATATGCATACGCAAAAGTTCCATGTCACGCATATGCGTGGGCCACGCGTACGCGTGGACATGCGTTTTTCCAAAAATTTCACTAAGTTTTAAAAGCTGTAGAATTTCCATTTTTCACCTTAAACTTCCGACGCACATAAATTTTTTTGTTTTAAATCATTTTTCCTCCGTTCTTCGAACGGCGTAAACTTCACGGACCCAATTTTTATACAAAATAAGTTTGAAATAATTTGGGGATCCAGAAGCCAAGTTATGACTCGCCGAAATTTGACCAAAAACTAAATTTTACAAGAAGCTCCAAAACCTCATTTTCTTTTTAAAGCTCATTCCAGCCCAATTCATCATACCTATAATCATCAATATCACATACTTTTGACAATATCACAATAATCTTTTCAATCTTACCATTTCTCAATTCAATACCATCTCACTTCAACCTAAACTTCACAAGTTTATCATCAAACATCAACAAACCAACCTATATTTACATAATGCCAAAATCACAAGTTCTTCAAACATCATCACCTCATCATTCATCATTCCAATACCAATAAAACCAAGTGAATACCACACATACTCAAACCATATCATTATTACTAAACATCCAATAATACATATAATCAGTTCAGCTTATCCTAAGGTTCTCTAGCCTAAGTTTTCACACGACATTATATATTATACACGCGAAACCTAAACCATACCTTGGCCGATTTCAACGTATTAACGAAGACAAACCACAAGACAAAAGGGCAATGCTTCAATCACCAAGATTTAACACTAACTCCACTAAGCTCTCAAATCAAGCTTCCAATGATTCCAAGAATCTCCATATCATGCATTCATACACCTAACACATATATATACATACATACATATATCCAACAATTCAATATCCAATATAATCCAAACAAGAAAAACTAGGGTTTAGGACTCTCACCGTGTCTACGGACTAAACGAACTAAATCCGTCAAGCTCCACAAGTTAAATTGAACCTAGAGTACTAAATTAAACAAAATCTCAACATGGGTTCCCTTTAATTTCGAAAATTGAGGGATAGAGAGGCTGGGGTGAGATTGAAGCTTACCTATGAAATTGATTCGATAGAATCGTAAAGCTCGATGTGGTGGACGCGTGACCGCAAACGGTGCGGCGATCGGAAATCGGATGAAGAAGTTATGGTGGATTAAGGTTGTGGCGAGGGTTTGGAAGCTCTCTTCTCCCCTTGGCTATTCAGCGTTGGTTTCTGCTGAAATGGGGAAGAAGATGAGCCCTGGGCTCATTTATTTGATGGGTTCAGTTGGGTCTACGGGCCCAATTCAACCGGTTCGGTCCGTTCGATCCAATCTTAGGCCAAATTTTTCGAAATTAGTGTCAAATTTCTCATTTTAAAGAGCTCTATCCTATTTTAATATAAGATTTTCATTTCTAATTTTTCTTATTAAAATTTAATTTATTGACTAATTATGTGCTAATTTAGCGGGGTTTACAGAATTTATCTGTATCGGGCCTTAAGATAATGAACCTAAATCGTATTTAGGACCCTAACAATAGGTCTAGGTTGATCTTGCTCGCTTGAGGGTCTTATTGGGAACAAATATATATTTGATTAATATTTTGAGTCATTGTTGTAACAAATAGATATATACTATTAAATTTTATTGCATTTAGTATATATAAAAGTTGAATATACGTGCAAGATATTTTTCGATTCAAATTAAAAAAAAAAACATTTTTCTTTTCTCTTTTAGTTTTAAATATTATTTATTAATGCAATAAAAAATGAATAACAATAATAATTCACATAATTAAAATATATTATCTTAATATATATGACATTATATATATCAAGAATTTTTATATATGATAAATAATTTTTTTATTTTTTGTAAAAATAATTTATATGTAAATCAACTAATCTTTATAATGTATAATTTATTGCATAATTTTCTCCTCTCAATATAGATAATTTAATGAATTTAATATACACAATATAATTTACATTATTTAACATACGAAATAAGTAATTTAAGCCATCATCTAGGATAATAAGTATAATAGTTCAAATACCTACTTACTTATTAATATTAAAAAATATATAAATAGTATAAACTGATTTTTTTTGGTAAAAAATAAATAATAAATGTTATTAATTAAGTTAATTACATAATAAAATTATTATGAATAATTTCTTAAATAATGATAAAAATAAGATCATTATTTTTACATACTATAAAATTTATAAAAAAAATTTGAATAATAAATCAACCCTCAATAAATTATATATTAGTGTTGTAAAAAAAATAAATTATACATTACATATTATTATTATATATATATATATATATATATATATATATATTATCAATTATTAAGTTATAATTAATTTTTAACCTAATTTGGGATAATTAAAATTTAAATGATTAAAATTATTAAAGACCGAATATATATTTTATACATAACTATTTTTTTTTTGTTATTGACATTGAAAACGAGTGAATTATTAATCAATTCTGAATTTAAATTTAAATGTGTAAGAAAATAAAAAAATTATTTTAAATTTTATCTCACTAACCAGAATTAATTTTAAAATAAAATTATATTGCATATTATATTATAGGATAATGTAGTTATTTATTTATTTTTTAGGATAATTATTATCAAATAATATAGTGTAAGAAATTAGAGAAAAATGTATTTACCAATCTAGGGAATAATAATTCATTTTTTCAATAAAATAAATTACATATTGAATAATAAAAGTTATTATAATTTCTCCTCGTACAAACTAATACTCAACGATGGTATTTTGGTAATATTACTAAATAATATTAATCAATTTAATAGTTTTTGTAATGCCATAGGTCTATAAGTTTGAAAATTTGAAAACTTGAAAATCATATCATAAAATATGAAATTTTAACTGGTGGTAACAATGTTGACCATATTGTTTTGACTTCAAGAATGAATATAATACTAACAAATAAAACTGTGACGGATAAATTTCAACAAAAACAAATATTTATAAATATTGCTATCAATGAGAAATTATTCTATTTTAAAAGCAAATACTTTTTTTTTTCACTGTAATTTCAAACCCAATCAAGTCGAGGACTAATATATCACAAATTGAAATTCTATTTATTAAGACAAGTAAAATAATCACTCAACCAAACCAAATTAATTAAAACAACTAAAAAATTATATATACGAGAACATAATTTGTGTGTACGGGATAATGACTTATATACTAAAAGAGAATGTTAAATTCCCAATAGTAATCATAATTGCGATTTATTGAAAATATATTTTAAAGATTATAATTAATGTGTTTGTAATTTTCAAAAATACAGATGCATTAATTACTTGATGATGTTCTCAATATACATGCACGGTTAAACTTTTCTTTCTAACAATAAGGAAGTATTGTAACAGGCACCAACTTCCTCTCCAAATAGTCCATATAACACCAATAAGAATGGGTTACCTTCCATTTTTTCATTCACATCGTTAATCTTCATTGTCAAACATTAGCGTATCCTTTCATTATTTGGAATCAACCAAGATGCATTCCAAGAATGTGGATAGTCCCACGTAAATTTTGTCTTGATGTATACCAGTTGAGATAATGACATTTCCAAACACCTCAAAGTTGGTTTTTTACTTTTTTCTACATTTCACATAACCCAACTTTTGCAGACTCTTTAAAAGAGCTAATAGTCTAATACATTTGACATAGTTGTAAAGGACGATCCACAAACCAGTTCCTCTTAAATTAGATCATTGTTGTCTATGATATTCTCTTACATTAGGCAATATTTAACATTTATATATATGAATTATATAATATAATTAGTTCTAAAGGCCTAGTTGTACCAAAGTTTTGAATTGATTAGAATATTCAAAGTTCCAATAACCTAATAACTTGATTGGTAAAACCCCTGCAAGAAATATTTCAGATGAATATCAATTAAATCACGTTCGAAAAATAAAATAAGCCCAGGAAGACAGAGAACACAAAACAATATCTCCAGTAGCACTATCCTCATAGTTCAAACCTCCAACATAACAGGATACATTTTCAAAAATGCATGAAACAGTAATGTTCATTAAGTGTTAAGTAGTTTGTCCAGATATTAGATACTTGAATCTTTGAATTAATAAAACCAGAGATTAGAGTTAGAACAGTCATGAACAAAATATATAACTAGTAGTTTCATTTATAAAAACCAAAGATAATTTGTTGACATCCCTAATAATCGTAGTTACTGGGAGAAAAGCACTACAACGCCCACCAACTGCTCCACAAAATTACCAAAAGAGCTTTCTCCATCTACATTAACCACTAACCCTAAAATCTCAACTTAGAAGACCAAGCCCTAATCCCTAAATTCAAACACCGGTTGATCCAAACCCACCTTCACCCCTAACAGTTGAATCCAAATCCTCAACCTCAACAACATCAGGAGTCACAATCTTCTCCAAAATCAGCTGTGCAACTCTGTCACCAACCTTCACCTCAAAATCAACATCCGAATGGTTGAACAGTATCACCCCAACCGGTCCTCTGTAATCAGCGTCAATCACCCCCGCACCAACGTCAATAGAATGCTTCAATGCAAGACCCGATCGCGGAGCTGCAGAGAAACAAAAACCCCCCAAAATCAGCACCCAAAAAATTATGAAACCGTAACCCGAACAAAAACAAAGATATCGGTAATTTAATCACCAATTCGGGCATAGGTGCCTTCTGGAATCGAAATGCTGAGATCAGTAGCCACCAGAGCTTTGCCTCTCGCCGGAATCTTCGTCTCCACAGCACTAACAGAAAAAACAAAATAAAACAGAATTTCAGTTTCGGTTTCGGCTTCTCTAACAGAGTACCTGTTTCAGTTTAACTTGAGAGGGAGAGGTACCTGGAGAGATCGTAACCAGCGGAGAGAGAAGAAGCCCTAGAGGGAAGAACGGCGTTGTCGGAGAGCTTCTTTACACGGAGGAGAGAAGCAAGGTTGGTGGAAATGTCAGCGTCTTGGTGGACCTTGAGGATCTTGGGGGAGGGCTCTTGGATCTCGGCGACGGTGGAGCCGTTGGTGGCGTGGGAGTCTGGTTGGGCCATGGTGAGAACAAGGCTGTTGCAGAAATGAGGATAGCGTTGGTTAAGAAGAGAGAAGGATTGAAAGGACAGGGAATAAGAAGTGGAAGCAAAGGGTTTATATAGAGGAAGAATGGAGAGTGGAATAGTGGCGCCAAATTTTCCCGCCATTTTTATTGGGTGTGGGGGTGTGGTTGTGTGTCATCTTTGTTTTGATGAAAGCGGATAGACAGAACTCACAGAAGACAGGGGACACTGCCACAGTGGGCAGTATATGGTAAGTAGAGATTGAGTGTTCAAACTTCAAACTGCAACCATTAATCCATTATAGTACTCTTCCGCACCTGAACTAGACAACCAACATTGAAATGGGCTTGGGTTCAAACTTCAAATGCTCGCTATAGCCTTCTTACTCCTCTTTTTTTTTTTTTTTAAACTAGGACCGGCAAATCTTCTAACTTCTAAAATACCAAAAAAGTCATTCACCGAAAAAAAAAAAAAAAAAATACCAAAAAAGTCTATATTCTAACTTCTAAAGATGGTGGTAGTTCCGTAATTGACTAGGTTGGTCAATAGAATTTTTAAAAATTTTTTCCGTGTTGTTACTTGTTACACATAATTTTTTATTATATATTTTTTAAATAAAATAAAAAAACATACAGAAAAATAATACACGGACACTGATACGGGACAAGACAAATCTTATAAGACACGCGGACACGACATATATATAAAATATAAAGTATTTTTTAGATAAATTACAATGAATTTTTGATATTTTATTGGTAGTAAAATATAAAATAATTTTTTAACTGTTTTTTATGTCTTCTTTTAACTCTATAAAAACATTTAAAATATTTTTTGTTTTAATAAATAATATTATCACGACAACTCAACGAAGTGTCCGTGCTTCATAGATACTTAACAACACCACTTGAGAACAAAAAATTGAAAAAATTCATTCCTAATTAAGTTGTTCATCTATAAAGACAATAAGTATAAAAAATTTAGGGAGTGTTTAGTTTGTGTTTTTTGTTTTTATAAGTTTTTTATAAAAAAAACCTTAAAAACAAAAGTATTATTTTATTTTTTGACAAAATTCTAAAGAGTGAAAAAATAAAAATAAAAAATATAAACTAAATCAAGGTTCCAAAAATCAAACCAATCAATGAACCGGTAAGATGACTGATTTAATAATTCAACTAGAATTTAACCGATTTAATTAAATATAAAATAAAATTATTAAAAATTTTATTTTCAAAAATAAAAATTTATAATTAGCAACCATCACAAACACAAACTTGCACAAATTAATTACAGTCAACAACTAAGTTTGAATTATTAACAAAGATTTATACAATTTCTAATCACATCAATAAACCAATAACACATGAAACATCAGAACATAGTCAACAATTACATTCAGAGGTTTAGAAGACAAACTCAGAAGTCAAAATCTATTACAATTAGACAACAAAAACATAAATCAACAAAAAATTAACAAAGTACCATCGACAATCAACAAAATTATTTCAGAAAAATTAACTTTAAAGTCCGAAGAGCAGTGGACCTGAACAACCGTCGGAGAGAGACGGAAAGCTTGAAGAGAGAGACGTGGCGGCAAGGAAAAGAGCTCCGAGGAGACCTTCAGGATGGCGAGGAAAAGAGCTCCGAGGAGACCTTTAGGATGGCGAGAAGAGGGCCGATCTGTAGAGACGACTTCTGGCGGCGATGACACGTTGACAGAGACACGAGTTCAAAGCGACCGATGACAAGGAGGACAGAGGCGGGCTTGACGATGAGGGCAGAGATGGCAACGCCAACAGCAGCTCCGAGCAGACCTTCTGGTGACGCGAGGAGACACTTGAAGAGGAGGCGGCGGGGCTAGCGGCGCAGGAACTCAGAGAGATGGGTATTTAGCAAGGTTATGAAAACCGGACCGGTCATCAAACCGTTCTAGTCACTGGTTCACTGATTTACTGGTCCAACTGGTCTAAACGCAGTTCAACTGGAAAAATTGTTCCATAATAAATTAATAAATAAACTATAAATAAACATCCTAAAATATCTTTCAAATTTAAAACCCTACATAAAATATCACCAACTAAATATAATTAATCATCAAAATATGCAAAAACTTGCTGCAAATTTGTTGACAATTAACATAATTATACTTCCATTAAAAATTGTTGGATTGAATTATAATGCACAAGTTAGAGATAGAGAATATTGTCTTAATGTAGCTGAGTCAAAAAGTAAAACAAAAAATGATAGTGTTGCACAACAAACACACGCCAGAGCCTAAAACAAAAACACATTAGAGCCTGAAACAAAAAGAATGCAACACTGAGGAGGGGCAGCTAGTCGGCGGAGATCGAGAGCAAGGACAGTGCAACCAAACAATGAACAAAACAATGAAAACAGAATTTTTTTTAATATAACAGAACAATCAAAACATGAATCATACAATCACTAATTGCAAATTTTTTCTTCATAAGAATAGAACAATGAAAACATGAAGCATATAATAAATAAAAAAAATCACCAATTGCAAATTTTTTAATAAGAACAGAAGTTAGAACAGTGAAAAATGAAGAAAGATTAACAATTTTCAACCCAATTTTAACAAAACTCATCACAATGATTAACAAAAAAAATAGCAATGAAGGAATAGTGAATCAGTAAGATAGGCAGTGCAAATTCAAGAAACTTTAATAAAATTTAACTACTGAAACAGATAGTAAGTAATAGAGTTATCAATTTAAAATTTATCATTAAATACAATCAGTGTGCAAAACCAATCAACCAAGCACTGATTGGGCATTCAGAAAAAAAGAAAGAATCAAAAGAACATTTAAATCACAGCAACAACACAACAACACCAATAGGAACATTTAAAACAAAGCAACCAAAAAATATATCTAAAAATCATCATTGCTGAAAGCAATAATTTGATACGTGTATGCTCAAAGAATTAAAAGCTCAGCTTCCAGGAAAGTGAAGAATACCCACACCAAAGAACCTTCAATCACAACTTAAACCAAGAACAGAAAATCACAACAAACACAAAAAAAAAAAAAAATTAAAGATAACAGAAGAACAACAGAACAACAACACAAGAACAATTACCAAATTGACAAGTTCACAATAACAGTTAAAATTTACCAGAAGAACACTAATGCAAGTGGAATCATCATGCTAATATGTTTTCTACAAAGATACTATTTGTGCAGCTAAAACTTCCTAATTACTAAGATCCAATTATTCTTAATTTCACATGCAATCAACTTACTAAGTTTCTAAAAGCTAGAAATTATAAAAACCAACCAGAAATATGGTTAAAGCATTTCATCAAATATGTTGAGTGCGGCAAAATTAAAACGAAATAAGAAAATTCAAAGCTTGATATCAATGTTATAAAGAAGAGAACATAACAATTGTATAATATATGAAAAAAATCCAAACCACTTCCAAATCAAATAGTTACTTATTGTAATAGAAATCAGAAGTTTCAGAGCTTGAAGCAGAGTATTGGTGGCGGGTTTAGGGAACTCACGGCGGCGACAAAAGAGAGCAGTTCGACGGCTAGGTGGAGTGCACGGGTTGGTCGCAAAGTTTGAAGCAGAGCAACGTGACTTCCAGACGAACGCGAATGCGAACCCGAACGGTGAACGGCGAGTGAAAGCATACGGTGAACGCCGAGCGAACGTGAATGGCGAAGAACGCGAAGGAAGATGACGTCTGAACGAAGAGGCGAACGTGAAGGGCAAACAAACGGCGGCGGAAGCGCGGCTGAGCAGACAAAAACGACGGACACCGAGCTCGAGGAAGCAGCTGCGATCGGTGATAGCGAACAGGGGTTAAAGACTTGGGCACGAGGGAAGCTAAATAGATGGACGGACTGCGAACTTAATGGACGGCGGCAATATGCCACTCCTTGCGGCGGTGGTGTAGGCTTACAGTGCTAGGGTTTTTTGGCTTCGTTTCTGTGATTTCTTTCTGAAAGGAAGAAAGAAAGGGAGAAAGTTTTTTTTTTGTGTAAACCGGGAGGGTCCCGGTTCGGTCCGACCGACCGGTTCAGAGGTTCTTCAACGGTTTCTTGATCGTGGTTTTACACATAGTTGTCAGAATCGAATCGGTGATCGAACCGGTCAAATTATTGATTTACTAGTTTATTAGTTCAACTGATAAATTACTGGTTGAATCGATAGAACCGGTCTCACGTAAATAAAAAATATAAAATAGTAAAAAACTTAAAATTAAAATTTGAAATACATATTTTCACTAACATTTTATAAAGAATCAAGTCTCAAATTCTAAAAATAACTAATATAAAAATAAACATAAAATTTTTAGTATTACTATAATAGTATCTTAACTTGATACAATAAGAATAACAATTATATTAGTACACCACCAAATTAATTCACAAAGCCTATCATCTAACTATAATATCAGTAGATTTCAACACTAGTATTAAAAGTCAAAACAGATAACTTTAATCACAATACTAGCATTGAAATAGATCAAGCAGATTAATAAATTTTTCGTAAGATTTATGTTTATATTAATAATGGTACATAATTAAAATATAATTAATTCAAAAAAAAAGAGAATAAAAAATTAAATTAAATTAGATATCTATAAAATTATTAAATTGAATGTTAACTATAAAATTAGTTTTTGTCATATATGATAATAAAAAGCAAGATGGCTGAGTGGCTTAAAGTCCGGTTTACCATTTTTTGGTCGAACCAATTAGTCCGGTTCGATTTTTATAACTATGATTTTACATGTCTGACCGGATCGTTAATGTTGCCAATTTGCAGTTGGACCGGTCCAACTGACCGGTCCGGTGCAATTTTCAAAACCATAGTTTTTATGTTAGGGTTCTTCCTTTTATGAGAGAGAAAGAGAAAGAAAAAGGGGTAGCGGGTATATTCGTGCTTGACCGCTTGAGGGTTTTTTTTATTTTAAATTAAAATTCTAAAAATCCATTAAAAAACCGATCAATTCACCGGTTTATTATCGGTTCAACTGGTTTTTTACCGATTTTTGTCAAGTGATTTTTTGTGCCAACCGGACAAATTAAAGGACCGAGTTTTGGTTAACCGAGTCGATCAGTCGGTTCGATTCGATTTTTAAAACACTGAAAACATATCCTTACAAACAATGGAACAACTCCACCAACTTTCTTTATAAGTGGTCAAAACTATCATTCAACTAGAAGTTTGATCCCTACTAATAATGATAGGTCCAGGTTTGCTCAATTGTACATATATGATATGGAGAAAAAATACAAAACAAGATATCAACCGTTATCCTCTAGATATGCATGACAATTTTTAACTTGCTAACAATTAATGATGCAAATGATAAATTCATTCTATAATGTGTATTGATTGCTTAATGGGGTGAATGGTCTTGACATTCTCAGATCTAGTGAATCAACAAGAATTTTAGAATTCTAAATCGTAAACCGATTAAAGGAAATTCTCGACATTTGTAACCCTTTTACCAAAACCTTTCGATCTACAAGAGATAGATTTAGAAATGGAAGAACTTCTGAAATCAAACTAACGCTAATCAAGAAGAGGAAAGAGGATGGAAGAGTATATAATTTACCCACTGTGTCTGAGGTTATCATTCTAATTGTTGGCAACATAGACGACTCAATCTCTAATAGGGATATAATTATTCGGACAACATAAAAAAAGTTGCAAAGGATAGATGTTCTCCATCTGTTGTACTTGACTTTTCAGTATCCCTTAATATTCTCATACAAAGAGGATGGATTTAGAAATGGCATCACGACTCCTATGCAATATGGTCTTGATAGTACGAAAAAATAAAAGACCATTAGTATGAGAAAGTTATTCTCATTTCACATTCAAATAAGAGTTAACAAGTCTCCTGTTATGCTATAATGTCGAAGATTATTTCAGCAATTTTCGGTTGATGCTTACACCACGATAGAGTCTGAACAGCTTAGTTTCATTAGACACAACCAACAAAAAAAATAAGGGTTGACAAATACAATACACTAGATGAGTCGTTGGTTAGGGGAAAGCTAATCTTGTTGCAATTGGACAGGGGATTATCCTACCAAATAGCTTCATAAGTAATTTGTGGTACATGTGTAACAACTACAAAGATACTTTTGCAATATGCAAGTATGCGGGGTACCCTAGTTTTTTTATTACAATAACATGCAATCTTGAATGGGATAAGATCAAACGTCTATTAAAGGACACATAATTCAAAACAGAAGATCGTCCAGACATTTTAGCAAAGATTTTTAACATCAAATTGGGTGAGTTGTGTAACACCCTATCACACTTAATCTTATGCTTAAGTCATAAGACTGAGATATAAGGTATTACGACCTCTAAAAGTAAAAATATATATATAATAATAGTAAAAGAGATATTTAACTAGGAGCCTTGAAAAACGGGTAAAACAAAATTGCAAAGTAAAAGCGCAACGCTAAGGAAACGAGATAACTTGCGTGCTAAGAAATCTAAAGATAATAAGTATAAATAGACAGAAAATGTGAATAGAAAGTCAAGGATATAGAATAACTAGCTCCTAACTCAGCCTGCGAAGGCAAGGCTGGCCGGAGAATATTTAACTACATGTATACATATCCCAAAAACCCCAAATACATAGGTAAAACCCTAGCTCTCCTTTAACCTCTAAGAGGAACAAAATAAACGAGTTTATTGGAGAGAAAGCTAAGTACATATATACATAAGCTACATAACAAAAGAACCCAGAAACCGCTCCGCTTCAGAAATCCAGACGCCTAGCGAGGAGCCTCTCAACCTGCATCTGAAAAATACAACACAGTATGGGGTGAGAACCGGAGGTTCTCAGCATGGTAAAGGTGCCACACACATAATATATAAGGTCCTGGGAAAGCCAGAGGCAATCCTAGAACGCCGACACTCAGATTATAAAACTTAAAGAACTAAATAGAAACCATAAATCAGGGTGGTCTTCTAAGAATATCTAAGCCTAGCTTAAACCTGACCTTAATACTAAGTCTTTTCCACCATTTCCTCCGTTCCTCCATCTTCGATTAGTTTACACAAACAAATAAGCAAACAAGGCAAACACAGGTAACTTACAAGTAATATAGATAATAAGTACAACAAATAGCATGTTATAATCACGTAGGCATTCCCAAATAGTTCATAAATAAGCAATTCAAACAATATGCACATGATGCATGCCTGTCCTATGGCTGTTGATATCAACTGTCGGTTACGTAGCCATCCCGACATGTTCTCAAGCTCAAAAATACACCATGGGGAGAATCCCCAAGCTGACATGGGGAAGAGAACACCCCCAAACTCAATAATATCCATGAGATGAATCCCAAGCTGACATGGGAAGAAGAGACAACACCCCAAGCTGATATGGAGAAAACAATACTCCAAGCTGACATGGAAAAAACAATACCCCAAGCTCAATGTTATCCATAGGACTAATCCCTGGCTGACATGGGGGAAACAACACCCCAAGCTCAATAATGTTTAATCTTTAGCTTACATATGCATCTTCGGCATACTCGCGACACTACTGCACTTTCTCAATAAATCATAAGCATTTACTGTAAACCCCGCTAAAATCGGTAAATTATTAGTTAGTAAATTGAATTTTAATTAGGAAAGTTAAAAATACAAAACTAATATCAAAATAGGATAGAGCTCATCGAAACGAGAATTTTGATACCAATTTCGATAATTTGGCCCAAAATCGGACCGGAAGGGCCAAACCGGTTGAACCGGGGCCCAAATCGGACCCATGGGTTCAACCGGGCCCCTAACATAAATGAAGCAGCAGCTTCATCTTCTCCATTTCACCACAGCAACGAAAAACACAGCAAGGGGGAGAAGAGAAGAAACCTAACCCTCACCATTCCTTCCAACTACCATAACTTCCTCATCCGGGCTCCGATTGCCGTACTGTTCGCGGCCACGCGCTCAGCGCGTCGAGCTCTACCTTTCTATCCAAACAATTTCTCTAGTAAGCCTTCTATTGAGTTCAGAATCTCTATCCCTCTTTCTTTGGTAAACTTGAAAACCTATAGTGAATCTTGTCCAATTTTTGTGTTCTAGGTTCAAGTTAGCTTCCGGAACTTGTGGGCTCAAGCTATTGAGCATATGGGTATGGTAAGAACACCCTAACCCTAGCTCAATCTTGTTTTTGGTAATAGAAAACTGAATTGGAACATATATATGTGTATTAGGTGTAGTTTAAGAGGATGTTTATGCATTGAACTTGAATTTGGATTACTTGGAGCTTTGTTGGTGACAAGGCTTGCTTTGGGGCTGTTTGATTGAGCTTGGAGGGGCTGTGATTTTATGTTGAGAAGCTGCCTTGGGTGAATTAAGTGATCGGCCAAGGTATGGTTTAAGTTTCGCACGTTTAATATTTACGGTGTTGTGAAAACTTAGGTTAGAGGAACCATAGAATAAGTTGGATTGTTTGTTGTATTTAATGATTAGCCTTGTAATGTTGTTAGAATAGATTTGTTAGTGAATTTATATATTAGAATTATGAGGTGTGAAAGCTATTAATGGTGTGCTCTTATATTTATTTATGATGGATTAGAATTGGTGTTTGTTAATAAGGATGTAGAGTTGTGTTGTGGTGGTATTGTATATGCTGTAACTAATTATGTAATGATCAGAATTGCATGAGACCAAGTTTAGGCTAAACTTGGGAATATAAGGAACTAAACTGGAAAATTTGGGACCTTTTTGTTAAATATACAATTTATGGCAGATTTTTAAAGTTAGGTTGTTAAATCTGTCCAGCAGCAGAAAAGATCAAACAGGGCAGCAACTTGTTTGTCTTGCTGCAACTTTTACGAGTTGAGTTTTGGAGCGAAACAAATTTTGTTATAAAATTTGATTAACTTTATTTATTTCTCTAAAATTTCAGAATTTTAAGAGTTGAGGATTGGGAGCTATGAATTTTTGAATATTGGTGGTCAAAACTGAAAAGAAACAGATTTCAGCAAGCTATGCATCAACTTCCAATGCTTGTAACTCTTAGAATTAAATAGAAATTGGGTTGCAACCAAGACACACTTGTTTCTGGATGAGCTAGGGGTTCTCAAATCAAAATTTAGCTTAATTGGAGTTTTGTAATAAAAGTTATTTCAATTGAAAGGTACTAAGCTTGTTGGTTTTTAAAACAGATTTTGTCTCATTTTTACTTAACTTCCAGGTAATGTAACTTTTTCATTAAAAATGGTATTGACTCAGAACCAATTGAGAAAGAAACCTGGATGAGTAAAGTTTAACTACATTAATTTTCAAAGTCATTGGATTTAACTTGGATTTTATATTGAATTTTGAATATCACATACTGCTGCTGTTTTTCTGGTTTTATGCACTGCAGTGCAGTCACGGTTTTTCCTTTATTCCTGAGGCTAGAAAAATCAGAAAATTATGATATTTAGTTTGTTAGAAAGCTTATTTCAATATGAACGCCTGGACATAAAGTTTGTGCAATTTTGAGTTCATTTGCTATATTAGAAACAGAAAAGAAAATAGAGTGTCGAGGATGTCTTAGTGATAGTCATGAGTTCGAGAAGTTAAAGTTCAATCCTCGTGTGATGTGATTGATTTAATGTTAGAGTTGGGTTGATTTTAAGATTATTCGATATTAAGAAGGATGAGAAGAGTTTGATAAAAAGTTTGGTCAGGACCCGGAAAGGGTAATCAAGATGAATTATAAGGGAATGACGATGAAAAATGTGAAAAGGAGGTTGTTAATAGAAGGAGTTAATATGCCATGGCTTGATGAATGATTAAATAATGATTATGACTATGAAATGGCTTATGAATAATGCTATCTGAGATACGAGTTACCTGGGTAAGAGCCGTGGCTCGCCATCACGTGTTCCAGGTTGAATCTCGATACTCTGTTGACCCTACGTCGTAAGGGTGACCGGGCATGTATAAATTCCCGGGTATGGATAGCCCCCATTGAGTGATTTTATGAAATATGAATGTGAACTCTATGCATAGACTCTTGGGGATGCGCGACGGGGGACAGTCTAAGGTTTTCGGACTTGTCGGGTTGGCTGGATAACCGACAGATGGGCCCCATCAGCCATAGGACAGGCATGCATCATATGCATTTGTTTGTATTGATTGCTATGCATTGTTTTGGGTATGCCTAATTGATATATATTACCTGCTATTTGTTATACTTGCTATTTGTACTATTTGATCATTACTTGTGCGTGAACTTATTTGGTTGCTTGTTTCTGTTACATTTTGAATGATGAAAGGATGGAGGAAACGGAGGAAATGGTTTGGTGTTAGGTTAAGCTTGAACTTGAGTAAGTTAGGTAGATTTAGAATACCTACCCCTGTTTATGGCTTCTGTTTAGTACTTAAGTTGGATAATTGAATAACGGAGTTCTAGGATTGCCTATGGCATTCTCAGGACTGTATTTCTTATGCGCGTGGCACTTTTACCATACTGAGAATCTCCGGTTCTCATTCCATATTGTATTGTTGTTTTTCAGATGCAGGTCGAGAGGCTCCTCGCTAGACGTCTGGATCTTGGGAAGCGAAGTAGTCCTTGGGTGTATTTTGGTTTTTGGTTGTATATATGTATATATTTGTTTAGCTTACTCTCCAAGTAACTTGTGTATGCTGCTCCTCTTAGAGGATTAGGGAGAGATAGGAGTTTACTTTGATTTTTTTGGTGTATTTTGGGGATACTTAAGTATGTTTATATGTATATATATATCCTCCGGCCAGCCTTAGCTTCGCAGGCTGAGTCAGGGGCTAGTTATGCTGTTACCTTGGCTTTCCTTTATCCTTCTGCTTATCTTTATCATGTTCCTATTAGGTCTCTTAGCATGCAAGTAATCCTATTCCTTGAGCATTGCAATTTTTATTTTGCGATTTTGTTTACCCGTTTTGTTTCAAGGCTCCTAGTATATTATTTCTTTCAGTATTATATGTATATCTTTACTGTTTAGAGGTCTGTTATACCACACTACCTCTGTTCTACGACTTAAGCGTAAAACACTGTGTAGTAGGGTGTTACATTTACTCATTCCTCTTATATTTTATGATACACAATTATAAATTCATAACTCGTCTCATCGTCCTCATTTCGTTAATGTCCACGATTATCCCATTAATTAATCTCACTATTACATTATTCTTTTAACTGCCTCATATATCTCTCTTCCATCATCTTATCAAAACAAAATCTATCTTCTCCAATCCTTAGTTTAGTTATCTTCCTTCGTCTCTAAGTTATCTCATTTTTCCTAGCTTCGTCCTATTGTTAAGATTACTAACAATATCTAGACTAAAGAAATGAAAATAGAAATCTAGAGGTTTGACTTTGAGCTTTAAAACACAGAATCTATTTTTGCTGAAAACAGGGTCACGCATACGCGTCGATACGCGTTTAGGCCAAGACGCGTACGCATCCCTTGATTACGCGTACGCATGCAAACTAGGCAGTAGTGTTTGTCCACGAAAGGGGTATATGTGTACGTAAAAGTTCCATGTCACGCGTACGCGTGGGCATGCGTTTTTCCAAAAAATTTCACTAAGTTTCAAAAGCTGCAGAATTTTAATTTCTAACCTCAAACATCCGACACGTATAACTTTTTCGTTTTAAACTATTTTTCATCCGTTCTTCGAACAGTATAAGATTCACGGATTCAATTTTCACATAAAATAAGTTTGAAACCATTTGGGAGTCCGAAAGCCAAGTTATGGCTCGCCAAAATTTGGCCAAAAACCAACTTTGCACAGAAAGCTCAAACCTCAAATTTTCACAAAGACTAAACTCAATCCCACTTCCTTTACTCATATTCAACACAACCACACACCATTTAAAAATGCCAAGACCTCCACACCTTACCTCAAACAAATATACCTCAATATACACATCATCTCATACCAAACATTCATTACCTAATTAACAAGATTTACCAACAAACCACCACAACCTTACCTTCATTTTCATACATTAGTAAACCTCATTAATTTATCATTTAGGATTCCAACACCAATATTAACACAAGCCACAACCCAACCTTTTTCAAGATACCACATCAAAGTACTAAACAATTTACATATCATACAACACTTCATTTCAACCATTCCAATCCAACAATCCAAATTCAAAATAACATTAAACATTAATTAATGAAACAACAATAATAACTCATATCCATAACTCCTTAAAACAATATCATCAACCACAAGCAATAACCATCCAACCTCTCTCATACTCATTCAACATCCATCATAAGTTTTACTAAGCATTAAACACAATCGTGCATTCCAACCTACCCTATAGTCAATTAGCCTAAGTTTTCACAGAACATTAAATATTAAATATGAGAAACCTAAACCATACCTTGGCCGATTTCCACGTATTATCCAAAGCAACCCACTTAGGCAAAAAGGGCAAAGCTTCAATCACCAAGAATTCAGCTCTAATATCCACCAAGTATTCAATCAAGCTTCCAATGACTCCAAAGACTTCATATCATTCATACATACACACCTAATATATATATATATATAACACATATATATCCAAAATTTAATTCTCCATACACTAAATCAAAGGATTGAGTAGGATTAATGGTACTTACTGTACCCAAAGACCAAATGAACCAAACCCAACTAATTCCGCAAGCTAAAATGAACCTAGAATACCAAAATCGACAAAATCTCAACATAAAGGCTCACAATTTTTGAAAATCAAAGGGGTAGAGAAAATGAGGTGAGATTGAAGCTTACCTATGAAATTGATCTGATAGAATCATAGAGCTCGACGCGGTGATCGCGTGGCTACAAACGGTGCGGCGATCGAAGCTCGGAGTGGAAAGTTATGGAGGTTTGAATCAAACCTTAGGGTTTAAGTTCTTCTTCTCCAAGAATGTTTCCACCGTGAATGAAAGGTAAGGAGGAAGGGGAAGCTGTGTTTTAATTGAGTGTTGTTGGGCTGAATTGGGCCTTGGGCCCATTTTGGGCCCGGTTCGCCCGGTTTAGCCCAATCTTAGGCCAAATTCTTTGAAATTGGTGTCAAAATTCATGTTTTAATTTTCTCTATCACATTAAACTATCAAATCTCATTTTCTAATCACTTTGATTAATAATTAATTTATTCGCTAACTATTTACTATTTACTCGGGGTTTACATCCTACCCCACTAATAGAAATTTTCGTCCTCGAAAATTCCGGTTACTAACAAAGGCGGTCGAAAACATTCTCCTTGGCCTCAACTCCTAGTTTGATCCCAAACTCAACACGACGTCTGATATTACCAGTCCTAAACTTTCAACTTGAATGCGAGGTTCCAGCTCCAAGCAGAAGAAATCCAACTTATGTGTTCGGTCTCACACTTACCTCGATCCTGTTGCGGCCATCTTGCACCTGTGGCTCTTCCTTGCGGACAATCTCTCGACATGTGCCCTGGTGCCCCACATTGAAAACATAAACCAAGTTCGGTCCTGTGCGGCTCATCTAGAGTAGTCTCACCACAACTTTCCTGTAGTAGCGCCCACTTCATAGTGTAATCTTCCGCGAGCTGGCTCTTCTTAACTAACTCGGTGAAACTCATTAGCTTTTGTGGATATACGTAATTAAAGATATCTCTCATGAGTCCTTTCTCGTACTGAGCACACTTTCACTCTTCATAATCAGCCGGATTTCCTTGACAAACTTTTGAGAAACGGCACAGGCTGTCGAATTCACGGGTATAGTCAGCAACGGACATGTCCTTTTGCTTCAGCTGCGTTAATTCCAACTCCTTTGCAGTGTGAAATGCATGCAAGAAATATTTCCCATAACACTCCGTCTTGAACCTATTCCAAGGGACATCTGTTAACTCCACCTGCAAGGTATGACATAGCTCCTGTCACCAATTCTGAACATCTTCCTCCAACATATAAGTCACTATCTCTACTGATTGTACTTCAGGAACGTGCTGAATGTACAAAAATCACTCCACGTCTCGAAACCACTGATCAGCCTCCAAAGCATTGGCGTTTCCATTAAATCGAGGTGGACCACTTTGGAGGAAATCAGTAAGGGTCATAGACCTATAGTATCGACCTACGTTACTTGTACCGGCACCAGAGTTTCCATCTCGACGTCCTTGCACTGGTCCTACCATGGGATTTTCTCTCCGAATACCTCGCTCGGATCCGCAAGATGACATTTGGTCCCTGTTCACACCAAACAATTGATATTAAGGTGATCAGTCTCAATATCTCAAGTTTAGTACTTTAGAATCACAAATGCATGCTCACGAACATGTATGCTACTCATATCAGTTAGATATCCTAAGTAGCACATAGTCACACACACAGAGAATGCACAGAAGCATAGTCAGTTCGTCCCTCAGACTCTATAGGAATGAACTGCTCTGATACCATAATGTAACACCCTATCACACTTAATCTTATGCTTAAGTCATAAGACTGAGATAGTAAAGTATTACGATCTGTAAAAGTAAAAATATATATATAATAATAGTGAAAGAGATATTTAACTAGGAGCCTTGAAAAACGGGTAAAATAAAATCGCAAAGTAAAAGCGCAACACTCAGAAAACGAGATAACTTATGTGCTAAGAAATCTAAAGATAATAAGTATAAATAGACAGAAAATGTGAATAGAGATTCAAGGATACAGAATAATTAGCTCATAACTCAGCATGCGAAGCCAAGGCTGGCCAGAGAATATTTAACTACATATATACATATCCCAAAAACCCCAAATACATAGGTAAAATCCTAGCTCTCCTTTAACCTCTAAGAGGAACAAAATAAACAAGTTTCTTGGAGAGAAAGCTAAGTACATATATACATAAGCTACATAACAAAAGAACCCAGAAACTGCTCCACTTCAGAAATCCAGACCCCTAGCGAGGAGCCTCTCGACCTGCATCTGAAAAACACAACACAGTATGGGGTGAGAACTGGAGGTTCTCAGCATGGTAAAGGTGCCACGCACATAATATATAAGGTCCTGGGAATGCCAGAGGCAATCCTAGAATACCGACACTCAGATTATAAAAATTAAAGAACTAAATAGAAATCATAAATCAGGGTGGTCTTCTAAGAATATCTAAGCCTAGCTTAAACCTGACCTTAATACTAAGTCTTTTCCACCATTTCCTCCGTTACTCCATCTCCGATTAGTTTACACAGACAAATAAGCAAACAAGACAAACACAGGTAACTTGCAAGAAATACAGATAATAAGTACAACAAATAGCATGTTATAATCACGTAGGCATTCCCAAATAGTTCACAAATAAGCAATTCAAATCATATGCACATGTGCATACTTGTCCTATGGCTGTTGATATCAACTATCAGTTACGTAGCCATCCTGACATGTTTTCAAGCTCAAAAATACACCATGGGGAGAATTCCCAAGATGACTGACGTGGCAGAAATTGGCAGATTAAGAAATTAATATAAGAGATACGTTGCAAGTATAGTTTTCAATCAACAAAAATCCGCTTATCAATTTAGAAGGGTTGTCACAAAATTAGAATTAAAATACTGGGAGTATGAATCCCAGGTCGTCTCTCAACGAATTGCAGAAAGATGTGCTATTTTATTAATCAGATGTTTTCCAAAAGGGTTTGAGTTTGATACACAGGAAATTAAATCAGAGAATTTATGTAATTTAAATAAAAAAAACTTGACCGGGAGTAGATTAGTCGGAAGTCCTATCCTTGTTGGAGTTCTCCCAAGATTAATTGATAATTGAAGGTTGTTTTGCTCAGTTATCCTTTACCAGATAAAGGAAAGTCAAGCAAGTTGGAAGTCAGTTTCTATTCACAAGTTCCAATCCTCTCCCTTAGGAAGGACTAGTGTCAGTGACTAGAGGGCGACCCAACGATAAACCCAATTATAATTTTACTCTTGAACATTCTAACTCAAGGTTCTTCTTTTAACCAACTCCCAATCAAGTTATGGAACTACTCACTCATTATGATTGTAAACTTCACAAAATAAGAAAGGGAAATAAAGGAAGACATGATAAATAATAATAAAAAAGATCAATTAAAAATAAAAATAGTTCTTGTATTAAATAAACTCTAAAAATAATCCAATAGTAATTCTGAACAAATTAAAAATATGAAAGAGTAAGTGACAAGTAAGGAAACAAACTAGAATGATGAAGTCTTGGCAGAGGTAATAACTTTTCTCAATATCCCAATCCAAAAAGCAATAAAAACAAAATCCTAAGAACTATGAATGTGTAGAGAGAAAACCTAGAGGAAGAGTAAATTCAGATCTAAAAACTAAAATTATGCGGAATGAATGTTGTTCCCTGGTCTCTGCATGTTCCCTGTCTCTAATATGCTTTTCTGGGCCGAAAACTGGGTCAAAACATGGCCCAAAATCACCCCCAGCAAATTCTGTAAATTCTGCACATCGCGCACGTCACGCGATCGCGTCATCCACGCGTTTGCGTCATCCAGCGTTTTGCCTTGCCATGCGTGTGCGTCGTCCACGCATTCGCGTCACTTGTGCAATTTCCAATCCATGCGTTTGCGTCAGGCACGCGAGCGCGTCACTGCAATTTCCTCTGTTTTGCGCGGTCGCGTGAGCCATGCGTTCGCATCGTTTCTCGCTGGTCATCTCCTTAATTTCTTGTGTTCCTTCCATTTTTGCAAGCCTCCTCTCCAATTTCCAAGTCATTCATGCCCTATAAAGCCTAAAACACTTAACACACAGATCACGGCATCAAATGGAATAAAGGAGAATTAAAATACATAATTAAAAGTCTCTAGGAAGCAAGTTTTCAATCATAGAACAATTTTAGGAAGGAATTGTGAATACATGCAAATCATATGAATAAGTGGGTAAAGATTTGATAAAACCACACAATTAAACACAATATAAACCATAAAATAATGGTTTATCAACCTCCCCACACCTAAACATTAGCATGTCCTCATGCTTAGTCGAAGGAAATAAAATAAATGAGTAGGAACATGTAGAACTCATGCAATGCAATGCAACCTATACGTATGAATGCAACTATATGATTCTTGTCCACTTGATTAAAAGTAAATAAGCTCTTCAAGACAATCACAAATCAAATTCCACTAACTCAATTCTTATACAGTAAGAACAGATAAAAATGCAAGAAGGTAGCTCATGAAAGCAGGAAACATAGAATTTAAGCATTGAACCCTCACTGATGATGTATGTACACTCTAATCTCTCTAGTGTATAGGGTAGTCACTCTATCCTTTTCTAATCATGCTTTCTAATTTTTGTTCTTCACCTAACCAATCAACAACATTTAATGTACCAATGCAAACATCATGAGGTCTTTTCAAGGTTGTAATGGGGCCAAGGTAAAGGTAAGGGTATATATGGCTAAGTATGCTTATAAATTGAATCTTTAATTAACCTAAGCTTTCACCTAACACATATATGTATCTTCTATATAACTTGAAATTTCATACCTAGCTACCCAAAATTTCCCTTTCACATTCCATACTCATGTATCACCCTTTATTTTAATTTTTATCACATATGCATTGATCTTTGAATTTTAACTTAGCATTGGGGTAATTTTGTCCCTTTATTTATTTATTGACTATTTTTGGATTTTTTTTAAAGCATGAAAATAAACATAGCTTATCAATGCACATGGATTTTTAATTCTTATAGTTTCACATGAGTAGGTACCCAAATTCCCATTATATTATCATGACACATTTCCTTATTATCTTTTGTTCCCACAATCTTCCCATACCCAATTAACACACAATTCTATCTTAAGCTAACCAAAGATTCAATTGGGATATATAATTGTTTTTCCGCTTAAGGCTAGTGATGTGGTAAAGTACAGAACAAATGGGATTTAAAGGCTCAAAGTGGCTAACAAAGGTAACTTAAGGGGTAGGCTTAATTTGGATAAGTGAGCTAAACAAATAATTGCCTCAATCATATGCAAGCATATAAATATATTAAACATTGGACATATAGGATGAAACAAAATATAGATTACAATCATAGAGAAGTAAACACATAAGAATAAAATATTGATGGTTAAATAATGTAACCATGTAACTAAGCTCAAATCTTATGGGTTGTGTGTTCTTAGCTTTTTTAACTATGTTCCAAATATAACTTCAAGCAAATTTAACATAAAAATTTTGATTAAAATTAGTGAAATTTTGTTCTAAAAATAGGGTCTTAGAAGAAACTTATTATCTTTTCAATCAAGTAGAACATGCATGCAACTAACCTATTACTATGCAATCTATCACATTCTAAAACAAAAAAAATTGAAAAACCAACTAAATATCCTATTTTATTGATGTTAATGAAGAGAAATTATCTCCGGAAGTCAGGTACTGACCGACCTCTCCACACTTAAGGTTTTGCACCGTCCTCGGTGCCATCTGTCAGGAACAAAGGTGGGCTGGTAGCAGTATCTCCACAGTCGGGACCGTCATGGCTCCCTGTGCTGGTAAATGAAGTGGAGTCCGGGGTGTCAGGGTCTTTGTATTTTCCCATAAGTAGCTCCTTGAGGTATGTGAATCGGCGCTTGTTACGGCGCTCTCTTAGCTTTGCTTTGTGTTTCTGCCAATCCAACCTCTCAAGTATCTGATGGAACAGTTGGTTTGTTGTAGGTGCTTGAGGGGTTGAAGAAGGAATGCTCTAGCCGGTTCAGTAGGTTGGCTTGTAGTGGCTGCTGGAGGTCTGATATATTTCCCGTTAGGGACATACTGATCATCCCGTGGGAGCATGGCTTTGGTGTCTCTAGCTCTGTAGGAGACTCCGGCTGCTGAGACAAGATCGGAGACCAAGGCGAGAAAAGGTAAGTTGCCCGCAATTTGTACGTGTCCCATGGCATTCCGGATGTGTCTTGGTAAGTTTAGAGGCTGGTCTGTAAGGATGCACCATAGTAAAACAGCCATGTCTGCAGTGAAGGAGGACTCGTGAGTGCTCAGAAAGACGTAATGGGACATAATCTGTGCCCATACGCGAGCCTCCAAGGTAAGTGCGGAAGCCAATATTCCCTTAGGACGGGAACGATGATATCCATAAATCCATCTGCTGCCAGGTAGTGCGATAACTCTGAGAACAGCGTCCCAGTCAAATTGGTACGTCTGGCGCTTGAGGGAGGCTTCTTGAAATGCGTCCAGTCCTTCTGGAGTAGGGGGAAGATCTAAAGCTCGTTGAATGGCCTTTTCTGTAATGGGAATTTGCTTCTGACGGATATAGACAGACTGCAGGGTTGGCAGGTGGAAATTAGAGTAGAACTCGACTACCCAGGAAAGATTAACCTGCCGTGGCTGTCTCTGTAGGAAATCCCATTGTCTTCGTTCAATTTGCGGCTCAACAAATTCAGCAATACGGGTCGGGAGGATAAGAAGGTATTTGTTGTTGTAACTCCTTTCTGCCAGGATGGGGAACATCTGCTCACAGTAGCGGTTGGTAAATCACGCAGTGTCCTTTGCTGGGAAGGCTTTCTCTTTTTCATCAACCCTTATAATCCTCTTAATTCTTTTTGTTGAGGGCTTAACTGTAGTTGAAGATGGCTCTGCCACTAATGCTCTTTTTGTTCCTCTCATCGCTGTTGATTTGGGAGTAGGGCAAGGAAGAGAACGGGAAAGGTGGTAATCAATGCACATTAAAGATGAATGGTGTTAACACATGGTCATGACTACATGTGAAAAAGCATCAATGGAAATATAGCAAGTGCATATGATGACAAATAAATGCAAGGTGTTTATTGGCATGCCGGCAAGGGCATGAGTAGCATATATCAAGCATTCAATGTCCAAGTTAGATTACCAAGCCTTTCAAACTAATAACCTTTTTGTAATAACAATTATATGTAAATAATATAATATAAAAAGGTTTTGTGAAAAGCAAGCATTTAGAGTAGTAGAATAAAAGATATCGAAAAATAGTGCATAATGCCATACGGACGTTTTCACAAACATATAGCATGCATGGTAAATAAGCTATTGAAAATAATAAATTGAACATGCAAGCAACCCTTTAAAAAGTAATATATAATTGTCAACAATTCCTTAATAGTCCACAAGCAAATCATAAGAAATAATAATGACCCTAATAAATTTCCAACACCAATTAAAAGAAAAAGGAAAGAAAAAGAAAACATGGATAATGAAAGTGAAAGGAAAAAAGAAAAGAAGAAGAAAACATAAAAATAAGAAGAAGAATAGAAAAGTAAGGAGGGAAGAAGAAAAGAAAAACCTTGATAATGGTGGTGAGAGAGAGAAAGTAGAAAGTGAGAAAGAAGGAAGAAGGAAGAAAGGGGAAGAAAGAAATAAGAAGGGAAAAGAAAAAGTAGGATTTGGGGAAGAGAAAGATAAGATATTTTGACAAATATGGATATGTTGTGCAGCGCTAGCAACGCGGACACGTCGGTCACGTGGACTGATAAACCACTATTTTATGGTTTATCTTGTGCTCAATTGAGTAGTTTTTATCTACTCTTTACACACTTATTCATACTATTTGCATGGTTTTACATTTGCCTTCCTAATTATGTGCTTTAATTGAAAACATGCTTCTTTGGCCTTATATTTGCTAATATTAATCCTCTCTTATCACCATTAGATGCCTTGATATGTGTGTTAAGTGATTTCAGAGATTACAGGGTAGGAATGGCTCAGAGGATGAAAAGAAAGCATGCAAAAGTGGAAGGAATACAAGAAGCTGAAGGAACTGCAAGGCTGTCAACCTGACCCTCTCGCACTAAAACGGCTATAATTTGAGCTATAGAGGTCCAAACAAGGCGGTTCTAGTTGCGTTAGAAAGCTAACGTCTGGGGCTTCAATTTGATATATAATATGACATAGTTTCTCTGACGCTAGGCGACGCGACCGCGTGCTCCATGCGGACGCGTCGCAGTGACAAAAATTCAGCGTGTTTGAATTCGCAACCAGCGAATTCTGGGCTGTTTCTGACCCAGTTCTCGGCCCAGAAAATACAGATTAGAGGCTATAAAGTAGAGGGAATACATCCATTCATAAACAAGCTTTCACATTCACAGTTTTAGGAGTAGATGTAGTTTTTAGAGAGAGAGGTTCTCTCCTCTCTCTTAGGATTTAGTTTTAGGATTTAGGATTATTTCTTCTTCATCACAGGTTCAATGTTCCTTTTATTTATTTTTCTAATTTAATTTATGAACTCTTCCATGTTACATTTGATATCTTTATTAGTGCTAATTGAGGTATTTCAGAATTATGATTGCTTTTTTTATTTATTATATAAATAATTTGGATTTTTCTCTTTTGGCTTTGGTTGAGTCATTGGAGACTCTTGAGTTATCAAACTCATTATTAATTGAAAATTAGAATTCTTCAAGAATTAATTCGAGTTCCAAACTCTAACTTTTTCCAAGGAAAGACTAGGACTTGAGGAATCGGAATTAATTCATCCACTTAACTTACCTTCATAATTAGAGGTTAACAAAGTGGGAGAAAAATCAAATTCTCATTATAATTGATAAGGATAACCAGGATAGGACTTCCAGTTTTCATACCTTGCCAAGAGTTTTATTATCTATTTAATTTAATACAATTTACTTTCTTGCCATTTACTATTCTCGCTTTTTATCTTATACATTAAAAACCCCCAATTTACAAACTCATAACCAATAATAAGAACACCTCCCTGCAATTCCTTGAGAAGACGACCCGAGGTTTAAATACTCGGTTATCAATTTTAAAGGGGTTTGTTACTTGTGACAACCAAAACTTTTGTAAGAAAGGTTGATTGCTTGGTTTAGTAACTATACTTGCAACGAGAGTTTACTATAACTTCTAAACCATCAATCTTCAGTTCTTTCAAAATGGCGCCGTTGCCGGGGAGTTGCAAACGTGTGCTTTATTATTGGTTATTGTAAATATTTTATTCTTGCTTGTTTATTTGTTTTTATTTTTGTTTTCATTTTTGCTTTTTGTTAAGTTAAGAGGTTATTGGTTTTTATTTTAAAATTTTTATTTTATCTTATCTTATTTCAAAAATCAAATTTCAAAATTCAAATTTAAAAATTTTCAAAATTCAAATTTAAAAATTTCCAAATTTCAAATTTCAAAAATTCAAAATTCAAAAATTTAAAATTCAAAATTTCAAAATTTAATTTTCAAATTCAAAATTTAAATAACCTTTTAATTTAAATTTGTTTTTATTTTTGTTTTTAATTTTTATTTGCTACTATGAACTCTCACCCCTTTGGCTATGAGTCTGGTTACAATTATGTTGCAGGAAGAAGAAATTACAATGAGAACAGGCATCAAAGTTGGAACAATCAAAGATGGGAGGAGCCACAAGGATTTGATCAACCCTCATGGCAACAACCACCTCCAATGGACTATCAACAACCACCGCCATATGCCTATAAACCCTCTCCTCAACATGACTTTGGACCACCATACTCACAAGCCCCTCACCACCAAACACCACCATATGACCCTAACCCGTATCCACCATACCAACCACCTTATAAGCCAAATGAACCCTCATATCCACCCCAAACCTCTATGGAGAAAGCACTTACTGATCTAAACTCTACTATACAAGCTCTCGTCGCCCAAACCAGACCACCAAATACCTTCAACAATCAACCCTCAAGCTCTAGTGCACTTCCTTTTCAACCACAGAATGATCTCTCCATCCCATCACCACCATCCATGGAAGAGCACCCACATCCATCAATCCAGGAGCAACATGATCCCAATGATGCTATTGACATGGAACAAGAGAGAAAGGATCATCTTCGAGAATCCATACTTCATAAGGAGCTAGAGGAGGCCCTAAGGGTGAAGGTAGTAAAAACCCTTGAAGTCGAAGGAGTGGTTGAAGAATTAGTGAAGGAAGAATCAAGGGATCATCTCAAGGAAGCAGCGGATCGATTTCATGCAACTCTATATCAACTAAATCAAGCGATAAGTCAATTAGGTTCCCGACGCTCGGACACTCAAAGTGCTCCCATGGCTTCATGTGGGCAATCTAATGAAGAACGTAGCATGAAGGAGATATTAGAAACTCCAGTGGACAGTACGGAGCATGACTTTGTACTGGAACAAGTGGTGGAAGCTGTAATTATTGAAGAAGAAGAAGTGGTTGCAGACTTAGGAGATGCTGAACCTCCATGGGAAAGTCAGGTTATAGAACCTCCTTCCAAGGCGATTGAAATTGATGTTGAGGAGGGTGTACAACCTCCAAGGCATATCATGATTAAAAACTTGGAAGAGGTCGATCAAGAGATGGAGATTAAAGAAGAAGAAGCACAGCCTCCCATGCCCTTGGTAAGTAATGAAGAAGAGATTGAATTGGAAGAAAGCTACCAAGAGGAAGAGGTTGAAATTAAAGAAGCTTGCAAAGAGGTGGAAGTTGTCAAGGAGCACAAGGGAGTGGAGTTTGGAATCACCTTGTCAAAGTTATTGGAGACCCCTCCTCCTAAGTTGCCATCATCCTTCACAACATTCAAGTGGGTAAAATTCATACCCCTTAGCTTTCTAATCCCACTTGAATATGGCACTACAAGAAAAAAGGCCTATGGCCACGCTTTTTTCTTGCCACGCTTCAAAAGCGTGGCCAAAAGTGGTCAATGGCCACGCTTTTATGAGGGTGGCGGTAGATTAGAGATTTGGCCACTTTTTTTTTGTCACGCTTTAAAAGCGTGGCGAAAAGGATCAACGGCCACGCTTTTGTAAGGGTGGCAATTGATTAGAGAAACGGCAACATTTTTTTTCTGTCACACTTCAAAAGCGTGGCCATAGAGAGAAACAAGGACGTTTTAAAAGCGTGGCGACAGGGTTTCATTACGGCCACGCTTACAAAACGTGGCCATATCCTGGTACTCTTTTGGCACGCTTTAAAAGCGTGGCCAAAAGGTTTTTTTCTGCCACGCTTCAAAAGCGTGGCCGTAGAGAGCTACAGGAACGTTTTTAAAAGCGTGGCGAGAGGGTTGAACCGAACAGAAAACCGACGGGTTTAAAAGAAACGGCGTCGTTTTTGCCAAACTTGCTTACTTTCACTCTTAGCTTGGTTCTAAAGCTCCTTCGTTTCTTTCTCCCTTTCTCCCTCCGTTTCTTTCATTCACAGAAACTCAGCCAAAAAACCCTAGCAATGTAAGCCTACACCACCGCCGCCGCAAGGAGTGGCATACTGATGCCGTCCGTTCGTCTATCTAGCTTCCCTCGTGCTCCAAGTCTCCAACCCCCGTTCGCTGTCACCGATCGCAGCTGCTTCCTCGAGCTCGGCGTCCGTCGTCTTTGTCTGCTCAGCCGCGCTTCCGCCGCCGTTGGTTGCCGTTAACGTTCGCGTCTTCGTTCAGCCGTCGTCTTCGTTCGCATTCTTCGCCGTTCAAGTTTGCTCGGCGTTCACCGTTCGCGTTCACTCGCCGTTCACCGTTCGCGTTCACTCGCCGTTCACCATTCGCGTTCACTCGCCGTTCACCGTTCGGGTTCGCGTTCGTCTGGAAGCCACGTTGCCCTGCTTCAAACTCTGCGACCAACCCGTGCGCTCCACCTAGCTGTCGAACTGCTCTCTTTTGTCGCCGCCGTGAGTTCCCTAAACCCACCACCAACACACTCACACAACACCAATACACTGCTTGAAACTCTGCAACTTCTTATTTCTATTACAATAAGTAACTATTTGATTTGGCAGTGGTTTGGATTTTTTTCATAGACTGCATTAAAGTATACAATAGTTATGTTCTCTTCTCTATCACATTGATACTAAGCTTTGAATTCTCTTATTTCGTTTCAAGTTTTTCGCACTCAACATGTTTGATGAAATGCTTTAACCATATTTCGGGTTGGTTTTATCATTTCTAGCCTTTAGAAACTTAGTAAGTTGATTGGGCGTGAAATTAGAATAAATTGTTGTTGTGTATTTATTGTTGTGTTTGAGATTCTTGCTAGATATTGGTGATCATTGATTTATTATATGCTTCATGTTTTCATTGTTTTCTTCTTCTGAAGGAAAAAAAATTCTGTTTTCATTGTTTTGTTGATTGTTTGTTTTGTTTCAGAAATTAATTTTTTGTGATCAATGCTCAAACTTTAAATGATGTTCTGTTGGTTTTGCAGTGTTTGTTTTGTTTCAGAAATCAATTTTTTGTTATCAATGCTCAAACTCTGAATGTTGTTCTTTACAAAGATTTGTTTATCTTGTTTCTTTAAATAGCAATGTAAGTTTAACTTGCAGAAAATGTATTAATAAGCTAGAATGTGAGTCAATTTTTGAGCATTTTTCTATTTTCTGTACTAAATTTTGGACTAGCAACTGTGATTATTTGAACTAATTAATTACCTTTATTCTTGTTCAGCATGGCACTCTCGGGGCACTTGTCCAAGATTCTGTTAAGAGCCACCCTCCGCCACTGCCGCTACCCCAGCGCCACCACTAGGCCGCCACCGTGTTGCTCCAGCCATTCACTCATCATCATCAATCTTTCCCTTCCCTTCCCCTGTTCCAATTCCCTGCTTCCCAGGTTCTCCTTTCATCTCATTTGATTTTATTTCTCTTACGTGAATTAATAATGAAGAAACTCAGGTTACACATTATAATGACACTCTTTAACATTTTGTTCTTGTTTTGATTTCAGGGTGAGATATATGTTGAAAGTTCACAGTGTGTTTGTTCAGGAAGGGAATGTGCTGAATAATTATATTAAAAGATGGATTTAGGCATTCTTTTCTTCCTCTTTCACACCCTGCAGGTTTTGACAGCTACTAAAATTAGATATTGGAGGTTTTGTTCAATTAGATGCTAGGTTTTGACAAGTCCCCATGAGATGTAATGGCAAAAGAGAATTGATAGGCACACAGTTTCTTCTTGTTATCATGCTATATAAAAAACATGTCTCAGTTGTGGTGGTTTGGTTTGGTTTTTGTTGTTTTCCATTGCAGGAATGCTATTGATTCCTCTTTATTCCGCAGATTGTTCAAACATGGCGGCGAAGGTGGAAACAAACAAGGACAACAAGGGAAGGCGTCAGAGGGAGAAGAACGAGCTAGTGAATCGCCTTGCGAAACTGAGTCGCAGTGCGGCGTGATGAAGAGTTCAGATAAACCTCCGAAGGGGTCGAATTCAGGAACCCTAGCTGCTGAATCACCTGTTGTGAACAATCGGAGTGATGGTACGGTTTGGTTTCATTAAATCGAGATTTTAAGTATTGTTTTGCTGTGATTGCTTTAAATTTTGTGGGAATCTCACTCTTCGTGTTCATCTGCTTGAAGTTGTAAATTGTACTTGTACATATGTGATACGTGAGAAGGGCTGGTTTTGGTTATGGTTAGAATTTTCTGAGCTGCCTGGTTTAGGGTTGTTCTTATCTTTCTTAATGTTGAGTGTATAGTCTGAGAACAGCACCGATAAATAAGAAAAATACTTTGCAGATTAGAAACTTGGATCTGGAATGATTGATAGGTCATTATGAGGCTTTCTGTTTTCATTTTTTCTTTGAAAAAATATAAGTGGATGCCTATAAACTTATTGTTAAGCATAATAAGGGATTTAAACTTGCCCTGCTAAATACTTGTTGATTGATCCCATACAAATGAGGAATGGAATTTCATAATGACGGTTTAAGAATGTAATACATGAAATTAGTTTTCTTAAATCCATGTCCCACTTCTCTTGGACCTCCAAGTATACTTCTTTTTCTCTAACTCTTCCTCAAGTTTCTTTCTTTCTTTCTTTCTTTCTTTCTGAACCTGGGGTTTTATTCATAGGTGGAGGAACCCAAGTTCTTGTTCGAAGCCAAGACTGTTCAGAGAATGGAGCTTCTTGTGTTGTCTACACTCCAATGGAGGATGAACCCTGTCACCCCAATTTCCTTCTTTGAACACATTGTTAGAAGGATTGGTTTGAAGACCCTTTTGCATTGGGAGTTCTTATGGAGGTGCCAGCGTGTTCTTCTTTCTGTCATTCCCAGTAAGCATTTATTTATGCTACACCATTTTCTATTAATTATATACACATTCATATACTTATTATCATTGTATTCAGATTCAAGGTTCATGGGTTATCTCCCTTCTACATTGGCTGCTGCTACCATGATCCATGTTATTAAAGAGATTGAACCGTTAAATGCAATGGAATACATAAATCAACTCATGGGGTTACTCAAGACTAGTGAGGTCTGTGTTCTTGGTTAAGTTCAATTGTTAATTTGTCAAATATAACTAAGGATTTGGTGAGTAATTGGGGAATCGGAAATGGTTGGTAACAAAAAAAATATTAGCCAAAACATGGTAGGTTTCTTTGGCATATATATCTGGAATTCTGATATTCAAATGAACTGTATCATGTTCTTAATTTTACACATTGCTGCTAAAACATTTGAAATTCAATGAGGTTTGAGTGGAACATGGATATGATATTGAGTAGAAAGATGAATTGTAGTTTTTAAGTTTAACTTTGTTTCTTTACTTTCTTACTATCATCTGCCAATGTTATCTCATGTTTGTGCAGAATAAGATCTAAGGGAAGGAAGTTTAAGAGGGCTAGAGGAAGGAGGAACAGCAAAGGACTTAGGATTTAAGTCGTATTGTTTTTGTATTTTTCTTTAGTTTTTAGTTTTGGAATTTGAACTCGAGATTTATGTTGTATTTGAGTATTAGTTTTTTAATGTATAAAACAATTATAGCAAAAATTATATATGTCACTAATTATTATTTGATTTGTCTTGTAATAAAAATTGTATACTATATTTATAAATTTGGTAATAAAAAAGAACTGAAAATTTTATATTTTGTATTGATGAAGGTAAAAATCAGAAAAGGGATTTTTTTTTTAATTTTATAAGGCTATGGCCACGCTTTTAAAGCGTGGCTGTATCTCTGCCTATGGCCACGCTTTAAAAGCGTGGCGATATCTTGCTATCGTTACGCTTCAAAAGCGTGGCCATATCTCTCTTTATTGTCACGCTTCAAAAGCGTGGCCATATCTCTCTCTATTGTCACACTTCAAAAGCGTGGCCATATCTCCTATATGGCCACGCTCTTAAAGCGTGGCCATATCTCCCACATACGGTCACGCTTTAACGGGTGGCCATTTGTAAAAAGCGTGGCAAAAGAAAAAGCGTGGCGATAGGTCACCAAAAGCGTGGCGATAGAGCAACCGCCACGCTTGTAGAGGCCACCCTTTCAAAAGCGTGGCGGTAGCTCAAAAAGCGTGGCAAAAAGCTATTGCCACGCTTTTTTCAGCTTTTTGCCACGCTTTAAAAGCGTGGCAATAGAGCTGTTTTCTTGTAGTGTGGGCTACTGGAGACGGATGGTCAACTTAAAGCTCTTTGTGGCATTAAGAGTAAGAGGAAGATGGTCAGTGGTAAGAATTGTCCTGCAAGATTCATTACAGTTGGAAGCTTTCAGTTTAAACGCAAAGGTTGGTGTAAAGCTCAATTGAATGGGTCTAGGAAGTTGTTTGGACGCTTCAGTGAGAATTCTAAAGCTGAACCACCCGGATGGAATCATGATAATCAACTTGAAGATGGGTGTAAAAGCAAGATTTGGGATCCTGGAATCTGCTCTGACATTTGTCACCCGGGAGCCTAAGAATCTATTTGAAGCTTCTTAAGGGCTTTACATGCCTAGTTTGGGACCCCGGAGGTTACTGGAAGTACAAACATTGGTGGAAATTCCCAGATGAATACAAGCATAAGCCACCATAACAAGGAGCTCACCAAATGTCCAACTTAAGGACTTTAACTAAAAGTGCTAGGTAGGAGACAACCCACCATGGTATGATTGTTTCTTTTTCAATTTTATTTCATGTTGTTTGTTTTTATTTTATTTTAATTTTCATTGAACCTGGAAGTTTTCATAGCATTCACATTAAGCATTGCATTCTGCATATTGCATTAAAAAAACACGGACGCGTGACTTGTTCTGTGCTACTGGCGCGAGGGCAGCCTCGCGCTCGCACAACTCTCTGTTCGAAACTCATTGTTGCCAAGTTCCAGGGTGACGCGTTCGCATGGTGGACGTGATCGCGTGGATGGCTAATATTGGAAGATGACACGGACGCGTGGGGCATGTGTTCACGTGGTAGGGCCTGTGCGACTAGCACCATTCCAGCCCCACTCCATCACAACTTGCTGCTCTTACGTCGATTTTTAGGGCACGCGTTCGCGTGCTTGACGCAGACGCGTGAGAGGTATTTTTCCCGCATGACGCGGACACATCAGCAACGCGGTCGCGTGGGGTAATCTGTGCCAAAGGCACGCCTCCAGCCACGCTCTCGCATGACTTTCTGTTAAGTTTGCTTTTGCTTCCCAGGACCAATATGACGCAAACGCGTCGGTGACGCTGTCGCGTCGCATGCCGCTTTCCTCCTTTCGCTTTTTTTTATATATATATGTAATATGCAAATGCAGATGCAAACTATAGGCACTAGTGCTGAGAAGAGTTATTGAGAAAGGAAATAAATAGATAAAAGAAAGAAACGATTATACCATGGTGGGTTGTCTCCCACCCAGCACTTTGCTTTAACGTCCTTAAGTTGGACGCTCCACTAGCTCAGTCTTCTGCTGTTGGTGGATCCTCCAAGAGGAGGATCTCTAGCTCTTTGTTTTTCGTCGCCTTCTCACCATGATATAGCTTTAAGCGATGTCTATTAACTTTGATGAATTCAGAACTGGAAGGATGACTTAGGTGGAAAATTCCGTATGGCTCGGCCTTCTCGACTCTATATGGATCTTTCCATCTTGATCTCAACTTGCCTGGCATGAGCCGCAGTCTAGAGTTGTAAAGGAGGACTAAGTCCCCAGGTTGGAACTCTTTCCTCTTGATGTGCTTATCATGCACATCCTTCATCTTTTCCTTATACAGCCTTGAGTTCTCATAAGCTTCTAGGCGAAGGCTTTCTAATTATTGCAGTTACAACTTCCTTTCAGCTCCAGCTTTCTCAAATTCCATATTGCACTCCTTCACTACCCAAAAGGCTCTGTGCTCTACCTCAACTAGGAGGTGACAGGCTTTTTCATAAACTAAGCGGAAGGGACTCATCCCAATGGGTGTCTTGTATGCCGTTCTGTATGCCCAGAGTGCATCTTGCAGCCTGGTGCTCTAGTCTCTTCTATGAGGTTTGACTATCTTCTGCAAGATACGCTTTATTTCTCTGTTTGACACCTTGGCTTACCCATTAGTCTGGAGATGGTAGGCTGTTGCCATTTTATGAATTATCCCATGCTTCTTCAGTAATCCTGTTAGTCTCCTGTTACAAAAATGGGTGCCTTGATTGCTCACGATTGCTCGTGGTGATCCAAAGTGACAAATAATATGGTTTCTAACAAAGGAAACAACAGTGTTAGCATCATCAGTGCGGGTAGGAATTGCTTCCACCCATTTAGAAACGTAATCTATAGCTAACAATATATAAAAATAACCATTAGAATTTGGAAATGGACCCATGAAGTCAATGCCCCAAACATAAAATATTTCACAGAAAAGCATAGTCTGTTGAGGCATCTCATCCCTCTTGGATATATTACCAAACCTTTGGCATGGGGAACGAGATTTACAAAATTCAGCAGCATCTTAAAAAAGAGTAGGCCACCAGAATCCACAGTCTAAAATTTTTCTAGCTGTTCTTTGAGGGCCAAAATGTCCTCCACTCTCAGATGAGTGGCAGGCCTCTAAAATGGACTAGAATTCTGGTTGAGGCACACACCGTCTAATTACCTGGTCAGCACCACATCTCCATAAATATGGGTCATCCCATATATAATATTTGGACTCGCTTTTCAGCTTGTCTCTCTGATGCTTAGTAAAGTTTGGAGGAAAGGTGTGGCTGACTAGATAATTAGCTACAGGTGCATACCAAGGGACTACTTCAGATACTGCTTGCAGGTTATCAAATGGGAAATTATCATCTATAGGAGTGGAGTCATCCCTAATGTGCTCAAGGCGACTCAAGTGATCTGCCACTAGATTCTAGTTACCACTCCTATCCTTAATTTCTAAATCAAATTCTTGTAGTAGCAGTATCCAACGTATAAGCCTTGGTTTGGACTCCTTTTTAGCTAATAAATACTTTAGAGCTGTGTGGTATGAGTACACTACTACTTTTGCACCAAGTAAATAGGCTCAGAATTTATCCAGAGCAAAAACAATAGCAAGAAGCTCTTTCTCAATAGTAGTGTGGTGCACGAAATTGTGATCTCTAGTAATGGCTCCAAAAACTTGGTGCTCTAATCTCAATTCATAATTTGTCACAACTTCGATACAACTAACCAGCAAGTGCACTGGGTCGTCCAAGTAATAAACCTTACGTGAGTAAGGGTCGATCCCACGGAGATTGTTGGTATGAAGCAAGCTATGGTCACCTTGTAAATCTCAGTCAGGCGGATATAAAATAGTTATGGAGTTTTCAAAAATAAATAATAAACTAAGGATAGAAACACTTATGTAATTTATTGGTGAGAATTTCAGATAAGCGTGTAGAGATGCT
Source organism: Arachis ipaensis (assembly GCF_059453495.1). Lineage (NCBI taxonomy): Eukaryota > Viridiplantae > Streptophyta > Magnoliopsida > Fabales > Fabaceae > Arachis > Arachis ipaensis. Next base: position 19,065,168 of record NC_142442.1, read on the forward strand.
TTCGTTCCTCTGAATCTCTGCTTTCCCGCTGTCTTCATCTAATCAGTCTTACTCCTTTCCATGGCTGGCTTTATGCAAGGGCATCACCGTTGTCAATGGTTACATCCCATCCTCTTGTGAAAATGGTCCAAATGCTCTGTCATAGCACGGCTAATCATCTGAGGTTCTCGATCATGCTGGAATAGGATTCACCCTCCTTTTGTGTCTGTCACTACGCCCAGCAATCGCGAGTTTGAAGCTCGTCACAGTCATTCAATCCCAGAATCCTACTTGGAATACCACAGACAAGGTTTAGACTTTCCGGATTCTCATGAATGCCGCCATCAATCTAGCTTACACCACGAAGATTCTGATTAAGAGATCCAAGAGATACTCATTCAATCTAAAGTAGAACGGAAGTGGTTGTCAGGCACGCGTTCATAGGGAATGATGATGATTGTCACGTTCATCACATTCAGATTGAAGTGTGAATGAATATCTTAGAAGCGGAATAAGTTGAATTGAATAGAAAACAGTAGTACTTTGCATTAATCTTTGAGGAACAGCAGAGCTCCACACCTTAATCTATGGAGTGCAGAAACTCTACCGTATGAAAATACATAAGTGATAATGGTTCAGGCATGGCCGAATGGCCAGCCCCCAAACGTGATCAATATGATCCCAAGATGGTTCAAAAGATGGTTCAAAAGATGTCTAATACAATAGTAAAAAGTCCTATTTATAATAAACTAGCTACTAGGGTTTACAGAAGTAAGTAATTGATGCATAAATCTACTTTCGGGGCCCACTTGGTGTGTGCTTGGGCTGAGCTTGAATGTTACACATGCAGAGGCTCTTTCTGGAGTTGAACGCCAGGTTGTAACGTATTTCTGGCGTTCAACTCTGGTTTGTGACTTGTTTCTGGCGTTTAACTCCAGATAGCAGCGTAGAACTGGCGTTCAACGCCCTTTTACGTCATCTAAACTCGGCCAAAGTACGAACTATTATACATTTCTGGAAATCCCTGGATGTATACTTTCCAACGCAATTGGAAGCGTGCCATTTTGAGTTCTGTAGCTCCAGAAATTCGACTTTGAGTGCAGGGAGGTCAGAATCCAACAACATCAGCAGTCCTTCTTCAACCTCTGAATCTGATTTTTGCTCAAGTCCCTCAATTTCAGCCAGAAAATACCTGAAATCACAGAAAAACACACAAACTCATAGTAAAGTCCAGAAATGTGAATTTAACATAAAAACTAATGAAAACGTCCCTAAAAGTAACCAGATTCTACTAAAAACAATGCCAAAAAGCGTATAAATTATCCGCTCATCACAACACCAAACTTAAATTGTTGCTTGTCCCCAAGCAACTGAAAATAAAATAGGATAAAAAGAAGAGAATATACTATAAATTCCAAACTATCAATGAAACATAGCTCCAATCAGATGAGCGGGACTTGTAGCTTTTTGCCTCTTGAATAGTTTTGGCATCTCACTTTATCCATTGAGGTTCAGAATGATTGGTATCTATAGAAACTCAGAGTTCAGATAGTGTTATTGATTCTCCTAGTTCAGTATGATGATTCTTGAACACAGCTATTTTATGAGTCTTGGCCGTGGCCCTAAGCACTTTGTTTTCCAGTATTACCACCGGATACATAAATGCCACAGACACATAATTGGGTGAACCTTTTCAGATTGTGACTCAGCTTTGCTAAAGTCCCCAATTAGAGGTGTCCAGGGTTCTTAAGCACACTCTTTTTTTGCTTTGGACCTTGACTTTAACCACTCAGTCTCAAGTTTTCACTTGACACCTACACGCCACAAGCACATGGTTAGGGACAGCTTGGTTTAGCCGCTTAGGCCAGGATTTTATTTCTTTAGGCCCTCCTATCCACTGATGCTCAAAGCCTTGGGATCCTTTTTATTTGCCCCTGCCTTTTGGTTTTAAGGGTTATTGGCTTTTTGCTCTTGCCTCTTGGTTTTAAGAGCTTTGGCTTTTTCTGCTTGCTTTTTCTTTCTATTTTTTTTCCTGCAAGCTTTGCTCTTTGCTGCTTTTTCTTGCTTCAAGAATCATTTTTATGATTTTTCAGATTATCAAATAACATGTCTCCTTGTCATCATTCTTTCAAGAGCCAACATATTTAACATTCTTAAACAACAACTTCAAAAGACATATGCACTGTTCAAGCATTCATTCAGAAAACAAGAAGCATTGTCACCACATCAATATAATTAAACTAAGTTCAAGGATAAATTCGAAACTCATGTACTTCTTGTTCTTTTGAATTAAAACATTTTTCATTTAAGAGAGGTGATGGATTCATAGGACATTCATAACTTTAAGACAAAGTTACTAACTACTAATGATCATGTAATGAAGACACAAACATAGATAAGCACTTAACATAGAGAAAACGAAAAACAAAGAATGTAAGAACAAGGAATGAGTCCACCTTAGTGATGGTGGCGTTTCCTTCTTGAGGAACCAATGATGTCCTTGAGCTCTTCTATGTCTCTTCCTTGTCTTTGTTGCTCCTCCCTCATTGCTTTTTGATCTTCTCTTATTTCATGAAGGATGATGGAGTGCTCTTGATGTTCCACCCTTAGTTGTCCCATGTTGGAACTTAATTCTCCTAGGGAGGTGTTGATTTGCTCCCAATAGTTTTGTGGAGGAAAATGCATTTGAGGCATCTCCGGGATCTCATGGTGATGAGCTTCCTGCGCCTCTTGAGCTCCATGAATGGGCTCTCTTGCTTGCTCCATCTTTTTCTTAGTGATGAGCTTCTCTTCCTCAATGTGAATGTCTCCTTCTATAAAAGCTCCAGCTGAGTAACATAGATGGCAAATAAGATGAGGAAAAGCTAGCCTTGCCCCAGGAGAAGGCTTTTCAGCTATTTTGTAGAGTTCAAGGGAGATGACTTCATGAACTTCTACTTCCTCACCAGTCATGATGCTATGAATCATGATGGCCCGATCCACAGTAACTTCAGATCAGTTGCTAGTGGGGATGATGGAGCATTGTATGAACTCTAACCATCCTCTAGCCACAGGCTTGAGGTCCAGTCTTCTTAATTGAACCGGCTTGCCTTTGGAGTCAATCTTCCATTGAGCTCCTTCCACACATATGTCCATGAGGACTTGGTCCAACCTTTGATTAAAGTTGACCCTTCTAGTGTAGGGGCGTGCATCTCCTTGCATCATAGGCAAGTTAAACGCCAACCTCACATTTTCCGGACTAAAATCTAAGTATTTCCCCCGAACCATGGTGAGATAATTCTTTGGGTCCGGGTTCTTACTTTGATCATGGTTCCTAGTGATCTATGCATTGGCATAGAACTCTTGAACCATTAGGATTCCGACTTGTTGGATGGGTTCTGTTAGAACTTCCCAACCTCTTCTTTGGATTTCATGTCGGATTTCCGGATACTCATTCTTCTTGAGCTTGAAAGGGACCTCAGGGATCACCTTCTTCTTGGCCACAACATCATAGAAGTGGTCTTGATGAGCTTTGGAGATGAATCTTTCCATCTCCCATGACTCGGAGGTGGAAGCTTTTGTCTTCCCTTTCCCTTTTCTAGAGGATTCTCTGGTCTTAGGTGCCATCAATGGTGATGGAAAAACAAAAAGCTTATGCTTTTACCACACCAAACTTAGAATTTTGCTCGCCCTCGAGCAAGAAAAGAAAGAATAGATGAAGAAGAAGAAGAAATGTGGAGAAGAGGGGGAGAGATGTATTCGGCCAAGAAGAGAAGAGAGGGTTGTGTTGTGTGAAAATGAGGAAGAATGGATGGCTTTATATAGGGAAGGGAGGGGTGTTAGGTTCGGCCATTTAGGGTGGGTTGGGTGGGAAATTGATTTTGAATTTTGAAGGTAGGTGGAGTTTATGAGGTAGGTTTATGGGGAAGAGTGGATGGATGTGAGTGGTGAAGTGGTGATAGGGAAGAGAGATTGAGGTGATTGGTGAAGAGTTTTGGGGAAGAGTGTTTATAGGATTGTGTGAAAGAGGGGTGAGAAGAAGTGAGTGGAGGTAGGTGGGGATCCTGTGGGGTCCACAGATCCTGAGGTGATCCTGTGGGGTCCACAGATCCTGAGGTGTTCAAGGATTTACAACCTTGCACCAAATTAGGAATGCAAAATGCCCTTGCACACAACTCTGGGCGTTCAGCGCCAGATTGGTGCTTGTTCTGGGCGTTGAACGCCCATTTGTTGCCCATTTCTGGCGTTGAACGCCAGAACCATGCTTGTTCTGGGTGTTCAGCGCCAGCTCTTCTCCAGGGTGCATTTCTGGCATTCAAACGCCCAGATGCTGCCCATTTCTGGCGTTCAGCGCCAGAACCATGCTCTGTTCTGGCGTTGAACGCCCAAAACATGCTTCTTACTGGTGTTTAAACGCCAGTAAGGTCTTCCTCCAGGGTGTGATTTTTTTTCTGCTGTTTTTTATTCTGTTTTCAATTTTTTGATTTATTTTGTGACTCCACATGATCATGAATCTAATAAAACATGAAAAACAATAAAAATTAGATAAATAAAAATTGGGTTGCCTCCCAACAAGCGCTTCTTTAATGTCAATAGCTTGACAGTGGGCTCTCATAGAGCCTCACAGATGTGCAGAGCTTTGTTGAGACTCCCCAACACCAAACTTAGAGTTTGGATATGGGAGTTCAACACCAAACTTAGAGTTTGGTTGTGGCCTCCTAACACCAAACTTAGAGTTTGACTGTGGGGGCTCTAGTTGACTCTGTTTTGAGAGAAGCTTTTTATGCTTCCTCTCTATGGATGCAGAGAGAGATCCTTGAGTTGTAAACACAAGGTTGTCCTCATTTATTTGAAGGATCAATTCTCCTCTGTCCACATCAATCACAGCTCTTGCTGTGGCTAGGAAAGGTCTTCCTAGGATGATGGATTCATCCTCATCCTTCCCAGTATCTAGGACTATGAAATCAGCAGGGATGTAAAGGCCTTCAACCTTTACTAACACGTCCTCTACTTGTCCATAAGCCTGTTTTCTTGAATTGTCTGCCATTTCTAATGAGATTTTAGCAGCTTGCACCCCAAAGATTCCCAGTTTCTCTATTACAGAGAGGGGCATGAGGTTTATCCCTGAACCAAGGTTACACAGAGCCTTTTCAAAGATCATGTTGCCTATGGTACAAGGTATTAAGAACTTTCCAGGATCCTGTTTCTTCTGAGGCAATCTCAGTTGATCCAGATCACTTAGTTCATTGGTGAACAAGGGAGGTTCATCTTCCCAAGTCTCAATGCCAAATAATTTGGCATTCAGCTTCATGATTGCACCAAGGTACTTGGTAACTTGCTCTTCAGTAACATCCTCATTCTCTTCAGAAGAGGAATACTCATCAGAGCTCATGAATGGCATAAGGAGGTTTAATGGAATCTCTATGGTCTCTAGATGAGCCTCAGATTCCTTTGGTTCCTCAAAGGGAAACTCCTTATTGATTACTGGACGTCCCAGGAGGTCTTCCTCCTTGGGATTCACGTCCTCTCCTTCCTTTACAGGTTCGACCATGGTGATCAATTCAATGGCCTTGCACTCTCCTTTTGGATTCTCTTCTGTATTGCTTGGGAGAGTACTAGGAGGGATTTTAGTGATCCTTTTACTCATCTGGCCCACTTGTGCCTCCAAATTTCTAATGGAGGACCTTGTTTCATTCATGAAACTTACAGTAGCCTTAGATAGATCAGAGACTAAGTTTGCTAAATTAGAAGTATTTTGTTCAGAGTTCTCTGTCAGTTGTTGAGTGGATGATGGAAAAGGTTTACTATTGTTAAACCTGTATCTTCCACCATTATTAAAGCCTTGTTGAGGCTTTTGTTGATCCTTCCATGAGAGATTTGGATGATTTCTCCATGATGGATTATAGGTGTTTCCATAAGGTTCACCTAAGTAATTCACCTCTGCTATTGCAGGGTTCTCAGGATCATAAGCTTCGTCTTCAGAAGATGCCTCTTGAGTACTGTTGGATGCAGCTTGCATTCCATTCAGACTCTGAGAAATCATATTGACTTGCTGAGTCAATATTTTGTTCTGAGCCAATATGGCATTCAGAGTATCAATTTCAAGAACTCCCTTCTTCATAGGCGTCCCATTATTCACAGGATTCCTCTCAGAAGTGTACATGAACTGGTTATTAGCAACCACGTCAATGAGTTCTTGAGCTTCTGCAGGCGTTTTCTTTAGGTGAATGGATCCACATGCAGAAGTATCCAATGACATCTTTGATAGCTCAGATAAACCATCATAGAATATATCCAGGATGGTCCATTCTGAAAGCATGTCAGAAGGACACTTTTTGGTCAGCTGCTTGTATCTTTCCCAAGCTTCATAGAGGGATTCACCTTCTTTCTGTCTGAAGGTTTGAACATCCACTCTAAGCTTGCTCAGCTTTTGAGGAGGAAAGAACTTGGCTAAGAAAGCCGTGACCAGCTTATCCCAAGAGTTCAGGCTGTCTTTGGGTTGAGAGTCCAACCACACTCTAGCTCTGTCTCTTACAGCAAAAGGGAAAAGCATGAGCCTGTAGACTTCAGGATCTACTCCATTAGTCTTAACAGTATCACAGATCTGCAAGAATTCAGTTAAGAACTGAAAAAGGATCTTCAGATGGAAGTCCATGAAACTTGCAATTCTGCTGCATCAGAGAAACTAACTGAGGTTTCAGCTCAAAATTGTTTGCTCCGATGGTAGGGATGGAGATACTTCTTCCATGTAAATTGGAATTTGGTGCAGTAAAGTCACCAAGCATCCTCCTTGCATTATTGTTGTTGGGTTCGGCTGCCATCTCCTTTACTTGTTCAAAATTTTCAATAAGGTTGTCTCTGGATTGTTGTAATTTAGCTTCTTTTAGTTTCTTCTTCAGAGTCCTTTCAGGTTCTGGATCAGCTTCAATAAGAATGCCTTTTTCCTTGTTCCTGCTCATAAGAAAGAGAAGAGAATAAGAAAAGAAGAGGAATCCTCTATGTCACAGTAAAGAGGTTCCTTATTGTTAGTAGAAGAAGAAAAAGGAATAGGGGTGAAGAAGAATGAAGAATCCAAACACAAAGGTAAGGATAGGAGCAGTGATTTGAGATGAGGAGATGTTAGTAGATGAATAAATAAATGGAATAAGATGAGGGAGGGAGAATTTCGAAAATAATTTTTGAAAAAGAGTTAGTGAATTTCGAAAATGGTTCTTGAAAAAATTTTGAAATTTTCGAAAATTAAAATCAAAAAATAAAATAATTAGTTAATTAAAAAGAAATTTTGAAAAAGAGGGAAGATATTTTCGAAAATTAGGGAGAGAGAGTTAGTTAGGTGGTTTTGAAAAAGATGAGAAACAAACAAAAAGGTAGTTAGTTAGTTGAAACAAATTTGAAAATCAATTTTGAAAAGATAAGAAGATAAGAGGTTAGAAAAGATATTTTAAAATCAAATTTTTTGAAAAAGATAAGATAAGAAGATATTTTTGAAAAGATATGATTGAAGTTAGTTTTGAAAAAGATTTAATTTTTAAAATCACAATTAATGACTTGATTCACAAGAAGTCATAAGGTATGATTCTAGAACTTAAAGTTTGAATCTTTCTTAACAATCAAGTAACAAACTTGAAATTTTTGAATCAAAACATTAATTGATGATGTTATTTTCGAAAATTATGATGTAAAATTAAGAAAAAGATTTTTGAAAAATATTTTTAGAAGTTTCGAAAATAACTAAGAAAAATGAAAAAGATTTGATTTTTGAAAAAGATTTTGAAAAAGATAAGATTTTTAAATTAAAAATTTGATTTGACTCATAAGAAATAATTGAATTTTAAATTTTTTTGAAAAAGTCAAATCTAATTTTCGAAATTTTGAGAGAGAAAAAGGGGAAGATATATTTTTTTTTGAATTTTAAATTTTTAATGATGAGGGAGAAAAACACTAAAATGATGCAATTCATGAAATTTTTAGATCAAAACAATGAATGCATGCAAGAATGCTATGGATGTCAAGATGAACACCAAGAACACTTTGAATGTCAAGATGAACACCAATAACATATTTTTGAAAAATTTTTAATGCAAGGAAAACATGCAAGACACCAAACTTAGAAATCTTTGATGCTTAGACTCTATGGATGCAAGAATGCATATGAAAAACACCATACAACACAAAACAAGAAAACATCAAGATTAAACAAGAAGATTTACCAAGAACAACTTGAAGATCATGAAGAACACTATGAATGCATGAATTTTTCGAAAAATGCAAGATGAATATACAATTGACACCAAACTTATAACATGACACATGACTCAAACAAGAAACATGAAAAAAATATTTTTAATTTTTATGATTTTCTAATTTTTTTGGTATTTTTTCGAAAATTGATTGAAAAAGAAAAATAAGGATTCCAAAATTTTTAATATGAATTCCAGGAATCTTGCCATGTTAGTCTAAAGCTCCAATCTGAGGGTTAGACATGGCTTAATAGCCAGTCAAGCTTTAGCATGTAACATCAGAATATTCTGCTCATTACTTATCAAATTAACTTGCCTCTATGCTGATGGTTGGAAGCCCCTATCCAAAAGAATTTAGACATGGCTTTACAGCCAGCCAGGCTTCAACATGCTTCATGAAACTCTAGAATTCATTCTTAAAAATTCTGAAGAAAAATATATTTTTTTTGAAAACATTTTTTTTCGAAAACAAAGGAGAAATTTTTGAAAGAATTTTGAAAAATTTTTGAAAATAACACAAAAAGAAAATTACCTAATCTGAGCAACAAGATGAACCGTCAGTTGTCCAAACTCGAACAATCCCCGGCAACGGCGCCAAAAACTTGGTGCACGAAACTGTGATCTCTGGTAATGGCTCCAAAAACTTGGTGCTCTAATCTCAATTCATAATTTGTCACAACTTCGATACAACTAACCAGCAAGTCCACTGGGTCGTCCAAGTAATAAACCTTACGTGAGTAAGGGTCGATCCCACGGAGATTGTTGGTATGAAGCAAGCTATGGTCACCTTGTAAATCTCAGTCAGGCGGATATAAAATAGTTATGGAGTTTTCGAAAATAAATAATAAACTAAGGATAGAAACACTTATGTAATTCATTGGTGAGAATTTCAGATAAGCGTGTAGAGATGCTTTCGTTCCTCTGAATCTCTGCTTTCCCGCTGTCTTCATCCAATCAGTCTTACTCCTTTCCATGGCTGGCTTTATGCAAGGGCATCACTGTTGTCAATGGCTACATCCCATCCTCTTGTGAAAATGGTCCAAATGCTCTGTCACAGCACGGCTAATCATCTGAGGTTCTCGATCATGCTGGAATAGGATTCACCCTCCTTTTGTGTCCGTCACTACGCCTAGCAATCGCGAGTTTGAAGCTCGTCACAGTCATTCAATCCCAGAATCCTACTCAGAATACCACAGACAAGGTTTAGACTTTCCGAATTCTCATGAATGCCGCCATCAATCTAGCTTACACCACGAAGATTCTGATTAAGAGATCCAAGAGATACTCATTCAATCTAAAGTAGAACGAAAGTGGTTGTCAGGCACGCGTTCATAGGGAATGATGATGATTGTCACGTTCATCACATTCAGGTTGAAGTGCGAATGAATATCTTAGAAGCGGAACAAGTTGAATTGAATAGAAAACAGTAGTACTTTGCATTAATCTTTGAGGAACAGCAGAGCTCCACACCTTAATCTATGGAGTGCAGAAACTCTACCGTATGAAAATACATAAGTGATAATGGTTCAGGCATGGCCGAATAGCCAGCCCCCAAACGTGATCAATATGATCCAAAGATGGTTCAAAAGATATCTAATACAATAGTAAAAAGTCCTATTTATAATAAAGTAGCTACTAGGGTTTACAGAAGTAAGTAATTGATGCATAAATCCACTTCCGGGGCCCACTTGGTGTGTGCTTGGGCTGCGCTTGAATGTTACACGTGCAGAGGCTCTTTCTGGAGTTGAACGCCAGGTTGTAACGTATTTCTGGCGTTCAACTCTGGTTTGTGACTTGTTTCTGGCGTTTAACTCTAGACAGCAGCGTAGAACTGGCGTTCAACGCCCTTTTACGTCATCTAAACTCAGCCAAAGTATAAACTATTATATATTTCTGGAAAGCCCTGGATGTCTACTTTCCAATGCAATTGGAAGCGCGCCATTTTGAGTTCTGTAGCTCCAGAAATTTTACTTTGAATGCAGGGAGGTCAGAATCCAACAGCATCAGCAGTCCTTCTTCAACCTCTGAATCTGATTTTTGCTCAAGTCCCTCAATTTCAGCCAGAAAATACCTAAAATCACAGAAAAACACACAAACTCATAGTAAAGTCCAGAAATGTGAATTTAACATAAAAACTAATGAAAACGTCCCTAAAAGTAACCAGATTCTACTAAAAACATACTAAAAACAATGCCAAAAAGCGTATAAATTATCCGCTCATCATAGTGTAATTAGACTGAGCGGCGTCTAAAGTCTTAGACGCTTAAGCAATTACAAAAGGATCCTTACCTTCACGCTGAGCCAGCGCCGCTCCTACTGCATGGTTGGAAGCATCGCACATGATTTCAAATGGCTGGCTCCAGTCTGGTCCTCTCATAATTGGAGCTTGAGTCAAGGTGATCTTCAGTTTATCAAATGCTTGTTTGCAATTCTCACTGAACTCGAACTCAATATCTTTCTGCAGTAGTCTGGAGTAGAGTAGTGCAACCTTACTAAAGTCCTTAATGAATCTCCTGTAAAAATCTGCATGGCCAAGGAACGAACGGACTTCTCTCATAGAGGAGGGGTAAGGTAAACTAGAAATAACATCCACCTTTGCTGGATCTATAGAAATTCCAATATTAGACACAAAATGTCCTAGTACAATCCCTTGTTTTACCATGAAGTGATATTTTTCAAAATTCAATACAAGATTTGTACTAACACATCTATCTAATACTCTAGATAAACTATCCAAGCAAAGGCTAAATGAATCACCATAAACGCTAAAATCATCCATAAAAACCTCCATACAGTTCTCAATAAGGTCAGAAAAAGACTCATCATGCACCTTTGGAAAGTAGCTGGTGTATTGCATAAGCTAAAGGGCATTCTCTTATAAGCATAAGTTCCAAAAGGACATGTAAAAGTAGTCTTTTCCTGATCCTCAGGAGCTATATGAATTTGAAAATAGCATGTATAACCATCTAAAAAGCAATGATGGGATTTACCTGACAGGCGATCAAGCATCTGATCAATGAATGGCAAGGGGTAATGATCCTTGCGAGTGGCTTGGTTGAGACGCCTATAGTCAATACAAACTCTCCATGAATTCTGCACTCTAGTTGTCAGAAGCTCTCCATGCTCATTTCTTATTGTTGTGATTCCAGACTTCTTGGGCACCACCTGTACTGGACTGACCCATTCGCTATCTGAGATGGGGTAAATGATATCTGCTTCAAGTAGCCTGGTCACTTCTTTCTTGACAACTTCTAAGATGGTGGGATTCAGTCTTCTTTGAGGTTGACGGACAGGCTTTTCTCCCTCTTCTAGGAATATTCTGTGCTTACAGACTTAAGAGCTGATGCCCACTATATCCGCTAGGCTCCATCCAATTGCTTTCTTGTGTAACCTCAGCACACTGAGTAGCTGTTCTTCTTGTTGGGAAGTGAGTTCCCTTGCAATGATAACTGAAAACTTCTGCTTGTCCTCAAGGTAAGCATACTTGAGGTGTGGAAGGAGGGACTTTAATTCTAATTTATGCTCATAGCCAGGCTCTGGATCATCCGGAGCTAGTGATAATGGTGAAGTGCTCTCATTGTCCTCCGAGAATGTCCCCACACTTGAACCTTGCCCTATGTACTTCTCTTCTAATTCCTCCTATTGAACTTCAGCCACGGTTTCATCTATGATGTCACACTGGGAGATAGAGTGATCATCCGGAGGGTGCTCCATAGCTCCATTTAAACTGAATTTCCCTATTCTGCCATCTATTTCAAAAGAATAAGTTCCGAAAAATGCGTCCAACTTGAACTTTGAAGTCTTCAGGAATGATCTTCCAAGCAGGATTGATGATGGCCTTCCTGAGTCATTAGGGGGCATTTCCAGGATATAGAAGTCAATGGAAAATGTGAGCCCCTTAATGCTCACTAATACATCTTCAGCAATTCCAACCACTGTAATAATGCTTTTATCTGCTAACACAAAACGAGCTGTCGACCTTTTTAAGGGAGGGAGCCTCAAAGTATCATATATAGACAAAGGGATTATACTAACACACGCTCCTAAATCACACATGCAGTCAGAAAATATCACACCTCCAATAGTACAATTAACCATACATGGACCTGGATCATTACACTTTTCAGGTATACCTCCCATTAAAGCAGATATAGAACTACCTAAAGGAATAGTTTCTAATTCATTAATTTTGTCTTTATGTATACATAAATCTTTTAGAAACTTTGCGTATTTAGGTACCTGCTGAATAACATCAAAAAGGGAAACAGTTACCTCAACCTTTTTGAATATTTCTACCATTTTGGGATCAAGTTCCATCTGCTTCCTGGGCTTCCTTGCAATTTGTGGAAATGGAATAGGAATGGTGCTTTCTGCAGCGTCTGCATCCTTTGGTGCTTCTTTTTCTTCAACCATGTCTTGTATGTCCTCTTCCTCTTCAGCATCCTCTACTTCCACCACCTCCTCAGCTGAGGCGTGTTCTGATGGGATTGGCTCCTCCTGATTCCTCCCTTGCAGTGTGATTCCGGACCTTAGGGTGATGGCATTGATGCCACCCTTTGGATTGGGTAAGGGCTGAGAAGGAATTCCACTGGAGCTTGCATGTTGAGTGTTTGAAGTATTGGATGATCCCAGCTGAGAGATGAGAGCTTGTATAGCGGATGTTAGACCGTTAAGTGAACTTTCCACGTTTTTTTGTCCTTGCGCAATGGATTGAAACACCTCATCACTTGGAGAGGAATTAGATTGAGTGATCTGCGGAACTTGTTGTTGGTTGTGCTGTGGTCCTTGGGATTGCCTCATGTGAGGTGCTTTGTAAGGCTGGTTCTGGTTCTGCTGCCTGTTGTTGTTATTATTCCACTTCTGATTTCTTTGATTGTCTCTGTCTCCTCTATTATTGTTGTCCCTCCAACCCTGGTTAGAATTATCTCTCCAACCTTGGTTGGAATTGTCCTGCCATCCATGGTTGTAGCTACCACCTTGATTGTATCCTTGATTGGGGCGGTCATAGAAGTTATGAGTGGCTGCCACAGTGTTGTCTTCCTGCTGGAGTTGCAGACATTCATCAGTATAATGGCTATAATCAGCACAGATTTCGCACACTCTCTGTGGGACTAACTGTTGGCTTTGCTGTGCTTATTGTTGACTCAACTGCATCTGCTTCAGTAAGTTGGTCATTTCACATATACTCTGAGTCAGAGCAGTAGTCTCTTTGCTAGAAGATACCTCTGCAACAGCTTTTGACCGGCTTTGGTTCTGCCTGTGATTCCGAGTAGATTTAGCTAAGTCACTGATCAATTGCCATGCCTCATCAGTGGTCTTGTACTTTTTCATAGACCCATTGCTAGCACTTTCCAATGTGGTCTTATCTTGAGGCCTCATGCCTTGTGTGACGTAGCCGAGCAACACTATCTTGCCAATCATATGGTAGGGACATGCTTCCAGAAGATTATTGAAGTGCTCCCAGTACTCGTAGAGAGTCTCGGATTTGTCCTAAACAATCATGGAAATGTCTTTCCTCAGTTTATCAATAACTTCAGCTGGAAAGATTTTTTCCAAAAATTCTCTTCTAAGCGTATCCTAGTCAGAAACAGTTGCTGCGAGTTGAGTGTAGTACCACTCTCTCGCCTTTCCCTTAAGAGAGAATGGGAAGGCTTTTAACAAAATAGAGGTTTCATCTGCACCATCACGCCTGACAGTAGAACAGGCTGCTTGGAAATTCCTAAGGTGTTTGATAGGCTCTTGAGCAGGTAAGCCATTAAACTTAGGCATCAAGTTGAGTAGTGCAGTCTTTATTTCAAAATCTGCAACCACCGTTGGGTGATGCGCTTAAAACAGTTGCATTGTAAAATCAGGGGCTCCAGCCTCCTGGATAGTAACTCTCCTAGGTGCTGCCATGTCACCTGCATGTAAATCAACTGAATCAGTAGAAAGGGAGACTGTTCCTTCCTTACGTGACGTTTTAGATTTGCCCTCGGAGAGGACTAACCGACGCCGAGCTTGCCTTATACGTGAAATAGTTCTTTCAATCTCAGGATCAAATACTGGCAAGCTTGGATCAGGAAGTGAACGCGTCATTTAATGAAAGAAACATGCATCTCATAGTAACAAGATAAAATAAAATACAAATAAATAAATTCTAATCAATAACTTAGCACTCTATTGCAACTCCCCGGCAACGGCGCCAAAAATTGACGTGGCGGAAATTGGCGGATTAAGAAATTAATATAAGATATACGTTGCAAGTACAGTTCTCAATCAACAAAAATCCGCTTATCAATTTAGAAGGGTTGTCACAAAATTAGAATTAAAATACTGGGAGTATGAATCCCAGGTCGTGTCCCAACGAGTTGCAGAAAGATGTGCTATTTTATCAATCAGATGTTTTCCAAAAGGGTTTGAGTTTGATAGACAGGAAATTAAATCAGAGAATTTATGTAATTTAAATAAAAAAACCTTGACCGGGAGTAGATTAGTCGGAAGTCCTATCCTTGTTGGAGTTCTCCCAAGATTAATTGATAATTGAAGGTTGTTCTGCTCAGTTATTCGTTACCAGATAAAGGAAAGTCAAGCAAGTTGGAAGTCAGTTTCTATTCACAAGTTCCAATCCTCTCCCTTGGGAAGGACTAGTGTCAGTGACTAGAGGGCGACCTAACGATAAACCCAATTATAATTTTACTCTTGAGCATTCCAACTCAAGGTTCTCCTTTCAACCAACTCCCAATCAAGTTATGGAACTACTCACTCATTATGATTGTAAACTTCACAAAATAAGAAAGGAAAATAAAGGAAGACATGATAAATAATAATAAAAAAGATCAATTAAAAATGAAAATAGTTCTTGTATTAATAAACTCTAAAAATAATCCAATAGTAACTCTGAACAAATTAAAAATATGAAAGAGTAAGTGACAAGTAAGGAAACAAACTAGAATGATGAAGTCTTGGCGGAGGTAATAACTCTTCTTAATATTCCAATCCAAAAAGTAACAAAAACAAAATCCTAAGAACTATGAATGTGTAGAGAGAAGACCTAGAGAAGGAGTAAATTCAGATCTAAAAACTAAAATTATGCGGAATGAATGTTGTTTCCTGGTCTCTGCATGTTCCCTAGCTCTAATATGTTTTTCTGGGCCGAAAACTGGGTCAAAACATGGCCCAAAATCGTACCCAGCGAATTCTGTAAATTCTGCAGATCGCGCACGTCACGCGATCGCGTCATCCAGCGTTTTGCCTTTCCATGCGTGCGCGTCGTCCATGCATTCACGTCACTTGTGCAGTTTCCAATCCATGCGTTCGCGTCAGGCACGCGAGCGCATCACTACAATTTCCTCTGTTTCGCGCGGTCGCGTGAGCCATGCGTCCGTGTCGCTTCTCGCCGGTCATCTCCTTAATTTCTTGTGTTCCTTCCATTTTTGCAAGCCTCCTCTCCAATTTCCAAGTCATTCATGCCCTATAAAGCCTGAAACACTTAACACACAGATCACGTCATCGAATAGAATAAAGGAGAATTAAAATACATAATTAAAAGTCTCTAGGAAGCAAGTTTCAATCACAGAACAATTTTAGGAAGGAATTGTGAATACATGCAAATCATATGAATAAGTGGGTAAAGATTTGATAAAACCACACAATTAAACACAATATAAACCATAAAATAATGGTTTATCAATGACATGGGGAAGAGAATGCTCCCAAGCTCAACAATATCCATGGGATGAATCCCAAGCTGACATGGGGAGAAGAGACAACACCCCAAGCTGACATGGGGGAAACAATACCCCAAGTTCAATGTTATCCATAGGACTAATCCCTGGCTGACATGGGTCAGACAATACCCCAAGCTCAATAATGTTAAATCTTTAGCTTACATATGCATCTTCGGCATACTCGCGACACTACTGCACTTTCTCAATAAATCATAAGCATTTACTCATTCCTCTTATATTTTATGATACACAATTATAAATTCATAACTCGTCTCATCGTCCTCATTTCGTTAATGTCCACGATTATCTCATTCATTAATCTCACTATTACATTATTCTTTTAACTGCCTCATATATCTCTCTTCCATCATCTTATCAAAACAAAATCCATCTTCTCCAATCCTTAGTTTAGTTATCTTCCTTTGTCTTTAAGTTAACTCCTTTTTCCTAGCTTCATCCTATTGTTAAGCTTACTAACAATATTTACACTAAAGAAATGAAAATAGAAATCTAGAGGTTCGAGTTTGAGCTTTAAAACACAGAATCTATTTTTGCTGAAAACAGGGCCACGCGTACGCGTCGATACGCGTTTAGGCCAAGACGCGTACGCATTCCCTGATTACGCGTACGCATGCAAACCAGGCAGTAGCGTTTGTACGCGAAGGGGGTATCTGTGTACGTAAAAGTTCCATGTCACGCGTACGCGTGGGCATGCGTTTTTCCAAAAAATTTCACTAAGTTTCAAAAGCTGCAGAATTTTAATTTCTAATCTCAAACATCTGACACGCATAACTTTTTTGTTTTAAATAATTTTTCATCCGTTCTTTGAATAGTATAAGATTCACGGATCAATTTTCACATAAAACAAGTTTGAAACCATTTGGGAGTCCGAAAGCCAAGTTATGGCTCGCCGAAATTCGGCCAAAAACCAACTTTGCACAGAAAGCTCAAACCTCAAATTTTCACAAAGACTAAACTCAATCCCACTTCCTTTACTCATATTCAACATAACCACACACCATTTAAAAATTCCAAGACCTCCACACCTTACCTCAAACAAATATACCTCAATATACATATCATCTCATACCAAACATTCATTACCTAATTAACAAGATTTACCAACAAACCACCACAACCTTACCTTCATTTTCATACATTAGTAAACCGTCGCTACTGCCCAAGCCGTCATCATTGCAGAGCACATATGTAGAAGAGGAAGAAAGGATCTCCGCCGTTGCCAGGGTCGTCGGTGAGTCCTGTGCCGCCATTAGGGTCACTGTTCTGCCACCATTGAAGCTCGTCAGAGAAGGAGCTATTGTCAGAAGAAGCTATTGCTGTCCTTGTTCTATTCTGCCCCTGCTTCTGGTTTCGCAATTGCCAAAGTCTCTGCCGCCATGGGTATTGTCGTTGGAGTTGTTGGGAACTAACGATGGAGCTACCCGGAAACCCTATTGTTGTTGCTTTATTATTTCATTGTAAGCTATCTCTATTTCTGATTCCATTA
Organism: Arachis ipaensis; assembly: GCF_059453495.1. Taxonomy (NCBI): domain Eukaryota; kingdom Viridiplantae; phylum Streptophyta; class Magnoliopsida; order Fabales; family Fabaceae; genus Arachis; species Arachis ipaensis. The sequence continues at coordinate 19,082,579 of NC_142442.1, forward strand.
AATTCATTTCCATTTTCGATTCCATTGAATTTGAACTCTCTATTTTGTTGCAACCTTGGTTACTGTTGTGAGGATTACTGATGTCACTATTACTGGAGTATCATTGGAATCGACGTCGCTATTACCCCGGTTAATGCTGCCACTAGGATGTATGCCCTGGTCTCTGGTTTGTGTTCTTTTGAGTTCCAGAGCTGCTGCTCTATTCCCGTATTTCTTTTAGTAAGATTGGTTTTGTTCTACAACCAATATTCTGATTATTGCTCCTTTGATGATCTGTTCTATTTTGCCCTTGTATTTGCTTCAGTTTCTATTAAATTTCCTTCCAAAGTTGTTGTTGTTGCTACTAGAGTTGTGGGTGATGCCGCTGTCGTTCCGGTTATGTTGGAATGACTACTGCTGTCACGAATTGGGGATAGAGGAAATTGTAACGTTAAATAATACAATTGCGACATCGAGGTAGGGGCATTTTCATTAAAACTTGTTTTTATGCTTAAGAATTGTTATAAATTGGTATTTAGGTAAATAAATATTTTTTGGTGATTATGGAGTCTTATGAATTGAACTGAATTGCTTTGAATGAATGTGATTGCTTGCTTGACTGTGGCTAGTTCTGGATATTAAGTTGGTATTGAGATAGTGAATGAAAGATTAGTTTGAAAATCTGATTCAAATGTTTATCAAGTATAATTTGAGAATTGGAAAATAATTTGATGTTAGAATTAGTTTGGCTTCGGAAAATGATTTGAGATTTGTGAATGACTTGGGTTTAAAATCGTTGGAAACAGTTTGAGAAAATGTTAGTTGACTTTGTCGAAAATAAATTGGACTCTGGAAAGGGTTATAATATTGGAAATGAGCTTGATTTTTTGAAAAAAAGAATTTAAATTGAAAATGGTTTGAGATATTGAAATTGTTCTGATTTTGAAATTGAGTTGAAAGGAGTTTGAGAAATGGTTTTGTTAGGACCCAGAAAAGGTGGCAGAGTCCGAGTTTTAGAGGAGATGCTGCCGAAATTTTATAAAATTGGAAGTTTCATTTGAAGTAATTATTTAAAAAGATTTGTTTTTGAACATTATATGTTTTAAGATTGATTTATAATGAACGAAATGGAAAGAAGGATGATGAGGGTTTTCTTTGAAATATGGTTTTTGAATGAATTTGGAAACGATATATGGATTGATGAATGATGATGATGTTGAGAATGTTGAGAATATTGAGATATGGATTGAGAATGTTAAGATATGATCTTTGAATTATTCATATGGCTTATAAATTTGAATTATCTGAGACACGAGTTTTCCTGGGTAGACGCAGTGGCTTGCCACCACTTGCTCCAGGTTGAAATTCGATACTCTGTTGACCCTACGTCGTAAAGATGACCAGGCACATATAAATTCCCGGGAATGGTACCCCATTGAGCAATTGATATTTGAATAAGAGAAAAAGCTATGCATAGACTCATGGGGATGCGCAACGGGGGACAGTCTAAGGTTTTTGGACTTGTCGGGTTGGCTGGATAACCGACAGATGAGCTCATTAGCCATAAGACAGGCATGCATCATATGCATTTGTATGCTTTGCTTGGGTTTGAATTCTGTTTTGGTTTGCCTAATTGTTAAACTGTTCTTAACTGCTACCTGAACTATTTTCTGTAACTGCTACATAAACTTGTGCTTTCTTTGTCTGTCTTGTCTGTGTTTGCCCTGGTGTGCTACATTTGAGAATGAACTTTGGTACTGAATTGATGACTGTGTTGATTGATTGCGTGGTTGGTTTCTAATTGAGATTTTTTTTAATAAGAAAAGAAAGGTTTTGAATTTCTGAAAGGTTAAACATTGTTTCATTGAAAAGGTTTTGAACGATTAGCTATTGGTTTTTAAAAGGATTCATAAGGCAATGATAATCACTGAGCTTGAAAACAGTTTTCTTATTAAATATCTTCTTATGACAATTCTGAAACTCCGTGGTGAGACCGTGTGGTTAGCTTCTCACCCCCTACAACTTTATCTTTTCAGGAATTGGATGAAGGAGCATTATGAAGAATTATACTGCGTTTTGGTTTATATGTTGTATTAATTAGATATTTTTTCTTCCCTCATCTTTGTTATTACAATTTTTATAAGAGGGATAGGAGTTGCATATTTTATATGTATATCATATTATGAGCTATTATGTAAAAAGTCTTGTATATGAATCTATGCCTGTTTATTTTTTTTATGATAAAGTATTTATTTTTGATTTTCAAAAAAAAAGATCAGCGATTCCGTGTCGAGTCATAGGCTCCTATTTTAATATTAAATATATAAAGTAGTCGTAATACTTCTTGCTATCAGAATGGCGCAACCGGAAGCGTGACATTCTGGTAGTGAGGGTGTTACATTATGCTCTTACCACCTCTGTTTTACATCCTAGGTGTAAAGCTCTGTGTGGTAGGGTGTTACATTATGGTATCAGAGCAGTTCGTTCTTATAGAGCCTGGGGGACGGACTGATTATGCCTCTGGGCATACTCTGAGTGTCTATACATGCTATTTAGGGTATCTAACTGATATATGTGGCATGAAAGCTCATGAGCATGCATCTGGGACTTTGAAATACTGGACTTGAGATATTGAGACTGATCACCTTGATATCACTTGTTTGGTATGAACAGGAACCAAATGGCGTCTCGTGGGCACGGTCGTGAGCGTAATCGAGGTCGAGGACGGAGAGCTAATGAGGTGACCATACCGGTAGGTAGTTTGACTGATATCGTGACCGCAATGACGAGTGTTGTTGCTGCCATTGGTGTTGTTGCTGCTGCAACCGTCTGAGTGATGGATGGGATGGAACCACAAGCTGGAATTGGCAACGATGGTGGTAATGAATATGAAGGTAGACATAATGTTCCGAATACAGGGGTGCCAGCAGGTTATCCGGGGCAAGTTAACACGGGTCAGGCAATGGGAGAAAGCTCATGGAGGACTGAGGTAGCAGGGAATAATTGCCGGGAATCCTTCACAAAGAAAAAGGGACCTATTACACCTAGGAGCCAAAATTTCAAAAAGAATTGTTTTGTCGCTTCACATTTCCAGCGCTGGAACAATGACCAAAAGAATGACAACCGTTCGGATCCGAATTCAGAAGGGCAAACTAGTGCTCAACCGGATGACTTAAGGTGCTCAAGATGCAAGAAGTACCATCCAAACAGACCATGCAGGGCTGGATTAGGCGTATGTTACAAGTGCGGGAGACCAGGGCATATTTCTTGGAATTATTCATACAGAGAAAGCTGGAATGCAACCGAATCCAATTTTCAGACCCGAGGTAATTATTAACCAGCAGTTGAATTTTTAACTTCCTTGCATACCATTGATATGTAATATTCGTTCGTGATGCATAACAAGTTTCGGTAATCATGAGGTCCAAGTCAATAATTAGTCAAAAACTATTGGTTGTTGAGACGAAGTGATACTTAGCTAACTTAGAGGAGTGGTTAGGCTTTTGAAGGTTAAGGATTAAGTGACGTAGTGGAAGCAGGTTGGACCGTATAGTGAAAGCAGGTTGGACCGTATAGTGGAAGCAAGTTGGACCATATCTAAGGAATCAGGAGTGTTGAGGGCTACGCGGAGTTATTGTTCGGAATCCAGTGACGGTGAAACTTTGAGGAAGAGGAATAGAGCAAATTCAACCTTTGGTTGTTAATTGTTAAGAGGCAAGTGAAGATGAAACCAAATCCCTATACGAGAGAGTTTCTAAGACAATTCTTGAAGGTGTGTCAGAACTTCCATTTCAAAGAGAAAGCGAGTTTGCGATAGGCTTAGTACCGGAAGTCGGATTAACTTCAATCGCACCACAAGCAAAGACATTATTATAATCGGTAGAATTTAAGATTGAGTAGAAGGGAGTACTAGAAGAGGGAATCATCTAACCAACTATTTCTTTGTGGGAAGCGCCAGTTATGCCAGAGACGAAGGAAGAGAACGGCAGAAAGCCTTATGCAGAGAGAGTGTGCTAATGAACCTTCGTGACTCAATCTAATCCTTCTTTTAAAACCTACATTGACATTCTATCCGGAGCTCTTCCTAAATGGCTTGACTACCTTTCTAACTTTACTCCTTATGCACATGAATTTTGTTTCTTCCAGGATGAGTCTGAGCTTGTCTTGGTATAAATGCGTGATCCTTGAATCTTGTGTGCTCGCTATGACTAGAGTTGCCCTTATTCGCAAACCATGTTCTTCAGAATCAGCTGAGACTTCTTTGACTCTATACGCTCTGTTCTTTCTACCAAAGGTCTTTAATTTGAACTCTTTTCTTGAGATGCACCTAGGTTCCTTTCCTTGTGTATTCCATCATTTTGGTACAATCCTGATTAACCGTATACAAAATTTTCTTTCTGACTTATTATGAACACTGTTTGTATTGCTCATTCATTTTTCGAGCTTAATGTCCTTTTGAAAATTAACTCGAGCCTATATTAGTATCACATATAAATTATAGCTACAACTGTTGAGATGTTGATTCCTTAAGAGCAAGACTTTTGGACACGGAAGATGAAGCATGTAAGCGTGCACCGTCAAAAAGAGTTTTGGAGCTTTAAATTCTTGCCGACCACAAAGCCTATGATTAGTTTAACGCGCTATAAATACACTGGCTACATGGATACCCAAATATGAAGAGAGCTTTTGAACTCCAAGAGAAGGATTAACCCCAAATCCAGTAATCAGGATACCCGAACTTATTTAAAAACTCGAAATTAGTGCGATACATTACCAGAGGGGTTTAGAATACGTGTAAATACAACATCGTGAAGTGGTAACGGACGCCTTGAGTAAGAAGTTTCTGGGAAAATGCTTGGATATAAATTTCAGAGGAAGGAAGGCTAGGTAAGTTGGAACTTTAAATTGGATATCAAGGGTATAACTAAAGGATTCAAACTAAATCTATTGCGGTCTTAAAATGTGGCAAGGACGAAATGCAGGAAGCGTAAGAAGATGATAAAGATCTACCGAGGATGTCAAAGTCTGGTAAACAAGAGGGAACTAAGAAGAGATTTATATACCTAATGCCGAAATAGAGATCGTAGAGTCAAGGACTTAAGGAGTGCAATAACGATGATAAGGAGCTACTAAGAGTGCTGAAGTCGGTTGAATCAAGAAAATACCAAGAGAGGGTTATGTGTCGAGGTCGGAAGTTGAAATAAGAAACTATTACCCGAAGCTTACAAGAGAGGATTTTCGAAGTTACCTTAAGATTTCTAAAACCTACCACGAATCCAAGAAGATATTTTGAGCAGCCAGAAGTGAAGAATTAAGTGGAAATCTATGTGATTACAAGTTTGACGTATGAGAAAGAAATAAGAGACCACCAGAAGCCGTTCGAAATGCCACAATCATCGAAGGTTCTACATTAAAAGTAAAAGGGAATAGCTATCAATTTCGTAATAGATTGCCAAGGTCTAGGACAAAAGGTGATGCTGTTAGGAACTCGTGGATCAAGTGATCAAGTCCGTTTTGCCCATCGGAGCAAACTACTTATTAGGGATATCAACGAGACTATACATCTGGGAGAAGGTGAGACTCCACAATACGCTAAACACCTCTGAATTAATTGGAAACTGGAACATCAAACGTCTTAGTTCCTGAATTTGATAGCCGAGACAACAGAGAAAAAGTTACGCAAATTTGAGTTAAAATTCTCATTATGGAAGCCGACAAAAGAGATAGGCAGATCTAAGAAGAAGACTTCTCAAGTTGGAAGGAAGAAGATACCTATTTTTGAACATTACTTCAATGAACTAGAATCGGACGAGCAATCAAAAACTAAGAAGTTAAACCCTGCTAAGTTAGCCCATTTCAATTATTGGAGAGTATTGATGGTCAGTGGTGTGCCAAATTATTTTTCTTCCGTACCTTTCGAACCTATTCAACGTACACTCCACACTTCGTAACTTCTGAAACACGCTTCTAAAACAAATGCATGTCTTACAACCTAAGTCAGTTTAAATAAAAGGGGATTGACACTTCGAGTGATGAGGTTAGCTTCAAAAAACTCAGAATATGCTGAAAGACTACCCACACCTCTTTTCAGATAACTGAATCTGAATTTTGAGGGCAAAATTCCTAATTAGGTGGGTAGGATGTAAACCCCGTAAAATCAGTAAATAATTATTTAATAAATTAAATTTTAACAAGGGATATTAAAAATGTGAATCTAATATTAAAATAAGATAAATCTCGTTAAAACGAGAATTTCGACACTAATTTCGAAGAATTTAGCCTAAGATTGGGCCGAACAAGCCGAACCGGGTGAACTGGGCCCAAAATGGGCCCAAGGCCCAATTCAACCCATTCCCTTTTAATGAGCTAGCTTCTCTTTTCTCCTTCTTCTTCATTAATGTTGCACAGCTAAGGAAGAAGGGGGAAGAAGCTTTCAACCCTAGCTTTCACTTCAATCCAACATATCTTCTTCATCCGAGCTCAGATCGCCGCACCATTTGTGGCCACGCGTCCAGTGCATCGAGCTCTACATTTCTATTGGATCAATTTCACCGATAAGTTTCATTTTCATTCCAGAATCTCCACCCCCTTTCTTATGGTGAAATTGAACCCTTGTGATAAAATCTTGCCCAATTTGGTGTTCTAGGTTCAATTTAGCTTTCGGAACTTATTGGGCTCGAGTTACTATGCATATGGGTGTGATAAGGATCACTCAAAACATAGTCAATTTTGAATTCTTGATGAAAAAAATCTGAATTTGGATATGTATGTGAATTAGGGGTGAATAGAGTCATATATAGGCATTGAAATTGAAAAGTGAGTATTTGTAGGCTTATTGGTGATCAAGGCTTGGTTTGTGGCTGGTTTATTTGAGCTTGGAGGGCTGTGTTCTAGCTTGTGAGGCTGCCTTGGATTGAATAAAGTGATCGGCCAAGGTATGGTTTAAGTTTCGCGCATTTAACATTTAAGGTGTTGTGAAAACTTAGGCTAGAAGAACCATAGGTTAAGTTAAATTAGTTAATTGCATTTAATGATTAGTCTTGTGAAGTTGTTGAATAAATTGTGGATGAACATGTATTGGAATTTATGAGGTGTTGAAGTTATTGAATGTGTGCTCTTGAAATTGAGCTAGTGTTAGAAATTATGAGTATGAATTGTTGGTATTGAATTTGTGTTCTTGAGACCATTAATGAAGGGTTGATATATGTTAATGGAATTTAATTGATGTGTGTTGACAAAGGGTTAATATATGTGATGAATGGTTAGTATATGGGAAAAGTTGATATATGTAAATGAATGGTTGTTCATATAGGTGATGTATGTTGATATATATTGGTGGTTAAGGCTTATTGGATTAGTTGAAGGTAAATTGGATGTGGATGTTAATGAAATAGGCTTGATGTGTTAGTAATGTGCATGTTTGATGGTAAGGAACTTGAAATTGGTGAAAATGGGGTTTGGAAGCAAATTGGTAAAAGTGAATTTTGGTGAACTTTGGAAGTCCATAACTTACTCCTCAAATTTTGGATGGAATTGAGGTTTATTTCAAATAAAATATGGTTTTATAAGCTTTTAAACAATACCAATTTTGTGAAAAATGGATCTTTGTAGAGAAAGTTATGGACGACGGAAGTTTGGTGTATAAAATTGTGTTACAGGGTAATAAAAACTGGTTGTAGCAGCTTTCTGGGCATTCTGCCAATTTTGGAAAAATGTCCATCCACGCGTATGCGTGGCGTGGAATTTTAACGACGCATGCGCGAGAATCCATGCATGCGCGTGAGAAGCTAATGCACATGATCACGCATACGCATGACTCACGCGTATGCGTGACTTGCTGTTCGCTCCACGCGTGCGCGTGGTATACGCGTACGCGTGACCACTGCCTGCTGCAAAACCGGATTTTGGCTGTTTTAAACCAAATTTCCACTTCTAAACCTCCATTTTCTTCCTTTTAAGACTTAAAGTATAGTACTAAATCCAGTAGATAAATAAAGCTAGGAAAATAGGATAACTTGCGGGTGAAGTAAGAGGTAAATGATGGCTTATATGAAGAAGATAAGAATATTAAAGAAGTTTAATGCCAAGGCTCGATAATTGATGATGTATTGATTATGAAAATGAAATGGCTTATGAATGATGATATCTGAGATACGAGTTTTCCTGGGTAAGAACCGTGGCTTGCCACCACGTGTTCCAGGTTGAATCTCGATACTCTGTTGACCCTACGTCGTAAGGGTGACTGGGCACGTATAAATTCCCGGGTATGGATAGCCTCTATTAAGTGATTTGAATGATAATTGATTGTGAAATCTATGCATAAACTCTTGGGGATGCGCGACGGGGGACAGTCTAAGGTTTTCGGACTTGTCGGGTTGGCTGGATAACCGACAGATGAGCCTCACCAGCCATAGAATAGGCATGCATCATGTGTATTTGTTTGTTTTGATTGCTATGCATTTCCTGAGTTTGCCTAATTGAATATATACTTTCTGCTACTTATAATACTTGCTACTTGCACTATCTGCTTATTACCTGTGCGTGAACTTGTTTGGTTGCTTGTCTCTGCTGAATTCTGGATGACGGGGGAACGGAGGAAAGGGTGAAATGGTTTGGAGTTATGTTATGTTTAGAAAGTGAGTAAGTTTAGGAATATTTAGGTTACCTACCTCTATTTATGGCTTCTGTTTTAGAAATTAAGTTTGATAACTGAATGACGGAGTTCTAGGATTGCCTCTGGCATTCCCAAGACCTTATTTATTATACGCGTGGCACTTTACCATGCTGAGAACCTCCGGTTCTCATCCCATACTGTGTTGTTATTTTCAGATGCAGGTCAAGAGGCTCCTCGCTAGGTGTCTGGATCTTCAAGCGGAGTAGTCCCTGGGTTGTTATATATATATATATTGTTATATATATATATATATATATATATATATATATATATATATATATGTACTTATATACTTAGCTTGCTCTCCAAGAAACTTGTTTATTTTGTTCCTCATAGAGGTTTAGGGAGAGCTAGGATCTTATTCTGTATCTTAAGTATTTTGGGATACTTTTATATGTATATATATATATATATATATATATTCTCTGGCCAGCCTTGACTTCGCAGGCTGAGTCAGGAGCTAGTTATGTTGTATTCTTGGCCTTCCTTTACTCTCTCGCTTATTTCTATCCTTAAACCTTTAGGTTTCTTCGCACGCAAGTAACTCTATTTCCTGAGCGTTGCGCTTTTTATTTTGTGATTTTGCTTTACCTATTTTTCAAGGCTCCTAGTATACTATAACCTTTGTTATATATTATTATATATATTTTATTTTAGAGGTCGTAATACCACACCACCTCTGTTTTACATCTTAGGTGTAAAACTCTGTGTGGTAGTGTGTTACACAGTTGAATTGAATTGCCTAGCACCGATTAAAGTCATCAAGTCAAATGATGATTTGTGAGAAATAGATTCCATCCTCCAAGAAAGCTACCCTGAAAAAGTTCATGTTATATATGTGGTTGTTCTTGGACTCTGAGAGCATGGAACATGTTAGCGTATTTTATCTCCAAACTCAAATTTAGGGACCAATTAAATGCCAACTGGAGTAACAATCCACTAATAGCCATCTTGGAACAAATTAGAATTGAGAAGCCGAATCTCACATCTAGAGTTGATCCTAAAGTGTGTTTTAGAATAGGTAATGCCTATCAGTATCAACATCATAATTAGTGCACTCTTAATCTCTAAATTGTGACTTGGGTAGGCAGTACCTAGGTAGAGAGTATCATAGCAACCACATGTACCACCAAGTGACAGTGTTAGGTTGACTTTGTTTTTCTTTTTATTAGCTATTAGTAGATTTGGTGATATAATAATTAATGGTGAGTAACTGACGTCAATTATTACTTTTTGGTGATATAATAATTAATGGTGAGTGACTGGCATCAATCATTTAATTTGCTTAAAGGAATTATTATAAATAGCTTAGTGTTATTTGTGATGGTGGAGTTTGTATATATTATTAATGTAATATCAATATGTATTTTGGGTGAATTTGATTTGAAATTTGGGTTTGTAGAATATTATCACTTTGATATCTCATTCTTAGATATTTTTGAATAGGTGGAGTTGTCACCCATTTGTAACTTGTCATGTTTGATAATAAAATATTTTATTGTTGTTTTGTTCGTAAACATAGATTTTAAATTGAGCCACGTAAATTTCTCTTGTGCCATTTTGTTAGGCTTTCACTTCCATGCCGTTCTTTATCGGCTAAATTCATAATAAGTAGTATCAAAACTCAAAAGAGTTCTAGGACAAATTTATTTTGTAGATGTCATCTATGATGAAGTTTGGAATTAAACAATTTGATGATTGCATCAATTTTGAGGTGTGAAAAGTTCGTATGATGGTATTTTTTACACAAAATGGTGTTAGAGTTACAATTGATGGCAAAGATAAATGCGGGACATAATGGAAGTGGCACAATGAAAAGAGACCGATCAAAAGACTCTTACTAGGATTTAGTTATGCATTTCAGACTATGTATTACAAGAAGTCCTTTTAGAAAAAATAGTAGTTGTATTATGGAACAAGTTATCATCACTATTGTTTTGAGAGTTACCTGAAACTGTAGGTCGATTTCGGACGAGATCTTCTGTACTGGTCGGAGATGACGTGTCTGGCCGGTGGGCGGCGGCCGGAGCTGCCATGTCCGACTTGTTGGACTTAGTGGTGGTGCTGATCCTTCATCACCGGAGGGTGGGGGTACCTGCAAGGGACTCCGATGCTTAAGTTAGCAAGGGTATTAAGCAGGTTTTTAATAGAATCAGAGCATGAGTTATACTTGGGTGCTCCAGTGTATTTATAATAGTAGGAGATGACCTTTCTAGGGATAAGATAGTTATCTTATCTAATCTTTGAGTGAAGTCATCTTATCTTCAAAGGAACCGCCCTTATCTCTATAGGCTTGGGTTGCCTTTAGATTTGGGTCGTGTTCCTCTATCTGGGCATTTATTGGGCTTTCCTGGCAATTTGGCCGAGCTCTTTGAGAAGAGGTCGGATAGTTTGACCTGAAGAGGTCGGTCGCCTTGTCGCTAAACATCTCGGGTCAGACAGCTTGATCCATGATATGAACAGTGCCCCTGCTCGAGCTCGGTCTTTCTTTTGAGGTCGAGTCTTAGTTTTAGGACTTCGATCCTTCTCTGGTGAGGTCGAACACGAGCATTTTGTCGACTTCTTCTTTGTAAAGTTTCCCTTTGAACGCGGAACGTTTTTCCTTGATTTTTTAAAACAGGCGTTTCTTTCGCTCTTTTGAAACGCGCGTCTTTCTGTCTTGGGAACGTGTGAGGGTTTTAATAACCCATTAATTTCTTTAATGCTCTGTTTCCTTTGCCTCCCACTTTCATTTTGAATTTGCAAAAAGACCTTTGCTTTCCGTTTTCTCTCTTCTGCTTCCCGAAACTCCATTTTTCGCTTTTCTCTCTTCTGGTTTGCCTGAGATTCTTTTGCTTTTTACGTTTTTCGCGCTTCTCCCTGTGACGCCACTGGTGACTGTTTTGGTGCCTTTGTTCTTTTGAAGGGTGATCTTTCGGTTTCATTGTTGCTTCAACCTTTCAGCATTCATCGTCCGCTCATCTTTTCAGGTTGGTTTTCTGTTTCTTTCTTTCTTTCTTTACTATTCTTCTTCTTGCTTGCATTGTTTTATTTTACGGAAAAGTTTTGATCTTGCTTGAATTTATGTTGGAAAGCTTGAGCCTTTTTGTGTCGTTATGCTTGGTTGTTGCTGTGATGCATGTTTTTTTGGAGTTCCTTTGCCTTGTGTATGCCCCTTAGCTTTTTCCCTCATAGTTGATGCTTTTAGGGTTTTGAATGTTGTTATTGTCTCAGTTTGCGTCACCATTTTTGGAAATTTGGGATGATGGAACTGTTTGATTTTTTGGGAAAAGATTGCGCCTTTTGGTGATTTTGATCTTGTTTTGATGTTGACAGCTACTTTTGATGGCTTTTTGAATTTTGTGGCTTTCTTGTCGGAGTGTCACTTTTGTTAAAAAGGGGTTATCTTTGAAAAAGGGTTATCTTCTTGTTAGGAGGTGTAGAGATGTAGGCTTGTAGATTTTCCCAAGTCCTTGTTCCATAATTACCTCCAAAGGGTGCCACTGGATCTTTGGTGTGGGTCCTGGGTATCCTTTTTGCTGTTTGTGTTGCTCTTAGTCATATTTGTCCGAGCTGATGGCCGAGCTGTTTATTTAGTAATTCCTCTCTTTTTTCTTCGCTGTAGGATTAGTTGACCATGTCTTCCTCTCGCAAAAATATTGTTGAGACCTCCTCCAAAGTTTCTGAGGGCATGTCCGATTGGCTGGACTCCCTTGTTCTGATGTGTGTTTCGATTGTTGATCCCGAGTATCTTGTGGAACTTAGAAAACGTCACCGTATCTGTAACCGTAGAGACCAGGAGAAGGATTATGAGTTGGTACCGCCGGACTCCGAGGAGAGGGTTTGTTTTCCTTCTCTGACCCAAGGGGAGCGTCCCTTCTTTTATGCCTATGACTATTTTTTCAGCCAGCTGAACATTACCTTTCCCTTTACTTCTTTTGAGACCGACTTGTTATGGTCGTGTAATGTGGCCCCGTCTCGGCTCCATCCGAATTCCTGGGGCTTTATCAAGATCTTTCAGTTGCTTTGCCAAGAGTTGGATGTCATACCTTCTCAAACTCTCTTTCTGTATCTTTTTGTCTTGACTAAGCACGGGACTACAAAAAAGAAAGCTTCTTGGGTTTCTTTCAGGTCTGCCCAAGGGCACAAAGTATTTTCTATGTACGATGAGTCTTTTAGAAATTTTAAGAATTACTTCTTCAAGGTTTGAGCTGTCGAGGGAGCTCGGCCTTTTTTCTTGGAATCAATTGGTGAACCTGCCTTCCCTTTGTGTTAGCAAAGGAAAGTTGTAGTATCTAGATATACGTGGGAGATGCTTGATGAGGTTGAGCAGGCTTTTGTGACTTTGTTGGAGGGATTTGGGGACAACCTCCTTATCTCGATACAAAGAGATTTTTAGGAGACCCTTCTCTTGTCCGAGCCAAGCTGGGTAGTGGTCGGCTTCTTTTTATTTACTTGTTTCTTGTCTTTTTTTCTTCCAGCCTCGTAACTTTGTTTTGTTTGTACTTTTTAGAAATGGTTAAAAACAATGACTCCATGAGGGCCTTTGAAAAGGCGAGAAAGGCTACAGCTTCCCGGAACATCTCGGCCAAGGTGGCTGGGGAAGGATCTTCTCATGTTCTGCCAAAGCCATTAGTACCAAGCTCTCCTGGACCGAGGAGGATGATTCCTACCCCTTGGGTCCATGTGCTCGATCCTCCCCAGGCTTCTGCTACTGTTTCTTCTCCTACGGCCATTCCTTATTCCAAAAGACCTCGGACAGTTGAGCCCTTCAATCTAGATGCTTCTGATTTCGACGCTGTTGGGTTTGTCGACCAGCAGATCGGTCCCTATGGTGTCATTCCTACTGACGATGTTTCTCTTCTTCGTTATTTGGATTTTATAACTCGGAGCAGCATCAAGATGGCACATATGGGGGCAGCTCTATATCGAACCGTCCAAGATCTTCCTATCCATGCGACGAAGGCCTTTATGGAGGAGGCCAAATCAGAGTTTGACTGGATTAAGGGTTTGAAAGAGGAGCTCGAGGTGAAAGTGACTAGGTTGGAGAAGGAGTTAGAGGGTGAAAAGTCTAGAGCTATTGCTTTGGCGGCCTCTGCAAAGTTGGCTGAGGATACGGCATTGAAGCATAAGGAGAGCTATGTCACCACTTATAGGGAGATGATGGATCTCAAGGAGAGTTTGGAGTCTGTCCGAGCTGATTATGCCGAGCTTCAAGGTCATCTTGTAGGCAGTGTTAATGCTGCTTATGAGAATTTGAAGGAGCGGGTTCGAGTTCTTGCGCCCAAGCTCGACCTTACTCTGTTCAGCTTGGACAACATTGTGAAGGATGATAAAATTGTCCCTGATGACCCTGATGATGATGACGACGACGAGCCTCCTCCTGTGCCTGCCGCCAAAGTCTCTGTTGCGCCTACTTCTTCAACTCCTGCAGCTGAGGTTGGTCGTCCCGAGTCGGATCCTGATTGTCAGGTCCTAAACCGGGATGATAGGACGGTAGATGCGATGCCTCTTCAGACTCGTCCTCTTTCACCTCGTGATTCTGCAACTGGGAACCCTTTGGATCCTCTATGATTATTCTGGATGTTTTGTATATAGCCCGACCTGTGGACTTTGAATTCTTTTTATTTTGTAGTCGATGCTCTTATCTTCTGGATACTTTTAGTTGCTTTTTCAGCAACTTTTATTTTGAAAAAACAAAGGTAGTTGTTTAGGGCTTCTGGGGTCGACTTCAGGTGGCCTTTTTATAGCAACCTTATTTCTCTTTGAGATATGCTTTTCTGTATTTTTCTGAAAACTTAGGGAATCTTGAGAGTGTTGGAGTCTTGTTGTCCAATCTCTTTTGATTGCCTTTTGTGTTTTATTTTCTGTTTGGGTTGAAGCTAGCTTTGTGCAACTAGTCTTCTTTGCCTTCTCTGATATGGTGCCGATAATTTGATTTTTGTGAAGTTATGGCTTTCTGGGTCCGACTTGGGTCCCTTATAGTGCCTGCCTTCTATTGTCCGACTTCTTAGATTATAACTTTTGGTAGCTTTGCCAAGTCGACTTTGATCCTTTCTGAGTTATTTCTAGTAATCCATTTCTCTTGAACCTTGGTCGGGTCTCTTTTATGGATTACTTTTTCATAACTTCTTGGCTTGGCCCGGCTTCATTATGTCGGCCCCTTCTAAGTTATTTCTAGTAATCCTCTTTTTGGACCTTTGTCGGGTCTCTTTTAGGGATTACTTTTTATAACTTTTCGTTTTTGGGCTTCATCACGTTAGTCCCTTCTAAGTTATTTCTAGTAATCCTCTTTTTGGACCTTTGTCAGGTCTCTTTTAGGGATTACTTTTTATAACTTTTCGTTTTTGGGCCGACTTCATCACGTCGGTCCCTTCTAAGTTATTTCTAGTAATCCTCCTTTTTAGGGCTGGCCAGGCCTCTTTCTAGGGATTTACTTTTTATAACTTTTGGATTTTGTGGTCGACTGGTCCCACTTCTTCTACGTCGGTCGGTCTTTAAGTTATTTTTAGCGACCCATTTTTATTAAGACATCGTCAGGTCCTTTCTATGGATCACTTTCGATAACTTCTTGCATTATTCTGTTTCTGTCGCCTTTTCATCTTTGCCGATTTTATAGAAATTGGGTTTGATCCCCGTTGGTCGACCTTTTGATGAATTTGGTTTTCATCTTTGTTGGTCTTTACCGTGATCGTGCAGTGAATTTGATTTTCACTTTCTGTCGATCTGTAGCTTTATAATCGGGCGATAAATTTTTTGCGTTTTAGATTAATGCGTCTCGATAAAGGATTTGTAGAAAGTCTGAAAAACTTTATTCAAAATAGAAAATATGCAAATATATACATGTGGAAGTTTTGCTCCTCTAAGTTAGGTATTTTACGAATCTTGGCTTGGCGCCTCATTAAAAAACCTTTTCAGGAAAAAGAGTGCACCTTATCCTAAGATCCTTATTACCTCTAACTATAATACCTTCGTAGGTTGCAAGCGTGCCATGACCTGGGAAGCTCTCGCACTTCGAGTTTGGACAGCCTGTAGTAGCCCTTTCCAAGTACTTCTATGACTCAGTAGGGTCCTTTCCAGTTTGCTGCCAGCTTTCCTTCTCCAGGTCGAGTTGTTCCGATATCATTTCGGATTAGGATGAGGTCGTTCTCGACAAAACCTCGCAGCACTACCTTTTGATTGTATCTTGAAGCCATTCGTCATTTTAATGCCTCTTCCCTGATCCGAACTCTTTCTCGAATTTTTGGAAGTAGGTCGAGTTCTTCCCTTTGAAGTTGGGAGTTGGCCTCTTCATTGTAGTGGATCACTCTGGGCGACCCTTCTTCGACCTCCACTGGGATCATTGCCTCCATTCCGTAAGCTAATCGGAAGGGTGATTCCTTTGTGGTGGAGTGTGGTGTTGTCCGATATGCCCATAGGACTTGTGAGAGCTCTTCGGCCCAGGCTCCCTTTGCATCCTGTAATCTCCGTTTTAGCCCGGCTAATATGACTTTGTTAGCAGCTTCTGCTTGTCCATTGGCCTGGGGGTGTTCTACGGATGTGAATTGGTATTTTATGTTTAGATCGGCCACCAACTTTCTGAAGCCTGCACTGTAAATTGAGTGCCATTGTCTGTGGTTATAAAGTATGGAACACCAAACCTTGTGACAATGTTTCTATATAGGAATTTTCGACTTCTTTGAGCCGTGGCGTTAGCTAGGGGTTCTGCCTCGATCCATTTTGTGAAATAGTCTACCCCACTATGAGGAATTTGACTTGTCCTGATCCTTGAGGGAAGGGTCCAAGAAGATCGAGTCCCCATTTTGCGAATGGCCAGGGTGAGGTTACGCTGATGAGCTCCTCTGGTGGGGCGATGTGAAAGTTGGCATGTTTCTGACAGGGTGGATATGTCTTCACAAATTCTGTTGCTTCTTTTTGTAAGGTCAGCCAATAAAATCTGGCTCGGAGTACTTTCTTGGTGAGTGCCTGTGCTCCGAGGTGGTTGCCATAGATGCCACTGTGTACTTCTTCTAAAACTTCTTTTGTATTGGAAGTCGGCACGTATTTTAATAGTGGTGTCAAAATCCCTCTCTTGTATAGAGTATTATTTATGATGGTGTAGTATTGTGCCTCCCATTTTAACCTCTTTGCCTCCTTCTTATCTGTAGGGAGTGTTTCTATTTTGAGGTAATTAATTATGGGAGTCATTCATCCTTGATCCAGACCTGTTATGGCTAGGATATTTTCTTCTTCCGAGATTGACGGGTTCTGCAGCATCTCTTGGATGAGGCTTCTATTGTTGCCCCCTGGTTTGGTGCTGGCTAATTTTGAGAGTGCATCAGCTCGAGCATTCTGTTCTCGGGGTATGTGGCGGACCTCATATTCCCCGAGTTGTCTGAGCTGTTTCTTGGTTTTGTCCAAGTACTTTTTCATGGTGGGATCCTTGGCTTAGTAACTCCCTGCTATTTGTGAAGTGACCACCTGTGAGTCGCTGAAGATGATAAGCTTTTGAGCTCCAACCTCCTTAGCTAGCTTCAAACCAGCTAGTAGCGCCTCATACTCAGCTTGGTTGTTTGAGGCAGGGAACCCGAATTTGAGGGAGAGTTCGATTTGGGTTCCTTGGTCGCTTTCAATTATCACACCCGCGCCACTTCCAGTTTTGTTTGAGGAGCCGTCTACGTAGAGATTCCATTCTGTAGGGATTTCCAGGGTGTCTGTAAATTCTGCAATGAAGTCGGCCAAATATTGTGATTTGATGGCTGTCCGAGCTTCATATTGAAGGTCGAATTCTGACAACTCGACTGCCCATTGTAAGATTCTTCCTACTAAATCTCTTTTCTGTAGAATGCCTTTTATGGGCTGGTTGGTCCGAACCCTGATAATGTGGGCTTGGAAGTATGGACGAAGTCATCGAGATATTAATATGAGAGCATAGGCGAATTTTTTTATTTTTTGGTAGTTCAGTTCGGATCCTTGTAGTGCCTTGCTGATGAAGTATATAGGTTGTTGCCCACTGTCGTCTTCTCGGACCAGTGCTGAGGCTACTGCCCGACTTCCTACTGCGAGATATAATATAAGTGGTTCTCCTTCCCGTGGCCGAGTTAGGATAGGTGGTTGTCCCAGGAACCTTTTGAAATTTTGGAAGGCCTGCTCGCACTCCATTGTCCATTCGAACCTCTTTCCCTTCCTTAGAGTGGCGTAGAAGGGGAGAGATCTTATTGCTGATCCAGCTAGAAATCTGGATAAGGCTGCCAATCTTCCATTGAGTTGTTGTACCTCTTTGACGCAAGTCGGGCTCTTCATGTTGAGTATGGCCCGGAATTTATCCAGATTTGCTTTGATTCCTCTTTGTGTGAGCATAAAACCCAAGAATTTGCTAGCTTCTACTGCGAAGGTGCATTTTGCAGGGTTAAGCCGCATGCCATGTCTTCTTATGGTGTCGAATACTTGGGTGAGGTCGGACAGTAACGTCTCTTCACTTTGCGTCTTTATTAACATGTCGTCCACATAGACTTCCATGATTTTCCCGATGTGGTCTGCAAAGACCTTATTCATTAATCTCTGATAAGTAGCTCCCGCGTTTTTGAGTCTGAAAGGCATGACGATGTAGCAGTAGTTTGCTTTTGGGGTTAAGAATGAAGTTTTTTCTTGATCGGGTGGGTACATTGAGATTTGATTGTATCCCGAATAAGCGTCCATAAATGGGAGGTATTTATATCCGGAGGAGGCATCCACCAGGGCGTCGATACTTGGGAGTGGATAGGGATCCTTTGGGCAGGCTTTGTTGAGATCAGTGTAGTCGGTGCACATCCTCCACTTCCCGTTTGATTTTTTCACCAAGACGACGTTAGCTAGCCATAGTGGGTACTTGACTTCTCTTATGAATCCTGCCTCTAGTAAAGCTTGTACTTGCTCTTCCACAGCTTGAGATCGTTCTGGTCCGAGCTTTCTGCGTCTCTGCTGTACTGGCCGAGATCCTGGGTAAACTGCCAGCTTGTGGCACATTAACTTTGGGTCTATGCCCGGCATGTCTGTGGCTTTCCATGCAAAGAGGTCGACATTGTCTCTTAAAAATTGTATGAGCGACTCTTTTATGTCTCCTTTTAGGATTGTGCCAATATTGGTTGTTTTGTCTGGGACATCTCCGATCTGGACTTTTTCTACTTCGCCTTCGGGTTGTGGACGGAGTTCTTCCCGCCCTTGAACTCCACCGAGTTCGATAGTGTGGAATTCTTCTCCTCTGCCTCTGAGGTTTAGACTTTCGTTATAACAGCGGCGTGCCGTCTTCTGGTATGCTTTTATTGTAGCTATTCCTTCTGTGGTTGGGAACTTCATGCACAGGTGTGGAGTCGAGACTACTGCGCCTAGTTGATTTAATGTTGTCCAACCTATTAGGGCATTTTAGGCTGAACTCACGTCAACCACGATATAGTCTATATTGAGTGTCTTTGACTAGTTTCCTTTTCCAAAGGTCGTGTGTAGTGAGATGTACCCAAGTGGTTGGATTGGAGTGTCTCCCAGCCCGAACAGGCTGTTCGGATATGCTATGAGTTCTTTTCCTTCCAGGCCAAGTTTGTCGAAGGTAGTTTTGAACAAGATGTCGGCCGAGCTTCCTTGGTCTACCAATGTGCGGTGGAGATTTGTGTTGGCCAATATGATAGTGATGACCATGGGATCGTCATGTCCCGAAATGATGCCAGCTACGTCCTCTTTAGTAAAAGTGATTGTGGGGATGTCGGGTGCTTCCTCTCTTCCCTCGACATGATATACATCTTTAAGATGTCTTTTACGAGATGATTTGGAGATCCCTCCTCCCGCAAATCCTCCGTATATCATGTGGACGTGTCTCTCTGGTGTACGAGGTGGTCATTCAGTCCGTCCGACATCTTTGTCCCTTCTTCTTTTTCTGGGCTCGTCTGCTCGGCTGACTAAGTACCGATCTAACTTTTCCTCTCTTACCAGTTTTTCTATGACATTTTTTAAGTCGAAGCATTCGTTGGTGGAATGCCCATAGATTTAATGGTATTCACAATATTCGGCCCGATTTCCTCCTCCTTTTTTGCTTTTGAGTGGTCGAGCTAGGGGTATCTTTTCAGTATGGCATACTTCTCGGTAGACATCTACAAGAGATACCCGAAGAGGGGTGTAATTGTGGTATTTCTTGATTTTTTCTCCATGCTGATCTTCTTTTTTCTTGGACACTTTATCCTTATCTCGGGAGGAGTAGGAGGATCCATATTTTGAGGTCTCTCCTAATCGAGAGATTTCCTCCATGTTGATGTACTTCTCTGCTCGTTCTTGCACTTCGTTTAGAGATGTGGGATATTTTTTTGATATAGAGTGGCTAAAAGGTCCCTCTCGCAAGCCATTGATGAGACCCATAATGGCGGCCTCTATTGGTAGACTTTGTATGTCTAGACATGCTTTGTTGAATCTTTCCACGTAGCTGCGGAGACTTTTCTGATCTCCTTGCTTGATTCCTAATAGACTTGGGGCTTGCTTAATTTTGTCTTTTTGGATGGAGAATCTGGCCAGAAACTTCTTGGCTAAGTCGTCGAATCTTGAGATAGACCTAGGGGACAGATTGTCGAACCATTTAATTGATGTCTTTGTAAAAGTAGTCGGGAAGGCTTTGCAGCGGACTGCATCTGAGGCGTCAGTGAGGTACATTCTACTTCTGAAATTACTGAGATGATGGCTGGGATCTGCTGTGCCATCGTATAAAGTCATGTCGGGAAGTTTGAAGTCTTTTGGGATTTTAGTCCTTATGATCTCTTTGGTGAATGGGTCTTAGTCCTTTCGGGAGCTATCTTCGTGACCGGATCTAGTAGTTTTGGCCTTGAGATATGCTTCGAGTTTTAGGAGCTTGTCTTCTAACTCGCGGCGTCGCCTAACTTCCCTTCTTAGATCTTTCTCAGCTTCTCGTTGATGCTCCACCTCCTTTTCGAGTTGTTTTAGGTGGTCTTGAAATGCCTCCATGGATCCCATCTTTGGTGGATTCTTGTCTTTGTTAGGTTGAGAAGTATCGTCTAGTATGACCTCCGCGTTCTTATGTGGCGTTCTATTCTCCAAATCAGAGTTGTGGTCGTTGTCAAGGTTGTCCGCCATGATGATGGGATGACTTCCAGGATCCCCGGCAACGGCGCCAATGTTCCGAGGGTTACCTGAAACTGTAGGTCGA
The DNA here is from genome assembly GCF_059453495.1 of Arachis ipaensis. Taxonomy (NCBI): domain Eukaryota; kingdom Viridiplantae; phylum Streptophyta; class Magnoliopsida; order Fabales; family Fabaceae; genus Arachis; species Arachis ipaensis. The sequence goes on from NC_142442.1 coordinate 19,103,371, forward strand.
TCTCGGACTAGATCTTCTGTACTGGTCGGAGATGACATGTCCGGCCGGTGGGCGGCGGCCGGAGCTGCCGTGTCCGACTTGTTGGACTTGGTGGTGGTGCTGATCCTTCGTCACCGGAAGGTGGGGGTACCTGCAAGGGACTCCGATGCTTAAGTTAGCAAGGGTATTAAGCAGGTTTTTAGTAGAATCAGAGTATGAGTTATACCTGGGTGCTCCAGTGTATTTATAATAGTAGGAGATGACCTTTCTAGGGATAAGATAGTTATCTTATCTTATCTTTGAGTGAAGTCATCTTATCTTCAAGGGAACTGCCCTTATCTCTGTAGGCTTGGGCTGCCTTTGGATTTGGGTTGTGTTCCTCTATCTGGGCCTTTATTGGGCTTTTCTGGCAATTTGGCCTAGCTCTTTGAGAAGAGGTCGAATAGTCTGACCTGAAGAGGTCGGTCGCCTTGTCGCTAAACATCCCGGGTCGGACAGCTTGATCCAGGGTATGAACAACTATATATGACAAAAACCGTGGCTAATGATATTAGTGTCTTGCAATGTTTGTTTACACTTCATATGGCAGAAGGAATATCTGTAGAATTTCATATTGTTGAGTTCACATCGCTCGTTATAGAGTTAAAAAATATGGTTGAGACTTCATTTAGAGAACAACAAGTTATGATGTTACTTTGTTCATTATCTAATTTGTATAAGCATTTTTGTGAAATATTTATCTATAGATGTGAAAGTTTAAACATTGATGAGGTTAAATTCTCACTTTTAAGTCACAAAAGGATGAGGCATGATAATGAAAATCATATTGATGTTACCAATATTTTGATGGTTCTAGGTAATCGAAAATCTAAAAATTATAACGAATGTAGATGTAGGTATTGCCACAAAGAAAAACATTGAAAATCAGATTGTCCATAACTCAAAAGTAAGAAGGATGAAGAGTCAAATGCAATAACAAATATTGTCGAATATGATGAAGATGTTCTCTAATATCATTTTTTTTTGTTGATGCGTTGTGATTCTTGATTAAGGTTATCTCACCTCACTTGTTTACTTTAATTTGTTCTTTTATTTTAGTATTATTATTTTTATTACTCTAATTTGAAAAAAAAAAGAAAAACATAAAACCAAGTGGAGATTTGTTAGGTTGGCTTTGTATTTTTTTTTATTTGTTTAATTTATCAACACCTAAAGTTGTTTAACTTATAGCTATTAGTGAATTTGGTGATATAATTATTAATGGTAAGTGAGACTGTTGGTTTTATTTGTTAGGGTGGAATTTGTATACACTAATTAGTTTAATACTTTTTTTTTTAAACAAAGAAAGCTCAACACATTGTAGTGGAGCAGCAAGAAAATATAAATAAAACAAAAATAAAATCCAAATGGAGGGACACCGGTCATCTCCGGCATAGCCATGAACAACCAAAAGGATCAATACCAGATCACTCTTTGTAGCTCAAAAATGTCTCTCCCTGTATGTCCTCAACACTTGCTTCTCTTATGTTGAAGATTCTGTCATTTCTCTCCATCCAAATGTTCCAAATCACTGAAAAAAAACCAACCAATAACAATCGCTCCTCCTTCTTTCTTTTATGTATGCCAATCCAACTCTCATACAGTCCTTTCATTGTTCCTGAGACCACCCACGGTCTATCTAATCGTCTGAGCCAAGCGCACCACACCTGCCACGTAAACTCACATAGAAGAAACAAATGATGAACATATTCTATTTCCTTTTTACACAAGGCACATAAACTATCATTCTGATGAAGCACGCCTAGTCTACTCAACCTTTCTTTAGTATTTACCCTGCCAATTAGAACGAACCAGCAAAAAAGCTCAATTCTCGAAGGTACCAACCCTCCCAAAATTGATCTAGTGAAACTGTAGCTTGTAATCTCTTCCGAGATAGTCTCCGATTGCAACACCTGCAAGAAAGAATTAGTAGAAAAAAATACCTTTATTATCATATTTCCACACAATATTATCCTCTCTATCAGTTGATAGTTTCACTGGCCTTAGCCTCTCATGAAGTGGATGAACCAATTCCAACTCCCATTGGAACAACTCTTTCCTCCAATGAAAATTCTAAATCCACTCTATCCTATCCCAAAACCTACAATCCCCAATCACTGATCCTTGTTGGTTTGAAATAGAGAAGAGCCTTGGAAAGCTGGCTTTCAAAGGACCACCTTGCACCCAATTATCTTCCCAAAACTGCGTCCTTCTTCCATTCCCTACTTCCATCGCCAGGCCACCAATAAGTTTTTCTTTAACCTGTTGTTCTGCTATATTCAACTGACATATGTCTTTCCATGGGCCCCCTTCACAGGAAGAGTCTGACTAGATAGCATAACATTAGGAATCAGATTATTACACGAACACACAACCTTCTTCCACAGCAGCGGGCACTCCTCCTTTGAGAAACACCACCACCATTTGAACAACAGCACTGTGTTTCTTAGTACCGCATCTCCCACCCCCAATCCTCCAACCTTTTTTGGAGCCTGAACCACTTCCCACTTCACTAGGGGCATACCACAGGTGCCATCCTCCTTGCACCACAAAAAACTTCTCTGAAGTGCAATTAGCTTGTTAGCAACCGCCTTTGGCATCTTGTACAGACTAAGATAATAAATCGGTAAGCTATTCAAGACTGATTTGATGAGAACAAGCTTACCTGATTTGTTTAAAACCTTTGCTTTCCACAAGCTGAGCTTCTCTTCCACCTTGTCTATGATCGGCTTCCAAGTCTTCACCAACCGAGGATTCGCTCCTAGAGAGATACCGAGGTATCTAATAGGTAGTGCTGCTTATTTACACCCCAGAAGACCACACACCTGCTCCACCCACTCTTGCTCACAATTGACTGTGATCAAATTTGACTTATCAAAATTGATGCTCAGCCCAGACATCAACTCAAAGCAGCGCAGCAGCCTCTTGTAGTTCGTAATTATTTCTGTCTCTGGAGGGCAAAACAAGATAGTATCATCTACAAACTGGAGATGAGACAATTCAATATGATCTCTCCCGACCAGCAACGGAGCAATGCGCCCATTTCTTACAGCTTCCCCCACCATTCTATGCAATACATCAACCACGAGCACAAACAGCAGAGGAGAAAGTGGATCCCCTTGTCTTAATCCCCTCTCCATATTAAACGCCTTGGTAGGTGAGCCATTCACCAGGACCGACATAGAGGCCGTACTGACACACTCTTTCACCCAATTCCTCCACCTTTGACCGAAATCCATCTTCTGAAGCACAATGTCCACAAAGCTCCATCTAACTCTATCGTAGGATTTCTGAAAGTCTAGTTTTATGATTGCCGCCTTCTTTCTCCTGGACTTAAGCCATTGAACTGTCTCACAGGCAATGAGGGCGCCGTCATGTATCTTCCTACCCTTAACAAAAGCACTCTGTGTCTCGCCTACCAACTCTGGCATGATTGTTCTCATTCTCCTCACTAAGACCTTGGAGATCACCTTATACACACATCCCACCATACTAATCGGTCTGAAGTCCTTGATCTCTTTAGCACCCACAAACTTTGGAGCTAACGTCACCCACGTGACATTTACATCGTTTGGTAACTTAGCCCTTTGGAAGAAATTCATCACCGCTACAGTGAACTCATGGCCAATATCCTCCCAGCACCGTTTGATAAAGTTCAGATAGTACCCATCACTACCCGGGGCTTTAGAGGATTCACAATCCCACACTGCCTCCCTAATTTCCTCCACAGACGGCATCACCTCCAAAGCTACAGCCTCTGCTTCATCAATCTGTCTTACCAACCCATCCTGAAAGCCAATCCTCGGAAGAGATTCCTGCCGATACAGTTCCTTATAAAACCCTCTAATTGCAACCTTTATTCTTGTTTGATTCCGCACTAGCCGTCCATGAATCATCAGAGCATCAATCCTGTTATTCCGTCTTCTAGCCGAGGCAATGTTATGGAAGTATCTAGTATTCTTATCCATGTACTTACTATGCTGAGACCTGGACATCTGCTTCCAGTGTAGCTCCTTCCTAGCTCATCAACGCCTTCCTTCTAGCCTCTGTCGTACCATCATAGATTCCTTCACTAACCATATCATCCAGTTTCTAAATCTCCTCCTCTAACGTCTTCAGTCTCTTATCCATGTCCCCGAAATTTTTCTTGTGCCATAATCGTAGAGGACCCGTCAAAGCCTTCAACTTACTAGTGAACTGAGCATCTCCCAAATTTCTCCATTCACTTTTAACCATGCTCAGGAAACCCTCATGCGTAAACCAGGAATCCAGACTTCTGAAAGGTCGGGGTCCAGCATCAATTCTCTTATCCTCCACAATCAACGGACAGTGGTCAGACAACCCTCTAGGCCCACCTTTTAGTCGAACATCAGGCAATTCCTCAACCCACTCGATATTAACCAAGACCCTATCAATCTGACTGCAGACCGACCCCTGAACCAAGTGAACTTCCTATCATTCAGTTGCAAGTCCACCAACTGCATATCATGTACCCAATCTCTAAACTCTTCTGCTGACATCGGTAAACTACTAGCTCCTTTGCGCTCTTCGATATGTAGAATCTCATTGAAGTCCCCGAAGAAGCAGAAAGGCACATGACACAGACTCGCAACATAACTCAACTCCTCCCATACAACTCGTTTCGCGTCCCTCTCATGCGCCCCATACACCAAACAAAAAGCACAATTAAAATTGTTCTTCATCATCACTCCCTCAACGCACAACCATCTCTCCCCTTTATAACAGTTGTTGGCTTTGAACACCGAGGCCCCTGCCGACTCCACATACTCCCATCCCACAGAACTATAACCCCAGATTCTTGCAACATCAAATTTAGTAAAAACCTGCCTCTTAGTTTCAACCAAACCTAACATATTTAGCTTATAACAGTTCTTCAAAAATTTTATCATACTCAATTTGCCATCTCCCCTCAACCCCCGAATATTCCAACAGCTAAAAATCATTTAACAACATTTTTACTAACCTTATTGAGATTCTTTGGCCGACTTCTTCGTGCCTTTTCTTTTTGTTTTGCCATCTTTCTCTTCACCGCTAATTCTTCATTCTGCTCTTGTAAGATCGTCATAATATCCACCTCTTCATCATATAAAACAGATATTTGAAATATGGGTTTGTTAGAGTATTGCTTAGTTAAATATTTGGTTATTGCGTTATCTATGAACGTAGATTTTAAGCCAAATCACGTAAATTTTTCTTATGTAATTTTGTTCATTTTATTACGCTTCTACTTTCGCATCGATTTTTATCGCCTAAATTTTTAACAGTAGTCATTGATACCACTGACATTCTTCAGCAGTAGTACTTAGGAGCAAGGTCTAGAAAAAGAAGAAAAACAAGTCACATGGATCAAGGCATTGTGTTTTAGATCGGGCAAAAGCCTGAAATTGTCAAGACCCGAGTCTCCAGAGCAGTAGAATCTCCCTCGTTCAACCCTAATAAGATAAGTCAACTAGTAACATTTGATCGCAGATTCACTTCTTTCTCAAACTTTTTTATGGGAACTTATAGTTAGGTGCAAGAGAGTTAAGAGGTAGTTGAGTTGCTGTTTGAATTGTATGATTAGTGTGTTTTGGTTTATTAGCGTTTTGCTTTCTTATGCTGTGGGTCAGTGTCCGGCCCATACCAAGTAAAAAAAAAAAGTGTAGTATCTATATTTGATAAATTAAATAAAAAATGAACAAACTTCAGTTGGTCTAACAATTAGCTCATTAGTCCATTTAAATAAGTATCAGAATTTCGAATATCGTTTTATGCATGAAGCAACTGATTAGCTAACAAACCGTTAAATGGAGCTCTAATCCGCGATGGGTTAGTCATTGACATGTCGAATTAGAGATATCGTGAAAAACCACAAAAAAAAAAATTAAAGTATAAACAACAATAATTTGTTTAGTAAGACTGCTTTACAATTTTAAAAAATTATATTAGATTTTTTTATTTTAATAAATATAAATTAATTTTAAAAAATACTTCTAACTTTTTAACTTTATAAATATAAATATAAATTATTTTTTATTTACCAAACCTAAAATTAAGTGTTTATAATTTTAAAAATACAAACATCTTAAGGAAAAAAAAAGCCTTTACCAACTCAATCGCTGTCATACCACAAAAAGTTTAGTCTATATCAAAATTTGTTTATAATAACCAAAACTTGAATTTACAATTGGAAAAAAAATTAAAAACTGTTAATTAAAGAAAATTAATTACCTGACCAAAAAAAAAAATTAAAGTCGTAGTCAATATTTGAGAAGCTAAACTAGTATTTGCTAATCAGACACATTCTATGAACCTTAGAAATGAAATAAAGTATGATTAGAACGTGATTCATCTATGATAATGCAGATGAAGCTGGGATTCCAAGAAATCATGTCACCTTCAAATAACATATAAATGCACCGTATTTGATGATAATAATTGCGTCTATTTTGTTTTTTCCTTGGGCGTTAGCCCCTTGTTTTCAGTGAACACAAAAAATAAATAAAGAAAGAAAAAGAAAAAGAGTTATGAACTCAAAAATAAAAGATTCCTTGAATTTTTCTTTAATTATTTATTTATTTACGAAAGTTGAGGAAGCACAAGAATAAGATAAGATGAAGCTATCAGAATCACTGAGCAAGTTGCAAATTGCAACATCATCAACAATCAGCAACAAAAGAAGGTGAAGTGGATAATGTCATAATCCTTAAAGCTTAAACTATATAGGTAGAGGTCCCCACCACACACACACGGTGTGATTTCAGAAACCAAGTTTTATGAAGTGTCTAAAAGGGTCACAACACAACACAACTCAACTTCACCCAAGTGCTATTGCTATCTATTTTTCTCTCAACTGAACTCTCATCACTCTCTCTGGTAGGCCTTCATGTCTGAAAGTTATATGCATAGTTTCTTTCTCTTTCTTTCAAAATTCCCATGATTTTTTTTTCTTGGTATATAAATATATACAACAATTTTGGCAGATGAAGGATCTGAGTAGCTAGCTTTTTAGTTCTTACACATAATCTCTTATTGCAGAATAGCTTTTTAGACCATACTGAATCTATGGTTTAGAAGAGGAGAAGGTGAATGGCTCCTTTTTCCCTTTTTTTTCCCCCTTGAATTTACTTTTGTAATTTTTCTGCATCTGATGCTTCTGATTTGGAAGTGGTGTTCTGTTCTGTTTCATACTTCATTTTTCAAGTTTGAGATTGATTTTTTTCTCTCTCTTTCTTTCTTTCCCTTCCCACTGAAGTTATATATAAAATTTGAGTCTTTCTTACTGTAATATGTTAAGAAATTATGTATGAAATTTTGTTTACTGTATCTATGAGCATATACTCAGTCTTGAGTTTCGAGTCAAACTCGAGAGTTCATCTAAATTCATGGAGCTTAGCTAAACTCGAATCGTCAAACTCAACTCATAAACTTGATTTGGGGACCTAAATTTGGATACTCAAGAACTTTCTAGTAAGTTAAGAGTTTGTTAACTTAACACCCTGATTCTTTAAGCCTTCAATCTGGAAACATTTATAAATTTGATACAGTTCTGCATAGGATACAACTGATATAACACTAATTGTGGTGTGGACTACTTGGAAAAATTGAATTATCCATAGGTTTTGGGTAATAGATTTCTCATCAAAACCACATCTGAATTTTGCTTTTAGTGGATTGACTTATATGCATGTATACTTTGTTTCTTGTGATATGTGTATAATTCTTTGTAGATCTTATAGCTATGTAGTTTTGTTCCATTCATATGTGCTTCTATAGGCTTAAGCTAATTGCAGTGTAAGCTTGAGAATCTAAGAGTTGTTATTTGGTTACTAGACTCTTAAAATGCAAGGAGGATTGCGAGTGTTCTTATCACAAGGAAGTGTAGTAAAAAATGCTGTTTTGCAAAGAATCCGCATGGCAAGTCCCCTACTGCAGCCAGTTGGCTTTTCACGGTCTGAGTCCGGCGCGCCTTCTCGGATGGAAGAGCAGGGTTTCGAGAGCACCACAGTTGCAGACATCTTGAAAGGGAAAGGAAAAAGTGCAGATGGATCCTGGCTTTGGTGCACCACAGAAGACACCGTTTATGATGCTGTTAAATCGGTATACATGCTTGATATTGTTTTCTTTTTCAAAGGATGTATAGATGTTTACACAGAATTGATGTATTTCGCTATACCGGTATACAGATGACACAAAACAATGTTGGAGCTTTGGTTGTGGTGAAACCTGGTGAGCAGAAATCAATTGCTGGAATTATAACAGAAAGAGGTACATGTGCTTTGATAGAATATGATTTGGTGTCAATTTGTATCAATATATTCATGGATAGTCCAATCATCTTGTTGCCATCCAGATTACCTCAGGAAGATCATTGTTCAGGGAAGATCATCCAAGTCCACCAAGGTTGGGGATATTATGACTGAAGAGGTATAAACTGTTGTTCTTAATTTCCGTACAATACAATCAACCCATTGAAAACTTGGTAGTATATATTATTGTTTGTTGATTCAGCTACCATTGATGATATTAAGAATCATTACGGTTTCTGCAGAACAAACTTATCACGGTCACACCCGATACAAGAGTTCTGCGAGCGATGCAACTGATGACAGGTATGCTATGTGCTTCTTGGTAATTAACATGAACAAATATAAGCTACTAGCTTATGTTTATTTTATTTTAATTTTTTCAGATAACAGAATCAGACACATTCCTGTCATTAATGATGATAGTGGGATGATAGGCATGGTGTCCATCGGTGACGTGGTTCGCGCCGTGGTGAGCGAGCATCGGCAAGAGCTTGATCGCTTAAACGCTTATATACAAGGAGGTTATTAGATGATGATGATGAAAATGGTTTGAAGGCATTCAAGTTGACTTGGATTATGTAATAAGGTTGAGGTTGCTTGAGTGCTTGTAGATATGTAATGTTTTAGGCTATAGAGAGTCATCTTTGTTTGCTTCTTTAATCTTGAACTTCCCTTCTGTTTTATGGATATAACTTGAATTTTCATGTTAATAATGACTACTGCATATGAATGCAGTATGGAATTCCGTTCTCTTCTGAAGCTTGTTTCACTAGTTTAGAAACACCCCCCCCCCCCTTCTCTTTTTTTTTCCCTCTCTTTTTTTAGGGTATGTCACACTAAAGAAACTAAGAAGCAGAGCTGACCACTCTTTAAATGAGATAGGTTAGATAAACAAATTATTTTTGTAATTAAATCTAATTAAGTTTTTTTCTTTTTTTTATGTCTCTTTCTTTAACTAGAACTTTTTTGTTATCAATCCTTAAGGTATTGGACTAACTTGATTAAATTTGGTTATTAAAATGATTTGACATATAATAATAATAATAATAGTTGTTTTATTTTATCAAAATTTATTGAAATTTTTAAAACAAGTTTTTCTAAGAAAATATAAGTTACCCATTAACAAAATAGGGAACGATGTTATTTTTTTACATAATTACCAATAAAATTTTTATTAATCTACTTTTTTTTTATTTATGTTAGAGTTTAAAATAATTAACATATAATATAAATAATATGAGATTAATTAAAATAATAATTTTAATTAAAATAATATTTTTTATCTCACAATCAATTGACTTGAATTTAAATTTAAAAAATTTACAGGAAAATCAAATAAGAGAGATTAAAATATGAGAAATGGACCAAATCAATATATATATATATATATATATATATATATATATATATATATATATATATATATATATATATATATATATGTATGTGGTAGATTTTAGTATGATTATATTATAGTGACTATGATGATTATGTCAGTGTTATTAAAATTAAAGTAATATTTTTTTATATTTTAATAATACTTTTTTAAACAATATCTTTTAAAAAATATTATTTAATAATAAAAAAATATTATTTTAATTTAATAATAGTCCTAATAAAATGACCACTTACATATAAGGCTAGCTCTTTAAAATAAGAGGAGAAAAATTAATTAAAGTTACCTAAAAGTCTAAAACATAGACTTTTGGTGGGTTCAAATGCCAAATATAGGTATAAGTATCGTCTTTGTAACGTACAAGTTTTGGGGTAATAATAAAGTCATATAAAGAATTCTAGAAGCAGTACACGTAGAAACTTCGAAGCAATTTTGTGATATTTTTATCCACCATATACAAAACCAAGTCATTCTGATAATTTAATTTAATTTAATTTAATTAATTTATTAATTTAAAAATTAAGAATAAAAAATTTTAATAAAAAAAAAAAGAAAAAAACAAGTTTAAAAAAAAGTAAATAGACTTGGTTAAAAAGATATCTTGTTCGCTTTAACATTTTTTTTTTATCATTTATCATTAGAAAAGTAAGATTGAGATGGTGACTTGCAGAACAGGCTAGTTAACTACAGACACAAGACACAACTGAGTGAACATGAGATTCTGCATCTTGGTTTTTCTCCTCAACATGTTTTCTGCTTTCAACTGCTTCTTCACCACCACTCCTCCTCCTTCTCTCTGCACTTGGTGTTTCTGTGATTGAAGAACAAAGAGTCTTTCTTTGCAGTGCTTCTTGGTATGAAAAAATATAATCCGTGCTCACTTTTTGTTGTATGACTTGTATTCTGTCTTTACATGTGAAGATGCCCTTTTTCCCTTTTCGAGTTTTGACCATTTTCTACTCCTTTTCATGGTTTTTTTTCTTGTTCATGGCTATGTTCAGATTACTATACTACTTAATCAATATATATATATATATATATATAACCAACTTGGATTGTTGAATGATTAGCTTACTTGTCCGCTTAAGTAAGTATTGAAGTTTGAATCCCACTTTTGTGTAGGCAGCATCAAACTAAAGTTTTTATTTGCGAAGGATCAGTACCATTGAAAAGTATATGAGTAGTTTCTAATTTAATTTCCAAGAAATTTTGTCATCTGGGTCATGCTTTATGTGTTGCCATAAACGTTAGTGCTAACCATGGTTGTCAAAGTCACAGAAGACGGGCTTCAAGAGTTGACAGAATATATATACACACGTGTGTATGACTAAAGAAGCAAAAGAATTGCTAGCTTCTTTACTACGGAATATGGAAGAATCAATTGAATTTTTATATGTAGTTCTTTTTGTTGAAAAAGGAAAGTCCACTTGCATTATTCAAATGAAGGATTTTCTAGCTTTCATATACATTGTGCTGAGACAACTGTGAACCATGTGCTTATTGTGTCTTTGATGCAGTTTGTTTTCTCATATGAGCAAATTTCAACAAGGGGGGAGCTTAATGAAATTCACTTCTTATTTTGGTTCTGTTTTCTCTTATGATCATGATATTGTTGCTAGTCCCAGCAAAGAAATCATGTGTCTGGCGTCTGTTTTCGCCGGCATCATCTTATGTCTTCTTGTAAGTACACCGAGCCGACATAGGACAAATTCGTCCTTTGAAATTTGAAAATTATTATTTATCTCTCAAACGACGCCATAGTGTCCTATCATAAACAATATTTGCATATCTAAGGACATAACTTTTAGAAATTCTTGTAAGAAATTCTGAAGCTTGATCCTTTCTCTTGGTTCTTGAAGGTGTATAGATCAAGTGCTGTTTTGAGTTCTCTATTGTTCAATAAGGCATATGGCAAATTGAGCACTATACAGAAAATCGAATGGAATAACAGGTGAAATGCCTTGCTCATAATTATTATTCGTGTTTGAAATTATAATTATTTATATAAATTATTTACAGTTTTTTTTAATGCAGGGGAATCTCTACATTCCATGCTCTTTTTGTATCATTTGCTTCTTTTTACTTCCTTATCATATCAGACATTTTCAAGGATGGTTCACATGAAGACCTAATTATTAATAGGTCATCAACTCTTACAAATACAGCATTGGGGGTATAAGCAAAATTTGATTTTGGTCTCATATCAATATTTTTGGCAGATATATTGATATTTATGGCAGTTGGCTTATTTGTTCCTTTTTATGTTTGTACAGATTTCTCTTGGTTATTTTGTAACAGATCTGGTGATGATTCTTTGGCATTTTCCAGCATTAGGGGGTCTGGAATATGTAAGTTGAAACTTCAAAGATACAAGCCTGCAAAATGCTAGTTATTGTTATGTTAATACATGATATGATGCATAGAAACATATGATACAACACATTTAAATACGTGATAGCTGATTTGGTGGCTGATTTTTGGTATGCAAATAGTATTTTTGTTAATCAAATGACGAATTTTATACGAAAGGACTAATCTGTCATCCTATTTTCAAATAGTGAAGGATGAATTCACCATTGCTTACCCTTATTTTTAATGGCTAACCATCTTCATTCATTTACATTTAGGTTCTACACCATGGGATATCCATGCTTTCAATTTTAATATCTCTGCTAAGTGGTCAAGTTCAAGTCTACATACTAATGGTTCTTTTTTCTGAGAGCACCACTCCATCTATAAACCTAAGATGGTAAATCTGTTATTCAGAAATCCATTTAATTTCTCATACTTTGTCAATATTACTAATTGCATTAATTACATATATAGGTACTTGGATGTTGGTGGTCTTAAGAGCTCCAAACTTTATATTGTGAATGGCATTGCATTGTTCCTTGGGTGGCTGGTAATGTCCATTATACCCTTGACTTTAACTCTAATTCTGCCACCTTTAAATACTGTGTATGAAAGGTTGTCTAGTTGACTCTGCCATGCATTAGTTTAATTTTAGTGCTTTTTTAATGTATTTTTTACTTGAGATATGTTATTTGTACATAATTTTTGTGGGATATTGTGGCAACATATTCTTATTCAACATTGGATAGGTATAGTTCTATGTGGTCGCCACAGTGTCTCACAATTGTTATGTACATGAAACTTCTTAATTTTCACTAATTTGAATGTGTTTGGTGACTTGGGGTGGTTAATTATTAATCAACTTTGTGGCAGGTTGCTAGGATTTTTCTGTTTATGTTCTTCTTTTACCATATGTGGATCCATTTTGATGAGGTTAGCATTTGCCCTCTGATTTCTTTGTTACATTTGTTTCAATCTTCTCATATTGCGAGAATTCATTAGGGTCTGTTTGGCTCCTATTTTTATTTTTCAGTGCCTAATTTCTTTATATTTTGTAAAATAAAAAAGTAAAATTGATGATATAAATAAATGTTTTGTGCTTCAATTTTTTTTTAATTTATAATTTCAGGTGAAGGAGGTAAATGCTTTGTGCTATTACTTTATGTTTGTGGTGCCATCTGTGCTGACAATGATGAACATATTTTGGTTTTGGAAGATTGCCAAGGGTATGGTCAAAACTATTACAAAAGCAAAACACACAAAGAGGGCCTAGATCATCTTACTGCTATAAATATTCATAAACCATTGATACTACTTAGCTTGCCACAAATGTATAGACATTTGATTCACTCAAATGAGTTATATTCTTAATGATAGTTTCTAATCTGAATGAGGTGAATGCTACAGTGTATAAAAAGTAGTGTCTACTTATTAAAAAAGTTAAAAATTAATATTTAAATTTGAACGATATAAAAATAAATAATTTTAAAAAAATCAAAACTTACTATAAAAGATAAGTTAAGTAAAATTTAGGTAACAAATCATAGATACCATAGAATTGGCTTCTAAATAATATACTTAATTTCCTGTATTAAGTCATAGTTGATTTCAATTAAGAGTTTCTTTTTTTTTTTTTTTGGTATCTTTGTTTACATCTTTACTTAGATTTTAGTATGAAAAAAATTAAAATAAAAAAATTGATAAAATATTAAAATAAAGGAATAATTACTGGTAAATTTATGATTTTTATAATGTAAAGTCTCACTATTTTAATTCAAAAGTGATTAGATAACTTCACTTTAAAAAAAAAAATTAATCCTCTTTCTGAAGCTTGTTTCATTATTGCATAATTTTTTTTTTCCAAAAAAGTTTACAGATAAATTACATTTTACCGGAGATTAAACTATATTTTGTAAAATATGATTAATTTTAGTTTTTTTGGTCAGATAAATTACATTACTCTTGGCACCCAGTGTTTGAAATTGGTCCAATGGCCCTTATATCTACGTTTGTAAAAATGTTCATATCCTTATCCAATTAGAGTTCTAACTTTTTAATGAGTCCATGGCCCAGATGTCAAAAAAAGAAACTCAACTAAATCATCTAGCCAAGCTTAAAATTTTGAAAACGGATTTTTAAAAGAAAAACAACCAAATAGAAAGTCCTTTTTATGGAGTTTCTATAATGCTATAGTACGAACAATCAATGAAATAAACAATAACACTATATATTTAACATTATTTTTATGTCTTGTATGCAACCTTTTTTTTATCCTCTTTTGGAGTTTAATAACATTGAGCCCTTAAAAAAATGTATTACATTTTTTTTTTAAAAGTAAAAGCTCAACACTCAAGTGGAGCAAAGTAAGATAAAGACAAGAACAATAAAGGCATAACAACTCCTATGTCATCTCCTATGTCTTCCATAACTAAAGGACAGTGTTCCGAAAGACATCTCGGACCACCTTTTAGACGCGTCTCTGGGTACACTTCAAACCACCACAAGGAGACTAGGCTCTTATCGATACGACTGCACGACTGCCCCCTAAACTATGTATACTTTCGATCATTCAGTACCAAATCAAACAGCTCCATATCATTTATCCATGTTCTAAAATCTGCCGCCGACGCTGGTAATGTAGTTGCTCCTTTCCTTTCCTCCACATGCCAAATTTCATTAAAATCCCCCAAAAAACAGAGCGACACCTGACACAATCCTGCAATATAACTCAATTCTTCCCACATGGAGATCTTCTCAGTCCTCTCATGCGGTCCATACACTAAGCAAAGAGCACAGTGAAAGTTATCTTTTACCACAACCCCTTCTATGCACAGCCATCTATCCCCTTTATAGCAATTATATAGTTTAAAAGCCTTTTCATCCCATATTAGCAATAATCCTCCAGAAGTCCCAATGGAACTAACACACTCCCAACATGCTCTGTCACTTCCCCAGATACGCACAATATCAAATTTAGTTATTAACTCCTTTTTTGTTTCTATCAAGCCCAACATTTCCAACCTAAATTTATTTTTGAAAGACTTAAGCATACTAACTTTGCAGCACCTCCCAAACCCCGTATATTCCAAGAACTAAAAATTATTTGACCAAATTATTACACATCTGTTTACGATTTTTTGGCCGACTTCTTCGAGCTTTTTCTTTTTGCTTAGCATGTCGTCGTTTCATAGCGATTGCTTCATTCTGCTCTTGCAAAATAGCCATAATATCCTCTTCATCACTGCACTGAGCACCTGACTCTATAGCGAGTTTTCAAGCCTCTTTGTTCTCAGCCATCTCCTCTTCCCAGCTCGGCCTCTGTTCCTCAGAATCTAGTTTCCTACCACCATCCAATTGATCCCGCATCTCTGAACCTGAAAGTGCACCTTTCTAACTTGCTTCCTCTTGTCCGTTACCATTCCGAGTCGATACATACAACAAGATTTTTCCCTCCTCCAGCCCCAACCCGGACTTGCCTCGAAGTTGCCAGACCGCTTCTGGTGCGTTGCAGTTTCGGATTTTGTCATCGACATTATCCTGGCTCGTAGTTCCTGCAATCCACTTCTTCCTTGATTCGTCCAAGTTACAGGTGGTCCGTTGAGCATGTTTAGGCTCGGTGTTCAAAGCCATGTCCTTCCTCATAAGCCTTCGTTCACCCTCGTCAATGGTTGCTTCCTCCGCAGAGGTCATCTCTCCATCAAGCCCGCCAGCCACTGCAACCTGTGCACCCTCCTCCGTTTCGCGTTGCTGTTTCCAACAATCTTCTACCCAGTTATGCAGCTCGCCCCCTGGAACATTCATGCTTTCACGCTCCGGACCCGCGGTCAATTGACACCTTCCTTGCCGGATTGGCACAGCGGGAGACTCCCTTACCGTCGATGCTGGTTGTCCGAGAACCTGCTCGCATTCCTGCCGCGTCCTATCGTCTTCGTTGCCAACGCTTGTAGCCGCCTTGCTCATAGGAAACTGATTCAGGGGAGTTTGGTTCTTCCGGGTCAAGGTTGGAACCGGGACAGACCTAACCCGGTTTGGGAGTCCAGCCGCAGGCCTAGTCCAACAGGCCCTGTCCCTTATCCAACAATCATGCTTCATAATCACCTTATTGGGCCTATTATTTTCCTGCCCACTATCATGCCTTGTGTTATCACATATTTGGGAATCAAAATCTTCCTCATAATTATCAAAACCTTCCTCATAATTATTAGATACCGTTGCCTCCGAATCCAGATCCTTATTAATTCCATATGATCCCTGGAATCTTTCTTGTCCATTAATGCTGCATAAATTCCGTTTCTGTCATACGAATTTGAAATTTTGTAATTTCATTCATTTAAATCCAGACATGAAATTACCTTTATGTCCTTATCTTGTTTGTCGTTCCTGAGGGCTACCGTCATTAGCACCGCCGCCTGATCCTAATCCACCACCCTCCATTCACCTCCATGATTCAATATACCACTAGAACTTCCATGCTGCGTCTTTTCTATATTTATCATGTGCTTGTCTCCAACCTCCTCCTTACTTTTTCGGAAGCATTCCTCCCTGTACACCTTTCCACCCACTTCTCTTACAAGGACGTCAAAACCACTTGTCCCTATTGTAACGTGAATCTATTCGTTAATCATATCGAAAACACACGTATCAATTAGAACTTTACCCATACTAAAGGAATTACACAAATCTGTTAGATTATCGCACTCCACCACTTCGCCCCATTGCTCCCCTATCCTGCAAAAAGTATTCCTTGACTATGTATGTAAAGGAACTCCATAACACTCCAACCAAACTTTTCTAGACTCGCTTTTCTCAGTTTCGTCCCATCTCCAGACCTTATAAAAATATATAAAATTATTTTTATTGAAGTCAAAACCAAAAAAATAAAATAAAATAGAAAATGTTAATTAATTTTCGTATAATTTGTTCCAACATAAATTAAATGGTTTAATTAGATCTCATTCTTCCATATGCAGGCGCGTATTATTACATCAATGCATTTTTCTATTAGTTTTATTTAATTATGTGAGAAGAATCTTTCGATTCCATTTCCATGGGTGGCGGGGTGTTGTGTAATCCAGGCATCAGCCTTCTGCTACGAATTTATTCTTCACGAAAGTGCAATATATCATCTACAATCTATAGCCCTTGAAAAAAAAGAGTAAAGCTTAAAAAATTAAAAAGAATCAACTTTAATCTATAGTCCCAAACTTGAATTAAAAGAGGGAGCAGGAAGCTGAACATATTATTGGTGATATTCAGTGAGGCACCCAGAAATATTTAGTAGTGAAAAAAAATAATATAAAAATAATTAAAAATACATATTTAAAATTTAAAATATATTAATTATTAACTACGTTTTCAATAATTTAATTAACATGCTAAAAGTATGTTAATTTAAAAATATTTTAATATAATTATTATTAATACTAGCACCTTGTTAGATATTCTATACCTATCAAATCACATTTTATTGATTTTTTATGTAATACAAAAAAAATTATAGCTCAATAATTAAAAAAAATTTTAGAAATATAATTTGAATGGACCAATTTAAAATTTTCTTAAGTTTTTATAGTTGTGTGAGAGAGATTAATAAAAAAATACAAAAAAATAAATTCAAATTTAATAGCTACGTATAATTTTGTTTATATATAATATCTCTTTATTTTTTTATTAAATAATTATTTAATAATTTTTTCTATTTAATTGTAAAGTTAAAATCCTATCATATTTATGGTAGATGTTTGTTTGACAAAAAAAATATTATATATAAAGCCAAAACTAAATTAAATAAAATAATGAAAATAAATAAATAATATATAATATTATCTCAATTAACTTTAAAAAAACTATTAAATACTAATAATATTATTTATATTTAAAAGGGTAAAGTATATTTTTTGTTCTTAAAGTTTGACAAAAATTTCAAAAATATCCCTAAGTTTTATTTTGTTTCAATTTTATCCCAAAAGTTTTCGATTTGCATCAAATATACCCCGGACGGCTAATTTTTCAAAAAATTTTAAGACTAACTCAACAACAATTTCATAACAACAACCTTCAACACAAGCAAAACAAGCATAATTTTCATTCATTATTATTAGATTGGTCTTAATTTTTTTGAAAATTTAGCCGTTAAGGGTATATTTGATGCAAATCGAAAACTTTTGGGACAAAATTAAAACAAAATAAAATTTAGGGATATTTTTAAAATTTTTACCAAACTTCAGAGACAAAAAATATACTTTACCCTATTTAAAAATTTAAGTTTGGTTTTGTATAATTAACTAATTGAATTATTATTATTATTGATATTGATATTATTATTATAGTTTCAATAGATTAAATTTATATATAGTTTTTTTTATTGTATTGATATTTAAGAACATAAATTTTTATCATACATAAATAAAAAATTTAAATATGGGACAAATTCAATGACACAATGGCCATTATATACTTCTATGTTTACTTATTATTATTTTTTCTATAATTCAATGGGGTAAATGTCCCCACAACTTTTTTTTTTTTTTGAACAAAGGGAGCTCGACACAATGAAATGGAGCAGTAAAGATCGAATGACACTAAAAACAAGACATAAACACAAATAATAAAGATAATCTGTTGTCATCTCTGGCATTGCTATCAACAACCAAATGGATCAACTCCACACCATTCCCTATAACTCGAAAATGACATAATCTGTACACCTTCAACACTTGTCTCTGATCTCTCAAATACACTTCTGTTTCGCTCCACCCAAATGTTCCAGATAACCGCAAAGAAGCCTATTAAGCATTTCTTTTGCTCCATCTTTCCACCTGCTACTCCAGTCCAACTCTCGAAGAACTCTTTAACGGATCCTGGAATGACTCATGCTCTATCAGCATATTTCAACCAAGCACTCCACACCTGCCAAGTAAACTCACAGGCAACAAATAAATGATGTACAAATTATATAGCCTTTTTACACAATACACATATATTGTCATTATTATTAATAATGCCCAGTCTACTCGGCCTCTCCTTTGTGTTGACCCTGCCTACTAAAATAAACTATGCAAAAAGTTCAACTCTTGGAGGAACCAAGCCTCTCCAAATCGAATTAGTGAAACTGTAACTCGTGATATCCTCCGAAAGAGTCTCTTTCTATATCACCTGCACAAAAGAATTAGTAGAAAAAATACATTTTTTGTCAAATTTCCATACAACTGAGTCCTCTCTATCACTCGATAATCTAACAATCCGTAACCTGTCATGGAGCTGATTGAGCAACTCTAACTCCCATTGGAAAAGTTCTCTTCTCCATTGGAAGTTCCAAACCCACTCTAACCCATCCCAGAACCCACAGTCCTCTATTACGAATCCTTGTTGATTTGAAACAGAGAAGAGTCTCGAAAAACTATCTTTTAAAGAGTCACCTTGTACCCAAGTATCCTCCCAAAAATGAGTTCTCCTGCCGTTTCTCACCTCCATAGCCAAACCACTTATCATCATGTCTCTTACCTGTTGTTACTTAATATTAAGCTGGCAGAAGATATCTTTCCACGGACCCCCTCTTGATGGCAAAGTTTGGCTGGACAACATTACAGTTGGGTCCAACTGATTACAAGAACATACAACCTTCTTCCACAGTGGGCATTCCTCCTTTGAGAAGCGCCACCACCACTTGAATAGCAGCGATGAATTTCTAAGTAGAGCATCTCCCACCCCCAAGCCTCCTAGCTTCTTTAGAGCTTGAACTACCTCCCATTTCACCAGTGGTATACCATTATTCCCATCTTCTTTACTCCACAAGAATCTTCTCTGAAGTCCAATTAACTTTTTCGCAAACGCTTTTGGCATCTTATATAGGCTCAAGTAGTAAACCGGCAGACTGTTGAGAACAGACTTTATTAGGACCAACTTACCCGCTTTATTGAGAGACCTAGCTTTCCATAGGCTGAGCTTGTCTTCCACCTTGTCTATGATTGGTTTCCAGGTCTTCACCAACCGAGGATTAGCTCCAAGAGAAATACCTAAGTATCTGATAGGTAATGTCGCCTCGGCACAGCCCAACAAACCACACATAGTCGTCACCCAATTCTTCTCACAGTTGACTGGAATTAGGCTCGACTTATCAAAATTGATGCTCAAGCTAGACATTAGTTCATATGTGGGTCTATTCCTGGTGACATTTTAGCATTAGGGATAAAAAATTAATGAATAATATCTCAAATAGATCCAGATAAATTTGTCTCCAAAACAAATTAATTAGGAATTTGACACCAACTTTTTTTATTATAAGCCAAATGCATTTTAAGTCCCGTTTGACCTGGTAAAGACCAATAGAAAAATCCTACGCAGAAATTAACGATCTGACGTATCCGACCTTTTGGACATTTTGGTCCCTATACAAGTTGGACAACACGACTTATTTCTGTTGAAACCAAAACGTCTTCGTTTTATGGAGGACAATTTCATCTCCAAAAGAGTTTCCAGAGGCGTGAAACGTCGCTTGCACCGAGAGCATGGTAGCCTCCAACCTTCCACCTCTTCTTCAATGCCTTCTCCTCCTTTGCTCACTTAATTTCCAAATTTGACTCTCATTCTATCTTTCAGATTAAAAAAAAAATCCAATTTTCAACGATAAACCCTAGAATAGAATTTCATATTTTTTTCGTTTTTCTTTTGCAATTGGATCGAAGTGAATGTACACGGGCATTATGACAAACAGAGTGTGCACATTGTGATTGGTAGCTACGGCCTACTGAATCGTGTTGTTGATCATGGCGGGGAAGTCTGATGCAGTGTCAATTCGCGTTCTGTATAGCAATTTGAGGGAGGATTCTACCATGCGCATGAGGTGAAGCTGGTTGGCGTTGAGAACGTCAACAATTGTCGCTGGATCGTACAAAATTCTCACTTTCATGATGGATCTCCGATCCCTCCTACTCTGCCAAGAACATTAGATTGGTCAATCTGGTACTAATGTGCACCGTCGCTCCTTTAAAACGGTGAACTTTTTGAGGACGAAATTGTCCTTTTTAAAATAACGACATTTTGGTTTCAACAGAAACAATCGTTTTATCTAGTTTATACATAAACCAGGAGCGCAGGTACATATAAGTAAAGGGAGAAATGCCCCCCCAAAATTTTAGTTTTTATTAAAAAAAAAAAATTAGTCTGGTCCCCCCTTTCTTTATTTCCCAACCCCCCTCTCTTTTTGTTCTATCTTTTCCAACCCCCTTTTAATTCCTACAAAAAAACCCAACCCAATAGCCCATTCCCTATCCTTTTTTTATTTCCCAACCCCTATCCCTTTTTTTATTTTCCAACGTCAGTTTTTCCATCCCCTTTTTTTATTTCCCAGCATACAACCAGTCTCTCCCTCTCCCCCTTCTCGCTTTGGCTTTCCAAAATTTTAGGTAACAACTTTTCCTATTCTTCTTCTTCTTTATCTCTTTAATCTTCTTATCTTTTACAGTTTTACCTCTTTGACTCTTATTTTTTTATTTTTTGCAGATTAAAAAAAAGATAGTAGTTTAACAAGTGATTTTTCACTCCTCTTTCTCAAAAAAGATTCTATTTTTATTCTTTTTTATATATTTAGTTATTTACTTAATTAGTTAATTTATTATTATTTGTTAATTAAGTTTATGTTATTATATGTTAGTTTATATATTTAGTTTTTTTTATTAGTTAACTATTTAATTATAATTTTATATTATTTATACTAGGATGTTAGTATTATTGTTCTGAATTTTAATATTTTATTTTAAATTGAAATATAATTTTTATATTTTATGAAGATTTAGACTGTAATTTACACTTTTTACTAAATATATTTTTAATTATAGGAACTTATTTGGCCATTTGAATTATGAGTAAGTTCAAAACCATTGATACATTTTTTAAAAGAAAAGATCAAGAAAATGAAGATGTTTCTACTATTACTACTCCAATACTTGAGGGGTCATCAAATTTCATTACTTCATTTCTTCATTGAATAGCTCAAAGCGTCCACGACTTCTTCCAAATCAACTGGATGTTTTTCGTTTGGAAAGAGATCCTGGAATGCGACCAATGATTTGGAAGTTTCCTCCAAATAAAAGAGATGAAATCCGTCGAGCTTATATTAAAGTTGGGCCAAATCAACCAATTCTTGATAATTATCCATTTTCTGGTGATAAAAGTCATCGTCGCTTTCAAGCTTCATGGTTTAAATTGTTCCCATCTTTGTTAGAATATTCTATAGAAGATGATGCTATATATTGTTTTCTGTGCTTTCTTTTTGCTAAGGAACCTTAAATCAATACGGGTTCAAATGCTTTTATTGAGAATGGTTTCAGGAATTGGAAGAAAGTAAATAATGGAAAAGAATGTGCTCTTTTGAATCACATTGGCAAAGGTCCTAACTCATTCCATCATAAGGGGCTGAAATCATGTGATGATTTGATGAAATAATCACAACATATTGACAGACTTCTTCATAAGCAAACATCAGAAGAGTTTGAAAAGAATCGAATTTGACTAGGAGCATCTATAGATTGCATTAGATGGTTGACATTTCAAGGTTGTGCATACAGAGGACATGATGAAAGCCAAAGTTCAAGCAACAGAGGTAACTTTTTGGAAATGTTGAAATTTTTGGGATCTTACAATGAAAGAGTGAAAAAGAATGTTTTGGAAAATGCTCCAAAAAATGTTAAGTATACTTCAAATGATGTCCAAAAAGAAATTCTACATATTCTTGCTACTAAGGTGAGAAATTCAATTAGAGAAGAGATTGGAGATGCCAAATTTTGTATTATTGTTGATGAAGTTAGAGATGAATCTAAAAAGGAGTAAATGGCCATTGTTTTGAGATTTGTTACTCTAGATGGTTTTGTTAAAGAGAGATTCTTTGATGTTGTGCATGTCACTGATACTTATGCAACAACTTTAAAGAAAGAATTGATTTCTGTCCTTTCTCATTATAATCTCCAAGTTGAAAATATCAGGGGTCAAGGGTATGATGGTGCTAGCAACATGCGAAGTGAGTGGAATGGTTTGCAAACTTTGTTTCTTAAAGATTCTCCACAAGCATAATATGTGCATTGTTTTGCTCATAGGTTACAATTAGCATTGGTGGTAGCTTCAAGAGAGGTACTTCAAATTCATGAATTTTTTACTCAATTAAACTCTATTGTCACTATTGTTAGTGCTTCTTCAAAAAGACATGATCAATTACAAGAAGCTCAAGCAATTGAAAATGCAAACTTGGTTGCTCAAAATGAATTAGAAACAGGCAAAGGTGCGAATCAAATAAGCACTTTACAAAGAGTTGGGGATACTCGATGGAGCTCTCACTTTAATTCTATTTGCAGTTTGGTAAAAATGTTTACTGCTACCAATATTGTTCTCAATAATATCATTGAAGACGGGACAACTTATGCACAAAGAGGTGAGACTTATGGTGTTAGTAAAATATTATTGTCATTTGAATTTGTTTTCACTTTGCACTTGATGAAAGAGATTATGGAAATCACTAATGTTCTTTGCCAAACACTGCAACAACAATCTCAAGATATTCTTAATGCAATGCATATTGTTTCTACATCAAAGTTACTTCTTCAACAATTAAGAGATGGTGGATGGTGCAATTTTCTTGCAAATGTTAAAGATTTTTGTGAAAAACATGAAATTGAAGTCCCTAATATGAGTGCACAATATGTTTTTGGAAGAGGTCGATCTCGTCAACCAAGTGTGACAGTTGAGCATCATTATCGAATAGATGTATTTTTGGCAACAATTGACTTTCAAATACAAGAATTGAATAGTAGATTTAATGAGCAAACAATAGAGCTTTTGACTTTGAGTTGTGCTTTGGATCCTAAGGACAATTTCAAATTATTTAATATTGAAGAAATTAGCAAGTTAGCAGAGAAGTTTTATCCCCTTGACTTTCCTTCTAATGAGCTAAATATTTTGAAATCTCAGTTGCAACATTATCAGCATGATATACCAAATCATTTGAAAGGCATTGATACACTTTCTGAATTGTGCAACAAGTTACAAGAAACGGGAAAATCAAGAACTTATCACATGGTTGATAGATTAATACGTCTTGTTTTGACTCTACCAGTGTCTACAGCAACAACAGAAAGAGCTTTTTCAACAATGAAAATTGTTAAGACAAGACTCCGAAGTAAGATGGCTGATGAATTTCTTGCAGACAATTTGGTCATCTATATAGAAAAAGAATTAGCAGCTATTTTCAACACAAATTCAATTATAGATAATTTTAAAAATAGAAAAAAACGTCGAATAACCTTTTCATGATACAAAACTGTAAGTAGTAATTTTTATATATTATTGTCTTACTTTGATTGAGATTATATATTTTTTTTTATTTTATCAATAGAAATAGTAATATAAAATATAACACCGCCTCTTAAATAGTTAGTCTAACTCCGCCCCTGACATAAACCAAAATATCTAGAAAAAACGTATCATTTAATCGAATACGTTAGATCAGTAACCTCTACGTAAAACTTTTTTGTTAATTTTTATTAGGGACGTATCTGACTTATAATAAAAAAAGTTAGAGTCAAATTTCTAATTATTTTTTTTGAGAATAATTCTATCTGATGGCACAATCCTTGGGACCTATTTAGGATTACTCAAAATTAAATAAAAAGAAAAACTCAACTGCATTAAATGATTAAATACTGTTTGGAATCAAACTTTGATTTTGGCACAAGACACATGTCGCGGATATGACTTAGGAGCAATAAACTTTTTGGAGCCCAACCTACATCATCAACTTTGTTTGAGAAAAGTCACCAAAAAACTTTGTTTGAGAAAGACTACATATATATTACGTACTAATTTACCTATTTTGATATTATCAAAATAAAAATATTTATTACCTAGCTATTGATTTTGCTCTCCACGTGAAACTGCCAATTACCTGTTCATTTTAAATTAATCCGTGGATTGAATTTGAAAGTTATTAATTCATCTTTTTATTTAACTTATTATTCACGTGTGAAATAATAATTTAACATAAAACTACTCTTGAATTTAAATTTAAGAGTAAAAAAAAAAATTCTCTTAAAAGAAATTAGTGTATCAATAGATATATACTAACTTGTTTATTAATTATTAACTCTTTTATTTATTGCGTATAAAATTAACAAAACTCAAATTGGTTAAGATGATGAGAAGTGATATATAACTTACTATTCATGCTAGGCAGAGACCGATCTACACTCTATTTTGTGGGAGCAAATGCGCATGCTAATATTTTAAAAATGTAAGAAAGTATATGTATAAATATATACGTGTCTATTAAAAAATTATATTTTTTATTATTAAAAAAATATTTATTAAATTTTGTGTTAAAATATTTATTTTATATATATTTTTTAATTTTTAGAATTAAATTTTGATACATAGTTAGTATAAAATAATTTTATATATGTATCTAATTATATAATACCATATTATAAAAAATAACTATCTTTTATATTAATTATATTACGTAAATAATTATCCAAAAAAATAAATATAATTAGATAATTATTATGTAAAATATTTTACATTGTCAGTATATCAAAAATAAACTCTAATTTGTATCTAAAAGTATAAGATAAAAGTATATATTAAATTAACTTAATAAAAAATATTATTATAGCATTATTTAATAAATAAATTTATTTAGTTTATATCTTTAAATTTTTTTTCTACTCAACCTTAATATTTACTAGTAAACTGAAGAAATTTATACTAAACATTTATTTTAATAATTACTTATCAAACATAAATTTGATTAAAAAGTATTTAAAAATTAATTGAAATAATAACACATTTTATATTTTTATCTATCTAAGTAACTAATTTTATTATTCTTATTATTTAAAATTAATTTTTGGTCTTTCTTTTATTAAATAATTGAATAAATAATCTATAAAATATATAATAAGGATATGAGTAATTTGGTGTATAATTTTTTCTTCTAAAATATCATTTATTGTACATAATTCATAAAAGAATATGTTTCATTTTTATTATTAATTAAAAGATAATTTGTTTATCATCTTAATTATCTTGATTAATCTTATTTATTATTATTATTATTATTATTATTATTATTATTATTATTATTACTTTATAAAAAGGTAAATTAATAATTACGTTATTACTTATTAATATATCAATATTTATAATAAATAAATAATTATTTAATATTTAATATTTTCATGTTATTAATTTTTATATACTTTGATATATTTATAAATTTTTTTGTTATTTTTGTATGCTAGATATTTGACCCACTGTTTAAACTTTCTCGATTTATTATTGACGCTAGGTAACTAATTGGAGTATTAGTCTACAGTCAATTATTACTCCAAAACTCATTATTACTATCTTCCTTTCCTTTCCTATTTCACGACTTTTATTTTTTTCAACGGCAACACTCCTCCGCATGGCTGCTTCTGTCACCACACTACAATCGGTCTTCTGTCGTTGCGTTCTTCTCCTCCTCCTTTTTTTCTTTCTTTGTTCTTCATCTAATTGATATATTTGTAGATGATTTTTTTTGAGTGAATACCCCATCCGGCTCCTGACAATTATCTCGAAAAGACAACGAGGCCCAAAAAAAAAAACACTCAATCCGGCCCCTGATAATTTTTTTTTGGTACAGAGCCTCGTTGTCCTTTCGAAGTAATTGTAAAGGACCGGGTTGGGTTTTTTTTTTGTCAGGGCCGAGTTAGAGTTTTTTTTATCAGGGGCCTTGTTGTACTCCTCACGTGTCGAATATATTGTTCTTGCCTCTAGCTGATGAGCTTCTCACAAATTCAGATTTTTTTAAATGATTTTTAATATTTTTTTTGTTAAATTTTAATTCTTTTTAAATAATTTAAGATGTTTATTTTTATTTAATTTTAAATATTTTTTATTATAAAATTGATTAATTTGTTAAAAAATTAGTTGAAAAAAATGTTAGTTACCTAAATTTTTTCATAACCTAAATAAGAGATTTTGGGTTCAAGTATTGTAAGTAGCAAAACAAAATATTTTTTTATAAATTATATATAAGGAAGGGTATTTTAGGAAAGAAATTAGACACTGATCCTTTTTATTACATTTCTATTATATATAGTATAGATATTATATATAGTATGGATGCCTAAATAGAAATTAGAAACAAATTATTCTAACATTTTCATACTTTTTATTTTTTTAGAATTTATCCATTTTCCTCGAATTGCATTTTTATTGGTTGATTATATTTTATATAATATAATAAAAATAAAAAATAAATTAGAGCTAAAAAATTTACAAGAAAGATAACTTAAAAGTTGTCAAATTTAATTTCCGACAATAAAATTATTTATCAAAATTTAAATCAAACTATCATAATTTTTGGTAATACAAACTCTATCCAGACACATTCTTCCCTTTTTTTTTTATCATAATTAAATTTAAGAAATATATTTTACATATATAACCCATTATTACATGTACAAAATTATTTTGGATTGTTATTAAAATTAAATTCATATATAATTTCTCTTCAAACAAAATTCTCCACATTTCTAACCTCCAACTTTGTCATTAAATTTTGTCCAAAACTCAAACTGAATTCTACTTGAATAATCTGTATCAGATAAAACTAACGTATTATATCCAAAAAGAGGAAGAGAAAAGAAGTGAAAAACCGTTATTTAACTACCAAGGCACTACATAGAAAGGAAGAATTAATGTTCAGCTATAAACACGGGAACTTAGTGGGTCCCTTTTCCTTAGTGGCTTCGTCAACATCTCTCTCTATTCTTCTTCTTTCTTAATCTCAATGTAATGCGAATGCTTTGCTTTTGGTTTTTCCTATTTTTAGTTCTTTCTTTGGTCTTCTTTTCTTCCCCGTTTTGTTTGCCACACTTTCCTGGCACACTTTCCTCATTTCCTTTTTATTATTTTATCCTTTTTTTTTTCAATTCTTAGTGACAATGAATGCACACTTAAATAAAAAGATTTTGTATTTTCTTATTTGTAATATCGAATCCACTTCCTTCTCCTTCTAATTATAAACTATATCCCATTACACATTGTTGCCAATTTCAACCGTGAACCTTTTTTTTTTCTTCCCCAAGTTGCTTCCTTTCTGCTTTAATATGGGGTGCGGTTATATGAGATTTTCACGGTGATACCAATACTGGGTTGTGTTTTTTCCCGTTCATATTTGTGTTTTCTCACATAAAGTTAAGTTCTTTTGGTTTCTGGTTATTTGTTTTGAATCAAAATGTGGAGTAGAGGGTGGTGTGTAGGGTCATTGTTGAGGCAAAGGGTATGTGCTACTTTAAATATTGGAAGTAGCCATGGCTATGGTGGAAAGGCTCATCAACCTTTTGATCACACTCCATTGTTCGGTTTGAAAGGTTTTGCTGATGATGGAAGAAAGAGGAATAATAATGGAGAAGGAGGAAGAGGTGTTGGTGTTGGTTCTATATCTGTTTTTCTGAACCGAATGAATAATAAGAGGGGTGTGTGTTCATCAACTTGGGTTTCATCTCCTTTTAACAATGGGGGCATTAATAATTCAAATTCTCCATCTTCTTCTTATGGGAAAATAGAAGGGACAAATAGTTTATCATACGCTGAGGCGAAGAAGTTAATGAGGCTAGTGAATGTGGAGAATCTAAAGCTGAAGCTTGGAAGTGATGGGAAGGAAGTTATTCCGTACAATGAACTTATTGAAGCATGTGAAAGCATGGGAGTTGTAAGGAATAAAGAAGAGGCTATGGCGTTTGCTAAGGTTCTTGATGAAGCTGGTGTTATTCTTCTCTTTAGGAACAAGGTCTATCTGCACCCTGATAAGGTCATTTCTTCTATTCCTTTTCACTTTTTTTTTTCTTTTTCTTGTTGGTTGCTTTATAATAAGATTGTTTTACTTTATGCTAAAATTCTTTTTTTTTTTGGTAACAATAATTGAATACTAAAAATTTTAAAATTACTTGTCCAAAAACCTTAACTGATTATAAATTTCTTCACAATTTTTAAAATTCCTTGTCTAAAAAACTTAATCGGTTAGACAATTGTATGTTCAAAGCACGTTTCGTCTACCCATTATATGTTGCCAAATACCTGATTTTCAAAGTCCAATAATTTATCTACCCTTCACTCTTACAACTCATTTGTTTGACACACTAAATAATGAAAAAAAAAAAGTTAGAGTGTTATTACAATTTATTGTACAATTAATTATAAATTCAATTTCTTTACACTTTAACCTATATTTTTAAATATGAGTAAAGTATCATTTTTGTCTTTAATATTTGAGATAAGTCTCAAGGTTGTCCCTAACGTACAAATCGTCCTACATTTTAAAATTGACTCAATGTTGAATTGAGACGATTTTAAAATGTTAGGAACGTAAATAGAACGAAAACGTTGGGACAAAAACTATACATAGAAATAAATTTTGATTTTATCCTTCAATAATATCAATTTTTTACGGTATATAGTTATTCAATTATTTTTTAATCACATCTAAGTAAATTATATTTAATCACATTACTTTCATTTAAATAAATTTAATTTTTTATAATTTTATTTTTAAAGATTTTTTCTCTTAAATATTAGAAAATTGATACATTAGAGATGAAAAGTACAATTTATACCTTATTGTATATGTATCATTTTTTTCTTTTTGGCAAGTTTATGTACTAGTCATTCTATTTAAGAGTAAAATTATAAAAAAATAAATTTATTTAGAATAAAAGTAATGTGATTAAGTTTAATTTACTTAGATGTGGTTAAAAAATAATTGAATAACTATTTACGGTAAAAAATTGATATTATTGAAGGATAAAATTAAAATTTATTTTTATGTATCGTTTTTGTCCCCAACATTTTCGTCCTATTTAAGTTCCTAACGTTTCAAAATCGTATCATTTTTGTTCCGCGTCAATTTTGTTAACAGATCCCTACATTGAGCTAATTTTAAAACCTTAGAGACTTAAATAGGAGTATAGAACGATTTAAACGTTAGATACAATTTTGGAACTTATCCCAAACGTTGGGACAAAAACGATACTTTATTCTTTAAATAATCGATAGCAAAAAATAATCAATACTTATGGTTCTCTTCTCATTAATAATATATATGGCGTTTGATTTTTTCTTTATGGAAGTTTAACTTTAGGCCAGAAATTATATATAAAATAAAAAATACAAGTATAGAAATACAGAAATTTGTTTGGTAATGAAACAGAGACAAAAATGCAATTTTTTTATTTCAAAAACTGAAATTTATATTATTTCTATATTTTCTAAAACTGAATACTGAAAATATTTGTCTCCGCAATTTGTTTTTTTGTAATTCTGTCCTAAATACAGCATATATCTAAACGCAAGCTTCATAGTTGTTAGCACTAGCAGTATGAAGAGCAAATTATAGCACATCTTAATAGATCTTGAATGATTAATCGTATCCCACTTGACCATTAATTTTTTGTTTTAATTTAATTAATTTTGTTATGTAAAAAATTATATTTTAATCATAAAAAATAAAAGTACTCAACTGGGATTTCAGTTTATTCCATATTCGACTTTAGACACTCCATAATATACAAATCACCTTAATAGTTTTTTCTATGGTGCTGAGTTGTTAAGGAAAAAAAATTACTCTTCTTAAAAACAACATCAAATATCTCATGCTAGGCGGTGTGAGATTTTAGACATCCCATACTAACCAAGTCCTAACAATTATTGATTCAGATTTTAAGTTTCATGTGGAATTCTGAACTGCTGGGAAGTTTGGATGCCAATACAAGTTTCAAAAATCTCAATTAGCTATGCAATGTTTTCGTGAACGGTACTCTATTGAAATCATAGGGCCATAGACCTAAAAAGACTAATAATGTATCATTTATGTTGTTTAAGAAAGATCAAATGAGATGTAATGGGTAATTTCTAAACATTATAAATAAAAACCAGTGATCATGAATATTTTTAGAACAAGCATTAACATTGATGAGTGTGTAGGTGGTTGATCTGGTTATAAGTGCAGTTCCACTAGCATTAACTTCTGAGAATGATCCTAGAAGGGAAGAACTAAAGAGGCTTCAAGAGAAGAAAGAAGAGCTCGATGTCTTGGCGCACAAGCAAGTCCGGCGCATCCTCTGGGGCGGCCTAGGATTCGGCATAGCCACCGTCTCCCTCTTCTTCCGGCTAACATTCTGGGAATTCTCATGGGACGTCATGGAGCCGATCGCATTCTTCACCACGTCGACCGGCCTAATCATCGGCTATGCCTACTTCCTATTCACCTCAAGGGACCCTACTTACCAAGACTTCATGAAGAGGCTATTCCTTTCAAGGCAGAGGAAGCTTCATAAGAGGCACAATTTTGATATTGACAAGTATAATGATCTTAGGTGCAAATGCAAAACACCTTTAGATGCAAAAACCACACTCAAGAATCGTTTAGGCGTGGATCTAGATCTGGAGGAGGCTTAATTAAACATAGTGATTATTAATTAAACCTTATACTTTACACTTTACACATCTCATTTTTTGTTCTTAATGTTATTATAAATTTAACGTTATTCTCCCCAGTTTTCCAAGTTGGAGGGGGAAAAAAGAAAAGCTTATTCTAACTTTTGTTTTGGTTTGTGACTTGTAATGAGCCATGATCATTTTGAACTTATTGTCACTTTTTATGTACTTTTTTACTTACCAAGGAAATATTACATCCCCTTTTCATTTGTTTATGGCATACTTTTACTTTTATATATAAGGCACATGGCATAGATTATTATGAATGCTTTATAGAAATGTTTGAGAAATCAGAAACCAAGTGGAAAGAAAAGAGTATAATATGAGGAGCATGATATATTCCACATAATTTTTTAAGCATAGTGTTTGATATCTAAATAAAAAGTTAGTTTAAATTATTAAACTACTCTTTTACCTTAGCCTATAATAACAATAAAAAAGTCTCATACTGGCCAAAAAATTTATCTTAACAGAATTAATTCGGTTATAAAGGTAAAAGTTAAATATATAGGTTGAACCAAACTAATTCTGTTAAGCTAAATTTATGGACCGGTGCGATATTTTTTTGTTATTGTCATAGACTAAAGTGAAAGAATAATTTAAATGTTTAATACAAGTAATATATATATATATATTTTCTAACTAAAATCAGACAATTTTCAGAAATGATGGGTGTCTCATGCCCTGCATTTAGCCAGTTTAATTATAATCATATGAATAAAGACCATAAAATTTAATTAATTATTTCAGTAAATAATGTTAAATATATATAATATAACAATGCCAATCCAATATTATAATAACTATCCCAATAATGATCTAATACATAAAAATATTTCTCAGACTATTAATCAATAAGATAATAAAAAGAAAGAAAATTTTATCTCATAGTTAAAGAATATATTCCCTGCAGTAGTTTGAAGCAGAAAATATGTTTTCCTTGATTTCACACATCTTATTGATCAACCAATTACAGCCATGATTATTTTAAAACAAAATGGAAACTTATGGATTATCAAGCTATTTTAAAGAAAACCCTTCGATTCTATTCTTCTAGCTTTAAACGTTTTTTTTAAATGTGATATTTTCTTTCGTCGTGCAGAATATTTGGTTACAAGGAAATCAAAAAGATTTTTCAAAATAAAATAGAAGATATTGCGAAGCCGTCGCCATGTGAATCAAGAGATGTAACTAGTGGAGTTGTACGGATTCTATAGTTATTGACGATAATATTGGAGATGATTAAAGAATTTGAATGATTGTTTTTTTTTGTCTATTTTCCGTTTTGTTATTTTTCTTATGCTCCATCTAGTTGTGTTAATTTGATTGGTTTTAAAAAAATCGTTTTATTGTTAACAAGTTTTATAAGAAAATGCTAAGAAGACAAAAAAAAAAAAAAAACAGTAAGAACTTGTCTTATTTAGTATTCATTAATTGTCGCAACAATTAATAAATGCTAAATAAAGCAAGTTATGACTGTTTTGGCTAATTTTCTTTAGTTACCAAACATTTTCAATAATTTTTATTCAATTTTATTAGGTAGACAATGATTTTTTGTAAATAATATGAACAATGATTCTAAAATTGACTTGATAAAGTAAAAAATCACTCCATTCCTAAATTAACTCCTAAATCTTAACATTAAAAGCAGGTGAATGAATATACTTAGAAGAAATGCTGAAAGTGAAGTTACACAAAATAAGACTAACATCATCTTCATTTCAGTCATAGCCAAATCTCTTCCAAGACACGCTCTAACTCCAAATCCAAATGGCATGTACATGTGTGGCAATTTACATGCACCACCGACTCCATTGACAAACCTTTCTGGCTTGAATTTATAGGCATCAGATCCCCATATTTCTGGATCTGTATGTGAGGTCAATGCCATACTCAAAATTACAACACCTTTTGGGACATTGTGCTGCTGGATAAAGGCGTAGTGTTTCATGAATAACCATTGTTAGCTGCCAAGATAGTACACTGTACACATGCAAGTAATTATTAGCAACAATCTCAATTTCTTATGCAGCGGTTGAAATCTCTCTTTGAGATATCCCTAAGTAATGACTCTGTTTAAATAATAGAAAAAGAAAATTTAGATTTTTAACTGTCTTGTCTCTAAATATTAAAATTACAACAATGTTATCTGTATAATAAAAAATTAACTACTAAATTGATTCAATCACTATATATTTGTGTACAATATATACATTGATTCACATAATTTTTTGAATAATTAGCTATTTCTGACCATGAAAGATTGAGTTGTTGACAATATTGAACATGACTAATTTAAATTAACTTTGTAACCATGAAAGATGTACTCCGTTTGACATTTCTAACCAAACGTCAATTTTTTAAATTTGCTGTTAGTAAGACTTCCTACGTGGCCGTTTATTATCCAAGGTGTCATTATTTTATTTGAATTTAATAATAAAATAATATGTTACTAAACTAATCACTTCAGAGTCTCTTGTACCATATTGAAACACCAAGGGTTTCGCACGCAGAGTAAAGGTTCTTCATCAATGGTGATTTCATCAATGGTGATGTCGACCCTCTTCTAACCCAACAGACGTCGTCGCTCTTCACCAGCGTTCATTGTTTGTGAGCGTCGCTGGTGTAGTCGTCGTTGTGGAGGTCCTCTGTGTCGTGCATTCAGAACTTGGACGTCCCGTCTCAGTCGTCGTTATCGTGTTTACATGCACTCAAAGTACTCGCCGTCGCCTTCCCGTCGTCACCCTCGTTGCCCGTGTTTCGGTTGGTGCCTGCTTCTACTCTTTCTCTTTTTCATTGTTGTTTTCGTTTTTTAAGTTAGGGAAAATGCTACCATTGCAAAATTCCCAATTTACTAATGATTTTCTTTGAAAATGTGACAAAGATTTTACTAATTAGGTTATTGATTGTTGGTGATTGCTGATTAAGTTGTTAATTTTAATACTTTATTCATTGTTAATTTAGTAATTTTTGTTTGTTGTTAATTCCTATTTAGAATGTTCTTGATTGATTGTTGTTAGTTTAAAAAGAATACACTTTGAAATGTCTTGTTCCTAATGATCTTAATTAGAAGGGTGGAATATTTAGTTATTTGCATAGTTGTAAGAACCGAACCGGTGATCGAACCGGTCAAGTTACTGGTTCATTGGTTTATTGGTTCAACCGATAAACCGCTGGTTGAACCGATAAAACCGGTTTCACATGAATAAAAAATAAAAAATGGTAAAAAATTTAATAAAGTGATAATTAGGTTCTTGAAATTTTTTACTTTGGATTAATTAGTCCTTGAAAAAAATAAAGTATCAATTTGGTCCTTCACGACAGTAAACCATGGATACGTTATGTCCCTCTATCAATTTATTATGTGAAATTTAATAGTGATGCTTATATATCTCTACTAATTAATCCTAAGTCAAAATCTTCGAAGACATACTACTTAACTTAATATTTTAAAAAATTTAAAATAAATATATTAACTAACATTTTAATAATAGTATAAATCCTAAAGAATTATATATTAAAAAAAGGTGAGTATAAAACTAAAATTAAATTAAATAAATATAAAACAATTCAATTATGTGTATATATATATATATATATATATATATATATATATATATATATATATATATATATATATATATATAATATATTAACTAGCACATAAAGTATAAAAGTGACAAAGCAGCTTGGTGGCATACCTTCTTGAGTGCAACAAAAGAGACATGAGTTCGAGTCCTGCAGCATGCATCAATATTCAACTGCTGGAGCACCGAAGATCTACGAGGGAAAGGAGCATAGGAGTAATGTTCGAGCCTACCATGAGGCGCTGGACGGCTGGAGCACCGTAGACCTGTGAAATGCTGGGAGCACCATAGGACCGGTCGGTTCGCGCATTTGTATCGAACCGGCCGGTTTTAGCCGATTTCTGACGAATCGTCCGGTTCTTACCGGTTTAATTGCGTATTCGGTCCAAACTATAAATCGAATCGGCCAGACCACCGGTTTTCCGGTCGAACCGGTCCGGTCCGGTTCTTACAACTATAGTTATTTGTGGTGTGATACAATTAGCAGCATGTGTATCTTCTCAAGACTTTAAAAAACCTGTTCAAAATGGAAAATATGATATATTCTTAGGTAATTTATCTGGTCAAAAGCATGAACTAATCCAGTGGATTTATTTTATTTATTTATTTTTAAGAAATTTTGGTGAAATATATTTTGTACTCAAAGTATTAGTGAACAATGTTTCCTATCAGTTTTCTTTAAGTTTAATATTTTGTTAATATATTGGATTGATTTGACTTCCTGAACTAGTTATTACTTCATTTATAAGTTATCATATCATTTGAGGATTAAAATTCATTAAGAAATTAATAGATTTTTAACTAATTCTATGCGGCAGCTTAGAGCCTGCACAATTAAATTATCAATCACATTTTCAAATATGCATGTAAGTATGTAACTTTGAAACTTATGTTCACATGACACAAAAGAAAGCATTTTTGTGACAACAAAAAATGAGTACTTATGTAAAAAAAAATTGACTTAATTTAAGGGATTGGTACATTTGTGGTTAAATCATGTATAATCTATACCCATAAGCCTTGTTAGTTTATTTATTTGCATTTGCTAGTAACATGTAACTTGACTTCTATATACTGGTAATCACATTATTAAGGTCAAACAAAGAATTTGATTGAAAATAATAGAAATTCTTCATCGTTTCTAACATGAGAGTATTGCTCGGCTCTTGCTCCTAAGTGTACTCATCCTGTGTCTCTTGATTCTAACTCATGCAGCAAGTAGAATATTAAAAAAAGGTATGCCTTTTTGCATGTTAATTTTTATTTTATTTTAATTGAATATTTGGTTTAATATTTTTAGCAGTTAATCATGTTAATTCTAGCATGAGTTTTAATATTGTATCATATTTAGTTAGATGGCAGCAACAACTCATATAACTCTATTCATACACCACGGTGGAAGGTTTGTAAGATGCAGCGATGGAAACGTGGAATATGTTGGAGGTGATGTCAACGAAGTTAGAAGGATTTTAACGTCGACACACTAAACAACTTCTTCATCAAGGGTCTCCTAAGGGATATTGAATATACTCTTGTGAATGAGTACTATTGGCTGAAACCCGGTAAGGAACTCAAAAATGGGTTGAAGTTATTGAGGACCGACATTGATAAAGTTAAGATGTATGAAGCTGCCATAAATCATAATAGGCGGATGGACATATTTACTGAGCATCCAATTAGTCTTCCTGTGCTAGCCGAAGAAGCAGGACCAGCAATAGTCCTAGATGCAGCACCGACAGCAGTCCCAGATGCAGCACCAAATGTAGCACCGGCAGCACTGGCAGCATCAACAACACCAGATTCATGCAATTTATGCCGACTCCAAGACTTGGAGCATCAACAACTGGACTCTCTAGTGGCAGTAGCAATTCCACACCTAGTTAGGGCCTAAGATTAATTGGATTAAGGAACTTTTGTTGTAGTATTTAGATATGGCTGTTACATAGACCATGTGCACTTCAATCTTTTTGGAAACTTATTTATAGTGTTTTGGTTTAGAGTTACATCAATCATGGTTTGCTTTGTTACTTAATTCTCATCAAACAACTATGATGAATTAGCATGAACTTATATGTCTACTATGTTAATAGAAGATGATTACATATATGGCTTTGTCCCACATTGATTTGGTACAAGAATTTTCAATTAGTAATTATCACCATACATATATATTGCTATGTCAAGGTTAAATTAGAGTTTGTGATTTGAAATATAAGCAGCTATGTCAAATTTTGAATATCTAAAGGTTATTTTTGTCAAATTTACATTCATTCGATTCACAAATTTTCATTAACTGTTAATTGTCACAACTCATATATTGTTATGTCAAAGTTAAATCAGTGTTTGTGATATGAAATATAATCAACTATGTTAAATTTCGAATTTTTAAGTGGTTACTTTTGTCAAATTCTCAATTTTTCGTGGTTAGATATGTCAACAAATATATACTTATCAGGTTACTTTTGTTAACAAATATTTTGACAAACCAGAAACTGATTCAACGTCATATTCCCCTTTCCATTCCAATTCAACATCAACCCAAGAAAAGAATATAATCAAATCAAACCTCAATGATCTACATTTTAAATGCTAGAAACATGATTGAAAGGAAGCACAACACAAGTCCTATAACAATTGACAAAATCCAAATCCTAATTTCTATAATTTCTCCCTTAATCTTTTCTATCTTTATAACTACTTTCATAATAAACACAGAAAAAAAAAAGCATGATAACGTAGTCTTGTCATAATCGCAGAAGAAGCATGATAAACGGAGAAAAAGAAGCATGATAGCTATCATAATAAATTCATATTCTACTTTTATAACTACATTCTCAACCTTTCATAACTAGCGTTTTAGATTTTGAAATAACCCACACACTTATGAAGAAGAAGAAGAACATAGGATCATTATGGTAAAATTAGGCAGTAATACCATGTTGGAAAGTCAAGTTGGAAGAAAACTTGCCACGTAGGAAGCTTTACTAATGGCAAATTTAAAAAATTGACGTTTGGTTAGAAATGTCAAACGGAGTACATCTTTCATGGTTACAAAATTAATTTAAATTAGTCATGGTTAGTATTGTCAGCGCCTCAATCTTTCATGGTCAGAAATGGTTAATTACTCTAATTTTTTTAACTAAATAATGTCACCAGAATAATCAAATCTATCCTAGTAGAATAAGCAAACTCATTTATAATAGTATAATAAAAACATTTTGAGATATTTTTGTATATAATTACTGATTGGTATCTAATTTTTTGTATACACATAACATAATTAATATAAAAATAGATATAAATATTACTTGATTTAGGATTTGTTTGGGTGAGATTTTAAGAAAAGATCTTTTTTTGAATTATCTTTTTTTTTTAAAAGATCTTATAAAAAGTAAAAGTAATTTTATGTTTGGGTATCTCATGCAAAAAGATCTTTTTATCTATCAATTATGTTTGGATATAATAATAAAAAAGTACTTTTTTGTTTAGTTATTACATGAAAAACATCTTCTTTTTAAGGAAAAAAGATCTTTTAAAAAAAGATGTAAATTACAGCTTCTAAAAAAAAGATGTTTTTCTGATTTTTCTAGTGCTTTTACTTTTACTACTCGAAATTTGCCAAACACGCTAAAAAATAAAAAAAATATTTTTTCATTAAAAAATATCTTTTTTTATCAAAATAATGGCACCCAAATAAACACTTAGTAGTTGATTTTTGTGTACATATATTCTACTTTATTTTTGTCTCAATTTCTACCTTTATTGTCTCTGTATTCATATTTGTGAAACAATTTCTAACACTAGTTTCTTCAGAATGCATGAGTAATAATGCTTCATCTCATTTAGTCACTATCGTTACTGAATAATTGAATATGATACAACTATTCTGCATGCATATCAAAATCAATTACGAATCGTCCACTTAAAAAAAAAATCAATTACAAATCAATTTAGTGTTAATAAAAAATTAATTATATTATTATAAAAAAATTTGATTATTCAAATATGATAAATTTAATTATGTTGCTATACAAAATTTAGTTATTTTAATAGTTGATTTTGTTAAAAAATATTTTATATATAAATATATAATAGTTAATTTTTTTTTTATATAAATACAGTGTGACTGAACATTTAATTGAAAAAAAATAGTAGAAACTGAAAAAAAAAAAAACAATGTTGGGTACTATTTATAAGATGGAGATATAAAAATATTTTAAGACAAATTTGTTTAACCGTGAAAAATTGGAAATAGAACATACACATAAAATTTTTTTCTCCTAGTTATTTGTTTAAAGGACAAAACAAT
This sequence comes from Arachis ipaensis, assembly GCF_059453495.1. Taxonomy (NCBI): domain Eukaryota; kingdom Viridiplantae; phylum Streptophyta; class Magnoliopsida; order Fabales; family Fabaceae; genus Arachis; species Arachis ipaensis. The sequence goes on from NC_142442.1 coordinate 19,142,866, forward strand.
TTGTTACAATTTAAAAATTTTTAATCAATTTTTAACTATTCAAATAACTTGTTTAAGAGACTTCTAATATATTAGTAGGTAGGGATGTCAACGGGGTAGAGTGGGAGAGGGGGATGCCTCCCTACTCTCCATTTCCGCCCTCAGATTTGCTCTCCATCCCTGTTTCCATTCTCCGCCGTGAGAGAATATTACTCCCATCCCTATTTCCCACGGGGCCCCATTCTCCACGGGGATCCTATTCTCCATCTACATAATAATTCTAACTAATTATTAATTTCTATATGAATAGAGCTACAAGTATCCATCTTATACAAAAACTGCAAGATTCTATACAAAAAGTCTAAATGACACGATGGTGATTTCTTTCGAAATGACGCAATGGGGGGGGGGGACGCAATGACTAGCCAAAGGACAAAGTAGTGGACGAGGCGAGAGACGCGGCAACAGAGAGGAGAATGTACACGACGGCAGAGTTACGAAAAGGAACGTCGCAAATAGAAATTACGACGCGGTAAGGGTGATGGCACGGTGAGGTGTGACGATGCGGTGAGAAGGGTGGCGAGGGGGTGGCTGCAGAGAGGTTGGATGGAGTATGGACAGTGCTAGGGATCTCTGAATTGAAGAAGGGTTATGCAAATAAAGATTAGGAGTTTTGGGTTTCTATATATATGTGTGTGTGAGAAATGACTAAAAAACATATATAGAAATAAACTATTAAGGATAATTCAGGAAATTCATAAATTTTGGGGAATAGTGGGGACGGGGCGGGGATCCCCACTCGGGTCTCCTCGCCTGCTTCGGGGGAATTTTGTCCCCCATCCCCATCCCCGCAAAAAAAATTCCCCACAATCGGATCTCCATTCGGGACAGTCCCCGCAGAAATCCCTGCGTCTCGGGAAGTTTTGCCATTCCTATTAGTAGGTCATTTTTAACAAGAGCGGTTTAAACTAATTAATTGAGTAACTGAAAATCAGTTAAAGATTTTTAAATTATAAAATTGGTTTGTTCTTAGAACAAATAGTTAAAAATCAAAAAAGATATTTATTCAAAAATAATTATAGAAAATATCTTATGTGTCTATCCTCATTATTTGGTTTTGAAAATAGGATATGACAATATTGAGAACATAATACAAAAATAGAAATGTTTGGTAATCAAAGAAAATCAGCTAAAACCAGTCATAACTTGCTTTATTTAGCATTCATTAATTGTTGCGATAATTAATTAATGCTAAATAAGGCAAATTCTGGTTGTTTTTTTTTGTCTATCTAGCATTACCCATACAAAAAATAGAGTATTTTTATATTTTGTTTGGTGGTGAACTGAATATAAAATAAAATAAATAATAAAAATCTAATTAATTTTTTTTTACATAAAATTTAGAATAAAAAATAAAATGATAAAAAATATAATTATAAAAATTTTATAGTAATAAAAAAAAAAGTTGTATGTCTCATTGTTCTTCCTATTAAAAAGAATACAAAATATATTAATTTAGTGTAATAAAATGCAATATTTCTATCAAACTAAATATAATTTTGTGTTTTTGTGTTTATGTCTCACTATCCTATCCTTATAACAAACAGTATCTATATTTTCGGAATAGAATTATAGCTAAAAATTTTAAATTTTACCATAAGGACCAAACCTAAACCAACACCACTCGCGAGTGGCTCTCGCTAATAGTCACTCACCATTTTTTTTTCAAAAGAAAAATTTTTTTGATTAAACATCCAAAATTTAAAACTTGTAAGAGGTAAATTTTAAATCGATACTCGAAAGATTCTAGCACTGACAAAATAGTACTTGACTTTTGTTATTGATAAAATAGCCCCTAAAAAAATTTTGAATTTGACACAAAATCGCCCAATCGTAAAAGGATGACATCACAGTGAACGAAAAACGTTGATGTAGCCATCGAAAGAGAGCTCCGATAATGGCAGAGAGCTCCGGTGACGTTTCCGATCTTCTTCTTCTTTGCCATGGTGGAAGGGGACGCTGTGGCGAGGCGCTGCCATGGCGGAGGTAGGAGACGCAAAAGAAATGCAATGACGTGTTGAAGAAGAAGCGGCAAACACGAGAACGCGACGAGGAACTGCCATGACGGAAGGGGACGCAGCAGCATGCCATGGCAGTCTAGCAAAAAGGGACGCAGCAGCATGCCATGACGTCATTCTTTTACGGTTGGATGATTTTGTCAAATTTTAAAATCTTTCAAGAGCTATTTTGTCCATAAAAAAATTCAAATATCATTTTGTCAGTACTAAAATCTTTCAGGTATCGATTTTATATTTACCTCAACTTTTAAATTCGACATGTTTAAAATTTTTTAAACACCTAAATAAACATCTGAAATCTAACACCAAATCAACATTTAAAACCATACTTAAAAGAATATATGAAAGTGAAATATTATGTTGGAACATCTAAAACTAAAACTCTATCTAATTCATTTATCTGAAATTAAAAATTCAAAATAAAAAACGTAACACCTAACACACATCCAAAATGTCGAAAACCATTCAAATGAATATCTGAAAAAATTAGAATAGATCCAAATTCCACTAAAAAGATATCGAAAAATGAAATATTTATATTAGGATATCCAAAATTAAAAATCTATCAAGTTTATTTATGAAAAAATTAAACATGAAAAATCTAACATTCAAAAATCCCCAAACCATTCAAAATATTTATTTACCTCATTCCTGGAATCATTGCACTCAATGTATTTGTTCCGCCCCAGCCATCAAACTAAAAACTCGAGTTCGGGCGTTCGCTCGACCCAATGGGTTACCGAGCTCTAATTGGGAGGTGACCCGGATGACACCCCCTTCCGCGTGAACCTGTACAGCTGTAAAGAAAACTTTCTGGAAAGGAGGTCTGTTCCTGTGGGACCCACACCAGTACAGACTATATAAGAGGATGGCCCTACCCCTCTTCCGGGTACGTCACTCACACTGAACCTAATTGCCACTTTTCGTACGGACCCTAACTTGAGCGTCGGAATCCTTTTTGCAGGTGGCCCCACCATCTCCAACCCCCGCGTGCTCGGAAGGACATCATTCCCAGGGAACCACTTGATCCAACCCCCAACACCCACTACTCTTCAGCACCAGCACCACCGACCCGCTCAGGTCCCGGTCTAGCGAACATTGGCGCTGTCTGTGGGGACCTGGATTGAATGGCGGCATTGTTTCCACACTCTGACGAGCTCCACGAAGAAGGAGGAGCCCGCCTGAGGAGCAAGGTGAGCTTTGCAGGCGCCTCTCGCAAGCAGTCGATACCCGTGATGCAAAGAGAAAACCAATGCTCCTGATTGTAAAACCCGGTTAATTAATGACTAATTAGCCCATAAATGAGAATTTATTCTAGAAAGCCAAAAAATATGATTTTTATGGCTTAATATGATAGAGGAGATTGAGACGAGAATTTCGATACCAATTTTATAGAAATCGGCCCAAAATTGGACCGAACGGGCCAAACCGGACCAACTGGACCCATATTGGGCCCTTGGCCCAACCAAACTAAACCTAAAACCCTAAAACAGCACTCTCGCTCCTCTCTAGACACTCAAACACGCTGAACTTGTGAGAAAATGGGGGGGGGGGGAGAACGCTCTCTCATGGTTCTACCTCTCTTTTGATCTTCAAACCACCATAACTTTTGATCCAGAGCTCCGATTGTCGCACCGTTTACGGCCATGCGTTCACCGCGAAGAGATCTACAAAACTCACTACTTTATTCTTGAGTTAAGCCACGAATATTATCCAGTTTTCTCAGCCTTAAATTCGATTTTTTGGGTGAAAAGTGTTGAGATTTTAGGCTCTTTGATGTTATAGGACCCAACTAGCTTGAAGGAGAAGAGTAACCTTGTCTCCTTGATCCTTGGGTGTGCTAAGATTCTCAATCCTAGTGGAATTTGTTGATTTATGATGTTGGGTATTGAGTTGTTATGTTTGGATGTGATAATTGTGGCTTAGGTAGTGTGTATGTGAATATTGAAGCTTGATTGAGGTTTTGGAAAGCTTGGAAGAGGGCTTTGGTGTGTTAAAAATATATTCTTGGAGGTGTTGAAACTTGGTGAGCTTGTGAAAAAGTGATTTGCAGGTGTTCCAAGTTAAGCGAAAAAGCGGCTAAGGTATGGTCTCAGTTTTCTGTATCTAAAATGTAATGTGGTGTGAAAACTTAGACTAGAGGCCCTAAGATAGAAATTGAATTGTTGATGTTATTGAATTGTTGAGATATATGGTGTGGTCATATATGTGATTATGAATATTGGTATTTTGATGGTAGGATGCATGAGAGATATGCATGTTTGATATACGATTGATGATTAGTTGATGTTGAATTGTGAGGGAAACCATGTTGATGGTAGGGGTGATATTGATTATATGTAATGTTGGTTGATTGGTAATGGTGTTGTTAGAAATTGGGATGAGGAGGAATATATAACATGTTAATGTATTTGTTATTGGGCTATTTGATTGAGATGGGATAAAATGGTGGGATGTTGATTTGCGATTTGTTAAATATGTTAATGTATGAGTTGAAAAGGCTTGAGTTGATTTTTTGTATGTTTTCCTTGATTTCAAAAAGGGTGGGAATTGGGTTGCTTTGAAAATGGCACTTTGTGGTTTTGTATGAAAATGTAGTTTTTGGGCATACTTCGATGGAGTGTAACTTGAACTCCGGATCCCCAATTTATGCCAAATTTATTTAGAAATGAAATTGGATTCGGGGTGGTTATGCCGTTCGAAGAACGGGTGAAAAATGATTTAAAACAGAGAAGTTATGCCCGTCGAAAGATTGGGGGTTGAATTTGTGAATTTCGCAGCTTTTTAACTTGGTAAAATTTTTGGCAGAACGCACTCCCACGCGTATGCGTGGTCGACGCGCACGCGTCGTTTTCAAAGTTTTGCTATCCACGCGTGTGCATGGCCCACGCGTACGCGTTGATGAGCTAAATCAGTTGCCCAGTTAAAATTTCCGAGAGTTGTGCCTGAGTTGTGCCAATTTTGTGCCTGGGGCATAAAACGCACCCACGCGTAGGCGTCACTTGGCTTTTCTTCCATCCACGCATGTGCGTGGAGGGACGCGTACGCGTCACTGTGTTTTGCTGCGTTCCACGCGTGCGTGTGGTCGACGTGCACGCATGACCCTGTTTTCATCCTATAGTTGATTTTTGAGTTTTCAAAGCCAAATTTCATACTTTTAAGCCTCCGATCTCACCCCTTATGTCTTAAATCATTATGATAAGCCTAGTGATAGGAAGAAGCTAGGAAATATGATAACTTGTGGATGAAAAAAGGGGAGAATTAATGATGAATGATGATCAAAGATCATTGTATGAGATACGGAGGATGAACGTGGAAGTGCTTGATATGCCATGAGCCGAAGGGCTGTAAATGTTAATGAACTGGCTGGTTATGGATTGTATTATGAGCCAACTGGCTGAGATATTGCTGAGTTATGGCTGAGCTATTATTGAATTATGGCTGAGTATGTTTGCATATATGCATATTGAATGAAATGTGAATGTTTCACTTCCACTAGCTGAGATACGAGTTTCCCTAGGAGAAAGCATTGGCTAGCCACCATGTGCCCCCAGGTGGTGACTCGATACTCTGTTGACCCTATGTCGTAAGTGTGGCCGAACACTGTGAAAGTTCCGGATGAGCTCGCCCCTGTGAATATACACCAGTGAGGGTGTTGGATATGAATTATGACTCATGTTGTGGATAACTCGAATTGGGGATGCACGACAGAGGGACAGTCCAATGGTTAGCTACCAGGACTTGTCGGGTTGGCTATATAACTGACAGATGATATCATCAACCATTAGGACAAGCATTCATCATATGCATACTATGTGAATTGTTTGGAATTGCCTAATTGACTGCATATTACCTGCTAATTGTCTAAATGTCATATATGCTTCCAATCTGTATATCTTCTTGTTTGATATAATTGTGTTTGCCATATTATACTAATGTTGGTGGTTGGGAGGTCTGAAGGATTTGGAAAGGGAAGTATTAGTTAGACTAAAGATCTTTAGTCAGTTGCCATTTATGGTTTAGTCTGTTTATAAGCTTTGAATTATTTGGTGGAAGTTCTAGGATTGCCTTCGGCTTTCCCAGGACATTACATGTTAGATATGTGGGCACTGTTACCATACTGAGAATCTCCGGTTCTCACCCATGCGGATTTTGTGATTTTCAGATGCAGGACGTGAGGCTTCTCACTGAGGCATGCTGGAGACTTCTGGATTAGCGAAGATCCTTGGTTCTCGGGACTTTACTTTGGTTTTATGTTTTCACTTAGATACCTTTATCTCCACTAAATAATGTATATAAATATACTGTTTTGACTCCTCTTAGAGGATGTTTTGGAGAATAGGTTTTGTATTTGCCCTTTGGGTTTCCTTTGGGTTTCTTGCTTTATATATTTGTATATACTTCTATGCTCGGACCGGTTTTCTTCGCAACCGGATTTTGAGTTTTGAATGTTTGTGTTTTTGGCACTCTTTGGATATATTCTTGCGTTAGCTTATCCCTTATCTGTTTCGTTATGTTATCGATTGGAGTGTTGCGCTTTTGAATTTAACGGTTTTGTTTTACCCCTTTTCTTCAAAGGCTCCTAGTTACAAATATTCTTCACAATACTATATGTACTAAATTTTATTTTTAGAGGTCGTAATACCTCGCCAACTCTGTCTTATGACTTAAGCATAAGGCTCTGTGTGGTAGGGTGTTACACTAATCTCCTGAGAGGCGCCCTTTCGGGGGGACGGGAGACTATAAAAACCGTGACTAATTAACCGCCTAATTAGTTAATTAATATTGCCCAAAATATAGTCTGAAAATTTAGAATGAGAATTTGAGGATTTAAATATAATTTTTGGACTCGGTGGATTTTACTGAGTCAGAAAATGTATTTTCTACGAAAAACCGAGAAAAATTGCGAACCGGCAGTCAAACTGGTTGAACTGGTTCAAGTCTGCCCGGTACCGCACGGAAAATAGTGAAAATAGTAAAAAACCTTAGAAAAATATTAGAAATGGAAAACCGGACGTTAATTTTAAAGGTTTGGCCCAAAGTTAGGCCAAACGGGCTGAAGACACTAACGGGTTGGACCGGACCCAAGTTGGGCCCAAGCCCAACATATATAAAGGTTTATTAATGAACCCTTCAGCTCTTTAAACACACACACACACACACACACACACACACACACACACACACACACAAGAAGCACTATTCACCTATAACTTTAATCCGCGATATCTCGAGCTACGATGCTCCGATTCGTGTGCCGTCAGAGGCTACGCGAAGCTCTCACCAAGCCCGTCATTTCTATCTAAGCTTTGTGGTAAGCTTTTCGAATTTTCCTGCCCAATTTTCGTGCCCTTGTGAAATTCGAATTTTTGGGTTTGGTTTTGAGTGAAATCTTGTGTTTTGGGTGTTTAGGTACACTCTAGCACTTGATTGCTTGTGGTTTTGGCTTCCAAAATTATTGGGTAAGGTAAGAGACCTTGAACTCTTGTGAAATTTTGATTATGATGAGCCCTAGGTTGATTAGTTATGATTTGTGTGTATATAGCTTGATTATTGTGAGTTTGGAAGCTTTTGGTGATTGTTGGTGCTTGATTAGAGTTGATTGGTAGCTTGGATTATGGTGGAAAGCTCAACTTGTGCTCATTTGGGGTTTTGGTTCATATTGGGAATCAGCCAAGGTATGGTTTTGGTTTATTCTATGTAATATATAATATTCATGGACACTTAGGCTAGTAACCCATAGGATAGGTTTGGATTTATGTGATTGTTGATGATGGTTGGTTGATGATGTATGATGAATTGACATGGTTAATGTTGATAAATAAAGATCCTGAGGTATGATGTTTAATGAACTTAAATGAATGTATATTGTTGACTATTGATATAAAGCATGAATGAGGTTAATGATGAGAATTGATAGTGATAAAATGATGATTGGTGAATGTGTTGGTGGAGGATTGATTTTAGTGTCATGTATTTGAGGTTTGATGGTTGAGAATGGTGAATTGTGACCCAATAAGGTAGATTGTTCTGTAAATGGGTGATAAACTACTATTTTATGGTTTATCTTATGCTCAATTAAGTGGTTTATATCAATTCTTTACTCACTTATTCATGTAATTGCATGAGTTTACATTTTTCCTTCCTGATTTTGTGCTATGATTGAAAACATGCTTCTTTGGTCTTAAAATTACTAATTAATAATCCTCTCTTATTACCCTTCGATGCCATGATATGTGTGTTAAGTGTTTTCAGAGATTATAGGACAGGAATGGCTTAGAGGATGGAAAAGAAGCTTGCAAAAATGGAAAGAATACAAGAAACTGAAGGAATTGCTAATGCTGTCAGCCTTGACCTCTTGGTACTAAATCGACCATAACTTGAGCTACAGAGGTCCAAATGAGGCAGTTTCAGTTGCGTTGGAAAGATAACATCCAGTGCTTCGCAATGATATAAAATTTGGCATAGCTGCCCCGAAGATAGGTGACGCGCACGCGTGGATCACGCGGACGCGTGACCTGGAAAAAATGCAATCCGCGCGAACGCGTGGACGACACTAACGCGTGACTTTGCAGCGACCTGTACGTACCAGAAATCGCTGGGGGTGATTTCTGGGCTATTTTTGACCCAGTTTTTGGCCCAGAAAATACAGATTAGAGGCTATAAAGTGGGGGAATCGATCCATTCATTCATACAATTCATACTTTCCAATACACAATTTTAGGTTTAGATGTAGTTTTTAGAGAGAGAGAGGCTCTCTCCTATCTCTTAGGATTTAGGATTAGGATTAGGATTTAGGATTTCTATTATGATTAGGCTACTTCTTTTCATTCCAGGTTCAATGTTTCTTTATTTTATTTTCTACTTTTATTTATTCTATTACTTTAATTGTTATTTATCTTTTCAATTTGGCTTATGAACTTCATGTTAGAGTTGATTTCTTTATTTAATATAATTTGAGGTATTTCAGATTTAAGATTTCTTTCTTTTATTTATGTTACTGCTGCTTCCCATCTGAAGGCATTTTTATTCGAGTAGATTTTCTCCCTTTTTTCTTTGGTTAAGTAATTGGTAACACTTGAGTTATCAGACTCAGCAGTTAATTGAAAATTAGGATTGCTGATTGATTTGGATTCCTCTAAGGCTAGTCTTTCCATAGGAGTTGACTAGGACTGAGGAATCAAGTTAATTAATCCACTTGACTTACCTTTATTTAGTAAGGGTTAACTAAGTGGGAGCAGAATCCAATTCTCATCACACCTGATAAGGATAACTAGGATAGGATTTCCAGTTCTTATACCTTGCCAAGAGTTTTCTTTATAATTATTAATTTATTTTTCTTGCCATTTAAATTACTTGTTCTCTATTTCAAAAACCCAAAAATACACCTTTTTTCATAACCAATAATAAATCATACTTCCCTGCAATTCCTTGAGAAGACGACCCGAGGTTTGAATACTTCGGTTATAAATTTTATTGGGTTTTGTTACTTGTGACAACCAAAGTTTTTGTACGAAAGGATTTTCTGTTGATTTAGAAACTATACTTACAACGCGATTAATTTTATAAAATTCTTTACCGGCAGAAATCAGTTCATCAAAATGGCGCCGTTGCCGAGGAATTGCAAACGTGTGCCTTATTATTGGTTATTGTAAATATTTGCTTTTTGCTTGTTTATTTGTTTTTATTTTTATTTTTGTTTTTTGTAAATTAAGAGGTTATTGGTTTTTATTCAGTTATTAAAATTTTCGAAAATAATGTTCCTTGTTATTTCTTGATCTTCAAGTTGTTCCTCGTGTTCATCTTGACTTTCAAGTTGTTCTTGGTTATTTTCTTTGTTTTGATCTAAAAATTTTAAATTTGGTGTCGTTTTATTATCTTTCTCTTTTCTCATTAAATTCAAAAATATATTTTCTCTTTATTTTAATTGATTTTTTCGAAAATTACAAAAAAAAATTCCAGATTTTTATTTTAAAATTTTTATCTTATCTTATCTTAGTTTTAAATTTCAAAATTCAAATCTTTTTCAAAAATCATATCTTTTTCAAAATCTTATCTTATCTTATTTCAAAATCAAATTTCAAATTTCAATATTTAAATTCCAAAATTCAAAATTCAAATTTCAAAATTTAAATTTAAAATTTTAAAAATCAAATCTTTTCAAAATTTAAACATTTTTCAAATCTTTATCTTATATTGTTGTCAGTGTTTCTAGTTTTAGGAGTTTATTTTCATTAATTTTTTTATTAGTTTTTGTTTTTATTTTCTTTTGCTACTATGAATTCTCATACCTTTGGTTTCAAGTTTGGTTCCAATGTTGTTGTAAGGAATGGAAACTATAATGAAAATAGGCACCAAGGTTGGAAGAATCAAAGATGGGAGGAGCCACAAGGATTTGATCAACCCTCTTGGCAAAAACCCCCTCCAATGCGCTATAACCAACAACCATTCTGTGATGCATACCAAGACAATAGTTATAGTGGACCCTTTCGTGACAAACCACCTCCACCAAATTACTATGGTCAAGAGCCATTCCAAGGAGCGTACCAAGATGATGAATATGGTGGACCCTCTTGTAGCTACCAACAAGCCCCGCCATATGCTTATGAACTGCCTCCCCAACATACCTTTAAACTACCATACTCACAAGCACCTTACCCCCAAACACCCCAAAATGAACCCTCCTATCCACCCCAACCTCCATTGGATAACAACACACTCATCTCTAATATCATTGGTCTCACCTCTACACTCCAAAATCTTATATCCCGCATGGACCAACCCTCTACCTCCAATATTCAATCCTCAAGCTTCATTATGCTTCCTTTTCAACCACATAATAATCTTCCCATCCCATCACCATCCTCCATGGAAGAGCACCCACATCCATCAATCCAAGAGCAAGATGATCCCAGTTATGCTATTAATACAGAACAAGAAAGAAGGAATCATCTTCGCGAATCCATACTTCATAAGAAGCTAGAGGAGGCCCTACAGATGAAGGTAGTGGAGACCCTTGAAGTCGAAGGAGTGGTTGAAGAATTAGTGAAGGAAGACATCAAGGAGGAGTTTGATTTTGTCTTAGAGCAAGAGGAGGCCCAAAATGTGGAGATAGGAGAGACCCTTGAAGATGAAGGAATAGTTGAAATGAGTTATCATGGAAAGAAAATCATCAAGGATGAGTACAATTTTATACTAAAACAACTGGACAAAGCAGTAATTATTGAAGAGGAAGAAGTGGTTGAAGACTTGGGAGATGCAGAACCTCCATGGGAAAGTCCAGTCATAGAACCTCCTTCCAAGACGTTTGAATTTGATGTTGAAGAGGGTGTACAACCTCCAAGGCATATCATGGCTAAAGACTTTGAAGAGGTTGATCAAGAGATGGAGATTAAAGAAGAAGAAGCACAACCTCCCATGCCCTTGGTGAGTAATAAAGAAGAGATTGAATTGAAAGAAAGCTACCAAGAGGAAGAGGTTGAACTTGAAGAAGCTTGCAAAGAGGTGGAAGTTATCAAGGAAGAGCACAAGGGAATGGAGCTTGAAATCACCTTACCAAAGTTGTTGGAGACCTCTCCCCCAAAGCCATTACCATCCAATACAACATTCAAGTGGGTAAAATTCTTATCCTTGCCCTTTATTTTCCCAATTGAATATGGTTTACTTGAGACAGATGGCCAGCTTAGAGCTCTCTGTGGCGTTAAGAGTAAGAGGAAGATGGTCAGTGGTTGGAGTTGTCATGCAAGGTTCAATATGGTGGAAAGCTCAAAATTTAAATACAAAGGTTGGTGTAAAGCTCAACTGAATGGGTCTAGGAAGCTATTTGGATGCTTAGTGAGAATTCAGGTTGCTTACCACCTGGATGGAATCATCATGTTCCACTTGAAGACGGGTGCAAAAATAAGATTTGAGATCCAAGCATACATGAGGATCAAATTTGGGAGCTCAAAGCTTGTGAAGAACTCCATCAAAGCTTGAGGAATTTACTTGGTATTGATAGAGCTTATTGGAAGTCCAAGCATTGGTGGAAGTTTCAAGACGAGTTCAAGCACAAGCCACCATGACAAAGAGCTCACCAAATGTCCAACTTAAGGACAATAACTAAAAGTGCTAGGTGGGAGACAACCCACCATGGTATAATCGTTCCTTTTTATTCTTAATTTTAATTTATTTTATTTTTATTTGTGTTCTTTCATAATATCTACATATTCATCTGCATTCTGCATTTTGCATTCTGCATTAAAATAAAAAAAAAAGCACGCAACGCGTCAGCATCATAGGAGCTTTCGAAACAAGGAGAAAAGAGGAAGAGAGTCATGCGAAAGCGTGGCTGGAGGCGTGCCTTAGGCACAACCATGCCCACGCGACCGCGTCAATAATGCGTTCGTGTCATTTTGAAAAAGAGCTTCCCACGCGAACGCGTGGCTTTGCAAAATCGACGTAAAGATGTATATGGCAGCAAGTTATGATGAAGCTGGGCTGGAATGATGCTAGAAGTACAAACCCTATCACGCGAATGCGTGCCCCACGCATCCGCGTCGTTTTACAAAATCAGGCCATTCACGCGTGCGTGTCACCCACGCGCACGCGTCACCCTAAATTTTGGCAAAATGCATTTAAAACAGAGAGTTGCGCGAACGCACGGCTGCACTCGCGCCAATAGCACAAATCAGGTCACGCGATCGTGTGACCCACGCGTCCGCGTCACCTAAACTTATCACACACCACGCAATCACGTGCTCCACGCGTCCGCGTCGCATGCGCCGCACAGGCTATCCAAATCAGCACCAGATATCTTATCTTTTCTTCTCCAATCCTACTTATCTTTCTATTATCATTCTTTCTTCTTTCTTCTATCTTTTCTTATTCTTCCTTCCTCCTTTCTTACTTTCTTTTTCTTCGTTTATTTCCCTTCTCATCATTATTCTCTTTCATTCTATTTTTTCTATTGCATTTGCATACTTTCATTCATTGCATTTTAACTTTGCGCATATTTTTTTTATTTTCTTTTCTAAGTCTATTATTTTTCTAATGGTGTTAAATTTTCTTATTCAACTGTTACATCTTTTCTGGTATTATTCTGGTGCTTAGTGACTTGTTTTCCACTGTTGGGTAATATTATTTAAGTCAATGTTGATCTTTTTTGATACTTGTATTCCTTTTGCATTGACATAAGCTTCTACTATCTTGCATTACCCACGCTCTCTTCCCTTTTGTTGCAATTTTTGCACTATTGATATGCCGTTTGCTTCTACTGGACTCTCTTACATGTTGTAGCTACCTTGTAATTGAGACCCTCATTATTTGGCATTAACCAACCCATGTTTTATTTGTTTTCTATCTTTGTTTTTGGGTTACTTTTCTTCCCTTTTTCTTTCAGGATGGCCACCAGGAAGGGAACCGGAAGGCGTTTACATGGGAGAGATACACAAGTTCCTACACACATTCTTTGGAGAAGAGCATCAGTTGGAGCAATCTACCTACTTGCGCATCTCAGCATGCACCGAGGACGGTGCAATCTTTAAGTGTGGGGAGGTCGATACCGACTTCTGTGGATTAGTTACCTTCTTCTCAACACCAATGTTTTATTTTCTTTGTTTGTTCATTGTTGCATTTGCATGTTTGATTGCATATTTGTTTGATTTTGTGCATATTCTACCACTGTTTGGTTGAAGTAATATTTTCTTTTTCAAAAATTTTTTTATAATATTTCACTAATTTAAATTGAAAAATTTTTGATAAACTTTTTTGAAGAAATATTATTTTGGAACATGGTTTAGAGCTCGAACACACAAAACCAGTGAGATTTTAGAGCCTATTTGATTGGTTGCATTTTATCAACTAATATTTTATTTTTGGTGTGTATTTTTCTCTCTAAAATTGTGATCTTTGTCTTGCTTAATTCTATATTTCCATGGTTTGATGTATGCATGCACTTATATGATTGAGGCCTTTGTTTCACTGAGCTTACATACCCATATGGCCTTAACCTTTCATTATCCTTTGCAAACCAATTTGAGCCTATTTTACCCCTTTTATTCTTTACTTTAGCACATCATTAACTCTAAGCAAAAAATAATAATGTCCTTAATTTGAATCCTTGGTTAACTTAGACTAGTGAGAGTATTTATGATTTAAGTATGGGGAAATTGGATTTGGAAACGTTTAGTTTAAGAATTGGGTGTTATATATCTTTATTAAAATGAAAAAAATGTTTAGGACATGTTCATGCATTCAATAATTTAATCATATGCATTGAGAAAAACAAAAGAAAAAGAAAACAAAAATAAATATATATATATTAAATATAAAAAAAGGGGAAAAGAAAAATATAAAGGAGAAAAAGAAAAGAAAAAGAGCAAATAATAAAAGGGGACAAAATGCCCCAAAGTAAGTGGTGAAAGCAATGCATATGTACTGTACTTGAAATTAGAATGCATGAATATGTGGAAAACATGGTTAATGGATAATTAGATTTTGTACTTTGATTACATGGATTGTCTAAAGTTAGGTGGAAAGTTTAAGTTATTTAAGGATTCAGATTTTAGTCCACTTGGCCAAATACAATCCTACCTTGACCCTAACCCCATTACAACCCTTAAAAGACCTCTTGATATGTGTATCTGTGCATCAAATTTTTGTTGATTGGTAGAAGAAAAGTGGTGCACGAAATTGTGATCATCAACAATGGTGCCAAAGGACTTGGAGCTCTCAAACGTGAATCACACTTTGTCACAATTCCGCACAACTAACCAGCAAGTGCACTGGGTCGTCCAAGTAATACCTTACGTGAGTAAGGGTCGATCCCACGGAGACTGTCGGCTTGAAGCAAGCTATGGTCACCTTGTAAATCTCAGTCAGGTGGATTCAGATGGTGATAGAGAATTGATAATTAAATAAAACATAAAATAAAGATAGAGATACTTATGTAATTCTTTGGTTGGAATTTCAGATAAGCGTATGAAGATGCTTTGTTCTTCCTGAACCTCTGCCTTCCTATTGCCTTCTTCCAATCATTCATACTCCTTTCCATGGCAAGCTTTATGTTGGGCATCACCATTGTCAATGGCTATTTCCCGTCCTCTCAGTAAAAACGTTCCAAATGCGCTGTCACCGCACGGCTAATCATCTGTCGGTTCTCGATCATGTTGGAATAGGATCCATTGATCCTTTTGCGTCTGTCACACGCCCAACAATCGCGAGTTTGAAGCTCGTCACAGTCATCCCTTCCCAGATCCTACTCAAAATACCACAGACAAGGTTTAGACATTCCGGATCTCAGGAATGGCCGCCAATAATTCTAGCCTATACCACGAAGGTTCTAATCTTAGATTAGAAACCCAAGCTTGTTTGCATGTAGAACGAAAGTGGTTGTCAGTCACGCGTTCATAGGTGAGAATGATGATGAGTGTCATATAATCATCACATTCATCATGTTCTTGGGTGCGAATGAATATCTTGGAGAAGAAATAGACTTGAGTTGAATAGAAAAACAATAGTACTTTACATTAATTCATGAAGAACAGCAGAGCTCCACACCTTAATCTATGGTGTGTAGAAACTCCACCGTTGAAAATACAAAAGTGATAATGGAGGTCATTGGCTTCGGCCCCAGAGAGGGAACCAGAAGAACCAAGATGAAAAATACAATAGTAAAAGGTCCTATTTATAGAGAACTAGTAGCCTAGGGTTACAGAAATGAGTAATTAATGCATAAATCTTCTTCCGGGCCCACTTGGTGTGTGCTTGGACTGAGCATTGAAGCTTCCATGTGTAGAAACTTTTCTTGGAGTTAAACGCTAGCTTTTGTGCCAGTTTGGGCGTTTAACTCCAGCTTTTGTGCCAGTTTTGGAGTTAAACGCCAGAATTCTTGAGCTGACTTGGAACGCCTGTTTGGGCTATCAAATCTCAGGCAAAGTATGGACTATTATATATTGCTGGAAAGCCCAGGATGTCTATTTTCCAACGTAATTGAGAGCGCACCAATTGAGCTTCTGTAGCTCCAGAAAATCCACTTTGAGTGCAGGGAGGTCAGAATCCAACAGCATCTGCAGTCCTTTTTCAGCCTTTGAATCAGATTTTTGCTCAGGTCCCTCAATTTCAGCCAGAAAATGCCTGAAATCACAGAAAAATACACAAACTCATAGTAAAGTCCATAAATGTAATTTTTATTTAAAAACTAATAAACATATAATAAAAACTAATTAAAATATACTAAAAAGATACTAAAAACAATGCCAAAAAGCGTATAAATTATCCGCTCATCACAACACCAAACTTAAATTGTTGCTTGTCCCCAAGCAACTGAAAATCATATAAGATAAAAAGAATAGAATGTACAATGAATTCCAAAAACATCTATGAAGATCAGTATTAATTAGATGAGCGGGGCTTTTAGCTTTTTGCTTATGAACAGTTTTGGCATCTCACTTTATCCCTTGAAGTTCAGAATGATTGGCTTCTATAGGAACTCAGAATCCAGATAGTGTTATTGATTCTCCTAGTTAAGTATGTTGATTCTTGAACACAGCTACTTTATGAGTCTTGGCCGTGACCCTAAGCATTTTGTTTTTCAGTATTACCACCGGATACATAAATGCCACAGACACATGACTGGGTGAACCTTTTCAGATTGTGACTCAGCTTTGCTAGAGTCCCCAATTAGAGGTGTCCAGAGCTCTTAAGCACACTCCTTTTGCTTTGGACCACGACTTTAACCGCTCAGTCTCAAGTTTTCACTTGACACCTTCATGCCACAAGCACATGGTTAGGGACAACTTGGTTTAGCCGCTTAGGCCAGGATTTTATTCCTGTGGGCCCTCCTATCCACTGATGCTCAAAGCCTTGGATTCTTTTTTATCACCCTTGCCTTTTGGTTTAAAGGGGTATTGGCTTTTTCTGCTTGCTTTTTCTTTTTCTCTCTTTTTCTTTTATTTTTTTTCCGCATATATCCTTTTTTCTGCAAGCTTTTCACTGCTTTTTCTTGCTTCAAGAATCAATTTTATGATTTTTCAGATTATCAAATAACATTTTTCCTTTTCCCATCATTCTTTCAAGAGCCAACAATTTTAACATTCATGAATCAACAATATCAAAAATATGCACTGTTCAAGCATTCATTCAGAAAGACAAAAGTATTGCCACTACATCAAAATAATTAAACTGTTTTAAAATTCGAAATTCATGCACTTCTTTTTCTTTTTCAATTTAAAACATTTTTCATTTAAGAAAGGTGATGGATTCATTTTCATTGCTTCAAGGCATAGACGCTTAGACACTAGTGATCATGTAATAAAGACACAAACATAAATAAACATAAAGCATAAAAATTCGAAAAACAGAAAATAAAGAACAAGGAGATTAAAGAACGGGTCCACCTTAGTGATGGTGGCTTGTTCTTCATCTTGAAGATCTTATGGAGTGCTTGAGCTCCTCAATGTCTCTTCCTTGCCTTTGTTGCTCCTCTCTCATGGTTCTTTGGTCTTCTCTAATTTCATGGAGGAGGATGGAATGCTCTTGGTGCTCCACCCTTAGTTGTCCCATGTTGGAACTTAATTCTCCTAGAGAGGTGTTGATTTGCTCCCAATAGTTTTGTAGAGAAAAATGCATCCCTTGAGGTGTTTCAGGGATTTCATGATGAGGAGTTTTCTCATGCTCTTGTCCATGAGTGGGATCTCTTGTTTTCTCCATCCTTTTCTTAGTGATGGGCTTGTCCTCATCAATGTGGATGTCTTCCTCTATGTCAATTCCAGCTGAATTACAGAGGTGACAAATGAGGTGAGGGAAGGCTAACCTTGCTACAGTAGAGGACTTGTCCGCTACCTTGTAAAGTTCTTGGGATATAACCTCATGAACTTCTACTTCCTCTCTAATCATGATGCTATGGATCATGATAGCCCGGTCTATAGTAACTTCAGATCGGTTGCTAGTAGGAATGATTGAGCGTTGGATGAACTCCAACCATCCCCTAGCTACGGGCTTGAGGTCATGCCTTCTTAGTTGAACCGACTTTCCTCTTGAATCTCTCTTCCATTGAGCGCCCTCTTCACATATGTCCATGAAGACTTGGTCCAACCTTTGATCAAAGTTGACCCTTCTAGTGTATGGGTGTGCATCTCCTTGCATCATAGGCAAATTGAATGCCAACCTTACATTTTCTGGACTAAAGTCTAAGCATTTCCCTCGGACCATTGTAAGCCAATTCTTAGGGTCCGGGTTCACACTTTGATCATGGTTCTTGGTGATCCATGCATTGGCATAGAACTCTTGAACCATTAAGATTTCGACTTGTTGAATGGGGTTGGTGAGAACTTCCCAACCTCTTCTTCGGATCTCATGTCGGATCTCCAGATATTTTCCCTTTTTGAGCTTAAAAGGGACCTCGGGGATCACCTTCTTCTTGGCCACAACTTCATAAAAGTGGTCTTGATGCACCCTTGAGAGGAATCTCTTCATCTCCCATGACTCGGAGGTGGAAGCTTTTGCCTTCCCTTTCCTCTTTCTAGAGGTTTCTTCGGCCTTTGGTGCCATAAATGGTTATGGAAAAATAAAAAAAGCTTTAGCTTTTACCACACCAAACTTAGAAGGTTTGCTCGTCCTCGAGCAAAAGAAGAAAAAAGAGAGTAGAAGAAGAAGAAATAGTGGAGATGGAGGGGCTTAGTGTTTCGGCCAAGGGGGAGAAGTGGTGTTTATGTTGTGTGTAAATGAAGGAGTGAAGATGGATTTATATAGAAGTGGAGAGGGGGGCATGGTTCGGCCATTATGGGTGGGTTTGGGTAGGTGGGAATCCTGTGGGGTCCACAGATCCTGAGGTATCAAGGATATCTCATCCCTGCACCAAGTGGCGTGCAAAAACGCCCATTTCTGCCAATCCTGGCGTTAAACGCCAGGCTACTGCCCATTTCTAGCGTTTAACGCCAGCTTCTTGCCCATTCCTGGCGTTAAACGCCAGTCTGGTGCCCATTTCTGGCGTTAAACGCCCAGAATGGTGCCAAACTGGGCGTTTAACGCCCATTCTGCTACCCTTACTGGCGTTTAAATGCCAGTAAGTTTCTCCTCCAGGGTGTTCTATTTTTAATACTATTTTTCCTTCTGTTTTTGCTTTTTCAATTGTTTTTGTGACTTCACATGATCATCAACCTACAAAAAACATAAAATAACAAAAGAAAAGAGAAATTTAACATAGATAATTAAAGGTTGGGTTGCCTCCCAACAAGCGCTTCTTTAATGTCAATAGCTTGACAGTGGGCTCTCATGGAGCCTCACAGATGTTTAGAGCAATGTTGGAACCTCCCAATACCAAACTTAGAGTTTGAATGTGGGGGTTCAACACCAAACTTAAAGTTTGGTTGTGGCCTCCCAACACCAAACTTAGAGTTTGACTGTGGGGGCTCTGTTTGACTCTGTATTGAGAGAAGCTCTTCATGCTTCCTCTCCATGGTTACAGAGGGATATCCTTGAGCTTTAAACACAAGGGAGTCTTCATTCACTTGAATGATCAATTCTCCTCTGTCAACATCAATCACAGCTTTTGCTGTGGCTAGGAAGGGTCTGCCAAGGATGATAGATTCATCCATACACTTCCCAGTCTCTAGGATTATGAAGTCAGCAGGGATGTAGTGGCCTTCAACCTTTACCAAGACATCCTCTATAAGTCCATAAGCTTGTTTCTTTGAATTGTCTGCCATCTCTAGTGAGATTCTAGCAGCTTGTACCTCAATGATCCCTAGCTTCTCCATTACAGAGAGAGGCATAAGGTTTATACTTGACCTCAGGTCACACAGAGCCTTCTCAAAGGTCATGGTGCCTATGGTACAAGGGATTAAGAATTTTCCATGGTCTTGTCTCTTCAGAGGTAGTTTCTGCCTAGTCAAGTCATCCAGTTCTTTGATGAGCAATGGAGGTTCATCTTCCCAAGTCTCATTACCAAATAACTTGGCATTTAGCTTCATGATTGCTCCAAGATACTTAGCAACTTGCTCTTCAGTAACCTCTTCCTCCTCTCCAGATTCGGCCATGTGAGACGTGTTTATGGCCTTGCACTCTCTCTTTAGATTCTCTTCTGTATTGCTTGGGAGAGTACTAGGAGGGAGTTCAGTAATTTTCTTACTCAGCTGACCCACTTGTGCCTCCAAATTTCTAATGGAGGACCTTGTTTCAATCATGAAACTTTGAGTGGTTTTAATTAGATCAGAGACTATGGTTGCTAAGTCAGAGGGGCTCTGCTTAGAATTCTCTGTCTGTTGCTGAAAAGATGATGGAAAAGGTTTGCTATTGCTAAACCTGTTTCTTCCACCATTACTGTTGTTGAAACCTTGCTGAGGTCTCTGTTGATCCTTCCATGAGAGATTTGGATGATTTTTCCATGAAGGATTGTAGGTGTTTCTATAGGGTTCTCCCATGTAATTCACCTCTTCTATTGCTAGGTTCTTAGGATCATAAGCTTCTTCTTCAGAGGAAGCTTCCTTAGTACTGCCTGTTGCTGCTTGCATTCCAGACAGACTCTGAGAAATCATATTGACTTGTTGGGTCAATATTTTATTCTGAGCCAGTATGGCATTCAGAGTATCAATCTCAAGAACTCCTTTCTTCTGAGTTGTCCCATTATTCACAGGGTTCCTTTCAGAAGTGTACATGAATTGGTTATTTGAAACCATCTCAATGAGTTCCTGAGCTTCTACAGGCGTCTTCTTCAAATGAAGAGATCCTCCAGCAGAGCTGTCCAATGACATCTTGGACAGTTCAGACAGACTATCATAGAAGATTCCTATGATACTCCATTCTGAAAGCATGTCAGAAGGGCACCTTCTGATCAATTGCTTGTATCTTTCCCAAGCTTCATAGAGGGATTCACCTTCCTTCTGTCTGAAGGTTTGGACTTCCACTCTAAGCTTGCTCAATTTTTGAGGTGGAAAGAACTTTGCCAAGAAGGCATTGACTAGCTTTTCCCAAGAGTTCAGGCTTTCTTTAGGTTGTGAGTCCAACCATGTCCTAGCTCTGTCTCTTACAGCAAAAGGGAAGAGCATAAGTATGTAGACCTCAGGATTAACCCCATTGGTCTTGACAGTGTCACAGATTTGCAAGAATTCAGCTAAGAACTGATGAGGATCTTCCAATGGAAGTCCATGAAATTTGCAATTCTGTTGCATTAGAGAAACTAATTGAGGTTTATGCTCAAAGTTGTTTGCTCCAATGGCAGGGATTGAGATGCTTCTCCCATAGAAGTCGGGAGTAGGTGCAGTAAAGTCACCCAACACCTTCCTTGCATTGTTGGCATTGTTGTTTTCGGCTGCCATGGCTTCTTCCTCCTTGAAGAGCTCTGTTAGGCCCTTTAGAGAGAGTTGTGCTTTAGCTTCTCTTAGATTTCTCTTCAAGGTCCTTTCAGATTCAGGATCAGCTTGAACAAGTATGCCATTATCTTTGCTCCTGCTCATATGAAAGAGAAGAGAACAAGAAAGTATGGAATCCTCTATGTCACAGTATAGAGATTCCTTGAGGTGTCAGAGGAAAAGAAGAGTAGAAGGAGGAGGTAGATAGAAGAGAATTCGAACTTATCAAGAGGGATAGAGTTCGAATTGCACCTTGAGGAGGAGTGTTAGTCCCTTAAATAGAAGGATGTGAGAAGAGGGGAAGAATTTTTGAAAATAATTTAAAAATATTTTGAAATAATAAAATAAATTTGAAAATTTGATTGAGATTTTCAAAAATTGAGATTAGGAAAGAAATTAAGTGATTGTTGAAAAAGATTTTGAAATTAAAAATAAAAAAGATATGATTGAGAGTTAATTTTGAAAAAGATGTGATTGAAAAGATATGATTGAGAAGATATGATTGAAAATCAATTTTAAAAAAAGAAAGTTTTAAAATTAAAGTTGATTACTTGACTAACAAGAAATTAAAAGATATGATTCTTAAAATTTAAAATTTGATCCTTTCTTAATATGCAAGTAACAACTTGAAAATTTTGAAGTAAATCATTAATTGTAGCAAGGATTTTCAAAAATAATAATAAATAAAAATTGGAAAGAAATTGATTTTGAAGAGATATGATTGAAAAGATATGATTTGAAAAAGATTTG